>NC_044310.1:191174119-192613773 GCF_007474595.2 Lynx canadensis | reverse complement strand
TGGAAATGTTTTCCTGCCGTTGCTTAACCCTGTGCAGACACCTTGGGCCCCCTGGCTCCCTTTGTGTAACGGATGGCACAAATTGGGTAATACATTTGAACAAATCTGGCTGATTCCTGCCAGGATGCAGACAGAATAAGCAGCAAAGGAAGTCTACAAAATACCTGTTTCACTTCCTCTCTCCCTTCTCCGTCCCTTCCTTCCTCCCTGGGTCCACATAGTCCAATGCAGAGGCTTAGCAAGCACCAGGCATGTTGGCTTCCTGATAAATCGCAAAGCAAATAGATGTTTCATTTGCATTTTTTCTTGGAAAACAATCAGGTGGTACGAGCCTGCCTGGGGTTGCTGGCAAGAACGTCAGTGATTGTTTAGCCACCCAAACAATTTCTTCTTTCTCTAGTTTTCTGCTGGGCGCTTTAAGTTGTATCTTGCTCCTTTAAGCAAAATAGCTGACTTGACTTGTCTCTGACTTCTGGGAATAATTGAATTCTTATGGCAGGGGCTGAGTAACCGGAGAGCAGCAAATGAAAATTTCACTCTACAACATACCCACACTCTTCAACACGCAGACGTGTGGGCTCGTCCACGGCGATCTCTGTGGTTCAGAGAGACATTTGGGGGAATATCTGTGTACTATTTGCCTTTCTCATTTTCCAACCAATCTTAGGGAGGGGTGGTCAATGCTCTAAAGCTCAACAGGGGGGTTGAAAGATAAACTTTGCATGATCGAGGAGCGTGTGGAGTTTTAGAAGTTGAGAAGCACAGTGATGAAGAGAGGTGGGTCATTTAGTGATTTATCCAACCTGCACTTTTATGGAAAAACTGTGCCTTGGTAGAGAAGGAATCAGAAAGGCGAAGAAACTAACGTGAATTGGATGCTCAGTTATGCTCAATAATTAATTTGAGTGGATTAGCATATTTAATCCTTGCAACAAAGCTGTTGTCCCACCTATTTTACAGATGAGGAAGGTAAGGATTAGAGAGATCAAGTTTACTTGTCAAGTACACCCATCCAGTAAGAGACAGAATTAGTACCTGAACCCAGATTTCTCTGATGCCCAACATAGCTGCAATTCTATCACTTTAAATTATCGGGATGGGGGGGGGGGACCTCCAATGTATACCACTGTGGCCCATGGGGTCCCTAGTCCACCTTATCACAGCAGTGTCTTTCTCCTGCTGCCTTGCCTGTCTGTCTCTGCTGCTCTTAAAGCCTCATCGGTGCTGGACAGTTCTGGGGAATTCTCTGAGCACCACAGGCCATCCTTACCTTTGGAGGTGTGTTTGGCTTTAGCATGTATCCTTTACACAGAATTAGGAAGGAGCACTTAAAAAAAAGATTATTTATTTATTTTTATTTTTAGATCTATTTTGAAAGTTTTATTTATTTATTTTGAGAGAGACAGAGCCAGCCTGAGAGGGGCAGGGGCAGAGAAAGAGGGAGAGAGAGAGAGAGGAGAGAGAGAATCCCAAGCTGGCTCTGCACTGTCAGCACAGAGCCTGACATGGAGCTCGGACCCAGGAACCATGAGATCATGACCTGAGCTGAAATCAAGAGTCAGTCGCTTAGCTGACTGAGCCACCCAGGGAACCCTGCTGGATGATTTCTTGAGCTCACCCATTACTTTTCTAACCATTTAGAATTAGTTTGGGTATCTACACTGAGTCATCAGTCAACATGCATTTTTGAAGGCCTTTCAGAGTAAACCATAGTCGTTATCTGCCTGGGAGATACAGGAAGACTCTCACTCCAGTTAAGATTCACGAACAGCCTAACAATCTAGTTGGGGAGATAGACAAGATACATATCTATCTCTCTGTCTCTTTTGATCTCTATCCCTATGTCTGTATATATGTCATTGACTATAAAATTAAAGCAGTGAGAACATTTCTCAGGGCTTCAAACACCTGCTAATCAAGAAAATGAGTAAATATAACCAGGAGGTTTGGAAAAGACTTGAAATTGAGCATATTCTTTTTAGAACCTGATAATGCCTGCGTATTAGCTTTTCATGAGGACCAAAAAGGGTTATTCTCTTTAAAACACACACACACACACACACACACACACACACACAACAAAAAACCTCCTCTTTTGTACAACAGTCGCCTGAATAGTCAGGAGTTGGCAAGGTCTTTTCTGATGTTTATTGGAGCAGCTGTGGAAATAATTTTGTACCTTGGATTCTGTGATTTATTTCCATTATGCATAAATTTGGAATTTATTTTAAGGCTTTCAAAAACTGGGAGTGCTGTGGTCTCAGAATTATTTTTTATTAAACATTGTCTCCCTGGCTGCATTTCAGGTGCTGGCTGAATTCTGCACCGTGGGCTGTGTTAGCATCAGAAATGCCTTTGAATGATAATAATTATAATAATTACATATATAAAAAGGATGGAATTGGGTTTCAGTTCTATTCAGCTGAACTTGATATTTGACTTTACTGACTCAGTTTTGGCATCTTTAAAATGAAGATAATTGATAAGTACCTTGTTATCTCTGAGGAGTGGGCATGATTGTGCTTGAAAAGAGACTCGAACCCTTGAATAAATGTGCCCTGAATGCAAATTGTTACTTATTTCAATCAATGTGTTTTACAGGTTGACATCTTGGACAGGAAGGAAATCGTCCCTATACTTGAATTCAAGACTGACTTCCAAATGAGAACGAAATCAACATAGTAGACAAGGAAGCTGGGAAGATCTGACTCTCTCCAGAAGCAGCATTGCCACCTTGCTGCCACTGGGAACTAGAACTGCTGTCTTTCTCACAGAATCTTATTCTCGAAAGAGAAGTCACACTTTTTGCTCTCGGGGCAGAGCCATGTATCCCAGGCTCTTCCTTTTTTCCTTTGCCCTCTCGCCTTTATTCAAGCTCATTGATTCTTTGTTTCAGTGGGAGCTTCCAAGAGAAATGGAGTAAATCATTCAGCAAGGGGAAGACATCAGCCATCTAGAATCCTCAACATTAATTTAGAATTCACTTTTATATGGTTTAAACCATGAATAACCAATAGACAAGGGATGGGAGACTGAGGGAAGGAGAAAAGTGGATCATCTAGTGAGGCTCGTGGAAACAAATGAATCTACTGTGTCCACACTGACTCAGTACAACTCGTTTCTGGTCTCCAGGAGCTTAGAGTCCAGTTGGGGAGAAAAGACATACTCATCATTTATGAGACACGGTGAGAAAGTTTATGGCTGCCACCAAAGCGTCACTTCTGATCCATCTACAGACTATGGAGCCCCCTTTCTCGACTCCCAAGGGACCCGGAAATCTATACACAGCCTCTCTAACTGTCTAGGAGAGTATGCTGGTGGCAGAAGCACCCCTTGACTGGGTGAGGGGAGCCAGAATTGGGCTTATCTCCTATGGATGCTAGGTCCAGCAGCATGAGTCACTGTAGGGGATGGACCCTCTTCCCGTTCAATCTGCAGCCACTTCTAGTATCACAAATGGGTTCTCCAGTGCTTGGAGATGATGGGTCCAGATTCTTTGTCTAAGAGTCCTGATCTCTTTCCTTCTCTGCTCTCCCCACAGTTTCCTTCCCAGGGTCTGGGAATGTCTTCTCACACTCCTTTAAAACATGGTTTATGATATCCATGTTCCTGGAAGAATGGGGAGCCATCTTCCTATTCTAAGTGTGCCTACTTTGTTGATGGTTACTCTCGTAAGGACTACCACGATGACATTCTGTCATATGTTTTGTCAAAGGGCAGAAAAACAGAGAAAAGAAAACATAAAAATGGCCGATTAGCAAGTAAGCCAGGAAATATGTGCTGAGCAGCATATGACAAACGTTTTCATGTGCTTTATTCTATTTCGTTTTCATGATAAAGCCCCCAGAGTAGTTGTCATTCTTCCTACTTTATTGAGCAGAAGCCTTAGGGTCACAGGAGTTAAACCACTTGCTCAAAGCTGTATACATAATAGAGCCCATAATGCATATATTTTCTGTTGCCCAAGACACTGTTCCCTCTACTGTACCATGGCTGCTTCTAGGTCAAAAGAGGAAGAACTTCCTGTGGGTTAGAATGTCCTAGGGGTAGGTTTATGAGGAGGAGGTATTTGAACTGGCTCTCGACTGAATTATAGGCTCTGGCTAGACAGTGGAAGAAGGCAAGGCTATTCCTGGACTTGGAAGGATTAGGATGACTAAAACCACAGGTTGAAAAAAGTGGAAGGTGTATTTGGAAGACTGTGTGTAGACTGTTTTGGCTGGAGAGGAGGGCTCATTCATATAATGAAATGGCACCCAGCCAAAGAGACAGGAACAATGAAGACTGCTTTGCCATTGTTGTGATTCAGGAGTTTCAGGCACCTCTGTTAAATGAGGATAAACAGGGCTGACCTTCCCTCACAGGCAGTCTGGGATTCTGAATCATCGGTGACTGGGAAGTGGCATGCTCCATTATCTGAGGCATGATATTATATCCACCAGCTATTTTGTGCAGTTGAATTTTTGTTCCATTGAAATGATTCTCTCAGTGTGAGCTCAATAGCGACGGGCATGATGGTGGTTTTTCTATGTTGCCAGAAACTAGGTCTGAATTTCTTCCAGCGCCTCCTGCTCTAAAGCACCTCTTATGATTAATTAACCTTTTGTGGAGTAACTAGGACATCTGTGTGGGATGAGATGTACTTTGGTCAGACTTCAGTTTTCAGTTGTTCGGCAAGAGGATAATTAATTATAAGAGCTGAATCTGAACAGAAGACTTTGGAGGAAATCCAAATGAAGCAAAACATCTAATTATCAATGAACAGGAGTATTTTTTTTTATTGTTGTTGTTGTAGAAGTGAATAAAATAATACAAATAAAAGGTAGTAACAACTTAAGGTGCTTGCTTGGAGTGTACATGTAATATGATAAATATTTGTTTTTTGGAGATAAAGTATGATGAACTCACCATAACTAGACAAATACGAAACAGGGGCCAAGTTAAGTGTCTACAATAATATGCATTCCCCTTAGAGAGAATTGTGTTGGCTTTAACAAGGGTATATCTAGAATCACCTGGCTATCATTACTACTGGCAAATAACAGTAAACACCTCTTGTCTACAGAAGAGGGTTGGATTAAGATGCAAAGTAAGAGATAAGATGTGAGAAGCTAAAAACAGTGTAAAATCAATTTCTGTAACAGAAATGGCTGCTGTGACAGAGATGGTTTTTCCAAAGCTTAACTTTCTGAGGTGAATCACCTGCCGTAGTTAGCCCACATCTATGTGACACAATCTCCTACGAAACCCACAATCCCGACAGAGCCAGAGATTCTAGCTGGACTTACTGAACTGTGAAGATGGGTACTGTGGTGGACAATGAGAGAAATTTCCACTCTCAAACGAAACGATCCTCGGGGTTGGTTGTTGCCCACACTCACCGGTAATTTCTATACAAGTACTGCATGGTTGTACTTCAGTGAGGGAATATGATTCTAGTCGTATTTGTAAGTATCACGAGGCTTCCATTCTATGAAGATGCTGTGTCCTTTCTTACTTATTTCTCCTGTTGCTATGAAATAATTTTCATTCCCATTTTCTTTCTACCTGTGGCTTCGGCTGCCTCACGTGAGCACTTGGTGCCCATGCTTTGTGCATCTCTCAGTTTCTACAGCTTCCTATTGTATGTTGTTGTTGGGAGACAATCTTCCACGGTGTCTTGCATTTCTGCATTCTGCTGTTCAGTACAGTAATGTCTCTGTCAGGGACAAAGGTAGGGCAGGTTTATAAGTAACCCAATATAAAAGATTTAAGTTTCCTAAGTCTGATGTTCCTCAACTATGATGCAAACCTACTGCATCACATGGCTGCTCTGTGTCACCCTTTTGGGACTCAGAGGGGTGCCGGGGACAAGCAAGGGGAACCAGGGCAAACACGAAGCTCCTGCTGTGTGCTGTGCTGTGAGTAGTAAGTCATTTGTCTCTGACTCAGGTGTCTTGTGTCTTCTGCCACATCCATGAAGGTACGCCAGGCTAAATTGTTACATTGCAAGGAAGGTGGTATTTCTATATACTTCCTGACATATGGGTCTTACAACCAAACTCCCTCTGAGGATCTGACTGGGTCAGTTGGTCACCATCCAGTATGGAGGCTGCCTGTCACACTGAGCTGTTGTGCTAGACCCTCTTCTAGGATAGTCGATAGATTGCAGCTTTTGGATCAGGAACTCTTTTTTGAACTAGCCATCTGTGGCCAACTTTTCAAGGTCACTTTGTTCAAATATTGAGGACTGTGAAGGAGGGTACAGGATCTCATTAAGAGGGGCCATGAGTTTGGCAAACGCTTGAAAGTTCTCAGAAGTGGACATTATAAGTTTTGCCTTTCACAGACCGTCCAGGGAAATGTTACTGAGAAATAGTTAATTCACCTCATCCTCTCTGGAATATTCTGAGATTTTTGTGAACGAATATGCGTGTATGCCTTATCTGCAACTTACCAGTTCTCTGCCTAAAGAGGAAGGAAGCATCTGGTAAATTTTGTGCTCCTAACACTGGCTACTGGAGATGAATGCTCAGGTTCACCTTAGAGGTTCTCTCTTAGCGTGTATTCCACTATTGGGAGAGCAGACGTGTGGTTGGCTGGGATTCCCTCCACTGTCAGGTTCAGGCATGAACCCTCATTGGCCCAAATCAATCAGGCTTTTGTCTGTTGATGCAGAGGAGGGCCTATGACTTTAAAGCATAGCTTTCACTCTGTCACTGTATTAGTCAGTGTTCTTCAGAGAAACATAACCAATAAAAGATATATATATCTGCATATATATATGTATGGCAATGTTACTATAAAACATAGCGCCTGGGTGGCTCAGTCTATTAAGCATCTGACTCTTGATTTCAGCTCAGGTCATGATCCCAGGATCATGGGACTGAGCCCTATGTTGAAGTCTGCCCTGAGCATGGAGCCTGCTTAAGATGCACCCCTTTCCCCTCTCCTGCTCATGCTCTTTTCCTCATAATAAAAAAAGTTAAAAATTACCCGCCCCACATATAATATATAGAATATGTACTTATATATGTAAAATCTCAGCATAATTAATTAATTAATTAATTGGAATTGGCTCATGAGATTTTTGGAGGCTGAGGAGTCCCACGGTCTGCTGTCTCTAAGCTTGAGACCCAGAAAAGCTGGTGGTGTAATTCGGAATACACCGAGATGTATTCTCGGCCAAATGCCGGAGAACCAGAGGGGCCAGTGGTATCCAAGGGCAGGGAAGATGAGATTAAATGTCCCAGTTCAAACAGGGAAGCAGACAAAGAGAGTTAAATTCCTCCTTCCTTTGCCTATTACTCTATTAAGGCCCTCAGTGGATTGGCTGATGCCCACACACTGCTTTACTGAGTCCTGTGATTCTACAAAAACTAAATCTTAGTGAGGGACACCTTCACAGACACACTCAGGAATAATGTTTTATCCGGGCAGCCTGTGGCCAGTTAGGTTGACACATAATATTAACCATCACGGTCACCAAGCTTGAAAATAAAGCTGACACTTGGAGGAAGGAAAGAAGAGTTGAAAGTCTGGCCAAAGTCGGAGTCAGAGCCCTGGTCAAACCATCCCCAGAGCCTATGTAACTTCTGGCCTTTTCTATTATGTGAGCCAACAAATTAACTTTATTGTTAATGGCAGTTTGAATTGGGCTTTCTATTACTTACAAACAAAAACATCCTAAGTGATTCACTTACTGGTTTTCATAACATCTGAGGTCACTCAAGGGTTAATGCTCTGAGATTATATGGGTAATGCAGACATCTTTCTTACTTTCTTCTTTCTTTTTTTAAATGTTAAGGGGCAGAGAGAGAGGGAGACAGAGGATCGAAGTGGGCTTTTTGCTGACAGCAGAGACCCCCATGCAGGGCTCAGACTCACGAACCATGAGGTCATGACCTGAACTGAAGTCAGATGCTTAACCAACTGAGCCATCCAGGAGCCCTAGACATCCTTCTGAAGTTGGGATGGTGCATGTTAATTCCGGACACATCAGACGCAAGTCTCACAGGTGTAATTCGCTGGTCTTTTCCCAGTGCCTGATGTACGGCACATGCTCACAAACATTTGTGGAAGGGATCCATGAACACTACTTATGGTTCCCCAGAACTTATTAATTATTTCCTGACACTTGTCACACCTCCTTGGTTGCTTTGATTGGGCTTTTGCTGCAGGATTTGGAGGATGAGTTTGGTTACTAAAGAGTTAAATAAAAAGATTTAAAAAAAAATCACACTGTTTCCGTGGACAATGGCGACCGATGTCATCTCGGACTCCACATCCTTTAGGGATGGGTTTCCACATTGGTGATTCAGCAGGCCAGGCCATACTAGTTAATCAGAAGTTATAATTTTGGTTTGTACTGTTCTGAGGTCCATTATAATCTACAGTTTACAGCTTGTGGTTAAAAGGACGGACTAACTTGTTTTGCTGCAGTACAGTGTTATTTTCTTCAGAAAATGATCAGACCTAGAGCTGTGCCTTAGATCCCAGCACTGCCTCTTTGCATGCAAAAGAATACCCCCCTTTCTAACTGAAAACTGCCGGAGTAAAAACAAAAAAAAAATCAAGACAGAGATGGTCTTACCTTATGTATATCTGCCGTAAGTCCAGGTACCAACAAGGATCACGCCCGAAGTGGGAAAATCATACGGCCTTACTAACTATGGCTGAACCATGTTAAAGTCATGAAGAGCCCTGATGGGACCTCAGGTTAATATTCCCAGCTTGCCAAGCCGCATGTTTGCTGATATCAGGATTTTCTAGTGGATGTGGAAAACAGTTGAAATCAGAGTATCTGGGTCAGCATAATTTAATGTGCTCTAACTGACAAAAACCTAACCTGAACAGCCTTCTCCAATGTTCAGAGTGTTCTCTTCCTCTCTTTCAAATGGTTTGTCACATCCAAAGAATGGGAGAACTTCTTGGAATGTGTTCCTGACTATGGACAGCACGTCCACAATGCAACAAGTAGACAGCAGGGTAATTGCGTGATGGCCGACACTTCTGGGAATAAGGCAGGAGGTGCATCATTTATGCCACTAAACCCACCCACACACCCTGCAATGTCTTCCTGGAATCGCAAAGGTAGTTCGAAAAGAAACCCAGACCTTATAGGTAGACCTAAATCCAAGGCCATGTGGCACTGGGGAGAGCAAAGTGGCTGCTGGAGTTTCACTTACAAAGGACCTCTTGTCCTGGTCAAACTTGAAAATTCAAAGAAATCCTTTTGTCAGCTAAATTCACAGTTTCTCTGATAGGGTTGCACTTCGGCCTTCATTATTTCATTAATGTAGCTTTAGGCACACTTATTTTCTGAAAGTCCAAGCTACCTCCATTTATTTCCTTTAGTATTTAGAAGGCTAAAACACCATCATACCATTGCCACTTTCCCTAAGCATCTTGACAGGTTTAGATTGCCAACTGACTTTTCCTTTTGGATCAGCAAAAAAAAAAAAAAAAAAAAAAAAAAAAAAAATCTCTGCTAACCATTTCCCCATGGTATCCCTCCCAGCAGTAAAATTCTCAGCAAGGCTACTTAACAATTTCTTATGTGCTCGTTTTTTTTCCATAATGAGACTGCCAACAGATGCCCATATAATGGAAGTCTCCATTGACTCCCGTGAATCCGAGTTTTGTAGCTGAGCTTTTTGTAAATCTGCATCAGCAAAGCATTTTCAAGATCCTCTGTCTCCCCGGATGGTCTGCTTCTCCTCTTGTCGCTCTCCAGATTCTCTTCACTTTGCTTCTACCTGCATGCGTGTGCGTTTCCGTTTTGGAGTATAGCCTTTTACTCTTATTCTAGCACTTGATTATACTTACTCTGCTCTATTATTCTCGTCTCTAGTGTTTTTTTTTTTCTTCTAAGCATGGATTTATTTCATCCAGCTGATTCCAAGAATAGGAACCGTATCTTCTAATTCTTTGTATGCCTCTAAATACCACTCACCACGTTGACTATGGCTAATAAAGATGCTTCCCTGGTAGCATCAGTTTCCTGGTCTTGGCTTCATTTGCAGTAGTTTGCTTTACTTTAAAAACACCCCTCCAATTTATTTTTAATATTTAATATTTAAACTGTTTATAAGCCATTTTTCAGGCCTCTCTTTATAAGTCCATTTTGCCCAGTTGCAGGTCTATCGAAACTGGATTTGACTGGAAAGGAATCTTAGATGCGTGGACTGTAACTGGATATCTTCCTCATATTTAACTCAGCATCTAGTTTGTGGTTTTCTAGTTACTACTTTTAATTGGTTTATTAAGTGTGCTAAACTTGGTAGGGGTTAACCAAGAGACAGTATTTATTTTCCTGCCATGACTGTCCTTAATTGTACTTAGATTTTCCTTCTTGGCCTCCTTGGTGAGGCTGATCTCACAGCTTTGCAGTCAAAGTGTTAACAAATAGCACAGCCCAATCTAATATAAGAGTTTCAATCTCGGGGCGCCCCGGTGGCTCAGCCTGGTGGGCGTCCTACTTCGGCTCAGGTCATGATCTCGCGGTCCGTGAGTTCGAACCCCGCGTCGGGCTCTGTGCTGACAGTTCAGAGCCTGGAGCCTGTTTCAGATTCTGTGTCTCCCTCTCTCTCTGACCTTCCCCCATTCATGCTCTGTCTTTCTCTGTCTCAAAAATGAATAAACGTCAAGAAAAATTTTTTAAAAATTTCAATCTCTTATCTAATCGTAGCTTCTTCCCCAACACTGCCTGCCAGTCCCCCCCATCCCCCATTGCTCAGAGAAGACATGATCCCTCAGTGCAGTAGATGGGCAGGGAGGCATGGCTGGGTCTCCCTCTTGTTGTCTACTGTGCTCCTTCATTCCCCGCCTCCACTCAGAACACTGCTGCTTTGGACTCTTACAGAGTTGGGGTGCTAAGTTGGTAGGAGAGGTAGACAGTGACCGTTTCCAACTTGACTGCTGATGGCATAATCGGTGCCATTGTTCTCAGTGTGGCAGATGACCCAACACTGGGTTTCACTCAGGAATGTTTGTGGGATCTTTGTCCTGCATGGGGAAATGTGTTCTTTGGCTGACCTCTTATGACATCCCCTCCGTTCTTTGCTCTGGTTCTATACCCCCACTGCGCTTTCTTTTGTTGGGGTCCCGATGCCCTGTAGGCAGAGTCCTGTCAAGATGGTGCCAGCCTGGCTCCCCTCTGTGGTATTCACATGGACCATCTTTATTCTTCTGCTGGCTGATGGAAGTACGGCCTGCTCCTCGGTTTGCTTACACTCCAGGGATAGTCGCGATCTTGGAGGACACTTTAGGTTCTCCCAACAACGCTTTTTTGCCCCATTCTTTAAGATCATTCTGCCAAGGACTAAGATGCCTGCCTTCTGTATGCAAGTGGTGGTGGCAAAGCCCCTTCTAGTTAGCAGGGTGTTTTGTGTGGCAGAGGGTGGGCAGAGAGTCAAAGGACCCCCAATTCTTTCTCCATGGGACAAGGACGGGACAATCCACTCCCACACATTTCTCCAGAGGATTTCTGGAGGTCTTATGTTTCTCTAATGAAAAATAAAGCACGGGTGCACATTCTTTCAGTGTTTATTCCAGATTCTTCTAGATGGTTCTTATATGAAAAGCAAGGCACTTTGAAAGCCCAGATGTTTGTTGTCTTAGCATAATATCACACGTATTATTACCGAATTCAAAGCATATGATTAAGGAAACAGGAATTAGATAGATGAAAAATAGAGTCTAAATTTGTTGAGTGAGATTTGAATGCAGTATTCTTTTTGTAGATTCCTCTTTCAGTTGAGCAGTTATTTTCATTGAAATATTATTTGGTTGAGGAAACCTTCTACACAGTGAAACATATGGGCAGCGATTCTTGGCTTTAGAGCTTCCAGTTTCTGACAGGGTTTCAAGATGTCTTAATGCTGAGACTAGGACTGCAGCTTTGGCACCTTGGACAAGGCATTTTTACAGAGCTAAGTTGTTTTATTTTTAAATTTGAGAAGATTTTACTCAGTAAGTGTTAAAATCCTTCAGGCCTCTAATAATTTGTAACATTTGCATAATGTACATTCATATTGGTAAGAAGTGAAAAACACCAGCTTATGGGGCGCCTGGGTGGCTCAGTCGGTTGAGCGTCCGACTTCGGCTCAGGTCATGATCTCACCGTTCTGGAGTTCGAGCCCCGCATCGGGCTCTGTGCTGACCGCTCAGAGCCTGGAGCCTGCTTCAGATTCTGTGTCTCCCTCTCTCTCTGCCCCTCCCCTGCTCATGCTCTGTCTCTCTCTCTCTCTGTCTCTCTCTCTCTGTCTCTCTCTCTCAAAAATAAATACACATTTAAAAAAAGAAAGAAAGAAAAAGACCAGCTTAAAAAATGTAACTGCTTTGAAAAAAATCTGATTGAACATTTGCATTAACAATAGTGCTGCTCATCAGGATTTCATCATTCAACTTATAATTCGTACAGCCTTTAATTTTATTGTTTAACTTTGCTACACTTTCAATAATGGAAAGTTTAATAATCAGTGTCTTTAATTCAACCCTTGTTCTAGTTCTGGCATTTTCCCTTTACTGGTTGCAAAACAAGTTACTAAGGGTTTCCTTTAGACTATATGCTATAAATAAATAAGTACCTGGTTTTTAAATTTTTTATAACTACTAAATAGGACATTTAGTTTTCTCATCTGGACAGTGGATATGATAACACAGCCAAAAAAAAAAAATCCCCACGTCCCCCACAAACATGTTCCTCAAGCTATCCGAACAGAGGATGTGACCAAGCCACAAGCAAGGGGTCCGTCCCCTATGATTCTTCCTTCCCTCACTCTCGACATCTAATCAGCTAGAAAATCCTTGGCTCAACCTCCAAAGTGAATCTCAAGTTCATCCATTCTTCTCCACCTCTGCTGTTACCACCAATTTTGTTAATTCTTGCCTGCAGTAAGGTAGAGAGAGACCTCTCTGTTTTCTCAGTTTCTCTTGCCCTTAGACTCCACACAGCAGCCACAATGGTCTCTAAATACATAAACCAGGTCACCTTCATCCTCTCTCTGAAACCTTTCAGTAGCATTTGTTTGGAGTTAGAGTAAAATCCAAGCTCCTTATCGTGGTATATAGTTAGAGTGATTCTAGCTGTGGTGATAAATGGAACTTGAAATTTCAGTGGCTTAACGTACGAAAATTCGCTCCTGGTTCAAGCAACAGTCAGTGCAGTTGATCCTGGTTTAGAGCAATTTGCCTCCACAGGATGATTCCGGGACCTAGCTTCTATTTCGTGGTCCTGCTGTTCACTAGCTGCCTCAGGGTCTTCTGCATCCAGCAGGCAGATGGAGGCAGTGGTTGGAGAGGGCACACCCACTTCTTAACTGTTGTGGCACTGGTAAGACCACATTCCAATACTGCTTGCATACCATTGGTGAGAATTGATCACATGGCCCCACCCAGAAGCTAGGAAGGCTGGGAAATGTAGTCTCTGGCAGGGAGACCCTTAAAGGTACAAGTCTGGAGAGGTCAGCATGCATCTTTGGGGAAAGCCAGACATCCTGTCACACACAGTGTTTATTTTATTATTAGAAATTTTTCTTTAACGTTTACTTATTTTCGAGAGAGAGAGAAAGACAGAGAGAGAGAGAGAGCGCGCACAAGGGAGGGGCAGAGGGAGAGGGGGACTGATGATCTGAAGCAGGCTCTGCGCTGACAGCAGAGAGCCCAATGCGGGGCTCAAACTCAGGAACTGAATGGTGAGATCATGACCTTAGCCAAAGTCGGACTTAGCTACCCAGGCGCACCCCCACACAGTGTTTAAACACCCCCACCGGTTGCCTCTAGCCGCCCTCCAGCCGCCTCTTAAAAGCTTTCTGGGACTAGGTTCCAGCCATGCTGGTCTTCCTCCTCTTCCAATTTCAAGCTCATCCTTGATGAGCCCCACGTCCCCCACAAACATGTTCCATCCTTGGAACTCATCCTAGGACTTTTGTGTTCTCTTCTTTCTGGCTGGAAACTTTTATCTCCAGGCCTTTTCCTGGATAGTTCTCTTCAATTCCCAAATCTCAGTTCAAGTACCATCTCCCCAGGAGTCCCTGCCCGCCTACCCAATACAGTACTCTTCCATGTACCAGTTTTAGTTGTCTTCACAGCACGAATCGACTATCTGGAATTACCTATGCTTGTTTAGTGACTCTCCATTTTCCTCCCCACTCATCACCTGTGTCATGTAAACTCCATGCCCGACTATCCCGCTCACTGCTATATGTATTTCCGGCACACAAAACAGGACTGGCACATATAAATCAATCAAGACATATTTATGGAATGAAGGGAGGGAATCTTTTAGTCCTGGCAGTCCAAAATCCATAAAGGAGAGTTGATATGGGAAGGTTGACACCACTCCATAATCACTAGGATTCAGTTGTGCTGATCAATTTTCAACCAGTGAAATCAACCGTCTCTGCTATATTAAATCCTCGTTGTATCTTCCTGGAAGAACCTCGTGGAATATATGGATCCAACAAAAAACCCAAATTTATATCCTATTAGAAATCCAGTTTTTTGCAAGTTGTTAAAGAACTACCAACGTTACTTGGTATTTTTAAAATAGTCCTTTTTTGACTAAATGTGAGCATGCATTATAAGTGGTACATTTTGTTTGTGCGTAATTTTTATTGCTATTAATAATACTACTGGGGAATACAAATGAAGCCGCATAAAACAATTCTAATGGCTGCTCCACCAGCCAGTTTTAAAGCTGCTAATGGAACCTGAGGCATTCGAGGTTTGTGTGTACTCAGAATTTTAGAATGACTATTTAATTTCTTTCCTGATTATTTCCAGGGTGGAAATTCAAAGCCCTTTTGAATTCTCTTTGAAGAAATTACTCATATGAAGGTAGCGTTTTATGAAGATGTATTTTATTCTACTGAGAAGCCACATAAGAGGGTGGAAAAAATATTTCTTTCAGACACTAAAACCCTGAGTTTGAATTTTTTGGGGTCTGCCATTTACTAGCTATGCGACCTTGCCCAGGTTATTAATTTTCTCTGTGCACCAGTCGCTTAATCTGCAAAAAGAGAATAATAACATCTGCCCCTGCAGGGCTTTTGTGAGGATAAATGTCAATGTTTTGCCTAAAGTCAGCACTTAGTAGGTGCTCAAAGAGTTCTTTTTTCTCTTCCTTTACGGTATATGTTTTTCTTTACTCAATTTAGCCCAAAGTTGCGTAGAAGACAAAGACTGGTGGGGCAACTGTTAAAAAAACAAAACAAAACAAAACAATTTCATATGGAATTTTTCACACACACTCAGGGTCAGACTGGAAATGTTGGGGTCACCTCTTTCTCTCTTGATCACATGTTTAGTAGGTTACAAGTGATGTTTGTGTTACTCCGGAATTATCCCTGGAAACCATCCTGGACACTTCATCTCTGACTTTGTCGCTAGGATAACTCTCAACTGCTCTCTGCAGCTCGCTTCCCTTTCAACTCTATTCTCCACATTGTGCTGGCTCCATCTTTCTAAAGTGTAGATATAATCATCTTCCTTTTCTTCGTAAGCCTCGGTGATAGTTAATGTTACGTGTCAACATGACTGGGCTCTGGAGTGCCTGGATACTTGGTTAAACGTGATTTCTGGGCTTGTGTGTGAGGGTGTTTCTGGGTGAGATCAGCATGTGAAGAGGTGGACTGAATAAAGAAGACTGTATTCCTAAGTATAAGTGGGCCTCACCCAATCCACTGAGAGCCTAAATAGAACAAAAAGGTGGCAGAAGGGGGAATTCTCTCTCTCTGCCTGACTGGTGAGCTGGCACATTGGTCTCCTGTCCTTGAACCGAGACTTGTACCATAGGCGCTGCAGTTCTCTGGCCTATTACAGGATATGTGTATCCTATTGGGTCTATATCTCTGGAGAATCCTGACAAGTACAGCCTCTGAGCCTCCAGACGCCCGTAGGTTAAAATTCAACCGTGCAATTGCTTAGCATGGTTTAGTTGTAAACAACCTTCCCAGATAATTTTACTTCCTTTCTACCCTCACACACCACACACTGCTGCTACTGTGCTCTCTTTACCATTGTCTGAGTGCTCTGCCTTTCTGCCTTGAAAAGTAGTTTTTTCTTTTTTTAAAAAAATTTTTTAAAGTTTATTTATTTTTGGGACAGAGAGAGACAGAGTATGAAGGGGGGAGGGTCAGAGAGGGAAGGAGACACAGAATCTGAAACAGGCTCCAGGCTCCGAGCTGTCAGCACAGAGCCTGACGCGGGGCTCGAACTCACGGACCGCGAGATCGTGACCTGAGCTGAAGTCGGATGCTCAACCGACTGAGCCACCTAGGTGCCCCGAAAAGTAGTTTTTTCTATCTAGGATATCCTGCCCCCTTTCCTCAGCCTGGTTCACTTCTATTCATCCTTCAGCGCCCAGGTCACACATGACTTCTTCAGATCTATAAATCCTGTGACATTGGTGAGAGTCCAGTGTTGTGACCACTGGTTGAGTAAAGGCTTCTCTAGTGGATCCTAAGGATTGGGGGGTGTGTGTGTGGGGGGTTCCCTTTTGCCGACAGCCCAGTTAGGACACATAAGCACATAATATTAAAAATATCGGGGTGCCTGTGTGGCTCAGTCTGTTGAGCGTCTGATTCTTGATTTCTGCTCAGTTCATGATCCCAGGGTCATGGAATCAAGCCCCACATTGGGCTCTGTGCTGATCATGGAGCCTGCTTAAGAGTTTCTCTCTCTCTTTCTCTCTCCTTCTGCCCCTCTCCTCTGCTCATGCTCTTTCTCTTTCTAAAATTAAAAAAAATACTACTAAATTTATTTTACATGATGTTTCTTAATAAGGCAATTCATATGTTTATAATCTGAAAAAAGAAGTCAAAACAAATCGGTTTAATATTCGTATATTATATATTTATATATAAAGCACTATACATCTGATATTGGTGTAATATTTTTTTGGCATAATTTATTGTCAAATTGGCTAACATACAGTGTGTAAAGTGTGCTGTTGGTTTTTGGGGATAGATTCCCGTGGTTCATCGCTTACATACAACACTGAGTGCTCATCCCAACAGGTGCCCTCCTCAATGCCCATCACCCAAAATATTGATAGAATATTAAAACGTGCTAGAAGAAGCCACAGTTTGCAACAAGAGGCCTACAGATTCAGTCAAGAGAGAATAACATAAACCAACTTCAAAAGCAACTTCCTCAACAATGAAATTTGATCACAGATACAACATTAAAATCAGATAGTGCTGTGTGTGCTAATTATGGAGTCTATGAAATTCTAGCTTGCAATGAAAAACCCCTAGTGAAAGGGAAGTAAAAGAATATTGCTTAAGTTGATGATACCGCATTTCCTGATAATAACAATATACCATCTTTTACAAATGAGATCTGCAAACTTTAAATGAAGTAGTTATTCATTGATTTGCAGACAGAGAATGTTGTTCCTCACCGCTTTGGCCAACGCGTTAAAAATCAGTCAACAAACGTTTTCAGAGTGCTTTCTGTGCTCTGGACATCGTGCTAGGCATTGTGGAGATCATCAAGATGTTGTTCCTGTCTTCAAGGGGATTTTAGGCTAGTATCTCACTCACCTTAGTGTCATCTCTGGTTCCCTTGCCTGACCTCGCCTTCAAGACAGATCAGCGAACACTGCCTGTATCCCCTACCCTTCTGCATTTTGCCACATCAGCACGAGTTCTTCTCCCTTCAGCTCATCAAGTCTCACACTTGGTCTATCTTGACTGCAGACCACCCTGATCTGCATCTGTCCCTCTTATGAAAGGAGCGTGTTTAACTGGTTAATGTAACCCCCATCCTGCCCCAGGGGTCTCACCACTGTTTATACGAGTTAGGACCCCCGCCCCCCGTGTCTGACTTTGGCTCAGGTCATGATCTCATGGTTTGTGAGGTCGAGCCCGGCATCGGGCTCTGTGCTGACAGCTCGGAGCCTGGAGCCTGCTTCAGATTCTGTGTCTCCCTCTCTCTCTGCCCCTCCCCCACTCATGCTCTGTCTCTCTCCCTCTCAAAAATAAATAACGTTAAACAAAATTAAAAATAAAAAGAGTTAGGACCCCCCATTTACATTTAATTACATCCACTTCTGTTACACTTTCTCTGCACACTCATGTTTCTGTAAAGGAATGGATCTTAATCCCTTTTTTGGATTTTTGCATCTAGAAAGCTTTTTGTCTTCTTCTTCTTCTTCTTCTTCTTCTCCTTCTTCTCCTTCTTCTCCTTCTTCTTCTTCTTCCTCCTCTCCTCCTCCTCCTTTTCCTCCTCCTCCTCCTCCTCCTTCTTCTTCTCCTTCTCCTTCTTCTTCTCCTTCTCCTTCTTCTCCTTCTTCTTCTTCTTCCTCCTCTCCTTCTCCTCCTCCTCTCCTTCTCCTCCTCCTTTCTTCTTCTTCTTCTTCTTCTTCTTCTTCTTCTTCTTCTTCTTCTTCCTCTCCAGAAGATTCCTGAAGTCAAGAATAGTTCAGGGAAGGTGCTTGTGTTACAACTTAGTTCTTTTGCCTGAGTTTTTATAAGCCTCTTGTTAGGAGACAAGCAGATGGAAACTAAGAGAAGGTGGATGGAGTGACTTGAAAGACCTAGATGGGGGCGAGGACTGCTGAAGGAAGGAAAGAGAAGCTCACATGAGAGGTGGGAGAGAAGCCCACACTTCCCTGTAAATGCTCGTCCTGAGCAACTAACATGGCGCCTCTGTTCAGGGTCTACTTTCATGAACTCTGCTGCTAGACATTTTTTCTGGTGAATATTTATTACCCCAATGGTAATCCTTCATTTAACATAATATAAAAATTGTAGAAAAAGAGAGTAATTAGTAATAAATCATCATCTCATCCATTAGCTGTAAATAATGCTACTTTGTCAAAGTCATAATCATCAAGCAGTCAGCTAGAGGTGATTATGTGTGCTACCCAACTGGAATCAGTCCAAAAACAAACCACAGCTCCCGTTTATTACCCTAATTATGCCTTAATATGATGCCATCTTTTTCTCCCATAAACTTGATAACAATAAAAGAGTAACAATGAAAATTGACAGGATAAATGAGCAAGAAAGGTAGCCCGGGAAACTTCCCAGCTTTCCCACCCACCAATCTCTCTAATTTCTGATGCAGAAAAGACTGTAAGTCTTGAGGAGGATGCTGAACAGAATAGGGGAACTCTTAGAGTATTGGGTGCATGATTACATGGGATAATTTTTTGTCCACTAGTCCATTAATCAAATTAGAACACAGGCAGTCCTCACTTTGCACAATACTACGTTAAATGAAATGTTTACATATAGAAACTGTTACTGTTTCACAAGGTTCAGTGGTAAGCAACAATGTTACCATGGAATTGTGCAAAACAGCGGACATGGTTTTGATATGCACTCAGTTGAGTTAGCCTGGGACCATGCAAAGTGACAACTGCCTGTAGTCTTTTTAAAATAAGTGCTTCGCCCCAAATTTTGTTAATGAGATTTATCAGACTGTTTGAGAGCATTTGAGTTGATGGAAAAACTAATGCAAAGGATTTAAATGAGTCTTTCTATCACCACCTAGCCTATTATCTCGAATGAAGGACATGAGTTTTCTTGACCCGGTGGATCCATGATAGGAGAATGAGACTTCTGTGTTGGAGCAAGTGAACAAAGGGTAGGATGGGGCTCAAAGACCTGGTTTAAAAGATCAGAGGTAGGTGGACAAAATAGGTTGAAGGCCAGAGAAAGAATGTTGGTAATGGTGACTGATATGGAAAACCCAGCTCATGAAAGTTAGGATATTCCCCAGTACAAGGAGAAGGCCAGTCAAGGATCTGTGTGGGGAAAGGCTGAGGAATTAGTTGCACAGGTGATGTGATATTAGGATTTCTCACCTGTGTAGATACCACCTTAGAGAACTTGCCCAGCTCAAATGAACCCCTCAACTGGCCCAAATGGCCACAGTGACGGGCCCCGCAGTACATTTTTAACAAGGGGACCGTGCTCTCTGGTCACATGGATTGGTCCAAGGGTATGCACCTAGTGCAGCCTGGACCTGAGTCCTTTCCCTGAGGATTTGGACTTGAGAATGACAGAGGGACAGATTCTTACTGGGGAGCTGAGCCACTGAAAGCTCCCCCGCCTGTTTAGCTTCACTCTTTGGTTTACAACATGCAGGGAGGAAGTGGAGATAAGAGATGGAAAGATTCTTCTGCATGTTTCTCTGGTTCTTGGATCTAGTCTTTTTTAAGTCCAAGATGCATTTTTGTTTTGAATTTCTGTAAGCTGTTCCTGTAACTTTATGAGATAAATTCAACCCTTTGGTTTAAACTAGCCTGAAATGGTTTCTTGTCACATACAGTTAAAATTCCTAATATATGACAGGAATCTAAAGGGTATGGGATAGATAGAATGAGAGCTAATGAACTCTTGATTGGGAGGGGAAACAGGTTAGATCAACAAGAAAATCACAGTGACCCCTATTCCACACACTGCATCTGGGGGACGTGCCTTGTGGCCAGAAGGTTCACAAAAACCTCCAGTGACTGGAAATGGTCTTTAGTGCTCAAAGGTTATATGCTGTTGAGTGATGTGAGATTTACTCGTGATGGGCCTCAACTGCACACAGTTGATGCCTTACAATGAAAAAATATCACCAAACAAGGCTTACCACTTCTGGTTCTTATTCTTAAGCCTCACCTCCAGTCATTAGCTGCCTCACATTGTTTGTACCAGTAGACCTCCAATGGGGTCTCTTTCATTTCTTTTAATGGATCATGCGGTTCATAGTCCTTGTGCCTCCCACATAATCTTTCTCTTGCTTGGAAAGCCTTGCTTCTTCTCACCTTCTGGTGGTCTCCTAGCTGTCCTCCTAGGAAGCTCTTTTTAAATAAGCCTTCCCTAAACCCTATAAGCAGAGTATATCTCTTCCTCTTTCCTCTATCCCACGTATTGCCCTTCCCTACTTGTTTGAATGTCTTCCTGACAGATTCATAATTCTTTCAGGGCATAGAGCAGGTCTTCATTATCTTTCTTTCCTCAGTGTGAACAAAGTTCCTGAACCATCTTCTATGCTCAACAAATATTTATTAATCCAACTTAATGAACTTCTTTAAACTAGACCACAGATGAAGATCGTGTATGAATGGTGTGGGATGCTCTGGAGATCAGAGCATTGGATATGACCCATCCAGTCACACAGATACATGGCCCGGGATTTGGAGGCAATTGGATTTTGCTGATGCCCGTCATGCTGCAATGCCCAAATCTGAAACTCTAGTCAACTTCTGAGTGTTATTATTGCATTATCAACTACCTAATGGACGTTGCTGACTTGGATGTTTCTGTAACTTCAAAGTTAATGAGTGGAAAACTAACTCATCAAAATACTTCGTTCTCCAGCCTCATTAAGGTATCATCATTCTTTCATTCATGCCATTTCAAACATTGGAATTTTCTCTCCATGGCAATTGATTAACCCAAATCTTCTCTGCTCTTCTCTTGCTCTGTCTGTAAACCCATTTTTTCTTTCTAATTTTATTGTCTCCATCCTCTTTCAGCCCTGGGCTATTGCAATAATCCTAAAGTCTGGCCTGAAGCCCTTTTAGTCCACAATGTATCCTATATGCTATCACAACTGAATTAGTCTTTCCTTCTCATCATGCTACTCTCCTGATAAAACATTAGAAGCACCTAGCACGTTGCCATGCAAAATAATCTGTAAGTTAATTACAATTACAAATTGTATTGCAAGAGAGAATATGAATGGCTGCAATACCAGTATTATTATACATAGAAAAATTATTTTATAGATTGCTAGATGCTTTGCATTGTTCAATTTTTTTCTTTACTATTTCGCTCAACCCAGTAGAAGCTACATAAAAAGAAACAGAGCAACCATTCATATTCAGCGGAACAAATGAGAAACTTAAAATGGAATTTGTTCATGTATCTATTTCACACGTATTTATTGAGCACTTGGATGTGTCGGGGAAAAAAGAATTGAGTGAGGGGAGGTAAAAGAAAATGTGATCTTGCTATGGATTCAATGTGTGTGTCTTCCCAAAATTTGATGCAATGTGTGTGTCTTCCCAAAATTTGTGTGTTGAAATCCTAACCATCAATGTGATAATATTAGGAAGTGGGGTCTTTGACAGGTAATTAGGTCGTGAGGGGGGAGTTCTCACAAGTGGGCTTAGCGCCTTTCTAAGATGAGACACCAAAGTGCTTGCTTGTTCTGCTGTCTGCCATATGAGGACTCCAGGAGAAGATGGTCACCCGCAAGCCAGGAAGTGGACCTTCAGCAGATACCGGAAATGCATGCATGTTTACCTGTGTACATGTGTATGTCCATTTATACATGCACATGTACTGATACCCATATGCACATATTATGTATGTATATATATTATCTCCATATATCCTATTGGGTCTGTGTCTTTGGTAGAACCCTGACTGACGTACTCCACCCCTGTTATCAGGAACTCTTCAGTAGAAACTTTTGGAGGGTACTAGGGATTGCCTTTCTTTTTGGTTTTCCGAAACACTGCAAGGGATGGGGAGACATAGGATCTGTCTCCAGCTTTGCTCTGCCCAGCATACTTTTCTTTTCTCCTTTTTTTTCCCTGGTAATAGAAAGCCTCCAATCTTAAATTTTTTTTTTCAACGTTTTTATTTATTTTTGGGACAGAGAGAGACAGAGCATGAACAGGGGAGGGGCAGAGAGAGAGGGAGACACAGAATCGGAAACAGGCTCCAGGCTCTGAGCTGTCAGCACAGAGCCCGACGCGGGGCTCGAACTCACAGACCGCGAGATCGTGACCTGGCTGAGGTCGGACGCTTAACCGACTGCGCCACCCAGGCGCCCCTAGAAAGCCTCCATCTTAAGGGGAATCTTATCCCTGTACTTTGAATGGGACTCACCCACTTTTACTCCAGGGGTTGGCATTTGACACAGCCCAGCCAATCAGAGTAACCCATCTCATTGGCCACAGTGATTGGTTTAGGAATGGGCATGTGACTCAGACTGGGCCAATAAGATTCCCCTTGGACTTCAACTCTCAGGAATGGGGCCGTTTATTAGGAATTTGCTAGCTGAAAGGGCAGTGTAAGGTTGGAGGTGTGGATGGGGCCATTTCTTCTTGTTAAAAAGCCTGACGGAGAATAAAATCAATAAAGAGGAAAAGAGGCAGATTCCTCATGCTATTATTTCAACCCCTGGATCTAGCTGTGTGCCCTGAATTACTCAGTTACATGTCCCAGCAAAATCACTCCTGCCTGATGTTTCGCTTGTCTGTCGATGATGGTTTGAGCTGTATTTTCTGACACCTGCAACTGAGTTTTGACTTATAGAGGAAAGCAAGAAGCCAGTGAGGTGGTAGAAAAGAGGATGATTATGTAAGGGGCTAAAACAAAGCAAACATTATGGTGTTTGGAGATACAAGGGAGACATTACAGCACAAATTACAGAATAACATAATAAATCCTCAGGAGGGTGGCGTTTTTGCTACTGGCTGAGATGGGCAAGTCATGAGACAGCAGCTAAAGGCAGCTTTACAGAGCTTCCACTGTGGTTTAAAGAACGCATGTAAGAAAATCGAAATAACTTTTTAGTTTTAAAACCGAAATAACTTTTATGTACAAATAATTAATTGAATAGAGTGAATTATGCTTAGGCCTGCACCATATGGTGACTCCCTTAGTGGATTAAGAAAGTTCTATTAATGAAGATATTAAGAAACACAGCATCAATTCTTGGTCGGGTTGGCCATCCTTATTTTAGATGCTAGTCAAGCCCAATGCCCATTTCTTTAACACTTCGAGCTGGATTAGTAAAAAGTTGTGCTGTTATTGGTAGGTGAAAGAAGAAGTCTGAACTTGTATGGCAGACAGCAAGTGAATCAGCATTTACTATATAGCAGTGTGATAAACACTATTTTAGGGGTAGGTGCAAGGTAATTGACAGCAAAGAGTAGGGATTTCTAGATCAGGGTGTGGGTTTTGAAAGATTCCTGGGGATAAGACTTAAACTGATATTGGAGGATGAGTTAAGAGTTAGCTAGACGATAGAGGGGCTGAGAGCATCCTAGATATCATAAATGCAGAAGCACGGGGGACAGTACACAGCTCAGGCTGGTGGAAATAAAATTATGTGTAGGAGAGGTGTGAGATGATGGTAGAAAGGCAGGCAGGGGCCATCATCGGGACGTAGTGTGTTAAGCTTCAGAATTTGAAGTCTGGTGGAAATATATGGAATACCACTGAAGGGTTTTAAAGCAAGAGAGTGACCGTTTCTTTAAATCTCCCAAGACATGAGCTTTTAAAAGCTATCACTATATCTGTGGCTAGTCATAATTGCATAGCAAATAAGGAAATGAGCAATTACTCTCACCTGTAGGGTGTTATAAGGAAAGCCTTGACTATCTATGAGGCTCTGATCAACAGGGCTTCCAAGGAGTGACTGGGTCATTGTTCTCATGGGGCTTTACCAAAGGCCTTGAGCAGAAAGACAGCACTTTGAGAGAAGAAGGCTTTGTACTAGAGGGCAGTTACTGATTCAAATTCATGTGTGTTGTTGAGTCCCAGCTGGGCCTTGACATTGATCTTCTTACTCCTGGATCTGAAATAAATTCAGAAATACAGTCCTTTGGAATGAAAGCAAAAATAAGGGCGAGAAAGAAAGGGGAAATACAGAAGAGAATTAGCCTTACTTTAGTGAGAAATTCCCAGCAGGGTATTCTTTTAAGTAGCATGTATTCTGTTCTATTCCATTAATTTTAAAAGGAGGACCACTAGAAATGACTTATCTGAGTAACCCAAAAGATTCAGATCAGCTAGTCAACTAATGGGACCCAGGTCACCTTTTACATGAATGATGCATGAGTAGATGATAGATACAAGGAGCTTTGCTAAGTCTGCTGATATTTAGTGTCTAAGAAATTGAGGGGTTTCCGTCAAATGAGTAAAGATTCTTCCAGTATAGTGATTTCCTGTGTTTTGAAAGATTAGTGCACGCTTTTGCTAGTAGTTTATTTTTCTGCTTTGACAAAGAGGAAAATTAAGGAAAAAGAAAGGTTGGTATATACACATATTAGAAAGATGGATTCGTAGAACTGCACTGTTGTACTGTTTTTGAACGACCTTTTTTTTTTTTTTTTGATGGAAAAGAGACTTGTGACCTTATTTGCATTTCAAATATTCCTGGAGTGGAATAGTAAAGATCAATGAATTGATTGTCAGAGAAACAGCATGAGTGACAAATTTCTTAGTAAAGGAAAAAGAAATACAAAAGAGGAGGATAGTCAGGTCTTCCTTATTCGGAAGTAATGGAACAAAAAGGTCTCCGTCCTATTTTTGGTTTCATTTTTCTAAAATTTAAATAGTCTGTGAGGATAAGAAGAAAAATGCTGACCTGAAAAGTGCATGATTATGTGACACTGGAATATGGCCCAAAGTGTATGTTGGGGGTAGGCTACATTTCCCCTTGCCTGGGGCATATTTTGAGAGACAGTACAATATAACAGAAAATGGGTTGTATTTGGAAATTGAAAACCACCCTTCCAGAAACCCAGCTCTCCACCATTCAAGGCCGGAGGATGGGCTTCTTTTCAGAATGATTATAGTAGAAACATTTATTATATTCAGAGGAAGTCCCAGTCTATAGAGAAGAATATAGGCTAGTTCTATGTCTCAACGCAATAATCCCATCCGTATGTAATTGTCCTAGAGCTGAGCAGTTTACAAATGTTTATCTTGAACAATCATTGACTGGGTGAGGGCATCTTTTTTTTTTTTTAATGTTTATTTATTTTTGAGACAGAGAGAGAGTATGAATGGGGGAGGGGCAGAGAGAGAGGGAGACACAGAATCCTAGGCAGGCTCCAGGCTCTGAGCTGTCAGCACAGAGCCCGACGCGGGGCTCGAACTCATGAGCTGTGAGATCATGACCTGAGCCGAAGTCGGACGCTCAACCGACTGAGCCACCCAGGTGCCCCCGAGGGCATCTTGAATAGCATCACATGTGTGGGGCATCACTAGTATCACCTATTTGGAGTTGCAGTAAGGTTAGTGCATCTCCTTTTCACAGCCCACCTCCTTTTGGAGGTGAAGATCTGGTCTGCACACTTTAGGTTCAGCTCGCCACATCTCACTGACCACGTTGGACGGAAAGAAACTGAGATGAGGATCTACCCTGATTCACGGGCAGGTCTAATGCTTTGCAGGGTGGGCAGGATGGGTAAGAGGAATAGATTGTTGGCCTAGGATTTGGAGAATGGAGAATGGGGATTATAGACCTCAGAATGAGTCCAGAGTTAGAGAATTTGTGCATCTTTATTGTGTTAGGTTGAATTGTGTTCCTCCAAAAGATGTGTCCAAGCCTTAAATCCTAGGATCTGTGAATATGACCTTATTTGGAAGTAAGGTCTTTGTAGATGTAGTTAGGGATCTCAAGATGAGATTGTCTGGATTTAGAGTGGGCCCTAGATTCAGTGAGTGGTATCCATAGGAGAGAAATAAGGAGGAAATTTAACACACAGAGACCCAAGTGGTGAAGGCCATGTGAATGCAGAGGCAGAGATTGGTATCATGCTACTATTAGCCATGCATACCTGGAACCAACAGAAGTTGCAAGAATCAAGAAGCCTTTGGGGAGAGCATGGCCCTGTTGACATCTTAATTTCAGAAATCGCCAGAAAAATCACCCACAATCTCAGAAACTGTGAGAGAGAGAATAAAAAAAATTTTTAAGCCATTAAGTCTGTGATAAATTGTTACAGCAGTACCAGAAACCTAATATACTCATGAAAACATCCCTACTCTGGAGACTCCAACTACAATCTCATGCCACTGGGTAAAGGCCAAAGAGGGGGCTGTGGCACTGCTGGGTTGACTGATCCTGACTCTAGAGAGAAAATGGGATCATGGCTCCAGAGGGAGACAGGAAGGAGGAGGACAGTTTAAAGGAAGTGGTATAAATTAAAGGAAGGCTTAATCATCTGGTACAAATAGGGCCATCAATGACTCAGATCTCTCAGGAAAGACTCTGGGTCATTCCATAGGGTCAAGAATCCCTAGTTGATGTTCTGGCTAAAGGCAAAGCTAACTTAGAATTGGTGGGGTGATCAGGGTGCCTGGGTGGCTCAGTCAGGTGAGCAACCAACTCTTGATTTTGGCTCAGGTCATGATCTCACGGTTGTGAGATCACACTCTGCACTGGGCATGGAGCCTGCCTGGGATTCTTTCTCTTGCTTCCTCTGTCCCTCTCTCCTGCTCTTGCTCTCTCTAAAATTAAAAAAAAAAAAAAAAAAGAATGGGTGGGGAGATTCATAAATACCACCTATTGACTCATGACCAGCTAGAGTATTTTTGATTGGGTTAAACACATGTTTTTATACTTGAATTTTCATCCTCTTTTCCTCTTCCATTTTTCTGTTTCCTCCATTATGTTTATAGGGTGTATTGGTGAGAGTTAGCTTAATACTTTGGTTTAGAGGCTACAAAATACCAGGAAAAGATCATGATAGAACTACTATAAGAATGGACACTCAGGGCGCCTGGGTGGCACAGTCGGTTAAGCGTCCGACTTCAGCCAGGTCACGATCTCACGGTCCGTGAGTTCGAGCCCCGCGTCGGGCTCTGGGCCGATGGCTCAGAGCCTGGAGCCTGTTTCCGATTCTGTGTCTCCCTCTCTCTCTGCCCCTCCCCCGTTCATGCTCTGTCTCTCTCTGTCCCAAAAAAAAAAAAAAAAAAAAAAAGTTGAAAAAAAAAAAAAAAGAATGGACACTCAGAAATCTTGCACTTGAAGCTGGGTGCAGGACCTGATGAGACCTTGGGTGTCTGGATACCCACCCTGTCCCCATTTTGGGCAGAAGGTATAGACCCTTTATTGATTATAGGAGGGATAGTTACATTATGTTTAGCAGTCGTATGTTTAAACAGCACATGCATGGGAAGAAGGATGTATGTCGATGTTGAACAGCTAAAACAGTGGACATTTGTCAGTTGTTTCAACACCCAGCATCTGAAGTCTCTGTTTCTGTGTGGGAGATTCACTACTTTATGAGTCTTAGGGGAAGCTGAGTCTGCTTCTTACTGGAGAAGCCAAGCACTTTCCCAGCCTCCCTTGTAGGTAGGACACATGTGCACCACCTGGGTTCCACCAGTGAGACTCATTTACCCAGAGCTGGAAGCTAGAGCTAGAGGGTGTGAAGAAGCAGGGGCTCTGAGGACACTTGGTGGCAGGAGCTTCCCCCCCTCCCCCATCTAGTTTTGAGAGACAGCATGGCAGGGTTCTAGGTGCTTTCATCAGCGGTCAGTGTCTCATGTTGGTGACTTTGGAGACGTAAGCTGTAGTGTCTGTGTTTAGTGGTGTCATCTCTGCTGCTTGAGGTCTTGGCTGACCCTAGACTGTTGATTCTTCTGTTCTGTGAGCCACCAAATTTCTTATTAACAAGTTCCTTTTCTCTTTAAATGAGCCAAAGTTGGTTTCCCTGCCTGCAGGAGTCTAACTGATACAGTATTTCAATTAGGGTCTTTTAGTTTTCTTTCCTATTGTCTTTAAAAAAAAATTTTTTTTTTAACATTTATTTATTTTTGAGACAGAGAGAGACAGAGCATGAACGGGGGAGGGGCAGAGAGAGAGGGAGACACAGAATCGGAAGCAGGCTCCAGGCTCTGAGCCATCAGCCCAGAGCCCAACGCGGGGCTCGAACTCACGGACCGTGAGATCCTGACTTGAGCTGAAGTCGGAGACTTAACCGACTGAGCCACCCAGGCGCCCCTCCTATTGTCTTTTAAAAACACATATTTTTATTTGATGCATAACAAAGGGTATGCAACGTAAGTGTGAGTGAAACAAACTAATACTCATCGAAAGTAAGACCCAGAACATTACTCTCCCTTCCCCAGGACATAAACACTGTCCCCAAATTTGTCTTTATTACTCCTTTCCTTCTTTAAAAAATAGCTCTATCACCTATCTAGGTACAACTAAACAATATAATCCTTACTTTTGCTTATTTTTTGAGATTTATCAAAATAGTACCATTCTTTTAACTCAACACTAGTTCATAAATGTAGGTAGTAAGAAAATGAAATTAATAATATATCTACTTTTTGACTTTCAAAATATTTATCATATATTGAGGTAGAGCATTGTATTTATTTCAAATTCTCCAGTAGAATTCTTTTTTAAAAATGTTTATTTAGTTTTGAGAGAGAGAGACAGAGTACGAGTGGGAGAGGGGCAGAGAGAGAGAGAGAGAGAGAGACAGAGAAAGGGATACACAGAATCCGAAGCAGGCTCCAGGCTCTGAGCTGTCAGCACAGAGCCTGACATGGGGCTCGAACCCACAAACCGTGAGATCATGACCTGAGCTGAAGTCGGATGCTTACGCAACTGAGCCACGCAGGTGCCCCTGGAATTCTTATGAGAAAATCAGACAGACCTGGAGAAGGAAGCACCTCATGCTATTTTTTCATGGGCAGCCAGGGAAGAGCAGGAACACGAAACTATTAGGTCCTGCAGGCTTCTAGAGGGGCTGTGACTGGCTGGCTGGAGAAGTCTTAGTGGTGACCCATTCTAGGAGGACCTGTGGACGGGGACTGGTAACAGCGACATAGCATTGTATTGGCAAACGAGGATGAGGGACAAAAGGGCCATGGTTCCTGGGTGTCAGGCAGAATGTGCAGGTCTGTGTATGCGTGCATGTGTGGGGCGGGGGGGGGGGGACTCGAGAGAGCAAGAGGTTCTGGAGAAATGTTAGGTTGTGTAATATCTGGAAAGAAGAGGAAAGAGCATTTTAAAGAAGTCTTTCTGTGAGTCATACATTTAATGTCCTTTAATACTTTTTAAAAGATGAAAGCAAAGTTTGGATTGCCTTTTTTATTTTTTAGTGGGCTTCAGATTTTAGAGCAATATTAAAACAAAGACCATGTACCCAGTTTCCCCTATTATGAACACAAATCAGTGTGGTATGTTTGTTTCAATTAATGAACCAGTATTGACATCTCGTTACTAACTAAAAGTCCATAGTTCATTCAGATTTCCTTCTTTTAAAATTTATTTTAGGGGTGCCTGGGTGGCTCAGTCGGTTGAGTGTCCGACTTCAGCTCAGGTCATGATCTTGCAGTTTGTGAGTTCGAGCCCCGCATCGGGCTCTGTGCTAACAGCTTGGAGCCTGGAGCCAGCTTCGGATTCTGTGTCTCCCCATCTCTCTGCCCCTCCCCCACTAGTGCTCTGTCTCTATCACAAATAAATAAAATATATTTAAAAAATTTAAAAAGTAAATAAAATTTATTCTAATTCATTTTGAGAGCGATAGAGACAAGCAGGGGAGGGACACAGAGAGAGGGAGACAGAATCCCAGGCAGGCTCTGAGCCGTCAGTGCCCGACATGAGGCTCGAACTCGTGAACCGTGAGGTCATGACCTGAGCTGAAATCGAGTGTTGGGCGCTTAACTGACTGAGCCACCCAGGCTCCCCCAGATTTGCTTTGTTTTTATCTAATGTTCTCTCTCTCTGCCAGGATCCCATCCAGGACACCTCATGACATGTGGTTGTCATGTGCCCTTAGAGTCCTTTGGCTGTGGCAGTTTCTCAGGTCTTCCTGGTTTTTGGTGACCTGGCCACTTTTGAGGAGTACTGGGCAGGTATTTTGTAGGATGTCCCTCTATTGGAATTTGTCTGCTATTTTTCTTATGATTGGACTGAGATTACAGGTTTTCGGGAGGAAGACCACAGGGGTGAAGTGCCATTTTCATTGTATCGTATGAAGGGTATGTACTCGCAGTGGATTGGCTTTTAGACTCATTTTACCTCTTAGACTTCGTTGTTTTTCATGCGGCTTCATTTAATAACTGGGCCTGAGGGAACCACAGAGTTTGTTCTAGTTGCAAATGAATAGAAGAAACACCTGCTTATTAAAACAAACTAAGCATTATGGGAATATTACATGTGGCTTCTAATAAAGACCGTCACAGGATAGAGGCTGCCATTGAGCATTGACACTGCATCGCTCCATCCCCTCTCCCCAGTTCTGTCTCCTTCCCTGAGCCCCTGCGCTCCAGCGGGAAGGAAAGATCTCGGGCAGTTCGTCTTGGCCGGCGCCTACTCGGTGTGCCGTCATGTTCACCCGCGTTAACCTATTAGGAAGAAGCGACCCTAGAGAGATGGTTCTTCCTTTTGCCTCAAAAGGCTCCCCATTCCCTACTCAAGTCCATCGTGTCTGCCTGGAAGGCAAGGGAGAGGATATTTGTGGGTTTTGTCCGTCTGTGTATTTCCTGAATACCTTTTGAGCTCGATGGAATCCTGGAGAGCCCAATTTGTTCGTATTTAGGGTGGAAAGTACTACCATACAGAATGCTGTATTGGGCACACTAACGTCCTATGGATTGTCCATCGTGCTTTGTGAGTTTGGAAAGTGTTGTTGCATACGTAAGGTTTTGACTCTCGTAAGAAATTTGCGAGGTAGGTAAACCGTGTGTTATTGTCTCGGTCTTATAGGAAATAGAGGGAAAAGAAGCTTAAATAACTTGCTCTGGATGGCACACTGGTCAGCAAGCAGTCTCGAGGACAGAGCTCGGCACAAGCCCTGACGGCTGCAAGTTGCGGTCTTAGTGCATTAGCTGGTTCGGGCTGCCGTAACAAAGCACCGCAAACTGAGTGGGGGAAATAACGAGACACTTACTGTCTCACACCCCTGGAAGCTAGAAAGTCCAGGAGCAAGATGCCAGCAAAGCCATGCTCCCGCACAAGGTGCCAAGGAAGGCTCTGCTGCGGATCTTTCTCCCAACTTCTGGTAGTTTCTTGGCTCGTGGCAGCTGAACCCCAGTCTTCACGTGGCACTTTTCCCGTGTGAGCCTGTCTCTTGTGTTCCCGACTCTAACTGTTAGGCCACACTGCCTCTCTCATCGGCCCTCATTCGGCGCCTTGCTGGTTAGTTTCCGTCGGAGCGCTAGCATAGAGTTGAGGCATCTCTAATTTCGGGGTCTCAGGATGGTCTCTCCTGTGAGTGGGGAGGGGTTCTCGGCATCCAGTGTCCTGAAAAAGGTGCAGGTGTTCTGAACAGCCTGCTGCCTGACTTCCTTTTAAAATGCCAGAGCCATTAAGTACAGTGGATTTGTTCCACTGGAGAAGAGTGGGTTGCAGTCAGCAGGAGTAAAAGCCATGCCACTTACTGGTCTAAAAAGGTGCTTAGCAGCTACAAATAACCCCCCTGGATTAATGGAATCAACAGCCTCTAGGTCTCCAGATGCAAAGGGGCCATTTATTCGACATCCATTCATTTATTCAACAAGCCGTGGTGCCGGTTTGGGTTGCGCCGATTCTGAATCGAGACTGCTGTCCTTCCTCTTACGGCTTCCTTCAATAATTATTCTGTTATTGACACACAACTGACCCAGGCATGACTAATGGTTTAGTATTACTGAGGGATGCAGCTAAAGGTCACCTCGGGTGGGGGCGGGGGGCTGGGGGCTGGAGCTGACATTTCCATGGTACTGCGGTGGAGTAAATGGAGATTTTAAGGGGCAGACCCCACTCAGTCTTTACAGCAGACTTGAGTGCCATTACAATGCTGCATAATCAAATTTTTTCCTTTTCCGGAATCTTCGTTCTGCTTATTAATTAAGTGAAATGACACAAGAGGGTGAGTGCTGGCGGTCTGTGGCACACTTAGGTGTATCGCGAGGGCAGCAGCACAGGCTTGATTACAGTCAGGGCGAACAGTAGCAGGTTACTTATTGGGTAATAAGACAGACCCAGGAGTGTCTTTGTAAGAGTTGAAAGAGGAATTTTCAGATAAAGGAGAGAAAAAATGTTTTTAATGAAATTTAGAAAATGGGGTCAGAGTATAATTTATGGACTAGATCTTGCCCTCCAGCATCGACAAAGATAGAAAGAAGACAGGGAGGGGGAAAGAATCGAAAGCTCCAGGAAATTTCTCATTAGCGACATCTCTGTTTCCTGTCCATCTGTAACTCCGTGTCAATGGACTGCTTATATTTCTTTTAAAATTTTTTTTAAATGTTTATTTACTTTTGAGAGAGAAGGAGACAGAATGTGAGCGGGGGGGGGGGGGGGGGGGGGAGGGGGGGGGAGACGGAATCCAAAGCAGGCTCCAGGCTCTGAGCTGTTAGCACAGAGCCCGACGCGAGGCTCGAACTCACAAGCCGTGAGATCATGACCTGAGCTGAAGTCGGACGCTGAACCTACAGAGCCACCCAGGTGCCCCTGGATTGCTTGTATTTCTAGGCAAGGTTTATTATCATCTCCTCAAGGTGGCTTTCTTCCTATAAATACTGGAGGGCCTGCCCGTAAAAGACAATGCCTGGTCATTTTCACTATTGTTGGTTTCCCTAGATGAGTCCTTCATAGAACATTGCTTCGCAGAGAATTCGGGGAGGCAAGGGGTATAAAACTCTTTGTGTTTTGTGCCTCAAGACGAGCTGAAAACATTAACACAATTGGTCATCATAGATCAGTGGCTTGTCCATTAAAATGATGCCACAAATCTTTCCTGAATGAGTAGATGAACCCAAAGAGGCCCATTCTGTTTGCTCACTGTGGTGGACCCGGAGATCTTATTTCAGGACTGTAGGTCTCACACCACCAGCTGCCCCGGGTGCCTTTGGTTGTCAGGCCCTCTGGGTTGTCTCAGATGAGGAGAGAAGGCTTGGGTGAGGTCACGCCCCCTTCTTGGGGCAGCTGCATCCAATGACTGATGATGAAGGCACAGTGAGACTTGGCTGTCTCCGCCCATGGGGGCAGTGTTTAGAGGTCAGTCCATCTTCAGAATTCCCCAGGGGCTTTGTTGAGCTGTTCATTGCAATTTCACTGTGGTCCAACCTCTCCCTCTACCCAATTTTACTACCTTCGCCTCTCCTCCGCAGGTATTGGATCCCAAGAGCATGCCCTAAAAATGTCCTGCACACTAATCTCTGTCCCAGAGATGGCTTCGTGGGCAACCCAAGCTGTAACATTGATGATATGTTATGTCATGTGTAAGGTCCCAAATATGGAAGAGATCTGAGGGCCGACGGGGTAGGGTGAAAAGACAATGTGCTACTCATTGAGGAGAGAGCTCTTGTTTGTGTCTAGAACCTTTATGTGGAATTTGTAGGCTGGAATACAGCAAATTCCACCAGCAGCTGCACCCCACCCCAGACCCGGGCTTTACTCTGGCATCTAATGGCTCCAGTCCTCTTGGAGCCAAACTCTTTGATTCTTTCCCCTTTAAGTCTGGGCTGTGCTGGGACTGGTTTACTGGAAATAGGAGGGGATTACACAGCAGGCGTTCATGAAAAATGGGCACATGAAGTTAATTGTACTTTCTCATTGGCTTATTGCATTTTGAAGGGAACGCTGAAGCTATCAAAATGTGCGGTTGGGAAACAGAGGCTGTGATGCCGTCTGCATATTTTTGCGACCTTGTTTAAAGGGTTTCATTCAGCCCTCTAAACACTGCAGGGAACAATTCTGGCAGTATCTTCTATCTTCCCTTCCTTTTCCCTTCTTTTTCCAGGGCAGACGATTTAAGGCAGACCTTCTGTGCATCCTGGATCATCTGTGTTTACTTGCTCTTGCCAGTTGCTTGGCTCTATTGTTAAGAGAAGAGAATATGAGAGAAGAAAAGTTATGCTCCTTAGAGGCTTTTCCAATTAACTGTTTGAAGAGACTTAAAAAAAAAAAAAAAGCCTAAGTGTGAGGTTATTTGTATGCCTAATTTCATTTTTATGTTACACGTACTTTTAAGTGTAATTTACCAAGGCTTAACACTTGTATTCTTTCAGGGGCATTACAAAGAGCTTTGCACATTTATTACAGCCCTTTAAATGGCTGTGTTTTATTTCCATATTCTTTTAAATGGTTATTGAGTGGATTTGGTGCTCTTCCTGTAGTTAAAGTGCATTTTTTTATGTACATAAATGGTAAATAATTGATACCTGCCATATGCTTCTCTCTCCCATTCCGAGTTCCCCTTCCCCGTCCTCTCTTCATTCTCTTCACTTCTTTGTTGCTGTTGGTTTCTGCCCTTATCTTGCTCTCTATCCTTTCTTCCCCTCTCTCTGCAGGTCTCCCCTGCTTTCAACACCATTTTCCTCCACTCTCAATGTGCTCATTTGAGAGGGGTTTTTATATGGATTCTTGAGATCATTGCATTACCCAGTGGGGGTGAAGGAGGGGGGGGTAAGGGCATACAGCTTTTTATTAAGTGATGCCTGGATCAAGAATTTTAAAAAAGAGAGCCATTTCAGAGAATGTGGTTTGAATTTTTTTTCCTTCAGATTGAATTGATACTGGGCGAATTCTTGCTCATTGCCTCTGCTTCTCTGACTAACCAGTGACAACCTCCAGGAGCTTCGAATTAAGGAAGATATACCAGTGTCTGAGACCATTCTTAGCAGGGAGAACTCCTCAAGCTGAACCATTTTAAAGGATCTCTCATTAGGGAAGGGCAGGATAACTAGCGCAAGAGGAAATGTAGAGAATGTTCAGTTGGGTGAACTTGTTTGGGGGAAATTCCTACTACATTGAAGCCACAGAACTGTAGAAATTTTAGATTCCTTTGCTTTTACATCTCCAGAAGGCAAAAATCAAAACCCATTTATAGATGTTACAGCCCACAAACACTAGAATAGTTTTCCTTTTTGAAATTTTGAAAAGGGGTTGACAATTCGTATGGAAATACAAGGAACCCAGAATAATCAAAACAATCTCAAAAAAGAACAAAGTTTGAGGACTCATGCTTCTCAATTTCAGAATTTACTAAAAAGCATCAGTGATCAGGGTAGTACAGTACTGGGATAAGCATTAACATATTGATCAATGAACTAGAAATGAGCGCCCAGAAGTAAACCAACATAGCTGTGGTCAACTTCTATATGGTAAAAGGGCCAAGATCATTTCATGGAGAAAACACAGACTTTCCAACAAATGGTGCTGATGCATGCGAGGAAATGAGGTTGTACCTCCACCTTACACTGTATACAAAATTAACTCAAAATGGATCAAAAGCCTAAATATAAAAGCTAAACCCATAAGCCTCTTAGAAGAAAATGTGGAGCTAAGTCTTTGTGACCTTGGATTTGGCAATGAATGCTCAGATATGATGCCAAAAGCACGAACAACAAAAGAAAAAAAATAGATAAATTGGACTTCTCTAACATTACAAACTTTTATTCTTCAAAGAGTATTATGGAGAAAGTGAAAAGACAACCCACAGGGGTGCCTGGGTGGCTCAGTCAGTTAAGTGTCTGACTTTTGATGTTGGCTTGGGTCATGATCTCATGGTTCATGAGATCGAGCCCCAAGTCAGGCTCCCTGCTGACAGTGGAATGCTTGCTTGGGATTCTCTCTCTCCCTCTCTTTCTCTGCCCCTTTCCCGCTTACACGTGTGTGTGTGTGTGTGTGCGTGCGCTCTCTCTCTCTCTCTCTCAAAATAAATACATTAAAAAAAAAAAAAGAAGAGACAACCTACAGAATGGTAGAAACTATTTCCAAATCATTTATCTGATAAGAGATTGTATTTAGAATACATAAAGAATTCTTAAAGCTCAATAATAACCAGATTTAAAAATGGGCAAAGGATTTGAGTAGACATCTTTCTAAAGAAGATAGCCCAAAGGCCAACAAGCACAAGAAAAGATGCTAACCATCATTAGCTATAAGGGAAAGGCAAATCAAAACCAAAATGAGGTACTATGTCACACTTGCTAAAGTGAAAAAGAGGCAATAACAAGTGTTGTCAGCATGTGGAGAAAATGGGACCCGCATCCATTGCTGCTGGAATGTGGGACGTAGCCATCTTGGAAAACAGTCCAGTGGCTCCTCAAAAGATTGAACACAGAGACAGCATACGGAATAGAACCCAGCAATTCCACTCTTTGGTATACACTCGACGGAAGTGAAAACATATGTCCACAGAAAAATTTGTACATGAAATGTTCATAGCAACATTACCTATAATAACTAAAAGGTAGAAATAAACCAAATGTCCATCAACTGATGAATGCATGAACAAAACGTGTCATGTTCATAAAATGGAAAGTTATTTGGCCATAAGAAGGAATGGAGTACTGACATATGCTACAGTATGGATGAACTTTGAAACCATTAGGTTAAGTCAAAGAAGCCAAAGACAAGAGTCCACATATTATATGATTTCATTTATATGAAATATTCAGGATAGGCAGAAAGTAGAGACAGCAAGTAGATTAGTGATTGCCTAATGCTGGAGGCAGGGGAATGGATGGGGACCCTGGGGAGGGTAGCTAAAGATATGGGGTTTCTTTTGGGGATGATAAAATGTCCTAAAATTGTGGTGGTAATTACATAACTCTATGAACATAGTAAAAGCCATTGAGCTGTATACTTTAAAGGTCTGAATTGTGGGGCATGTGAATTATATCTTAGCAGAGCTGTTACCCACAAATTTCATAATCTCCAATAATTGGAAAACAGTTGGAGCATTTGAAGTTGTGGAAGGTGACTGTTCCCCAAAAGCAAAGCTGCAAACCCTTTGGAAAATGACTTCTAAAACTCAAGAACCTTGCTGTAAGTAAGCAATTATTCCTGTTTTACAGATGCACCACTTGAGATTCAGAGGCTTAAGTGACCCGTCCGAAGTTGTACAGATAGTTCATGGTAGTGGTGGAGAACCTAGATGCCCGTCACAGCCTCTTAGTGCAGAGCTCTGTCATTATACCAGCCTTTCCCAGAGTTTTCTTTCCAGAGTCCTTTGGAGGCAGCAGAAACGAAGCAAAGCTGCCTTTTCTGGTTTTCTTATATTGTTTCTCTGAACTGACATAAGCCAATTGAAAAAAATAGATTTATATTTATTTTTGAGAGAGAGAGAGAGACAGAGAGAGAGTGGGGGAGGGGCAGAGAGAAAGAGGGAGGAGAGGATCCAAAGGAGGCTCCGTACTGTCCGTGTGGAACCTGACTCGGGGCTCAAACTCGTGAACTGTGAGATCATGACCTGAGCTGAAGTCAGATGCTTAACCGACTGAGCCACCCCAGGAGCCCTGACCTAAGCCAATTTTTAATGCACACTCTCAAGTCCTTTTTGGTAGGTAGCAGGGGCCTTGAAGAACTTTGATGTAGGTGAGAGTTAGCTCCTCCCACACAACCTTTCTACTGGGTTATAATGAAAGCAGATCTCAAGAAAATTCCTCCCCCCCACCCCTCATCATGTGAACGTTACACAGTCAGATAAACAGGCAGGCACAAAATAGCTTCTATGATCTGCTCTGCAAACATGATGGCATCCTAAGTCTCTGTCCTTTCAGTTGTGTTTGTCCCCACCTGTGTGAAAGGTCCACCTGAGGCAGACATGGTGATATTCCAGAGGCAGGATTCCGTTCTACAGTTCAGGCAACCAGAGATTTTCCTGGCTAACGGCTGGAGATGGGACCACTCGGACAGCAAGCCCTGGGCACCAACTCAGAAAGAAAGTCCAGATTCGGATACTCTTGAAGCAAGGATGGGGACAGTCTTCAATATTTTAGCCAAGATATACTTCTTGTATACATTTAATTTCACCAATAAAGCCTCAGAGGCTTTAAATGAGGTATTTAAGGAGTAGTGTTGTAAATATGTGGAGACTTTCATGATATACCAGCTAAAAAGCCACAATTCAATTAATGGCTTTAAATAGAGCCACTTTAAAAATTCCTAAAATTCACTACGCTAGGGGTGCCGGGGAGGCTCAGCTGGTTAAGCGCCAGACTCTTGATTTTGGCTCAGGTCATGATCTCACGGTTTGTGAGTTCGAACCTTGCACTGGGCTCTGCACTGACCATGTGGAGCCTGCTTGGGATTCTCTGTCTCTGTTTTTCTGCCTCTCCCCAGCTTGTGCATGCTCTCGCAAAATAAATAAACTTTAAAAAATTCACTCTGCTAACTAGTAAAACCTTCGTTGCCAATTGCGATAAAGAGACAGAAGCATTTGTAGCAGCTGCTTCTAGAGTGTTCCTTTCAAATATGACGCTAACCGAACACTCCAGGGGTGTGGGTTTCCCATGAAGGCAGCTGATTGCTCCTAGAGTGGAAGCTTAAACTTACCAGCGTAGGCGGAATATCTCACAGTGCAGGGTGAAATATTTCAAGTTAAATCACAATTAATAAATACATTCACTAATAAATATGTGACAAAACCAAGCAATATACTAGGGCTGTCACTTGCTTTACGTATTTTAATTACATATTGTGATGCGTATATCTTCAGGCTTGTAGGCAAATGATATAATTTTTCACATCCAATAAAGAGAAAATGTATAGAAAAGGAAGACATAGAGAATTGATAGAAAAAAAGAGAAATAGAAACCAAAGAAGAAACAGAATAGTAGATTTATAGTTCAGCGACCCAGAGAGGGGCCCACAGAGACAACCAAAGACTGAGCATCAACCTTGTCAAACATCCTTGGGTTGTCCGTTTCCTAATTTCCATGTGGTCTCCTCCAAGACGTCCTTTCTATTGACCAAGAGTAGAAGGTGCATCTCATCAAAATTATTTCCAGCCCTGCTGGAGGGATAGATAGAAGTCAGCAGAGAAGTATCTTCTGAGAACTCCCGTGTTCATTGCAGCATTATTTACAATAGTAAAGACGTGGAAATATCCTAAGTGTCAGCTGATAGATGAATGGGTAAGGAAAATGTGTCCTCTGCATACATGTGTACGTGTGTATACAGGTCTATAAATTCAGCCATAAAAAAGAAGGAAATCCTGCCATTTGAGACCACATGGATAGACCTTGAGGGCATCACGCTAAATGAAATAAGTCAGACAGAGAAAGACAAATACTGTATGATCTCACTTATATGTGGAACCTAAAAAAAAAAAAAGTGAATTGATAGAAACAGAATAGATTGATGATTGCCACAGGCAAGAGTTCGGGGATGAGGGAAATGGGAGAAGGTGGTCAAAAGGTGCGAACTTTCACTTATAAGATAAATACGTTCTGGGGATACAGTGTACAACGAATGCAGTGATTAGAATTAACGATACTGTATTGTATATTTGAAAGTTGCTAAGAGAGTAGATCTTAAAAGTTCTCATCACAAGTAGAAAAAATTGGAACTATGGGAGGTGACAGATATTAACTGAATTTATTATGATAATCATTTTGTAATGTATACACGGATCCAATCATCAGGGGTATGCCTAAAAATGACACAATGTTGTGTGTCAATGATATCTCATTAAAACCAGAGACAAAGAGAAGTATCTCTGGAGATAATCAACCTGAGCTCCCTGTCCTTTCCCCAGTCTGGCAGGTGGCTCCTGCTAGGGATGTGATGCGGAAGGGATGCTTCCTAGGGCAGGCGGCAGAACCGCAGCTGCGCATCGACTGGCAGAAATCCAGAGGACTCTTCCACGGAGGTCAGGTGAGTGGACACAAGGCATTCGGAGAAGGCTGTCCTTATCTCATTGTTCCTACTCATCGCCTACCTTGGCGTTGCCACTTAGAATTATGTGATGCTGCGAAACCTGGTCAACGTTTCTGCATCTCAGGTTCCACCTTCATAAAATAAGGTGTATTAAGGACTAATGTCACAAGTATAGGAAGATTCTCAGACCTACTTTTTCTTTTCTTTTCTTTCTTTCTTCTTTCTTTTTTTTTTTTTTTAAAATTTTTTTTTTTCAACGTTTATTTATTTTTGGGACAGAGAGAGACAGAGCATGAACGGGGGAGGGGCAGAGAGAGAGGGAGACACAGCATCGGAAACAGGCTCCAGGCTCTGAGCCATCAGCCCAGAGCCCGACGCGGGGCTCAAACTCACGGACCGCGAGATCGTGACCTGGCTGAAGTCGGACGCTCAACCGACTGCGCCACCCGGGCGCCCCTCTTCTTTCTTTCTTTCTTCTCTCTTCTTTCTTTCTTTCTTTCTTTCTTTCTTCTCTGTTCTTTCTTTCTCTTCTCTTTCTTTCTTTCTCTTTCTTTCTTTCTTTCTTTCTCTTTCTTTTTTTCACCTTTTCCTTTTTTCTTTTTTTTTTTTTTTTTTTTTTTTTGGTAACAGTTTTCTTTTTTTCATTAAGAGTAGCTTAGGGGCGCCTGGGTGGCGCAGTCGGTTAATCGTCCGAATTCAGCCAGGTCACGATCTCGCGGTCCGTGAGTTCGAGCCCCGCGTCAGGCTCTGGGCTGATGGCTCGGAGCCTGGAGCCTGTTTCCGATTCTGTGTCTCCCTCTCTTTCTGCCCCTCCCCCGCTCATGCTCTCTCTCTGTCCCAAAAATAAATAAACGTTGAAAAAAAAATTAAAAAAAAAAAAAGAGTAGCTTAAAAATGCCTGTGGGCTCTGCGAGAGGTATACTGAGACAGTTTTGCTCAAATACCCGTCAAAATGTTCATTATGGAGGAGGGAAATGAATGTTAGACCCCCTGAGATGTGTGGGGAAGGAGTTGGAAGCTCTTGCCTTGAGCTCAAAATTTATTTGCAGTTTTAAGATTTATTTTAAAAGTCCATGAATTTTGCATTTTACTCCGAGTCAGCATTCTACCCTAGTTTGTAATGATCTCAAATAATGGCATTTCCTCTATTATTGGCCTTCAGGAAAATGTACCATGTCTATCCCGTGGCTTCTTGTTCTCCTGGCATGTCACTATGTCCTCCTCCGCGTCTGTAATCCCTGGCTTCAGCAGGGTGGCCTTATGTATCAGCTAACACATTGGCAAGCAAAGCTACAAAAGAAATAGGACACCCAAAGAGGACTCTGGTTTTGTCGTGGGCCCATTGGGTCAGTTGTTCATATCCAGGCTACTCTAAATCTCTAGCTGGAAACCATGCCGATCTTATTCTCAGACTGAGGCAGAAAGATGAGAGAAGTGGGTTATAGAAGCAGTTGAGAGGTTTTCTGAGGTTCTCAGCCTCCTGAATATTTGGCTTAGATCTGAGGTCTTCTCAGCCATATAAAAAGTGCTAAAGGATTCTAGTCGTCTCAAAGAGAATCTGCATCAAACTCAATCATGCTGGGCCCCCTAAACGAAGGTGAGAACTTGAAATGGTACTTGAACCTGAAGAATTCCTTTAGGTGATACTAATAGTTTTGGGGACCCTGAAGTTCTTAACATTTTCTTGGCTCCAAGGTGCAAGCATTACTTTAGGACGGTCCTGCTAGTGAGAAGGCATCATCTAGGCTTCTGTGGTCATTCATGAAAGATCCCATTGTTATAGAAAGGTGCTAAGGGTTAAACGTTCTTTGGGAGAGGATCTTTTTTAGAGTAACCTCTCAACAAGTTGTCTTGTGCGGCACAGATTGGCTCAATCGTTACTAACAGATGCATCTGCAGCAAAAGACAATTTTGCAAGCCCAGGCAGAAAAGAACTCATGCTTTCCTGAAATCTTTCCCTTGGCTCACATTAAAACTAGCCAGGAGAAAAGACATAGCAAAGTTTATTAGGGACAGTTCCCTGGAGGGGAAAATAATGGGGATAATGAGACAAATATTCCTAAGGCATCCTGGGACTTCTGAAATAAGCAGACTCTGGGCCACTGAAATAGCTGGTGCAGAAATGGCTTTGTTATACATAGTTTTACAAGATGCATTCCGTTGTTATGTTCCAGATACATTTGAAATTTCCTAAAGGGGCTGCAGTCACTTTTAAAAGTATCATCACCAGGAGTAGCCACCTGAATGGCAGTCAAGACTGCCTCAATGTAGATGGGGTGATACTCTAGCTTCCTTCTTGGTTACAAATGGCCCAGGCTTCAGAAATAGCCAGACTGAACAACGTTCATGTTTGGAACAGAGTGGCCTGCCCGGGTAGGAATATGGGGAGGCAAGGGGGGGAAGCTGTGTCTCATCTCCGGCTTGGTTCTCTTTAAGAAGTAAGAATGCAGCCTTGGGAAAAAGGTGATGGGTCAGGTATCCTGTCGGGGAAGTTTGGGAACTGTGTCTAGTGTAGTCTAATTTTAATCAAGAAGGAGGCAGATGGAGTGTGTGTGTGTGTGAGAGAGAGAGACAGAGAGAGAGAGGGTGGGGGGAGAGGGAGACAGAGCGAGAGAGAGAGAGAGGGAGGGAGGGAGAGAGAGACCTAACCTTTCTGGTTAGGATGAGATAAGCCATTCATTTAATGGTCTAAAATCCATTGGGACAGGCGTATTAGTTCCAAGTAAATGCTACCAAAGATTCCTCGAGTCAGAAAGAGGTCCACCTATGCAAAACTGAACCTTTATCTAGACCAAATCACATTGTAGAGCCTTGCTTAGTGCATCTCTCCCATGACATTGTAGATAGCCATGGACCTAGATGTATAATGGGAAGGTACAGGAGGCTCTTCTGTCTACCATCCAGGGAGGCTCCTCAATGCACTACTTCCAAATATATGGACCATCTTCCTATAGGTCTGGCCTTGGCACTTATATGAAGTTGAATAAATCTGAACACAAGCTGCATGTGAGGAGCTTCTGATCTATCATAAAAGATTCATGTAGAGGAATTATGTAGTGGTTAGAAGCATACAGCAAGACATTCCGGTGCAGTGGTTAAGCTCCCAGCTTCTGAAGTCAGACTGCTTGGGTTCATATCCTATCATCTCCACGAGTTAGCAGCTTAAGCTCACCGAAGCTCAATTTTATCATTTGTAAAATGGGATTATTTTGATCACAAATGAGCTGATATATGTAAAGTATTGGAATCATTATGAGCATTCATAAATGGACCAGTTATTATTAGCACGCATATAAATGCTATTGCAGATTATTGACATTCATTGAAAAAAACATACATTAGGAGACTTTTGGTAATCCCCAACTTTGGGGATGCCATAACACAGCTTTGGTAACAAATTTTCCTTTATATCCTATTAAGTTACTACTTTTGGGAGGACGGGGGCAACTCGGTCTCAAGGAGATATTTTAGTTTCACAAACCAGCTCTCCACCCCAGGTAGTGAAACATTCAAATTCGTGCTCAGCAAATGAGAAATTGTTTCTTGCCATGGACCTTTGGAGTTAGACGGGAAGAGTGAAAAACAGGACTCTTACATTTCAGACAATGTTGAAGATCTGTAAGACAACAGAGCCTCACAGAATGCCCATTTGCTCAGGGAACGAGAGGTGGGGAGCACTCCAACATCTATCTTGTGATAAACTTGGAAATTTGGCTCTGCCCAACCTCCTGGGTGAGACGGGAATAGGTGGGGGTTTTAGGAGGGAGTTGGGTCAGGAAGTTGTCAGCTGGCCCGAACTAGAGGCTCCATGAGGCCATGACTGCTTGGCATTCTGGAGATGCTTCCCGTTTTTCTGAGATAGGTGTTTATTTCCTGTCTGACTTTGAGGGAATATAACTGGACACTTTCACACATCTAAGAATTGAGGGGTAGAGCAAGTTCAGGGCAAAAGAGAGATCCGGGTCCAGGTACCCTTCAAGCTCCAGCCTCTTTTTTTCCTGCATATTTTATCACTCTGCTGAGAGCTCCTTTCTTAAAGGCCTTCTCACTCTTTCCTTTCTCTACCCTCCCCCTCATCAATGTCTGCTCCAGCAAAAGACTTGACGTTAGCTGTTTATATTTCACAGTGAATTTGAAGTGACATGTTACCTCTCTTAGAAGTACTTACCCCTTCGCCTCATGTATGGGCGGCAATTGAACACATCTTGCGTTGGCTTTGACTTTGTCCCTATGTTCGTGGCAGTATGTTGGGGGCTCCATTATAGATTTCTGTGCGCTACAACGTGGAAGAAACTTCAGTCACAGAAGGAGTTTTAATTCACGGATCTTCCCTCTATCAAACAAAATGTCATTTGTACCAAGAAAAGGAACAATGTTTATAAGCAAATCAGGAAAGACCCTCTGTACCCAACCGCAATGACAAGCAAAGGAAGGAGAGTAAGAAGAAAGAAGAGGAGAAGGAAGTGAAGGAGGAGGACAACTGAAGAAAGAGGAGAAGGGATATAGAGGAAGCATCACCACCTCCTCCAAGCAGCCAAGGGCAAGGAACCCCGATGACAACATGGAAGCAAAGTGCGGGCAAAAGTGAGAGCTTCATGGTATAAACAGGTGCCATGGAGAACAGCACTGAGTTTTGGGATTCCTTTCCCCTTTTCTTTGCTTTGAAATCTTTGCCTTATAAAAGAATTTTTAAAACTGTTTACTTATCTTTGAGAGAGAGAGAGAGACAGAGAGAAGGGGGTGGGGAGAGAGAGAATGAGCAAGGGAGGGGCAGAGAGAGGAGACACAGAATCGGAAGCAGGCTCCAGGCTCCGAGCTGACGTTGGGCTCGACTCACAGACCCGGAGATCATGACCTGAGCTAAAGTCGGATGCTTAACCGACTGAGCCACCCAGGTGCCCCTGCCTTATAAAAGAATTTGAAACGCAGCTGACTACTTTTCTCATTTCTTACATTTTTACCTCAATATTTGCTTGCTTAAGACACACCAAGAACAATAAGTACATGCGCGCACACACTCCATTTGAAGACTTTTCTCAGAGTTCCTATCCTTGTTTGATCTTTTTCCATTCTACTTATTACCTAGTGCTTTCTCTTGCTAATTGACTTATTGCTAATTGAAGGCTTTAAAGGTCAAAGTTTATTATATTGTTACCTCTAAAATGTGCATTAAAAAACAACCAAGAATGGGGCGCCTGGGTGGCTCAGTCGGTTAAGCGTCCGACTTCACCCCAGTCACGATCTCGCGGTCCGTGAGTTCGAGCCCCGCGTCGGGCTCTGGGCTGATGGCTCAGAGCCTGGAGCCTGCTTCCGATTCTGTGTCTCCCTCTTTCCTTGCCCTTCCACCATTCATGCTCTGTCTCTCTCTGTCTCAAAAATAAATAAACGTTAAAAAAAATTAAAAAAAAAAAAAAAAAACAACCAAGAATATCCTGAGGAAGCAGCGAGGTGCTGGGCAAAACCCGGAAGTTGCTTCAATTTCTACTTGGCAGGCTTTAAAATTTTGCTTTTGAACAGAGATGAGCTAAGGGGGTGAAAAGAAGACTAGAACATCCTCAGAGGGAAGGGAAGAAGTCTGAAGTGTCCAAAAGTATTATGTCAGTTTTTCTTTTTAACAGATTAAAATAATCCAAGTAACCTCCGAAACATAGCGACGTTATAGACAGGGTGTGCTGGAAATGATCTATCAGTTTAAAAATGTTTTGCTTACAAAATACCTTTTTTTCATACTTAAAATGGCAACCTGATGGTATTGTCGATGAAGGGGGAACGAAAGAGAAAAATTTTATGAAACAATGGCTTGTGTGCAGCCTGATTTAGCGTAGCCCATGATGGCGTAGCTGCTGCTCAAAGTCACGTGCTCTCAGGTTGCCCGGGGAAGGATTTCGCCTTTCTGCTCTGTGCCACTACTTCAAGGGGAGAAAGAATCCGGGTGTCTCCCTGCACAGTGTTGGTCCCTGGGGCCCCATCTGTCTGCCACGCTCAGACTGTATTGGTGGTAACTCTCCCCCCTCTCCCGCCCTGGAGGCCAGCACAGAGATTTTTTTAAAGATGGATGACGAAACTTTGTTCGAGAAAGCGTGCAGAGAAACACTTAATCACAAGAGCCTTCTGCTGCGTGTTCCATAGGTGCCAAGCTCAGTACCTGCCGCTTTATTCATTCCTCCTTAGCTGTCAACCTCAGATACAACAAACATCTTTAGCTCAACTTCCGGTCTGTGGAGGAGAAAAATTCTCTCCTGTTTAGACTCCCTCCAGGCTGATCCTTTTCCCTATCAGCAGGGCCTTTGCCTGCTTTGGCAAAGGTGTTCGCTCAAGGTCAAGCGGACAGTGGGTAGGAAGGTGGGGGACCAGAGATGGGAGCTCAGTCAGAGCCTGAGTACTGGAATCCTATAAAGCAGGGCTGGCCTTGGGCCGAGGTCACATGACTAACTCCCTCACGAGTGGGCCGAGGTCACATGACTGACTCCGCACGCAATGCAGTCAGCTGCAGATAGTTCTGTGCAGAGTTTATCTTATATTTGAGCTCTAGGTCCGGGAAACAGAGACCATTAAAGTTACACAGTTTTTGTCATGTGATGTGACTTGTGGGAGAGGGTCTTCACTCCCTTCCACGGCCTGGGGCGGGGGGGGGGGGGGGGTGGGTAGTCACCGGTAAGTACAACTTTGAGGTGGCGCCTGGAACGTTCATGGGTGTGGGGTCAGAAGTTCGACACCTGGATCTGTACCTCAGTGTCACCCCTTATGAAACGTGTGACCTTGGGTGGGTCGTGTAACTTTTTTGAGTCTTAGGAACTTCCTCTGCAGAATGAGGATTGCGTGAGACACATAATGTATACAAAGCAACTAATGGGGTGCCTGGCCCTTGCATTTAGGAAAAGTTCCTGGTAATTATTCTGATCCTTAACCTGAGAGCCTGTATGGAGCCCATGCTCCATGGACCACATGCTTCTGAATGCAGATTATTAGCTTTGTTAATCGCCTTGGAAATACATGATGGTGCTGAATATTTGCCTTTTATATACACAGTTGTGATGGGCTCATCCTTTGCCTGTCTTTTCTTTCTTATACTTTTTAATGCTTTCTTAAGATACGAACTAATAGGCAATTTTACATAAAAGTAAAAATACTAAATTAAATAAACAAATACATAGTGATGTATATAATATATATATAAATAAGTATATATACCTGCCTAGATATACTTGCCTTAGAATATGAAATTTTATCAAGCTTGTCTGTTATTTTTATTGACCCCGTCAAATATACCTCTTTACAGACACTGTAAGTTGATGAAAATCTTTCTTTGGTCACAAAAATGCTAAGCAATGTGGCAAATAAAACTAATAATCTGTATTTAAATTTATCCTTGTGTGTATATGTGTGTGTAGATATACATATAAATGTATATCACTGGCCACCTTAAATCAAGAAATTTAAAATATAATTTAGTCTAAAATTTCTTAGACAAAAATAAGACAGTTATACATTTTTGGTGTCATTCACACTGCAGAAAACCTATTTACTAGTTAATAAAATTATTTCTGAGATTTTCCCATATCTGGTGAAGTGGTTTCCTCCTGAAAATGTGCCATTTTGTCATTTCATTTGATTCAGTTAATTTCCAGAACTCTCCCTCTTTTGATGAGGTAATTTAAATAGGATTTGTTATCATGGAAGGAAGACCTTTCTCTAAATTCTCTTCATGAGGAAATTGGTGAACTATTTTCTTTGAGGATACGGATTATTTTCCTTTGAGGGGCTGTTTCCTGATAAAGAGAATTTAGCTTTTCATGAAGAATCTCCAAATTTGTTTAAAACTGGTTTAATAATCTGCTTCATTTCTGTGCCAAATATCAGTGTGAAAAAAAAGTTTCTGAATATCAGTTAATCCGTGGACTGCTAAATGCAGCAGATTGAGCGCTGTGTCTGTGAGAGATGAACCTTATGTTGAAAAAATGCTGAACCTGCAGAAAAGCCGAAAAAGTAAAATAATCCTGATAATCTTTACCAGACTCAATGATTGTTTTGACACTTTGCCACTTTTGTGTGCGCACACACACACACACACACACACATCTATGCTCTTTGATTTGGATTTGTTTGAATTTTTTTCTCATGTTAAGATTCAGGCTAAACATTTTTGGCAAGACTGGAACACAGCCGACATTGTGAGGCTTTTAGCTGAGATAGGAAGGTGACAATTGTCCCCTTTTATAGAAGTAAAGAAGAGGGACAGAGCCATCCCTCAGGTCAGGTGACACGGGGTGACTGTTGCATGTTTGGGGAAGGGCTTAGAGAGTTAGTCACTTAGGGATTTAATGGATGAGGAGGCTAAGACAGAAGTAAGTGGTTCCTGCCAAGTGGTGCATTTAAATATTCTGGTATTCTTGAAGCTAATAGGCTTGTATCATCAGTTCATGAGACTTTCCCCCTCCTGCATCTCCAAGGCAAGATCTATGATGCTGTCCCTAACACACTACTCACAATTCCTAGATTGACCTTCCAAAAGTTTGTTTTTTCCCTTCAAGGGTATTTTTGATAGTCATTTACATCAAGCTTGACTTAAAAAAGGTTTGTGGATTGGGGTAAGGCGAGGGGAGGGAATCATTGTACGATTTGCGCCTGGCCTTGTACCTGCTAAAGTCAGCTCGAAACTTTGTTTTACTTATTTATTTATTTTTTAAAATGTTAAAACCATGACTCTCTAGGGGCAAGAAGCAGGAGACGACTTAGGAGTAGAGTCGTGATGTGCTCCTTAAGCTTGCTGCTGAAGGAACCATGACTGAAATCCCTCAAGAAGAGATGAAACCAAGAGGAGATGGGGGCCCAATGGCTGAAGTTCTCGGGTCTCCAGGAAACCCCATAAATAATAGATCGTTCTCCGAAAATAAAAATAAACAAGTCAATGACAGAAAAATAAATGATAAACAACTTTCCAGAATTATCTAGTTGTTTTTCTTCTTCTAAACTTTTGTATCCTGGGGCATACCACCTCTGTGGCCAAGATCTTAGAAAATTGCTTAAAAAAATATTGGCTGAACTCTGTAAACAAGAGTGGCAAACAGCTATCAAAAGTAAGGGAGGATGGAAGGCCCTGGGACCCACTCTCAAGCTCTGTCTGGGTGTCCCAGCCACATCATAGGACACGGTGACAGCCACCAGGATTCTTCCCTCTAGGTGGTTGCTCAGTAGGCCATTGGCAAATCGCTGTAACGATCCGGCTCCTCTGGCCATGCTCCAGGCCTCAGAATCTCCTCTCTAACATAGCAGGAGCAGCAGAGTAGGAGAGGGGCACAGTAGCAAATTCACTGGAGAGACCGAGTTGCTTGCTTTCTGTTGTTGTCAATGGCTTCTTGAAGGTCACGGCTGAGTTCACGGGAAAAGTGGCACTTTGGCTGTGAATTTATTACTGATATAATTTCCATCTCTGTCTTCCCTTAGCCTCTCCACTGGTACACGGTGGCTCATGCATAAGTCTTAAAGAAGTTCAGCCTCAGGATGCCCTGGCGGGGTTGGCATGATGTGAAATGAGCTACGCACCCCCCAATACCATCCTTATCAGTAGCTGTGATAAAGCAGCATCTGCCCCCACAAAAAGTCCAGGGCAAAGGTCATCTGGCATTCCAAGGGAACTCTCCGCTGCAGGGAGCCTTCTAATTGGCTGGTATTGATCGGTAAATTGTGTCCCTGCTGTGATTAATTCTGGCCCCCCCCCAACTCCCTCAGCATGAGCGTGATAGGTCAAGGTTTGGGGCCTCTAGGCATCCTTTACAAATGGAGCTCAGGTCCTTAAAGGTGCCGGTGAGAGATTGTAGCTTGTTAACTCTCTCCCGGCTGCTAGTGCTGCGCCAGGAAGCCGGCTTCATTCAGCTTGCTCTCCCTAATAGCGGCTTAATGGGATGCTAATGTGAGGAACAGAAGTTATCAGATGGCTTGTACGATTTATGATGGATTTATTACCACTCTGAGTTCCCTTGATGTTCAGTGCATCCTCTCCCGATCCATCCCTGTTATTGGCCTTAGCAAATGGTTTCATAATTAATTAATTTTTTTTTTCCTGAGGGGGGTTAAATTATTTTTGCCCTGCTGCTTTTCCTCCGTATTTATTTCCCAGCGGATGACCCTCCTCCGTGTGCCCATCAAAGATGGAACATAACTAACGGCTGTTCTCTCCAGCCTCCTCTCTTTCTTACCTCCCCTGCCAGCCAATGCCTACCCTTCTTTCTACAATAGGGATTCTCAGACTTGAGTCTTCACTAGAATTACCTGGGAGCGTTTATGCCTGGATCCTGTTCCCAGAGATTCTGACTTAATTGGTCTGGGGGTCCTGCCTGGGTATCCGGAGTTTGAAAAGCTCCCCGGGTAATTCTAATGTGCAGTCAAAGATGGGAGCTGTTGGAGTAGTATCTAAAGGTAACTTAACTGCCACCTGTCCCATGATGCTTTTTTCATTCCACCAACGGACATGATCTCTCCTCCCTTGGAATCCGTAGAACACTTTGTATATGTCTTTGGAACCCGTGCCGTATATTTGTATTCCACTGGCTGCTTCCTTACAGTTTACCTACTTGTGAGCTTATAGCCACTCGTAGGGTCTGAGCTTCTTGTGGGCAGGGACAGTGCCTGAACTATCTTTGGGCTCTTGTCGTGCCTTGCATGGAGCCAGAACTCAGCATATGTCTGGTGACCTGAGTTTTACCAGTGACTGCACTGTAGCCCATGAGGGAAGTGTGCCCCGAGCCCCCCCAGTCTCACAGACATCTCAGGCAACATGAGGGGATTCTGTTTTATGACCTTAAAGATAGATCTTCCCTGCCAATGTGTCCCTGCTGCCTTCTGTTCCTTCTCACCAGGGTGGCTACATGTCCTGGTTTGCCGGGGACAGTCACTGTTGATGCCTCCAGTCCCAGCGACATTGTGCAGAGAACCTTCTTTCACTTTCAAAGGTGTTCCAGTTTGGATGACAAATTATCTGGTTCCTCTACTTCTCACCCTCCTCATGCCCTCTTTCCTCAAGTCAGCCTAGAAAAGGCAAACTTTTTCAGGGCTTAGCCCTTCTTTACATGGTAAGCTTTAAGTAAGCTTCAGAAAGGCCTGTGCTCACACTGTGTAATTCCATGAATAAAAAAATGATAAAATAAGGGAAGGCTAAATTGTAATTAGTGCAGAACTGCAAAAATCAATACCTACCCTTATTCATTAATATGAGCGCCCTGATTTAAGAATTCTTGTCAAGCACCAGCCAAGTGCTGCAGTAGACAGAGCGGCCAAGAAACCTAGCGTCTCTCTTCTTGGAGGCATAAGCTGTTATTGTTTTATTAAGAAAATGCATGTTGCCAATCACCAAATACAATGCAGTCTTGTTTGTTATATAATTCTTCCGGTGACTCTCTGACCCAGGTGGGTGTTTTCTCATATTACAGATGAGAAAGCTGTCACAGAGCCGATGAAAAGTGGGCTGAGTTTACATATAGGCTGAACTTACTCATAGTACATTGAAAGATCAGCAGGATTTTCAGCTGTCTTGATGATAGAAACCGATGAAATGTACGGCCTATCTTACCGATTGGGCAGAAATCGAGTAAGAGAGCCTAAAACAAAGTAAAATTAAACGACAACTAGAACATAAACAATTGTGTGGCTTTAAGTAGGAAAGACCACAGAGTCCGTAGCTGAATTGGGATTACGACGGATAGTTTTTGAGTTTCCAGAAAGCATCATCAAATTCCGGGCACCATGAGAGTCTCAGTCTCAGATTAAGAGAATCCGCCGAAGGTTCAACATGAACCCTCTCTGCGTCTGAGCCTCGTTCTCCTGGCCCAGGGCAGAGGTTTGCCAGGATGGATCCTTCCCAGAGAATCTTTAATGACTGTCTCCACCTCCTTTCCATTCTACCCCCACTAAGCAGGACCTGCAGAGAAAAGTCTTCCCTTTTTAGACGCAGCTAATGTGGGCAAATGAAGTGAACTAATTTTCATTATTACAGGTAATACATAAATCTTGCGGTGAAATAAATATTATAATGTGTGATCATGGACTAAGACGTGTGGCTCAAAACACACAAAGCTGGGTAAAAACAGAAACTAACAAACGTCGAGGATGTGGGAGAGCTAGCTATTCAAAGAAAAATAAAGCAGCAAAATCCTGGGGCCTCTTGTACCATACTGAAGTGAGTTTTAGCTACTCATGCTGTGTTAACTGTTGATGAAATGTCATTGAGCTTAAAATAAAATAAGTCTGTAGTCTCAGATAACACTCTACAAGATCAAATAATGTTAGGCCCCTATCCACAGTTATATGAAGAAATAACTCATAGCAATGTACCAATATGTCAAGAGTTTTCACAGGAAGCAATATGAAAACTAGCTGGATGGTGTCAGGCTTGTTTAAAAGCTCATTTGCTCCCCTTCGTCACTGTCCTTCCACCTTTACATGTCATATATCCTGGTCTCTTGTCGATGTGGTTGTCAAAGTACAAGCTTAATAGTGCTGCTCCCTCCACAGAGATGTGTTAAGTGCGAAGATGGCAAAGTTTCCTGCCGAAAGGGAAATGCAAAGGGCTGGAGCCAGCTGAAGTCATGAGATACCAGGTGACAATGAGACTGTGTCATTCCATGACATGTGTCCCTGAGGTACCGATGAACTTTGCACAATTTTTTTTTCTGTTTTATTATTCTGACATCCTGTAAAAAAAAAAAAGAAAAAAAAAAGAGGACGAGGAAAGACATTTCCATTCTACACAAAGGGACATTGGGCTCAGAGAAGTGAGACGAATTGCTCTGGGTCACTTTAGTTTCGGGGATTTCCTGACTTCTGTGAGCAACCACCAATCGCTCTGCCCCTCTCACACATACAAGCACACACCCCTTTCCACAACCCCAGCATGCTCTGTGTTCAGAGGAGCAGAGTTCATGTCCGGGTTGGAAGAGGGGGGGTGTATGAGGTCAATGAGCACGCCATAGTTTCCCGCCACCTGAAATGCCTCATGACAGGGATCGTTCACACAATCCCTTCCTTGGTTCGGCGTGAAAAGTGTTAGTTTCATTAAACCCGACCTGTTTGGGGTTCTTTTCCACCTCCTGAGATTTCACATCTGTGAGATCCAATTAGCATCCCAAAGTCATAGGAAGCTGTTCAAGGAGAAGTCTACACACTTTTCAGCTTTTGAGTCACAAGACCTGAGCCCCACTTTTAGTTCTGCCCTGTGCCTGCCTTACTCTGTCAAACGGTCAAGTTGAGTAACCCTTTGTGGCTTCTGATTTCTTAGCTAAAGGGTGCTTTGGATGATTTAAAGGGCTAATTTCAAACAGTCTAACACAGGAGTTGTCAAAGTACCGCCTGCCTGCTGCCGATTTATGGAAATAAAGTTTTGCTAGAACACAACCACGCCCATTCATTTAAGGCTATTGTCTGTTTATTGTCTACAGTTGCTTTTTTGCTGCAAAGTCAGAGTTAAATAGTTGCTACACATAATAGCATGCACTCTTGATTAGTTGCTTAACCCGTTTTGTTTTATGTTGGTTCTTACTTTTTTTTAATGTTTATTTTTGAGAGAGAGAGAGAGAGAGAGAGAAAGAGAGAACGAGTGGGGGAGGGGCGGAGAGAGAGGGAGACACAGAATCTGAAGCAGGCTTTAGGCTCTGAGCTTGGGGCTTGAACTCGCCAACAATGAGATCATGACTTGAGCCGAAGTCAGACACCTAACTGACTGAGTCACCCAGGAGCCCCGGTTCTAATTCTTAAATATGTGCTCCTCATTGGTCATTCTCTGATCATGGCTATCCTTCCCCAGAAAGGGAATGACTACACTTTCTTTTAACAGTTGCTTCCTGGAGAGTTTCCACTTCACTTTGGGGACTTTATAATAATGGGAAATTCATCTGGAGTGGATGGGGTTTGTGTGGACTGGGGAACAGGAGTGAACGGGAAAGCCCTGTCCCCCTACTTCTTGAGTGGGTCCAGGGAAAGGCCATCAGACATCACCCCAGCCTCATATCTCTACATAGCATATATTTTTTTTGGTCAAGCTATCCATAATTTGATTTTTAGTATTGTATCTTTAAACAGGGACAGTTTTTTGTTTGTTTGTTTTTGTTTTTGTTTTTTATAAAGCAGGGATATATGGTGTAAGGGAGAAGTCTAAATTTTTTTCCCCCAAATTTCAACATCACTTAAACAAAGAAAAAAGGCATTCTTCATTGCTTTGTGAGAACACTAGTAAAGAGAGTCCGGCTTTGGGAGGTCAGAATATCTGGGTTCAAGTCTAAGTTCATCTCAGTTTTACTACGTTGGGCAAGTCACTTAATTTCTAAGCATCAGTTGCTTCATAAAAAAAAAAATAGGTATAATAATAGTGCTTGTTTCACTGCATGGTTTTGAAGCATAAAAGATAATGCAGGTAGAAAGCTTCATAAACTATAAAGCCTTCTATAAATATGACCCATATATATAACAAGGTCTATTCCAGAGTATTTGATTACTTTCCTTTGGTTTATGTTTTTATATTTGTATCAGACTCACAGTTTTAATTATGGATGTTTTACAAAATGTTCTGATATCCAACAAGATTGATCCCTAAGAATGCGTTTTGATAGTTTTTCCCGTTCCGAGTTTTGAGTGCTTGTTTTAAGATAACGCATCCCGCTTGGGAATTAGTGCTAATTCTAGTGACTTCCAAGAAAAGTCTTGCTGTGGTTTTGGATATAATTATTTTAATAATTTCAGATTAAGAGGTCTCGACATCTTTATGTTGAATTTTTGCAGCTAGTAAAAATGTAGCCCTTCCTATTAATTATTAAAATTGTATCTCTTGATGAATGTTTAAAAAGTTTTAATCCATTTCTCACTGAATTTGTAGGTATTTTATATTTGTTGCTTTTGGAATTGCTTTTCTTTTCTGTTATATCATCTCTCTGGTTATTGCTAGTACATAGGAATACTATTCTTTTTTAGGCATTTCTCTTATTCCAAGTCACTTTATGGGTCTTTATTAATTAAGAACACTTTTAGCTGATTTCTTTGGTTTTTCCAGTTATATACTTAGGCGATTTACGAGTACTTTAGCGGTGTAATTCACCAAACTGAATCCGTCTGTTTCACGACTTCTTGCCTTATTTAGCCAGAGAATCTAAGCGATGATGATACCAGAGGACATTCTTTGTGTTTGTGCCTGATTTGGGATATTTCCATATTAAATATAATCTTTATTCATTTTACGCCAAGAGCATCTTTATCACATTCAAGGGCCCTCCTTCTAGTGTATTTAACTGTTGACTTTATAATTAGGAAAAGGTGTTGATTTTATCAAATGTGGTATCTATGAAACTATCACGTAGGTTAATTATTGTTGAATCCGTGAATCCTCGGTGGCTTAATTTTTCCTTGGAAATCAATCTCCGTGGGCCATGGCTGGCTCTGCTAATGGTGGCAAAACGTGTACATGGTGCCGTTGTGAGTTTGAATATCGCAGTGCCGAACGCGATACTGAAGAAAGTGGGCTAACGCAGAAGCGAAGGTTGTGGGGGGCAATACCCCTGGGCTCCTCTCCTGGGCGCTTTCTCCGAAGTTGGTAGCTTTGAACAATTCTTCCAGGTCATGGCAGTTGAGATCACAGTTGTTAACACTGTGGAGAAAAGACATTAGAGGAGGCAGCATGGAATATGCAGAAAGAGTTCAGGACATGCCACCCCAGAATATGCCGCTTTCGCATGTCGATCACTTCGAGTTGGAAAGAGCAGATGAAAGAAGAGCGATCTGACATTTCTTTCTTCTTCCTAAGAGCAGACGATGACGTCCCCTTGTGAAAGTTGCCCTCCTGTATCAGGAGAAAGAAGCATGATCATCAGAGAAGGGGAGTCCAGGCTGCGAGAAACTTGCACAAATGGATCTCGTTAAAATAGCCCATCTCCCTCTACTCTCCTGTTATGTTACAGTGACTTTTTTACACCTGCTACTCTTTGTTCCACGTAGCGCGTAAGCCCTGAGGCCTGCTCCCTTCTTTGGGTTTTCACTTTTTTTTCTTGTGGGGGTTCCCACTAACGTGTAAATAAACCGTGTATACTTTTCTTGGTTGATCTCCAGTTCTGTCACTTCCCAGCCGGAGACTGTAGGAGGGTAGAGGAAATTTTACTTCTCCTACAATGGGAATGAAACTCAGTGGCCGGGTCAAGACATATGAAGTTAGAAAGTTGTCGAAGGTGGGGCCTAGAATGTGCACCTCTCCCTCCAACTAAAGGTGCAGCCCCCTCCCCCCTCAGCCGGGGCCCCACAGCCTCTCAGCTCGCCCTTGGAGCCTGCTTGTGCCTCTGGGCCTAAGACTAAGAGTGGAATTTCAATGCCATGGGTCTTGCATTTTAAATGCCAAGCCCCAGAAATATCCTCTAAAATGTAGACAAATGAACTAACATCAGTGTCTATACCAGGTTCTTGCTGACACTCGGCCACTTGTATGACCTTTCCACATGGCATTTAAAAAAAAGAGCAGTGTTTTCCTCTTCCCCTGGCAGCTCAGAATAGCTGTTTCCTTTCTTATAAACAAGTCATATCTCTGGGAATTTCTAAAACCTAATGTTGTCTGCTCAGAAGCCATGACTCACACTCTTTCCTGGCAACCCTCACAAATTCACGAACACCTCTTGAGGAAAGAATCCCAGACAAGAGTGGTCACAGAAAGCCTCAGATTCCTTCATTTCAAACACAGGAAGCTGAGAGACAAAGGAAAACACCACCAACAGCCCTTGGCTGAGGCAGCCCCCTCCCCACCCCCGTCTTGGCTCAGCTTACATTTGTGGCTGTCAGAGCAGGAAGGGGAAACCCACCTGGAAACTTGTCCCAGCCTGTCTTTAGGTCACCACCCACCCGGCACCCCTGCTTGGGAATTTACCTAGTTCAGCTTCCTCCTGAATCTGGGGGGAAAGGCTGTCTGGGTGGGGGGGGGGGGACTCCCTAGGGAAATTACCGGGAAGTTCACACACCCTGAATGGTGGGGCTTCCTAGCTGCTGTTAGCAGGAACCCTGAGGCAAAAATATCTCTTTTCTGCACATTCTTTTCTCAATAGTTCCCCTCCTCCGTCCCAGGGTCCCAGGCCCTGTCCCTCCTCTTGAGTGCCGCGTCCTTTTCCTCATACCTCCTAAGTTGTCGAGAAACACAGCTGAACAATTTTTATTTGGCTGCTCCCATCTCAACAGTATAAAAACCTATGGGTGCATGGAGGGGGGCGCGCGCGTGTGTGTAATTCACATGTAAACAATAAGGCAAAGGTTGAAGAGACTGGCTAAGCAAAACTGAAAACACTCTGGGTAAACAGGACATTGCTTCAGCTCTACCCATTTGGTGGCCAAATGAAAGGACCAAGGACTGATCTGTCTATGGCCCAGCACAGACCCTGTGGTAGGAGGGTTAATCCCAGCTGGCCCACCACGTAGCCAGAAATCGGTGTCACTCTAACCAGAGCACGGGAAGTCTAAAGGATCCATAACTGCACGATCTGTGAGATAATAATGCTTCACATACATAAAATGTGATGTATGTGCCCTGCATTCCTCAACTGTTGTAACCTTAACACATTTTGGCATTTCACAAATAAGGAAGCACTACTGGGGAAGTTTCATTATTTGCTCCAGAATTTTTAAAAAGTTCCGGTGGGGCATAACTACTGAGCTATGGTGGTGGCTCAGTCAGTTGAGCATTAGACTTTGGGTTTAGGCTCAGGTCATCGTCTCATGGGTCGTGGGTTCAAGCCCCGAGTCAGGCTCCATGCTGACAGTGTGGAGCCTGCGTGGGATTCTCTTTCTCCCTCTCTCTCTCTGCCCCTCTGCTGCTCATACACACACGATCTCTCTCTCCCAAAATAAGTGAACTTTATATGAAAATAAAAAAAAAAGTCACGGCAAAGCTGGAATTTAGACCTATATCCACCTGGAAACTAGAATCTGGTTCTAAGAGAGTGAGATGGAATGGGAAGGGAGAGAAAGAGAGAGAGAGAGAGAGAGGGAAAGAGAGACAAAGAGAGAGAGGACAAGCATGTGTGTGAATGTGATATTGTAAATTATAATGAGAAATATATGTTTGGTCTTCGTCCCTGTTTCTGGCATAGAGCTTACAACCCTTAGAATTTCCTAAGTGATGAGAACAGATATAGGTGCCTTTTGTTATTTTAATGAGGTGATTTTTGGAAGCATCTAAGGGTTGGTGGGAGCTGGTTGCCAGTAGACCCAGCCACATGATTAGAGAGTTGGAACTCTCACTCCTACCCCCATCCCCACCCCACCTTTGGGGAACTCAATCTCCAATAGCCAATGATTTAATCAATCATGCCTATGTAATGAAACCTCCATAAAATCCAAAAGGATAGGAGGGGGGTTTGGAGAATTTCCGAGTTGGTGAATATATGGAATGGTGGGTTGGAGAGGGCACGGAAGCCCACTTCCTTTCCTTTGTACCTCACCATATGTTATCTCTTCCCTCTGGCTGTTTCTGGGTTATCTCCTTTTGGAAGGAACTAGTAGTCTAGTCAGTAAAATGTTTCTCTGAGTTTTGTGATACGCTCTAGCAAATTAATCAACCCCAAGGGGTTGTTGGGACTCCAACCTATAGCTGGCGGGTCAGACGTGCAAGTGACAATCTAGACTTAAGATTAGCGTTGGAAGTGGGGTGCAGACTTATAGGACTGAGCCCTTATCTGTGAGGTGCGATGCTATCCCCAGATACATAGCATCAGATTGAGCTATGGTGACCGGAATTGGTGACCGGAATTATGGTAAGTATTACACTAATATAATTTACTAATTTCATTTCTTCCTCAACTCTTTAGGGAGACCAAGTTATTTAAGTTTGCCTGGGACCTTTCCAGTTTTAAACACTGGAAGTCTCACATTGGGAACTCCCTCAGTCTTGGGCAAACCTGGACAGTTGGTCATTCCATCGGTCACCATCTGGAAAATTTCTGCTACAGATCACATGGATCATTAGAAGACAAAGGCAATCCATTTGTGACTCAGAAGAACCTGGGTCATTGGGGCATATAGTTGAAATCCACATGCACTATGCATAACCTGTCTCTAAACCTCTCACAGAGATGGTATAATTTGGGTCATATAAAAAACATGGAGGGGCGCCTGGGTGGCGCAGTCGGTTAAGCGTCCGACTTCAGCCAGGTCACGATCTCGCGGTCCGTGAGTTCGAGCCCCGCGTCAGGCTCTGGGCTGATGGCTCAGAACCTGGAGCCTGTTTCCGATTCTGTGTCTCCCTCTCTCTCTGCCCCTCCCCCGTTCATGCTCTGTCTCTCTCTGTCAAAAATAAATAAACATTGAAAAAAAAATTAAAAAAAAAAAAAAACATGGAATAGGGACACCTGGGTGGCTCAGTCAGTTGAGCATCTGACTCTTGATCTTGCCTCAGGTCATGATCTCAAGGTTTGTCAGATGAGCCTGAGTCAGTCTCACTGTCAGCACAGAGGCTGCCTGGGATTCTCTCTCTCTCTCTCTCTCTCCCTTCCCTGCTTGTGTTCTTTCTCTCTCTTTCTCAAAATAAATAAATAAATACATACATACATACATAAATACATAAATAAATATTTTTTAAAAAGCATGGAATAGTTGTGGATATATAAAGAGCAAGGTAGTTTGTTTGTGTGTGAACATTTGTGGGACGAGCACAATTGTAAATAATATACTTTTAGGTAAAACCAAGTCCATGAAGTTTCTTTTTTTTTCTTAATACAGAGTCCTTGTTTTCTATACGAATGTGCAATTTCCTTGAACCACACTAAATTATGTATCTTGACAATTTTTTTAATGCCTGAGTCCAGGAGTATTCACTTTTTATAAAAAACTGTGCTTCTGAAGGGTATTACGAAAAAGCAGACTTTTGTAAATCGTGTTTTTTCAGTGCATTAGGGATGTTCTTTGATAGAGTCAATAAAGTGCCTCATCTGGTTGGTTTTGCAAATGTCATTTTTAGACATACAGTTACTATGCTAAGTGAAAGTGGAAAATACCTACACCAAAATACTTGAGGAACCATACACTTCCAGAGTAATATTTAGTGGGTGGATCTGGTTCGGCTCTGATATTGGTTTAAATCTTCAAAGAACGATTTCCCGTTTTCTCTGGAAAGAACCAACTTCCTTTTCTCCTACAGCTGCCTCTCTCACCCCAATCAAAAATCTCCTCTATTCAGACACCTGCTTCCTCTTCCAATTTTTTTTGGTGCCTCGTCTCTCTGATGTGATGCATCTGGATTGTGTTTTGTTTTGTTTACAGTGCAGCTTTCAAAGAACCTCAGGAAGTGGTTGTGAGAAGAGTAGGATCTTGACATTGTGAGGAGGTTTCTCCTGTGGTAATGGTCTGCGGGTGACCAACATGGCGTTGGTAACGAGCAAATTCCGAAACGTGATCAGCCTACAGCTCAGCTCAACTCAGTTGTCTCCAGTGACTCCAATAGGACCTTTGTTCTTCCTACTGGAGAGGGTAACTAGGACCCTAGATGACCTCCACAGTTGAAGAAACTTGGTTTCCAGTGGCAACAATCAAAAGAAATAATCTGGGACAACAACTCTCCTCCTCCTGCTTTCTTAAAAGCACGGTAGCTACTGCCTGGGTGTGAGTATCTGTTGGTTTCTCTCAAGGGTCCTTCCTTGGCTTTCCTCCTCCAAACCTTCTTATAGGTGTGTCATAGTCCTAAATGTGGCTGGACCCAAGCTGGGGAAGGTCACCTTTCTTTTTCACCTCTACTTCAGGTGAAAAACAAGGCTGATGTTTATGGAGTTTCGTTACGTCTTTAATAAATGACTCCCTGGGTTTGCAAACTGGCCCCATACACAGAGGGCAAGAAGGGACTGAAGAAAGAGGCAAACCTCTCCAGATTGGTAGGTGGCAGGATTAATGAGCAAGGGAAATTACATTTGAGGCTTGACTAAGATCTCCACACCCACCGCCAGAATCTTAGAAGTTTATATAGAGGCCCTACCCGGGTCCCATCATGTGTACCATCCAGGTGGTCTCAACAACACATTATGCTTCAAGGCTATGTCCTTGGAATGTTTCCCACTATGGGGACGGTGGGCAGAACGTACATTCCAAGGACAAGTGAGAAGGTCAGGAGCCCCCGGTTGCCAGCTCCAGGGTCAACCAGTGGTCACGTCCTGCTGACTACCTTCTCTAAAAGGAATGCAATTCCAGGAAAAAGACACTTTGAGGAAAATGTCTCAGAAGGTGGTGACAGGACAGAATTAGCTATTGTGGTGAGAGATACTCCACATTAGGCGTTTCCGGGAGGCTGGAGGCTGTCAGAAATGCTCCTATTCTATGCACAGAAGTGTGTGTGTGGTGGTAAAATGGCTTTCGCAGACATTCGTAGGACTTAGGATGAAGAGAGAAAGGCTTTTCCTCTCCCTTGTTAATGCTGGTATGTCATTTCAATGGAAGAAATAGTGCTGAAAGAAGCTGGAAAACTTGGGCTTCCTTGAAAATCTAAAATACTTTTTGAAGACCACTTCCCTCCCCTTCTTCCTGTGACACCACGCATTTCTCTTGAGGGAACAGGAAATAATGACTATGAGTATTTCATAGGGTGTTGGAAGGGGAGGGAGTCTTTCTGATGTGACTGTATAATGTCCTCATTGGCAGAGATGAGGAAACTAGGTGCAGAGAAGCAAAGAAAGTCACCCTAGATCTCACAGTGAGTTTGCATGTGTGAGTTGGGCCACAGGTCAGTTTCCCTTCCTGACACCCTATAATTACCTGACAGTAATCTTAAGATGACGTGTTCCAAACCCTGGAACCAAATGGATCAGCCCCTCCCTTTTCCTTTTGTTCACAGCTCACCTGTGCTTTGTTTGGTAATGACCCTGATATAGCTGGTTTGTGGGGTGTCCCGTGGGCTCTTCAGAAAGCATGAGTCATGAGCTCTTGTCTCAAGGGCCCTGATTCATTTCTAGCCATGATTGCATCAGTGCGCATGGGTGTCTCTGTGTGAGCGATGCGGGTATTTCTCGAGTCAATGTGCGAGAGTTTGCCAGGGCAACCGCCACCCCACTCCCTACCCTCTGTCACGCCCCATCAGCTATGGCAAAAGAATAAAGCAAAAAAGGCACAACCACTTGGGACTTCTTACAGACTGGAGGTTCGGCCCTCTTAAAGATTATAAATGCTGCTGTAGGAAACATTAAGAATTAAGATCATGATTGTGTTGGGCGTTTGCTTTGTGATCCTTACTAGCATTTTGAATCAGGAGATAAAGTGAGGTTGGCATTTTAATTGGCCCCTTGCAAAAGTGGTTGGGCAGGGTACTCATGCCTGTTGGGAAAGTGCATGGAGATCTTGAGATAAAAGGTTTTATACAAGGGAAAGGTTATTGCTATTATTTTGAACTTTCCGAGTGGTTTCCTTTTTGCATATTTATGATATTAATATAATCTCAATAGAAGGCTTAATGTGCAAGTTGCTAAGCACATTGCCCAATGGAAAAAAATAAATTATACAACTACTGCAATGATAAGGCAGTTTTCAACTACGTTTAATTATCTCTTTCTTAAGTGGAAAAACTCGACAAAATCTTAAAGTATGCTGGAAAAGTTTCGAGAACGAAAGAGTTGAATTTTAAGATTTATGTTTTAGGTGAAGATCAAGTAATAGTCTCTCTGTTGAAAAAAAATAAAGGAGAGATTTTAAAATTTCATAACTGTGTGATGTATGTTCTCAGAGAAACTACATGAAGAAATGGACAAGGCTGAAAACAGAAGTAGATCTATTCTTTCACACAATGTGTGACAGAGGCAGAAGATTTGGGGGGGTGAAATCAATCAGATGTTGGCCTAAAATCTATTTTAGCACTAGGCTATGCACAACTCGAATGGAAAAGTTTGGGCACCATGTTTTAAAAATCGTTGAAGCTGTGGTTTTGGCCTTGATCATGTTTTATCACCTCTCTAGCAGGTGTTTTCAACCACTTATTATTATTATTATTAATTTTTGTCCTAAGCACATAGACGCAATTCTTTCCCGTCTTAAAAGCATATACAGCTTCCTCTTGACCCAGGATTTCCTAGCTACCCCACGTCTCCTTTCCATAAACAGTCACAAGAATAGATGGCACTCATTACTTTTTCTTCTTTATGCTTCATTTAGGACTGAGTTCAACCCTACCTCCACCCTGCCCCCCCCCCCCCCCCCCCCCCGCCAAATTCTCTCACTGAGATCACCCAGCATCCTCCGACGTTCAGATCCAACAGCCTTTATGTTAGGCCTTGGATTCCTTGACATTCTGCGGTAGTTTCTCAGGGTCAAATCTTTGGTGTCGTAATGACTCCTCTCTTTCTCTCACATCCTACATCTGGTCTGACAGCACATTCTGTCAGCTCTCCTTTCAAAATCTGTCTAGAATTCAACTGCTTCTCACCATCCCACTGCCACCTGGTCCGAGTTACTATCACTTCTTGCTGGATTATTGCAATGGTTTCTTAACTGGTCTTCCAGCTCTGCCCTCGCCCTCCTACAACCTGTTACCAACCTGCAGCCAAAGGGTTTAAGGCTTAAATTAGATCATGCTGTTTCTCTCCTCAACACCCTCCAACGACTTCCCATCTCATGCTGAGTGAAAGTCAAAATTCTTAGTAGAACACACAAAACCCTACGTGTTCCTCCCCCGGGTACCCGTCTGTCTTCATCGTGTACAAGTGCTTCTGTCCTCCCAGAGCCAGGACTAGCATGAGGCAAGAAAGGTGCCTGGGGTGCAAAATTTAAGAAGGCTCTCGCTCTCAGGGTCATGTGACACTATTGAAAACTCCTTAAAATCCCCCTTCTTAAAGCTCTCTTTTCCTTGGCTGGTTTTCCTTCAGCTTCTAAGGACCTTCTCCTTAATTCCAATCCCACCACCATCTACACAGCATGGTATAGTTGGGGATGGTCAGATTTTTTGCTGTGCAAATATGGTGTTAGATTGCTTGAGTTCAGTTTCTAACATCTGTCTATGTGGTCATAGACAAGTTATTTAAACTTTCTAAGTCTCAGTTTCTCCATCTGCAGAATTTATATAAAAGTGCTTTCTGCATTTTATTGTTGTAATATTTAAATCAGTCACGTAAGCATTGAGCACAATGCCTGGCATATAGCAAATGCTCAAAAACTGTTAGTTATTATAAGAGAATAATTATTACTACTTCTGGGTGCATCCTGTTAAAGCCTACTGTCCTCTCTGTAAACCAATTGATTTTTTCCAGAACAACGGCAAAAAATACGAGAGCAAGTAATTTTGTCTCTAAAGGTAGAGAAGAGAATGACACATTTCACATTCCTTTCTTTAGGGAAAATGTTACAGGTCACGCTTTTGCCAAGAAGAAAGTTAATTAAAACAGTATTCCTAGAAAGAAAGAGGATGGGACATTAGGAAAATTTCCTTATCACATCGTATGGTTGAAGTCATATAATATCGACAACATACAAGATAGAAGAGAAATTATAGTCACATGTGTCCTCAGAGATTTTTACCTGGCACATCAGTGGGCTGAATCTTGGCATAAGGCAAGTGCTTGATGACTTTATATTTTTCTAAAACTCTATGCCACCGCACGAGAGAATTCTGCATAGTTAACAATGATTTTGTGAGTCATCTTGCAAGATACAGCTTTGGGAAGTGTACTGAGGGAACCCTAGCGAAGGGCTCAGCAGGGCACCAGGGGGTCCTTCTGTCTGGGGTCCGCTGTCCTCAGATTCCATCATAGCCACTCAAGTGCCACTCCCTAAGCACCCAGATTCAGAAGTTTCCACGGCTGTTTCTTCAACTTGCTACCCTGTTTGATTTTTTTTCACAGCTCTTATTGCCCTGAAATGACTTTGTTTCCTTTTTTTTTTAACATCTGTCCTCTCTGTAAGTTCTATGAGAACATGGGTCTTGTTTGTTTCTAGAAACTGTAACAGCACCTGACCCTTGAAGACATACACTGCTTGCGGAGTAAAAGAGGTTACACCCGGGTGCCACACCACAGGTAACTTGATTCCCAGAGAATAATTGGTGGTCAACAATACGCTGTCTTCACTTGATTGCGTGTTGACAAAAATAGTAAAAATTAATGCATATGATTAAATCACCGTCATGGTGTGATTTCAGGATGCTGTGGAAAGAATGTTAGATTAGTTTTCCCTGTGAAAACTGACTCAGGCCCTCAACCCCTGTTGTCTGGAGTATTGCAGTCTCTTATCTAGTCTTCCTATCTCCAATCTGGTCCCTTTTAGTCATCCATACTACTTCCAGAAGGACATTAAAAAAATGCAAACTTCATTTGCTGACATTGCTTAAAACCCATCCACGGTTCTCTATGTTTTTCCAAGTTAAGTATAGGCAGGTGTTTTCTTGGTTTCGTTTTTTTTTTTTTTTTTAAACCAGGTCCTCCACAATCTCCTTCTTGCCTGTGTCTCATGTCCTAACATTTTTGGGCTAGTCGAGAACACAGGGTGCATGTGAAATGTCTTGCAAGCCCTTGAACCTATCATGCATTTGTGGTTACCTTGCCTTTGCACACACGCTTCCTTCCATTCAGAAGGTGATCTGTTCTTCAAGGTTCTGTGTGGATAGCAGCTTCTTGGTGCTCCCTCAGTGCTCTCTGCTGACCTCAATTCTGTCTGCTGGCCCAGGCGAGCTCGTAGAGAGAGGGACTGCAATCACGTTAGGGTCTGCTCCCTTTAGAGCCTGGGTCTAAAGACCTAGTGTGTGAATCTCCCGTAGGTCATGCAGCTTGTGGGAGGCACAAGCTGCAGATGGACCCCCGGCAGTCACAGAAGGCGGATGGCCATCTTTCCGCTTCCTTTTTATTCTCTCTCTCTCACGTTGTTGACCTTGCTTTCCCACCCCTCATGTTTTGAAGCTCAAAGCAGGACTGAGTAAATGCCTAATGATTCTCTTCTTCTTCGGGACACGTTCGTCGCTTCTTTGGAGACACTGAAGATGCTCTCTCACCTGGAGTTTCTCTAACATAAGTGAACGCATTTCTATTGTGACAGTGCACGGGAACCCTCAACCTGGCCCCATTGCCCGGCTGCAATAAAAAAATCTAGGCCAGCCTCCTCCGACTCTCTCAGCCCATTTTCAAATAAGCTTGAGAAGCCTGCCTTGCCATCCTCAGGAACCTCATTATGTAAGTAATAAACTTTTTCATACTCCTTTGATACAATGTGATGTCATTGGTCTTGACATCAGATTCAAATTCGGGATGGGGGTCCATCCTGCAAGGGGGCCAGTAATAATTGGTGCAGGAAGCAGGGTGACCACAGTGTTGATATAGTCTAATATTAGTGCAGCCATCTAGCTCCCCATGCTGTTTGCATCACCTGTCTTTTCCCGTCCTTTTATTTTCAATTTATTTGTATCTTTCAATCTACAGTATATCTCCTATAAATAGTGGATAGCTGGATATTGCGTTTTTGTTTTTGTTTTTGTTTTTGTTTTGTTTTGTTTTTTCAACGTTTATTTATTTTTGGGACAGAGAGAGACAGAGCATGAACGGGAGAGGGGCAGAGAGAGAGGGAGACACAGAATCGGAAACAGGCTCCAGGCTCCGAGCCATCAGCCCAGAGCCTGTCGCGGGGCTCGAACTCACGGACCGCGAGATCGTGACCTGGCTGAAGTCGGACGCTTAACCGACTGCGCCACCCAGGCGCCCCGCGTTTTTGTTTTTTAAGCCAATCTGGTTATTCCTTTCTTCTGGTTGGATCGTTTCATTCACAGTTAAAGTTATTATTGATATGGTTGGTTTTATATCTGACATGTTGAGTTTTTGTTCTGTGTCTATGTTTTTTTTATCATTTTCTACCCCTTTTAAAAAATTGACTTTACGTTTATTATTTTTTTAAAAAATGTTTATTTTGAGAGACAGAGAGTGTGTGCTGCGTGTGAGCAGGGGAGGAGCAGAGAGACAGAGAGGGAGAGAGAGAATCCCAAGGAGGCTCCATGCTGTCAGGCTGATATGGGGCTGGAGCTCGCAAACCATGAGATCATGACCTGAGCTGAGATCAAGAGTCTGACGCTTAACCGCCTGAGACACCCAGGTGCCCTGGCCTGACTTTTAAAATACTTTTAGACTGATAGAAAAATCGAGAAGAGAATGGAGTTCTCCTATGTCCCTCTGCTAATTTTCCCTATTATTAATTTCTTCATTAGCATGGTACATTTGTCACAAATAAAGAATCAGTGTCAGCTGTGACAGTTTCTCAGACTTTATTTTTGACGATCTTGACGGTTTCGAAGAAGACTGGTCAAGTATTTTGTAGCATGTCCGTCGGCTGGGATTTCCCCAATGTTTTTGTCAAGATTAGACTACTGTAGGGGTGCCTGGGTGGCGCAGTCGGTTAAGCGTCCGACTTCAGCCAGGTCACGATCTCGCGGTCCGTGAGTTTGAGCCCCGCGTCGGGCTCTGGGCTGATGGCTCGGAGCCTGGGGCCTGTTTCCGATTCTGTGTCTCCCTCTCTCTCTGCCCCTCCCCCGTTCATGCTCTGTCTCTCTCTGTCCCAAAAATAAATAAAAAGCGTTGAAAAAAAAAATTAAAAAAAAAAAGATTAGACTACTGTTACGGGATTTTGGGAGAACTACAGAGCCCAAGTGCCACCTTTATTACACCATATCAATGGTACCTATTATCAGCATGACTTATCATTGTTGATATTGACCTTGGTCACTTGGCTGAGATAATGTTTTTCAGGTTTTCCCACCATAAAGTTATCCACCTCGTTCCCCTCCTCCCAACTTTCAATTCCACACTGACTTTTTGGAAGGAAGTCACTATGAGCGGTCCGCACTTACGAAGTGAGGAGTTATGATCCCGTTATTAAGGGTGAAATAGCCACATAAATTATTTGAAATTCTCCTGCCAGGACATTTGTCTTTCCTCCCACACCGCCCCTATTTATTTCTTTATTCAATCATTTTTTATAACAGCAAGGACTCATGGATTTTTATTTTATACTATGTATTACAATCCAGTATGATTTTATTTATTTATTTTTTGCTAACATTGTTCCAACTTTGGCCATTGGGACCTCTTTTACTTGGCTCCCGTGTCCCTTTGGCATATCCCTGTCAATACAGGGTTCCAATGTTTTTAGTACTTTATTTTCTGTCACTGCAAGATGCACTAGGCTTGTTTTGTGTATTTCCTTTCCCTGCCCTAGAATCAGTCATTTCTCCAAGGAAACCACTTCTTTTTATTGGAAAATGGTATTAGAAACCAAGGTCTGTGAGTTGGGTGTGCTCATTACTGTTGTTTTACATGTCTTGTAATATTTTTGCTGAAACTGGACGTTTTGATAATATATTCTAGCAACTTGCCGTACTGATTCCTTCCCCTGCTCTGCAGGAGTGGTGGTCATGGCTGTTGTCTTGGTCAACTATTTATTTGTTTAGTGGCTTGGCTGAACTAATCTCGTGACATCTGTTGCCCCCACAGTGTGCAGCTTCCAGTGTCCATGCTTGCATTGCTCCTCCTTGTTTTTGCCTTTTAGCCTGGCTACTTAAGGGTCATCTCTGGGTCTGGGTTGGCATAAGCTACATATGGGTCAAAGGTTGGACTTAGCCCTTTTAGCCAGTTAGGTTTTTGCTCTTTACCTTTTGTGTGGCTTAGAGGCTGAATCACAGTTCAGGGAATTTGGGTTTATAGCCCCACATTCAGCCAAGGACTAGTACCTTGGAGGTCCTTTCTCTGATTGCTCCCAAGAGGGTTCAGCCTTGGGCAAGCCCATAATCTTCCAGTTTGTCACGGGGGAGTGTGATTTTGTCCTTAACCCCTGCTTCCCAGGAATCACCCTTGGGTCAAGTCTCCTTATTGTTCACTGTCTGGTCAGAGGTTGTGTTTAAGCCCCTTGCGCCGGCAAGACTTGAGCCCTGCATTGACTGTGACCCCAGGAGGGCTCTTCCTGGCTGTTCTTTCCTGGTTCTATTAAACCTCTGGCTGCTCTGCTGTCTTGCTTGTATCCTGGAGATTTGCGATTCCTCTTAATTACTCTCTACCCAGGTCTCCATCATTGTCAATAACACCCTTTGGCATGGAGTTCTCTACTCTCTGTTCTAAATAGAGAGTCAGCCCCTTTAGGCACAGCTGCAGAGTGCCTCACCCCCTGCTTAGGTCCCTGGTGTCACTGCATCACAGCTAGGAGTTCTAGTAGTGCACATAGGTTGCTGGATGCGGCAGTGGAGGGGGGGGTGCGGGGCAGTGGGGAGGCAGTGCCAGGCCCTGCCTTCTTAGCTTCCCCTTCGACATGTAGAGGCTCTCCTATGATGGAACCTTCTTGGCTTGCCCTTCAACATGTAGAGCCTCTCCTATGATGGAGCCAAGGCAAGAGTGATCAGGGCCCTGATATTCTCAGGGGACTACAACTGGTGTAGGACTGGGGAAGGCAGCCGCCTCCTCGAGGTCATGCCTGCTAGGAACAGAGTTTCTGCAACACTAGATGGGGAGATAAGAAATGCTGCTGGCCATGCGCCCCTCCTGGGGTGAAATCATTGCTTCAGACTGTGTACTTCAGGGAGAAGAGACCCCTATCATAGCTAAGTGAGCCTGGGATACAGTTTCTGCAACATGGCCCTGGGAGAGGGAACCAGGAGCAAGTCATGGCCGAAATACCATGGACCCTTGCTGTTTGTATGAAATTTAGTAGGTTATCTTCAATAACATTTCTCCTTTTGCTCTATACCCTTGGGACAATTTCTGGGGAATTTAAAAAAACGTTTTTATTTTCATAATTTTCACTGGTTAAATTGCTGTTTTGCTGAAGGGAGCCCACCGGAAGTCCCACCCACCCTCTTGTAATATCCTTTTACACCAACAGTATGTTGCCTACCGTGAATACTAGAAATAGTCTTCCATGATGTTGTGTTGTGGATACCTTGGATTGCTTGGTGGGCAGGTGGGGCTTGAGAATCAGTAAGAATGGAAGAGCCTGGAGGACGACCCAGGAAGGAGCTGGCACAGCCATTGGTGGGGAATGGGTGCTGGAGACACCCCCAGTCTTACTCTCACCAGTGGCATCTGATTGTAATTCAAGATGACGATGATCACTCCGGTCTTACTACATTTATTCCAGCCTTGTGGGGATCCTGATATAGCCATCTGATGTTTCCTCAGGCATCTGAACTAATATCAGCATCAAGTAGCATCTGTTCACTGTGAGGAGAGAAAATGCACTTTAATTGCAGCAGGAGGAATTTGGGCTAAATGTGAGGAGATAGTCCCTGATCAAAAGCGTCAGCCTGAGAGGTCTTTTTCAAGTGTAAATCAGATCATGCCGCTCTCCTGCTTCAAGCTCCCTAATGGCTGCCCAGTGCAATTAGAATAAAGTCCAATCTCCTAACCAAGACCTACATTTCATTTCACTCTCTGTCATTCACCACGCTCCAGTCACTTGAGCTTTCTCTCTGCCCTTCAAATCCACCAGGCTTGCTCCTGCCCCCGGACCTTTGCATTGGCTCGTGTCTGGGATACCCTTGCTCAGATCTTCATGTGGCTGACTGTCATCAACGGTCTCAACTCCAAAGTCACCTCTTCAGACAGGCCTTTCTGGACCATGGTGTCTAAGGTATCCAGGTATCTAATGTATCTAAGGAATCTGGTCTTCATTGTTCTCTATTCATTATTAACCTGCCTTCACTTCCTGCCCTAGAGTGCAACCTCCAGGAGGCAGGGATCATGACTTTCTCATGTTGTCTGCTCTCTTCTGAGTACCTAGAACAGTGCTTGCCACGCAGTGGGTATTTAATCAATTCAAAGAATAAAAGAAAAAAGACAAACATGGCATGGAATGAATAACCACAGTTGTCTTTTTAGGTTTTAAGGAAAAAAATAAGATACTTTCTTGGTGAGCTGTCTCAGCAGCAGGAGCATAGATGAGATTATATGTTGAGGTCCTGCAATTTGGGGATTCATTTTGCTGGTAGAAGAGTGCTTTAAAGAAAGTGGCAGACGACAGTGTTTTCCAGGGGAATAAATCTTCCACATAAGAATAAATCAAAATATATCCAGTTATCCGGGTCCTGATTTGACTTCTGCCTGAGTAATTCCTGTACACCTGTGCCCAGTTTTGGTTATAACACCCAGAGACAGGCACGGGAAGAGTGACAGAACCACTGGGGACCTCATATGCTTGTGATTCATGATCGCAATAATAACTTTGAAGATTATGACTTGTAAAAGACGCAGAAACCCCCCAAAATGCTGGCTTTGCCAATTTAAACAAATCCTGGCTCCTCTCTATTTCATCAATCAAATGAATGTCCTCTCCTCCACCACGGTGATTAAACTGTGCATTTGGTTCCAAGATGTATTTCCTATATCAATTATTGTGCCGAGAAATTCTTTCATCTTAGATTTAGACACTAATCTTCTTATGAGAAACACAGGAAAATGACCCCAGTCTTAACAGGTCTAGGACTTTGAAATCTGCATTACAGAAGGGTACAGAAATATGATATTTGATCAGGGATGGTGAGGGAGAATTACATAGGCTCTGTCTAATAAATAATGAACCAGATACATTCCATACATGAAATATTGTGTACCTGATCTGTTTGCTCACCGAACTCTTAGCAAAGATTACATGGAAAGAATAATGATCACACACTTCCTTTGAAGTGATGAGTAAGAGTACAGAAAAATTCCATGGTGCTTTGAATAGGGCAGAGAAGCCAGATTTTAAGATATGCCCTTCCTCCCCTGACCAATCCCCAAATCCTAAAGTAGAAACGGAAGTTCTCAAGACCCAAGTTGCTAAGAACACCAGAAGTTCATGCAGGGAAATCTAATTTCAAAAGTTCTTTTATCATGACAGTTTTCTTTTCTATTTTATTTTATTTTATTTTATTTTATTTTGTTTTATTTTATTTTAATTTATTATTTTTTAAAATGTTTATTTATTTTTGAGAGAGAGAGAGAGACAGGGTGTGAGTGGGGGAGTGGCAGAGAGAGAGACACACACACAGAATCTGAAGCAGGTTCCAGGCTCTGAGCTGTCAGCACAGAGCCTGACACAGGGCTCGAACCCATGAACCATGGGGTCATGTCCTGGACTAAAGTCAGACACTTAACCGACTGAGCGACCCAGACTCCCCTATCATGACAATTTTTGAACCTACAGAACAGTTGAAAGGCTGGTATAGTTGCTTACCCATATACCTGACCATCTAGATTCAAAAATTGTTAATATTTTACTGATCATTTGCATGTAATACTTCATCTTTTGGTATTTCAGTATGTATCTCCTTAAAAATCCATTCTTCAAGATAATCACATTTAGGACCATTAACAGTATTCTGTAACATTATCTAATAGGTAAATGCAAGTTTCCCCAACAGTCCCTGAGATATCTTTTATATCTGTTATTTTCCAAGCCAGGACACGTTCAGGGTTGTGCATTGCGGTTGGTGTTTCCAGGGTCCTTTAATCTTCAACAGCTTCATCCCCATTTTCTTTTATGACATCACACTCTTTAAGAGATGAGGCCAGTTATTTTGTAGAACTTTCCCCCCATTCTGGATTTTTCTTATCGTGTTACCATGGCATTACTGGATTTTCTGTCTATCCTCGATATTTCTTATAAACCGTTAAGTTAGGCCAAAGGCTTGGTTCAACTTAGGTTAAATATCTTTGTCAAGCGTTCTTCAAAAGTATTGCCACGTACTCCATACTGCATCACATCAGGTGCGTAAGGCTAGGATGTTCTACTATCAAGGATGCTAACTTAAAGCCCTTTAACTACGTTGTTTCCATAAGAAAACAGCTTCTATTTTGGACAGTAGAGAGATGTTTTGTACTAAAATTAAGATGATTTGCAGCTTGCGATATAGCTGCAGGCAACAGTTTGCAGGAATAGTTTAAAACGGTGACTCATTATCCATTATTCTGTCACTGAGGTGGGGAGCCACTACCGGATGCCAAGGGGGCTTGAGAAATAGTTGAGGTCAGACTGCCTCTCCCCAGGAAGATGAACATATTCCCATGTGGCCCAGATCTTGGTCATAACTTCAGGGAAGTAGAATTTGGGGCCTAGGTGACATCAGGGAAAGGGCTTAGGATGTTGGTGGTAGAATCTAACCGCCATCTCTCACTGTTGTTCCTCTGAATGTATCTTCGGCAAATAATTAAATAGCCCAAGTGGAAATTCTGGCCCTACTCCTTGTGCTGCTGTTATTTTAAATGCAACGACTTTACATTTAACTATTTGATTTAAAAAATTGGTCCCTGCTTTAAAAAGCCTCGGGGCACAAGAGCAGTGAAATTGTCCAATAAAATACTTAAATCAATCGACAGCACCACGTTTAAAAACACAGTGTATCACAAAGCGACATAAATGCCATACCCGGTGTGAGATTCCCTTTGGCTACACAAAATTTTAAAGGCAGGTTTTGCACTGGGCCTTAAACATGGGGAAACCTGGATCTGGTTGAGCCAATAAAGGCAGATGGCATGATAGAAAAGCATGTCCTTCTCCCTATTTAGATGGACCAGGTGGGGAGCTCGTGGCACACTCAGAATGGTCATCAGAACTTACTGTTCTCTCCTGTTTACTGGGCACCAGGCACTGGGTTAAGACACTTACTTTCCATGCATCATGTCACGATCACAACAAAACTCTGAAGTAGCTGTGACTATTATCCACATTTTACAGGTAAGAAAACCAAGGCACAAGCTGAGGCACAAAGAAGTGAAGCAAGCCTTCCAATGTCGCACTAGCTGTTTTTTGATAAAGCTGTGATTTGAACCCAGAAACTTTGGGTCTCGAGCCTGTGCTCTTAATGTTTTAATTTCTACTCTAAACTGATGACATCTATTCTTTCACTCGCTTATTTAATGAATGTGCGTGCATGCGTTTCTGTATGTGTGTGTATTCTACTATGTACCAGGCATTTCATTTTACTGGACTCTAGAAGGTGGCCAAAACCCAAGCCCATGGGGGTCCTCAATTTAGGCTGACTCCCATTTAGGCTGACCTGAAATAGTAAGGGTCTTGGATTTGTAGATGAAACCTGTTGAAGGGGTTAAATGTCAGCAAGTTATATAATCGTTGATGGGGAGCATTTAAGGCTAGGAAATAGTCTCATTCTGACCCTTAAATGAACTCTGGGCTCTTAACATTTAACTGGCATGTTGGGGGTGTGTTGAAATTGATCACTGTGTAGACAGTATACCAGTATTAAGAATGGGCTCAGAAGCTGAAGCTATAAAAAAGCGGTGATGGAGGGAGACTCAAGAGACAAGGGGTTTGCTTGAAAGGTGTCTCCCATATGGATCACTCATATTCGTGGTGTTTTCTCTCAATAATACAAACCAAACATAGCGAGAAAATACTCCACTTTAACAGAACCCATTTATGTTTCTATTTTGGACAGAAGGATTTTTACGAAGAGATGAAGTGGCTTATTTCAGAGAGGTGCTATTTCAATAACAGCAGTGGAAACAGGAAAGACTTCATTTGTGCAGCCTAGTTGAAAGCTTATCAACCTCATACAAGTGCAAACACTAGGAGGTGGAAACACACTTGAATTAAAAGAAAAAAGACCATTGAAACAACATCACTTTTCATTGGCTGGGGCTTTACAGCTTTAAAATCACCTTCAGATATTTTATCGAAAATGACTTATGTGTCATCCTCATTGGAGTCTCCTCATCCTCACTCCCCGCAAGCCCCCCCACCCCGCCCCACCCCTGCCCAGCCCCAACCCCCAGCGGCGTATTCTGAAGGAGCTGCCCGTCCCGAAGCAGAGGGATTTTTCGTGGGGCTACAGCGTGTCACCACTTGTGGCCAACTTGCCACAAGCCTGGAGGTTCTGGCTTTTCCAAACTTGGATGAAATCCCGTGTCAAAGGACGTCGGAGTAGACCTTCTGAGTGCTTTCAAGGTGGAGGTTGAATGAGACAGTCTGGAAGTGTGGGCAGTAAGTTCTCCAATGGTTAAGTATCAGCCCGTGTTCCATCCTTCCTCGATGAATTGCTTCCAGGTATTGCTTCTCCATATAAGATGTCCTGTGTGCTGCTGTGATGCTCTGGCCACGTGACGGGTGGTGCTCTTTAGTGGGTTCTTGTGAAACAGTGATCAATGTGGGTAATTCATCATCTTTTCATTTTTGCCCATTCTTTTGTTTGTTTTCCTTTTGCTCTCACTTTCAGTGTTCTGGGATTGCACCTGCCACATAGAGCACCAATACTTAATCCCTGCCTCAGGCTCTGTATTTTAGGAAATGGGGTCTCAAATGCATATTGTATTTCAGACTCTCTCCACTACTTCGAAATAAGGAAGAGTGTTATTGTTAGTCATACTTTTTTTTAAATTTTTTTTAACTTTTATTTATTTTTGAGACAGAGAGAGACAGAGCATGAACAGGGGAGGGTCAGAGAGAGGGAGACGCAGAATCCAAACAGGCTCTAGGCTCTGAGCTGTCAGCACAGAGCCCGAGGCGGGGCTTGAACTCACGAACCGCGAGATCATGACCTGAGCTGAAGTCAGCCGCTTAACCGACTGAGTCACCCAGGCGCCCCATGTTAGTCATACTTTAAAGATGAGAAAACGGAGGCTCAAAGATGGTAAGTGAATAATCTGAGATTGCCCTCATTCACTTGCTCATGAAATTCATTACTCATCTAGCAGACATTTCTCAAGTACCTTCCGTGCGCTCCTGGTGACTAAGACAGACAAGGTTCCTGCCTTCATGGAACTTGAATTCTAGTTAGGAGGGGCAGGTGGTATTCAAGTACCATAAATGTCTGCTACATGAAAGAATTGAATTATGTGACAAGAATTATATGACAAGGGAGATTGGGTGGTTATGTGACGAGAGAGAAGTCAGCAGGGCTTTCGCCTTGTTCTGAGCATTATCCAGAAAAGTGGCAGGGCAAGAAGTGTACATACAACCTGATTAGTGAAGTCTCGTTTTGCTTTTGTTTGTTGGTTTTGCATGAAAAGGATGATGGGTTTTCCCACATGGGAGGCCTTTGCAAAGGATCCTGTGATCTCAACAAATGGGCAGTAAGTGCACCAGTAAATGGGGGCACCGTTGTGAAGACGATTCAGGACGCACCCACAGGCTTGAAGCTTTGCTGCAGTCTGGTGATGGGGCTCCCCTTTGCCCCAGGATCCCCCCCTCCAGGGCGTGTGGACCAGGCAGTCCTCAAGGTCTTCCAGAGTACATGCACCTTGTGCCTTTGCACCACGGTGCACGAATCCCCAGCACAGATGGCCTCTTACTCCCCAGCCTGTCCTTTCTTCGTGCCCTGCAGATCCCAATTCAAGAGGTTGCCTGGAGGACAGCAGAGACTGTCCCTCTCCAGCCGACCACTAAGTGAGATTTTGAGGTTATTCATGTGTATTCACATGCTCCCTTCCCCTTCCCAAAAGGAGTGGGGGAGAGAAACGTTACGAAACGGAGATTGCGGGCTGGGGGGGGGGGAGGGCGGGGAGGATTAACCTGTGATCATGTGGGCGGGGGAAGGGAGAGAGATTTACAGCGTGGAGCCTGAGGAAGCCGGGGAAATGGAGAGGACTCAACGGGAAGCAGGTAAACAACAGTGTTTGTGCATCACGAAATCGCACCTTCTCCGAGGCCACTGTTTCACCAGCCTGCCCCCACCAGCCCGGCGCCTCTTAGCAATTCCCCAGCTGTCAGCTCCCTACCTGCCTGGCTCTGGCTGCTTAGCTCAGAGCTGCTCCCCTGGGTCTCTGGCTGGCTTGTCAGTGGGCCGCGTCAGCATCACACCATACTGTCTCCCGTTGGCCCGGTGATCAACGCCTGACGGCCGGCCCTCTCTCTCCTCTCAGCTGGGGCCAATGGGAGTCAAGGGAAGGTTTGGGTTACAAATGAAAATAAAATAAATAAGTCATACTCCTGCACTCAGGAGTCTGGGAGAAACATCTTCATGGCCTCGTAAATCTTTCCTTTTAAACTTGTCCTTCTCCTGCTAGAAGCTCTTCCCAACCCCCTGCCTATACTTGGCTGCCCCTCGCGGCGCGGGGGAATACAAATTGAGAGGCTTGGACTTAAGCTGCATGTCGGGAACTCCCCCCCATCCCAAAGGCATTTGTCTCCGTGTGTGTGTGTGTGTGTGTGTGTGTGTGTGTGGGGAGGGGAGGAGCCAGCGAGATAGAATTCATGACAGTGACGGGCTTGTTCCTCCTCCTACTCTTTGACCTTCGTGATGAGTCACCTAGCCCCCTCCCAGGTCCCCCTTGACCCTGGCTAACTAACTCCAAAGCTCTTGGTCTATTTCTTCTCACTGCAGGGGATTCTGACGATGACATGTGATGCCCTATTTTAAGATGCCTGGACATTTTTCTTAAATATACATTAGACATTCTATTAAAGCTCATTGACTTCACACCTTTTGAGTAAGATTTTGTCCTCTGTTTAAGGACATCTGCTTAAGTCACGGGGTGCTATTAATCGCATATACTTGAACATGAATAACAGTGCCTGAAAGTTGGACCTCGGAGTCTCAGGGGCGAGAGCCGGAACTCCTGAAGGCACCAGGGAGGACGAGATGGGCAAGGTGCGGAGGGGTGAAAGCCGGAGAAGGCTTTAGACCACTTTGCTGGTTTGCCCAGGGTTGCACAGGGCCTTTTATAAAGAGAATTTGCTCTGTTCATCAGAGGGGATGCCCTCTGGGCAGATGGGGTAGTGGTCAGAAGGAAGCATGGGCATAGGGGCCAGCATATTAGAAGGGGAAGAAAGTGAGAGAGTGACTGTTTGGCCAATCAATGCTCGGTGCAGAGGAATCCCCTTTGTCTTAAAAAGTCTTTTCACTTTAGACTAGTGTGGACAATCCTCCTTGGCACTGCTATGCCACGCTCCTCTTCCTACCTCACTGCAATGCACAATGCACGAAGACAGTGGAGGTTAGCCACCCATTAACTGTGGTCAGAGGAGGTCACCTTGTCAGTATCCTGGGCTGTGAGGGGTTGAGGAGGGATTGGTACCTGATATGTTACCTTATGGGGTTAAGGAGGAAGAGACTGTGGAAGGGTTTAAGGAAAAGTTGTCCAACTTGTTCCAAATGCATAGAGGCATCATGCAGCAATAGGGCTCCCCTCTGGGGATGTCAGGATGGAGCCATGGTGGTTCAAGAGGCTAGATAGCCACCATGTCTGCTGCCACTTAATTGTCACCTAGGAAGATTTCACTGTGTTCAGAGGTGTGCACACCTCCATCTCTCTCAGCTTTTTCTACCTGCCTCCCCTGCATGGTTGCCATGCTAAGGGGACAGTGGGGTTTTTCACAGACTGTACTTTCTGGTGGGGTGGAGCATTTCCAGATTGGGCTGGGGGCCAGAAGAAATAGGCTTCATTACAGAGACGCTGGGTGCCTTGTACAGGTCAATTTGCTACAAAGCTAGTAAAATTTAAGCTTTAGGGTCTCTCGTTTGCATGGGCTCTGTCTATGGCTCTGAGGTTGGCCAAGGAATGTTGACACTGGGAGTATTGTCTTCCCTTGGAAGGACAAATCCCACGAAGAGGCTTAGGGTGGGGGGAAGGGGCAGAGAGAGAGGTTGAGAGAGAGAATCCTGAGCAGGCCCTGCACTGTCAGCACAGAGACCAATGATGGGCTTGAACCCATGAACCATGAGATCATGACCTGAACAAAAACTGAGCCAGACGTTTAACTGACTGAGTTACCAAGGCACCCCTAGATAGGCCCTGTTTGAACAAGAAATTCTGATGTCCCATATGTTTGGAACATGTTCAAGAAGTGGGGGGCATGGGTTTTGAGCCCACATTTATCCTTGACCCCTTAGACTCCTTGGTCTGTGTAGAGGGACACAAAGAGAGGAGAGACAGAATGTGGCCCTGTAAAGTACAGATTCCCTCTTGATTGGGGTAAGTGTGGTTCCCATAGTATCCCAAAGCCTAAGATTGGGAATACATGTGTATTCAGGGACTAAAAACATTTCAAATGTATCTGGAAAATTCTTCCAAATCCTGTATCTCATACATATGATAGAAACTTGATAAAGTTTTCCCCAAATTTGACAACCATTGTAATAGTTTACATGACGATACCGAGAATGACTTCAGGAACTGAAAAAATGTTTCTAAACTATCAATAATAAAAGGCAAATTTTGATCAGCCATGTTAGAGGAAAGACTGAATTATTCTTCTGTTTTCTCTCTAGGAAAGATATGACAATATGACAAATCATTGTCACTTAAAGAAGTCTTCAAAGAACAAGCAGCTAAAAATGTAGAGGGAAAAGTATTATAGAGGCATGTCAGGGAGTTAATAAAAATATTACTTTTTTTGGGAGGGGGTACTTGCTATAGATGTGATATTTATCCTGTCTTTAAAATTAGCTGTGTTCTATTTCCTCATTCTAAATTTACATTCTTTTCTGTTTGTACCTTATTTGATACAAACTTTAGGCCTCACAAAACCTGTACCAGCTTCTGATACCCTATTTTTTCCTGGGTAACAGCATTCAATGTCCTTCAGGGTTATAGCTGGGAAAGAGAAGAAATTTCTATAACCACTTCATGTCCCCAGTGGATTGGGCCATGATGGCTGAGCCCAAGTTTTAAAAATGTTTATGAGATTTGGCATGTTTACCAAACTTGCAAAGCCATATGATTTCGAACAAGCCACTAAACATTTTTGGCTTTGGATTCTTCATCTATAAAGTGAGAGGGTCAGACAAAACGCTTTCTAGTTTGTTCCCCAGTGCTAATATCCTGTACTTTTCCCACTGAAAATTGAACTCAGCATTAAAAGCAGAGGTAGGGGGCCCTTGGGTGACTCAGTTGGTTGAACATCTGATTTTGGTTCAGGTCATGATCTCATGGTTTGTGAGTTTGAACTCCACATCGGGTTGGCTGCAGTCAGAGCAGAGCCCGCTTTGGATCCTCTGTCCCCCTTTCTCTGCCCTCTCCCACTCCTTGAGTATGTGCATACACTCTCTCAAAAAAAAAAAAAAAAAACACATTAAAAAAAATTACAAGCAGAGGTGAAGGGACACTCCAGTAGAAGCTGAGGACTGTTGGTAGCAATAACTAGATCCCTAGAGAATGTCTCCCTTAAACACCATCCAATTCAACAACTTTTTCCAATACCTCCGCCTCAATAAAGGGGCGACCTGCAATTTACACAGCGTACATGCTTTTGCAAAGTCATATTTTTCTGATTTGGAGTACACAATGGATAAGCTAAATAGGCTTAAGAAAGAGAATCTATCATGAAATTCTCATCCGTAAATGTAAGAAAATGTGACTTTATAAAAGGATTCTTCAAGTGGATTCCATCTATGCAAAGATATTCACACCTCATATATAATTTCTTAAAATTCATGTATTCAGATTTATGTTATGTGAAATCACATTAGCAACAGGCAAAAGTGACAAGTAGGAGAGCCAGGTTTGATCTTAGAATGGGGAAGATGGGATAAGATGAAGAGATTTGAGGTCTGGAAGTTGAATATATAGGTTGAATAGAGCCCTACTGTCCCCAAATGGCTGGGTGATACCAAACTGAATGACAGCTCTTAGAACGTGTCTCAGGTGCCATGCTTACTCCTATTTTGGCTACAACATCTGCCGGCATGAGAAATAGAGCCAAGACAATTCCACGCATTACTATAAATGAGCCTGTTTCTACATACTGTGTATAATATGTTCAGAACCTATAGCATTCACATATGTAGCTAACTAGAAGATCCATCCAGTGATGCAGCCAAAAGGCTTCTGCCCAAAGGGGTTACGATCTCCCAGCTCTACTAAACTTCTCTGATTCCTTGCAATTGTTCAACATAACATTTCCCCCCTTCTTTCACTGCCCTTGGCAAATGCTATGCACTACACCCACGCCGTGCTCCTGCTCACCTTAAAAGACACACTACCATGGGGCGCCTGGGTGGCGCAGTCGGTTAAGCGTCCGACTTCAGCCAGGTCACGATCTCGCGGTCCGTGAGTTCGAGCCCCGCGTCAGGCTCTGGGCTGATGGCTCAGAGCCTGGAGCCTGTTTCCGATTCTGTGTCTCTCTCTCTCTCTCTGCCCCTCCCCCATTCATGCTCTGTCTCTCTCTGTCCCAAAAAATAAATAAATGTTGAAAAAAAAAAATTAAAAAAAAAAGACACACTACCTGGGTGCATATGTGATTCTAAGGCAACAATAGCTCTGAGTACACATTTATTCATTCTGCTGTGTCACTGTCTCCCTGGGTCAATATCTGGCATGGGAAGTGCTAACTTGGAGCTGAGGCTGCTTCCACCTTCCTCTTATAGAAAAGCAGGGTCTTCCTGGACTGGGGCAAACACTTGTGCATTTACCATTTCTCTTTTCCTCTGTTTCCGTCTTCCTTCATCAACGGAGGCTGACTCTATTTTTCAAGGGTGGATTTAAGCATGTAGGACTTAGATCTTACTTTTTTTTTCTCTCCTCCCTGTGCAGAATTTCCTTGTAAAATGAGGAAGTAATCTGTTTATTTGAGCTCTCATCCCTTTGGCCAGGAGCTGTTCCGTAGAGTGTAGCACATGGATCTGGGAAAAGACTGAATTCCAACATTGCCTGTCTGTGTGTCTTTGATCAAGTCAGTCAACCACTTTACACCATCATTTCACGATTTGTGAAATGGGGATTAAAAATGTATTTCCCACGGGCACCTGGCTGGCTCAGTCAGTAGAGCATGTGATTCTTGATCTGGGGGTTGTGAGTTGGAGCCCCACATTGGATGTAGATTACTTACAAATAAAATCTTTAAAAAAAAAAGTACTTCCCTGAGGAGTTGTGCGATTAGGTGACATAATGCATGTCAAAATCTTAGCATGGCTATGGCAGATATGTAGTTAATGGTCAATGAGTATCAGGCAAATTGCTCTTCATGTCTCTTCTACATTCTGTACAACCTTGGGTGTTTTTTTGTTTGTTTGTTTATTTATTTATTAAAAATTTTTTTTTTGGATCCAAGCTTCTGGAGGAGGGGCAAGAAATTGGCTTAGATTTTTATTATTAGCCCTTTGGCATTGTATTATCTGTTTTTTCTTTTTCTTTCTTTCTTTTGAGTTCTCTCTTCTGGACCACCCCCTCCCTCACCTTCTCACCTCACATACACACTCACCTTGATTGTGAGTTCTCAGTGGTCAATAGAGTGCATTCATGTCTTATCCCCAATTCCTGACTTTGAGATATGGTTTGTAGCAAATGTCTGATAAACGTCTTTTAAGTGATTTCTTTTCTATATTCTGATCAGATTCTTGCCCTGCTATTTTTATTAGAGTCCTACATCCCGAACATTTGCTTATTTTGGCAATGGAGTCTATATTTGTAAGATATTCCTGTAAGACTTTGTCCTAAAACATTTCCCAAAGTACATATGACTTGCAGGACACTAGCCGAGTAGGAGATACTGGGAGAAAAGATGTCTATGGCTGTCTGTATCCCCTCTGGTGCTTTGTGAGGAATGGACACTTACAACGAATTGTCTGGTTGGGGGGTGGGGTGGGATGGGGAATGAGAGTTTGAGACTTGGAGAGGAATGTTGAGGGTCTTGTGAGGTCTTTGTACCTTTAGCCTTTCCTGCATGGGCAATTTCCAGGGAAACTTTTTTTTTAAATTTAAAGTGTATTTATCTATTTTGAGAGAGACAGAGACAGAGCATGTGAGCCAGAGATAGGCAGAGAGAAGGGAGGAGAGAGAATTCCAAGCAGCCAAGAGTCAAGACTCTGCACTGTCATCTCGGAGCCCCACACAGGACTCGAACTCGCGAACCATGAGATCACGACCTGAGCCAAAAACCAAGAGTTGGGTACTTAACCAACTGAGCCATGCAGGCTCTCCATGGGGAAACTTTCTGACCCAGTGTCCCTGCCTGGCGCCTTCCACCTATCAGCCATGGGCCCTCATCTTCTCAAGTCACTCTTCTCTGACCTTTGAAGGTGCCAATTTCCACCACACGTTTTTGTACTTCTTCTTTTCCTTCTAATGATGTCAAACAGTGTGATGCCCTCCCCTCCTGTCTTTTCTATCAGTATTCTCTTTCTAAAGCAAATAATTTTTCATTGGCCTCTCCAATCATCTTAAGCTAACACCTAAAATTAAGAGATGTTGGGAAACATTGATCCAGGATAGTGATTCCTTTTTTCCCCAAATTTAAGTAAATGTTTGTTTTAAAAATATTTTTTGATTTACAGAAAAGTTTGTAAAGATAGTACAGAGAGTTCCTATATATCCCTCATCTAGTTTCACCTTTTGTTGATATCTTACAGCACTATGCTGGTTCCAAATAAAAAACAAACATTGGTACATTACAATACTATTAATTAAATTGCATAATTTGTGTAGATGTGCTCAGTTTTCCCCTGATTGTGTCATTGCTGTTCCAGAAGCCCATCAAGGATACCACATGACATTAGTCATTATATCTCCGTAGCCTCTCCTGGTTTGGGACAGCTTCTCAGACTTTTCTTATCTTTGATGAACTTGGAAGTTTTGAGGAGTGTTGGTCACATAGTTTGTAGAATGTTAGGCAATTAAAAAAACCCAACGACTTTACTGAGATATAGTTTACATATCACAGAATTCACCTAGTAAATTGTACATTTTTTTTTTTAGTGTATTCACAGCTATTTGCAACTATCCACAGTCAATTTTAGAATAATTGCCTTACCATACCCACATTCTCCCTAGTCCTAAGCAACAACTAATGTACTATCTATCACTATGGATCTGCCTATTCTGGACATTTCATATAAATGGAATCATATATATATGGTCTTCCAGGACTGGATTCTTTCATTTAGCATAATGTTCTTAAGGTTCGCCCATGTCGTAGACTGTATCAATACCTCTATTTTTTGTGGCCAAATAATAGGTCATTGTTTGGCCATGCCATATTTTATTTATTCATTAATCAGTTGATGGACATTTGGGTTGTTTTCACCTCTTGGCTATCATGAAGCATGCTACTATAAACGGTAATGTACAAATTTTTATGTAGACATATGTTTCATTTCTCTTAGCTATATACCTAGGAGTAGAATTGCTGGGTCATATGGCTACTCTATGTTTAATCATTTGAGAAAGTGCCAGATTGTTTTCCAAAGTGGCCTTTTAAATTCCTACTGGCAGAGTATAAGGATTCCAATTTATCCATATCCTCACTAACACTTGTTATAACCCATCTTTTGGATTATAGCCATCTTAGTAGGTTTTCATGAAATGGTACCTTACTGTGGTTTTGTTTCGTATTTTTGTGAAGACTCATGGTGTTGAGTATCTTTCCATGTGCTTATTGACCATTTGAACATCATTGGAGAGATATCTATTCAAATTCTTTACCTTTGATTTTAAAATTGGGTTATTTGTCTTTGTATTAATGAGTTATAAGAGTTCTTTATATATTCAGGATACAAGTTCCTTATCAGATACATGGTTTGCAAATATTTTCTTCCATTCTGTGGGCTGTTTTTTCACTATCTTGATAGTGTGTTTTGAAGCACAGCTATTCTAAATTTTGGTGAAGTCCAATGTACCTATTGTTGTCATATATAAGAATCCATTACCAAATCCCAAGTAATGCAGGTTTGCTCCTCTATTTTCTTTTAAAATTTTATTATTTTAGTTTTTACATTTGGGCCTTTGATTCATTTTGTATTAATTTTCCTATATGGTATAAGGTAAGGATGCTATTTCAACTTTCTGCATGTGACTATTTAGTTGTCCCATATGTGGAAAAGACTACTCTTTTCCTATTGAATAGTCTTGGCACCTTTATTAAAAGTCTGTTGGTCAGAGACATACGGGTTTATTTCTGGACTCTCACTTTTATTCCATTGGTCTCTATGTCTATCTATATGCCAATATTATACTTTTTTAAAACATTTATTTATTTCGAGAGAGACAGAGACAGTGCAAGTGGGGCAGGGGCAGAGAGAGAGGGAGACAGAAGATCCCAAGCAGGTTCCGCACTGTCATCCCAGAGACTGATGCATGGCTTGAACCCATGAAACTGTGAGATCATGACCTGAGCAGAAAACTAGAGTCAAAAGCTTAACTGACTGAGCCATCCACAGGTGCCTGTATCACACTTTTTTGATTACTGTAGCTTTGTAGTAAGTTTTGAAATCAGAGACTGTGAATCCTCCAACCTTTTTTTTTTTTAAGTTTATTTATTTATTTTGAGAGAGACAGAGACAGAACAAGTGGGGGAAGGGCAGAAAGAGGGAGGGAGAGAGAATCCCAGGCAGGGTCCCTGCTGCCAGTGCAGACCTTGATGGGGGCTCAAACCCATGAACTGTGAGATCATGACCTGAGCCAAACCAAGAGTTGGATGCTTAACTGACTGAGCCACCCAAGCTCCTGCTCCAAACTTTTTATTTTTTGAGGCTGATTTGACTATTTTGATCCCTTCCAATTTCCTGTGAATTTTAGGATTAGCCTGTCAATTTTTAAGAGAAAGACAGATGGGAGTCTGATGGTATATAAATTACATTGAGAAATGTAGATCAGTTTGGGGTATATTGCCATCTTAGCAATAGTAAGTCTCCCTGTTAATGAATATGGGATGATTTCCCACTTATTTAGATCTTTAACTTATTATGATAATTTTGTGTACTTTTCAGGTTATAAGTTTTTCACTTCTTTTGTTATATTTTTTACATATTTCATTATTTTCCTTGAGAGAAGCGAAGAGAAGAAAGGCCAAGTATATTTGTATAGGCTTTGTTATAATAATCTTGTTATTTTTTATTTATGAGACTTTGTGTTTGTTCCTGTGACTCAGAGTTATCATCTGAAACTTTCCTTAGTCCCAGACAGTTTTGCTCCCACCCACCTCCTTTGGGCTATTGGGGACAAATATATTACTGTTCTATATGTTGTAGGCTCACCAATACACTACATCCGTATTGTTTTATGCAATTGAGTTTCACATCAGTTAAGAGAAGACAGGACAAGAAATGTGCATTTATAGTATCTTTTATAATTATATAATTACTTTCACCAGTGCTCTTTATTTGCTAGTATGGATTTGAATGACTTGCTTTCAGTACAAAAAATGTCCTTTAGTATTTCTTGTAAGGCAAGTCTGTTAGCAACAAGATGTTTGTTTTGTTTATCTGGGAAAGTCTTTATTTTGCCTTTACTTTTGAAGGGTAGTTTTGCTGGATATAGGATTCTTGTTTGAAAGATTTTTATTTGAATACTCTAAATATGCTAGCCCACTGTCCTCTGGCCTCCAAGAAATATTTTGAGAACTCACCTCTTCATCTTAATGGAGTTTCCTTATAAATGATGTGTCATTTTTCTCTCATTGATTTCAAGATTTCTTTGTCTAGCTTGCAGCATTTTTACTCTTTGTGGCCCTCTTTGTGTTTATCCTAGGAGTTCATTGTGCTTTCTGGAAGTAGAGATTACCTATTTTTTCTGCTCTTTTTCTCTCCTCCACTTCTGGGACTCCCATTATGCATATGTTGGTGCAGTTAATGGTATCCCACATTTCTCTGATGCTCTGTTTTTCTTTCTTCTTTTTTTCTATTTTCTTCAGATTGCTTAAACTCTATCAATTCATCCTTAAGTCTGCTCATTCTTCTACCAGCTCAAATCTGCTGTTGAACCCCTCTAGTGAATTCTTCATTTCAGTTATTATACTTAACGACTCCAGAATTTTCATTTGATTCTTTTTTTAAAAAATAATTTCTATCTTTTTATTGATCTTCTCTATCTGGAGCAACATTGTCAGGATACCGACTTTTACCTATTTAACCATGGTTTCCTTGTTTTTTGAGCATATTTATAATGGCTACTTTAAAGTCTGTTAAATCCAGCATCTGGTTACTCTCAGTCAGTTTCTGTTGGCCGTTTGTACAAAGCACTAAAGGTCATACTTTATCGTTTCTTTGCATGTATCATAAGTTTTTATTAGAAAGCGGGCATTAGACAACGTAGTGTCGCAATTGTAAGGGCTAATCTCTCCAGGGATTGTTATTTTTATTTGCTTGTTTCTTGTTTGGTGACTGGCTAGATAATTTTGGTGAAATCTATTTCCCTTCACCATCTGACCCCTCCCACAGTGTTAGGTCTCTGATACTGCTCTTCAGGGGTGCAGTGCTCACCATCACCCTGGGATGACTGTGGTTTTGGCTGGGCTCTCCTGGACTCTCTTTTCCTGACTACACTTAGCTATTAAATTCAATTAATTGCTGGCTGATTGCTCTGTTGTTTTCAACAATGCCCTGAGGCATAAATCGCTTCACAGACTAATCCAATCAAATTCAGGCTCCTTTGAAGGGAAAATTCTGAGGTCAGGTGTTTGCAATTTGTTTTTACCCCAGGAGGGTAAGATGTCTCTTTCACCCATTTCTCTATAGCAAACTAGATGTCCTGCAGTTTACTCTCCATCTCCAATGACTCTATTAATCTTCTTCCAACTGCCTTTTGCCATAACTTCCACTATTTTGAGAGCACCCTTAGGCTTGAATTTCTTCACATTCTATTGCAAATGTCTGTTTCTTTGGGGAGGGATCTGGAGCTCTCTACGAGCTACTACTTCCCCTGGGCAAATTCTGTGAGCCACAGTTCTAGTGCCAGAGGCAGGGATAATGGTGTGCTCCTTTCTGAGTGATTTAGAAGCTGAATGCTTGGTGCGTGGGAAGGGTAGCAGTCCCAGGTCCCCTTAGCTTGCCTCTCTTGGCATGGAACCGAGTCAAACAAACATAATTGGGGACATAGTATTCTCAGCAGCCTTGCGACCGAGGTAGAGGCTCTGTGGCATGAGTGGGGGTCTGGGTAGGAGAAGGGTGCTCACACCTGTTGGCCACATTCATCTGATACTTCCTCAACATAACTAGGGGAAGGGGAGAAATACTAACATCCTGCCAGTCCCAGGGAAACAGCCGCTGACTGGTTGCTGGAAGGAGAAGGTCTCCTGGGTTCTTGGCCACAGCAGGTTGGAGTGGAGTCTACCTCAGTGAGCTGGGAGATGGGAGGAAGGCTGTGGGTCTTGGTTCAAATCTACTACTTCTTATAGTTCTTGTGGAGATTCAATAGATTTTTGTGAATGAATTTTACTACCTTTGCTGTTTACCAGAAGAAATATTTCCACAAACTTTAAATCGCCTTTAAAAAAAAAAATAATTTAAGCAGTTTTGCCTGAGGAGTGGGTCTGCATGGCTCTTCATGCTGTCATGCCCAAAGTGGTATTCCTCAACTCTAGGGAGTGATTCTCTAGGGAGTGATATCAGACTGCCACTGCCCTGTTAGGCAACAGGGAGAATAACCTGTGTGTGAGCCATGAGTATTAGTGTAACATCTCCCATGGTTGTGTTGGGATGGAAAGAAGGCTAAAAGTGTCTGGGGTTCTTTCCTGCGATCAGGAAGGTACTTGCAGAGAGAAACAGATATGCTGCTTATGGTAAATGGCCGTTGATTCTAAGTAGATAAAGAACATACATTTTTTTTTTTAAGTTAATTTAAAGTTATGTGGGGAATTAAGAGCACTGCTTGGGTCTGCTTCTTGGCTTTACCTCTTCTTTGCCATCTTTGGTAAGATATTTAGCCTTCTGTACTGCTGTAAAAGGGGATACATAATAGTCTCCACTTTAATGAATGTCAGCCATCACACAGGTCCTACACATAGTAGGCTTTTGAGTTTTGTTAGATAAATGGTATCGTCTAATGATAAACATGGAATATCAGTTTTCAAAGAAATAATAAATAATGTATCCAATTATGATTAGTGTAGTTGAGTGTTTCTGGGGTGATTCAGAAAGCACTTAAGCATTTTACAGGAACCCAGCATTGTGCGTCTGAGAGGAAACAAATGAGGGAGGTGGGTTGACTCCAATCTGGCCCAGTGACTTCCCCCAGAAGTTAGTTTTGTGATGACCCCTTAAAATCTGCTTAGCTTGCTTACCCTTTTTCTCTCTTCTAAAACAAGAATGCCAAATGTATGCAGAAGAAAACTCTATTGTTTGCATGCTTTGTATGTGGCGTCGTGTTGTGTTACACACACAACAACAGGTATCAGGGCATTTTCTGAGTGGTTAGATTAGGAAACATGTGGTGCTTTGTATCAGCGTCACCAATACTGCCCCCTCCCAAGTCTCACTCACTATGTTGCCAAGAAGCAGCCCCACAGAGCCACTTCAGTGAAGGAAAGCTTACTCTTACTCCTTCTGTGATCATTATAAATTCATCATTTCCAGCTGCTCTTGAACTCATTTCTACCTTTCTTTTTTGTGCTTTACAAATTGTGTAGCTTGGGGGTGGAAAGGGGATAACTTTAGTAGGGAAGCTATTGCCAAAAACATAAAATGAAAGAACCACTTTTCTTTGTTTCAAATCCACCATCTCAGAGGATTTCTTTCTTTCTTTTAAATTACATCTCCTAATTAGGTCATGCCACTGGAGGTGACCTACATTTCAGAAGCCAACAAGCAACAACAGAGAAGAGAAGCAGGGAAATGGGTGGGAGACAAAAAAGAATGACTTCAAAATGGCTTCAAGTGCAGCTTTTCTCAAGTGATTTGCTTGTGACTGAAGTTACCATAAACTTGATCTTTAAATGAGAGATATGCTTGTTGGCTCAATTTAACATTCTGAAAGCTTATCTGTTGGGGTACACTGTATGGGGATAAAATCGTTGGGCACGGTTGGAGATACAAAGAAACCTAAGAAATGATACCAGCCCTCAAAAAGTTTGCAAGCTAGTTGAGAAGTATTTTCCTAAGAAGAGGTAAGAAATATGTTCTAGTATATGATAATAAGAGTTGTATTATTTATCTCTTGCTGCTGAAAAAAATTGCCCCATCACCTAGTGGTCTAAAACAAGAGATATTCATTTATCTCATACAGTTTTGGTGGCTTTGGAATCCAGAAATAGATTAGGTAGGTGGTTCTGGTTCAAGGACCCTTACAAGGTTACAGTCAAGATCTCAGCCAGGGCTACAGTCATCTGAAGGTTTGACTAGGGTTGGGGATATGGTTCCAAGTTGGCTCACTCTCATAAATGGGGAGTTTGTGATGACTGTTACCATGTGTACTTCTCCATAGGGTTTCCTGAGTGTTCTAATGACATGGCACCTGGCTTCTCCAAGAGTGAATGGTCCAAGAGAGCAAGGCAGATGCTGCAGTCTTTTACAGCCCAGCCTGAGAAACCATACATTTCCATCAGATGTTATTGGTAACACAGATTAGCCCTCTCAGTATGGGAGAGAGGGCTACACAAGGGTATTAATACCATGGGGTGGGCAGCACTATGGGGAGGCTGGCTACCACAGAGGTGAAATGATTTGCTTAGAATTTAGGAGCTATAGAATTTGAGAAGGAAAAGAGGGTGACCAAGGATAGGAGTGGGGTATTAGTTTCTGAGGGCTGCCGTAACAAGTTACTACAAACTGAGCAATTTAAAATGACAGACGTCTGTTCTGTCATAGTTTGGGAGACTAGACATCCAAAATTGCAGCGTTCACTCTGAAAGCTCTAGGGGAGAATCTTTCCTTGCCTCTTTCCTGGCTTCTGATGAACGCATCCCTGTGTCCATCTTCACATGGCATTCTTCTTCCTGTGTGTCTCTGTGTCTTCACAAGACCTTCTTATAAGGATGCCAGACATTGGATTTAGTGCCCACCCTAGTCGAGTATCATTTCATCTTAACTAATTACATCTGCAAAGACCCTGTTTACAAATAAGGTCATTCACGGGTGCCAGGGGTTAGCACTTCAACATATATTTTTGAAGAACACAATTCAACCCACAACATGTGATCAGGAAAAGGAGTCATGAGGAAACAGAATGGCGCTTTCGTGTGTGGTTAAGATTTGGATGGAAAAAAAGAAACGTTCTAGGTGAGCGAGGGTGTGATTGCAAAAGAAGATGAAAGAGAAGTGGAAGAGGAAGGTAAGAAACCATGAGTTTTATTCAATAAAATCAAACACAAGTAGGTCAGTCTGACTAGAGAAGAGTTTTTATATGAGGAAGGTGGGACTTTAGTTTCAAAAATTAGCATATGGATATATTGTGGAAGGTCTTACAAGATATGGTAAGAAGTTTGAACTTTACCTTGTGGGCAGTGATGATTTAAGGTTTTTCTTTTTTCTCCTCTCCTCCCATTCTTTCTTTCTTTCTTTCTTTCTTTCTTTCTTTCTTTCTTTCTTTCTTTCTTTCTATCTTTCTTTCTTCCTTTCTTTCTCCTTCTCCCCCCTTTGTTCCTTCTTTCCTTCCTTCCTTCCTTCCTTTCTTCCCTTTCAGAAGACTATAACTGCATTTCTTTATTATTATATTAATTGAGGAACAACCTACACATATAAGAGTGCACAAACCTCAGTAAATGTTTCTTAACACACATGCACACATATACATCCATGTAAATATCTCCAAGATTCAACTATAGAATAATTCCAGCATCCCAGAAGGTGCTCTTTGTGCCTCTACCCAAGCCACTATTATATCTGTAGTCTGTTCTGAAATTTCATTTAAGTGGAATCATCCTGTATATACTCTTTTATGTCTAGTTCCTTTGTTCATTATTACCTGTGAGATTTAGCCACACTGTTGTGTGTAGCAATAATTGATTCTTTTTATTGCTCTATAGTAACCCATTGTATGAATACATCATATTTTATTTATACTTCCTACTCTTGATGAACACACTTAAGACTTTTTAAAGTATGGAATGGCTCGATGAAAAGAAAAACTGTGGCACATGTTGTTAGATAAACGAATACACTGCTGGAGGGTTGAATTGATATAGCAAAGTCTCTACAATCTTAGGATACACAGGCATCACATGGGGGAAGCTTATTAAAAATTCAGATCCCTGAGAACCAACACCAGATATTTTAAGATAGAAGTCTGGGGTCTGGGAATTCTGCATTTTTCATCAGCTCGCTTGGTGATTTTCTTGGAGGTAATCTCTGGGCCACCTTTTGAGAAACACTGAGGAAGAGTCTGGAATTTAGGAGATGGAAACTGAACAGCCAAATTATTATTATTTTTTAAAACTGATGTGTCTTAATGATCACTGGAACTAGGATGTTGGCCCTGGGAATGGAAAGGAAGGGATGGCTATGAGATGGAAAAGACAGAAGGAAGACTCAATAGGCATTGTTGACACACTGCCAGTGAGGAGTGAGCAAAACAGATGAGTCTAAAATGACTGAAGTGTCACGCCAGGATGACTGAAAACAAGGTGATGTCATTTACAGAAATAGGAAAGTCAAGCTAAAGAACTTATTTTATGGAGCTGATCCGTTCAGGGCAGCCCTGTTGCTTGAGAAAATGACGTGGGCCTGTGAGGACATTTGGATGGGCACTGAGGAAGCGGTGTTGAGGGCCACTGTTATTTTCTGATCAGCCTGCTGCCATCTTGCTGAGTTTAATGGTAGTCAAGGTCTTAAAATGACAACTTTTGGTGCTACTCCTCACAGTCCTTCTGTTCCACTCTCTGCTGCTAATCACACCAATCCAGAAAAGAAGCCAGGTATAATTTTGCTCCAAAGTTTCCAGGCAGATATGAGGCTTCTTTTGGTATTTGTTAGAGACCATTTTGAATCTTCTTCTAGCTTAAAAACACAAAGATTTAAAATTTTTGTTTAAATGTAAGTAAAGTATAGCTGGTTGTTCTTTAATGGTCTTGCTTTTGCTTCCAGTTATTTCATGGAACCGCTGGTTGCACATATTCCTTCCCATACAGGGTTGAGAGCCCCCTTCTCCTACCTAGCTTCTTCTTGGGGACATATGAAGCCAATTCCATTAGCCTTCCTGCATGGGTCCAATTTTCCAAACTTTTAACCATTTTTTGTGCCTCTCATCTGGAAATAGGTGATTACATGCCTGACTAAGAGCAACGTTTGTTTTCGCAGTACTGTGTTGGCATTACTGAAAGTGCTGGAGGAATGTAATCTACAGGGTAGCTCACTGTCACCATGGATGCATTGGCTAAAACATGTGGCTGTAAAATCACCCTTTTGGGGCGAAATTGAATGTTACTTTCCCCTTTGCTCGAGTTACAGTCTCAGCAATACTTTCAGTTTCTCATTGACCTTCTCTGAGCTCTCACTTCCAACACTTTAATTGTGAAGTATGTTCCTCTTTCTAAGTTGTTAATGGTGGCAACTATCCTTCCTCCCCTGCAACAAAAACATGATAAAAATATGTATTAAAATGGCTTTTTATCATCATGTGGCAATTATCACTTCCTCAAAACCTGGATTTATATAATTGGGAATTTGTAAAGTCACTTTAAGTCAAGGAAAGGGAAAATACCAGGGGGTCAAAACTCTGGCAGGAGTCTGGGTGGCAGCTAGAGGCCAATAATTCAAAATGAAAGGATACAAGAGAAGCTTCTCCTTAACTCAGGAGGTTTATATGCCCCACCCCACCTCTTATGGAAGGCAGGACTCAATCCTCCTAGAGGAGCTGGGCGGAGCTTATAGGAGGAGATGGGAAGGGAGGGCACAGCAAGCAAGGGTAGCCTTCAAGTTCATAGAATCACTTAGGTTTGTCAATTGTCAAAGCAACATACAGGCATCCTTTTTAAATTTTTTTTTAATGTTGACTTATTTTTGAGAGAGAGAGACAGAGTGCAAGTGAGGGAGGGGCAGAGAGAGAGGGAGACACAGAATCTGAAGCAGGCTCCAGGCTCCCAGCTGTCAGCACAGAGCCCGATGTGGGACTTGAACTCACCAATCACGAGATCATGACTGATCACCGACTGAGCCACCCAGGCACTCCCTGCCCTCCCCGCCCTCCCCTCCCCCCCTTTTTTTAGGCATCCTTTATCTTGCTCCTCTGAGTATCTGAAGAACGATAAGGGCAGTTTCGGTTGGCTGGCAAAGTATTTGCAGCCCAGAGAGGTTAAATTATCAGTGAAGATGACATTGCAAGTAAGTGATGGGGTTAGAAGAACTGAAGATTACAGATCTAGTGTGTTCTTGCCAGAAACCAGAGGGCCATGATCAGGGTGATGGCAGGCTTGATAAAGATGTTTCTCATTGGCATAGCATGGATACATGCCAGAGAGGCAAGAGAATCTTGTCTTTCGTCACAACCATCAGCATTTCTCGCCTCCACTTCTGGAAAGCATTCCATACCCATTTCTCAGGAAAGTAAGATAGTTTGTATAGGATATAAAGAGACAGCGGAGCCAGAGTTGGGGATGGCCTTCACTTCTCCTGCCTATTCTTGCTGGATGACGGGCTATTTATCTCTTGACTCTTCTGGTTGTCCATTTTCATATTGGTGTTTGCCACCCAATCCCAATGTCAGCATTGGGCTTTGTTTCCCCATTTGTGAACTTCCCTGTCTTGCTGACTCAGGAGATTCTGGGTTCCAGACAGAGCAATGGCCTGGGCAAAGACAGCAGAGCTCCATGTTCCTTTCCCCAAGTGGAATCAGACCAGGATGCATTAGCTTTTATGCATTTTTTGAAGAAAGTTCAGACCAAGTGAGAAAGTTCCACTTTAAAAGAAAATATATTTTAAATGTTTATCTATTTTTGAGAGAGAGAGAGAGAGAGAGAGAGAGAGCGCGCGCCTGAGCAGGGGAGGGGCAGAGAGAGAGGGAGACATAGAATCTGAAGCAGGCTCCAGGCTCTGAGCCGTCAGCACACAGCCCGATATGGGGCTCCCACCCATGAACCTATGAGATTATGACCTGAGCCCAAGTCGGACGGTCAACCGACTAAACCACCCAGGAGTCCTGAAAAGGCTCCACTTCTTAATTCTGGCAGCAGAACAGTGATCTTGCTTTTACAACATCCTCTCAACTCTGAGTTATGCTCAGAGGTCGGTGCAGAAGGTACTCTTTCCCATCCAGCACAGTCTCTTCTGGACAGTGAGGCTGTCCTCACTTTTGGCAAATGTTCATCTAACTAGAACCATGGACATCCCCTCCGAGGAATCCCTGGCTCTGTGTGACTGGGTCATGGCTAGAGGATATTTGGCTCAGAGAGACCATGAGCTTCCCCCTTCTTTGAGTGATCTTTTGTTTACCAACAGTAGGAGAAGATGAGGACTCTTCTCATGATTATGAGTGCCCATTTCCTTGAGGCTCTGAAAAATACAGAGAGCTCCGCTCCCCTGTTCCCCTACTTGAACCCTATGTAGCACTTTGGGTCAGCTGTGAGAGAGCTATCTTAGCTGTATTATATATATTTTTTTAAGTAAGATTTTTATTGAAGTATAACTTACATACAGAAAAGTGCAGAAACCCTAAGTGTATAGCTGGATGAATTTTCACAAAGTGAAACTAAACTGTTTAAGCAGCCTACAGATGACAAAATAGAAGATACCAGGTTCTCTAGAAGATCCCTCATAACCTATCCCCCCAACCCTGTCTCTTTCCCCCAAGGGTTACTGCTATCCTGACCTCAAACGCCATAGGTTATTTTTGCTTATTTTATTTTTTGTTTTGTTTTACTTTAAATGCTTATTTTTGAAAGAGAGAGAGAGCGCAAGTAGGGGAGGGGCAGAGAGAGAGAGAGGGAGACAGAGAATCCCAAGCAGACTCCGTGCTGTTAGCACAGAGCCCGACGCAGGGCTGGAACTCATGAACTGTAGAGATCCTGACCTGTGCTGAAATCAAGAGTCAGACGTTCAACTGACTGAACCACCCAGATGCCCCTATTTTTGCTTCTTTTAAAACCTCCCAGAAATGAAATAATACACTGTTCCTTGCATGCGTGGCTACTTTTGCCCAACATTATGGCTGTGACATTCACTCATGTTGCAAGGTGAATAATAATTCATGCACTATAATTTCTGCTTAGTATTCCATTGTCAGTATATAGCACAATTTATTTACCTAGTTCACTGTTCATGGGTATTTGGGTGATTTTAGCTTTGGAGTTTAGTTCTCTTTCAATGTGCCTCTGCCTGTGTATAGAGGGTATACACAGGTGTCACATAAATGTGTGTATAACATTCTTCGCAGAAATACAGCAGCCAGAAAGCATTGATTGAGGGGCTTATGCATGATATCAAATATTCTTTCAGATATTCCCACTGTTCTGTGAGTGTACTTGAGCTCATCAAATTAGTTATGCCAAGTTTGGGTTTGGAGAAAATGGCTTCTGCAGATATAAGACATATAAATATACTTACTACAAAAATCTGCTCCTTATACATGGATATTTTGATGCTTTGTGATTTTCAGCTGTGCGTTAAGTATGTGTATTTAGAAAAACGTTGAATTGCATACAAAACCAATCTGAAATACTCTAGAGAATTTGAGCACAGAATACTTTCTGAGGGCTGGTACAGGAGACATTTTTACCTAAATTATACTTCTTATCCATCTTAGTTGGGTTGTCTTGCTAAAGTATATTCTCTTTTTTACATTGCTTAATTTTATAAGATTAAGCATTTGCTTCCCAAAGCGAAGAGAAACATTTTTTGGAAAAGGCACAAGTAGATATAATGTATATGACTTGTGTGTTTATCTAGCATGAGATTTTTACCTTTCATATTTTCTGCCATTAGGGATGACAGAATTAGTTCATCTTCTCGGTATACGTGAAAATAAAACTGTTGAAATTTCTAACTAGATTAATAAGTACTCTCTTTTTTTAAATGTTTATTTATTTTTGAGACAGAGAGAGACAGAGCATGAATGGGGGAGGGGCAGAGAGAGAGGGAGACACAGAATCGGAAGCGGGCTCCAGGCTCAGAGCCATCAACCCAGAGCCCGACGCAGGGCTCGAACTCACGAACGTGAGATCGTGACCTGAGCTGAAGTCGGACGCTCAACCGACTGAGCCACCCCGGCGCCCCCCCCCTTTTTTTTTTAATGTTTATTTATTTTTGAGACAGAGAGAGAGACAGAGCATGAATGGGGGAGGGGCAGAGAAGTAAGTACTCTTTCCTGACCCCGCTTAACTTCTAAAAAGTTCTCAATTACGTTTTCCAGGAGCACATAAGCAGCTGTGATAAATTATCCTACACACCAACCGGAAGATGAGCATGATTCTTCCCAGGACAAAATGAGGCAGGCAGTGAAATTACCAAGAATACGTTTCTCCCTAAAATGACAAGTACTTTAATGGATTCGAAATATGTGAACAAACATTTGGAGAATAGTTTTGTGTATTTGTTTGGAGTAAAAGCGTGTTTACAAGAGTCACCAATGAACTACTAATGTAGTAATTAATTTACTATGCAGCTCTAGTTGGGAAAGTGGCTTGAAATTGTAAAGATGTCTTATAAAGAATGATTTAATTTAACGATTTAACATTGAGTATTATCCCCTTTAAAACTCGAATTTATGGAAAACCCTTCTGTGTTGTCACCATGTGCCTAGCATGGTAATTTAGTAAGGAAAGGAGCATCTTGAGGGGAGAACCAGACCCCCCCTTGGGAAGGACAGAGGAAAACACTCTGCCTTGTCACTGCTGATCCCCTTTGCCTGCAAGTAGCCCTTCTTAAGGACTGTCCTCGCCCATCGATCCCCACCTCTTACGAGAAACGGAAAAGGTGGCTTGGAGAATGCAGGCATGTGTGCATGTGATTTCCTTCCACCTGGGCCCCCGTGGAGTCAAGGGTGAGGGTCATTTATGAATGTATGTTTCCATTTGTGTCGATGACCAGCTCTTCGACTGCAAATTCAAGTGGAAAAATCGCGATGACTTCCATTTTCTTGGATTAGTCAAATAACTGGCGATGTGCAGCCTGAGTTCTCTTCACCACTGACCATGACCTTGGACGAGTCACTTAGTTGGCTTGAGTTTGGAAACGGGGATGACCACTCCTCACTTCATTGCCTTGGGAAGCTCAAACAAATATCACTGGAAAGCTCTTTATAAGAGTAAATCGTTATGGTTTATATTATACTTCAGTGAAAAGTAGATTTTTTTTTTTTTTCCCCAGCACGAATTGTGCCAATCCTTCTGGCTTGCTCGCCTCAGGTCCTCCATTCAGTTTGTGGAGTGTCGATTTAGCCTATTTGTATTCTGATATTTTGCCTGTTTCTGGAATGGTAAAGATTGTGTTTTCTGTGGATTATACACGGTTCTTATCCAAACACTGTAGAAAAGCTTCGTGTATTTTTAAGTAAACAATAACAAAAAAATTACTCTTTTGATGAGCCAATACATGGTCTTTATGTGCCTACCTTGGATTCAGCTTTATAAGCTTTCTTGCTTTCTTTCTTTCTTTCTTTCTTTCTTCTTTCCTTCTTTCTCTCTTTCTTTCTTTAGAAGCAACAACAGAATAAGAGAAAAGCTTCACAGTTTTGCTTCTATAAAGTATAATAGGAATCTCACCTGGCCTCCAGCCAAAGGATGTAGTTAGGTGTAAATTAAGAGTAAAATAGCTAGTCTGTGTTTGATCCCATTCAGGTTCTCTTCTCTGGCTTCAAAAAGATGTATGTGGGTGCAAGGAGAAGGACTTTGTAGGACTTGTCAATATTTTTTCCCTAAGGTTCTCATGTGCTGTATGTGATTCCCATGTGATTCCAGTTGATTCTCCCCGGAGGACTTGCCCAGCAATGTTTAGAGTCCCGGCCTGGGTTCTCACAAGGTTGGAAGGACCCGTATGCAGCTAGAAGCTCACGCTTTCAGCTTGGGTAGGAACGGTTGCTGCCGGGATGTGACTGTGGTTGCAGATCCCCTCACGTCTGGCGAGAGGAGGGTGTCTTAATCCACTTACAAGGCTGTGTGGTGTTTCTCCCCAGGACAGGAGCAAGGTGGCCAACCTGGAGCCACCTTGAGGGTTGTTCTGAGCATTCAGTGAGGTAACACCTATAGAGTGATCGGTGCACGGTCCGGGCTAAGATTAGCTTTTTAAGCTGTTACTGCCTGCTGCCTATTTTTGCCTGCAACTCCAAGTTAAGATGCCCTCCTAGAGCAACACTGGCCTCTCTCCTGAAGCTGCGGGGGGCTCCACTGGGGAGTCACCGGGGAGGGATAAATCACCCCCTTCCCTCACCAAGTTTGCAAGATCCCGTATCTGACTTATTTCTGCTCTTCCAGACCCATCCTCCAACTCTATCGGCGGATCCACTTTTGTGAGCAGATGGGTAGTTTCCAAGAGGCATGTGTGATAATCTCCTGTAGAAACCAGCAGCCCCATTCTTTGACGGGATGCCTGGGAGCATAGTTTAAAGATAAACAACAACAATTACAATCATTATAGCAATAAATACTGGTTCGCCTGGATTGGGTTCTTTCTTATACTTATGACCAGGGGAAGCAGGTGAAAGAAAGAAGGCAAACCTTTGCTTTAGCCTCTCCTATGTGGGGGACCAGGGGACCCTTTCCCAACTGAAAGGAGCGGTGCTACTTGGTCCTGGGCAAGACACGGTGTGACGGTAACATGCCCCCAAATTCATAAATGTTGGGGGAAGTTGACAGCTGGTATTTTAAGGGGAGCTGATTGAGTAGCTAATTTTATTTATCTTGCTTCCTTTGCCAAGATCAGCTGCTTCTTTGCCCTGTGCCATTAAGTCCCAGGGGGTCCATAGGCAGCAATTTACAAATCTTCCCTTCCCGGGGCTAGGGTTGTCTCCACCACCATGGATTTTTCATAGAGAAAATAGAGAAACTGGAAGCCATATAACCAGCGTCATCTTTAATGTTTCATCAAAAGCTGTCCTATATGAGTATTTATTTATATTTAGCCCTCAGTGAAAGGCCCCAGGAGGCCACAACCTGAGCAGAGTTGGTTCAATACCTGCAAAGGAATTTAAATAGGCTTACTAGTGGAGAAACCTACCTACATGAAGACAGACAGTGAAGCTTGTTTCTGGTTGACCTTGGGACAAAGACGGGCTGGAAACCACTCAACGGTCGATAACACAGCCTCGCAGCAGGTACACAAGGCGTTGTGAGTGTGGCTATACATGAACTGGGCCAGAGGTGGAGGTAAGCAGGCAACGTTCTCACGCAGTCTCCAGGGTTGTATTGGAAAGAAGTGGTGTTTTGTTACGGATTTTAAACATCAACATTTCAGACGTTTTTGACAATCTGGTTTAAATAAAATAATAACAGAAGAATATGAAAATGATATTGCGAGAGATTAACAGCTGTATAATGGATATCCTGCTGCATAGCATTTATGAATAATGCACCGTTATCTATTATCTTTAAATCTATGCAGGATTAACAGCTTTGCAGATGATTTAGCATCTAAGATTTGCGGGATCAAATCAATACATATATGTTTCGATAATCAATGATAAGCAATTCATTAAAAACGAACATTTCGCCAACTTTGGCTAAACTCAGAAAGCGTCCTTATTCTCCAGCGGGGCTGGTTGATTTCCTGAAGCGGAGCTCCCGCACTGGCATTTTAGGGTGTGCCTTCATGATCCATGTCAATGTTGGGGAAAAGAAGAAAAAGAAAGAGAGAAAGAAAGAAAAAACCCTCCAGATCTGAGCAGGGAAAAAGTGAAAAACCTTCTCCGGGAGTTTCAGCCTAAAGGAACAGAGCTTTCTCTTGTCCTTGTTGCTGCTGCGTCTCCTGGCACCGCGGGCTGGACAATGATTGGTTTCCTTTGATAAAAAGTCCTAGGGAAAAAGAACAGCTGAGTCAGAGAAGGCCACCAGGCGGTGTGACCTAGTGGTGTGGGCTTGGGCAGCACTGGAGAGGTACAAAGGAAGAAACCCCTGCTTCCTGCTGTACCGAGGGAAAGCAGCTGGCCTGGAAAAGGTGCCTCCCGCTCCTCTCACGTCTGGAATGATGGCTCTTTCTCTCCATTCCAACGTGGACAGCAGGACACTAGCTTCGCCTGGTGATGGCACGGGAGTAAGGAGAGATCCCCCGGCCCCACATCCCGTTCTGTGCCTCTTTGTCCTTCTTGCCAAGGTGACACTACCCCCTAATTTCAGACAGTTGCTCTGTCTTCCTCCCCTTCCACCTTTCCCTCCCTTTCTCGTTCTCTGTAATGCTGTGCTTTTGGCAAATATAACAAGTACACAATCCATTTGCAGCCAGCACGCATAGAGTTTATGTGCATGTTGATTGTTTCTGATGAGTGGATTGAAACCTCAGCTTCTCAGTGCCCTTGAGCAAAAAGCTGAGCACGTGGTATGTTTCCACATTACAGATTGTCGCACTAGCTAATTCCTAGGTTGCAGGATATTGTCATAATATTGGATTCCGGGGGTGTAGCTTAATTCACTCTCCTTCATAACCATCGCGCACACTGTTCTGACCGTGTCACAGCTTTTTGTTTAGACCGATGGCTAGTTTCACAGGGGTTAGAAGCTTGTGTTTGGGAAATGTGTTTTGCATCGATTAAAATTTCTTAAAGGACACGCTGCAATTGAATGACAGGCTATTTTTAAATTATTTACAAGCTCGACATTTTACTCAAAGCAAATTGTCAACTAAATCTGGTTATCATTTTATCTGCTGGCCCACTCCCCCTGGGCATACCAACCACGGAAAAGATTATCCCCTCAATTTATTGCCTTAGCAATTCAGTGACACCTTCTTGGCACCCCTCTCCTAGTACTAAAGGGTGATAGGGAGTCATTGATGAGCTTCGGGGGGCAATTTGTTTTCAGAATTCCCCCGAACACAAATTTTGCAGTTGCATTATTCAACAAGGTCCTGATGTGAGGGTTTTCCTGAGTTTAATTTTCAGCATAGTTCACTCTACTATCAAAAAATTAGAAATCCCTTTTCCATTTACCTTTTCTCCGTGTTGTTAAGAACAAGAGTTGACACTCTTTCCTTTTTGCTCTTTTATTGTGTTCCTAATTGCTATTGTAGTGTCATCAATACAGTTCCAAGCTCTCCTTCAACTCACTTTTACACTTCTGTTCCTTCTGCCGAGGGCATACTGCCCACTGATCTTTACTTGGCTCTGTCCTTATTGTCATTCAGGTCTTAGTTCAAGTATCACCTCCTCTGGGGATCTTCCCAGACCAACCTATATAGTGTCCCCAACACCTTTCTAGTTGCTACCGTTACCATAGTACCTACTCTATGTCATTCATCACTACCTAACATACTCCTAGTGACTAATTTACATGATTAGGGTTTGCTTTTCTCAACAGAAGGTAAGCTCCATGAAAGCAAGGTTCTCATTTTTCTCCTTTACTACTGTTTCGTGGTGCCTATACCAGTGCCTGGGATCCAGGTTTACTAATTTATTTTGAGAGAGAGAGAGAGAGAGAGAGAGAGAGAGAGAGAGAGAGAGAGAATATCTGTCAGTGCAGAGTCCGACGCAGGGCTCGAACTCACGAACCGAGACATCATGACCTGAGCCGAAATCAAGAGTCCGACGCTTAACCGAGTCCTCCAGGTGCCCCAGACGTCCAGTTCTCTTAGAGCAGTGCTTCTCAGCTGGGGCAGGTTAGCCCCGGAGGACATCTGGCAATGTCTGGAGACATATTTGGGTGTCATAACTCAGAGGGAAGGGAATGGTGTCACTAGTATTTTGTGGGTAGAGGCCAGGGATGCTGCTGAACATCTTGTAACACACACGACAATCTTTCACAACAGTGAGTTATGCAGCCCCAATGTCAATAGTGCTGAGGTTGAGAAATTCTGCTGTATACAGCAGCAATGAGACTTCTCCTTTGTAATTGAGAATGAATGAGATAAGATCGGTAGAGGGTTGGGTTTTTCAGATTTCTTAATACAGAATTACCATTTGGCATTTTGTTTTCAACCAAAGTTTTTTAAAGTTTCCAAATAAAAGCAGCTTTACTATTTTTTGATTATAGAAATAGTACGTGTTTATTGTAAAAGAATTCAGGTAAAACACAAAGGTATTAAAAAGAAAGGAAAAGTCCTTCATGATTCTAACACTTGGAGATAAATATAGGAGCATATTGGTGTGTATTTTTCAAGACTTTTTTTCTATGTGTACATGCATCCAGTTTACATACGGTTTTGACAAAAGTGGAATAAAGTATTTAATATATACTATTTTGTAACTTGCTTTATCCATTTAACAGTATTTTGTGGGCATCTAATAAGTCTGTAACTATGAAGCTACATTATAATTCCTAAAGATTTGATAATATTTTGTTGAATGTGTTGTCTAATCTCCCATTGATGAGTTTCTGATGTTTTAATGTTCCAGTGAACCTCCTCGTTCATTCATTCTCTGTTCATGCTCAATTATTTCCTTAGGATGAATTAGTAGAATAGGATTGCTGGGACAAAGGAAATGGGATACATGTTGCCAAGGTGCTTGCCTGAAGGTTTGCCCAGTCACTAATGGGAACCAAATAATTAGAAATCTCAGTATGCTAGAATTCTCCGGGTCACCTCACTTTCAGATGAGACATGCAATTCACAAAAAATCATGTTAGGCTTTTAATTGTTTTCTTTTATGCCCTACTATCAGAAAAATTCATTTCTATGTCCTCCACTCATTTAAATTTGATTCCAGAAAAAAAAATTATTTCAGAGAAGGGAAAGGAACATTCACTGAATTCTGCTATGAGCCATGAGCTATATACTAGGAACTTCCATTCTCCTAACCATCTGAGTGCACGCAGGTGGGAACACCGAGGATCAGATGCTTTCCCTCAAGACCACAAACCTTATAGCTGATAGAATCAGAATCTGAATGCAGTCCTCACCTTGAAGAAGTATAGAATCTACCATCAGGCAAAATGTTCCAGGAACACTTTCTTTATCAATGTCGCGTTTGGTAAGATTCATGTTCAACTTACGATCCTGAGGATCCTAAGATTTTATACCTATAAAAAAATAATCAGCTGCATTCAGGGTATTATGTTTACCAAAGCAAGAAAGTAGATTAATACACATTTGAAAAATGCTTTCCATAAATAATGGTGAAAATGAGAGATCTCTCATGTCTGATCTCTCTTTACTAACCAAAAAATTAATCAGTTAATTGAGGCTGGTATTTGATAAATTTCTTATTTTATCACCTTAGGATCCTTGCCTACTACCATCAACATGTAAGACATACTGCTCCAGTCAATAGCTATAACATAAATATAATTTCTTTTAGAAAGCTGAGAAGCCAAGAAGAAAATCTTGGAGAGAATATTGGAGGTTTTCTTGTCTAAACATTTTCTTATGTCCTTTTATTCCCCCTCATCAGAATTCTTAAGTCTTCTCCTTAAGCCCGTGTACTCTGGTTAAGCTGTGGTAGGGCCTTTAAAAAACAAAACCAAACAAAAAACAAAAAACAAAAAACAAAACAAGGAAAATCGGTAAGGCTCAAGCAAGTGCAGACAATTAGTTTCAGAATGAGATTTGCAAGTTGGGAGAAAACCCATCTGAGAAAAAAAAATCTTTCCACGGCCTTTGTGGTTTGAAACTCTCTGCTTTATCCCATGAATTCATTTCCAGGTAATTTATTAGGAAAACACTCAAAGATGTGTTTCAATACAAGTGTATCCCTTTCCACACTGCTTTAGTTAGTAAAGAGAAATAACAAACGGTCATCACTAGGGGTTAGACATAAACTATGATATATTATGCTATGGAATAATATGCAGCAATTAAAAGAATCTGTTCTGGATATGAGTCTTGTTAGATGTATGTATTGTAAATATCTTTTGTGGTTTTCCTTTTCACTCTCTTAATGGTGCCTTTTGACAAATGGAAATTTAAAGTGCTACAACTTATCTTTTGTTTAACTTTATAGTTGGTGCTTTTTGTATTTTGTTTATGAAATTGTTTTCCTTCTCATGGCCACTAAGATATTTTTTGTTTTCTTAAACAATTTTTGTTGTTTTACTTTTCACATTGATATGGTATGAAGGAGAGGTTAAAATATATCTTTTTCCCATATGAATGTCCTTTGGCCCAGCATGATTTACTGTAAAGACACTTTTTTTTTCCCTCACTGTTCATCGCTTTTAACTTTATCACAAATCAAGTGATCATATATGTGTGGAATTTCTATCCTTTTTATTAGTCTATTTGTCTATCATTGTGTCAATACCGCATTGTCTTAATTTACTGAAGCTTTAAGATAGGCAGAAGACTTGAACAGTCTTCATAATATAAGATATCCAAATGTTTAATAAACTTATCAAAAAGTACTCAACGTTATTAATAGGGAAAATATATATTAAATATACACTACATTGGGGGCTAGAGAGACTAAACATGGGGCCAGCATATATAATTAAGAACGGCCTAAAGCCTGGCTCTTTCCTCTATTGATAAGACATAGGAAATGAAAATTCCCTATAAGAAAAAGGTGACAGTCCGGACAACCAATTGAGAAGGGGTCTCTTTGTGTTTGTCTCCAGCTTCAGCAGGTAGAAGGAAAGCTATGCAATGTAACTCGTTAGAGAGAGGTTGGGTGACAACAAAGCCAGGTGTCCTACTGAAGTCTGCTGTGGAATTTGCCCCTGGGAAGCCCGGGTAAGGCCAACGTAGCATCTCCCCACTTTTATTGTATTAAAAAATTTTTTTGACAGTTATTTAGTTTTGAAAGATAGAGTGCAAGCAGGGGAGGGGCAGAGAGAGAGGGAGACCCAGAATCTGAAGCAGGCTCCGGGCTCTGAGCTGTCAGCACAGAGCCTGACACGGGACTTGAACCCATGAACTGTGAGATCGTGACCTGAACTGAAGTCCGATGCTCAACTGACTGAGCCACCCAGGCGCCCCGAATCCCTCTGTTAGTGTAAAGGCTTAGAGTTAGTTCTTTAGTCTTGGGGATGGAGGCCTGTTTTAAATGTCCATATAGGAGAAAAGGCAATCTTGTGTTATGGAACCAGAGACCTGCAGAGACTGGGGTGCCTTACAGCTTATGAGCTCTCAGCCCAAGCCGTGTACTAGACTCACCTGAAGGACTTACAGTGTTGAAACTGAGTCTCAGGGGTGAGGGCCAGACATCTGTAGTTTTCAAATGCCCCGTGTGCATTCCGATGTCTGAGCTATTTAGTCCATTGGCTTTCGTCTCTCTGGGACACTGGGACCTTTCAACCGAGGGGCTCCACTTTATTTATTTATTTATTTATTAAATTCTGCTTTACAGTTTTGCAGAGGTCTTATTTGAAGACAGGGTTCCACTTCGAAAGGCTCAAACATTAAGGACCACTATTGTAGTCTCATGGGCTTCCAGACATCCGTCTCCCTCTAACTGAATTTATTTGTCAGGTCGATCATTTGGCTGTAATCTCATGAAGAGATTGAAATACGTAACAGCTGTCCCAGGACTCTCTAGAAACAGATGCTGAGCCAGAGTTTCTGGAACAATGTGCTCATCAGCTCTAACACCTGTGAAGGGAAGGAACTGGAAGCAGGGCCAGGCAGGGGAAGAAACCGAGCTGTGGTGCAGGTCCTGAAAGGCCATGGCTGTGGGAGTGCTGTCTATCGGAGCCGGGCCCGGTGGCCACCTCCCTCAGCAAGGGCTGTGGGCCTTTGGGGAAGAGTGTGGCCATGGGTGAGGAGGGTCTCTTTAGCTGAGAAAGACCAGAAGAGCTGGAGGAGGGTGGTGGCCGGCACTTCCAGCATCAGATCCTGCCTTGAAGGGGAAACTGGGCAGCACAGAAGAGGGTCTACAAGACAAGTGTGTAAATTCGGGGCATAGGCTGATTCCGATTCAGGAAGAAGGAGGGGTTAATGGGGCAGTGCAAGTATCCCAAGCCAGGCTCATGGCTATGGGACCTGGGAGAGGCTCCTGAAGGAGCAGAGAGACGTGACCCAAGTTAGAGAAGAAACCACCTACCTGTCCTCTTCTTGGGACATTTCAGATAGTAGACTTTCTTCTCACACCTACCTCTTGGGGAAAAGGTAGGAATTTTAGGCCCGGGAGAAGGTGAGATAACATTCCAGAGAATACTCTTGCATTTGACCTTTGTTACCTCTGTCTCTAGAAATAGGCTGACTACCTTCAGTAGAAAGGAACTTCAATGGTCTCGAGTCAGATTCAGCGTGCATTTATCGATCACCTCGTGTAGACCACCTGCTAAGCTCGGTATTTTGTGTCCAGTCCCACATGCCCATACTCCCATCTTCATCAGTTTGTCATGAAACTTACCCTTTGAGGGAATTTCTTTTCGTTTTTCAACTTACCCACTTGTTTATTTAAAAAAAAATACACACAGAGGACACCATTTTCTGAACACCGTTTTCTGAAAGTGGTGTGGCATCTCTAGAATCTTGTTACTAATGCGGCAAATCAGGTTCTCATTGTGTTTAAAAGCTACCCTGTTATCAACGCTTTCATTATACTTGTAAAATAAATCTTTAGGAGCAGGAATGCCTTTAGCTATGTTCTTAATTTTAAGAGATACAGCACAGCCCCTTTATAGTGGTTAAGTAGATTAGATCTAAAGGAGTGAACTAATACTGAGTTAATTATCACAAGATTGGTGGTTTCTATCAACCTCCTATAACAAACATAGATCAGAACAAGTAAACTAAACACACATTGCTTTCTACTATAAACCACAAAGTTCAACAACACAGTTTTTTTTTTTTTTTTTAACATCTATTCATGTTTGAAGATGGAAAGAGATATGGAGTGTGAGCGGGGGAGGGGCAGAGAGAGAGGGAGGCACAGAATCTGAAGTAGGCTCCAGGCTCTGAGCTGTCAGCATGGAGCCTGACGCGGGGCTTGAACTCACTAACTGCGAGATCATGACGAGCCGAAGTCGAATGCTTAGCTGACCGAGCCACCCAGGCGCCCCCCCAACAGCAGATTTTTAAAACAAACTTTAATATATGTGGTTTCCCATAATGAGCATTTATAGTTTCAAGGCTATCCAATAATAGTTCTTAGAACTGTTGAGACACGCTTTTGAATATCGTGAGAAGTCTCTTTGCAGCAAGAAACGGGCCTAGAAACCCAGCTTTAAGATACAGGACAGACAGTGGATTGATGCAGCTTAAATTATGGTAACTGGTATGTAAATATTCCATAACAATTTTCTCAACCATTTATCAAGATGTAATTTCTCACTGAAAGATTTGTCTATTCAAACACCTGTGTTGATTGTCTCCCAAACGTTCAAGGTTTCTCATTAATCGGCTCACTGAAGCTTGTAACTTCTGGCTTCCATTATAATTTCTATCCAGAGGTGTGTTAAAGGAGAATAGAATATGAAGAATGTGATGCCTATTAGTTTCTATTGCTACACTAACTAGACTTTGGGTTTTGAATAAGTTATCTGTTATGCATGTTTCATTTTGGCACAAACATGAGAATATGCATCAGGCCCCGTGACGGTGGCCTTAAGGAGGGGCAGATGCTAAAAAAGGCGTGGGGGTAGGTGGGTACCCCCAAAGCCGACCAGCACCCTATATTTCTGATCAGCCAATGTCAAGGGAGGGTCAGGAGCAGAGCTGGGCAGATGGGGGCATAGAATGAAGGAGGGAGGGACTTTCTCAGAGCTATTTGAGATGTCACTGGGCTACCCTACGCTCGTGGCGTCCCAGTTATATTCAGTGCACGGTATGGAAGGGAGGTCTGGTCATTAGAGATTCCATCTCTTGTTCAACACGTGGAAACTAGAAAGGCACGTGGGACCACACTATGGGCCACACTATGACTTTTTCGGGCCCCTCACCTGGTGTCAGCACGTGGAGATGCTGCCCAGGTGTGATTTTGGAGTTCCGGTTTCCACGTCCTGGTCCCACAAATTCAACATCACGAGAGCAGTGCCAGCAACTCTAGTTGACAGTGAATCTGGCCATGTCACCCTCCGCAGGGACACGGGCGACGAGTAGTGTCTGGTGGAATAGTCCGTCATCGTAGCAGCTGTTTGCAGGGTTATCTGGGTAATTAAGGTGAAGGCAAAGTGGAAGGTTCTAGTGAGCCAGCATTTGGGACAATCTGTTGTTTTCGTAGACTGGAAGACCTAGAGGGAGACACTTAAAGACATTAGGAAGGGGCTGAAACGTGCTTACCCACCTTGTCACTTTTCTACCCAAACTTCTTGAGGGGTAAGGCCTTCAAGTCCTCTGCTTCCCATTCATACCCTTTTGTTAAAATCGTTTCCTTCTGAGGCTGGCCCTTTAACATCTTTTTCAACAGTACCGCTGAGTAAACAAAAAAACAGCATGAGAAGCCTCCTTTGGACCTTGAGGAATCTATTTAATTTGTGGTGGTTTGCATTTTGTTTGTAGGAGGAATAAAAACACAACAAGCCCTAGAAAATAACTACTTCATCACATCTTATAATTTATTCCACCAGGAGGCTGGAAGGCTGCCTCCAAAGTTCCTCGGCACAATCTTTGAGGATTCGGTGGTTTATAGTAGCAAAACTGAAGTCACTGAACAGTTCCAAATGCAAGAATTATAGTGTTGGGTCCTTTAAGACAACAACACGTGCACACACAGCCCCCAGCATTTCTGAATGCCTGGACATCTTGATCGGGAATCTGCAAAGCAGGAAGTCAGGCTCTACTGCATGAAGTATGAGGGAAAATATTTAAACACAGTGTGTGGTTTAACACCAAAAGATGGTTTGGTTAGACTTAGCCTGCTCTGCCTCATTCCCCGAGAGGACTTTTTTCTTAGCTGTTGCTTCAGAAAAGTCCCGTCTTAAATCATCAAGTCATATACAGGAGGTTGATGGCTTACAAGTTAGGTAGATTGTGTAGAATGTGATCATAACCCATTGCTGGTTTTTAAAACCAGTTCATGGGAAAGAGCCGATCTTTCTTTTAAAAAAGTGATTATTCCTTCTTCTCTCTCCCTTCTTTCTTTGTTGCCCAAACAATTGTAACTAAGACTAACAGTTTGCGAGAGCCTCTCTACCTTTAGGTATCAATTCTTGATCTCAGATGCCAGCTGTATACATCTCATTTTGACCTAAAGTGTCTTGAAATCTGGAAACAGGTGTTGGCTAGGAAGCTAGAAAGGTGATAATTTTCAACATCTGGCCTTGCTGCTCTGATCATCTGGGTGCTACAATATGTGGCCCAATGCTTCCCTTTAATCGTTATCCTGGCTTGGAACCACTCTCCCCAGTAAGACCCATTTTCATTTAGTTAAAACCTTTTCTTCCTTCAAAACCCATAGTTCCCATTCTGGTGGAAGTGGGGAGCTGTAGAAGTGGAGGGTTTATAGGATGGACCCTGGGTTGGGTGTGAAAAAAAAACAACTGTGAGGAGTCGGGAGAAGGTGTAGGGATGGAGTGACCAGTAATCCAAATAACACTTAATTGGGAGAGGGGACCAGGGACTGGTGGTGCTGGAAGGATCCCAGTTCAAACCGGGCTGGCAATCAGTTAACTGAGGTCCCTCAGCAGAAGATGCCAGACAGCGTCTAGTATTGATACCAAGGGTGCCTGGGAAGGGGCATCTCCGTATATTCAAACCCCACATCCAGACCATCAGCAAATGCTACTCGTCTGCTCTCCTTCTCAAAGATATTTAAAAATCGAATTCTCACCACCTCTTCCACCAGCACCTGGTTGGAGCTACCGTCTCACTTGGATTATCAAAATACCTGTTTTTGCTGCTTCTCAGTCTCAATCGACCATCCAGATTAATCCTGTGAAAACCGATATCAGGTCATACCACCCCTCAATGGCTCCCAGTAAAAGCCAAAATCCTTACCAGGGCTGACAGGACCCTATACTGGTCTCCCTTCGTCTTGTCTCTCGGACATCATATCCTCCTTTTCTCTCCCTCTCACCCTCTGTCCTGATGCAATAGTCTGTCTACTATTTTCCTTTTCTTTCCAGGCATGCTCCCACCTCCCCCCCCCCAGAGAGTGACATGGGACATTCTTCCAACTCCTTCAGATCTTTGCCTCTCACGTCACCTTCCTGATGAATCCTCCCTGACCGCACCTTTAAACATGGCACCCCTGACTCTGGCTTGCTCTGTCCCTCTTTTCTGCCATCCTTTTTTCTCCGTAGTGCTTATCATTTTCTGATGTACTACATATTTTCTTTTTAATGGTTATTTTCTGTTTCTTCCCAGCAGAGTGTAAGCACGCTTGCTTTCTAATGTATCCCAAGAACTTAGAACAGTGCATAGCATATAGCGAGCACTTGAGAAATATTTGTTGAATGAATGAATGAATGAGTTTGTTAAATAAGCTCCCAGTAATGACAAGGGGAACAGGACCACTCAGACCATGTTGGCAAAAAAGTCAATGGGATTAACAGGGTCCCAGGTCAGGGGGCTAAAGATAGGCTTTTGGGAAAAGAAATGCAAATAAGATAGTCCTTGTTTGTCAGGTGCTCATAGCGGGGGAGTCATGAACAGGGTGTTATCTGTCAGAGAATGGTCAATGCCTATGGTTAAATAGGTGGAACATAGCCAGACACCAGCATTTCAGGACTTTAGCTCTTCTGTGAGTCTTTGTCACGGTCACTGTTTCATCCATCCATCTACCAATTCGTACCACCTAACCATCCATCCATCCATCCAGTCTTATTCATCCAACGTCTTTCCAAACCCACATTGGCATTGCTCAGATTTGAGCATCCACTCTACAGAACTGCGCATCTTTGTGAGCAGGAACCCCATGTCATCAAATCTTAAATCCTCCCATTCCTAATGTGATGCCTTGAACGAGTGAACCTTGGACAAGAGATTGTTCCTTTTCTTTGTAACCCAAGTGAAAGAATAATGAGAATGGATACGTTAATAAATCAAAGGTCTCAGAATTTTTAAAGTTGGAATTCAAATCTTTCTAATTGGTGCTGAAAACTCTCCCAGGGCTGCCCATCTGCCTTTGCTAATTCAATGTGTGCACTCTAAGTGAAATGTCTCATCTCCTGTGATCAATTCCTTTTGTTTGGGACCTTGATAAACCCAAGGCTGGTCCTGACACTGGAAAAGAGGCTTTGTTCCTAGTTATTTATTCCATTAACTTCTAGGTTGTTTTTATCCATCCTACTGACTTCCTTTCTCTCTCTTCTTCCATATTCTTTTCACATAATAAGGCTCTTAAAGTAGGTGTGTCAGTGCTCCTCTAGACAGAGTTTAATTCCTCCCTGTCTGTCTTAGTCTCCTCAGGTTGCCGTAACAACATGCCACAGACTGGGTGGGTTAAACAAGAAAATTTTTTCTCCCAGAAATTCTGAGAGCTGGAAGTCTGGGATCAGGGTGCCAACAAGGTCAGGTTCTGGCGACAGCTCTCTTCCTAGCTTGCAGACAGCCACCTCCTTGCTGTGTCCTTGCATGGAGGTGCACAATGGTGGGGTGAAGGAGTTCTTTCCTCTTCTTAGATGGCCACTGGTACCATTGGATTAGGGTCCCACCCTTTTGGCCTCATTTAACCTTAATTAACTCTCTAAAGGGCTTATCTCTAAATACAGTCTCATTGGGGGTTAGGGCTTCAACATAGGAGTTTGAGGAGGGAAGCAAATTCAGTTCATAGCAGCGTCCTACTTCAAGATACCTAGTAGCAGGTATCGATGGGGTTAATTTCGTTGTAACTTCAATTTGCTCATAACTCCAAGCTGTGTTTATGCCCAGTCTTTATATTTTCTTTTTCACTTAGCGTGCGTTTCAGCTCACCACGTAAATCAACTTCAGGGAATGTGATTTATAGACTAGTTTTGCTTTGCCCCAATTGTCAAGTTTTTACTTTACTCTAAATCTGGTTTCTTTTATTGTTGTTAAAAAACAGGTCAGTATGGAATCCTCTGTCCCCATTAAACATTTTGTACATGCTGTCCCATCTGGGCCTCATCTCCTCTCTCTTATCTGTAGTTACACAGACACATATACACTCTCCGCACATGGCTGCTTTCTTGAGATCACTCGAGCTTCTGTTTGAGAGGTTCAGACTGGGGGCACCTGGGCGATCAGTCAGTTAAGCGTCTGACTTAGGCTCAGGTCAGGATCTCATGGTTTGTGGGTTTGAGCCCCGCATCAGGCTCTGTGCTGACAGCTCAGAGCCTGGAGTCTGCTTCAGATTCAGTGTCTCCCTCTCTCTGCCCCTCCCCTGCTCACACTCTGTCTCTCAAAAATAAATAAACATTAAAAAATAGAAAAATAGAACTTTTAAAAAAGGGGTTCAGCCTGGTCTGGGCCAGCCACCATGTCAGCAGAAGTCCTATCATGCTTTATTTCCTTTCTAACATGTAAAGACGGCTGCTGTTTTGCAGATGGGGAAACTGAGGCTAGAGAATGTAAGAGAATTGCCACAGTCATTCAGTTTCTGAGCAGCAGTCAGAAGGCCCAAGAGGCCAAGGGTGGGGCTCAAACGTGTCTGAAGGTGAACTTCACCCATTTTGAAATGCACTTCACAGTGGCCCTGGTCCCCCCTTCAGAAATAGCAAAACAGCAGTGTTTTAGCTTTTATTGCTTCAGAGTCTTTACCAAGTGCCCTTCTCTCTCGTCTTTTCTTTGTCCTTATTGCCTCAATAAAACCTGTCTGGCGGAGTGAGGGGACACGCCTGGGAAGGGTGAGGGAGCATTTGGCCAGGTGTAAGGTTGCTAGACTTAGCAAATCGAATGAAGGACAGCTAGTTTTGAATTTCAGATAAGCGATAAATATTTAAGAGTAGGTACGTCCCATGCAACATTTGCAACGTATGTATGCTAAAACATTATTTATGTTTTATCCGAAGCTCCAATTTAACTGGATGTCCTGTATTTTATCTCGCAGCCCTAGCCAGATGGCTACTCTACAACTACATGTATCCTGTGAATAATGGTTATAAGCCTCTGGTGAGTCTGCTTAGAAAAGGAAACAAACAATAAAATCACTTTGAACTCTATTGTTGTATTGAATTCAGTGACATTTTGATATCCTTTGACAATAAAAACAGCCATACAAATATTCTCAAACGAATGTGTATTTTATTTTGGAAACCTTGACTTACGTTTATTTCTATCAGCTCAGTTCCTTTGATTTTCTGTGAATTCAGAATTTTATGTGAATTCATAATGTTGAGCACTAAGGAGCTAGAAAACTGCCTGGGCTCCTCATGTTGAACTCATGTCTGGGTGAATGTGGACAAGCTATTTAGCTTCTCTTTTTGCCTCAATTTCTTCATCTGCAAAATGGAGATGAAGCCATACAAATATTCTCAAACGAATGTGTATTTTATTTTGGAAACCTTGACTTACGTTTATTTCTATCAGCTCAGTTCCTTTGATTTTCTGTGAATTCAGAATTTTATGTGAATTCATAATGTTGAGCACTAAGGAGCTAGAAAACTGCCTGGGCTCCTCATGTTGAACTCATGTCTGGGTGAATGTGGACAAGCTATTTAGCTTCTCTTTTTGCCTCAATTTCTTCATCTGCAAAATGGAGATCATACTAGCACCCATCTTATAAGATTGTGTGAAGTGAAGAAATGTATATGAAAGTGACTATTCCAATGTATATGAAAGTATATGAAATGTATATGAAATGTATATAAAAGTATTAGCTCCCCTCTGCTTGCCCCACCACTCCATTCCTGAGAGTGGACAGCGTCACTTCCCAGACCACTGCAAAATACTAGGCTACGTATCTTTAGTAAATGGTGTTGGGGAAACTGGACAGCGACATGTAGAAGAATGAACATGGACCACTTTCTTACACCATACCCAACAATAAACTCAAAATGGATGAAGACCTCAGTGTAAGACAGGAAGCCATCAAAATCCTCGAGGAGAAAGCAGGCAAAGACCTCTTTGAACTCAGCCACAGCAACTTCTTACTCAACATGTCTCTGGAGATTAAGGGAAACAAAAGCAACAATGAACTGTTGGGACCTCATCAAGATAAAAGCTTCTGCGTGGTGAAGGAAACAATCAGCAAAACTAAAAGGCAACCAATGGAATGGGAGAAGATATTTGCAAACGACATATCAGATAAAGGGTTAGTATCCAAAATCTATAAGGAGCTTATCAAACTCAACACCCCAAAAACAATCCAGTGAAGAAATGGGCAGAAGACATGAATAGATACTTTTCCAAAGAAGACATCCAGATGGCTAATAGACACATGAAAAAATGTTCAACATCACACATCATCAGGGAAATACAAATCAAAACCACAATGAGATACCACCTCACACCTGTCAGAATGGCTAACATTAACAACTCAGGCAACAACAGATGTTGGCAAGGATGCCGAGAAAGAGGAACTTTTTTGTGTTCCTGGTGGGAATGCAAACTGGTGCAGCCATTCTGGAAAACAGTGTGGAGGCTCCTCAAAAAATTAAAAATAGAATTATCCTATGATACAGCAATTGCACTATTGGGCATTTATCCCAAGAATACAGGTGTGCTGTTTCGAAGGGGCACATGCACCCCAATTATTATAGCATTGCTATCGACAATAGCCAAATTATGGAAAGAGTCCAAATGCCCATCAAATGATCAATGGATAAAGAAGATGTGGTTTATATATACAATGGAGTATTACTTGGCAATCAAAAAGAATGAAATCTTGCCATTTGCAATAATGTGAACGGAACTAGAATGTATTATGCTAAGCGAAATTAGTCAGAAAGAGACAAATATCATATGACTGCACTCCTATGTGGAATTTAAGATGCTAAGCAGATGGAACATAAGGGAAAAGAAGCAAAAATAATATAAAGACAGGGAGGGGGACAAAACATAAGAGACTCTTTTTTTTTTTTTTAATTTTTTTTTCAACGTTTATTTATTTTTGGGACAGAGAGAGACAGAGCACGAATGGGGGAGGGGCAGAGAGAGAGGGAGACACAGAACCGGAAACAGGCTCCAGGCTCTGAGCCATCAGCCCAGAGTCCGACGCGGGGCTCGAACTCACGGACCGCGAGATCGTGACCTGGCTGAAGTCGGACGCTTAACCGACTGCGCCACCCAGGCGCCCCAAGAGACTCTTAAACATGGAGAACAAAATGAGGGTTGCTGGAGGGGTTGTGCATGGGAGGATGGGCTAAATGGGCAAGGAGCATTAAGAAGGACACTTGTTGGGATGAACACCGGGTGTTACATGTTGGGGATGAATTACTGGGTTCTGCTCCTGAAATCATTTTTGTGCTATATAAAAAAAAAAAAAAAAAAAAAAAAAAATACTTGGCTATAGACACAATAGCTATGTCTCAAAGAAATTTGATTCTTATTCTTTACTTCTATTACTCTTTACTAATACACAGGTACCAGCAAAGCCACACTCCCTGTTGTAACCCCTTAATCTACTGATTGATTTGTTCATTCAAGTATTCATTTGGCAGGCACTTATTGAGGACCTAACATGCACCAGGCACAATGTTCTAGGAGCTGGGGATACCTTGTAAAGAGCAAAGTCGCTGTTTTCCAATGAGAATGGCTCATAATCATGGTCGGGTGGGGAGATAATGAACAGATGAGCAGGAAAATATATTACATTGTATTACATTGTATTGTACATATTATATTGTATAATTTTACATTATATTATATTATATTATATTATATTATATTATATTATATTATTATATTATTTTACATTATATTATCCTAATGTTTATGTGGAGCAACCAATTAGGGAAAAGGCTGTGAAACGGAGCATTGACTTTGGTTAGTGAAGATCACTGGTAACCATGATAACAAGTTTTTATTCCCTGAACGTTGTTCAACACAACGGGAGGAGGAGGAAGCTGAGAAGGCAACTTTGCTAAAACGGAAGCAGAAAAATGGGTGGCAGGTAAAAGGGGAAATGGAGTTCAGAGGCTTTTTGTTTTTTTCACGGGAGCTCTTCAGCATGTCACTGAAGGAAGGACCAAGTAGAGAGGAACTGATGGCATAGGAGGCATGGGACGGTGCTGGGAGTGAATGTGTGACAAGGCAGTGGGGGAAGGGATGGCAGCGGGCTGGAGGATCCGCTCTCACACTGCACCCAGGTCACTGCCTCCCCGCAGTGAAGCCTGGGGCAGAGGTCGGTCTGAGCGTGTGCAGCTGGGGGAGGGGCGGTGCAGGGGGCTTGGTTAATGTGGCAATGGGAAAATGTGGTATTTTTTTTCTGCTTTCTCCGTGAAATAAGACATAAAATACTGTCTTTCATTTCTCCTCTCAAATAATTATGGATTACTGATGAGCTGAAAATAATTGATGAGAAATGACTGCTTTCTCATTTCTATCAGGCTCTTGCCAAGCCCCACCGAATAGCCTTGGAGATGTACCGTTGTCTCCCGGCTCTCTCTGGGCCCAGGGGATTGAGGCTCTGACTTATTTTAATTTCTTCCCAGACAGCTCTTTCAGCTCCCTGTGCCGTTCCCAGGATGAAGCACCAGTATTTTGATGTTTTTCACCCATCACGTGTTTGTCTCCATTGAGATAAACTTCTTCCAGGAGAAGCTGCCCATCTTGACAAGTCTGTTTCGCGTCTGTGCTCCGCTGCACAGCCAGACCCGAAAGTGACGGGAACTGACAAAATCTCTGAACTTGTCCCATTGGATTTGTCTAATGGGCCTTTCCCTGACATAGATGAAAAAGTCATTGACAGAAACAGACCATTTACCATGAACCTGAGCAGAGGTATAAGCAGCGACAGATGAAATAGGGCTCAAAATAAAGCTGGGAAATTCAGGACGCATATGATGGGCCCAGGGAGATCTCTGCTTTCAAATGCCAAGACGAAATGAATGATATTGAGTTTTGTAGCCCCAGGTTACCTGGCTGGTTAGCAAGAAAGCCAGGCTTCCACTCTCCATCTCTCTCCCTCTTCTGCACCAGAGAGAGGCTGCTAAGTGGTAACCTGGAGGGTGAGGGGTGACACTTCTGGGCCCAAGGGACTGACCTCTCTTTCCAAAGGTAGTGAGACCAAGAAAAAAGTGCTATTTAAAATTTTGTGGCCATTTAGAAATTCTAGTCTGTTGGCAAAATTCATGTTGAAGAAAGCTTTCCAAATGGAAAAGTCACAACTTAGGAGGGATATTTTTAGGTTCTATAATCGACACCTAACGTGAACATCATATAAACTCAATATTGGCCTTGGAAAGCCCTCGTATCACCCAAAAAACATACAGCCCTGTATTCATATTTCTGTCCACTGCATTGGATTAAAGGTAAAAACAGAAGGGAAATCTGAATGCAGATGCCTGGCCTTCAGACCAGTCTGCCTCTAAGGTGGCTATCAAATCTCCAGCTTTGAACGAGCACTGGGTGGAGAATGTAAGTGTTCCTGTTGGGTCATAGGCTTTACTTTATTCTCTTTTAATATTAAGGCTCGACAACCTTTATAGATGGTAAAAGATGTGTTTGTTATTGTGAGGGTTAAGTGGAATGGTGGCAATGCATCAAATCCAGCTTAAGGCTGAAGTCTGAGTGTTGATTAATGCTGAAATAACACCACTCCAGTCCGTTTTCTTTAAGAAAGATCTTTAGATGATCCTGTCGATAGGTAAAAGTGAGGGCTAGGTCTCTAAAGGAAGGATGTTGGCTCACTGAAAAGTTAAAATTGCCTTTATTAAAAATTTTTTTTAATTGCAGTTGGCCCACAATGTTACCTCGGTTACAACATAGTGATTTGATAAGTCTACAGGTTATGCTCTGCTCACCCCAAGTGTAGCAACCATCCGTCACCATACACTGCCATTACATATCCTTGACTACGGTCCTTATGCTTCAAATTGCTTTACTAAGGCAGTTTCTTAAATTAAACACTTTTAAAACACAAAATGCAACTTAGGGCAAGAAGGTCCTATGCCGAAAGATGGTTGATTGGTTTTCAAAAGGGAAGAGAAGGACATCTTGGTAGCAGCCCAACACTGGAGTCTGGAGGAGAGAGGGTGGTAGGACAGGAAAGGACCAAAGTAGTAGAACCTTGGCAACATGCTGGGCCGTGGACACGGAGGGAGGGGGCCCGCAAGCGCTGATGTGCTCAGGAATAGAGATATTGAGCCTGGGCTTTCGTTTTCCTTTTCTGGCTTTTGAAACTCCCTTGTGATCACCTAAACTACTTTCATTGTATGGGTGACCTGGTACAGCCCTAACGTGGTGGAAAATTATGCAACGGGTCAGAGTCCAAGTTGGGCTGGGAGAATGGGGAGGGCTCCCTAACCTTCCCCCAACCACCTCTCTCCCAAGGCTGGAAGCAATGTGGTATTGAGAAATGATTGTTGCAGGTCGGAGGAGGCGCTCAATAGCAAGACCACCAGACAAGTCCAAGGTGGAGTGGAGACGGGAAGTTAGGCGCCAGGCCACAGAGAGGACACAGCTGCAACACCAAGGGCAAGGGTGGACTGAGCCAAAGGCCGTTCCCCCGAACGTGCTGAAGTTGGGGTTGTAGGCAATGCCTCAGGTGCCAGCCTGTGGCATAAAGGATTGAAGGACCTCATATAACCTTAGCGCTAGACTCCTGCTGCCATTAAACTTGCCACAAGTCACTTCACAAAGCAGCAAGTTGCCCTGGCTTCTAGAACACGGTGGGGATGTGTCAAACTGAAACAAACACATTCTCGGGCTTCCTGCGGCTGTCGGTTTCTGGGCTGTGGCCCCTGTCCTGTGGAAGGTGACCCTCTAAAGGGGAAGTGCCACTCTGCCATGATGTGGTTGGGGCTCCTGCCTGCTTGTGTTTCCCACCAGGAGTCCTGAGAACTAGTGAGTGCCTGTGCACTCTCTCAAGAGGGGATTTATGACCGAGGGCCTGTGGACCAGATCCAAAGCGCATCCCCGCCTGCCCCACGGGACATAGCTCAGTCTTTGGTCATTACGGAGAGGAGCAGAAATCCAATCTGGGTGTTGAGCATTGCGGGGCTTTAAAGGAAATGTGCACTCGGGCTTCTGCGAGATGCTGCCACCACGAGGCCTCCTCACCTCTGTCTTGGTCAGTGTTCTCCTGAAAGCAGAGTCTCGGTCAAGGACGGGGTCAACATAGTTATTTGGGATCCGATCCCAGGAAACAGGAGTGGAGAGACTGAGGCAGGGAAGGGGGAAAAGCCAACATATGGGTGCATAACTCACGTGTCTTCTGCAGGTATTCAGAAGGAGGCTGGGGCCTTGCTCTATTGGCTCCTGTCTCTTGGGAGTTGAGGGTTGGGCGAAGGGAGCAGTAAGCCCTCTGTGGGTCTGGGTTTTCCCTGTGTGGATCTCCCATAGCTTCAGGAAAGGCCCTGAGGCAGAGGAGCCAAGAGTGTTCTCTGAAGGAGCGTGAGGTGGGCCTTGTCGGAGTTGAGTCCGAGTTGAAGTGAGGGGGTGTGACGCAGGGCATCCAGATGATCGGTCAACATCTCTAATGCCAAAGAGCAGGATCCATCATTCCGGGAGTGCACTAGGATCTGGGCACTGCTGACCTGACCCGGACTCAGCTTTACTGCCCCTCTTCTGCACGGTCCCCCCTGCTCCATTACAGAAGCCAAGGATGCCTGTCCTGGGCTGTGCTTTTCCTCCTTGGCTTCCTTGCCCTTATTCTCAGTTTTCTACACATCAATGCATGGGAAGAGGCTGACATTAACAACAGCTCTAGAAATTAGTTCCCGTCTCGGGCGCCTGGGTGGCTCAGTCGGTTGAGTGTCCGACTTCGGCTCCGGTCATGATCTCACGGCCCGTGGGTTCGAGCCCCACATCAGGCTCTGTGCTGACAGCTCAGAGCCTGGAGCCTGCTTCAGATTCTGTGTCTCCCTCTCTCTCTGCCCCTCCCCGCTCATGCTCTGTCTCTCTCTCAACAATAAACATTCAAAAAAAAAAAAAAAAAAGAAATTCGTTCCCTTCTCTGTTTCCTCCTTCACTTCTATTGACCCTTTCCTCATAAAACATGGTGTCTGTCAGGTTTAAGTCCCTCAGACTCTTTTCTTCTTTCTCCCTACTCCCCCAGTTGCAGCTCTCACCTCTCTGTCACTACCTCCATCAGAATATCTTGGGGAGGATCCATCTTTCCAGCTCTGGCCCTTCGTTAATCTGCACCCACCTCAGATTCACCTGGTTATTTTTATGCTCGAATTTGGGAACCTCGCCTCTGGTGTGGAATCTCCAACAGATAGTCCAACATTCCGTTCGGGCTGTCTCCCCCTCACCCCAGTTCAATATGCCTACGAGTGACTTTGCTTTCTATCCTCAACCCATGCCATTCTGCCTCTCCCCAGTATCTCCCTGCCCCCACAGAGAAGGAAAACACTGGTGCTTGATTTCTGTTCACGCTGTCAATCTTTGTCCATGTGTGTTCAAAATGCTGGAACCACGTTTGACTCCTCAGCCTCTTTGAAAGGGCAGTCTACCTGGTGCCCATAGGTCATGGTGGGGGTTACAGGGAGACAGTGGTGAGACCACCTGAAAGGGCAGATCAGGAAATAAGTGGTCAGGTTTTCTAGGGCTTCAGCAACACGGTGGGGCCCGTGGAGTCAGGTTGCTAGCGCTAAAAGGATCGGTAGAGATTGGCTTGTCTGACCCCTCAGGTTACCACTGAAGAAACTGAACCTAGAGAGACAAAGAGCATTGGCAAAGGTCACTCTTCCAGTTCATGCAAAAGTTGGACCTCAAGGGACAGTGCTCTCTCTGCCTTCCTTCCCAAAGTCCTTCCCACAGTGACACAATTAAATGGGGAACCTGTGCCAGGTGCTTTTTAAGTTCAAGGAACAAAATACAGAAGTCAGACAAGACAGGAAAGTTATTTCATACAAATGAAAAGTTTAGAGGTGTCTGGCTTCAGGGAACATTTGAGCCAGGAGCTTAAATATGTCAACAAGTGCAGGCGGATGGGATGCCCTTCTGAGCTTAACCTAGACCACATGAGCCCCAAGATCATGTGTGAGATTCAAATAGAAGTAAGGGTTGTTCGAAGGGGAAGAGAAGACACTGGATGCTTAACAGGGCCAACAAAAAATCACTTCAAAATTCTCAACAGGGGACAGAGGTATGTGATCTGAAGTCTGAATGATCCAAGGTCATAGCCAGACTAGGTCCATTTCGGGAAAATCAGGGCGGAGGCCTGGTTTTGGGGTTGAAACTGAAGAGATTACAATGGCCAAGAGGGAGCTCTGGGAGTTGTCTGAAAACTGGCCTGACATAATTCATCCCTGTGCCCTGAACATTCTTTCTGTCTCTTCAGGGAGGGCAGGGCTGCATTCTTGGGATGGCATGGGACTCCCACTGGGGAGCTGGGTGATTCTGGTGTCTCTGGGGTATGGGGAAGGGGTGGAGGTGAGAAAGCAGCCCAGCCAGGACTAGACCATCCCTCTGGACAGCTGTCCTCCTGTGAGAGCTGGCCAGTGAGCAGGACCCCGGACCCTGGACCCTGTCCAATGTTCTCTTGTTCTTCTTCACGGTGCCCGAGCATCTGTCTCTCTCTCTTGTCACCACCGCCAACCCTCAGCTCAGGTGGGAGTTGCTGGTGCCTGGGCCACTGCCAGAGCCTGCAAACTGGTTTCTCAGCCTTGCTTCTCATCGGCCCCAGTGCATTCTGTGCCGGGGTACTCACCTCTGACACCAGGTTTGTTATAAGGTCATTTCCCTGCCCAAAGGCCTTCAGTGAGCCCATGCTGCCTTCAGGACCAGATCCAAGCCCCTAATCTGGCTCACGTAGCACCTCCTCTGAGACCCTTTCGCTGTGCCCATCGTTCCCACCTCCAAAACCCGATAGCACTGAGAGTCTGTCCCACTTAGTTGGAACCACCAGCTTTTTCTGCTTTCCATCATTAATTATGGTTTGTGTGTCTGTTTCTGTACTCTGATTCCACAATACCAGAGGACAGAGAAGGGCACGTCCAACCATTGCCCCAGGTACAGCTCTACACTGACTATGTGTAGTCAGTGGATAAGCAAAGAACATTTGTTCATTGGGGTTAGACTCTTTGGCATGGAGTCTTGGTCATTTAAGACTTTCTTGTTGTAATATTTTGTAATCTCTAGAAATCTGGGCTTGAATTATGAGCTAAGAAGGAGATGAATGGGAGATACTTTCCCACTCCTTTCTTACAATTACTTTTCCTTGTCTGCTTGAGTTTACATCAGCATCAGTATCTACCTCTGACTTAACTTACCAGGAGATGCTCTTAAAACCTACCAGTGTGCGTTTCTAGAATTAAAATGGGCATATGAATTGAAAGACCAAATTTGTCATGCCTCCAGCATGCAGGCTCAGAGAAGGATGTCAAGCAACAACAACACAACAGCAGCATGCGTGTGCGTGCGCGCGCGCGCGCGCACACACACACACACACGGAGCATGCATTTAGGACCAGAACAATTTTAAAGGGGAGATTTCAAGCATTAAAAAATGACATAGGAATATTCTTTGTTGACTCTTATCCATTTCACTCTTCGGTAGCGACGAGGCCAAAAATCACTGCCTGAGAGCTCTCAGCATCCCTGTCCTGGAAGTGGGTGGATGTTGACTTCCCTAACAGGTATAAGTTTCAAAAGGGACAGCCTTTCGCTTCAGCACGTAGGAAAAGAGGCTCTGTCAGGCGACTTTTGGCCAGAGAAATGGTGATAAGGCTGCTGGGTTCCTGGAGGAAGAAGAAGACGCAACGGAGTCAGGTGTAAACCTGATATTTGGAGTTTCCCGACAACTTGGGTTGGTCAAATGCTGAATCTCCATTTATGTTCAAAACAAATGGAACCTCATTCTGTGACCAAAAGAGACTGCTCAGGTGTGGTGTTGCTCCAGAGGCAGCCAGGCAGAAGCCACCTTCCTGCACGGGGACAGGCCCCCAATGTGAGGAAATCTGCTGGTGGGAACAGAGAAATAAAGGGCAAGGGGTTGATAGGCCCCCAGAATACTTAATCCTGCCGTCCTCCCTCCTTCACCAGGGAAGCAACGGACTGGAAAATTAGTACTTCGAAAAATGCCTTCTTTTCTGTTACTACTACCTGAAATGCTGTGGAATTGCTCGGTCTCGTCTTGGAGGGTGGGTGGGCGGGTGGTGCCTTCGGGTCAATAGACAGCAGGGCAGATCCTGGGTCTGTCTGTGTCAGGGACAGGGGCTGCGTTTACCAAAATGTTTATGCAGATGGAGACTATCGTCCTTGGTCCTGAGACACACAAATCATAATTGTCGTTAGGGGCTGACTTGTGTCCTCCTCAAATTCATATGGTGAAGTGTAACTCCTAGGACCTCATAATGCTACTGCATTTGGAAACAGGGCCTTCAAAAGGGTAATTAAGGAGAGATAAGGTCATGTAGGAGGGCCCTAATCCCCTGGGACTAGTCTCCTTACACACCCAGGAGACCATGTGAAGACAGGAGAAAGCGGCCATCTACCAGCCAGAGAGAAGCCTCGGGAGAAATCAATCCTGCTGACACCTTGATCTTGGACTTCCAGCCTCCAGAGCTGTGACAAAATGAGTTTCTATTGTGGAAGCCACCAGGTCTGCGGTACTTTTTTATGACAGCTGGAGCAGGTTAACGTGATTGAAGTTGAAGGAGTGGAGGGAGACAGACTTAAAGTGGAGAGGCCCAAGTTCTGGGCAGCCCTGGGTTTTATTATGAATGATAAAGGAAGGAATGCAATCATTCATTCAGCACATACTTTTATTTTAGCCCCTGGGTGGGTAGCACGTAGAGGCTGGAAGAAGCCCTTCCTTTCACTGTCCCCAGTAGAGAAAACAAAGCATACCAGGGAAGCTTAATAACCTCTGCCCACCAGCTGCTGGCCTCCTGCCTCTGGGAGGCAAGGATAAATCTGGTGATCCACTGACTACTCAACACGTAACAATGGCCACTGGAATGAAATTACTATTGTCTTTTCACATTTCCACTGGACCTAACCTTGCAGGTCCAGTGTTGTGCCTCCGCTTCAAGTTCTCAGCTTGAACATGAGCCCTCGTTCAAATTGCGAATGATCAAAATAGATAAAATATTTAGTGTCTTTTTATTGCCCCTCTCGGCAACGTGCAAGGTCCTGGTTGGCCTCACGCAAGGGGTATGAAGCCACTGGCTCACTTAGCAGCGCTTATAGGCTGCTGGCAAATGGCTCTGGCAGGTGGTGCGGTGGAGGGGGAGGGCTTGCAGTCTGTCCCTGGGGACCCCGCGAGCGTCTCCGGGTAAAGTACCATCTCTCAAGCTTGAGAAGCCCAAGCTCCCTGCCCCCCCCCCCCCCCACCTCCCTCAGCTTATTTTTCTCTCCTGACTCATGTCTGCTGCCTCATTTGAGTTACTGTGCAAACGTTTAGCCAAGAAGCCATACCAGGCCTTGCGTTTATTTACGACCGCCCCAGGACTTTACAGCTGAGGCACCGAGGCAGCATTCCATGCCGAGCCTTCTGGTCAAATAAGGACAAAGTGAACCACGCCTTCCACTCTTGGCACTGAAGCACGTCCGTTAGAATGCTGGGTGCCAGACGCAAAAGCCTCCCCGACGCTGGGCCATTCTTCCCTGGCTCCCCAGTGACCCCCAAATCTTGGAGCCGTGAATTAGAAGAAAGAAGCGCAGAATATTGCGCAGGGACTGGGGTGCCGGAGGACAGGAAGGCTTTTGTTTCTTCCTCTTTCTGGGCTTCCTGCAGGAAGTTGATTGTGCATTCTCCAAGTTCTAAGGCAGAAGTGCTTTGCCATTATGCAGTCTGGTTTGTCAGCAGGGAGCCTTCTAGAAAAACTCAAGGAGAGGCAAACAACGCGGTTGGTCTAAGACACATGTGTCTGCGTGCACACGCATGCATGCACACCCACGAAAGAGCCAAAGAAACGGAGATGGATGGGGCTGCCGTCCTGGAGGGGTGATCAGCCTCGTGGCAGACATAAAAACTCCCCACAGGAGGAGTTTATAAACCAATGGGGGGCTGGGGTACAATTACACATAAAACTACTCTGACGATTCCAGACCAAAAAAAATGGTTTGGACAGTCAGCACTGTGGCTAAGCTTTGGTGACCAGATGAGTGAGAGCCTTTAGAAGGTTCTGATGCTTTGCTGTTACTCCATTTGCTCAATAAAAAATAAGCCGGGGGGTGCCTGGGCGGCTCAGTCTGTTAAACGAAACGTCCGACTTTGGCTCAGGTCATGATCTCACGGTTCTTGAGTTTGAACCCGGCACCGAGGTCTGTGCTAAGAGTTCAGAGCCTGGAGTCTGCTTTGGATTCTGTGTCTCCCTCTTTCTCTGTCCTTCCCCTGCTCATTCTCTCTCTCTCTCTGTCTCTCTCTCTGTCTCTGTCAAAAATAAACAAACATTGTTGAGAGTGCTGCTATGAACATTGGGGTACAAGTGCCCCTATGCATCAGTACTCCTGTATCCCTTGGGTAGATTCCTAGCAGTGCTATTGCTGGGTCATAGGGTAGGTCTATTTTTAATTTTCTGAGGAACCTCCACACTGCTTTCCAGAGCGGCTGCACCAATTTGCATTCCCACCAACAGTGCAAGAGGGTTCCCGTTTCTCCACATCCTCTCCAGCATCTATAGTCTCCTGATTTGTTCATTTTGGCCACTCTGACTGGCGTGAGGTGATACCTGAGTGTGGTTTTGATTTGTATTTCCCTGATAAGGAGCGACGCTGAACATCTTTTCATGTGCCTGTTGGCCATCTGGATGTCTTCTTTAGAGAAGTGTCTATTCATGTTTTCTGCCCATTTCTTCACTGGGTTATTTGTTTTTCGGGTGTGGAGTTTGGTGAGCTCTTTATAGATTTTAGATACTAGCCCTTTGTCCGATATGTCATTTGCAAATATCTTTTCCCATTCCGTTGGTTGCCTTTTAGTTTTGTTGGTTGTTTCCATCAACTGATGAATGGATAAAGAAATTGTGGTTTATATACACAATGGAATACTACGTGGCAATGAGAAAAAATGAAATATGGCCTTTTGTAGCAACGTGGATGGAACTGGAGAGTGTGATGCTAAGTGAAATAAGCCATACAGAGAAAGACAGATACCATATGGTTTCACTCTTATGTGGATCCTGAGAAACTTAACAGGAACCCATGGGGGAGGGGAAGGAAAAAAAAAAAAAAAAAAAAAAGGACGTTAGAGTGGGAGAGAGCCAAAGCATAAGAGACTGTTAAAAACTGAGAACAAACTGAGGGTTGATGGGGGGTGGGAGGGAGGGGCGGGTGGGTGATGGGTATTGAGGAGGGCACCTTTTGGGATGAGCACTGGGTGTTGTATGGAAACCAATTTGTCAATAAACTTCATATAAAAAAAAAAAAAAAAAAAAAAAAAAAAAGTTGTGATTAACATGGATGGGTGAGAATCTATGCAGAAAACGAATAGAAAATAAACACAACTGTGTATTTGTAAAAAAAAAAAAAAAAAAAAAAAAAAAAAAAAAAAAAAAATAAAAAAAATAAAAAAGAAAAAAAAAAAAAAAAAATCCCCAATTTTGCAGCAGTTAGACCTACTGTGTGCAAAACCTCAGAGACAGGGTCTGGGGGAAACGGTGTCAGCTGTGGCCGTGCATGGACCCCAGCCTGCCTGCAGAAGGGGCCCAGTGCTATCAGATGTGCACTGCAGGAGGGGCGGTCAGAACGAGAGAGCAAACAAAATAACAAGCACGATCCTGCCTCGAACGCTCTAAGTGCTTTGCGGCCATTTGAAGACAAGAGAGTAAACAACCTCCCATCTCCTTCCTATACATTAGTGCTCGGCAAATATTTGGATGATCTCGGCAGGGATGGTTTTCAAGGAATCCTTGTGGGGTGGGGACGGAGAAGGCTTCTTTATAAGATAAATATTTATAGCTAAAATAAAAGAGCTAAAGGAAAAGGAAATGGACTTTAGACTTCCCATAGATATTTTCTTATCTCTTGGTCATTTCCTTTTGGGGACATTGCTTCCTGTCCCATCCTCTCTGCCCCCAGCCCTCCACCTGCTCCTCTTGTCTTGTCTCTAAGGGAGTTCCTGCCATTCCCAGCTGTCCCCAGGAGTCCTGGATCCTCACTCCTGCTGGCTCGGTGAGGTAAAAAGGGCCTACACTCCATCCGGTAATCAGCTTTCAGCCCAGCACTATCTATGGGGTTTCCGAGAGTCGTTGCGGCACACATACTTTCACAGCTTGGATAACAAGGGCTTTCTGCCTCATTCTGCTTCCCACCCTTCTTCTTGGTCCCCCGCCTCCTTCCCCCTGCTGCTCAGACTTTATCTAGCCAGCAGCCTTCAGGAGCCCTGGGGACTCCCCACCACCAGGGGCAGCTGGGAGGCCACACAACTTGCACGGAGCACAGACCCTTGCCCACAGCATGGCTGGGATGTGAACCGCCTGCATGTACAGCAGGGATACACGTTCCTGAAGGATCCTTTTTGGGGGAGGGAGAAGGAGAAGGAGGAGACAAAAGGAGGACAAAAGGAGAAAGGTGGACAGCTCAGGACCGCACTTCTTTATTGTTCATTTCCAAATGGGATGGCAGAGCTCTGTCAAGTCCACAGGGGCTGTGTCTGGCATGAGTCAGCAACCAGTGCAATTTACTGCCAGTTGATTAAATTAGCATTTGTTATAAGCCAGAAAGGGGAGGGGGGTGTTGTGTGCAGGGATAGATGGAGAATGAAGAAAATCTTCTTCATGCCTTTTGAATTATTTATGGCCTGGAACTTTACATGCTAAAACCTAACCAGACTTGATAGAGAGAGCCTGGGAAGGATTCTCTCTTCCCTTAAAGCCACAGAGCACATGCTTTTGGTCTCCTTGGAGGACTAGGAGAGTGCTAACAATGACAGACTCTACCGGAGCGAGTGGAACTCTCCATTTTGCTGTGACCTTGAAAACAGATACGCTGCACAGAAATCCTGCTTCCACTAGGCACAGGAAGACTGAGATTTCTCAGTAAGCTTTTGAGCAATGGATGTGAACGTGTGAATGCATTCCGCTTGGATTCTGCCGAGTGGGAACGTGGGACGGCCGTCAGATCAGTGGACAAAGGATAGGTCTCTTGGATTCCGCCCCTGGCTCCCAGCCAGATGGGAAAGAAACAAAGACTCCAGAGCCTCTGCCTTCCTTCCCCCATGCGTCTCCCTCCTCCCTCCTCTACACGCGCCCCCCACCCCCTCCCCCTGCCTTTACCGCCTTGCAGCCCAGTATTTGGAGAGAGTCTGCTGACTCCTCTCACGTTTTGGGAAATCATGTGTAATTGTTTAGGATGTAAAAACGAAGTGATTCAATCTCAGAAAGGGGCTCCCCTTTTGGGAGGTGGGTGCCTGCAGAAGAGCACGGATTCCACGCAGGGTGTGTGCGCAGGGAGCCTGGCAGGGTGGAGGGGAGCAGCGTGTGGAGAACACCTGGACGCACCCCAGCTGGGCGTCAGGGTGGCCTGGCGAGCGTCTTTGGTCCGTGGCTCTTCTGACTGCTGGAAGCAGCAGGGCAGCCGGCCCACCAGCCCAGAGGAGCTGCCTCTGTTCACGGTCAAGATCTGAAGCTTTCGTCCGGTGAAAAGGCAAACTCTTGGGGTCCTCCTATAGACTCACAGTATACCTCCAAAGCTGCTACTTCAGGATAGGGCTCCTTCTCCTTACCTGAAATGCTGCCCGTGGACCACACTGGAAGGCAGGCTTTTCTCCCAGAAACAGGTTGACTCTACCTCGAGAGGTGCAAGAAAAAAAGAGCCAGGGGAGAGTGGCTGAATGAGGTGGGACAGGAGCAGGGTGACAGATAACGGGACTGGAGTGAGACAAAGAGTGGAGATGGGTGCTTTGGTTAAAAAAAAAAAAAAAAAAGGAACGCAATCCTTTCCTCGCCTCATCACTGCTAGCTCGGTTTACCCATCAATGCAATATGTATATAAAACCTGAATCCAAGGCTGACCTTTTAGTAAGAACTGAGTCATTTTTTTTCCAGTCGCTAACATAGGTCTTACATTTTCAGCTGTGTATAAGCTCAGCAAAGCAGGCGATGTCCACTGGAGTCCTGGCACATGCAAAATGACCTACGAATTTATAGTGGAGAACGGAAAGGATCACAGTGTCGAGCCCCAGCGCGGGGTTTCCCTGTGCCCCATCTCAGCACCAAAAGGGGTCCATCCTAGGCCACAGGGGAAGGGCTTGCTTCCTACAGCCAGGATACCGTGCACTGCCCTCTCGTTCCATCGCTGCACCAAGAAGCAAGTTGAGGTCATTTTCATAATTGAGGCAAAACCTCCCTTTCTACTCGAATTACTGAGATATTTCAGGCAAATGTAGATTTCCAAAAAAAAAAAAAAAATTTAAATGGCGCAATTTGAGTTTGGGAACTCATTAAAAAGCAGTGAGACTTCCTGTATTGCATCCATTATAAACAATTTGGAGGGAAGAGAGGTTGCTTTTTTCCCTCTTAAAGAAATTATCTGGAAAATTACCCAGGTCTTTGCTTCCTCTTTTCAGATGAGATCTGGACAGGCTATGTTAAGTACAATAACCTCATTAGGACAGGTTGAGATGATAAAACCAGGAGAGGAAACCGAGAAGCCCAAACCCTGTCCTTAGGCTTGCCTCCAGCCTGCCTCGCCTCTGATAAATCAGTTCATCTCTCCAGGCACTAGCATCTTTTCCTTTTTCCCCCACTGAAATGGAGCCAAACCCCTTTGCCACTTGTCTACTTTATAGGAATGCTCTAAAAATTAATATTCACTGTGAACCCAGGAGAACCTCAAAGGAACGATCCTATCTCAACGCAAAACATTATCTGTTTTGTTTCGTCTGTCGCTCTGAGTTGGCACTGATACATTGTTCAGAATCTTTCTAAAAATCTCCTTTCTGTTTCTGACCCCCATGACCCATAATGATTGGAAACAGTGTAGTGGAATAAATCCACGAGAGAAATGTTTTTTTGCCTGTCCATCAACTCAGCCAATAGGGTTGAAAGTGACTGTGATCATTTTAAGTGGTTCAATGAATGTATAAGCCATGTACTATGGAAGGAGCGCCAGTCGCTGCCAATCTTACCCTTCTTTGCCCAGGTTTTTCTTAGTGTTCGAATTGGTATGGAGAGGAGGATGGAGATTTGGGTCTTAGGGATTTGGGGGGGTGAGTCATGTTGAGGAGCTATGTGATTTTACTTACTCAATGTTTCTAGAATCTTTCCTCACCCTTTCCATCCTAATACCCTACTCTGACTCAGGCTTTTATGGTCTCTTGCCTGGATGTCTGAAGCCCCCTTGGAGCTGGCCCTCTAGAGTACGGTGCTACCTGCTAAGCAGTTCTCCATACTGCTGCGAAAGAGTCCTTCCAGAAAGCAGGCTTCGCCAAGTCGGTGCCTCCGTTGTCCAGAAACCACAGTCCAGGCTCTCCCAGGGGAGGGACTTCCACGCTCCGTCAACGCTTTGGTGACCTGTGCGTCCAGGTTCACTTCCTGCCATTCCCTGCCCTGCACATTCCTGTTCGCGGACGGCAAACTGCCTATGCTTTCTTGACATGGACCGTGCTACTGTTTACCTTTGGGCCTTCGCTCTTGCCATCCTGTCTGTCATGGGTATCTCAGAGCGAGCAGACAAAAACAAACAGCAATCAAGGAGCACCCTCAGCTCTTCAATCATCCTCAGGACTCAGATCAGGCGGTATGGGGCACGTACCCTCTGCGCCTCGCTCCCCTTTCTTGTGTTCTCCTCCAGGGTAGGGCTGTCTTCTGAAACCCCCCTACCCCCCCCCCCCACCTTGGGCAAGGCTGTAGCATCAAGGTGGCATGTAAGGTTATATGGATCTTGATTATATGTGCATGTCTACCCTCTCTGAGAAGAGGGAACTTGTCTTTTTCATTTCTGTATCTTGAGTAGTACCTGGCTCAAGAAGGGACCCAGTAAATCGTTACATACACCCCTCTTAAGTAGCTTCTATGTGTAAGGCACTGTGTTGAATGTTTGTGGAGAAAGTTTCCAATGCTACGCTGTTCAAAGAGAAAAACTGGTAAGTATATCAATGCATATTTAAATGAATTCCTTATTTTCCTTTGAATGAATGATCCAGAGTTATGCAAATAATTAGCAGTTGGGGGGAACCCTGTGTCAACAGCGGGCCATCTGGCAGTGTGAAGTCATAGCAGGTTGCTTCGCTTTGCTGCCACCACTCTGGGCCTGGGGCTTTCTTGTGGCTGTGGCCTTGGGTATAGAGACCTCCCCCTTCTCCGGAGTTCTCTGCCTTGTGTTCTGTTGCCATGGCAACAACCCACTTTTCATTCTGGACTTCCTGCATAGGAGAAGGGAATCTTTTACTACCAGGGCATAAACGAGGAGGGGTTATTCGAGAAGTAAGTTGACAAGGTTAATCATCAACACATTATACTAGTTCCACAAATCCTGCTTTAGCGGTAGGGGAGTTTTTTAGATGTTTGTGGCAGTCCTGAAAAATAGATTCGCTGTCCGGATATGAGATTTGGGGTACCCTTTGTTGAGATATCTATGTGCCTGTTGTGATTCTATTTTTAATGAGAAAAATATTTTTGCTCTCCAAGTATATGGAAAACCTATTTTCAGTAATTCAGTGTATTAAAGACGAGAGCAAAATTTCTAGGAGGAAGGCTGAATGATCTTGCAAGGTGTGGGATAAAGCAAGATACTAGCACCTGTCCAACTCTATAATAAGGCTGTTCAAATCTGTTAAGGGATTATGTGGAAACATAATAATGTATCATTTGAATACTTTATTTGGAATAGAGTCACCTTTAAAAAAAAGAAATTGCTAGCAGACTTGCTTTCTACATACCTTTCTGTATCCAGGCCTGCGAGTGCAGGTGTCTCTTGCAGAGACTGATTCACTGTTTGGGGACTACAGAAGTCTGATACAGAGATGCCATGTGCTCTAGGCAAGATGTCTTAATCTGGCTGTGTGAGCCCAGCCTCCTTGTAGCTCAGCATCTTTACCTTTTCTCCCAGAAGAATCGAATTTCTCTTTCTAGTTCAAATACGAGCTTACCCCTGGCCTAGGCTGAGTTCCCTTTGACTTTTTACCAAGGCAGCTTCTCTTTTCCGGTGTCCAGCTTTTACTCCCAAGACAGATGGAGACCTTGCTTTGTCGAAGGGGCAGATCTCTGTTGAGTTTCACGGAACGATGCGGTTCTCTGTCTTTTGCCTCCTCCTGATGCCTGGGTTCCCCTTCTCTCCGATATGCCTCGCAACTCCAGCCCATTTGTCTTCTCTCGAAGGAGCCAGACAAGATTCTCATTTATTCACTTGCAATCAGCTACCCACATCGCACAGAGATGCACAGCATGCGTGAGCATTATTATACCGGGGCATCTTATGCTCGGGCATGGGCCAGGGAGCGGTGGGGACTTGGCTGGCAGGCTTATCTGTGACAGACGTGATCAGTAGACAGTTTTTCTGTCAAAAATGAAGGTGATGCTTTGCTTACTAAGCATCATTCTTGGTGGCTGCCCTGAGTGGGCCGCCATATTTCGTTCCCTATGACTCAGTAGGTAGCCATAGCCATTTGGATTGGGGGGCAGCTCCTGGACAGATCCAACTGGACTTTGTGCGCTGGGATTCTTAAGAAATCCCAGTAAGGTAGTGACCAATGTGAGTTTGGAGTAGCCAAAGTGGGCCATGTCCAGGCTGTAGGTACAAGGGAGTAGGAATTAGGATTTAGTAGAAGCTGTTGGGCACAAAAAGGCAACACAGAGCATACAGAAAGAATAAACTAGCTAGTAGGCAAAGGAGAACAAAGTATACACACAAAAGAGGGGGAAGAGAAATACTAAGAGAGTCAGAGGGAGGTGTAAAGAGAAGAGTGGAAAGAGGAGGGTGGAGGGAGAGAAGGAGAGAGAGAAGGAAGTGGGGAGAAAGTTAGACGGAAGGAGGGAGAAAGGGAAAATCCTTAATCTGCTTCCATTCCATTTGGATTCCCATGGAGTAGCATAAACCAGTACTTAAAGGAACATTCCTTGAAGCCTGCCCATTTTGGTTCAAATCCTGGCTCCTTACTTGCTAGCTTTTAACCTTGGCACTTACTCTTTGTTTTGTTTTGTTTTTACCTTGGCTTCCTCATCTGTATAATGGGGAGAAGTACAGTATCTCCCTCAAAGGGCTATTGTGAGGAAGAAATCAGCTAACACACGTAAAGCATGTATCAGGGTGCCTGGCATGCTGTGTAAGTGTGATCTATCTTTATTACAGAAGATCTTGGTTTCAACAGAATGTCTCTCTTACTACCTCATGCGGCTTCCTGACTTCAGTCCCCTGGCCCCCAATCTGAGTTGAACGCATTTGCGGGGATCTGCTCCTTATCATCAAAAACAGCTTAACTGCAATACCTTAAGGGTACTTTCCAGATTTTGAATCTTCTAAAAAGTCATATTTTCTTTGGCATTTTATAAATTTAGGATAAAAAGAGAAACTGTGGGCCTTGCGGGAACAGAAATAGGCAGAGTGCAAGAGGAGGCTTTCGAAGTGTGTACATTGTCCAAACAAGCCATCTCTCATTTGGGCAGGCAGAGTGGAGGGGGACCTTCCCCCCCATCTGGGGTTACTTCCGGGGGCCGAACGCCACATGAACAATGATGCTTTCTTGTATGACAGGTTTCCTCGCTTCTTCCGTATTGAATAGACATGCTCCCTCCGATTTGCTTCCCTCCAGCATATTGCTTCACTTTTACCCTAAAGCTTGTAGCCTTCACACTACTCACCTCGTGTGATTGTGTTTCAGGTGTTCTTACAAGGGCTGGCGACACTGTTCCACTTCCAAACCCTGAGCACAAAGCCCACGGAGGGATCCCACAGTGGCTAACACTGTCCCAGAAACCTAGCTTGTGTTTTGCCCACCCGGAGAGGAGACCCCTGCTGTGACAGCGTGCTGAAGGCCTGTGTTGTTTGCTGAAGCTGCCTGGCCAAAGTGTCGCAAGCTGGGTGGCTTCACAGAAATTTATTTCCTCGGAATTCTGACGAGAGGTCTAAAATTGAGACATGGCGCCCTTCCGAAGGCCATGAGGCCGTGAGCGAGAGTCGGTGTTTGCCTGTCTCCCGGCTTCAGGTGGTTGGCTGACCATCTTTGGTGTTCCTTGTCTTCTGCTCCATCAACCTGATCTCGGCCTTCGTTTTCACGTTGGCGGTCTCCCTGGGCGATGGGTGTATCTCTGTTGTCCTCTTTTTATAAGACGCCGGCCATATTGAATTAGGACCCACCTTGATGGCCGCATTGTAACTCGATTACCTCTGTAAAGACCCCATCTCTAAATTAGGTCTCATTCTGAGGTACCGGGGTGAGGACTCCAACATAACTTATTTTATTGACACAGTGCGACCCATAACACTGATATATCTGAGGAGTGAATGCTGAAATGGCTCCTGGGGTTGACAGGTGGGTGATTGGGTATAATGCTGGTTTCCTGATAATGGTGTACTTGTGAAGTAAGCCCAGTGACTGTAGCAGTTGTAAGTCATACCCTCATTGCTTAACACTCTCTTGGCTTTTGTAATTTCATACCCTCTTGGTTTTTCTCTACTGGCTTTTCTTCCTTAGAATCCTCGGCTGGACCCCTAAGTGTTGCTTTGCCTCGGGATCTGCACCTTGACTTCTCTTCTTCTCCATCCACATCCTTACTTTGGGGAATCTCATCCAGTTCTGTGGCTTTAAATACCGTCGTTAGAGTCATGTCTCTCAAATGTATACCCCTATTCTTAAGCCCTGGTCCATTTTGGAAATCCACACTCATATACTCTGTTATGTATTGCTTTATAGTCATATTCCCTTAGATGTTGAAGAGGCATCTCAAACTTTTAATGTCCAGCACTGAAATCTTGATTTTCTCCCATAAATATGCTCCTGCCCCTGTGTCCTCTGTCTCAGTAAATGGCACCTCTGTGGCTAGTCTAGTCCTAGGAATCCTCCTTGGCCCCTTGCTTTTCTCCTCCATTCAGCCCAACTGCAGACCTGTAGATGACGGTTGCTTTGAGACCTCCCCAGCGCCTGTGTACCTCTCACCATCCCTGTGGCCCCCATGGTGCTCCAGGCCTCCAACATCTCTTACCTGTGTGACCGCAAGAGCCTCCTAAATGATCTCCCTCCTTCTACTCTTGTTGGCCCATCCTTCCTGATGGTTCAGACTCATGTAGGTCAGATCCTGTTCCTCCTTTGCTTTAAATTCTCCTCAGGCTCCTCATTGCACTGAGAAGAAAATACAAGCTCTTTCCTCTGACCAAGTAGCCCACAATGGTCAGGCCTCTGCCCACCACTCTCCTACTCCTTGTAGAAAGTCGTCCAAGTCTGTTCCTTCTTGAGGGCTCCCACTAGCTACATCCTCTCTCTAGAGAGCTCCTCTTTCACATGTTCAGTTGACTTTACTTCTTCTTGTCGTTTATGTCACAGCTCAAACTTTACTTCCCCAGAGAGGCCCTCCCTGACCACACAACATAAAGCACAACCACACCCCATGTATTTCCAGATTAATTTTAATCCTAGCACTTATCGCTGCCTGCTATGTTTTTATTTATTTACTGCCTGTCTCCTCCCACTAGAATAGAAGCTGCATAACAGTAGGTACATTGTCCTACTTACCCATTTTATGTCCTTAGGGCCTGAAGCAGTGCCTTGCACAATTTAAGCATCAATGTGAATTTGTCGAATGAATGAATGGACATTCTGGGCAGGAAAGGTGAAGGGAACCTATGGTTAGAATATGTACCACGTGTCAGGCATGGTTCAAGCCTTTACTGCCAGGATTCATTTTGACTTTCATAAAATCCTTTAAATTATGTGTTCTTTCCCTTTGACAGATGAGGAAACTGAGGCTTTGAGAGACTAAGGAGACTGATCCAACAGCTCATAAATTACAGAGCTGAAGTTCTAACTGGTTTCCACATGTTTTCTACTATGACATAAGCTGGAAGTGAGAAGTGCATCATATAACCGATGTTTCAGAAATAAAAGTGAAAGCAAGTGATTGAAAAGTATTAGGTACAACGGTTGCTTCTGGGTCAACTAAAGAAGCTACTTTTTTTGACCTAATCTTTCTAAAACTGGAAAGTTTAATTGGAGGATTAAAGATTTCCACAGTAGAAGTTGTGCTAAGGACAGATAACCTGAAATGGAAGTTTTGACTTTTAATGAAAGGAAACTTATTAAAAGCAAAACAAAAAAGTGGAATATTTTTATTATTATACTGTTTTGGGATTCAGGACCAAGAGACACATTGTATGTCATGATTGGTGGTGGTGGTAGGGGTGGGGTGGAGAGCGTGAATGGTTTTCCAACATGCTCTATGCCTAGTACAGTGCTACCTGGGCATAGCACCATGGCAGGTGCTCAAGAATATTTGTTGAGTGAATGAATGGGGAGAAATAAGATATGCAAGTCTTTGCCTCCTCCCATGTGCTCTTCACAATGAGCAACGGTGGGATGGGGAAACTTCAACTGGCTGGGTGACTGGAAACAAGTTAAGAGACCTCACCAGGTTGCATCAGCAAGCCCCTGTGCTCAAAGTGTGTGGACGTTCCCCTCCCCGTTCCTAGCGTGAATCCCCCCCCCCACCTGCATGCTTGTTTATCCCTCTTATGCCTGTGAGGGAGTGAAGACGTGATGTGTTACTTTGTAAAGATTACCGACTCTCTCTTATTATCCTCTAATGACCCAGCATCCATCTTTTGTTGGTTGTGGTTAAGTTTTGGGAGAGCATGATTTAATCCATGATGCAGTGCATTCTTGGTGATAATGAGCTATGAAGAATGGGGTCCTACTGTAATTTATTTCAGTATTCAATAGATTTCAAATTACTGTATAGAAATACCAGGAATAATCTCATGAATAAAAGAAATAAAGGGGGAATTTATGCGATCTTTACATTCCCTAAGGAAATAATTCAAGTACAAAAAGAAGAAACTAAATTTAGGTAATCAAAAATCAAGGTGTTTAAAGAAGAGCTGTTGTTTTGCAAGATCTGAAATAAGCATGTGGAATGCAGCAAAAAGTGGGAAGGGTGCCAGTTTACAGGAAGCCAGTAGCACGAACCAGTACAACTGTTTGCAGAGAAAATTATCCAGGTCAAAACAAAGTAGGTGATTCAATTTACAAAGGACATAAAAGACAATAGGAAAAGATTCTTTATATACCCAGCAGAAAGCACCAGGGAAGCTTTACCTCCCGATTAGATGTGGAGATGTCAGGGTAGGTAACACCAAAGACATATTTTAATGGAAAGTTGTGCTAACACTGGGATTGTAGGCCAGGTTCCCCCGGCAGTAGACTCTACAGCGGATATTTGCATGCAAGTGTTTTGGGGGCAGTGCGGTGGGAACAGCCCCTGTTTGGAGGGTGAGGGGATTGAACAGTGATGCACCCGCAACAGAGGCCTCAGGGGTTTTACCTGGAGCTCTGGAGCTGGGATGGCCCTTCAGAGATGTCCCAAGTTGAGACAAGGGGATGGGGCCTTTGTACCCCTATACCAACCAGTTAATCAGACGTGCACTGTTCCCAGGAGGGGGCATAACCTAGAGTAAGGCAGCTCCCTTCTGTAATTCCTGGGGAGGAACTTAGCTGTGAGCCGTCAAGAGCTAACACTTTTGGCAGCTGGAGGAAGAGAGGGCTCAGTCTCGAAGGGGTGGGGCCTCCACAGAGCACCATAGTGTCTAGTCTACTGGAACCAGCACTGAGGGCTTGAAAAGGAAAAAGATGATAGACTATTGCTTAACATAAGATACATACATTTTCTAAAGATTTTATTTTTGAATAATCTCTACACCCAACTTGGGGCGGGCTCAAACCCACACTCCTGAGATCAAGGGTCACACGCTCCACCAACTGAGCCAGCTAGGCATCCCTGCATAAGATATTTTCTAAATGTGATTCTCTGTTGACCATCCACTTTTCCCAGGGTCACTACAGTAGCCTTACTACAGCTCTCTCTCACTTGCATGCTTGGCCCCCTTTAGACTACAGGTGGAACAGTCTGGAAACACAAATCAAATTCTCTCATATCTCTGCTTAATATCCTTCCTGATTTTCAACCTTTCGTATTATAAAATCCCAACTCTTTGGCCTGCCCTTTAAAAATAGGATGGCCATACAATTTATTATGCAAACCAGGACACTTTTGAGAATAAAGAGCCTTATCAGTAATTACTCAGGGGCAACGATCTAAACGAGGACTGTTCTTAGCAAACTGGGATGGATGTTCACCCAACCTGTAAGCTTCCTGGTAATATGACCACCCTTTACCTTCATTTCACCCTGTTTCCAAAGTCCACTCCCATTTGCCTTCCATTAGGTGCTAGACCAGAAGAGGACCTCAGGGCCCTTGCATTCATCACTTTCTTCTACTCACTTTTTAAGGCTGTCCCTCCCTCTTGCATTCTCCAGAGCTCAGCTTAAAATGCTCCTATTCAGAAAGGCTGTCACATTTATTTTCCATCATAGCACCTGTTTATTTTATCCACGGTCCTAACTACAATCTGAAATTACAGTCACTAGCTTTTATGCTGTCTTGCATACCAATGTATCCCCAGTGATTAGCCCAGTGCTAGTTCATACATGTTTGGTAGTCAGTAAATACAAAGAAGTGAACGAAGGAAGAGCTTGGGAAATTGTTTTGAAACAAAACAGTGTGTGTGTGTGTGTGTGTGTGTTTTCAATGAAACACCCAAAGACCAGCAAAGGACAAACACATCACCTACACTGGGAATTGTAGATGTGCCTGCTGACCCTGGAAATGTGGACATAGAAGAATGCAAAACATTAAACAATCAATTTGCAAACACCTAGAGGATCACAAGCTGCTGGATAATAACCAGCAGTTTAGCGATGAAGAGATATTGTCAGAACAATCTAATTTCCTTTTAAGACAGAGGGACCTTCATCAAAAGCATTTATTAAGTGTCTGCACACAGCCAGGAGAAGCCTGTCAGAGGTGGAGGGGCTTGTATTCATCTGTGAAGCATCAGATTTAATATGTGTCTTGACTTCAGCTAAAATCTGATTTTGTTTCTGCGATAATTTCCTTTCACAGGCCAAGCAAATATGAGTTATTTACGGTAGAAAGTGGTAGCAGAAAGTTACAGGGGTGAGCCCAGAATAATTACCAAGGCCTTTAAAAGTTGCCAAAACCCTCATGATTCTAGGTGAAATCAGTTTAAAGGTGAAAAAGGGTGGCCTTTTGTCCAGATCAACTGAGGCTGACTTTTCAGTGCTCTGCCTCCTAACACCTGCTTGTCCTGGGAAACAGAGTTGCCCTCAGATTAGCAGCTGATTTATTCTAGGTGCATTTGGAATGGTTACTGAATGCCCCTCTCTGAGAGAGGGTCCAAATGAACTATTGGAAGCACAAACTCTGATACTGATTCACACACAAGCATCAAGGTCAGAATTGTAGGGTAAAAGTAATACCCTTGCAGGGATCCAAAATCCACATGGATGCTCCCAGATACCGGTGCTAGGCATTGTAACCTTGACTTTTAGACACAGACAACATTTTGGGCCGAGCTGACACAGACTCATCCTAGCATCCAGCCACACAGACCATGCATATGTGTGAATTGAATACAAAGCAGCTGAAAAATTCCGCAAGAAACACTTATGAAATCTTAAAGGTAAAGTCCTGGGAGATGGGACCCTCAGACATAATTTGGGGGTACGATTTGTCCCAACTGTGGGGATGGGCAGGTCACCAGGAAAGTCTCGTCGGCCAATGAGAAGTCCACATCAGAGAAGTCACTAGCAATACCAGGAAACTGGCCTTAGAGCAGCACTTGATGCTACACAGACTGAAGAGCGAGACAGGATCCGAACCCTGAGAAGCCTCGGTTTGGAGAATATTGAAAAAATGCCTCACATCTATCCACAGGGGGATAAGGTGGTGGCAGCTTGGTTACCAGAAGAAGCCATGTACAGTATTGATGACAGGAGGTCAAATGGGATTTAATGTTTATTCATGGACTCAACTTTTGTGAGAATTTATTTGTGGGTGGGTACTGCAGTGGCTGCTGGGATACCGGGTAAACAGGATGGATGCCATCTTTGTTTTCATGAAACTTATAGATTCCAGAGAATCCTATAGGGATTCACCTGAGGGGTCTTCATATTTCTGGGCCTTTGGAAAATCATGAAATTTGAGGAATAACTGAACCTATGAGAACAGAGATTAAGAGGAGTGGGGACAGCTGGTATTAAGTAATTCAACTATCCAGTGACAGAAGGCTGCTTTGACAGAGAAACTAGAGAATAATTTCACAATCCATTTTATGTTTGGGGTGTATCATTGTCCTGGAGAGGGCACAAGATATTTGAATGTTTGTCAAATTCAACGGTTTCAGGAAGGTTCCTGTCCTCTGTATCAGTCAGGAGTGTTCAATACCATAGAGTAGAACCTCCTTTCTCTCTATTTTGCCCTCTTGATTTTGGTGACACCATATGTCCCTCGTCATTTGCCCCTTCCTTTACTCTCTGTTCCTTCTCAGTCTGTTTTGTGGGAGCCTTCTCAGCTGCTCGGCCCATCGGTGGGGGTGTGTCCCAAGGCTTATCTTTGTGTTTGCTGCTTTTCTAATTATTGTCCTCAGTGACCTCATCTAGTCCAACACGTGTGGCATGTGCATGCCAGTGACCCCCAACCTATTCTGCAGTGCTGACCCCTCCCTAGGACTTTAGGCCCATGTGGCCTCCCACACACTTGGCCTCTCCCTGTCCTAACGGATGGACGTCCCAGACTCAAGCAGCCCGGCCCTCAGGCCTGCCCTTCCCCTGATGTCTTCCATCTTAGTTCATCCAGTGACTGAACAAAGATCTAGACGTTACCCTGGATTCCAGTCTCTCCTTTGACTCCACACGGAACTCATCCCAAGACCGATTATTTCTTCCCCTAAACCATATTTCTCTTAATCTTAATTACTATGACCATGGCCCAAGCTAAGTTATTGTAGGAGCTTCTTAACTGATTTTCTTCTTCCACTTTTGACCCTTGAAAACTGCTCTATGTCTGGGAGAGCCGGGGAGGCTCAGTCGGTTACGTGTCTGACTTCTGCTCAGGTCATGATCTCACGGTTCCTGAATTCAAGCCCTGCGTCGGGCTCTGTGCTGACAGCTCAGAGCCTGGAGCCTACTTTGGATTCTGTATCTCACTCTCTCTCTGCCCCTCCTCTGCTCATACTCTGTCTCTCTCTCCCTCAAAAATAAACATTAAAAAACAACAACAAAAGCATGTCTGCCACCAGCGGGATTCATTTAAACATCAATCACATTATGTTAGACTCTTGTTTCAAAAAAGTGATCACTAGGGGTTCCTGGGTGGCTCAGTCGGTTAAGTGTCTGACTCTTGATTTCAGCTCAGGTCATGATCTCATGGTGGTGGGATCGAGCCCCGTGTCGAGCTCTGTGCTGAGCACGAAGCCTGCTTAAGATTCTCTCTCTCTCTCCCTCTAACTTTGCTCCTCTCCTCCTCTCATGCATTCTTGCTCTCTCTCTCTCTCTCTCTCTCTCAAAAATAAATAAATAAATAAATAAATTAATTAATTAATTAAATTAAAAAGTGATAATAGCTCACTTAGTGCATTTGACATGAAAATCTTAATTCTTTTCCTGGCTTAAAAGCCCTCTGTGCTCTGTACCTCCTCTCGCCTAAGTTAAATCTTTCTTCAAGAAGGAAGGCTTCCTTGGCCATAAAGCCAAAGTAACCACACAGTTACTCTTTATCACATGCCCTTTCAGCGGCCCTGTGTATTACTGCTAGCTGATATTTTCATTATTTTATTGACTCATTTATTTATTTGTGGTTTGTGTTCCCAGACTGGGATGCAAACTCGAAGAGAGCAGGGACCTTGCATCCTCAGAATTTGGAGCAGTACCTGTTACAGAGCAGAAGTTCAACCACGATCTGTGGAATAAATGAGTCCGTGGACGCCCGAAGGGTGGTATGACACCATCCCGTCATGCTGTGCCCTCTCCCTGAATCCAGTAAGCGTAACACTTGGCTCTTGCTGTGTTACAAGTCACCCGAAGTTAATGACTTACCACGACAGGCATTTGCTTTTGCTCACAGGTCTACGGCTCAGCCGGGCAGTGCTGCTAACTTGGGCCAGGTTTGGTTGATCCTGATTTGGCTTCCTCGGATCTGTGGTCAGCGGGCAGATGGGCCAAGGGCTGCCTGGTCTAGGAAGGCCTCTCTCAGAAGTCTGGCAGTTGTTTGGCTGTCAGCAAGAGTGACAGGGGGACCGGGGCAGTGTCTCTTTCATCCAGCAGGGCAGCTTGCTCCCGTGGTCCAGGAGAAAGAGCACAATCATAGGTCAATCACGGGTCCAAGAGAAAGGGCACAAGTGCTCAATGCCTCTTGAGGCTGAGGCTTAGAACTGGCACACCATCACTGACCCTATATTCTGTTGGTCAAAGTGAGTCACAAGACCAGTCCAGATTTACAAGCGCAGGGAGACACTTACTGGCGGGAGGAAATGCAACGTCACGCTGCAGAGGTGTGGCTTCGTGGCAGGGTGAAGAGTTGGGGACATTTTTGCAAACACTCTACCACATTAAGAACGATGACAAAAATGGTCACTGCGTCTTGCTACGTTCTCCTTTCCGGACAAGCACATAAAGAGCATGTATAGGGCCCAGAAGCGCTTTTCCTTCAGTCCACAGAGGGTGGGTCACAAGATCCAACATGTCCTTGGCTGCATAGCTGTGGTGACAGGAGTGGCAGGAACCGGCCCCTGGGCACACTGCTGTCCACACAAATGTGCAGACTCCTCTGTCGCCGATGGGAGCCACGGGACTCTGGTCCTTCCTGATTCTCCCGCACTGTCATGGGTTCACCACTTAATTCCACACTGCATGTAAGGCAGGGCCTAGGAAGGTGCTAGTGCCTCTGTGAACCCGCCGCAGGGGCTGTAAACATCTGGGCTACCTGTTGTGCCAACTTGCATGCATTTGGTGAGAAACAGTGTTAAATCGAAAAGTGCTCCTTTTTTTTTTACCCCCTTGGAGAACACTCATATGACTCAGAATCAAAAGGCCTTGACACAGGCATCTTAAGAAAACTCCTTAAAAAGTGAGGAGAACGGTATGCTCAGCTTTGTCCGCGCCTTCCGAGCACAGTGGTCTGTCTGCATCCTGAGAGGTTCAAGGCTAAAGCAAAAAGAGCAAGTGTTTGTTCCAACAGATAAAGTCTTTCTCAAAAAATGCATACGCTGTCCTGACTATCAAAGTTATTCACCGCACCTCGACGATCTGAAGCTTGTCACTGAATCGCGAGATCCAGATGTGAACTCTAGGGGATCGACCATTGTTGCAGGTCCCCCACTTGGTGGCAAAGAGCTCCCCTGTCCTAGCTCCTTGTCTGAGTCCTCTCTCACCCTCCCAGTTGCCAGCTCAGGTTTAAGAAGTTCTTTCTCCACGCTCAGATGCCGATGACTGTGTTTGATTTGAACATATTGATTCCAGGCAGGTGACAGTGGACATAGCAATTCAGCTGGACAAATATTTAGATCAGTGAAATGTCCTTTGGAATCACTGGAGCCAAATGTTTCCTTTTCCCAACCATTTCGCTTGGCGACCTACCTCCCCAGCACAGAAGATTCAAATTCTTTCTAAATTTCATCTATTAAGAAAATACTTCTAGGCTCTAGCTACATGATATCTCCACTGGGAGCCTTGTTCTCCTCCATGCACTGAGCAAATCGAATCTGAAACAGATTGAAATGACTCAGCAGCAGGCCTCGGGCCTCTGTGTCTACCTACTCGTGCAGTTCACCAACCTTCAGGGCCCTCTTGCCATCCAGCCCGGAAAGAAAGGAAAAAAGTCAGTGGCCCCATTCTATTGCATTTGAAACTCTTCTTGCTGCCCACAGACACATTCCTGAAGGCACCAGTCATGGATGAAGAACTCCACTGGGGTCAGAGTTGGATCCCACGAGGCTGTCTGGGACTTGTGGGGGAAGCAGCAGAAACGCAGTGTTCTTAGTGCCTCTTGCTCATGATTCATGGCTCTCCACCCTGAGCTGCGAGACGTGCCCGCATTCACCACAGAAGGAAACAAACTATGAGCTTGGAGGGCCAGGGAGGAAACCAGAGGCATGCCTGGGATGATTAGGCACATGAAAAAACACTGTGGAAATCTTTGCTCGTCCTCCTCTCTGGCTGGAGATGCACAGAATACAATAGATAATACTGGAATGTGGCAGATGACGGGGCTGACATTGGATGTCTGTGTACGGTGAAGGCTTTCTGTCATCTTTGCTGGAGCAAAGGAAGGCTCTGGATAGCACAGGTGGTTTCATGATGGAACAAAAGGGCCAGTGTGGGCATAGTGATTAGGAAGGGCTTCCTATTTCTCTACGTGGAGAGAGCCCACTTCTCTGGACCAATGGAAGCTAAGGTCCTTGATGGTGCCCTAGTTACTGACCTCTTATCACTAGGACAGAACCAGCATGGCTGGTTCTGGTAGATCAGATATCTCCGGACACCCTTAAAAAGGGACTAGGATATTTGGTGCGTGGGCATAACGAATAGATGAGCGGGAATAGGTACCATTATGTTTGGTACTCACATCTCCACCAACTCCATGAAAGTTTGCAAAGCTCTTCTCCATCCTCAGCACCCTTTCACCAAAGTGTAGTCCTGAGAGTGCCTAAGGGGTATCTTACAGGGCCCACACATCAGCCCCAGCCTCTGACCTTAATGACCTGGTTGGCCTCTGTCCTGGCATCCACTACTCCCCAGCTACACAGGCCTTGACAACTTGGCAGGCTTTGGTAAAAAAGAGGAGAACCCTTCTCCTTCCATGTGACGATCAGCTACAGAAGATCCGACAGCAGGGTTGCCTACGCCCCCGGTTATGATAGGGTTTAATAAGGGTTTATTTCATACACTGAATTCTTTCTCTCCCTGGCACATGCACGTGGAGCAGCTGGGATGGGGTCATCCAACTACCTGCAACCAGTTTGAGTCAGAAGCATGACTTCTCCCAGATTTTTAGCACGTGTTGCTGAATCTGGTTTACACTCCGGGCTCTTCCCGTCACTGTGTGGCCTTTCTCCGGTGCCCTGCTTTCCCTCCATGCAAACTGACTCAGGGTGCCTTCCCTTCCCCACTTCCTCCCATTCCACCTGCTATGCCCATATGTTTGGATCCCGATTGTACACAGAAATCACATGCTCCCTTGAGGTCCCCTCAGGCCCCAGGTAAATCAGTTGGCATAAATACCAGCAGGGATGGGGGTGTCTCCTGGCCTCATCTGCCAGCCACACGCAGACCTGGTTCCAGTGCGGTGGAGAATTTTGTAATTGCTGCCATTCCTATTTGCTGCTTTGTCCGTGGTTTCCTGGTGTCTGAGTCACTGCACTCACAGGGCCACCAGGGTTGGCTCAGTCAGGATACCAGCCGCACGGCATGTCCCAGGGGGCAAGAGCTGTGTTGCCCGTGAGATGCGATGCAGGGTTTGGAAAGCCAGAGCAAGGGCAGCTGAGGCTCAAGCGCTGGTGAGATCTTGTTCCAACCAGGTTGGCCTAAAAAGGGTTGCAGATCCAGGGATCCAGAAGTGGTGCTGAGATCAAGCAAACGGTGTTTGGTGGTGATTTTCCTAAACATCGACGATTGTCTACTACTCACCTGCACAGGCCAGATCACGCTTGCTCTGCCGACGGGCCAGGCTGATGTAGAGGACCCACACACCCCAGACAGGTGTTATCCAGTGGCTAAACTCCCCCCTTATGCTTAGGGGGCTGTTCATAAGCACAAAGAGAACCAAAGACTTTAGTTCCTTTGTAGTGTTGGGCTTAACATAGCAACTAACAATATTCTACCCGGAATGGAAATTGGGGATTTTCTCTGCAGATTAGGTTCTTTTGCATTTCAGCTGCATACACAGTAGCCCCCCACCCTCATAAGTGGGAGAGATGACAGTCTGGGCATTCTGTTATTGAAGCAAAAGATAATCACTTCTTAGTGGACTCAAGTCTCATCCTCCTTTTCACACAGACACTTGTGTTGTATTTTGCTTTCTTTTTCCACTGTCATCCAGGGGGGCCTCTGATACCTCCTCAGTGTCACCCTTAGATCTTCGCACACCTGTTGTGTGTGACCTATAGCTGCTTAGGGGAAATGTGACTTGGGTGGCCTGCAAAAAATGAGCTAAAGGTTATTATCTCCATTTCTAGCTCTACAGCTGAGCAGCAGCACCACCACTAACCGACCAACCAATCGTTCATTTAATCATTTAATTGGAACCTACTGTGTGCCCATCACTCTCCTTGGCCTTGTGGACAGACGTGGCGTCTGTCCTCCAGTTGCTCAAACATCAGTTGGAGACACAAAAGTTACCCCTGTGAAACAGCTAGCAATCCCCTAAGAGCTCGACAGCACAACAACCCTGAACAGAAAAGAGGGAGAGCTCAGGGGAATGAGAGAGCCTCTTGAGGAAGGAGATGGCATGAGAGGTAGAAAGAACCTGAGTCTCAGCAATTCTTGTGCATCTATGTCCAACCGGGAGAAAGTGAGACGCGATTGCACTTATTACAGCCCAGCGTTGAGTACCAGTGGCACTGATGTGGTTACTAAGGGGTCCTGGGTGCCAAGGCGGGGATTAGGAAGGGAAACCAAGATATTTAGGCACATGCATGACTTTGAGAATGAGCACCTCTTTAAATTTGGTGTCTCTGTGTCCTCAACCTGGTCCTATCGTTTGATGGGTCCTGTCACTCTGATGCACACGCTCTCTTTCTATTTCATTCTGTAGCCCCACCTCCTCTGTATTTCTCTTTTTATTAGTATCTTCCTCCTTCCTGGCTGTTTCTCTCCATTCTTTCTCTTCTGTTCCTTTCTCCTTTCACCAGTGTGTCCCTAGTTCCCTTTCAGCACCCCTCAGTGATGCTCCAAACATTTCTAGATTCTGAAGTAGGCTGTTGTGCAGAGGTCATTGAGTGAGCGTAAGCAATGGCTGTGACCTGCATTAGCATTCTTATTTTTAATACTGTGCTGACAATAATACTGTTTTGTGTTAGAACCTGTAAGTCTTTGGATCTGGCTCCCAGGAAAGTCTAAGTTCTTTCTATGTAAGAACTCCTTTCTAAAGGAGTAAGGTGATTTAAGTTGCGTGGAAAAATTAACTTTAACAAAGGGAGATATTCTTAGCCAACGAATGCTTCCAAACATCTTCCCTTTGGAATATAAGCTCCTTGGTTATCTACCTGGTTCTCTACTGACCCCTCTCTCTACTTTATCTCCAGCACCTAAAATAGGGCTTGGTACATGTGACGTGCTTAATACATGTTTGTCAAATAAATGAATGTAGAGTTTTAGGAGTCAAAGGGGTTAAAATGAGGGAGAGGCTGAGGCATAAATAATCCCAGGTATGGGGCAAAATTATTAAAAAAAAAAAAAAGATGAAGTTTGAAATGGAAGCTGTGTTAAAGCTCGATATCCTTGACCTCTGCAGTACTAATTGGCGTATAAACTTGGTCTCATCATGTAACCTTTGTCTATAAAAGGGATGAGAAACAATGTTGAAAATCTATCTGCTTAAAAAAACCCTCCCTTTCCTTTTCAACCTGTGGTTTGGGTGGTCCCATCGGAAGTGACTTTATTTGGTTTGGATTTTGAATTTGTTGCCTTTCTACAACTTTTGTCTCCACTTGGTACCTGGACGACCCTTTGATCAGAGCCTCAGAGGACTAACTGACGTATAGATGGCATCAGTGAAACAAAGCCTTGCTTAGGAGCTTTGGGAATAGAACTAAGTTTCTCGTCCTCTTTTTCACAGTTGAAGCCTGTGTTTTCTTAGTTTTATTCTGTGTTACTATTGGTTACAAACATTTATTTTAATTTTTTAATTTTTTTTCAATGTTTATTTATTTTTGGGACAGAGAGAGACAGAGCATGAACGGGGGAGGGGCAGAGAGAGAGGGAGACACAGAATTGGAAACAGGCTCCAGGCTCTGAGCCATCAGCCCAGAGCCTGACGCGGGGCTTAAACTCACGGACCGCGAGATCGTGACCTGGCTGAAGTCGGACGCTTAACTGACTGCGCCACCAAGGCGCCCCTTGGTTACAAACATTTAATGCACAGGTTGTTCCTTTGGTTCCTGTGCTCCTTCCTTCATAGTCATAATGTCTTGTTAAATGACATAAGTCACCTGAGCGGGTGGCCTGAGAATCAAAGTCTGTATGGCCTACAAGGAAGAGGGTAGATCATAACCCAAGCCCACCCCACATTCTCTGGGCCCCTCTGGGTAAAGTGCTGGGTATTTGCTTGGTAGAGTTAAGGTATTCAATAGATGTTCATGCTTTCCTTTTCCTCAAGAAGGAAGGAGGAAGCTATCTTTAGATGCTGAAGTCTGATTTTGTATAAAGAACTGGGTTATCACATCTGGGCAATCTTGGAGGTCTTTACCCTGCCTTTTGTGCTTTGCTCACTGGTATTCAACATTTTTCTTTTTCCACGTCGTCAATTCCTTCCCCTCCATCTTGGCAGTTGCACTGACTTACTTTTCTGAGCCTGAAATGGTGAGAGGGAGGGTAGCAGCAAAGAGGAGAGGGGTATGTGGGAGGCCATTCTCTGACATGGAATAAAACATAAACATAGCTGGGAGACTGATTCATCCATGAGTGTGAACAGTGGTAGAAGCAGGTGATTGCTTGAGGTAATCTCAGAAGGTCCCCATCTTTAAGAGTGGGGGTTGCAAATTAGCACCCCGGGAGTCAAGTCCAGCCACAGACATAATAGCTTAGCCAGCAAAGGGTTTGGAAATGTTTTTGCTAGGTCAAGACTAGAAGAGGTCCCACTCCCTATTGTCTTGTCCTGGACAAGTAACATGCTTATGCAAATATGCTTACGCCGTCTTTCTAAGTGTACTTTAACAGTCCAGACTCGAATGTCAGTTGAAGCTCCTTGATGGAGGCTCTCCCACGTAAAGAAGACCTACACCAACTCATCACCAGCTCCTTTATTCCTCATCTTGGTATTTCCCAGAGTGGTTTAGGCCATGATCACAAAGTTTGAGGACCATATCTGCAGACAGTCACTGCAAAAATTAACATCCTGATTGACTGCTAGAAATTGTCTGACTCCATGTGTCACAGCCTCTCCTTCTACTTTTCCCTGCTATTCTAGATATGTGACAAGCCAAACTCTTTCTGTGTCAATCTTCACCGTGTTGAGCTCTGTTGGAAGCCTCTGGGAGCTCAGTGTGCAAAGGAGATAAGCCAGGGGCATGATGCTTGTTTAACGGTTCTCTCTGTAGTGTCCTTGTATTTTCAACTCCTTTTTTCTTGCCCATTTCCTTGGCCTTTTATCATAAATTCCCTGTGTTGTTTCTATACCACTCTTGGCAGAAGGATCCACTGTATTCCTTTATTAGCTCGACTTTGTAAGGAAAAGGACGCCAGGGTACCATTTGATGATTTTTCTCGGCTAGATTTTGGACACTCATATTTATTGGACCATCACATTTTAATACCTTTACATATCATCCTTTTGCCCCTTCCAGAAGCTAAGCTGTTCTCTTTTTTGTGGTCCTTTGTTTATCACATTACAGTGTTGATGTCTACTTTGGTGTCAGAGACGGACTTCCCTCACCACCTCCTTTTAACTCCTGCATGAGAATGTAGAACCCCAAACACTGGGAAGTTTCCATGGAAGGCCGCTTGATTCTCTCTTAAGGATATCACAGAGGGGATTTCTACGGTCACAGAATATGAGGGTGGGTTCCAAGACCACTTCAGTCTACTCCAGCTTAAAAAAAATATTTTAATAAGTTTATTGGGGGAGTATTCTTGGGATCACCATCGTTGAGGGAATAATAGAACAGGATTGAGCAGAGGCGGATGTTGAACTACAATGCCATCATGGCATATTTCTACCATTTTTTTAAATAGGGCACTCTGAAGCTGAATGTATTTTCAAAGATATCTCAAGTCAGGCAAGGGAGCCACATGGATCAGTAAATTGCTGTGGACGCCCTCGGGAAGGGGGCATGACCTTGGCCATATTCCAGCCTTTAGATTCTGAAAATGTGTTAAAGGATGTGTTTGGCCGTTTATACAAAGGAGTCTATATATACCCAAAGTGCGTACCCAAAGCCCTCAGGATGTGATGCCTCACTCAAGTTTTCTATGATGATTGCCTTGAAAATATTGTCTGTTGATGACACTTGTAGGCACACTTATTAGTAACGAAGTATTCATCTCAGCTAGAAGCGAGGGGACAAAGGGAGACACAGCGTGCCAGTAGGTAAGACTGGACTCCAGAGAGGATGACAGGGGCTGGGGTGGGGTATGAAGAAGGAGGCCTCACCTTGCAATACTCCTCTCAGAATGGAACCTGCTCAATTTTTAATTTTCTGCCTTGGGCATGGAACATGCTTTGTTTCATCTTTAGCTTCTGCTTGGAGGGGTCGGAGTATTTTCTCAGCTTACCTTTTCCAGTGTCTCAGGCTGTTCACTCTGGGGTGCCTTGCTTGTGGTTTTAACCTTTTATCTTTCTTTGTGATGGTTGTTTTGAGTTTACAACTAATCAAATATTCCACGGGCACCCTGGGGTGTGACCGGTCAGTGAGGAGCCAGAGACAATTCAAAGCCGATTTCCCACTCTCCAGTCTCACCGAGTGATTTGAGGGAAGGAGGGAGCTCCTAACACATGGAGTGTGAATTGTGTGCATAAGCGACTTGAAACCCAGGCAACCTTCAGCTCAGGACTTCCTGTTAATCAGCTGGGTTTTCTGGCATAGCAACGAGCAAATGGCATTAATGAGGTAGGCATAGAAGATGGCACAGGGGCTTGAACAGTCAGTAGGAGCTGGGCCCCGCAACAGTAGAGAAACAATAAAAGAGGGGGTTATTTTATCCTCTTCCCTTTTTTCTTTCTTTCTTTTTTTTTTTTTTTTACAGTCGCAACTTTTTGGCTGATTAAAGTACTTTTCCTGGTTCCAAAAGGGAAGTGTCTTTTGTATTACACGCTAGAATGTCAGTTCTCATTACTAAGCCCTAGCTGTTCAAATGCTGTCGGAATCTCCCCAAGGCCTCCTTGGGGAGACTGTAGGCAGAAATTTCAAGGAGCTTATGCCAATTATTTTCCTTCTATCTACATATTGATGGCTGACCCACAGTAATCATGTGAGTCAGGTGCTATGAACACTGTTTCCTTTATTTCATTCATGGCTTTTAAGGCAGATAAGATTTTTTTTTTCTAAAGACTCCTTTTCCCTTGGTTTCTTGCAACTACCATTTTTGTTTTCTACTTGAAAATGACACGGCCGACCAGAGACAGAGTGACCCAGGCTTTTTTTTCCTTTTCTTTCAATTATTTGGGCCTTTTTCACACTGATTACCAGAGTTAGTAGAGGGTGTATAACATAAACATATTCTGAGGCCTCAGTGGTGGGAGCAGGTGTAGAACTCCAGGCTTCATTGTTCAAAAGTCTATAATTTTGGGTCCTTTAAAAATTTTTTTTTAATGTTTATTTATTCTGGAGAGAGAAAGAGAGACAGAGCATGAGCAGGGGAGGGGCAGAGAGAGAGGGAGACACAGAATTTGAAGCAGGCTCCAGGCTCCGAGCTGTCAGCACAGAGCCTGACGCGGAGCTCGAACTCATGAACCATGAGATCGTGACCCGAGCGGAAGCCGGAGGCTTAACCGACTGAGCCGCTCAGGTGCCCCACGTGGTTTGGGTCCTTTTATGGTTAAGTTACAGATATTAACCTGGCAACTCACAAGGGAATACAATTAATTGAAGGATATGCAGTAGTCATTTATTAAGAGCCAAAGCCCAAGACCAAGTATCAGAAAGCATGAGCACCTGGGAATGTAGGTAGCAGAAAGTAAGGGACACTGTCTTCAGGGAAGTTATCAGGGTTTTGGGTCATCTTCAGTTTAGGTCTTTGTTCTGTTCACGATTAAAATTTCCATGACAATCTGGGTTGACCCAGTTGGGCCCATGCCAACCTCTTGGCTAGATAAGGGTGAAGAACCTTAGCTGATAGTCCTTCTGAAACTGCTCAAAACAAGGGAAACATGCAGAGCATAGCAGGTTTAGACAGGCTAAATCAGCAGATGCCTTTCACAAGCTGAGAGGTCCCAGATTGCCCGGGAAAGGGACGTCCAATGCTAATCTTACACTGACTCTTGTCATTATGACGAAATAGCAGGAGAGTCTGAATGTTTGTGTCCACCCCCAAATTCATCTCTTGAAGCCCTAATCCCCAAGGTGATGGTATTTGGAAGTAAGACCTTTGGGAAGTAATTAGAGTTAGATGAGGGCATGAGGGTAAGGCCCTCATGATGGGATTAATGCCCTTATAAAATGAAGATCAGAAAAGAGCTCTGTCTCCCTCCACCACATACACATCAAGGGAAGGCCATGGGAGGACATAATGAGAAGATGGCCATCTGAAAACCAGGAAGAGGGCTCTCAACAGACACTGAATCTGCTAGTGCCTTCATCTTGGACTCCTCAGACTTCTTGGGAAGTGTCCTTGGACTCTCCCAGAGCTGTGAGAAAAAGATGTTTGTTGTTTAAGCTACCAGTCTGTGGTGTTTTGTTACAACAGGCCATACTAACTATGATGGAACCTCCTTCTCCTTTTCTCAAAGCAGCCAGATGGGCTCCATATTACCTGTTTTGGAAGGAAGATGAACCACAGATACTCTTCTGAACAGTAAACTGATCCCCGAGAGCAATCAGGTTCAGCAGATTCCATCCCAGCTGAGAGGAGAAGTCAGGGTACATGGTGAGCACAGACCCTACCTTCCTAGGTTCTGAAGATTTTTCTTGAGTGGCTGGAAATCCCAGAAGGGTGGGTGATGAGTCTCCCAATCTCCTGTCTCCCGATTGTCCTCTTTAGCTGATCAGACAGGCTTCTATCAAGTCTTAGCAGGCCTCGTGTGTATTATTTATTTGATTAAAAAAAATTGTGTCATTTGCTTTTAAGGAGCCTCTGGGAATGAGCATAATTAAGCATAGATTAAAATGTCTGAAAGATTGAAAACCACCATGATGATATAGTGAAACGCATACAAGAAGCTTAAAAACATCCCCACATTGCCATTCCATCAAAGCATCCCAGTTTACAGCAATAGCCGAAAAACCAAGCCTCACTGGAAATGATCAAACTGGGATTTCAGCGGTAGAACACGGGCAATAATTCTAATAATTTGGGGAGGTTAATTTGGAAAAGAGCTCATCTGTACCGCCAAGGAAAGCTAAAGGGCGTCAGGTGGATTCAAAGGAGGAGAAGGAAGAGAAGAAAAAAGAAAGGGAGGAGAAAAAAAAAAAAGAAGGAAAAGGAGGAGGAAGAGAAGGGGAAGAAGGAGGAAGAGGTGGGGAGGAGAAGGAGCCACTGAGACACCATAACAAACACAGCTGGGCATGAGCAGGGGATTGGACACCAATGTCTGAGCACTTGCTATGAGCCAGGTGATGTTCTAGGTGAGTGAGATGGGCACGCTGTCCAGTGCTCAGAAATTTTAAACAATGAAGTCACTTGCACAGCACGAGATGTTCTATGAAGGAAACATAGTGCGTAAGACACAGTTAGTGGGTGGCTACTCAAGGTTGGGTGGCAGGGATTGTCTCTATCAAGGTGATTTTGAGGTGTGTGAAGGGAAGAAAGCAGCCCCGTGAAGATATGGGGAGTGGCTTTCCCTGCAGAAGGGGTGGGGACTGCAAAGGCCAGGAACTGAGGCGGGATGATGGCCAGGGTATCCTTCCTGGAGACTCTTGGGGAGGGGAACCGATGCTGTGCACGTCAGGGTGGGGCAAGCGGTGGCCAACATGGAGCACAAGTTGTCACTGAGCACCTTTTCTGGAGGGCTGCTTTTGGGTAACCCTATCAGTCGGCTGCCTTGGGCCCTAAGTAATGGAAAACCCAACCAGTGGTAGGTTAATTGTATAAACTCAAAAGTTTTGTTTGGTTTTGTTTTCACCAAACAACCTGAAAATTGCCAGCTCCAGGATCGGCACAGTAACTCGCTGATCAAGTTCCTGGGGACGTTTCTTTCCGAGTTTTTTTTCCCCGTAGGATGTCAGAGGCAAATTCTCTCACAGTTCGAAGAGCCTGCAGCTCTAAGCTCTGTGTCATCACATAGCGGCGGAACAAGCAGGCAAGAGGATGCGTCCTCTGACACCTGCCTCAACAGGGCTGACTAGACAGACACGTACCCCTAGACTAGAAGGGCCCCGAGAGTGTTAGCTCAGGCATAGCCCTTTCTGTGCCCAGCACAGAGCTGTCTCCAAGGTGGTATTTGGAGATCCTCTTAGGAGAGAAAACTTCTGGAATAACGCAAATAGGGAGGGTGTTCCAGGGGAGCCCATTGCTTCATGCTCCCGAGGAGGAACAGAGCCACAGTGGTCTTAGCTGGGCTTTGGTGGAGTGGGAGGAGAGGGATTCTGGGGTGCTAGAAAGGACACACCAGTGTCTCCATCTTGGAGTGTAAGACGGAGAGTGGGGGAGAGAGTGAGCAGAAGAGGGTAGTGTTAGCAGGGCGGAGGTGCAGAGTCCAAGGCTGGAGGGAAGAGGTGTAGGCTCTGGGCAGCCTCCGTGGGCGCCTATCCTAGCCTCTCACCTGACCACTGGCTAGCCATGCTCTGCCCTGTACGTCACCGTCTATGACATGGGGGTGATAGTAATACTTGTCTCGTAGGGTCTTAGGACAAGCAGGCATTCAGTACATATGAAAACACACAGAGCAATCTTGGTAGAAAGCAATCAGTAGGCAAAGGATGGCTATGCTTTAACTGCGATTCTCTACCACTCACCTCTTCCAGGGTTAGATTAGCCTACATGTATTTGCAGATCTGACGTTTGCTGTACAGATCTTGAAGAATCTTCACATGTGCTACCTCACGGGGTCCCTGGTCACACTGCTCTCTTTATAGCAAACTTGTGGCTATAAAGCCTGAGAAATCTTTTGGCGGTGTCAGAGCCATAGATGGTACCCAAGAGCCTTTGAGGGAGGCTGCCCAGGGTTCCTTTCAGGAGCCGCTCACCCAAGGGGGAGTTCTCTGGGCGTGTGGAGGGGAGCAGTCTTGGACCCTGCCTCAGTTAGAGCCAGTAAATGCAGCAGCAGCTTTTTTGATGTTCATGGGGTCAGGAGTGCTCTTGGCATTGCCTCAGCTGCTTCTCACTGTGCCTGGGAGGCTGGGGTGCGGGGGAGGGGAAGGGGGGAGAGGTGTGAATAGAGAAGCAGGACCTTTTGATTTCTTTCCTTACCAACAGGAGCATTTACTCCCTCCAGAATCTGGGCATCTGTGAGAGAGCTGAACTCTGTTTTATGAGAGGATTTTTTTCCTTCTTCTTTTTTTTTTTTTTTCTTTTCCCATCAACACTTGTCAGGGATTCAAGGCAAAAAGCCTGGCAAAGGCCTGGGCTTCTGCACCAGCTCCGGCAAAAGATGGGTCTAAACAGGGAACAGAGAGAGGCATTGTTCCAAACACTGCAGAGTGGGAAAAGTAGGTCAGGGAAGAAAATGCAGGTTTGACAGAGCTGGGAATTGAACTTGTCACCTCAGAGCTCATTGGTGTAGAAAGTGAACAGCCAGCAAGGGACGAGGGAGTAACTGAAGTCTGCTGCCAGGGCAGGGGCAGACACACGCTGTGAAAAGCTGCCTGCGTGATGGTCATTGCCTCCTTCCAGGGCCAAACGCCCCCATCTTCCCTCCTGCCCCACCCTCAAAACCCCTTCCCTGGGAAACTAAACCAAGTGATGATTCTAGACGAGAAGAGCAGCTGAGACTGTCTCTGGAGAGAGTGCCAGGCGGCAACTTCCCAGCCACCAGCTGCATTTGCAGGACTGGGAATTGAGACAACCCCCACCCTCCCGGAGAAGAGGCTCTAATTACAATCAACATCACCTTCTAGGAAACTTCTGGGTGGATGGCTACCAGCAGAGAAAAGCTTTCTCCTCACTACCCTCCAATTGGTGCTGGAGCCAGGGGTCCTGGCTGTAGCCTAGGAAGAGAAAAAATACCTCTAAAAACTTGCCCAAACCTTGGTAATTCTCCTTTCTCCCAGAGTCAAGGTTCTGAGCTATTTTGGATGAAGGGTGCTTTCTCCCTGACTCTTACACCATTTCATTTGGAAACCTCCAATTTCTTGTTCTGGACGCAGCTTTTGCCTAATAAACACGTCAACCTGCTCCTTGTGGGTCTCAAACATCTTTCCGTTGCAATAAGGGTGACTTTGAATCTATCATTCCAGATCTGCCTGCCCCACTGTTGGTACCAAGAAGTACAAGTTCATTGGATATTCCAACGTGCGCTTGGATCTGATAGAAACTTGTAGCTAAAGACCACAAACCTCTGTGGTTACCGCTCATTGTTGGACTTTCTTTTGTAATTAATGACCCGTTTTCCCTCTCTGTGGAATGGGGACAGCAGTGGGAATAAGACCACTTATTTAAAATGGAAAGACTATTGGACAGGATCCAAAGACTCAGATTCCATTTCTGCCCGATATTCATCTAGTGACTTTAGGCCATTTATTGAAATTCATCACTTTCAGATTCCTCAGCTATAAAATGGGAATAATATCATTTATAACAGAGTTGTAAGGTTTCAACCAAGCACAGATGAGGTTCGTGTGTAAAGGCACCTTTCCCAATCTTGGCGCCTAGAGGATGCTTAATCCGATGTTTGCTTCCTTCTTTCCCCATTGCTGATAATACTGAAGGAATTTCTGGAGGATGTGTTTGAAGTTAGATATACTTAAGACTAGTTTTTAAAAAATGGAGCAAGGAATAGGATATGTCTTGACCTCTAGTCCTGCACTGTTCAATAGAGTAGCCAAGAGCCCTGTGTGGCCATTTAAATTTAAAATCATTAAAATTAAAATTAAAAAACACAAGTCCTCAGTCGTACTTGCCGCAATTCAAGTTCTCAATGGCCACAGGTGGCTACTGGGTATCCTACTGGGCAACGAAAGTAAAGGAAACTTCCATCATTGCCGAAGGTTTTGTTGGACAACGTTGAAAGGATTCCTGCAGAAATTGCTTTATCGTGATGTTATTTACCAAAAGAACAGGTTTCTTAAGGCAAAACTCAGATGTATTTTTGTCTCAGAGTATACAGTCTTCTTTCAGTGGTGTATCCTTTAAGTCACACAGTTACAGAGCCCGAGGTGGGGCTCAAACTCACGAACCGTGGGATCAAGACCTGAGCCGAAGTCATACATTCAACCGACTGAGCCACCCAGGCACCCCTATTTCTTGTGTTTTTTATTTCAGCCCTTCTGACCGGGGTGAGGTGGTATCTCACTGTGGGTTTGATTTGCATCTCCCTGATGATGAGTGATGTCGAACATCACGTCGGTTGGCCAACTCCTCCCGCCAACCTCAGCAGAGAGAAAAAGGCCTGCAAATACGATTTAGGTGAAGATACAACTTTCATAGTGTGCTTCCCTGTATAGCCATGGAATGGAAGGTGAGGGAGACGAGCCATTCACATGGCTTCCCTGTATAGCCATGTGAATGGAAGGTGAGGGAGACGAGGCCACCACACTCTGTCATCGTACTGTGGGACAGAAGAGGTGACTTTAAAGCAGGTGGGAATCCCTACCTTTGCAGCCTTTCAAGAGCAGAGTTAGAAGGGAGGATTTGGGGGTGGAGGGTGAAGGAGGTTGCTGTTGCTGTCGGGGGTAATGTGAGTGAGGAGGCCGGAAAAAAAATTCTCAGACAAAATGAGTGTTGTGAAACCGGGAAGAGGGGCCTTTTCTAAACCCCAAATTGCTTTCGCCTCCTGGCTATCAGTATTAGTGGAAAAACTTTTGGTGTTCATTTTCCACCCCAAGGACCCAAGTGCCCCAAGGACCTGTCACTTTAGGCTTCCATATGACACCCCTTCCCTCAGGGCAGCGAGCACAAGTTATCCACCTGCTCTCACTTTCTGTGATCCAAATAGAGCAGAAGAAGTTTCCTGGAGGGATTAAAATGCACACCTGAATGACTCTAGCCCGCTCCAGCCTGGAGAGAAGCAGAAGTCGGGGTGATGGGGGGGCATGAAATGAGTCAAGGTTAATTCAGCATGGGAGGGAAGTCTGAATTATTCATTTCCTGACCCTGTACCGGGTACTTTTCACCGCAGTCTGTTACAGTCTCTTTCGGGGCAGTGTAGTCGCACGGGTTTCTCAGTCACCTTTTAAAACCATGCCTTGTCCTCTAGTGTCCAGCAAAGGGATTGCTAACATCGGGCTCTTGTGCTGCCTTTTAGGGGCGCCGAGATGTGGGCCAGCTGGGGGCGGGGGGTGGGGGGAGAGCAGCCACTTAGCACTTGAGTCCCATTCGGGCCGAGTGGTTGGGGAGGACAAGAAGGGAGATTACAAACCAGAAGTGAGAAAAGCATCTGAGGGTTCGGAGGAGGGTGGGAAGGAGGAGGGAGTTTCATAGAAGATGTGCGATTTGGTTTCCTTACGTCACTGGAGCTCTTTTGTCTTTAAGTGACATTTCCAATGGGAAGTTCATCTGAACGAGAAACAAAATCTAGACAAAGCTTTCCTGACCTAAGTTAAGCAGGGGTCATCCCGGAAAGAGGCTAGGGCTGCTTCAGAGAAATCAGAACCGTCGGCCTTGGCGAGGCTGTTCTTACTCGGTCGGGGCTATTTCTCACGTCCCCGCTGCCCCGTGAAGTACGCGTCACAAAATATGCCAAGCGGTTTCTGGATCTCCGAGATGCTTTGGCTGGCATTTTATTTAACTCGTGACATTTTTGACTGTTCTTATTCTGGTGGGCATCAATACTGCCCAAGCCTGCAGTTGTCGCAGAATTGAAAGCCGCGTTGGGGTACCGCTTTGTCGTTAATTGTCGCTTCGTGGCCACCACTCCTGACCGGGCTGAAATAGCCGAGCGAGTGTACGAGGCCAGAGGCCAACCTTTCAGGGCCACCAACTGGGGAGGGTCCATGGGCAAACTGCGCTTACGAGCTCCGGATGTTAACCTGGTCTTCCTGGGCGAGCCTAACTCAGAAGCCATTTAAGGTCAAGGTCTCAAGCCCAAATGCCTCCAGGGTCCGTGGAGAAGTAAATGAGCGGGTGGGGGGTGGGGAGCACACTGGTAGTGAGCGCTGAGGACGGTGGTAAACGGGAGAGCACAAGGTGGGTATCAGAGTGAAGCTGGCACTCAGCTCTAGCAGATTGGTGTCGTAAAGGAATGCCAGCCCGGCATTTTCAGACTTGCCAGGGTTTTGTGAAGTCTCCAGATTTTTTTTTTTTTTTTTCATGTTGGCCCAAAGTCAGGCCAAGCAGAAAAAAAACGTCTGTGGGCCAGACTCAGCTAGCGGGACACCGGTTTGCAAACCACGGTTTGGGCTCATCTGTGACGAGGCTGCTTCGGGTACACTGATTTGCACAAGTAGTTTTTGTTTGTTTGTTTGTTTCATGGCTCCTATGATCCTGAAATCCAGCCCCCCCCCCCCGCACACACACCCCCAAATGGCACTAGTATCAAATAAGGCCAAGGGGTGAACACCGGCCTCCTCTCATGTGGCGCTGTTCTGCTAAGTGGTTCTTACCAGCCCTCAGCTGTACAGCTCGTCACCCCGTTCCAAGCACGGCCTGGTCCTTCTTGGGGATTGGAAATGGTGCTCTTGCTCCTTTTCCAGCTAATTGCTTTAATGCATCCTGAATGTGTCTAGGCTGCCGCCCCTAACCACTGGGTCATCATTTATTCACAGGCCTGAAGTCCCTTAAGCAGCCTCCTGCTGGCCCTCACGCTGCAGGGGATTAATGTAGTCTGGTTGGTGAGTCAAAAAGAAAGATGACATCATTTTCATGTCAAGAATGAGGATGTGCGTTTGTGTATGTGAGGGTTACGGAGTGCAAAGTGAGGAAAACTAAAGCTACTTCTCTTCCAAAGTGGCACGGTGCTCCCCCCCACCCCCACCCCCTTCTTTTGCTTTCAATCCAATCTGGCTTCTCCCAAGTGAGTTATTAATATGGGACACAGCCTGGCTTCCTCCCTTCTGTCTCCTCATATAAATCCAACTAATTAATTTACTTTAACAAGAGGAATCTTTTTCTATCTCTCCCAATCTTCATCGCTCAGCTTAGATTCTCTTGATTCAAACACAAGACACGCAGCTGTAATAATCACACATAGAATCTTATCTGGATCATCAGATCTGCTATCAAAAACTTGGCGGGGGGAAGGAATCTTAAATAAAGGGACCATCGAATGAAAAGACAGGTTAACTATCAGGTGAAGGCTGGAATTCACATTCCGTCCAGTCCAATTAATGAAAGGAAAGTGGAAAGTATCCTGCGTGTGCTGGAAATCTGACAACGTGAAGAGGTGTACAAATGGTGTTTGCAAAGCTCCGCGACGTTGAGTTCATTCAGCAACCATAGAATGGTGACATGACAAGGCCTCCTCCCAAACGATCAGTTAAATCTTGTGTCCCCTTTCTGTGTATGAATGGAAAACCCACCCCAACACGCCATTTTAGAAAACTACTCCGCCCCCCATAAATGTCCCCCCTGCCCCCGAGACAATCAGGGCTGTGTTGGGGTCAGCATTGCCCTGTTTTCTGGGACAGTGGCAGCACCCACAAGGTCAATGAGGTTGATCTCGCAGGGGAAATTCAGGTCAGAGGACAAAGGTAAGGGCAACTCGAGGGGAGGCAGGAAGGTGTAGGACAGATTTCCCATGTGAATGAGGATGGGTGGACCTTCCCAGATCATTCCTTAGAGCTCCTTTCATTCTTTCCTTGGTGCTGCAAGGGATTTTCTTTCTTTGTGGAAAGTGTCAGTGCCTGTCTTTCAAAAGCCAAAAAAAAAAAAAAAAAAAAGTAAAAAAGAGGATTTGCAAAAACAAGCGCCATGCTGCCCATTTGCACATTGGTGCAGAGAGAGAAGTCAGGAACTGCTAATGAATGTACCAGCTGTGTGTGGAAAATCAGCCAAGCTTGGGCTTTGGGCTTTGGGCTTTTTATGTCTCTGCGGAGATCCCGATTCTAGACTGCCCGTGAGAAACATGAGCATGGCTTCAACCACAACGTGAATAACGAGTAAAGGTAACAAAGGTGAGGCTATCCTGAAATACTAGTTGAAAACGAACCCCGTGTCGAGGAAAAGCAGCTATCATTCTGTTACCACTTTCTGATTTGGTAACAACTTAAATCCAGGCAAAACCCTTCTCTTCTTCTTAGGACCCGAGACTTGAACTCCCCTTTCTTAGATTTGAGGACTGGGAAGTTTAGTTGTTTGTTAAAGGTATGTTCCCTGTTTTTCTCTCTTTCTCTCTCTCTTCTCTCTCTGTCTCTATCTCTCTGTTTCTGTCTCTGTCTCTTCCTCTCTCTCTTCCCCATTCCCTACTCACCCCCCAGCCCCGATCCCTCCCCGACTTCTTCTCCCTCCTTCTCTTTTTTTCTCTTCATCTTCTTTTTCTCTCTAGATTTATTGAGGTGTAATTGACAAAATTATAATACATTTAAGGAATATGGCATGATGGTTTGCTATACATATACGTTGTGAAGCGATTCCCACCATGGAGCTAATTAACACATCCATCACCCCATATACTCACCTTTATTTTGGTGAGAACCCTTAAATTCCACTCTCTTAGCAAATTTCAATTATACAATTCAGTATTATCAACTGTAGTCATCATGTCATACATTAGATATTCAGACCTTACTCGTAACTGAAAGTTTGGGTCCTTCTATCAGCCTCTCCCTACTTCATTCTTCACACCAGACCAGCCTGCCCACCACCCACACCAGACCCTGACAACCACAATCCTAGTCTGTTTCTATGAGTTCAATTTTTCTTTTTTTTTTTTTATGGTCCACCACTAAGTGATACTATGCAGTATTTGTTTTTCTTATCTGGCTTATTTCACTTAGCATAATGCCCTCCAGTTTTATCCAGGTCACAAATGGCAAGGTTTCCTTTTTTTTTTTTTTAATGGATGAATAATATCAAACTGTACACATATACCACGTATTCTTTATCCATTCATATGTCGACTGACCCTTGGGTCGTTTCCATACCCTGGCTATTTCCAAACCTTGGCTATTGTGAATAATGCTGCAACTGACAGGGGAACACAGATATCTCTTTGAGACAGTGATTTTGTTTCCTTTGGAGACATACCCAGACATGGGATTGCTGGATCACGTGGTAGGTCTATTTTTATTTTCTTGAGGAACCTTTGTGCTATTTTCCACAGTGGCTGCACCAGTTTACATTCCCACCAATAGTATGCAAGGATTCCCTTTTCTCTACATCCTCACCAGCATTTCCTCTCTTTTTGACAGTAAACATCATAACAGGTGTAAGGTGATATCTCACTGTAATTTTGATTTGCGTTTACCTGCTGATTAGTGATGTTAAACACCTTTTCATGTACCCGTTGGTCATTTGTATGCCTTCTTTAAAAAAAATGCCTATTCAGGTCCTTTGCCCACTTTTAACTGGTTGTGAGTGGTTTTTGTTTTGCTTTGCTTTGTTTTGAATTATATGAGTTTCTTATATATTTTGGATATTAACCCCTTATCTATTGGATATGTGGTTTGCAAATATTTCCTCCCATTCCATAGGTTACCTTTCCTATTGCTGATGGCTTCTCTTGCTGTGCAGAGGCTTTTTAGTTTGGTAGAGTCCCATATTTTTCTTTTTGCTTTGGTTGCCTTTGTTTTGGTTGCAAATCCAAAAAATCATTGCCATCATCAATTTCATGGAGTTTACCAATTGTTTTCTTCAAGGAGTTTTATGGCTTGAGGTCTTACACTTAAGTTTAATCCATTTTAAGTGCTTCTTGTGTATCATGTAAATAGGGGGCTAGTTTCGTTCATTTCTTCCTTTTTAGTGCCAGAGATGACATATCTACTCTTTGACTGGAATAGATCAAAATCACACTGTGCGTGAACTTAGGGATGACTGCAAACTCGAGTATGTCCATAGTCACGTGCATATGTGAGGTGAAACATATGTTTCATCCTTTGTGCAGCTCTCCTGCACATTCACTTCTTTAATAATACTAGCCACCGTTTATTGAGCACTTAGTATGCACAGAGCACCATAGTGAGAGCTTTGCATATACTTTCTCATTTAAGTGCAATTACTAAAACTAGGGAGAAGTGGAACATCTCCTTTCTGCATTTCAGTAATTCTTTATTAATGGATTTCTTCATAGATAGGATTATGCCACTGTGCCTAGCCTAAACCCACATGGTGACTGTTGCCAAGGATAAAGTCATTTTAGTGCATAAATATTATTCTCATTCTAGAGGAGGGAGAGCAAATACATTTTTCAAAACCATGAGTCCGTGCCCATTTGGAGGGACTTTGCTCACCAGGGACTTGGATGCTTCCAAGTGGATTAAATTATTTGCTCCCAAAGTTTGGTCTTGGGCAAGGTACCCCATCCATTGTGCTCTAATTTCCTCATTTGTAAAATGAGATTTAATATGAGTATATGTAAGGTGCTCAGAATAGCGCATGGCATATTGTAAACATTCGATGCATGTTAGCTGTTATCATTGTTATCATTATTAAATAATCACAACAACACGCGGATGAAGGTATTCTTAATCCCCATTTTATACATGGGGAAACTAAGGCAAAAGGATTTAACAGCTTGCCCAAGGTGATACAGCCAGTCAGTGATTGGAGGTAATAATTCTAACCTTATGTCATTCTCACTGGGGAGCTTGCAACTAAAATTCAATGGTGCCACTCATTATGGAAAGTAAGGTCTGGTCATGGCTGTCTAGAATACAATTTCTTTCTCTTATAGGACACCTGAGCTGTGAAACCAGCATAAAATGTCCTGAAGAGTGGACACACGTCACACGAGAAGCATTTTCGATCCCTCTGGTAGAGAGGGAGTGCTTAATTACCATGTGCCACTGCTGTTAACCTCTGCAAATAAGTCTAATTATCACAGATTAATGAACAGAGCTTAGGCACATCTAAAGGGGCTTTGCTGAGGGGTTTTCATTTCTGCATTTCATTATCTCCATAAACGCTGTTGTTCCCCATGCACACGGTTATGGAACTTTTATTATTTTTTTAGCTGCGCTCTGTGGACTATCAACAACAGTGCCTGCGAAATAGCTCAGGGCAGGGATCGCTTTCCAGGAAATCTTCAGGAAGCCTGCAAGTTGGGTGGCTGCTGCTTCGCTGTTTACTGATGCATCATGCCACATTGGTTCATAGGGAATAAAGCTTAGACGGTTGCCAAGGAAACAGGCTGAGATTTTTGAAATATCTGAAACCATGGTGAAATTTCTAGGAAAAATCAATGTCTTAGTCAAGAGTCAGGTTAAGCCTTCTCTGCATCAGGGTGGGTAGCAACAATGCAGATACAGCTGGAAAGATTCATTCCTGTTTGCACCATGGCTTAAACCCACACACTCGATGTTGTGATTCTCAGAGAATGTTTTCTACAAATAGAAGTAATCGTGTTGGCTATCATTGTACCAGGAAGTGGCCATCATACTGGTCCTTAGAGCAGGGCTGAGTCTGGCAGCCATCTTTGAATGTGCCTGTGAGCTCAGAGAGTCCCTGGTGAGGACCTTGGAAATCCCAATGTCATATCGTGGCAAGAGAGCAGGCCGGCAGCTAGCAAAGGGCTTTAGCCATTCAGAGGCTGGGACCTAAGGAAGATCTTGGGCACAATCCACCAGACACGTTTCATTAATAAATGATTAGATTTGCAAATCTTGTCAGTAGAGATTGCTATCACAGAATTAATGAAATAAATAATGAAACATTTCCAGTGTTTCTGGCTGGCGCTCAGAGCAGAGTAGATCTCTGCCTTTGTTGCAATTTATGGCTGTCTCTTTGATCAACTCCTGGGGAGTTCAAGGAACGATTTTCCTGCTTCCAACACCCGCCTTCGGCTTTTAGGTTTGCCTTTTTTTTTTTTTTTTTTAAACTTGACTTTTCATATCATTTTGTACTTCAAACACAAAGGTTCCCCAGGATAATTTCAGATAAAGAAACCCAACAGGGTGAATAATCTGCAGTGAAGAAAATCTGAATCATACTTGAAGAAACAATCCATTTGACACTGGGTTAGGAAAGGGGTAGGGGAGGGATTTCGCTTACAAATGAACACAAAAAAGTTCACAATTTTATTTGAATGTCTCCATTTTGCACAGCCTAAAGCCAAGAGCATTTCCTGATCCAGAAGCAAACTAAGATGCCACCCAGTGTGGATAACCCAGCAGGCAGACAAAGCATATGTTCAGGACATTAGCAATGCAGGGGTAGCTCACATTTCTTTTGTTGAAAAGGAAAAAAAAAAAACAACCCAGATTTTTCATATCTCAGAAAAAGTCTCAAAATAGTCGTGGAGAAAGCAGATCCTTATTGGGTTTCTTATACTTGTTTTCTGACTTAGTGTTATTTTGATGTGAATTCCTATTCAAGATTGGGGGGGTGGAGCCCCAACATCTATTCACTGTACGGAAACTTTAAAAGGCTTCCTGGGATGGGATTTCATCCTTGACCCATACTGGTCATAAGGTGATACAGCCATTATCTCTACCCCTGACACTTTGGGTAATCTTTTAGAGATTGATACTGTATTATACTAGTATTGATAATATACGTGGATTTTCAGTTCTCTCCCGCTGCAAACCCATCCAGCACATTAATGGGCACACAGACTCACTGTCTCTTGGAAATCACAGAGAGTCCAAAGATTGGGGTTCTGATGGATTATCTGCTCCTGGGCTTATCTTCCTGAGAGCTGCTGTTGTGCTCCTTATTAGGTTTTGCCATTGGGCAAGTTACAATGAAATGAAGTTCAGATCCATCCAATTTTTAAAGATCCAATTTAAAAAGTACCTTAGAGTACCTTTATCTTTTCTAGTTTCATCCTGTGGCATGGCAATTCCATGGGCAGAACCCAGTGGACATTTCCTGTCTACATGATTTAGATCATTCCTTCTGGAACCAGATACCTTCCCAGTAGACAAAGCTTTGAAAAATTAGTGAGTTGCTCCGTTGAGGAGACAAAATTAATACTAAAATTATAAGGATCAGAACAAAGCAATAAGAACTTCCTTTAGGGCTCAGAGAGGGGGTGTAAGGCGATAAGTGTTCTTATGGTGTAGTTTTAGGATACATCTTTTGCCTCATGTCCCACACTGGCCAGTTCTTTAATGGGAGTATGAACACAGAGTCGGTTCTACTCTCCAAGATGAAAAGTAGATTTTATTGTTATCAAATTATTTCTGCATTTGTTTGATTCTAAGATGCACCATTTTTTTCAAATTTTCACATGATTTTTGAAGTCAGGAGGCATATCAAAATCATCATCAGCCTGGTCACAGTGGTGATGGGGCTCTCAGCACTATGCACACGGGTATTACAGTGTCCAGAATGGGTGCCAGCTACTGCAAAGGAAGTCCTGGAGGCAATAAGACTGACACTTGTTTGTTTGTTTTTTAATTTTTGTTAATTTTTGAGAGACAGAGTGTGAGCAGGGGAGGGGCAGAGAGAGAGGGAGACACAGAATCCGAAGCAGGCTCCAGGCTCCGAGCTGTCAGCACAGAACCCGACACGGGGCTCGAACCCACGAACCGTGAGATCATGACCTGAGCTGCAGTCGGACGCTCAACTGACTGAGCCACCCAGGCGCCCCTTCATCACCCACACTTGTAAGGACACAGAACATGATGTTGGTGGAAAATATGGACTTTGATGACAATGGGTAGGAAATAAAACAGAAACCACAGCTTGCAAAACCATAGTGACTGGCAAAGGAGACAAACTATACAGACTGTGATAGGCACAGCAAACCAAGTTGAAAGTGTTTTTTTTTTTTAATTTTTTTTTTAACGTTTATTTATTTTTGAGACAGGAGAGACAGAGCATGAACAGGGGAGGGGCAGAGAGAGGGAGACACAGAATCTGAAACAGGCTCCAGGCTCCAAGCTGTCAGCACAGAGCCCAACGCGGGGCTCGAACTCACGGACCATGAGATCATGACCTGAGCCGAAGTCGGACGCCTAACCGACCAAGCCACCCAGGCGCCCCAAGTTGAAAGTGTTTTAACATCAGCTTGTTCTGACCCATTCGCGCCTGGCTAAGATCACTGGCTTCCAGCGACTCCTCTCATTACAAATTCTGACCTGTTCTCATCCAACCCTCACTATCTTCTGCCCCAACCCACCTTATGACTACTGCAGACTTCCCTGAGCCCCACAAGTACCCTCCCCTGACTCCTCTTTTGAAAACACTGCTAAGACGCTATCAAGCTGGTGCATTCTCTTGCTCAGCAAGTTTAATAAACCCAGTTTTGTGTGATCAGCAGTGTTCCACGGTGGTCTTGGTACAGAGCTCTGATAATTCAAAAAGAGATTCAGTAGAATCAGGCCCTAATGCTGAGAAGTTTGAGGAATACATTCAAGTATTTCTTTAACTTACATTTCCCTTTTGACATATGTACAAGAATGATCTATGATAAAATATGTATCTAATAAGTTTAGAAGAACTTTTGACACAGTATAAAATGAAGGACTGCAAGAAAGTATTGTGTTACCTACTTGTGTATTGACATCAATGTTCCTTTCTTTTTTTATTATTATTTATTTATTTTTTTTAACGTTTATTTATTTTTGAGACAGAGAGAGACAGAGCATGAACGGGGGAGGGTCAGAGAGAGGGAGACACAGAATCTGAAACAGGCTCCAGGCTCTGAGCTGTCAGCACAGAGCCCGACGCGGGGCTCGAACTCACGGACCGCGAGATCATGACCTGAGCCGAAGTCGGCCGCTTAACAGACTGAGCCACCCAGGCGCCCCAATGTTCCTTTCTTAGTGGCACATGAAATAAGGGTTTATTTGTACAAGGGATGGCATTTTGCATTTGATAAAATACGGTAATAATAGCTAGCTAACTTACACTGGACATTTCTCATGAGCCAAGCACCGTGCTGAGTGCTTTACCTGCACTCATTTAATTCTTACAGCATTGCTAAGAGGTAGGTCACATGATTACCCACATTTTCTAGATATATAAACTGAGGTGCGGAGACAGTCCGTGGCTGCCTTGAAATACATGGCTAATATCTGGGGGAGGAGTTAGGGCTCAGGTCCAGGCAATGTGCCTCTGCTGGGCTAGCATAGGAGGGGAGAAATGGGGCACGCAGCACTATTTACTCGAAAGTGGCAGAAAGCATTAATTAGAATGATAGTACTTGCACACGGCATGTACTAAATTTTGGGATTTGGGCTTTTAAGGGTAATACATTAGCCGGTTCTTTGGTGCTTCTGGAAGTAAAATTGTTTCCCTTGGGTATTTAAGAAAAGGTGCATTCAGAACCTAAAATATTTGCCAGTTTATTTCTCCTAGAAAAGAGAGTTCCTTGGTGTTCAAAGCCATATATCAGGGTTAAAAAACAAGCAACCAAATAAAAACAAACCCAGCACTGGGGTCATCCATTTAAGTCACTGCTTGACAGCTGTTCTGGGAATGGCTGTTGCCACGGGTTACTACGGAGCACTCAGCATTTCAGCCTTACCCATCACTTCCAGGCTGTGCTCCTGTCTCTCCGGAGAGACGACCCTTCCCTCCTTTCCCCACCCCACCCCCACCTTGGCGGCTTATATTAAAGATTGTTTTTTTCCTTTGAACGAGAAATGAAATAATAATATGCTGAAAATTCCCTAGCTGTTGCCTAGGGTATTCTCTGTCTTTGATGCTTTTGTTGCCCCATTTTTCCTTGTAGATCACAGCATCAGCACCGCTTTTTCTAGAAACCTCAAAATAGGGTTCCAACCTGCTGCCTTCTGCGGGTGGAGCCACAATCAGGCATTGTCCATCAGTGAATGTACCAACCTAGATGTCACTCAATTAATAAGTTCTTAATTGGATTCTTCAGATAGTTGGCCATGGCAGTGTATTTTCAGGACTTTTGTTGTCTTTGTTCTTCTTCTCCTTTTTTTTTTCTCTTTTAAACATTCTCCTCTTATCCTGTCAGCGCATTCACATATCCTTTTGACCAAGAGATTTGACCAAGATGCACCGATTTTCCTTCTGCCACCTACTTCCCATTCTTTTCACACTGAAGGGTTCAGAAATCCATTAAAATGCCGGTTCATCCCTACTTTTTTCTGTTTTACGAAAGGGGGCGGGGGCGCTTAGGGCAGCACATCTTACTCAGGTAGTGCTATTTACTGGAAGCATGCACGCAAAATACCAACCTTACATATAATCTACTAGGCTCATTGTATTCAACGTTCATGGTCACTACCGCCTTCAAAATCGTGAAACTGTATGTGTCCCCTATTACACTTACAAAAAAGGTAATTTGTGGAAAGTGCTTTGAGATTCTTATAAGAAATTTAGGATATTAACATTCCCTTGTTTCGGGTATTGGTTAATGTTTAAGAACCGTAGCTTCCACCAATGCTTTGAGTCAAACCAAGGCTCATTAAATATGCGGTTGGCTTCTCTGACATTGTATAAAAAGGAATTTGCTACCCATTACACTTTTTTTCCTTGCCTTTTCTTCCTATCACCTGCTCCCCCACCATTACTTTCTAGTCAACACATGCCCCTTTTCTATGGTTTGCTTATAGATTATTAAGAAAAAAGATGTAAACTCACAGGGAGGATTAAGGTAGACACAGCTGGTGTCAACGAAAACAGAGAGAAATGAAAGAGTATTGAGCCTGTCTGAATGGACAGCCCATGGGGCTTTCTCGTGACTCATCCTTGACCTTTACCCTCCCAAATCGCGCCTGAGGCAAGTAAACAGCTTTTCAAAGCAGACTACCTTCTGGGACACTTCGTACATTTTCATTTTAATCTCGTTGCAAAATGGTCAAAAATAAATGTCCCCATGAAGAGAGGTACTACTGACAAAAGTTGAATTTAAAATGACATGGAATCATTCTGTTACCCATCACACAGAGGGTCCTAAACTGCTTAGCGGTTTATTCCAAATGAAAAGGAAAGGAAACCGTCTTCAATGAGTGTTTTAAACATCTCTGTATGATTCAAAATGGTTACATGGGCCTTTGAAAATATTGCCTGGAGGCATTATGGGTGATTTAAGTTTTTCTTTGCATTTTGCAGATTATCTATCTATAACGAGCAGGCATTACTTCTGTAATCCACAAAAAGACTTTCAACAGAAATGGAATTACAGTACAGATTTTTAAAATATGAAAATGCCACCCAATGAGTTATTTTTATAAATGACTGGAATAAAGAAAACTATTTAATAATGTAGACAAAGTGTCATATGCCTAAGGAATCTTTGTCTGATATAAAAGGTGAGTTAAAGATGGACTGGAATGTTTCTTAGTAACCAGGTAAATATTATACCCAAAATTAAACAACTACTCTCCCTTTGTATATCACTCAGCCCAAAGACAAAAGAGGAAATGTTTCCACCACAACGGTCATCAGATACACTTAGCTGTGTGAAAAGAAACATAAGACCCCACATCATTTAACTTGTAAAATCTCGGTCAATACTTGACAACAAATGGGGTTTCTGGAACAGGGCACACCAGAGTGATGTGTGGATAGAGGTCTGCAATCATCACCCCCACCCCACCCCACCCCCGCCATCTCATTTCCAGTGATTTTTTTCCACTTTATGTAATGTCCTAATGTGTTAAATATTGAAAATGTGGGTAAGGTAGTTTAATTAGTCCTCAGTGTCAATACAGAGAGATTAAGAAAACAGTCCTGTTTTCATGTTGTAGGAAAATGACTTCTAACAATCACCGTATCCAATGAAGGGAAAACATACCCAAACAAAACAATAAAACTTAACTTCAGGTAAAGCAAACTGTTGAGAAATCGAATAGAGAAATGTGTTCCACGTGCTCGTTACACTAAATCCTAAACATCCAGCTTTTTACAGACTCACAAATCAAATTGCTTTACGGTTAGGGGAGCATTTAATACAGTGTGACCAGTTTAAAGTTAACATTTTGTATTCAGGATGATTAATGACACCATATTGTATTTCAATTACTACAAGATACTTCTCTGTAATAAACGATGGCAATAATATTCACATTAAGTCAATAAAAAGCATCTTCAAAGTGTGATGTATAAGTGCCATTATTATAGTATAAGTTGATCACATCATACAATGAATTATCAACAGTGTAACAGGAAATCTCTATACCAGAGCATATATTTTCATCTCAGTGCACAGGGAGTTTGGTGGAGAACCCTCATTAGGATTAATAGTAGTCAAATGAAAGCATTCACACACACTAGCAAGGGGACTATTCCTTCTTCCCCCAGCCTTCCTATACTCCATTCTCTGCCAACTGCATTTTTGCGGGTTCAAGGATGAGAAACCAGCTTCTCAGAGCATTCAAGGCCAAAGGGAAATAGATGCAGCAAATGACTTAATGATTTATGTGGTAGAAAACCAATAGTTGGGGAAAACAAGTCCCAAACAGTGGGTGTTTCTTTTCCTAAAGGATCTGTCCACTTCAGGGAGAAATTTGCACACGCACCGGGAAACTTGGAGAAGCCTCTGAGTGATAAATCCCCTCAGGGGTCATGTCTTTTTAAATTGCTCTGACTAGTGCCTGGTTGTAGAAGTGAGGTCATAGATGAGATGGCCCAGAAAGCTCAGGAAAGCAGGCTTAGGGGAGAGGGTAGGGTAAATGGATATTTTCTGCCCCCTCTGTCTGCCCTCCTGTCCTTCCCCACATGGTTTCAGCTGAGTTGGTCATTCTGAGGGGAGGCATCATTAGGATAGTATAGGGAGGGGGCCAAGCCCATTGATCTGACTCCACAGCACTTCTAATTTGGAGCGGCACCCTGTCTAGAGGGATGGCTGCAGGAGGAAGTGAGAATCAGACGAGGGAACAAGGCACAAATGCGCGGGGATAGTGATACTTGTCGGTAAAGCTGTCTCCTGCGTGCTCGGATAGACATGTAATTGGTTGCAATTCCATAATTGTTATGCACGAATATGATCTGCATACTAAAGAGAGGACAGCATGATCGCCTTGTCTTCTTGGACCATTAAAAAAAACTGGTTTTTTAAACAAAATTCTCTCTTGCAGGCCTCATGGTACCATAAGTCCAGGTAATTGCTGGTGATGTTGCAGAGCCGAATGAGTTTTTAAATAACTTTAGATATAATCCCTAAAATTAGTCGTTAGAAAAAAATGGAGTAACTGGCATGAATGATAAGTATCAGAGTAAGAGGACCTGTTTACTCAACTGTAACCCAAAGTCATCGAGGAAGAATTCTAACATAGAGACCTTTCAGAGCAGTGGGCAAGGCCCATAAAGCAGCGATATGAGATGAACACAGACTCCAGGGTATAGTTAAATTAGATCAACATCAAATGAAAATTTTCTTGGGAAACCTGGATTCACTGCATACAAATGGCTTTGCCATGTGACTCCCTTTATAGTCAGAAAAAGGAGGATTCCTACGTATGTCCAAATCCTGTACCTACCTATAGCTGTGGTTTGCAAGCTGTGAGCGGGTTACAAGATTACTATGAGAATATTGTTAACTTCTGGGGGCCTCAGTTTCCTCTTTTTGCAGCAGAGTTGACGCTCGTCGTCCAAGACCCAATCTTCCGGGTATGCGAAGGTCCTCACCTACTCCGTAACTTCACATTCCCTAAGTGCTCTTTTTGTCCACTGTGTCGTTTGTCATTCTGAAAGCCCCCAAATTTGAAAAAAGCAAAAAAAACAAAAACAAAAAAAAAACAAAAAACCCACGACAAAACAAAACACAAAAGTTGTTTTGTTTGTGTATACATTGGTGTCAAGATCCATATGGTGGCAAAGCCAGACCCTGGACTGACATGAGGTTATTTGCTGGCTCCATTGAATCCCATTTACTGTGTTTTGCTGCAGAAATAGTAATGCATTATAATTAATTTAATTGCCATATCTAAAACCAAAAATTCTGAATTCCAGGACGCGTCTAGGGCTCAGGGGTTCAGACCAGGGGACTGCAGGTTTGTAGAATGATGGTGAAGATGACAGTCCCAACACGTTTGCTTCTCATTAGCTAGCTTCTTTGTCCTGGTTATGATAACTGGTTCTCGGTTTTTGGCATCTTTATCTCCCAAAGACCCCCCCTGGATTGTTCCTTTGCTGTCACGGTGACACAGTTTCTGGGAATAACCTACCACCACTTTCTCCTGGTTCCTGGTACGGCTCTGTACATCCCTGGTTTTGATTTGGCTCCCCCTCTGGTGCTCTGGGCCAACTGTCAGTGGCTTTTGGGAATGAGAAGTTTGGCTTTATACTTGTCAAATGGATCAGGACAAAGATTTTGTTGTTCAGTTTGGCTGGAAAAAAAACAGATGGCTTGCTTAATAAGGATGGAAGAAAGACCTGGGTGAGGACAATTCATCGCCTTATAAAATAGAATCCATTCACACACGGGTACTTTATTTCTTTTTTTTTTTTTTTAATTTTTTTTAACGTTTATTTATTTTTGAGCTAGAGAGAGACCGAGCATGAACGGGGGAGGGTCAGAGAGAGGGAGACACAGAATCTGAAACAGGCTCCAGGCTCTGAGCTGTCAGCACAGAGCCCGACGCGGGGCTCGAACTCACGGACCACGAGGTCATGACCTGAGCCGAAGTCGGCCGCTTAACCGACTGAGCCACCGAGGCGCCCCGGTACTTTATCTCTTATTCGTTATGATTCATTGTATACAAAAAAGGCTCCATTCAAACAACACGCTTTGTGGTATGAGTTCTATTATCAAAAACAAGAGTATTACGGGAGGCCCATGGATGTTGTCTAGGATGGGGTTCCCTCCTTCCGCTCCCTCAACATGTGAGGTGGGTTATGGCTCCATGGTCTCTGCTTCATGAGATGAAGACATCTATCCATTGACATATGGCCATAACCCAGGGAACATTTTTCCTGTCTCCAGGGACCTGCCTCAGACACCTGGGGGAAGAACCCTCCTCTGCCTTGAAGAAGGGGCCTCTTCCTAAAATATTCACTGGTGGCTTCACCTCAGCGGCTACCAAGCAAGCATTGAGGATTCTGAAATCTTCTCAGTCCTTTCTGGGTCCAAGCTTAAATGTTTAAAGTCATTTTCTTCCAAACGTCATCACCCTAGGTGCCATGCAAGATGTAGATATTTTGAATTGCGTCCCAAAGAAATTAGTTACTAAAGAATCAAAAGGCTTTCTTCTTTGGCATTTGGCAGTTCTTTGACCACCCGTAAGGTGCTCCCTTAGCTTGGAACCGAAAGACGTTCTCATTTAATTACACAAATAGGACGTAAATACACAAAAGAAGGACGTCAAGCTTGACAATATGTATTTTACAACATAAATGACATAGGAAATGGGTGTCATCTACAGGGTTTGGTGGAGAAAGGAGACTCGTTTGGGTTAAGTATCAAGAAGACATTTGTGAAGGATGCTGGGGTTAAACTAGACCTTAACATTTGTGTACGTTTGAACGATGGGATGGAGATGAAGGGGAAATGAATGATAGGACCCATAAACAGTAATGAAAGGGGGCTGAATGGGAAAGTAACTTCGGTTCTGGTGGTAAAAGCCCTTGAATGAGAGACCAAGGTGTTTGGTATTTGTCTTATATGCCGGGGATCTAGCTTCAGTTTTGGAACAGAAGATGCCATTTTTGCTGCTTTATATTAGAAAGAGAAACTTGAAATAGGTGTATAGAGTGAAATAACGGGGGAAGACATTGGTTATGCAAAACAGTTAAAAAGTAACATAAGCATTTTGCACACAGTATCTTGATTTTTATAACAACCCTACAGATAGTTACTTATTGTTATCTCTACTTTTCAGATGAGGCTTGGAAATGTTAAGTAACTGGTCCAAGGGCACACAGCTAGCAGGTAGCTGGTCCAGAATTTGCACTTGGATTTGTTGGTCTCCAGAGATGAATTCTTATCTACTCTCCGATAAACGAATGAGTACGATAATTCAGCGGTGAAGTTTTGATGACCTCCATTGAAGTGATAGCAGTAGGGATGGAAATGAAGGTTGGGGGGTGAGAGATAATGTAAAGGAAGCATTCACAGACCTAGAGCCTGCATGTGAGGGGCAAAGTGGGGAAAGGCAGAGATTTGGTTTCATTGCTTTAAGCCTGGATGTTTAGGAGAATTATGGTGATACTGGTTGAGAAAGGAAGTTGGGAGGAAGCCTTGGCTTGGAGAGACAGATTATGAATTATTAACAAAGCTACATTCAACACTGGCCTCCAGTTCTTCCTTTTTCTATCTTCCTCCTCTATCTTATCCCCTCGATCTCTCCTCTTTATTGCGAGCATCTACGGAAGACAGTAGGAGGCTCGTTTTAGTCTTATGCTGAGTCCTTAAGATAAGGCTTATATAATGTGTGAGAGGGTGGGGTGGGGGCAGGGGGAGAAAGGGGAAATTAGTATTTAATGAGGATCCTCCATAGAACTTATTCTCCATCCTCAGGATTTATTGTAAGTAGATTTCACTGTAAAAATACTATTATACTTACTTTGCACTATTCTCTCAGTAATGGCACTGGGCCCACAGTGCAGTTATAGGACCAAATCACAGTAGGCATTTAAAATTCATGATCTTTCTGTCACACGGCAGAACAATATAAATTGAAAAGCACAGCCTGGATACCATCTTGTGGTCTTTATAAGGGGAAAATTAGTGGCACTTTGATTCACGAAAGGCTTATGACAGGGCTGGGCCTGTGGTGGCACTAATATAGCCATCACTGGAATGCCAAGAGGTGGCCTGCTGTGTTAACAGCTGTCATTTTGTGCCAAACTCACATAACTAAAAGGTTATGGGCCAATAAAAAAAAATAAAAAAAAAAGATGCTGCTCTTCTCCTTTGGTTATGAGATGCGAGAGCAAGCACTTTGGAAAGCAAGCTACCTTGTTTCCTGTTAAAATATGCCTGTCAAAGTGGCTGGTTTCTATGGTGAAAGACATTTTGTAAACAAGTCCATGTCGGCATTTCTTTGTCTAGTTGGCGAGTCTCGCTCAAGTATGGTCCTTAGAGCTGAATCCTGGGCTCTGGGGGAAACTGACTTAGGATGGGGTTACTTGAGCATTTCAGTCAGGATGGTGGCTTGTATGGGGACCAAGGTGACTCTGGGAGGCAGAACGGCACCAGTGCAAAGCGCCTGAGCTCTGTGGTCAGAAAGACCTGGCTTTGCCACTTGGCAGCTATTTAATTTCATGCAAGTCACACGGCTGGTCCGGACCTGTGTTGCCATATATGTATAATGGAGTGACCGTCTATTTGGAAGCGTTGTTTTAAAAGATCAGAAATAATGTATACGAGGTGCTTTAAAACAGTAACAAACCTGAGTTCTTACTATCTGCCAGGCTCCATGCTACGCAGTTTAATATGCATTATATCATTTGATTCTCATTATTGCCCATAGAGGTAAATCGTATTTTTATTTCCCATTTGACAGCTAAGGAAACTGAGTCTTAGAGAAATAATTTGCGGAAGCAATTTCCCCGGCTAGTAAGTGGGAAAATGAGGATATAAACCCTAATCTGTTGGCTCTAGATTCTGTTTTAGTAAAGACTAAGTTATAAGGGTTAGTCAAATGGCGGTCATGGTTGTGATTTAGAGTCTGCCTTGCACTGTATAATTCTACCACAAGGAATTAGGGATGAGTATATCTCATCCGTTGCCTGTTTCCGTGTAGGTTTAATTGAATTCTTGTCATACTCTGAAATTGCAGTTCCATGAGCCTGAGTATTTATTTATTTATATAGTCATAGTTATTGGGAAGAGAAAAGCAGTTTAGCATTTAGAGAAGTGGGACCAGGTACTGTGATTCCTCTTTCTTTTCGCTTTTCACTGACACAAACTTATTGTGTGTCTTATCTCAACCGTTAGAAGTTCTACATTGGGATTAGCCATCAGGAAAATGCAAATAATGGCCTCACCTAGGAAATGTTTCCAGGAATCAATTAAAGTGCAAAATAGTCCTGCTAATCTCCCTTTTGGGGCTATACTGGTGCCAACACAAAGATCCTCAGGTGTTGAAGATCATTTTACAACCAACGGTACACAAAACAACAAGGCATCTTTAGTATTCAACGTGCCTTCATCAGAGAGGAAACCTAACCTCCCTTCAGTGTTAATAGTTCCAGGATGTTTTTACGCTTTTTCCACCCTTGTTCCTAGTGATTATAGTGTTTATAGAATGCACGGGAAATCTCTAAGAATTTACTCTTCTGTGAAAATGCACTTCAGTGTTTTAATGCCTAAAGTTCGGAATTAGCACATCGTAGGCTCTAAGGGCTTCTTCGAAGTAGGTGATCAGATGGCTGAAGTAAGGATGGGGTTCTGTATCTATAAATACTTTCCAACATCCAGGGTGCCTGGGTGGCTTAGCCTGTTAAATGTCCGCTTCAGCTTCTCTGTCTCTTTCTGACCCGCCCTCACTCATGCACACACGTTCTCTCTCTTTCTCTCTCTCTCTCTCAAAAATATATAAACATTAAAAAAAAATATTTTCCAACATCCAAAGCGCTAGTGTATTTTCTTAAAGAATCCGCGCAGGTACTTATTCTGACTCCCACCGTAGCACTCACTTTTGTCCTTTGCCTGAGGACAGCCCTGTAGGGAAGACACTATATTTCCCAGTGTTATAGATGAGAAAACTGAGTTGCAGAGAAATTGAGATCACTGATTTGACAGGCGTGTGTCAAAACTGGACTTCAGATACAGCCTTGGGATTCCAAAGAATCCTGTAGCCTCTCTTGAAGGTTTTCATTTCAGCCTTGACCAAGTCATGGCGCTACTCACAGTGAGATACTTTCTGGGGAAGAGATTGTGATGATTATTGAGCAAAGTACTGAGGTTGAGAAGGGGCTCTGGAACCCAGCTGCTTTGACTTAAGACCTGATTTTGCTATATAGCTAACGTTACTTTACTTTCATTGTGCCTCATTCTTATGAAGAAATACTTCACAAGCTTGGTGTAAAGACTAAACAAGTTAATACTTAAATCATATGTAAGAACAAAAGACACACTCTTTAAAAGTTAGCTATCGTTATTCTACCAAGAGGTAAGATCAATGTTTTGTTCCTTGCTATAATTACAACATCTAGAGAAGCTTCTGGCATGTAGTAGATACTCCAGATCTTTTAATCGTTATAAATGATTAAATTAATGAATGCATAAGGCAATTATAAGGGATTATACCCAGTCCTGACAGAGAAGTGAGATTTAGATTTTGTCAGCTCAGTCCTCTAGTCAACATCATTTGGCAACAAAAATACAAAGAATAAGAGCAACATGGAACTTAGGAGCTAGGAGGGACCAATTACGTCATCTACTCTACCTTGTTGTGAATGAGGAGACTGAAGTTCCAAGAAGTTAGGCGACATTGTATGAGGCAATTCAGTGAATGGACAAAGCTGGTGTTACAATCTGTTTTTTTTTTTTTTTTTTTTAATTTCTCAAGGATTTCATGAGCCTGCTGGAACTATATCAGAGGTGTTTTGAACTTAGTTTTTAAAAAAAAAAACCTTTTTTTTTTAAACCACCTTTTCACAGTTTTCCATGGAAGGAGGGAAACACAGTGGAAGAAGAAGAACCATCTTCTTTTTAAAGCTATCAGTTAATTTGGAAGGGAATCTCCATAATGTTTGTGGTGTAAACCTGAATTTTAGGGCCGGTTCCTAGCTTTGGATTTGGACACGGGTTGGGATCCCGACTGTGTGATTTGTAATCTCTGTGACCTCGAGTAAGTCACTCAACCCGTATGAGCCTGAGCATATCTCGTCTGTGAGGTTAATTATTATACAGACTCAAAAAGTTGTCATGAGGAGGATTAAAGGAAATATTGTGACTAGAGCACTTTGTACAGTCCTGGCACAGAGTAAGTTCTGATTAAGTGGTAGCCATTACTGTGGATCAGGTTGATTTTTTTCTATGGAAGTTCTCGCTTAACTATTTCTTGTGGGGTTCCTATCCTAGTATAGTTCCTGGATCTACTACTGGTGTAATACCTCATTTCTCCCCTCTTTATGCCCTACGACATATGGCTCCTAGCTTTGTTAAATACTCTCCCAAACTGTCCATTGGTCCTGATGTTTCATCTCTACATAAAATTTTGACCTTCTGACTTGTTTCTTACTTTTATTTTCAAAATCTTTTAATTTAAATTTTATTTTTTTAATTTAAATTCAAATTATGTAACGTATAGTATACTACTGGTTTCAGGAGTAGAATTTAGTGATCACTTACATATAATACCCAGTGCTCATCCTAACAAGTGTCCTCCTTAATTACCATTTAGCACCTCCCCCCCCACCTCTCCTACAGCAACCCTTAGTTTATTCTTTGTATTTAAGAGTCTCTTATGGTTTGCCTCCCTCTGTTTTTATCTTATTTTTTCCTTCCCTTTCCCTATGTTCATCTGTTTTCATTCTCAAATTCCACATATGAGTGAAATCATATAAAATTTGTCTTTCTCTGACTGACTTATTCCACTTAGCATAATACATTCTAGTTCCATCGATGCTGTTGCAATTGACAAGATTTAATTCTTTTTGTTGGCTAAGTAATATTCCATTGTGTGTGTATGTCTGTGTGTGTGTGTGTGTGTGTACCACATCTTCTTTATATGTTCATCAGTCGATGGGCATTTGGGCTCTTTCCATACTTTGGCTACTGTCGATAGTGCTGCTATAAACCTTGGGGTGCATGTGCCCCTTCAAAACCTGTATCCTTTGGATAAATATCTAGTAGTCCAATTGCTGTGTCACAGGGTAGTTCCATTTTTAATTTTTTGAGGAATCTCCATACTGTTTTCCAGAGTGGCTGCACAAGTTTACATTTCCACCAACAGTACAAAAGTGTTCCCCTTGCTCCACCTGTTGCTGTTGCCTGAGTTAATCTTAGCCAATCTGACTGGTGTGAGCTGGTATCTCATTATGGTTTTGATTTGTATTTCCCTGATGATGAGTAATGTTGAGCACCTTTTCATGTGTCTATTAACCATCTGTATGTCTTCTTTGGAAAAGTGTCTATTCATGTCTTTTGCCCATTTCTTCACTGGATTATTTGTTGTTTGCGTGTTGAGTTTGATAAGTTCTTTACCTGATATGTCATTTACAAATATCTTCTCCCATTCCATTGGTTGCATTTTAGTTTTGTTGATTGTTTCCTTCACTGTGAAGAAGCTTCTGATCTTGATGAGGTCCCAATAGTTCATTTTTGCTTTTGTTTCCCTTGCCTCTGGAGACATGTCTAGTAAGAAGCTGCTGCTGATTTATTTTTTAAAATCCTCGTCGTAAAGCCTGTCTTTGCCTCTCTTACCTCTTCTTGCTACTCCTTTCCAAGTGTATTTTTCCATTGGCCCATCTCTGCTCTGTCCGTGGTCCTGACTTCTCAGGTTCACATTCTTGGCTTCTCCCCTCTTTTAGGCTATCCAAATCTCTTTATGTTTCAAGAAACAGCTGCAGTGCCAGCTCCTCCAAGAAACCTTCTCTGATTATTCCAGTCTTCATTGTATTGCTATTTTGAGTCCTGACAGTGCTTTTGAAACCTGTTAGGATAGTGCCTGATTTTCCCTGCAATGGGTGATCATCAACTGTGACTGAAGGTAAATTACTGTAAAGTTTTAAGTGCAATGTTGTATTTGCCGGTTGCATCTGATCAAGAACTACAACAAATATATTATTTTAATACCAATCGATCATATTGACATAATAATATGTCAGTAAATTATACAGAATAATAGTAAATATAGGCATGAATTTCTGTAAAATATGTAAAGATGAATACCTGACATTAATTTGCTGAAAGGAATTTGTAAATATTTAAATAAAGGTATTCAAGAAAGTACATTTTTTTCTTATTAAAATATTCATGTCAGTGGGAAAAATGTACAGAGGTTTTTTTGGTAGCAGTGTTTAAGATGTCAAAACATTGAAAACACTCTAAGTATATGTCAATAAGGCTTGAAGTTATGACATATCTATACACAATGCTACGCACTTATTGAAAAGAACAAAATAGATCTCTATATATTGATAAGGAATGATATCTTTGGCACAGTATGTACAAACAGCAAGCTGTAGACTAGTCCATATGACTAAATTTTTGTAATACAAACATATATTTCATATATATTTTATCTTTATGGGTAGGAAAAAATCTAGGTACACGATAAACTGTTAAAAGTGCTTATCTGTGAGAAGTTAGATATTGGAAATTGATTGGGGAAGCTGGAAGAATAGTTACTATATTTTTTAAGTATCTATACAACAAATAAAAAATCTAAGGTCTCTATGTCCTAAGTTTAGACCAAAGCACAAGCCAATTATAATAGGTTCCAAAATTTTTATACAGGGGCAAATGGATGGCTCAGTTGGTTAAGCGTCTGAATCTTGATTTTGGCTTAGGTCATGATCTCACTGTTTGTGGGTTCGAGCCCCATGTTGGGCTCTGTACTGGCAGTGTGGGCCTGCTTGGGATTCCCTCTCCCTCTCTGTCTGCCCCTCCCCTCATTCATGTGCACGTGCACGTTTTCTCTCTCCCTCTCTCTCAAAATAAATAAACTTTTTAATATAAATAAATTTTTTATTAAATAAAATTTTTATATAAACCTTAAAATAAATGAAGCATATAAAGTATTTAACTAAAAGAATTAGCTTTTCCTTGGTATAAATTTTCTCCTAGCAAAGAGTGTTATTCATATTGCCTTCCTTTAACCTTAGAGCTGCTTTCAGATTTGACATTATTCTTCTGAAAAAACAATATTCAGCATCCACAAATTTCAGGGACCCAGTAAGTAGTTAAGGGAGATGATATTTTAAAATACATCACATCCTCAATGACTTTTGAACTGACCAGTTAGGACAGATGCAGACTGGTATGCTGGACTGGGGTATCTTGACAGAAGACAAGCCCTGGCCAGAGCTTTGAGCAGTGGTAGAAGGTAGTCCCTTGAATATGTTTTTCACCTTTGTCTTCTTGTGTTGATCTCTCCTTTTTCCCACCCCACCCAGAATCAGGGGCCATTTTGAAGAAGACTATTCACAGGCAAGGTGGAGGTGACAACAGGTATAGGCATGATTTGGTCAAGATGATAGAAGATATGATGGGGGCAGTGACAACTGGAAAGAGTGTGAGCTTTGGAGCAGACAGATCTGGGTTTGAGTCCTGGCTCATTTTCTGGTTGTGTGGCCTGGGGCAAGGCAAGTAATCTCTCTGAGCTGCTACTTCTTTATGCGTAAAATGATGATGTTGATCCCTATAGAGCCCATGTTAAGGGAAAAATGTGGTCACCTGTGAGGTGGCTGGGGATATACTTGGAATTTATAAATGTTAGTGATTCCTTATCTCTTCTCTTCTCCCCGGTCCTCCTTCTCATATGCCCTTAATTTACTCTAAGCATATAAGGTCAGGTTTTTTCGGCATCTGCTGATAAATCCACTCTTTGTCCTGCTATGTACTACCTATCTGAGTTATTGCTCAGTGTCAGGTGTAACGCTGAGTGAGGTACAGGTGTTTATCAGGCAGCTTTGAATGTATGATTATCAAACAGTCCAGAGCATCAACCTAGCAATTTAGCCATAAATACACATGGGTTCACATGGGTCAGTTTCACCTCTTCTAACTCAATCAGAAGCTCCTTGAAGGCAGAAGCCAACTATTATCCTACATCTACAAAAATGCCTTGCACAATTATGAGCACATTTACCAATTCTTTGTTGGCTGACTGACTGGTCCAGGGGTAGCTGAGTCTCCTTAGGTGTGGACAAAGCAGCTTCCAAACTGGTTAACTGGGCTTGATAAGAAATAAAGCCCAAATCTGACTGTTGGAGCTTAATTACACTTTATAAGCAAACACATCTACACCTGCATCATTGCAAATTGGAGAAAATCTTCCATCTGTAGCTATTTTTCATTTTCTCATTGGCTTTGTAGCAGCTCATTAGTGTAATGGAGATGCCTTAAGGCAAGCTTCGATAGCCTTAGAACACAAGCAGACATCCCTGAGCTCAGGAAAGTACCTGGACAGGCCCTGAAAGCATGAGGGAAAGCTTTGGAAAAGGCAATTGAGAAACCTCCCGGCGAGACATTGTCTGCAGATCACTGGCCCGATATCACATAAAGGCCCCATCTGAGCCATTACAGCCTATTGTGTCAATGTGTTTTCTGGGAGGCTGTCATCCATAGATCACAGTCGGCAGTGAAGGTAATGCCTCCACGGGAACTGTTACTATTTCCCATCGGTGAATTCTATTAGAGGTCCGTGGGTTACTGCCACTGGAGTTCATATTAACTCGGTCAAAGGGATGGTGATTGATTCTATGGAATTTTGTGAATACACACAAAATACATTTCATACTGTCATCTGGGTTTTGTATTGCACTTCCATGATCCTTGCTACATGGTAAATCCAATATCATCTACGCCAATTGCCACAGAGAAAAAAACAAATTTCCCATGCCATTTTAAAGCTAAAATACCTGCCCATTTCTTTTCTTCTCCAGTCAGAAAAGATTTAGACCTGGCTATAAACCACTGACTTCTCTTCTGACTTAACTACTTGATCTGATGGGAAGGGCATTTATAGAATGCCCACTGTGTACCAAGAAATAGCAGTGGTTACTACAGGATGATATCAGAAAATTGATACAGTGGGTTTGTGTCCCCAGGGAATTTACAATATAGTTAGACAGAAGGCACTTATAAAATGATTAAAGAATATAATTATGAAACAAATAACAGGAAGTACCAGATTAATACATATTGTCTCACAAACGTAGGGCAACAGCCATATTCTCGAAAAGATAAATTGTTACTGAGTCTTGTGAAGCACTGAAACAAAAAATAGCTATTTATAGGGGTCCTTGGTGGTAAACTGATTATTTTATAGCCTGATTCGTTGATATTAAAATTTCTAAAGTTTGTGAAGCTCCCTGTTCTTTGAAGTAGGTTACGTACTTTAGACTCCTGGGCCAGGAAAAACACCAAGTTTAGGAGTAACCTGAGAAAGTTTCCTAGATAAAATGAATTTCAGTTGAGATGCTGAAAGTGAAGGACATGAACTGGTAGTGATTTGAGAGAGGATCCACCTTCTCATATGCTCAAAGCAGAAAAAAGCACGTCAGGTCTCCCTTTCCTTCCTGAATGGATGCTGCTCAACGTAGGAAAAGCTAGTGCTGAAATGCTCGTGCTACGTGCAGTGGAGTTTTGTGACTGATGTATGAGTCCTTTTACGAGCCTTTCTGAACTGCATTCTGACATATTCTATGTTCAGTGCCTTGACCACCTGAGACCTTATGTGTACCTTATGGATGGATAATTGGTGGTCCATTGACCCCACATCTGGACTCCTAAAGGAGAGGCAGTTACTCTCAGGGCATCCTGTGTTATTGTGGTCAGTGGCACACTGAATGGAAGGGCCCAAGGATCTCATTCATTACGGAAATTCTTTTGTTTGCATGATCCCTCTCTCTGAAGGTCTTCAAAAACAGCCGTACTGGTGGGAGCTTCATTAGATTGAGGTCTCCATTTGGAAAATGGAATGATGATCTGGGTGGATAAAGTTCCTTTTAGTTCCTTCATAACAATTCCTACAATATCCCTTGAGTTTGTACCTCCTTTTAATTTTCAAACTCTTTGTTGTTTGGGCTTTCTTTGCCAGATAGATAGATAGCCGATAGATAGCTGATAGGTAGCTGATAGGTAGGTAAGTAGGTGATAAGAGAAAGGTAGGTGAAGAGATAGGTATATAGATAGATAGCAACAGCTCTTAGATTATTCTAACATTCATCTCTCCTTTGTCCAACCCATTCTAAAGTCAGCTGGAATGCAACTGTCCTCAAGTTCAGAAGCCACCATGTTACTCCACTGATCAAGAATTCCCTATTGCTTATATTGATGGGTCCAAGTTCTTCACTCAAACACCAAGGTCTCTCACAAACTCCCTCTCAGTGCAACTAAACCCCTCTCTCTATCCCTCTCTTTAATCACCAGCATCTTTCCTTCCTTTGTACTCTCTGCTGTCTCCAAGTAAAGTTGGTTCCTTCCTCTTCTGTTGTTTTCTGGGAGGTATCCCACGGCTCAAAAGCCCCATTCACTTCTCCCTTCCAAGCCACATCCTTTGAGGCACAGGTTTGTTGTGTTTTGTTTTATTTTGTTTTGTTTTTTAATAAATTTAAAGAACTGCTTGGCAGGTAGACACCTTATTTCCATGGCACAATGGTTGTGCAGCCTGAAGAGACAGGATCATGGAGGACTGAGGAATGCTTCTGCAGCAGTCCCAGACTTGGGGAGCATGGGATCCAATCTCCAAACACCCGCTTTGAAGGGAGCCCGCATTGGCCAAATGCAGACATTAGTTCTGCAGAGCTAAGAAAGAATAGGGGACAGCTGCCTCAGGCAAGACCAAAAGCTGAGAGCAACGGACAGGGGAATGATTTAAGCTTGCAAATTACAGGAAAGCTGGGGTTCAAGCCCCAAACAAAATCCCAACAACCAGTTCTGCGGTCAGAGGGCAAGGTTCACACAGCTGAGAGTTCAGAGGCAAGAGGAAGTCAGCCACAGAGTCTGCAGGAGCTTATGGAATCTTTCAGTGGTAGTGGTGGGGCCAGGAGAACGAGGTGTTGGCAGGTGTGTGGTACGGGAGAACTCAACTTCTGTCTCCCAAGGGCAGTGGAAGCAAGGAACAGAGTAGTGGGAGGTTCCCTCTCTCTTGGCCTCTGGGGATTGGAGTGCTCCCCTGACATAGACAACATTTGTTCAGGGCACGTAAGCATTCATCATAGGCATTATTACATCTACCTGCATATAGCTAAGGGAGCTTAGCTCTATGAGAGTAAGGGCAGATCTGTTTTGTTCGCTATGTCTACATAGCTTAGTGGGCTGCCTGGAACCATTTCGAGGTAGGATAAAGCTGCTGAATGGGTAAGTTTGTTGAGGAAATTAAATGAAGTAATATGTAGAAATTGGCTGAGTGTTTGTATTCCCTCAAAATTCATACACTGAAGCCCTAACCCCCAATGTGATGGTGTTTGGAGATGGGGCCTATGGGAGGTAATTGGTTTGGATGACATCATGGGACCAGAGCTCTCACAAGAGGATTAGTGCCCTTATAAAGGGAAGAAGAGACTAGATCTCCCCTCCCCCCCCCCAGTCTCTCTGTCGCTCTCTCTTTCTCTCCCTCTCTCTCCCCTTCTCTTCCTCTGCCCTGTAAGGATACAGTAAGAAGGCAGCTGTCTATAAACCAGGAAGCAGTTTCTTACCAGATACCAGATCTGCTATTATTGTTATAGCAATGTGAATTGACTAAATCCAAAGGGCTTAGCCAAAAGTGAATCATATATTGCAAGGCTGATTTAATTATACTAATTAATTGGTGAAAAGATCTAACTTGAAATCCTGCATCCATATCATAATAAGGGGTAAAACACTTTTGCTGTAATATGATATGCATATGCCTGAAAAAACAACAAAAAAGCTTGTGTTCTGCAAAAGCCCACACTGAAAACAGCAGGACATTTGGTAAAAATAATATTGAGGCAGACCAACTAACACTGAGAAAATATTGTAAACAGAGTACCAAAGAAACAACAATTTCAATTAAATTCTCATACTTTTAGGGGCTCCTGGGGGGCTCAGTTGGTTGAGTGTCTGACTTTGGCTCAGGTCATGATCTCACAGTTCATAAGTTCAAGCCCTGCGTCAGGCTCTGTGTTGAGAGCTCGGGGCCTGGAGCCTGCTTCGGATTCTGTGTCTCCTCTCTCTCTGTCCTTCCCCCATTTGCGCGTGTGCGCTCTCTCTCAAAAATAAATTAACATTAAAAAATGTTTTTAAAATTCTCAGACTTTAAAAAATCAAATCACATCAATTTCTTAATAAATACATACTATGGTATTATATATAAGACTTTAAAAATAAGGTGGCTTGATAAAAGGGATATTAAAGGAAACATTGAGTCTGCAGATGATGGAGACAAGGCCAAGCAAGATACAAAAAGATTGGGGGAAACTGTGTAAATGATCACTTCTAAGACAGAGCGGGGTGAACAGAACAATGCTGTATTCCTCTGTGATTTGCTGCACTGAGCTAGGCTGATGTGCTTTGTATCCAACTGCCATTGCTTTATGACACAAAGCATTCATGCACTGGCAGAAAACTCTGTGTGAACCAACGTGTCGTTTATGTTAACACAGTTCTTTTATTTTCCAATCATAGATTAGGTCTGTTACATTCTGGAAACATGTTTAGAAGTAAAACAGACAAGGTTTCACATTCTGAATAAAGATGATCTAGAGAATTATTCCTTTTGAATATCCTGAGTTCCTCCACTGAAGAACGTTCATGACGATTATAGAAGTCTTCCGTGTGGCTTATGCAGTATGTTTAAGAATTTTGAATTCGTGTGTTCAAATTCAAATATTCAGAGGTTTTTTTTTTTTAAATAAAAATGTGGTTTTATGCTTCTTATTCCCACATGGCAATAATTTGGTGGCCTGGCTAGTGGCTTTCTCCATTTAGAGACTGGTTGTATTCATTTATGTTACCTGCATGTTCCTATAGGTATTGGGGTTAGCAAGACTGGTTATACTTTTCCTTTGCCGGGGCTCTGCTCTTATGTGTGTGTATTCATAAGTTGGATATTTGTAATTTAGGGAATGCCTGCATTTTATTTATATCCACAGTCCTTTTGTGGACCTCTCATTATCCTAAAATGCATACTCTTCAATTTAAAAGTGACCTAGATCCATACTAAACAGGTCACAGGTAAGAGAGATAAATGAATCCCAGAAATAGAATAAGAAATAATGAGTTTTATGGGCAAATCAAACATTACCCTCCTAATTATCACAGTTAGCTGCTTAAGGAAGATCTGTTGATCACCTTTGAATAGTGAGTATTTTAGTACCTGCTTCTAAATTTAATTTGATTTGATTGCTGTGGTTCTTCTGGAAAGACAAGTATATATAATGTCAATGTAATTTTATTAGCTACCTCCCACATAATTGCTTTAAAATAAGATAATTTTTCATTGCTACACCTTGAGGTTCTATTATTATTATTATTATAAACATAAACAGAACATAAAACCTTTAATTTTTGTGTGACAACTCTCTATTAGTTTTACTATTGATCTTGTTATTGAGGTGAAGTCAATACACATTTACATATTAGGTCTTTGTTTTTTCAAAGAAGATGATGAATATTTCTTTATATTGATCTAGAAAATAGGACTGGTACCAGGCTACTCCTCAATGTAATTTTTATGTTTAGAATGTTTTGCTTTGGAATTTGGCATTTCTTTACATCTGAGTCCCATGGTATGTAATCACTCCCCCACATACACTCTAATGAAGTGAATAATTAAGAGCTTTGTTCCTGTGTTTGACCATGGAAGGGTTTGTGTTATGCATAAGCTTCATTTAAAACAGTTCATATTCCTTGACTTGGCATTTAATGGATGTGTGCTCACTGCCTCAAATTCACCCTGTCCTGTTCCAACAATGATTGACAGCCTTGATTTAAGACCAGTGAGTTAAAGGCAGATTGTTCAAAGGACGGCTACCATTCCCTATCAGGATGTGAATGGTCTGCAGACAATACACAGTCTACAAACTTAGAGCTTTTCAAACAAAGAGCGGGAAATAGAAATGTATGAAACTATTAACGTAATAGGTTCTCTTCTCCTTATGATTTTACTTGGTTAAAAGATTATCGACACTAGGGGCACCTGGGTGGCTCAGTGGGTTAAGCGTCTGACTTCAGCTCAGGTCATGATCTCACAGGTTTGTGATTTCGAGCCAGGCATCAGGCTCTGTGCTAACAGCTCAGAGCCTGGAGACTGCTTCGGATTCTGTGTCTCCCTGTCTCTCTGCCCCTCCCTTACTCTTGCTCTGTCTCTCTGTTTCTCTCTCTCTCTCTCTCTCTCAAAAAAAAAAAAAAAAAGATTATTTACACCAATCATGAGCAGTCATCTAGCATGCGATAATTAAGTGAACTATAACTGAATTGTTAGAAGTCATCGTTAATTTCACATCCTACCAGACCTGGAAGCTCAACTTACTGTTCCTTTTGGTGTTATTGCTAATTAATTATGTTTTCACGGTCAGAAATATTCAGTGTATTTTTTCCTGTCCTTCTACCACTCAAGTGTTACATAGATAAATATTTTTATGGGTTTAGTTGTTCATTCTCTAGTCAGTCAAAGACCTTGTGATGTTCTACCTCCCTGTCTTTCTGATAGAGTGGTGTATTTTCATGGAAAGTTATAGAAGATCAAGAAATAGAAGGTTCTTTTCACGTCCCAGAAAATGATCTCGCTTACCTCCTCTGCCTCACCTACTGTATCTACTGCTGTTGTTGTCTCAGACAATCTTTACGAATGTTTATTTTTTATTAAAATTTTTTTTCAATGTTTATTTATTTTTGACAGAGAGAGAGAGACAGAGCATGAGCGGGGGAGGGGCAGAGAGAGAAGGAGACACAGAATGTGAAGCAGGCTCCAGGCTCTGAACTGTCAGCACAGAGCCCAACGCGGGGCTTGAACCTATAGACCGCGAGATCATGACCTGAGCCGAAGTCGGATGCTCAACCGACTGAGCCACCCAGGCGCCCCTGAATGTTTCTTTTTTAGCTTTTATCTCTGAGTTCCTAAGTCAACACAAAACTACTTCACACAAATCCCCCTGCCCCCAAATAGGTGCTTATTTTTCATTCTCCAAAGCTTCAAATTGTCATGGTACCTACCAAGGATTTCTACTCTCACCTTTGGCAATTTTTATTCATGATTATTAAATAAGTTACTGAATAGACACATGAATTGCCTCGGTTTTTACCTGCAGAAACATTTTAAAAATTCATTTTCAAGGAGCTTCCAGTTAGGAAGGAAGCCTGTAAGCGTGCACAACATGCTGCCCCACTACTGCCAGCGTTCGTGGCCCTGGGGACCCGGCAGATGTTGTCAATGACCATGAAGGAACAGTGAGCCTCAGGCTTCTGACACGCTACCTTCTTTGGAAGGAGCACTTGGATTGGGGGTTAGGAGAGCTGTCCCGACCTTTACAGTATAAATATTTAGCCCCCCACCTCTTACTACAAATGGTTTAAGGCTACTTATAACAATATCGCAAGATTAGTGAAGCCATGAATGGAAGTAATAAGGCAGGATAAACGCGAAGAGAACCAGAAATATGCCAAGCCTACAGTCACGAGGGTTGCTGTTGAGCTTGTGGCCAGGGCAAGGTTACAGTCCAGGGTCTATCTCTAACACCCTGGTGACCTTGAGCGAGATGCTGCATCTCTCTGGAAAGTACAGGGATTACATTATAGGATGATTTCTGAAATATCCTCCATCTTTAAAATTCCAGATTTCTACAGTTTGGGGCTCTCACGAATCAGTCATCTGAATATAAAGAAAAAATGGTTTTAGGGCTGATGGAGTGTCTAGTAAGTCTAGCTAGTTATCTTGGAGATGGGGTTTCTCTTGCTTATGGTGTAGACAGTGCAAGAAAATGCAGAAAACAACAGCCTGTCTCCACTGAGGGGTTGGAAGGTGAGCCTCAAAGCTGACCATGTTTTTATTTTCATAGGGATAGTCTATGCAGCTAACCCCCAAAGTACAGTATCTTCTACTGTCCTCTTCTCTGCAAAGTGTCCCTTCAGCTTTAGACACAACCAATTTTTCAGATTTATTCATTCATTCACTTATATATGAATCTGACATTTCTTTTAAAGGAAAATTACTTTATAGTTTTTACACAACATATCTTTTTACAGCACAAAGAGATTTTAAACAATCAGGAGAGTAAAAGCGGAAGGCTGAAACAGAACCAAACAGCAAAGAAAAACCAGACTAAATCCTACAACCCAGAAATCATCATCACTGATTGTTCAAATGAAGCTACTTTGAGAGAACAGGTAAATAGAAATGTTTTTATAAAACTGGGTAATATTACACTTACTGTTTTAAACCCCTTGAATTGATTTTAGGGGCACCTGGGTAGCTCAGTCGGTTAAGTGTCTGACTCTTGATTTCAGCTCAGGTCATGATCTCATGGTCGTGAGATCGAGTCCCACGTCGGCTCTGCACTGGGCGTCAACCCTGCTTAACATTCTCCCTCTCCCTCTGCCCCTCCTCTGCTTGAGCATGTGTGCTCTCTCTCAAAAGAAAGTTGATTTTAATTTAATTTCAAATGCAATATAAATAAATGTAAACTGAAGTGAAACTAAAGGAATTACCTAGTTTAAAATAAACGCTTGCTCCCCATCTGTTGTGGCAAGATGACTTTTATCGCATACATTTATCCCACACATTTATGTTCACTTACAAGGGGGTACGGAGACCAAAACATTTAATGCCGAGCTCATTCTCATAACTTTATCATTTTCTTCTACTGTGATAGTTAAGTGCAACATATGTCTCTACCTTAGAGTGTAATTCCAGTTAAACTTGAGTATTTGGACCGATGGTTCCATGGGGATAGGTACTGCTTAGCCAAAAGAAAAGAAAAAAGTCCACATGTTTGTGTTTAATGGCTAATCCGCAGGGAGTTTCTAAAGAGATGATGCTGTGGCCCTGAGTATAAGCAGTGCATGGCATGAGCTCCTTTGCACCCTCAGAAGTGCATACTTCTTAAAACTGGAGAGAGGCAGGATGACCATATAGATGTGTGGAAGGCAGCCCAAGGATCTGGCCCCCACTCCCACACCGCCGTCAATCATCCAGTGGTTTCCAAAGCAGAGAGAACGCAGCCTAATCCATGAGAAGAGAACAAATTTTAAACTCGTCCTTTCCCAATGTCTATTTTTGGTGTATGCTTTACAATGTACCTCATGCATTACTGCAGTAGTACAAGTATATCACTTACAAAGAAATGAATACAAAGGTATATTTTGAGGGCACGTGCTTAAAATTTGCTTAGCGATAGGAGTGCCCAGTCACGACTTAGAGATCCTGCATTAAATGGAAGTCTCCATTCATAGGTTGCAGTTCCTCTCCCCTCTGTTCCTGCCACCTCCTTTTCAGAGAAGTTGGGAGGTCCAGAGAGAACTCTGTTGCCCTAAAGAGCAAAAATGCCATAAACATTCTGCATGAACTGGGGTAATTTAATTCAGATTTAAAAAATTGTTTTATAGGACTTATTTTAGATCGTATGTTAATGGTTTTCACTTCCTATGTTTAATTCATGCTTGTGGGCATTCTCCCAAACATATATTCTGAATTAAATTAAGAAGCCAAAAAAAGAAAAATGTCTGGAAGAAGCTTTTGACTATACCTGACAGATTCAAACTGAATCCCCGTGCCTTAATATACAACTGAGGGGTATAACGTAAGCGGATTCGGAATTTCTCCCATGTAGCTCATTTACGAGAGTACCTCGGCTGCTGAGAATCTGCCTCTTGTTGGCCATCAGAACATTTACTGGAATATTTATTAGTTATTAACACGGAAAGTGTGTTTGCATGTGTGTGTGCACATGCTGAAAGAAATGTCGCTCTCCAGCTGCTTATTGTTCGGGCTAGTTTAGATTATAATATGTTATATGTGGGGGGGGGGGAACAACAACTAGATCCAAGAGTGAATGGAGCTGAGACTCAGGAGGAGAGGGTGATGGGCTGATGGGGGCAAAAGCAGAGAGACCCTCTCTGTATTTCTGGGATTCAGAGGCGCAGTCCCCTGTAAATCTAGCTGCAGAGCTCTTTCTGCCTAACACTGTGGCTGTACCAATCTGCATGGGCTACTTTGCAAAGCACCACGGGCTGGGTGGCTTCCATGTCAGAAATTTATTTTCTCACAGTTCTCTGGAGGCTGGAGGGCTGAGACCAAGCTGCCAGTAGGGTTGTTTTCTTCCGAAGCCTCTCTCCTAAACCTGTAGACGGCTACCTTCCTTGTACGTCTGTACACAGTCTTTACTCTGTGTGTACCTGTGTCCTAATCCCCTCTTCTTACGAGGACATATATAAGGACATACCAGACATATGGAAGTAAGGTCCACCCTAGCGGTCTCATTTTATCTCTCCTTTCACCTGTTTAAAAGCCTCATCTCCAAATACAGTCATTACGAGATACTCAGAGTGAAGACTTCAACATACGAACTTCAGGGGCCACAGTTCCACCCACAAATAGTGACATTCTCCAAGGTGATGGCCGGACAGTCATCCTAACAACATGCCAGGTAAGTTACAGCTAAATGCACACTGGACAGTAGCTTTCCCTGGCTTGGACTGTCTTTACTTACTATTGTGAAATGCTTTATTGTGTAGCTGTTAAATAAAGTTTGTTGCTTTCCATGCCAGAGGTGGCTATCTTCCAGATATGAATGAAATGTTTCCTGTGCTTTTTCTGTAATGAGAGATGGTGAGAAGAGAAAATTGGGGACATTAGTACTGTCAATTATTTTCAGAAGTGTTCAGGAGTGCATGTTTTAATCTTATTTGTAGGTTTCATTTTCATGGAAAGAATTTGATTTATAAATCAACATAAATTTGGTTTATTTTCCTCCTGATTCAATTCCGCTTGAAGAGACCTGAACTTGAATTCTTCAGAAGAGAGAAGAGGGTCGAAATACAATTGGTTTGCTAAGCTGCCACACAAGATTCTCTTGTTAACATTGGCAGTATTTTCCTTGGCTGACCAAGCACTTTTCTCCCTGGAAAGTAAACAGCAAACAGCTATTTATGAAACAGGTCAGAGCAAATATATTTGGTCAGGTGCAGGATAAATAGATCATAGATTGACTAAAATAGTCCTAAACAAAACAGAACAAAACAAATCTCTAAGCCACACAGATCCAACCTGAAGGCTTTCAAAGTTAAAATAGGCAAACAAAACATCTAATATATTCACGATCAGTTCATATTTCTATTAAAGGTATGTTTCCTAAAGCTTTATTCTGATAACTATAGATGACCAGAGTACCAATGAACCAACCAAAAATCATGAGCTTAACAGAATTTTTAGTCTATGGTATCTCATGATGTGGTAGACCAGAGAGGTGGTCTAAAGATTCTGGAACTTTCAAAATCATAGAGAATGGAATGATTGCTGCCTCAAAAGATAGGAGAATATAAGAAGTTATAATGAAGCCGGATATTCCGGATAATGATGAGTATTCTTTTAATGCCCAGGAGAGCCTATGAGGAGCTATATGGACAGAATTTATAGGGAAAAAAAATACTCAACTTGTAAAACAAAATAAACAAAATCTATCACCTCCACCAAAAATAATTCAGACAATGAGACATTTAACTAATCTGTGAGATATTGACTTTCAAAGACTTTTGGATTTTTCCTGTTCTATGTCAATTACATCAGTCCCTTAGCAAAACCCAATATCATTACAACTGTCAATGGGGATCACAGAATTCTAGATTTCAGTGGGAAATTAGAGATATTCCTTCCTTAAAACTCCCTTGGTTTTGACAATATTGCTCTAACTTGGCTTTTCTTCCACATTTCTAGTTGATTTTTCTTAGTCTTCTGTGCAACCTCTTCATGCTCTGTCCATCCTCAGGTTTTGGTGGTTTAGTCCTTTGTGTTTTTCTCACTCCATCTGGGTGATCTTAATCACTCCCATGTTTTCAGCTGCCATCTTTGTGCTGATGACCACAGGGCACATCTCTCTTCTGAATCACAGTTCACAAATCTAGCTCTCTGCTGTGCATCCCCACCCACCTTGACACTACATAAGTACTTTATGTTCAAACCTGAACACCCCAGATTGAAACCTTCACTGTCCCCAGTTGAGATAGCCAGCTGACAGAATGACCTCCCTATGATCCCTGCCTCTTGGTTTTTATGCCTTGTTGTATCCCTTCTCACATTAGATAGGGCTGACCTGTGTAACCAAGAGAAAACTGTGGAAATGATGAAGTGTGGATTTCAAGGCTTAGTCATAAAACTGTGGCTTCTTTATTGCTCTCTCTTGGATTGTATGCTCAAGGGAAAGCCTGCTGCTATGTCATGAGGACACTGAACAACCCTAGGAAGAAGACCATGTGGCATGGAAGATGCCTCCTACCAACGACCAGCACTAACTTGTTAGGCCTCTGAGTGAGCCAAACTAGGAGCAAATCTCCAGCCCCAGTCAAGCCTTCAGATGACTGCAGCCCCACCCAACATTTTGACAGACACTTCTTGAGAGACCCTGAAGCAGAACCATCTAGCTAAGTTACTCTCGAACACCGAACCATAGAAATGGTGTGAAAAAAATAAATGTTTACTGTCATTTTGGACCACTAAGTTTGGCGGTCATGCAGCAAATATATAACCAATATTCCAACCAAACCTAAAACTCCTCCCGTGTTTCCCTCTTCAGACATGTATGCCAGCGTATAATTTCAACACATCACGCAAGGAATAATGAGGACCTGGTTTAACGTAGTGATGATGGATATGGCAAGAAGTGAATGGACTGTGTAGACATAAAGGAAGCATCGGTAACAGGAGGTGGGGGGTAAGAGAGTGATAGGCATTTATTCACTTGGTTTTATGTTTTGCTGAATTCAGTTCCAAAGGAATGAAAGAAAAATTAAGCCAAATAACCTTTAATGAGTTAGCTCTTCTTTCATAAATCAGTTTGCCCAATTTCTTCACAGGAATCAGATATTAAATATCATGACTGAAAAGAGAAAATGGCAAGAGGAGGGTACCTTTATGGTCAGCCAACAATGATCTTCTAGGGGCACCTGGGTGGCTCAGTTGGTTAAGCATCTGACCTCGGCTCAGGTCATGATCTCACGGTCTGTGAGTTCGAGCCCCGTGTTGGGCTCTGTGTTGACAGCTCAGAGCCTGGAGCCTGCTTCGGATTCTGTGTCTCCCTCTCTCTCTCTGCCCCTTTCCTACTCACGCTCTGTCTCTCTCTCTCTCAAAAGTAAATAAACATTGAACAATGATCTTTTATGCTTTCATATTTCTGTTTATACTCTTGAAATTTCCTTTATATGCATTAGCTCATTTGCTGTTTACAACAATATTATGTATTAGCTCACTCAGTGTTTATGCAAATAGAAGCAGTGAGAAAAAAATGAGATAATGTGCCAGTTAGTGCATTTTTTATTGAAATTGTGGCACAAGACTCAACTCAAACTGGCTTAAGCTAAAAAGAGAGTTTATTACTAAATTTGTAGGAATAGATACAGCTTCAGATCAGTGTGAGTCATTCCTCAATGAGGCCACCAGCATCCGTTTCTTGGCTCTGCTTTATTTCTTCCTCTGGGATTGCTCCTTCTTAGGCTCTGTGTAGTGTGGCTCAGTGACATAGGCTTCCAACAGTCAGACTGATAGAGCTAGAACAAGTCTCTTCAGGTCACTTCTGGTAAAGTCCCAAGATTCACTTTGATTGGCTGTTTACCTCTGAATCATCCACATAATCCAAGGAAATATGAAATGCTGACGGGGCAGGCTTAATGCACATGCTTCACTCCTAGACCTGAGAAGGGATTTACTCCATCCTGAAGCTCAGAGGAAAACCAGAGTGGGGTTAGCAAAGCAAGCGACTCAGGATGCTGGAACAGAAACCAGTAACTGCCCAATAGTAATATTATATGGAAAAGCTGGGAACATGTACCCAATGCATAGTCATTATCAAGAAAAAAGTTGTTATGTCTAAATGTGGAAATTGAAGCGAAGGATGCACCTAAGTAAAACTAGAAACCGGAGAGCCTGAGTGTTAGATTGATTTGAGCTACTCTAACCCGGCCACTGCTGAGATGAGTGTTAGCTGTCGCCCAGGTTGCACATAGTGGATGGTTGCTCTCGTAATGCCAGCACCCCACCCCCCTCCTTCTCATTTCTTAGCTGGGCTGAGTTATCCCGTATTCTTAATGCTGACAGTGGAGGTCACGGCCATGCCCATATATTGTCTGAGCCTCCTTTGACTGCAAAGATCCCTGAGACTCGCAGAACAGAACCAAAGCTGGGGGGGGGGGCGCGGGGGGGGGCACCAATGAATCAAGCAGCAAACTGCAGAGAAGGGACACCTCTACCCAAAGCAGGAAATCGGGCCAGATAGCAGAGCAATAGACATATTGTGCATCCTTCATTGATGTGGAGACCACTTCCGGCTTGGAGTCCTGTGGGAGGGAAGCTTTCCCTCTAGCCCCACAGCGGGGACGCCGTGTCAAGTGGGGACACTGCAGCAGAGTTGCAGCAAAACCTCTCAAGTACTGTGGGCAAGTATGTTTCCAAGGAGGGGCCAAAGTGAGTCTTCATAAACAAAGTGCTGAGAAAATGTGAGTAAGAGGCAGATGAAGCAGTCAAGGCATGATCACTGAGTCATGGCATCATAAGAATTCTACTCAAGAGTCCTTAAAAGGTTGTCCACTAAATTCCCTGACTCAGGTAGGTCAGCTTTGAAATCATCCAAATAGCCGATCTTCTGTGTTATGTTTAAAGGCATTTGGAAAGGAAGATCCCTAGTTTGGAAACGTGTTCTTACACTGAAGCACTGTCTCAACCAAAAATTCCTCCTTACATATTACTATATTCCATTTCTGGTCTCTAAAGAGAGCTAAATAATTTGAATCTGGGAAGTGAGTTGAAGGACCAGTTTTTCACGACTATTTGACCTCACATTTTGTCCTCTTGCTTTCCATTGCCATAATTTTTACATCTATAAATCAGAAATGATAAATAACCTCCTTTGTAGGAACATAATGAAGATGAGAAGATACAATATGCAAAGTATATTGAGCCAGAAATACAAAAAGCTCTATTTAAACAAGTGTATTATTCTAACCTGAATTACTACTAACAATGATAGTTGTAGTAATATGCCTCTGTGCAGAAAAAAGAGAATTGAGTAATTTCTAGTTTGGTAAACACGTGCCCTTGAATTAAGAAAAGAGGAGCAGTAATATTTAACTATCACTTGATTTTCCATTTGTGGTAAGAAAACAATTGAGAATTTCTCTGAGAGAGAGAGAGAGAGAGAGAGAGAACCATACAAAGAATAAGCAATATTTTGCATTGGAGGCCGAAATTGGAAATCAGTATGGCTTCAAGTTTTGTTCATTAATTTTCATACCTTTCTACAATAGCCCCCAGATATGTTAAAACCAACCTTTTCCTTTCTAATCTGGGGGCATTTTTGGGTGCAGATGGTTATAAATCTCGAAAGGAGTCCTGCTCACTTCTTGTAAGAATTACTGGCGATTTCTAGGTGGGAGCACACAGTCATGTATCATGCCCATGAGCATTAAGATTTTCCCAGCAGAGATGCTCAGTAGAAGTCTGGCAGCTTTCGTAGCTCCCAGCAATTTCACAGTTACTGTCCGAAGCAGAAAGGGCACATCATCAAATTCTTCCTTCTAATGCAATCTTGTCTTCCTGGAATTTGTAATATTTTTCTAATATGAATAGGGAATATTTTTTTGAGAGTGCACAGTCATGTTAAAGTAAATACCCCGGAGAAATACTTTCAATTAAAATTCAGAAGGTTTAAGAATCCAGGCTAGAAAGGATTTCCCTGACCTACAAAACCTAATAAGATTTTTCCTTTCCATTTTCTCCCGCCCCGTCCCCTCTAAGTGTGTGGAGCCGTCCTGCTTTTTTACCTGGTGGCCCCATTTAGCTCTGCCCTCTAGACATTTAAGTCAGAATATGGCTTTAAAGAATGTTTTGAGAAAACTTGACATACTGATCTACTCTCAAACTCAATGAATTTTTTTTTTAAGCTGGAAAAGAGAAAGAAACCACAAAAGCAAAGCAACAATAATATCTTTTAGTTAAGTAAGAAAAATCTGACCAGGAGACGAAGAGGTAGAATTTGTGGTGATTGAGGGAATTAAAGTAAGAGAAAGAGAGAGGGGAGATTTTTAGGCCTGAAGGGAGGGCAGGATGCAGGCAGTGAACATAGGAGTGGAACAAGATGGGGGGCCAGGCGTCAGTCATTTCATCTGTCTTGGTCTCAGCTGCAAAGTGGGACCCGGATGGTGCCTGCGTTGCAGAATTTCTTAGTATTACAGATAGTACATGCACAATACCTATACAGTTTGAGTACATAGGTACTTGCTTGTTTGAGGTATCACTGTAAGAAATGAAATGCCTGGCTATGAGGGGGAGAAAATCTCGTTTTCTGTGAACGTGTTCTTATTAGGAGTATAGCTATTCAACTGAAAGTAATAACAGATCATAGTGTCGATTGAAGATCATTCTTAGCCAAAGGCAGGGCGAACACAGGACAAATGCCCAGGGTGAAACTTACGAGGTGCTGGCCCTGTACTGCACGGCACAGAGAGTGAGCGCCTCCTTCAGTTTCACTCCCGAGGAGACTCTCTTGCTTTCCCCGAGTCCCCGTCCTGTTCAGAGGACATCCTCCCTGGTTCATCGACAACTGCCTTACTTTCCTCCCCGGCACTTTCCTTCCTACTTACAATGTCTGGAGTCACAATAGCCACTTGTTGTCAGACTCCTTTGGCTCCCCAAAGGGCCCCGAAGAGATCATTACAAGGCACAGCACGTGAAAGGGAACCTAGGTGCATTTAAGACTATAAATTTTAACTGCAGAGAGGATCCCACGTTCAGTCATCAAAGAAGTACATGGAGGGACTTACTAAAATTTCCACTGTTGAGGGCAACAAGTCATGACCTCATTCTCTCACGCCAGGACCTTGCTATGAATGCTAGGAAGAGCAAGCAGGATCTTTTTTATTGGCTTGTCCAGAACAGCATTGGAGGGTGGGAGACGCCCGTCTCCTTCGAGAACTAGAGACAGAGAGGGGAGCTTGAAGGCCGTTGGTGGACAGCCTCCAACACACATATTCTTCTTAGACGTTGTTTGCAAAATGTCTAAAAAGGCACGATAACTTCCACTATTCAATTCCTTCAACCTCCTTCTCCATCTAAATCATTTATAAGCATAGCCTGTAATAATTAGCTCTTTTACTCTGGCTTATTGTATAATTTGATAAAATCATGTAACGCCAGTTATTGGAGAGTGGTAAAGTATATTAAGAACGTGTTTGGGGGCGCCTGGGTGGCGCAGTCGGATAAGCGTCCGACTTCAGCCAGGTCACGATCTCGCGGTCCGTGAGTTCGAGCCCGCGTCAGGCTCTGGGCTGATGGCTCGGAGCCTGGAGCCTGTTTCCGATCCTGTGTCTCCCTCTCTCTCTGCCCCTCCCCCGTTCATGCTCTGTCTCTCTCTGTCCCAAAAATAAATTAAAAAAAAAAAAAAAAAGTTGGAAAAAAAAAAAAAGAACGTGTTTGGCTATAAGCCAGGGAAAGCCCCACTACAAGGACTTTTAGCAAAGGGGTTAATTTTCCTCCTGTAACAGATATGAAGAGTCAGGCAACTGCTTAGTTCTCTTGGTCTTTCTCTCCTAATCCCAATAAGGCAGAGCAGCTCCAGCTATGGAGGCAGAATATAAAGCAGAAAGGCCAGTGGAAGGAGAGCACCCCGTGGCTGTCCCCTTTTGTGAGAGAAGCCGAAGCGCCCCGAGAACACCATACTCCTCCCGTGTGCTGGGGTTGAATTGTGTTTTTCCTCCCAACCCCCCCAAGAGTATGTTGGAATATTAACCCCCTAGCACCTCAGAGTGTGATCTTATTTGGAGATAGGGGCTTTACAGAGGTAGTCAAGTGCAAACGGGGTCACTGGTGTGGGCCCTAGTCCAATATGACCGGTGTCTTTATAAGAAGGTGAAATTTGGATACAGAAACGTGCACACAGGGGGAATGCCGTGTGAACGGGGCACAGCCATCGAGAAGTCAAGGAGAGATGCGGGGAACAGACCTTTCCTTCGGGAAAGGAACTGACCTTGCATCCACCTTGATCTCAGACTTCAGCCACCAGAGCTGTGAGACAATACGTTTCTGTTGTTTACAAGCTATCGCTTGTGGCACTTTGTTACCACAGCCCCAGCAAGCTCGTATCTCCCACACACTTCCATTTACAGCTCACTGACCAGAATTACCATGGGCCACCCCTAGCTACAAGGAGCAAGTATGTATATAGCTGAACATATTCTAACGGAAACATTAGGTTTCTGGTAGCAAATTTAAAAAGGAGTTGGCTGGGCAACTAAGAGCATTTTCCACAGAGGAGCAAGTGTTTGCGCTTGGTAAATGGTGCTAGGATGGGTCGCTCTCTCTCCAGCACTGCTCAGAAGTTTGGAGCAATACATTGGAGATAGAGTTGTGCGGTGGAAAGAAAGCAAAGGGTCTGGATGCTACTACGGATATTGCCACTAGTTACTATATGATTTCACCAAGGTTGCTTCAAGCTGTAAGCCTCAGCTTTCTTACCCGACAAATGGGAATAATAAGCTATGCTCTGATAGGAATACAAATTTATATAAATATAAGTGTAGGAAGCCATTTATAACAAGTTCAGAAACAGAGAGGTCACGAGCCCTTGGCCTATGACAATGCTTCTCAAGCTTTGTATGCACATAGATCCCATGGGCATTTTGTTAAAATGCATATTGGAGCTCAGCAGGTCTGGGGGTGTGGTTCGCCAATGTGCAATTCTAACAAGCTTCAGCTATATCAAGATAGCTGGTCCAAGGAGCACACTTTTATTTTTTATTTATTTTTTTTTTTAATTTTTTTTTCAACGTTTATTTATTTTTGGGACAGAGAGAGACAGAGCATGAACAGGGGAGGGGCAGAGAGAGAGGGAGACACAGAATCGGAAACAGGCTCCAGGCTCCGAGCCATCAGCCCAGAGCCTGACGCGGGGCTCGAACTCACGGACCGCGAGATCGTGACCTGGCTGAAGTCGGACGCTTAACCGACTGCGCCACCCAGGCGCCCCCTTTTTTTTTTTTTATTTAAATTTTTTTTTTCAACGTTTATTTATTTTCGGGACAGAGAGAGACAGAGCATGAACAGGGGAGGGGCAGAGAGAGAGGGAGACACAGAATCGGAAACAGAGGAGCACACTTTTAATAGCAAGGTCTGTATCGCTGAAAGAGAAACTGAACCCAAGAGTAGGAACCTTTCAGAACTGAAACTCTCACAATGCATTGGTGAATGACTCTACTGAGGAAAATATGTAAAGTATCTAAAAACTCTGCCCTGTTTGGGGGATATCTTCAATAAACTTAGCTTCTAGAAGAACGTATAAAAGTTGGAAGCAGAGACATAAGACCAGGGGCAATTACAAACAGTGTAGACTTGTCTAGAAGGTATTAGAACAGAGTAAGCTATGTTATCTATAAATTACTTAAATTTATAAAGCAATGGGAGGGATGCCCAGGAGGTGGGCCTGTGGCTAAGAATCCTATTTTTCTTATAGTAACATCTTGTTATCCTTATAACAATCTATTTGGGGGCCCACCAAAATCCCCTCCTGGGTCAGGTTGTATTTTGATTCTTGACATCATTTCTTAGTCAAATCCCAGACTTAATTATTAAACTGATGACTTCCACGGTCCCCAAAAGGGAAGCCACCGTCCCCAGGATCCAGCATCCATGCCACAAGATGGAGTCAGCCAAGCCAGACCAAACAATATCCCTGTTTGGGGGATGACCTGGCCGGAGGCAAAGGGCTCGTGGACATGGTTCATCTAAGCAAAGCAGCCAGCGAGAACTTTCATGGTATCCTCGTGGACAAGCTGACAAGATATAGAATGTGTAGAATGTGCGACAAGTAGTCCATTGACTTCATGGTCCCCTCCCCCCAAAAAAGACTCAACTTGGAAGGTAGTCTTTAGAAGGGTTTGGCATTTTAGTCTCACCTATATAAATTGCCCTTAGAAATCTGAAAGGACAAAGCATGAAAGTTAAGTTGAAAGTTAAGCATGCAGGCTTTGTATTTGATTACCTGGCCCGTCACCTAGAAGCTGTGTAGCCCACAGCTTCACCTCTCTATGCCTCAGTTTTTAAGTATGTATAATGGGTATATGGTTAGTCCCTCACTCAGAGGGTGGTCGTGAGTATGAAATAATGCATGCAGACACTCAGAATGGGGCCCGGTATATAGGAAGGTTTACACACATAAGCGGTTATTATTAGGCCTATCCAATTTGTAGGTGACATGTAATTGAGAGGGAAGGAAGCATGTTACACGGCAAAATCAGGAGCCTAAAAAGATTTTTGACACAAAGGAAATCTGAGCTGAAAGTAACAAAATTTTCCAGTGAATAACCGTATACTCACTGTCTGTATTCCACCATTAGCATTTTACTATGCTTGCTTATATATCTGTCTACATACCATGTTTAAGTAGTTCAAAATATATTCAATTTTTTCCTGTGATACTCTCTTTAACTTACAGGCTATGTAGTAGTATATTTCCTCATTTCTGAATGCATGGGAACTTTACACTTATCTTTTTGTTACTGATTTCTGGCTTAATTCCCACGACAGTGAAATCATCTATTTTGTCTAGTTTTCACTCTTTAGAATTTGCTGAGACTTGCATATGGCACAATATATGATCCGTTTGGGTCAATTTTCTGCATGAAGTTGAAAATACGTTTTCTATGAGCATTGTGTCAGGTTCTATATTTGATAATTAGGTAGACATCTTTGTGCTCAAATCTTTTATATCATTACTGATTTTTGTCTGTTTGTTCTGTCAGTTACCAAAAAAAAAGTTAAACTCTATCAGTACGATGGTAGATTTTTCTAGTTCTCTCCTACTTCTTCCAGCTTACTTCACCATTTTGAGTCTATATCGATAGATCTAGAAGTGCTGTATCTTTTCGTGTACTCTATTGTATTATAAAATACCTCACTATCTGTACTGCATTTACTAACCCAAATCTCATTTGTTGAGCATTCTTAGAGCTAAGCCAACTTTGTTTTAGTTATATTTGCATAATTTATCTTTTTTCTTCCTTTCATTCTCTCTGTGTTTAATAAGTATCTTTTCTAAATAGCATTCATTTCTGATAAAAGTACTTCAAGCTGCCAGTATTAGACCATTTCCAATCTATAAAAATGGGAATTTCATGATACTTGAGTTTTGTTTTTTATTTAGTTATACACTGTCTTTTAATTGGATATTTTAGTCTGTTTGCAAAACTGAAATAACTGAAAATTTTGGGTTTAAATATGCCATCTTACTATTTATTCTCTGTTTTTATATCTTATTTCTTTTGCTATCCTTTCCTAGATTAATAATTTTATTTCTCCCCTTTTACTAGCTTGTTATTTAAGATTCTTAAATTATTTTCTTTAGGTTGCCTTAGAAATGACAACATTTTTCTGATTTGTTAAAGCCTACTACATATTACTACTTTTCCATGTCTTGGGACAATGCAAGGGTATTAGACTATTTTAACTCTATTTCCCTATTATTGTGTTATTTTATATTTCACATCATTTAAAACCTCATAGATCTTCTTATTATTGTCTTATACAATCAAGATTTATATTCCTTTCTCCCACCCATCACCACACCTTCTTCTGGTGCCATTATCTTTCTGGTGAACATCTGTGCTTAGTATTACTTTAGAGTAGATCTGCCCCCAACAATTTTTGGAGGATATTTTCACTGGGTATAGAAATCTAAATTGGCACTTATTTTCTTATGGCACTTTGAATATGTCATTCCATTGTCTTTTGCTTCCAATGTTTCTGAAAAGAATGAAGCACTATGTCTTATCCAGGCTTGGTGAGTTTTTGTTGCATTGCTACTTCTCCAATACCTTCATCATGTAATTTTAATATTTTTTCTAGATTTCCTAGTTGTTCTGGGGATGGGGGGCACTCATCCAATACAGCTAGTCTACACTTGCTGGAAGCCATATCACTCGATGGTATTTTTTAAACTCTCTCTAATATACAGCCAGTGCTTGGAATATTGAGTTTAAGAGTGCTCTGTGCCAGAAGTGATGTTGAATCTCACTGTCACTTAGATTTTAGCCCAATGATTCCTTATTATCTTGTCCGCTCATCAGTGCTTAGGTCCCAGAATTTTGGCCATTTTTTACAAGGAGGAAGTATGTCTCAATAATCTAGTATGCCACATTATCCATATTATTTTTTATTTGTATCTCTCCTCATTTAACATATCAGATGTAGAAGCGTAAGAATCATCTCATTTTCCTTATAGTCCCAGCCCCCAGCCTCCTGTTTGACAGAATAGGTGCTCAATAAATGTTAAGTAAACAAAATTATGTGGCTTTAAATAAGACTACCTGGGCATCTTAGTGGAGCCACCAGAACTGAAAAATATGAAGCTCAGTGTTGCCAGTTCATAAACCAAATAACTTGTGCTCTGGGGGAATTGGTTCACACAAGGCAAGTTTACAAGGAAATAATATCTAAGTAACAACATAGCTGGATCAGTGTTGACTAGGAGACACAGCTGGAATGATAATGGATCCTTATTACATTTCTTCTTCCCTCACCCTTGAGCACTTGACTTCTGTCTTTCAGTTAATGCTAATAGTTTTCTGTATTGTCATTCTCATATTTTATTGCCTTTATTCATACTTCCTCTCTGAACCTACATGAAACAATAAAGGATGCAAATAAATAAAAAGAGACGCTACATGTTTACAAAAGGCAATATAAGTGAGTCCACTCAGAAGACCAAATTACAGGTGAGAAAGTTGCTATGGTAAAGGTAAGACAGAAAGAGGAAATTCAAGGTTACTGAACACTTACTTTCAAGTTGCTAACATAGATCTCTATTCTGTCTAAGTGATCTTTAAAGCCCTTTTAGCATCGGGACATCCTTTCGTCCAGGTCGGTGTGAAAGAAACTTAAATTTAACAAATTCTTGTTCTCCAGCTTTCCTTTTGCTAAAGTTGTCACTAGTTCCCAGAAAAGTCTGTTATTACACCACTCTGTGAAATATTACAATATTCAGGATTACAGTCTCTCTTACAATGTAACAAATGTTACAGCCTCTGTTTCCTGATAGACTGGGAAGTACCTTATTTTAAAATATTTTTATGATCTCCAAATCAGTCTGGGAAGTGGGTTCCTTGACAACGCATCTCATGTACTTTATGTAGATGTTGGTAATTTTAATTACAGACATTTTTGCTAAGTGCCTTAGATCTTCATTTTCTTTTAACCACATTTGACATCATTTGAGGTAATGCCATTTCCTCCTATTTAGGCCAGTCTCACAGAAACCTGCACAAATAATACAGTGTCCAAACAGTACTGGAGAATACTATTTTTAAATTTTACTAAAAATATTTTGTCTGATCTCTCTTAATTTGGGTTTAAAAAACTTTATGTATACTATAACAGATCTTGGATTCTCTATAGGGTGATCAGACAAACGTTCCCCAGAAATTTATCATCTCAAAAGGGCAACGATGCACATTGAACACGTGGAAAGGACGAAAATACTCGGGATCGGTTTAACATCGACATCCCTCGAAACTCAAGGATCGATATTGCAGAAAAGCAAAGGGTAGATTAATGGGGGAGGCAAAGAGAACTGGGTTAGAACTTCACGTTTGGACATGTCGGGGGGAGGGAGTGAGCCCCTTTCATTCCGCCCCCTTTTGGCCTTCGTCAGTGGCATTTCCCTACCTTCCCAAATAATGACGAGCACTGAAGCAAAACAGAAGAGTGTGTTGTACGTGGGACCCAGTCTGGGAGAGGCCCAAATGAAACGGCTCTCTGTAAAGCCTGACCACATTGGCATAGAACGGTCTACGAGCATTGCAAAACAGTGGGGAGAGTGGAGAGAGGGTTGTGAGGCTGTGGTGGACCCTGAGGCATCCTCCCCGCACACCCACTTAGAAGGCATAAATGGAAGGCGAGGGCATTGCCTTGCTTACTCCGGAGGAGAGCGGTAACCAAGATTCGAAACTGACTCAGCTGACTCTTCTAACCATGCAAACGAGCATGCTTCCGGTAAAGAGAATTCAGTGAAATTCAAATGAGCAACCAGTCAGCAAAAAACTGCTGCTGACATTATTAATCTTCCAAACTACCCAGATCTATCATACACAGAAAAACTCATCATTGGGCACTTGTGGAATAGGTATCCCTCACTTAAAGGAATGGTCACTGTCAGCAAAGTTTGCAGCACAGAGACTTTCTATCAAATCAATCTGTTCTCCCATTGATTTCCATTACAAAATCTGAGATGCATTCTGCTGTTAAATCCCATGAAGCATGTACCAAACGCTTTGCAAATGGCATGTTTAAAAGAAAAATGATAATATTCGCATAAAACATTGACAGTGATGTTTAATATATTAATAGCAATGCTGGGCTACATTCAACATGTCACTGCAAACAAATACTCAGGATGAAACATAACACAATTTTCCAAACTGTGCCTCACAGGCTGTAAGGGGTAATAATCCCTAAAACATCAGCAACTTGATTTCACACAGGCTTCAAACTGTCTTGGCATTCCTATCATTACATAGCCAAAGGAATTCTTTTATTATTTAAAAATCTTTCCTCGTTTTCTGCTGGCCTCTTTCCCAAAATCTTTGTCCAGAACCCCCAGAATAGCTTCTGATGCTATTCTTAGGTGGGGAAGGGAAAATGAGCTTGCTAGGTTCCATCACAGTGGTTTATCCCACTGCCTGCTGGGGTTTCCCCATCACTGAAGCAACTGGGCCTCTCCTGGAAGGAATGTTGCAGAAGGAAGCAGTGGGTCTGTGAAGGTTGGACCAGACACTTCAATGCCTTTTCAAACTTCTAAGATATAATACTACCAACATTGGTAATGTGTCTGTTTGCAATTCTATTTTCAACCTGTGCACTCTGCTTAATATATGTTAAATGACCAAACGCTTTGCCTACTGTACGACAAATGACTGAATGTTTTGCATCATATATTTTTTTTAATTTTTTAATGTTTATTTATTTTTGAGAGAGACAGACAGACAGACAGAGCGTGAGTAGGGGAGGCGCAGAGAGGGAAACACAATCTGAAACAGGCTCCAGGCTCTGAGCTGTCAGCACAGAGCCCAACGCAGAGCTTGAACTCACACACTGTGAGATGGTGACCTGAGCCGAGGTCGGTTGCTTGACCCACTGATCACTCGGGCGCCACACATCATATTTGTTGAATAACTAATTGAATTTATGTGATGGTTTTGTTCTTCATTAGAGGATACTGACGCTTGTAAGTGCTGGTAGCTTAAGCTGGAAAAGTGACTACAAGGGTGCCTGGGTGGCTCAGTCAGTTAAGCATTTGACTTTGGCTCAGGTCATGATCTCGTGGTCCGTGAGTTCGAGCCCCGCGGCAGGCTCTGTGCTGACAGCTCAGAGCCTGGAGCCCGCTTCAGATTCTGTGTCTCTGGCTCCCTCTGCCCCTCCCCCACTTGCACTCTGTCTCTCTGTCTCTCTCAAAAATAAACATTAAAAAAAAGTGACTGCAGATATTAATCACCACAGGAATAGTGCATTACAGGTCATAATAACATTAAATGTTCAATTCTAAGGTCTGGGTAGGACATTACCTTTATCACTCCGGTAGGTCAATTTTTGTTAAGCAAAAGACTACTTGAGTCAGAGCAACATGCCCATGACCAGCAATGCACCTTTATCCTGTTTGTATGACCCAGTACAATGAAGAATTCAACATTCAGGGTTGGCTTTAACATTTCATGAAAAAAAAACATTTTGTTTTTTATTAAACTATAACATACCCGAAGAATTCTGACAAGCAATAGCAATATTGGCATGTTTTCTGGAGATCAGCAAACTATCTGCCAAGAGTTTTTGGTTAATTCGTTAAGACCAAGATTTCTTTCCTTCCTTCCTCCCTCCCTTCCTCCCTCTCTCCTTTCCCTCCCTCCCTCCCTCCCTCCCTTCCTTCCTTCCTTCCTTCCTTCCTTCTTTCCTTCCTTCCTTCCTTTTTTTAGCTCATCCTGTCCAGAAACCTCAACATGTCAGAGTGTCAAAACTGAACACATCCAGGGAGCCAAGCCCATGCTAACTATACTCCCAGAAAACACAATTATAACTAAAATGTCTTCGTATTGACAAAACAACCAAAACTGTCACGATGAGCACCGGGCTCCTGTGGTTGTAGCCAGTACATTCTTTCCCTGCAGGCAGAACAAGGGGAAAACCAAATTATGAGCAGATAGCAAGTACAGAATGAAAACAGAAGGTGATGTCTATCGGTGAGGAGTATTTTTTCCAGGACATGAGAGCCTGATTAAGGTGCCATTTTTTTTCAAGGATGAAACAACTCTTTGGTTATATGTATATACCTATGTCATTCACTCTATGACACATACGATCATACGTTTTCTTCCAGATTCAAACCGTGTCTCTCAGTCTTGTTTACTAACCTCCACCTCCTCTGACATGCTTATTTTCTGTGATATCATCAAAACATGCTCCCTAAGTTCTTTCATTGTAGTGAGACTGTGAAGGGAAGCAAAAATCCTAGGTATGTGGAAATATTTATTAATGACATGGCCACCTATAAATGAGTTCCCCATTCAAACATCTTTTGAACACAAGGCTCCCCTCCTCTACTCCCCATGGTGGTAAACATTTGTAATCCAATGCAAATAAATTTAGTTCTGTTGCGAAGTGAAATTGCAAATCTTGCGAAAGGTATAAGGTTTCGTGATGTCAGTGAAAGTGAAATTGGGAAAGCAAGTAGCAAGTGAGGGTCTGTAAAGTTAAACAGACAACTGAAGGTAAAATCAACAGGGATGATGACTATGTTGATGCTTTAAAAGAAGAGAAGACGATACTTCGAATATCACAAAATTAATTGAGATCCCGGGGAAAACTGATGAAGCCCTCGAACATTTTAATAAAATGACCCTCCTTTTGATTATGGCATAAAAGTCAAAAATGAACTAAAGCATGTTGTAAGGCTCTTCACGTTTGGTCAAAACAAATGAAGCCAACGGTAATCTTGATTTATTGTTTATTCATTCTAAAATTAGCATAGTGGTACTTACAACATAAATTTTGTTCAATAAAAGATAGAGTAAACGTATTCTAATAACGTCGAGTTTTATTTTCAGGTGAAGTCTACTTTTCACCAACTGCTCTGAGATTTGGCCCCTGCTTTAAGTAGATTTATTTTTAGGAGGCTTTACCAGCGCTAATCACACATGGCTAATAAGGACTTCCTATACTAACGAACGAGACTTTTCTAGTAGAAACATCTGATGTCTTGGTTGCGTCTATTTACATATCAAATTTTTACTATGTTGTTCATAAAACGTCCTCAATTCTTAGTTTTGTGGGGCGGGGGAGGCAAACATTATTTACTCTTAGGTGTTTCCTACGGGATAACTTCCAAAGGGTGATATTATTCAAAGTAGTATCAGTGTCTCCTAAGGCAACGTGTGTAGAGGTCACAGACTCTGGAGTCATCTTGGAATCAGACCTGTATTTGAATCGGCTTGTACCACCTAACAGACATATGGTAATGGGCAAATTATGTACCCTCTCTTAATTTGCATACCTTCATCTGTGAAAATGGAGCAGGGACAGCTCCCTCACAAGATCGTGGTGAAGATCGGATGAGAACATGTCTAAAATGCCTGATCCAGGGGCGCCTGGGTGGCGCAGTCGGTTAAGCGTCCGACTTCAGCCAGGTCACGATCTCGCGGTCCGTGAGTTCGAGCCCCGCGTCAGGCTCTGGGCTGATGGCTCGGAGCCTGGAGCCTGTTTCCGATTCTGTGTCTCCCTCTCTCTCTGCCCCTCCCCCGTTCATGCTCTGTCTCTCTCTGTCCCAAAAATAAATAAACGTTGAAAAAAAAAATTAAAAAAAAAAAAAATAAAATGCCTGATCCAGAGAGGGCATTCAATATATGGTGCTTAGAGTGGTGATGTTTATTTTTGGTTTGTTTGACCGCCAAAATTCCCTTGTGATCTTAATTTGTTGATTATTCTGTACATTCAGATTCTTTGTGTGCGTTTTGCAATGTGAAACTAGGGTCTCTAGGCTATAAAAAGTAGCTTTTTGAAATGTGACTTTAGGAGTGCCTTGTGGCACAAATCTCTTAGAATGAATTCTAAAATATTCCATAAAGCTTTGAAGAGAGTCATAATGAGGTCTTTCAGATTGACACTGTGAGATTTTGGTTGAGTTCTGTAAGTTGGACGGTTGATATTTACAAGGAGAAAAACCTCAAAGGAAGCCCCCCTTCTCCACACTGAAGCATTTTTGTAAACAAATCTTGACTTAAAACAAGAAACTTAAGTCTTTCACCGCACACAGACCCCCAGGCAAAGCAAAGTCTTGAAAGTCAGATGCTCCTGGATTTGAACCTCTGCTCAGTTCCTTGTCAGTTGTGTGACCTTGACCAACTATTTCTAAGCCTGTGTATTTTCATCTATAAAGTTGGAGATACAAAAATACTTCCGTCAGGTTGTCGTGAGGATGAAATGAAGAATTGCATATAAAAATCGTTTGTGTGCCCATACAGCCTGGCATACTGAAAGTGTTTAACTAGTTAACTATTATCTGTATAATCTTTGAACTCACAGGTTAACAAGAATGTCATATTTTGTTCAAAAATGGCAAGAGGGTAATGCACAAAACAGAAATGAAGTTCACTTGAGTTCAGACATCAAATTACATGCTTTGGCCTTGCCTTGCCTTTGGCTTCTTGAGTTTCCCTGGGTCTAAGTTCTTTTCCTTCCCCTATTTACTGGAGAACTTGTTTTCTGCCTCAGGGCTTTTCAATGGTCTCTTCCCCATCCCCCCCCACAATAGGAACATTACATTCGTAATACTTATTACAAATTGGCAAGGGGCTTATACCTCTCCTCTTAGTCTCTAAGACTTTGGTATGTCCCTTCCCACCACCCCTCCATGGATCTCATTAGTTCAGATATCTTATTTGGTCTACTTAGCCAAAGCCAGGAGATAATGACGGTTAACATTTAGCATCTACCTAATAGCACCAGATACTATGCTAGGTGAGTTGCAAACCTTACTTAGATTCTTCCCAACATCCAGGCGAGGCAGATACCATTATTTCTATTTCTGAGATGGGTAATTGGAGGGTCTGAGCTAGGAAGCTCAGTCACAGGGCCAGTAAGCAGCAGCACCAGTGACCATAAGGATCAAGTTAACGCATTAACTGGGATGTGATGGCTCTAAGTGGTTTTCTACTTCTGGGAAAGGCCCATCTGGCCTTTCAAAGAGAGGCCTTCATGAGAAGTATGCCCTGTGCTAACACATATGTGTGCTATCATGATATCATCTTATTCATGTAGCCGTTTAACCTTTCTGTACCATCATTCCGACTAGCACTACTAATGTGTATATACCTCATACTAAATGCACTAAGATCCTTGCACGTCTTATACACACTCCAGTAACTCTGCCAATTATTCTCCTACAACGGATGCTGTAGGTCTAACCAACAGAACTCCAGACATCACAAAGCAAATAAATTAGACTTTCCTCAAGCCCAGTAATTTGTTTCATTTCCCCTGGCAAGAACTAAATTTCAAATTATTCTCGTTCTATAAAGCAGAATCTTACAAATATTATGATATGGAGTCCCACAGAGTCAGAAGGAGAGAAGGCTGAGAAGGGCGACTAAGGTGGATGGGTTTCTTTTCTTAGGAGTAAAATTAAGTTTCTCATCTGAAGAAGTACCGAATTCTGCAGTCGTTCCAAAGGTGTAGGCTTGGCTCATGGTACATTTTAGGGAAACGTGAATCACACTGACCCACGGAAGGTCAAGCAAACAACTGGTCGACCCTAGAAACGTGCGTGTGCAGGGTTTGCATCTAAGAGAGGAGTATCTCTGGATATTTCTACGTGCCAGTTCCAGAGCCGGATCCGGTTCCGACTCTTCACCACCGCAGCTCGCTAGACACCTCTCTCCCTAAGCCACATGGAGAGACACGGAAGCTGCCTGCGCCCCGCGTCGGTCCGGGCGCCTTCCATTCTGACTCCCACTCCCGCGAAATATCCCTTCGATCAACGCTAACTGGGCGTCTGCCTCCCGACGCGGACCCCGCGTGGGGTCCCAGCGAGGGGAGGACGGCTGGCGGCGCGCACCGGGGCGGGGACTGCGTGCGGGGGGCGGGCGCCGGTCGTCGTCTCCGCGCCGCTCCCCTTTGTTCGGTTCCATTGTGTGCCACTTCCTCCTCGGGCGCTTCTTCCTGCGCCCTGGCAGCCTGTGGGCAATTTGTGAAAGGGCTTTTGGGACCTTTTTCTTTCTTTCTCGGTTTATTTTTTAGTGAGCCCCCCCTCCCCCCCCCCCCCCCCCCTTGCACGCCTCTCCCTCGCGGCTCTCCGCCCCCGGGTCCCGGAGCCGGGCGGAGTGGGAAGTGTCACTGCCTCCTCCCCCACCCCCCGACGGCAGCTCCGCCGGGCTCCCGCCCCGCTCCTCCTCCAGGAGGCATCCTAACCCCGCATTCTGGACTTTCACCTCCTGACCGGCCGCGTCACCGCCAGGAAGGCGACACGCGACCCCGCCCCTCCGAGGGGCGCAGGCTCCCGGCGCCCGGGGCTCCGCCAGGCACCGAAGCGAAGGTCGGAGGCCGGCGCGCGGCCCAAGCCCGGCCGCCTCGGCGTCCCGGGAGCCGGCGCGAGTGTCGCCGCGGCCCTCCCCGTCCCTCGCGCTCGCGCTCCCCGGCCGCCGCGCGGCCGCCTCAGCCCCCTTATATAGCCCTCTAAAAATAGCTCGCCTCGCACCGCCTTGTAAGGCAGCAGGGAGATCCGCAGCCCGCCAATCCGCGCTCGCCGCCAGAGCCGAGCCCCGCCCCGGACCCCGCTCCGCGCTCCCCATTGGTCCTCAGTGACTTCATGAGCCCCCTGTTTACCTTACATGGTCACACGCGGCCTAATGGACGCCCTCCTCCGAGATCCCACGGCTGCGCGGAGAGCCAGGCGGAGGGGGGGAGTTTGGGGAGGGGGAAGAGCAGGAGGAGGAGAAAAGGAGGGGGGAGAGACTACAAACTAGCAAGGATGGGGTGGGGGGTGGGGAGGGAAGGGACGGGGGGGAGAGAAGCGATCGCGAGAAAAAAAAAATGCAACCTCCCAAAATAAAGAGCAAAGATTGCATTAGGAGCGAACAGCGCTGCAGAAATAGATGGCAGCTTCGTGTCAGTGAGTTTGCATCCCCCTTCCTGATCCACGAGCTGGAGTGATTAGAGCCCTGGAAGGGAATTGTTACTCCCGTGGAGAAGTCCCCTCTTCCTGGCAGCGGTCTGCACTTGTACACGCTGGATGCCTCTCTCCATCCACCCCACTCACTCTCTCCTCTCTCACCTCCTCTCTTCCTCTCTCCTGCATTGATTTTTTTTTTCCTTTTTAGTTGACTGAAACAAAACAAAACAAAAGGGCCACTGGATGTCTGCCTTCTTGGGGGGTGAGCCAGACAGACTGACAAACAAACAGACCCAACTGTGTTCGGGGGAGGGTTTCTCCTCCCGTTTTGCCCGGCAGCAGCAGCATGGACGTGTTGGCTAGTTATAGTATATTCCAGGAGCTACAACTTGTCCACGACACCGGCTACTTCTCAGCTTTGCCATCCCTGGAGGAGACCTGGCAGCAGGTGAATGATTTAAATTACTTGTGTAAATCGTGTGGTGGCGGCGGAGGCGCAGGGGCTGCGTTGGTGTGGGCTCGGGGTTGAATTTTTTGTTTGTTTGTTTTATTCCCCCCACCCTTTTTTGGCTGTTTGTTGGTTAAAATGTTTTCGGAAACAGTCATCTGCGCTTACCTCTCCACCCACCCTCTAACCCCTTAGCGTGCTGAGCTGAGCAGCCGGTCTGAGCTGCCTGCGTTTCAGTCACCAACACACATCCTTGCGCACACGTTGTCGGGCTCACTGTCCCCAGCACAGACCTGCGTAACTTCTGGGGTTCGGAGGAACCGGGTGGAAAGGTGGTTTGGGGCTCGATGAGCCATTAATGCCAGGATACCGCGTCCCTACATGCTCGAGCTCTACCTGCTTGGTACCTTAAATCGGGTTCAGTTCTTTCAACTGGTGCTGACGACCGTCAGATGGGGGTCAGGAGGTAGGAGCATAGCGGAGTGTTTTCCCAGTAATTAGCCAGTGTCAAGACAAGAGAGAAACTTGATTTTGAGATTGAGGAGGTGGGCAGAGGGGAGAGGAGCCCAGTGACAAAAGATATTCCAGGATATCTAGGAGGAGCACGGGAAGATGTATCTACCTAACGCTGACCATGCATTGTAGGTTTCCCCAGTGCGATGCCTCTGTATGTGTCCCTGTTTCTCTTTTTTTGTTTGGGGTCCCTCCCTAGTTAGACAGCACAACCTCTGACAAAGGGTGGTATGTGCTTCCGTGCCTCTGACTTTGTCTTAGAGGACTAGTTAAGAAACTCCTATGATGCTGAAGGGCACCGATGCCAACTTGGCTAGGCGTCCCACTGAGGGCAAAGTGGGTCTGGTGACAAGTTCACCGGGCTTTGTGAAGTGGAATAAAGAAAGTGCTGGTCAGTGGAAAGTGCTAGATCTGCTGCGGAAACAGTGGTTTTCTCAGCATGGATTAGGAGCTGCTGAAGGGACACTCTGCAGGAAAGATGGTGGGTGGGGGGCGGGGGGTTGGGGTATCCTTTAAAAATACTACACTGTGCCCCATGGAACGTCCAAGAACACAGGCTGGGTTTGCACATCGGAAGTGTGAACTCGCACAGTCCGTCCTGGAGAAACCAGCCTGCCCTTGGGGAAGACCGAGAGAGGCTCGGTGTGTGGCTGCTCATGTAACTTCGCTCCATGACAGCAGCTTGTTAAGGCTAATGAACGGCTGAATTTCTCCTGCCAGGATCCAAAGCGGGATTTGCCAGCTCGAGGCTGGGAAGTAACAGTTGCCGCTTTCGCGGGTGAGGTTTGGCTTTTGGTGTAGGGTGAAGAGGGGCAAAGCCGATCCTCTGACTGTACCTTTGTTACTAGTTACTGTTCTCCCCTGGTTAGAGGCTGTGAGTTTTCCTCCAGGTACCGGCCCCTGTGTCCACATGTATGTTGCTGCCCAGGGATGCTGGCAGATACACTCGACTTTGTCTCTCAGTGCGCACATAGTTCATACGTTTTTAGAGCAAGGCATTTCTTCAGTGCATCCTTCCTCCGCCCCCCCCCCCCCCATCCTTAATGAGACTGTCTCATGAAGGGTCTCGCTAGATCTTTTCCTCCTTTTATTTCACATGCTAATTAAGCCAAAATGTGGCCAGAATTTCATTTTCCGAAATAGCCTCCATTTCACATTGTCAGCCCACTGGTGTCAAACCGGTTGCGTATTAACGACTGTCTAGACAGGTTAGGGTAGGGAATCTGTTGATTTAGTCAGCCTGCCCAAGGCAGCCCTTGTTTGTGACTAACTGTTAAGCAGTGTTGGAGGGAAGAAAGTTGGCTTTATTTGTTACGGCGTTCCCTCCTGATGAATCACACAACTTTGTTTTGGTTCAAGTTTTCACAGTAGTAAAGCCTGCTTCGGGGGAAGGCCGCTCCAGAGGAAACCTGCTTTTCTAGATCTGGTTTAGAGCGTCCAGGAGAAAGTCTGGATATGTAAAGAAGCATCACTGGTTTGATAATTCGGGGATGTGTTAGATCTATTGTTTCCTCAGAAGCCTTCTCTGCTTCTCCTTCCCCCTCCTCTCTCTACCTGTCTCCACTCACCTCCTTCAAGGAACCTCTAGCTTAGTTTCTACCGCAGGCCACTGAATATCACCGCCCCCCCCCCACACACACCTCCCTCCTTCTTGCCTTAACCCTCTCCAACTGGCAACTACTCTTACCTTAAGACCCTTTGCCAAGCTGTTTGAGAAGCATGTTCCTAGTCTATGCCGAAACACAACTTGTGAGGAAGCACTACTAAATAAGATATCACTCCAAGGACCTTTCCGCCCTGCTCTCTATAGTCACAACTGCTCTCTTTAAAGGTGACTATGACTCTTAAGTTCATGCTGATGACAAAACCTCCAACCTCCATCTCTTCCTTCCTCCCTCTCCTTGGCCCTCCCCTCCCCCACCCTTTGCTGCTTCTGCGTGTAAGGAGAGGGGGATGGTTATATGCGACTGCTGGGGCCAAATCAACCATCAGATGGTGAAATTTTGAGACTCCTTTGCTCAAAATGGCTTAAGAAGGTTGTTGCAAAGAACCCCAGGCAGGAGGAAGTTTCCTGATGCTCTGGGGTAATCAGATTTTAGAGGTCAAATGGGGAGCAATTATTAGATGTTCTCTGCAAGTGAACAGTGTACCTGGCCTTGAGATGAACGAAATACAGAGATTCTAATAATCTGATTTGGTTTGTAGAGAAAGAGTGGCTTGGATGATAAACCCAAGAACATCTGTGCCTTTGAAAATTAAAGATGGACTATTTGGGGATGTTATTTTAAACTGGGGTCTGGGATCATCGTCCTGTTTAACCGTCAGTGAGCTTGGGATGGTCCTGCTGTCACAGGGGTCGTCATTTTGACATTGGGCTTTCAGGCAGTGATGTCTATAGCAACATACAGCTCCAACTCTGAAAATCATTGCCGGTGTAATTTTAAAATCCAGATGGACATCCTACATTAACAGCTCTCCATTCCCCGGCTCTGACTGCATACTTAAGCACTTGGCCCAAGTAACATCATCTCTGCCTGTCATATAACTGTAAATTACACTGTGCTTCTGTGGTCTATTATTTTATGGAATTCAGCTGACGCACAACTCTTAAGGCTACTAGCCTTAAGTTCTTTGGAAACTTGCAGGAAATTTTCCAAGAGCTGTCTGAGCAAAAGTAGGAAAAAGTCAAAGGTAGGACAGAAGCTGGAGTAGCGTATAGGGTACCACTTGCTGATGGATAAAGGGAAACACATTCATGAGTTTTGTTGCCAATAGAAATCATGATTTTTCTGGACCCGCTGTTGCCTTGGAAAATAAAAAGGATTTGATATGATACACTTGGTTATTTTTCTCCGAGAAGCTACAAAGACTTTTAGAATCTGGATATATTTTCCATACCTCGCCTGCTCTTTCAGGAGTGCGGGTCAAGTAACGAAGTTCTAAGTTGTTATTTGCACTTAGCTTTGCTTCATGTCATTGAGGAGCATGGTATGTTTGCTTGAAAACTCTTATGGAATTATGCTTGTCATTAATGCTGATTCATAATTGGCAGATGGGGTCAGTTTCAGGCCTCCTTTTTGCTCAGAGAAAATTTTCCACTGCTCCTGGAAACAAATAAATAAATCATAGAACATTCCTCCCTCCTCCCCCCATTCCCCCATTGTTTTAAACTAATGGCACTTTAGTGAGAACTAAAGTGTCCCCATAACACTGCAATTTCATCTTGGTTTCAGGCACCCTGTAACGCTTGTTACAAGGGCTTTTGATACGAGGCATCTCTAGGGGACAACCTACAAAAATGGTTGCCTTCCAAGAACAGCCTCATGATACCAGGGATGGGATTTGTTCTCTGAGCTACATTGCTTCTTCCTCTTTTTGGTGCTCTGGCCTGTGCACTGCCTTCTACAGGCCTGAGCGGCCAGGTGCTGTCTCAGCCGGAAAGACAAAGCAAACTGTAGGGTCCCTGCATCTGTAGGTTTGCCTCTGTCCCCAATTTGCAGAAAACCTTGTCATGAATTAGAATTTCTTGGCAACAGCACCACCCAGGGAAATTTGTAGACACAAAGGAGCCTAGCTAACCACACTGAAAGGATAAACTAGCTGGCTTTTTTGCCTTTTTGTATGTTATGTGGGTGCTCTTTAGTTACCATCAATCTATTTTTTTTTTAATTTGAAATAATGACTTGGGAGATAAAAAAAAAAAAAAAAAAAAGGAAAAGAAAACTGTCCTGTAATTCAGATGTTCTTCATAAGGATGCAGTCACTAAGTAAATGTAGCTTTACAAATGAAAGCACATGTGTATGCAATCAATCACACACTTAGCCTTTCTTTAATAGATTCTTTCCATGTTCTTTTTAATGGAGACATCTTTGTGTCGATTTAGGGGTCACGAACACGATCATTCCATCTACCTGTTTGTAGTTTAGTATGTTAAAGGGAGTGGATGCTACACTGCAGATATTCTCATTACATCTGTCTTCCGTGGGGGGATAAAGGAAATGGTGACTTCTTTGTTCTCCATGCAACCCCCCCCCCCCCCCCCACCCTGAGGAGAATGTGATGTTGGGGTCCAATCCATTTAAAGGGCAGAGCAGAAGATGCACTGTGACAGCCTCACCCTGAAATGATTTATGTATGGGTATGTCAGAGACCTTCAGTGTTCAGATGTGGGTTCTTCCTCTCTTCCAGCCCATTTTAAATATAAATGCCAGTGGGGGCTCTTTGCCTCTCCACTTAAATGGGACTAGTTTAGAGAGGGTCCTAATGGGGCTTTTAGTAGCCACTCTTATAAATCTTCAGATTCTTCTCCCTTCAGAGAATTCCTATATTTTAACTTTTTGAGTCCAAGAAGGCATTGCAGTCTTCTTTAATCACTCTGTGCCCGTTGGGCAAAGGAAAATACAGTTTACTCTGGCCAGCCCCAACTGGCTCGTGTTGATCGAATGGCTGACGCCCCCTATCTCTGCAGTTTGTAGTAGTGGGCAAGGAGTTCTTTATCTCCTATGCTGGACCCTGTGACTGGTGAACGCAGACTACTCTGTGATTCTGTTCACTCAGTACGTCAGTTAGCATGTATGTTGGAATTAGGATTTGCTGAAAGTTTAGGACAGCTCCCCGATTTAACCTGAGTGGTGCCAGGAGAGTGAGGGGTGGAGATTTGGTCTCTGCAAAGAAATCCCTTTGTTTTCCTGAATCATCTGAATGCTTACTTAGCATAAACAACTAGAAACATTTTAACCCAAACTGCTGAATCTTAACAAGTACAGAGATTAGGAAGCTCTACAACTACTAATAGCTTAAAATCCGTGGAACGATTTGCAGTACCTAATCATGAGCATTTCATGTAACGTGGGCAACTTAAGAAACACCCCTCTACCCTGTTACATCGTGTGCTCGCCCTAGAGCATCCACCTGAGAAACTGTCCTTTCCCAATTTAGTGTAAGAGTTCCCCAAATAAATGAAGCATTGCCTTTACCAGGATATGCTTTCACTTAAACACGGTCATGATCGTGTTCCTTCCCCTTCCTTGCCTTTATCTGTTGCCGCTCATTTGGAGGGTTATTTCTACCATCTTGACTCCTTTTTGTTTTCCTCCCTTGGTATTTTGGCGCGCCGGAGAACTTGCTAAGCATCCTGCTAAGGGTGTTGTGTCCATTTCTCCCTGCAATAGAGCAGCTTCTAGCTGTCCTCGCCATCACATGCGTTGTAACGTTGGTATCACAGCCAAGAGTCCGCAGCAGTCTTGGTTAGGGGTCCAGTATCAGCCTGCTTGAGGTGTGGGTGACTTCTGATTTCATGGCGATACCGTTCCTGATTGAGCTGGTGAATGCAGTCGGTCACACCTTGTGAGATTCTCTTTGTTTATTTATATTAAAATATGGAAAATATGTCACAGTAAAGACTTAGTCCTTTCTTAATGCTGGTTAGGTGCAAAGAGACTCTTGGGGTGATGCAGAGTTGACTTGGATATAAGCTTGTGAGTGAAGGTTACACTGCAGGTACTTTTACTACATATCTGCCCTCTAAGCTGGACTCCCAGTAGGGGAAAGTCAACATGTTCAAAATTCGGTAGTACAGAATCAGAACATAACTGCCAGAAAAAGAAATTGTAAGTCTTGTGAGTTTTTGAGTACTGTCCTATGCCTATCTGTGTTTCCCCACTTTGCTACAACCTTGTTCATAAAGTGTGCCTTAGATTTACTACTTCCTGTTGCTCTTTTAGCTAATGGCCTGTCGGGGCTGGTGGCCCTTGTAGGGCAGATGAGTATACAGTGTGAATACACATGTCCATAATGGCCAGGAAACAGCATCCATGTCTGTGTCATTCAGAAATGATTAGAGGTAATTAAAATAATTAATGTAGAGCCACATGCGATATCTATTTCTGAATTTGGGTTTATTGACATTCCCTGAGGGTCCATACTGAAAGTCAGGCCCCAGGCCTCGTACCAAACCTAGGAACATAGAATCTTGGAATTTCAAATCCTGAAAAGGGTCTTGGTTTCTTCAGTTCAAAGACTGTAGTGTTGGACCAAGTGGTTGTTAAAGCAGATGAGGCATTGAACCCTCCAAGGTCATACACCTGTGGTTAACAGCGCTGATGGTTCCAGGGCTCAGGACCCTTTTGGATGCCCACATCAGTTTGCTTGCTTTTTGTTACACTGTCTGAATATAATTTGAGTCACTTCTCATTTTTTCTTCCTCTCTCTTGTCCTCTCTCCCCTTTAAGGGAACAAGAAAATGCCCTTTTTACTTAGAACAGTACTGGTACATGGAATTTTGGAATTATCTGGGGCCTAAACGAAGCTCTTGGTTTTCTTGGCTAAGGCTTATGTGTATGATTTAATCCCTTTTCCACTTTTAATAATGTGTGCTAACCTGGAAAATGTACACTGTCCTGAAGAAAACGAACAAAAGCCCCCAATTATATGTGTAGGTTTGTTTACAAAAGGACTGTCACTTAAATGATAACACATAGAGTGGGAGTAAGGAGGGTGTAGGATGTAGGCAGTAGGGGGGTTGGATGGACCATAGAACTGGGGTTTTATGTCAAAAGCATCGAATGTTCAATGGCTTTGTCGCTGACACCAGGCCAACAAAGGGACTGAACAAAACTGTAACAGCAATCATGTGCCAATTCAGGAAAAAAAAATATGAAGTGTTTCTAAGTTTCTAGAGCAGGTTGGATGGGCAGTGAGGTTGTAATGTTCTACAAATTTGAACAACAACAACAACAGCAAAATACTCCGTATTGGGATAAGCAGTTGGGAAGAAAGTCAACTTCTGTAACCTTTCAGAATGTCCTCTTGGGGCTGGTGGATGAAGCAGGCTTGATTCCACATGGCCATCCTGAGCAAAGGAAATGAAGGGTGCTCTTTGCCCCTGTGCCTGATGATTTTTTCCCTTCTCAACCCAATCTTGGGATACTCTCTGTGGGAAGGCATCTCACCGATGTTAGAAGTCGCAGTTTCCTCTCTAAAGGGGACTTCTTTATTTCCTCAAAGCTGTGACCTCCATCTCCAACTCCAGATATGTTCTTGAATTTCAGGCCCCACTTTTGGATTGAAAACATGGGACTGACAATAAAGCCCTTAGGGGTTGTCCCAGGATCATCCCAGTTGAATGTGTTCCAAAGCTTGAACTCAGCAACTTCTTTTCCCCTCTTCCTGGCTGCCCAGTTTCTTTTTTGAGATGACCTTCTTTTTTGTGGTCTAGGTTTGAAAGCTCTAGTCATCTTTGGCTCCTCTCTTCCCTTGAATCCAATCAGGTGGAAAATCCCACTGATTTGGCCCCTGACATACTACACCGTGCTCTTCAACTTCCTGCTCCCTCTGCCATTGCCCCAGAGCAGCCCCTTGCACTTCCCCTGGACTGACTTTCTACCTCCATCACCATGTTTTCAAGCTGTCGATGGCTTTTTCTCTCTTGCACATAGGATGAGGCCAAACTTTAAGGACTTAGGATATTCTAAGATGTTCCAGTTCCCAGCCTGGGTAATAGTCACATTTCCCCCTCCTGAGTGCAGTAAATGCCATCCAAACTGGATGACTGTGCCTTTCCTGCTTCTGTCTTTATTTCTGTCATTTCCTTTAGCCTTTTCCTTCTTCCTCCCTCTTCCCTTCTGATTCTGTTTGTCCAAATTCTACCCATCCTTTAAGTTTCAGATGGTTGCCACATCTTCCAGGACACTCCTTTCCCTTCCCTTGGCCGATAGTAATTGCTACTATTTGTACGCTCTTGTGTAGAGCTTTTTAATTTTTCATGATGCTTTTTAGTTTTGTCTTATAGTACAATTTTCCTTTCTTTTTCTTTTCTTTTTTCCCGCTGACTTAGTTTTCCAATGAGGTGGTATATTTTAGAGCAGAGTTGATGCCTTGATTATAATTTTGATAGTAAACTTTTTTAAGGTTTATTTATTTATTTTGAGAGAGAGAGAAAGAGAGAGAGAGAGAGAGAGAGAGAGAGAGAGAGAGAGAGAGAGAGAGAGAGAGAGAATATCCCAAGCAGGCTCCCCACTATCAGGGCAGAGCCCGATGTGGAGCTCGAACTCATGAAAAAGGAGATCGTGACCTGAGCCAAAACCAAAAGTCAGATGCTTAACTGACTGAGTCACCCAGGTGCACTGCTAATAAACTTTTAATATGTAACCCTTCAGGTTCATAGAGAGCTGTGCACACAGTAGGCATTCAATACATATGTAGCGATTATGATATGACAGGAGTTAACATTTGACTATGTCTGCAGCAAATAGTTCTCAATCATGGGTACACCCCAGACGAATTAAGTCAGTATCCCTTTGAGCGGAAGCCAGGCACGGTTGTTTTTGTTGTTGTTGTTGCTGGTTTTTAAGCTTCCAGGTGATTCCAATAGGTAGCCAAGGCTTTGAGCCATTAAGCTTCAGAGAGTTAATATCAGGTGTATCAGAGTCGTCGGTGCCTGCTGCTGATATGGAAATACCTGATTTCTTGTGTAACTTGGAGTCCAAGTGTAACAGAGGTATAGAATAAAGCAGGACAGTGCCAGTGGATGCACTTCATCCAGCTCACTGGTTAATAGCGACTGCCCAAGCGTTGTTTCATCCTTCTTGTTTTGCTTTCCCTCACCTTAAAGTGTCAAGTGCGGTCCCATTTGGCTCACATTCCTGTGACCCTCTACAGGTTTACTTAACCTGGTCAAACTCCGTTTCTGGTACCTTTGTGGTGTTGGGCGTTCAACTGCCACCATGCCGTGCTTCAAATAATTCATTCGCGGCAGGCCCTTGACCATGATTTTCCACTTACCTCAGCCTGCTCTGTGGTTTCACAGGGATGGATGCATGCATGAACATCTGTTGGATGATGCCAGATAGACGTTAGGAAGCAGCTCCCCATATTTCTTACTGACCTCACTGTTTGGAAGTAGATTCTGTTTATAAAGGATTTCAAAGGGCCCATGTCTCTAGTAAGAGGAGCAAAAATAAACTGTGGAAAAATTGCCACGGAGGACATCCAGGCAAGGAGGCTGCCTCCTTGTCCGTGGAAGGCTTAGCTCTTGTGGTAATGACCGTGGCATGTGGTGATCTTCACAAAGAAGCCTTAGAAGTGCCTCCATTTCACACTGTGATGTTTGCAAAAATGTATGTACTGTCGCTACATCCTTTTATCTATAAACTGCCTTTGATGGGGGTACGGGTTGGGGAGAAAGAACATCATGAGAGGAGCTCAGAGCTTAGGGTTGAAGGATGCCTTTTGGAAAGCTCAACCCAGCTGTGAAAACGGCAATTAGCTGTGGAGCAGTTGCTGTGCAAGGGAGTGCCTGCCTGTTCCTGACCCCGCTCCATGGGCTCATCTTCCGGAGCTCGGGTAGCAGGAATGCAACGGAGTGCTCACGGTGCTGGCTCTTATTTTTGGAGAGGCGGCACATTTGTCAGCGCGCAAAGGAGTGGAAATAGATTGCCCCCGTCCCGTACCTTTTGAGCTTTTGATGTTTGTTCATATGGCCACCATAGATCCCGATAACAGAGCACAGTCCCTGCGTATGGTGATAGAAGATGTCTTCTGGGAAGAGGCCCCTTGCGGAGCTGATTCTCCCGTAAGCCCCCGGAGATGCTGCTCCGTGTCAAATTGAGTCGTTGGGTTCACTTCTGTGTTCTTAAGATTGTTCAGCCCCCACCTGTGCATTTGCCTCTCTCACTCAGTGTTCAGTATGGAGCAGGAGATAATTTCCTCTGTGATGGGGATTTTCTCACTGCTTTTGAGCGTCTAACAAACATCTGTATTAAGCTTTTGTTCAGAAGGTATCAGGGTGTTTTGCTCATGGTCTCTTGTCGTTAGCACGTTCCTCCTGTGGCCAAGGAGCGGGCAGATATTACAGAATTTCCCGTTCAGAGGTGGGAAAATGGAAGCAGAGGAAGATTGAGCAAGTTGTCTTCTTGTGGCTGCGAAGTAAATGAGTTGCAAGACCAGTGGTGGAACACGTTTTCCTCCTCCCTCTTTCCACTCGGTGACTCTTCCTATCGCCAAGTAAGCATTATAATAATATCTAATATATGTCTAACATCTTCATTCCTGCGGTTGATCTCACTGGAGCACCTTATCTGCAGCATTTCATTTAGTCCTTCCAACCCTGTGAGATACAGATTCTGTGTATCTCCATTTTACGGAGGGAGACCTCGAGGTTGGAGGTATTAAGTGGCTTGGAAGCGATTGAGCCAGGATCCAAACTCAGGCAGTCTGCTCGACACTCTGAATTTTTAACATTTATGCAGACTCTTGATTAGATAGGAGACACCAGGGCAGAAGCTAAAGACGATGGCCTGGCAACCAATGGACCTGTATGGATTTGAACCGTTCTCTGGTATGGCTTTTTTCTGGGGCTTGGTTTTGTCATCGCTAAGAGGACTGGATTGTGCTACATCTCCTTGAGGTCACAGTATTTGGTGGTAGCCAAATTACACGGAGGTGTTGGAATAAGGCAGAGCTGAAACCTTGAGACAGCGTCTCTGAGCCTCATTCTGGCGTCTGTGGAATGGAGTTAATAATGCCCATGTAAGGGCAGGCACGTTGGCTCTCTGGCCCACGGTCTGGCATGTAGCATCCACTTAACAAATTCCCTTTCCTTCTCCATTTTCAACCATCCTCCCTCTCCCCAATTACAGTGCAAAGCGACACGATGCTCTTTTCTCTAAATGGTATCCCCGGAATGGCTAGGGAAAGGTGAATGGTGGAAGGCAGGGCGAGAGTGAGGGCTGGGCATCGGGCATGGCATTCCTTCATGCATCCCACAGGGGAAGCTCTTGTGAAGTCTCTTATACTTAGACCTGGGGCAGGACTGGCCTGACCGGGGGCCTACATGACGGGCTGGCCCGCTCATGCATGTGTCGAAGCCATTCCCCTTTCTTTCTCTCCAATCTTACTTAGGACTTACTTCTCTTAAGTTTTTCCAGCGTGTGGTTATGTTTTAAGAGCCAGAATTAGGCATATATAACATAATACAGTGCTGGTTACTACACCTGCCATTTCTGCCTTACCTGATGACTGAGCTTACAGCAGCTTATGAGAGTGAATCAGGTTTTATGAGATCTATAAATATCTCAGATAGGATTTTTATTTCATTTTCCTCCTTCAAATAAGACATAATGGAAGCACTCACATACACAAGGAATATTCTTTCTGTGATAAAGTGGGGCGTTTTTGAATTGGCCTCTGAAAAGCAATAATTTGATGTGGTTGTTCGTGTTGGGAGTTTTATGGGGGAGGGGGAAGAATCACGCACATGCTGCTATAAAACGCCAAGATTATTTCCTCATACTGAAGGTTTAGCCCAGCACCTATGGAGAGATTCATTTCAGGGATGCCAGCTCTGTGTGCAGACTGCCTTCCCTCCTTCTGTGGAGTGTGTACATTTGTGTTTTCTCAGATACGTAGAAGCCAGAGAAGGAAGGTCCCGTTGGTTGGCAGGAGGGGGGCTCCTTGAAAGAACATTTCCAGTTCTTTGTCTAGTCTGCTTCCGGCTGTCTCGAGAGAAAATGTTCTCATCCTTCTCCCCACTTCATAGATTTCCTGGGAAGACTTCATGCGACTTACTATATCCATGAGATCTTTTTCCTGGCATTTCACTTTTAAAAAAGTTCTCAAGTGGATCGCCTGGGTGGCTCAGTTGGTTAAGCGTCTGACTCTTGATTTTGGTTCAAGTCATGATCTCATGGTTGTAAGGTTCAGCTCCACGTGGGGCTCTGTGCTGACAGCGTGGAGCCTGCTTTGGGATTCTCTCTCTCCCTCTCTCTGCCCCTCTCCTCTCTCTCTCTCTCTCTCTCTCTCTCTCTCTCTCTCTCTCACTCTCAAAATAAATGAACATTTTTAAAAGTCCCACATTTATCCAATCTTGTAAAAATATACATTAGCCAATACCAGGAATGGATAGGAATTTTCTTATATTGCTCTTTGAGACATATTTCGAAGGAACCTTGAACATGTAACTTAGAAAAATATTTTTAAAAACAAGATGTAAGGATTCTAAGTACCCCACTTTTTCTGCCTGGAACATGGAAGTCAGAGCTCCATTTGCCGCTAATCCAGGTCCATTGTGACAAATCTAACTACAGATTTAACTACCTGAGTCTCTGGTTGCTTAGGTGTTGTTTCGTACAGCCTCTCTCTGCATACATCCTCCCCCGCTTCTCAGTAGCTTTGTGTTTAACTGGATGGTAATTTGTTTTCATGTGAACTTAGTATATCCAAACCCAAGACATGCAGAAGATTTTTGCTTTAATATCATTTAGTTTTTTTCTATTTAATGTCATTTTAGGCTGCAACATAATCCTGCCATTTTGGCTCACATATACCCAGTGTTTTGCGCTTGTCATCAAATGTTGTGACCCCTCTGGTCCTTAGGTGTTAGTGTGTTTCCTTGTGCGTTACACCATGGGGTAGAGCTAGGGAGAGTTAGATTATCAGTGATACAAGCAGGAAGCTTCTAGGTTGAACTGGCTTGAAGAGGTGTTTTATTTGACCAGCACACCTATTTCAATTTTCTTTTTAGTTTGACTGCTTTTAGACAGATCAGGCACTCTTCAATTAACCTTGTACCGATTATTTCTACCTAGCTTCCTTTCTGATCTCTGACCTGGTGAGCATGCGTCTGGATTTGTGACCCTTAGACTGGCAGCTCTTGAAGGCACCTGCCCCTCCAAAATGCTATGACTCGGGGACAACCTTTATTCCCCCGCTCCGCCCAGTGGCAAACCGGTTGGCTTTCTGCTTTTGCCCAGAACCCATTTTCATTGCATCTTAGATTTCTTTGCCTTGTTGAGTGCCTTTGTTTAGGATTCTGTCTTATAAAGCAGCTTCCAAATTGCATCTGAATTTCTCCGAGTCATCCAGGTTCTGTTGTAGATCTTCAAAATCTGGGATGGAGAAGACCATCTGGTTTACCCCTCTCCCTGCCTGCACCGAGCAGTTGCTCCAGAACATGTTCATTCCTTATTGGTATTTGCAACATTTTCCAATTTGGAAACAGAGCTTCCTGAGCGTGCAGCCTCCCCTTGGTCTAAGTGAGAGCAAAAGGGACAATCCGAACTAAACGTATTTTTTGGTCAGACAGCCCTCCTTACCAAATGACTGCTATTTGTCAGGGTTTCTTTTGTCACTCCCAGAGACCCGATGGGTCAGTGGTGGGAAAAACTCCTTTTGTGGAAGAAAAACATATAGCCAGTTCTGAGGTTTCTTAGTCTGACATAGAGACATGTTGTATAGAATCCTATTGACTGCTTTAACGGCTGATTTTTTGTTGTTGTTGTTGAGGTGAATTTTAGACGACTTGTTTCACTGAGAAAGTGATGCCTTTTGTGTGAAGAACCCCGGGGCATTATAATAAAGTACTTTCCTGAGAATCCAGTAATTTGCTTTCTTCCTACCCTTGGCACGCAAATACTGCCAGCAAGGCACTTGGCCTTCATTTTCTAATGCTTTCAGGATGCTGTTCTACATTAAAGGTATTTAAAAAAATATATTATGTTATAGTGGTTCCCTTATATTAGTAAGGATATCACTTAGGTTGACCAGATGGTGATTTTCAGGGTCATTCTTTTCCTGTTTAAAAAAGCCATTCCTTTCAATTACTTGATGCTGGGGGTTTCTCCTCCTTTTCTCCAATCTCCAGATCCTTTTCCTTTTTAAAACTTTCTGAGTGCTAAGTAAAGGTCGAGGGTCATTATCTTGTTCATATATATATTCATTACTTTTAAACTAATAACTATTTACCTTCCTGTGTGAATTAGCTACCATTAAAACATTTCTGAAAAAATATTTCTAGGAAGGAAGGAAAGAGAGAGGAAGGAAGGAAGAAGGAAGGAAGGAAGGAAGGAAGGAAGGAAGGAAGGAAGGAAGGAAAGAAAGAAAGAAGGAAAGAAAGAAAAATGTAGACGTTATGTGAACTTAAAATGTTCTGACACAGCTTTCCATGAAAGAGAAGCAGAATGCAGAAAAACCTTTGTCTTTCTACCCAAGATGTGTCTGCCTACTTCTCCTCCTGCTTTTGCCCCCATGATCTCCTTTTTATGCTCCTTATTCATAGAGACTAGGATTTTACAAATATTAGAATTTGAGGACCATGGGACACCTTGTTGCAATTCCTCTCCCTCCTCCTCAATTTGCAGATAACCTGTTTGAGCCTTAGAGATCATTAGTTAAGTCCAGTATTGGGCCTTCAAGAATTGTGAGTCCCTTTTCAATAATTTAAATGCATTCCCATGCTAACACAATGCATGGTGCAGCATAGCTGAAGGCCATGCCTCTTAAAGGGCTGGCTGCACTTCTTGAGCTTCAAGAACACTGTTAAATAACAAGGAATCACCACGGAAGGTAATCTTTTCCCCTTTTCAGTTTTTTTTTTTTCCTTCTAGTCCCATGACCAACTCAAGGAGAAAGACTCAGCTTTGTACTGGTATGTTTTCAACAACAAAGCCTTGATAATCTTTCCTTTTTTTCCTCCTCCATCTTCTCTTTTCCTTTTCTTGCATTCTCACTTTCTCTTTCTCTCTTTCCTGCCCTCCCCTCCCTCCTCCGTCTCCCTCCTTCTTCTCCTCCTTTTCTTCTCCTTCTCCTTCCCATCTCCTTCTTCTTCTCACAAAAAAGAGAACAGATCTCAGACCCAGAACTATTGGCAGGCGAACACCTAGCTAAAAGTTACTATCATTTGGGTTCTCTTGTTTTTAATTTTATGGTTAGCTTTTATGGATGGACATTTACAGGACAAGTATTTAAAAATACATGTAGCCTTAATGCATGCATAATGCCTTAGTGAGGCAATGAAAAAAGAAAATGATAGGGAAATGGTTGTACAGATGGAACGCTGTTTTGGTAAAAATACAGAAAGGTAGAATGCAAATGGAGTTTGAGAAATCCTAGTGTGGTAGGAAAGTCAAGGGATTTGGAGTCAGAAAACCTGGAATTTTGTCCTGACTTTGTAAGTATAAACCAGGGCAAATTGCAAAGTTGCATTTTCCCATCTGCAATATGGGGATTATAATAATAGGATTGTTATAATCAAATGATACATGGATGTGAAAGTGACTTGTAAACTGTCACATGCCATACGGTGTTATTATTTTCTCTTCTTTGGCAGGGAAGGCTTTTGTTTCAAGCCTTGGACTAGCACTTCTTGTTCGCTTTCTTCCTCCTTAGGATTTCTGTTCAGTTTTCTGAGCAGGGATATAGTTGCTTCTTATTGGCTGAAATAGGGCTGTTATTTGTGCCTTACTCATGGCACTTTGAAAGAATTTTCCTACTGGCTGTCTAAAAGCAGGGACGCAAAACTTTCTACTTTGTGTGTGTGTGTGTGTGTGTGTGTGTGTGTGTTGGCTTTTCACATAAATTTTGAAAAAGTAAACTTAGTTTATAGTCGATAGTGTGTCAAAACTTCTGGATAAAGATGACACATTTGAGTTAATTTTTAAGATAAATTTTTAAAGATTAAAGTATTTTCACAAAATACTTTACCATTCACAAAACAGTTGTGTGTGTGTGTGTGTGTGTGTGTGTGTGTGTGTGTGTGCGTTTGTACCCAGAGATGAAGGAAGTTTGGGGTTTGTGTAAAAGTAAGAATTCTGGGGACAGTTTGCTTCTGAAAGTGGAAGTCTGTGTGACTCATTAACAATGTACTGTCACATGTTGATAGATGATAAGAGGATGGGGACTTACCTGGGTAGGAAGTCCTAGACTTACCGTGACCTCTTAGCTTGACTTCCAGGGAAACCCAGCTTACGTTACATAGGGATTGGAGTGACAGTATGCTCCTCATAGGAGGTAACTATAGATAAAAAGGGAGGTTGATCTCTACGACGTGAGGGCCACACTGACTCCACTAAGGATGCTCAGATCTCCATGCTACTTAAGACAGGTGCCATACTGATGAGGACTTAGGAGGCCAGTGTCAGGTCCAAAGGTCCAGTCGCAGACTGCCTCACCTGGAGCACTGGTGGAAATGGGAGCACACCTCCTCTGTCGATGAGGAGCCACCAGGGTTTTAGCCTCTCTCTCTTTCGGGGTTGAGTGGCTCTGTCTTTCTATATCCATTAGAAGCGGATGGAAGTTTGTACCTGGGATGGCCCTGGGGACCAGCCTGTGTGGTGGCTCGGCACGGGCCGCTCTTGCTCTGTCTGCTGGGTCCGATGGCAGATACGGTTCCTCCCTCGGTGTAGGTAGACTGGGATGGGGCCCCTGAAGCTCGCAGCTTCCAGTTTGCTCTAGCTCCAGACCTTCAACGTAAAGTGGAGATGAAGAGGGCCAGAATGTCAGCCTCTCAATCCACCTCTGTAGGGATTTGTCAGGACACCCCTTTGGCTCAACCGCCCGCATGAGAAATCTGATTCCGGGGTCAGGAATGTGGCAAAACACTTGACTATGCAGCTGGGTTTTTGCCATCAGTATGATTTGCAGGGAAGTGGGGCCATAAAATGCTTGAGATCATGAATTGGACGGGCTCCCCATCTGGAGAACCATACCTTTCTCTACAAAATTAAATATTTATATACTTTTAGGGTTTAGTTTTGAGTTTTTAAAAGAGGATAGAAACACACTCAACTATTTAAAAAAAAAAAAAAAAAACCCACAACATGCTCCAGATCTAGTGGTAACATTTCTAAGTTCACGACAAATAGCTTTATTGGAAAACATTGTTTTGTTTTTTTAAAGAAAATCAAACCAGTCCTAAGACATTTAAAGAGCTGGCTCATCTGCAGGCCCGGCCAGCAGGCACCACGCGGGCAGCAGGGGCTAAGGGCTGGTGTTGGCCTTCAGCACATTCTGTTAGCAGAGAGCTTGGCCGTTGTCGCTTCCTCCTCTGCCTCCCCCTTGAGGGTTCCTCCACGGTAACTTTCCCCATCAGGCACTGACTTAGTTTCCCTTTTAAAAACATTTTTTATTTTCAAAATAATTGTAGACTCAGCAATGAGTTGCAAATCTAACAGAGTCCCTTGCGCCCTCCACCCAGCTTCCCCCAAAGGAGACGTCTTATTATATAGCTATCAGATGGCTTAGTTCCTTCTGAGGCACTTGCTCGGAGTTAGTGGGGTAGGTGTGGCAGAAAGAAACACCTAGAAAAGGAGGGGCAAATGTGGTTGTGGGCAGGGATAGAGCAGTGAAGCTAGAAGGAATCCGGTCTCCCAACCCCAGCCTCTTTGCAACGGGGTTCTCTTGGCTGTTAAAACGAAAAGCCAATTGTCTTCTGTGTAAATGAGAAAAAAGAGTAAATACAAATGTCTATTATATATGCTGATATGCCTACCATTTCAAATAGAAGGATACGTGTAAGTACTTGTCGACAATTTGGGGGAGAAGGAGGAGAGAATGATGGGGGGTGAGGAAAAGGAAATTTTTACTTTCTATACCCTTTCTGTTCCATGTAAATGTTTTTTACTTGGGGCACCTGGGTGGCTCAGTCGGTTGAGCGTCCGACTTCGGCTCAGGTCATGATCTCAACGGCCCATGAGTTTGAGCCCCGCCTCAGGCTGTGTTCTGACAGCTCAGAGCCTGGAGCCTGCTTCGGATTCTGTGTCTCCTTCTCTCTCTGCCCCTCCCCCGCTTACGCTTTGTCTCAGTCTGTTTCTCAAAAATAAATAAACGTAAAAAAAAACAAATTAAAAAAAAATAAATGTTTTTTACTTTCACATATGTTCATTACTTTAATTTTTTTTAAAGAGCAATCCAGGTGACGGAATAATGGGCCACTTGTGTTTTCCTCATTGTATGTTTTTTTTTAAGTCTTATATGTTAGTTTAAAAATTACCAAGCTTCTTGAGAGGATCAATAATTTGGACTGTTAATAGTGGTCTATAATTATAGCACGATTGCTGTTCTGTTAGTGCAGTCAGTAAATTAAGCCCACTTCTCCTGCCCTTAACGTATTTGAGAAAATAGAGTCAAGAATCAGCGAGACAGAGGTTGAGTATCAGGTTTATCATTGATAAAGCTGGAGTTAGATCCAGTTGGGAAGTACTGTTTCATTCTGGCTTCCCAGTGTTTACCTGTCCCCATCTCCTGCTAAGCTTCTGGGCTGGCCCATCCAGGTAAGTATCTGATCCACTAAAAAGCAGCTCACCAGGGATTCACCAGGCCAACGTGTCCCCAGGGTGCTTCCCTCATGGCAGGGGGTAGAGTCAAGCCCTCTAGGGAGGGGTCAGGGTAAAGAGAGATGATGTGAGCACTACACTGTTTTCCTTTCCTCTCCTCTCCTGTCCTCTCCTGTCCTCTCCTCTTCTCTCCCCTCCACTCCCTTCCCCTATCCACTTTTCCTTCTGTTATCACCAATTACTTTCTTTGCTGAGCAGGCATGAGTGAAGTAAGTAAAAGGAAGTTTGGAAGCTTTACTTTCAGGATCTTCTGGGAGGTATTTATTTCTGGGGGAGGAGGGCCCTCAGGGAAACAAAGAACAAGGGAAAGGCTTCCCTCTACCCAGAATGAAGTCTGAGGAAGAAGGAATACCTTGCCTCCAGAGGAGGGGAGGGGGAGCCCAACAAAGCAAGTGGGAGGCCTCAGGGTGACAGGAAAGAAGACAGGAGTCAGCAGTGATGGTTTTACATTGGTCTGTCTGACTTGGGGGAAGGGGTCAAGGGTACACTATCCTTGGCCCTGGGACTTAAGGAACACTGGCCAGAGAGAGAATGTTCAGGGAGTAGGCAGGGAAGGGGAATGATGCAAGGTGTGTTTGGTTCTAGTGGATCTTGAATTCCCCAACCTCATCTACAAGTAAAAATGGAAAAAATTTGAGGACTTTGGACCAGCAGCCTTAATGTAAGAGTGGTATAGGTGGAGAGAAGAGAACCGAAGAATCCCATGTCTCTATTAACTCTCTGGCTGTGGGGACTGCTTTGTCCTTTACCTGTCCACTTGTCCACCTACTTCTTCTTGGCCACTTCAGAGCAGAACTCACTCCTAGTCTCTGAAGTCAACTGGCCCTTGCTCATCAGAGTATGTCATTCATTAACACGGGACGAAGACATTAGGACAAGGGATGAAGACTGGTCCGTAATAAACCATTGAGATTATCGAAAGGGAAGTAGAGAGTGCTTAATTTTGTAGCTGTGCTTCATTTCTCTTCTGTGATTTGTTGGGGGAGGGTTCTCTTTCTTGAGTTTCTCAGTGGTGCCTTGTTTATGAATCGTTGTTAGTGGCTCATCCTATGAGAGGAAGTGGAGTCAAGAATGAACCGTGTCGCCACCTTGGTGACATCACTCTCCTGGTTCTCTCTTTCATTCATTCATTTAAGTCCTCCCTCTCTTTGTCCTTCCCTTCCTCCTTTCTTCCTTTTGTTGAGGGTTTTCAATATGCTAAGCACTGATTTAGGTGCTAAGGATGCAGTAGTGACCCAGGTGGGCATCGTCCCTGCTCTTATGGAGTTTAGAGTCTAGAAATAGAACCCGAAGATAAATAAATACACACAGAAGTTTGCATCATGACTGAGATATAAGGAAAAGGACAGGGTGCCAAGACAGAATATTTCTTCAGTGACTTGCCCAGTCCCATCTGAAATAGTCAAGGAATTTTCCTGTTCATCTGACAGCTCTTTGGTATACTTCCCCAAAATGTTCCCAGAACTTTTTCCTGAAAGTTTACAGTTACCACTCAAAAGGAATCTAAAATGGAACAGACACTCGGGGTTGACAAAACTTACGAGCCTTTAGATACTTTTATTTCATGTATGACTAGCCTCTTGGGTTTATAACTTCCCTGCTATGTTTGTGGCTGGAGTTTTAGTCTTGCTAAGCAAAGAAGTCATCACATCCCATATTCCATAGATATTGCTGGCATTGAGTACATGTATTACTGTTTAAAGATTTTGGTTTTAACCTTAACTTATTTTCTAATAGATGCATAGTATTCCTTACATAGAAAAGAAAATGAGGGAAGTGAAGGAGAGGAAAAGTTAAAGGTCTTTCCGTGTTACATAGCAAAGCAGAGCAGGTGAGAGATTTTGCCTCTGCGTGTCCGTGAAGGCCTTCCTTTGTAACAAAGTCTGTGCGTGTAAAAGCAGGAGGTGTTTTATGGTCATCAATGGTGCCGGTTTTTAAAAATATAGCCATGATGAGTATTCCTTTCCTTAAGTTCTGCTCCAGAACTGATTGGCAAGTTGCCATTGTCCCCTGTTGAGTGATGTGAACAGTGACAATGAGTGTATCAAGCTATATTTCTCCTAATTCTGCCTTGGTATGTAGTTAAAGGGAAAAACGTTTCTGGGAAGTGTGATACTTCTTTAACAGCAAATGGATTGAATTGATGTAGGTATGATTTGCGCCGGGAGATGCTTAAGCTATTGTCTAGAGTTGGAGAAGCTGAAGGCATTAATGACTTTACAAAGATAAGACATTTGCTTAATCTGCAGGGTTGGATGAAGGATTTTGGGATTAAGACGTATCTGAAAATTTACTTTGCTTACCTTTAATGTCTGCCAGTTTGCAGCCCTGCAATGCCAGTTACTGTCACTATTGAGGGTTGGGGGCAGGATAAAGGAGAGACCAAAGCATACTTCATATGAAAGGAAAGATGAAATGAACCCCTCTTTGGTCGTTAGGTGTGCACACGATTTGTTGGTGACACTGACTTGGTCCTAGAGACAGTGGGATTGGCTCCTTGGATCTGAGAACGGGAAGTGGTGAGCCAGCCCGATGGGAGTTCTAGGCAAATCGGAGAGGGCATAAGGATAGAGTTGGTGGTTTCATTTCCATTCAGGTATAACCATAGCTCTGCACTTTCTTCTGGTGAAAACAAAGTATTTATTTTGATACTTGCGGGTAACCCAGGAAAAGTGAGTGAAAAATTAGCAACAGTGGGATGCTTTAAAATTCGACACTGCCATTGAAAGAGTGTTACATTTGAATGATGTGTTTAAAATTTTGTTTTTGGCTAGCCCCCTGGCATGACCTTCTGGAAGGCTGTACCGTACAAAAACTCTTGGTCATTCAGACCTTGCTCCAGCTTTACTTTCTTCCACATAACTCCTGGATCGAGGGCAAGACTTTTCTGGGAGGCTATCAACACCAGGTTCATCTGTTGAGTTGACGTGGCAGCTGCCTCCCTAGAGTTAAGACTTTAATGAAGCATCCTTTCCCTTGGAGCCAGCCTGCTTCTCCCAGTCTTTCCCCTCCACCCAGGCAGAGAGTGAAGCCTTCTCTTATGATATTGCAAAGTTAATAATGCTGCTCTATTGATTTTGTGAGCCTTTCAGTCACTGGGGAATGCGTGGGGGATGGGCCCAGCACTCACAGCGTGCTTCCTCCAACTCTTTTTCCAGCCCTGGAGCTTTTGTTTTGAATCTGGAAGCTTCCAACGAGGGCTGCATTTCCAAAGGTCAAATGTGCCTGCACATTTTGTCCTTAATGACTTAGCTCTGCCCTGAAGCCCTCACTGAACTCGCCAGCGTTCAACCTGAGCAGTAGGAGCAGTCGCTTCATAACCAGATCCAACTGCTGACACTCCACCCTTGAGAAGTGCCTCAAGGAGCCACGGAGGGTTATTGGCCAGGAGAATGTGGTCATAAATGCATGTCTACAGGAATGGGCGAGGTTTCCTCTTTGCTTAGAAAGCCAGAAAAACATCAACAGAGAGAGACTACAAAGGAGAAAAACATATCCAGGCACTAAACCTTTGGTCCCCTCACCAACAAAACATTTGATGGTTTTTAATGAGGGAATTTTGCCTTTATTTTTTTTTTTTTAAAGAGGGGGAGATATGTTTTTAAATCCTCTCTTTTCCTCCTTTGTTCTTTCGTCTCTTCCACATTTTCTTTTCCTCTTCTCCTCTTGGTAAACCTGGTGTGCACAGATCAACTATCTCTAAGGAACTGATGCTTCTTTTATTTGATGCTGAGAATTTCTTAACTCATTCTTGATCTTTTTGCCTTGCCTACCAGGCTACTCAGGGCTAAATTTAATTCTGCGCTTGATTCAGTAGCTTTCTTTTTTAAGCTAAGATTTTTTTGGTAATATTTATTCCTGTCTTCTTTTATTCTCATTTGAAGAAGTGTTACCTGTGTGCTTTAAATTAGGAGTATAAATCTGTAAAGGAAATTCCTGAGATGATTGTCTAAAACATTTACATTCAGGAATATTAGTTGGCAACATTAATATGACCACTGGGCCTCACTACTGTCTTTTCAGCGCTTAGTTTTTCCCTGAGCTACCACTGAGCAGCTAGAGAAACAGCCACTGCTATTCATAAGTATAAAGGCTGAGGCCAGAGCAAATGGGGATGTTGAGGAGGGAGGCCTGGCCAGAGCATTGTCAGACAAAAATATTTGGCATTTTCTAGGACCCAGGGATGCATTTCTTGCTACCCTATAACATGTACCCCATGCTCAGAACCCCTAGGCTGTTCCTCCCTTTCCAAATACACGGGGCGGGGGGTGGCTTTCATGTGTCTACACTATCTCTCATGTCATATGCTTTTTCTAGAATGTCATTGCTCCTTTTCTCTCACTCATTTTGCAAGGTCTAGCTCAAATGTGATTTCTTCACATGGCCTTCACTGACCTCTCCAAGAGAGTGAATTGTTCCTTCCTTTTTGTTGCCATAACATTTTGTTCATTCTGTTTATTAGTCACCCGTACACCTTGTTATCTTTAAGTTGTATGCATTTCAGTCCCTCTTTCCCTACTATATACCATGGGCAACTTGTAGGAGGATATTGAACCCTAGGATTCCCTGAAGTCTCTAGCAAAGCATCAGGCAGAAGGTAGAAGCTCAGTAAATACTGTGTAAGTAATTTAAAAGAGATATAAGATATAGTACCTTCCCCTGAAAGGCCAGCAAAATTCAAATGGGCGTAACCTGCTTATCCTAGCAGAGTTCTTGCTCTCTGGTCATTATCCTGATAAATCTACCAGTCTGACCCAGTCACCCCAGGGAAGAGCATGCAATGAGAAGTAATAGTGGCTCTTAATCAAGATTTTTTAAAAATCATTTAAGAAGTATTTATTGAGCAGTTGATTATGCCAAACACTGTGCTTTAGCCCAAGGGAAGTTTAAAACTTGGTGCCAGACCTCCAAGCTTTTGTAGATTTGTCACAGTTCTCACTGTCTTCTGTGTGACATTTCATGGTGCCGCCTCTGCAGCTTTCCATTCTGGTGACGAGATTCTTGTTGAGAGCAGGGGTTTAGGCTGAGTGGTGCTGGGCAAGAGTAGCTGAGCAGAAGACTATCAAAAGCTGAGTCTCTCCTTAAATAAGGAGTTTCATGGAAAATTGTGGGAACCGTTTATCATGGTCTCCACCAGGCCCTACAGTCACACTCCTTGACTATTTTACTAATGTATGTGATCCTCCGGGTCCCTGTAGGTATTTGAGTTTGTGAATCCCCACGTAGATTTATCAGGAATGGCGTTGTTAACTTCTGGAGTGAAGCATCGGTAGAAACAATACTTGTCTACTCCAGCACCTCAAGGACGGCCATGTGGCCTTGTATGATGGGTCCTCATCTAAGAGATAGGATAGAAACTGCAGTCCAGAGTCTGAAATTGAGATACTTGGAGGCATGGTACTTCTTTAGGCAGGGGGATCAGGGTAGTATATTCCATCTTCCTCATGCCTTGCTTCCCTTAGGCAAGCAAGATTTGATCATGAGAAGCCAAAGACCAAAGGGGAACTGACTTGAGGAAGGCCAAAGCTAATTACAGAGGAAGAGCTGGTAGAAGGCCTCCCGACTTTGGTCTGTATTCTTTCCATGCCACTGCATTGCCTTTGACTTTATATATCCACAAAAAGTCCCAAAGTTGAAGGATTTTGATATCTAAGATTGGTTAGGCACAATATCCCAGTGCAACACTTGGTTTTTAAACAAAGATGGTTTTCTACCACACATTTCTTAATCACGGTCATGTTATTCACCCACTGAACCATCTTCCTCTCTAGTTTGTTGCTACCAGATGATTATAAACAAAACCACTTTAAAAGTAATGTTTAGGCTTCATGTAGGGAGCAGGGCCAAGTGTCAGTTTTGCCCTCGAGCTGCTCTGCTGCCCAGAGTCTGATGGATTCCCTTGGTTAGAGGTGCGTAATCTGATAAGAGCTGTTGGCATCCAGGATTCATACACAGGAATGAGATGCTCACTGTTCATCTATTTTCCATTGCTGCTGTATTTCCCCCCTCTTCTTTTTGCTGCTTCTCTTCCTTCCATGTCCTTTTTAAAGCTGCATTTTCTATTTGACTCTTGAACAAAAGAAAAGAGTGATTGATAACACTGGTGTTGAAATGGGCCAATAGCCACGATTCTCAACAGCATTGGTTGGGGGAAATGTTGAATCTGGTTTACTTAAATATGAATTTTAATATTTATTACAACCGGGAAATTTTTTTTTAATGTTGGATAGCAGGTTCAAGTTTTCCTTTAAAAATGTGTTATTTCTAGTTTTCATATATTTGACATTAATCCAATAAACAAGTAAAATTAGGTTCTCAGTAACAGTTATGATAAGTTTTCTTAATGCAGATCTTAAAAAATGATACTAGTTTCATATCTTCCTATCTCAACAGTGACTCTTGATATGGACCTGTTGGAATGGTTGAAATCCTATTTACTTTTAACAGTCCAAGCAAGATATGGAGCAATCAGAGAAACCCCAGGAATCTCTCAGTAAAGGGTGGTGTCAAAACCAAGACTCTTCTTCCAGTCTCACCAGGAGAAATTACACAGAGATATGTAGTTGAAAAGCTTGTGAAGTTTGAGATAAGGTGTGGCGTTTCCAGTTTGGGAAGATCCTGAACTTTTGTTCGGAATCCTATTCCTTCATCCTGAGGGATGATGACTTGTTGAATTTTTAGAAGTCTTTTAATTTAAGTTTATTTGTTTATTTTGAGAGAGAAAGAGACTACAAGTGGGGGAGGGACAAAGAAAGAAAGAGTCAGAAATCCCAAGCAGGCTCTGCACCATCAGCACGGAGGAGCCCGACAACGGGGCTCGAACCCACAAAACTGTGAGATCGTGACCTGAGCCAAAACCAAGAGTTGGATGCTTAACCTACTGAGCCACCCAGGAACCCCTGTTGAATTTTTAGAATGTTTGAGACCCTGGTAGAAGATTTAGAGTCGGACCAAAAAAAGCCTAATAGCCAAGAAACTTTTAGCTCTGTTTCTGTATGACTACAGAACTATGGAAAGCCCAGTTTTCTTTACTAGGTTGGGCTCCCCATAAATAGGATGGGGATTTTAATCCTTTGCTGCCTAGATAGTCTCATGGGGGAACTCCAAAGTCACATGATCAATATTGATAAGCATTTTCAGAAGCTGTACACAAAGGAATTCTCTGTAAAAAAGTATACATCATTTCGTGTGGATTACATTTAAAAAGTCCCAGTTTCATTTGGCTGCTGTAGTTATGACTCTGTTCCTGATGCTGTTAGCCTCTTTTGTGTGTGTGTGTGTGTGTGTGTGTGTGTGTGTGTGTGTTTAGAGATAATGGCAGGTTTCTCTAGATCTCTGATTTAGTGGATCATAGGTTGAGAGCTCAGACTGCTTTTAAGAACAGCACAGATAAAGCACTCCTACCTTAGCAAAAGTGATCCTTTCATTCCCATAGTTGTTTGCACACCCTGATAGTGTGGATGACATTTCCATTTTCTTCTTCCGGAAAGCACATTCAAGAACTCACGTTACTGAAGATCAAGCCAAATATGACCAAATTTCATGGCAATCGCAGATAGAGACACGACATCAAAATATCTCCTTCATTAAGGCAGTGGCACTGCTGGGGCCCACATTCCAGGATTCTGAGTAGAAAAAACATGTTTTCTTTATAGGGGAGTTTTATTAGCAGCAATGTTCCGGTATGTGGTTCAGGTTAATTAATGATGTAGTCACACTGCTGTCTTGTATGAGTTTATTCCAGCAAGTAGGGCACTAGGAAATTGTATTGGCATAGCCTGTCATGCCAAAAAGGAATCCTTAATTTGGACCATCTCAGTGTTTAGAATATGTCTTAGGAAGCTCTGTCAGCAAAGTAGTTTAAGAATTCTTAAGGTGGGTACTCCCTCACACTGAGAATTCATTCTCCATGATCTACTAAGTAGCAAGTCCATTGGTTTCAATGAATACATACCGTTCTAAAATATTTTGTTGGCTGAGATGATTGAGACCTCAAAGACACAGACCACCCACAAGCTCCGGGTAGAGCTGACCCTCATCGTGTAAGGAGATTTGTACCAAGAACCACCTTTTTCCCATGAGAGTTTTTATTAATCGTGAATCGCGGTGGTGTTTTAAAACTTAATTTACGTTGTGCATATGTAGGAACCTTCCTCAGAGGTTGAAACAACAAAGCAACCGGATTGGAAATTAGATTTTCCCCCTTATGCTGCTAATGTAGTTCTTGTTCCATTGGGATTTCCCCTTTGCATGGGCTGATGATTTCTTTGAAACTGTATGGAAATTGGTTCAGACAGGAACAAAGGGGAGAGGGGATGGCAGTGATGATTCAAATTAGTGTCTCTTCTTCAATGAGAGTCTGGTGTGCCTGCGAGTGCATGTCGTCCGATATCAGCTGAGCCACCTGAGGTTAAGCGAGGTCCCCGAGCTACTGGAATCCAAACTTCAGGGCCCCAGCACTAGATTCTTCCCTGTCAAGTTTGGTTGAATTGTTAATTTGAAATCTGTACATCGTAATGTGGTTCAGAAATGGGCCAAGCACAATTTTACTTCTCCTTACATGATGGAAAACCTTCTCTTCATTTCTCCCTCGTCTTTGTGCAGCCAGCATGTGAAAGATTCCTACTGCCTGACCTAATGAACAAGAAAGGGAACAGCTTTGTGGCTCTGGAACAACGATAGGTTTAGAGAAAGGCATCGGAAATACATGAAAAAGAATCTACATTTCATTGTCGGTGACACACGCGCGCGCACACACACACACACACACACACACACACAAACCCGGTACAGCTATATTCAACATTTTCACCCTTAGCTCTTGCCTAGTTCAAACGCCATACCCTCTTAATTGGATTTTGGCTTACTTCCAGGTTCAGTGTTTGAGGGCTCTGTATCTGTGAAATAATGATCCCGAAATAAATAGCACCTCTCAGTAGAGATATCTTTTTATGTAAAATTCTTAAAGGGAATGGAGAGAAACGAAATGCTTCTGTGTTTAGGAATTTATGGGAAAGTCACCAGAATGGGCCCACATAGGGATTTCTGGGGGCCTCGCCTATGTAAATGGAGTGTGGCACTATTTAGGGTGACAGAAAACACAAGCCCTTGATGACTGCTAAAGTTGAATGAACTTTTTCATTTAAGAGCCTTTCATTTAAGGACTGATGATAGTAAGGATGCCAATGTTGGGGACCCAACTGATGTGACCCTCAAGAGCTTTGAAGACCAGTGGCCAGAATTACTTTTTTCAGGGAGGTCTTTCAAGGTGAAAGAAATGGGAATAAATGATATAATGTGGGTTGAGCCTCTACCTTTAATCTATTCCCTCAAGGCACCAGTTAATAAGCACCTGGTGCAGAGGCCTGGAGAGGGGTGGGTTTTGTTCATCTGAGTGACACTCAGAGCATATGATGCAATATACACTGCTGAGAAGAAATGCCCTTTTGGCATCTGTGTGAGCTGGGCAGATCTGAGGAGCCAAGACTGATCTGTCTTGAGAAGAGGCTCCATTTTACTTCTGTTTGATGAATGTGCATCGAGTGTGCATCGAGGAGGAATGACGATGAAGCCTTAGACCTGATAAGGTAGACATTGTAGGCCAGCTTTAGGATAGACCAGTTATTCTTCCCTAGAATTCCAGGACTGATGAATGGCTTTGCTGATTCATTTGTTTATTCATTCAACTCGTATGTTTTGGATGCCTTTTCCAGGTGCTGCGCTAGGTCCAGGAGATTCATTGACTTATGAGACTAAGTCCTACTCTCTTGGAACTTCCAGCCTGGTAGAGAAAGATAGACCATAAGCATGAAAACCAATAATTTAGATCTTTCCAGGACTTGGTAAATACTAAAAAGCAAATAAAATGAGGTATCCTGATGAAGAACAAATAGGGTGTTTGGGCTAGTTTATCTAAGCAGATCAAAGGACACTGAATAGGTGACAATTAAGCCCAATAGATTTAAAAGAGAGCAGGTGTGCAGTCTGCATCTGGGGCGTGGGAACAGTGGCGCTGTAGCTCTGAGACAAGGTATGAGCCTGGTGTGTTTGTGTGAATGGGACAGGGGTAAGAGAGGAGGGAAGCAAGGCTAGATCCTAGAGGAGCTGATGTGTTGCGGCAAGGAGGTCCACGTGATGGCAAGCCACGGAAGGATTGGCAGCAAGTATTTTGAGCTGGAAGGGGCTTATGAGAGTGTGGTTCACTCATTTTATGGAGAAGGAAGTGGAATGCCTGCTCAGGTTCAGTAGCTTAGTGAGTGGGGAGGGGAGAGAGAGTGTGGGGAAAGCAGGGGATTGAATCTGATTCCTAGGTCAGGTTCTTTTCATCAGTAAAGAACGAGAGTTGAAAATAGCATCTTATCCACTTGTCTTTATTGCTTCTCTTTCTGGTGGCTTCTAGAGGTCAGAGGAGAAAAAAAAGCAAGTGGCAGAAGAGGGAGACACTGTCCCAGGTGAGAAAATGGTTTTTACTTCCTACCCAGGTACATATTCCCAGGGTTGTCCTGTGGCCTTCTGTGAACCTAAATGTGCCTCACAGTTGAGAATACTGGATGTAGCTCAGACAGGAAACATTGAACTATTTCTTTTTCAAATAAAAAACACTGTAGAGACAAGTAAATATCACCTATAGCTAGATCCTAAAATACTGACATATCCTGTAGGAAATGTTGGTAGTAAATGCATACACAGTGTTTCTGATGTTCTTTGTTCTAAGAAGGAAGAATTTTTGGCTTTCATCATACTGTTGTACTCCTGCCTGCTCAGGATTGTGATCACCATTGACTTTTGACTGGCTTGTTTGGGAGTTGCTTCATTCATTCATTCGTTCATTCGTTCATCTGACAAATGCTCGAGACAGGCCATGATGATTCAGGGACTGCTCCAGGTGTCTTTGCGTAGGCTCCATTCTAGTGAAGTTTACATTTAGATGTGAGGCTGATATCCATGGTGAACCAGAGAATTAGTTTCACAGCATCCTTTGCAGAACAGAGTCCAAGGACCATTTTCTTCCAGAGTCTCCAACCTCCTTCCTCTCACCCCGCCGCGGGGCAGCAGAGCCATGGGTCAGTTCCTTCGAACCTGCTCTGAAGGAGCCATTCTCACGTTTCACCCTCTACCCTTCCACTATGATTTCACAGCATCATAGAACTCCAGACTAGTATGGGAGGTTCCTTATAAGTCCAACCCATTCACTTGGTAGAAGAGAAAACTGAGCCCCCAGGGAGGCAAGTTGCCCAGCTAGAGTCCCCGGCTTTGCTTAACCTTTTATACGCCACAGGTTTATTTTACTTTGAGAATTATTTGGTGTTTTTTATTTTCCCTTTCTCTGCCATTGTTATATTTGTTTATATTTACCGTCTTCTTGGAAGTGTAGTGAAAATAACACTAGTCAGAGAATAGCTACAACATACATAGTGTATGTTTCAGGCCCTGTTCTAAGCACTTGACATATGTCAAGTGATTGGGACTTTCACATACTCCTGTGTGGTGGTTGCTACTGTTAGCTATTTTACAGATGAGGAAACTGAGGCACAGAGGGGTTAAGTAACTTGCCCAACAATGATGCAAGCCAGTAAGTAGTTTAACCTGATTTTTGACCCAGGCAGTCTAGCTCCAGGGCCAATATTCTTAATCCCTTGTCTTCTGCCCCTCAGTGTGCACAGGGCTGTCTATTTCCTTAACTGGGGTGGGCAGTACAGCGGCACATATATGCAGTCACCTTAAATATTTTGGGGAGTTGATTCTGTGTACCTCAACTTAAGTAAATGTACAACCATCCATGTCAGGAAAAGTGACTTAGGGCTTGTTTTTGTTATATTTTTGGCTGCCATTTTACACCATCTGAGGAGTAGAGTAAATACCCCTCCTAGTGCTCCCAGGTCATTCCACAATGGAAGTTCCTGAAAACTCTCTTGGATTTGAAAATATCCTCCATGATCACCAGCCACTAAATCGCATCTGCCATAAGGGGCCCTATGGGATTTGAACCTGTTGTTTTTGGGATTCAAGCTGTGTGTGTGTGTGTGTGTGTGTGTGTGTGTGTGTGTGTGAGAGAGAGAGAGAGAGAGAGAGAGAGAGAGAGAGAGAATGTGTGTACACACGCATGTACATTGTACATGTGTGCAACTGTGCTTTTTGGGTAAAAGAAACACTCATACATGGATTTTCAAGGGGGATTAGGGGTAAGGTATATTTAATTAATCCAAATGAAAAGGATAAAGCAGTGTTCCAGAAGGGAGTCAATGAAATGAGTTTGCTTTAAAACAAAAAAATCCCAGTAGCCTGAGTCAGCCTGTGCGAGTGATTTGGGAGAGGCAGGGGAGATGATGTAATGGGTTCGGCATGTTCCCATCTTGGCCACTCAGTGCAAAGGGGCCCCGGGAGTTTGGGGAGGGTGTGTGCATGTGAGTGCAAAGTTAACGGGAGCGGGCGGGGGTTGGGTAAGAGTGGGTTGTAAAACAGGATTAATAACCCCTTGTCAGACCTTTCCCTGTTACTGTGTTTTTCAGTAATTTTGGTTTGAATGAAGGCTCTCTAGCCAATTAATGTTTATTTGTTTCCTTTGGCAAGACCCGTTGGGGGAAGGGATGAGATTGGTGAGTTAAATTTTTTTTTTTGTTTGTTTTTGTGTTTTGGAAGAAGAGGCAAGTAATGTGAGTTTGGGTTTTCAATGAAGGCTCCCCTACCCCTCCACCCCACCCCCTTAGGAGGCAGGAGGCAAGACACGACCAGCTGGTGCCTTGAACTGACACAGGTGCAGAGGCTGTGGGGGGTGGGGAGCCAAGAATAATTACAGGTTTCTGAAGCATCAGGCCCTGCCTGACACAAGCGCTCATCGAGAAAACTGCTCTTTATGGAAAATTAATGGTGAAGCTGAAAAACTGTCAGGGCCATTGTTGTTCTTGGGAAGCCATCACTCCTCAGAGGGGAAGCCTTCTCCCAAGGCCTTGGGCTGTCATCAGCGGTGGGGATAGTGGGCCTCCCTTCCTGAGCAAGGCCTGGCTGGCACTCTTCTGTACAGTGATGGGTTTTTCCTTTAGGAGTGCCTCCTCTGCATTTTTCTTCTTTCTTAAACCTCACTGTCAGCCCAGATCTAGATCTTTGGCCCAGTGTAGGATGATTCTTCATTGACTGTTAAAGCACGAATTTCATTTCGTCCATGAAAGTGTAATGACCAAAGCAGGGGCGTCTAATGAAACTTGTTTTCAAGCTGTAAATGAACACATGAGGGTTTCCTCCCGTGTATGTCGAACTGAGTACAGGCTTGGTTTGGTAGCATATGCACACATCTCATGGGATCCAGCTGTATGTGAGCCATGGTGTCTCTTGACCACTCATGAGTTTGAATTTAGTTCTAGCCCAGCAGCCAAGTAATAGCGAGTGACTCTTCTAAAGGGCTGGTGGAGGGTAGGTGCAGCAATTGTGGGTAGAGGCCAGTGTGACGGACTTTGGATCAGTATGTTGAAACAGGTGCCATCTGGAGAAACAACTCTGAACCAAGGTAGGAAGCCTTTTCAGGGCATGGGCCACCCTGTCCCTTGTGGACACTTATTTCTGAGGATCATAGACATTCTGAAGGAGGGAGTCCTCTTCCAAGTTGTTAGAGGTGTGGGGGACTCCAGTGCCTTCCTTCAAGGAGCGTAAGACCTGGGCCCCCGCTCTGCGGAGGTTATGTGATCTTACAACTCACCTTAACATTTAATTTGGCTTTGAGTTGTTTTGGGGATTTCTTTTATGCGCTGCAACTAAGGAATCCTTGGAAGATGAAAGGGGTATTGGAGGCGGCCTATTTCAAAGACAGCACCCTCTCCCCAGGCCTTTAATCTTCTCTCTTTCCTCCCCCACCTCCCCAAGGAAGAATATACAAACAAATATTTTCTTTGTATGTTTAAAATAATTTTTTTTGGTTATTTATTTTGAGAGAGAGAGAGAGAGAGAGAAAGAGAGAGAGAGAGAGCAAGTGGGGCAGAGAGAGAGGGAGAGACAGATTCTGAAGCAAGCTCTACACTGTCAGTGTGGAGCCCGATGTGGGGCTAGAACTCATGAACGATGAGATCATGACCTGAGCTGAAATCAAGAGTCAGCCGCTTCACCGACTGAGCCACCTAGGCGGCCCTGTATGTGGAAAATAGTTTGGGAGAGGAGAGATGCTGAAGAAGTTTTGGTACACATTTCCTAACTTTCATGTTGGTTTAGAATTCAATTAATTTTCACTGCATTGTCTGTCAGAATTTACACATTACCAGAGGGAAATACTTAATTTGGTTTCATCTCCAGCAACCGGTTGATGTAAGAAACAGAGGGAAGGAATGCGATCTGACATTGTAGTCCCATGGTTGTTTCGTGGAATTCAGCAGTTCTGACAGTGATGTGTAATGCTGTTGCACCTCTGGGGTGTGCTATTGATGTGGCTTTGGGGTGGTTGGTTTTTTTTTCAGCCTAATAGCTAAAAAATTCAGGAGGAGATTTTTACTTGTACTATAAATTTACTTACCTTTATTTTCTAGACAAAATCATTCTCTCCTAGCCTTCCACCTTAATATTTCCTGGCAATGAAAGTCAACAAAGAGTGAATATTTGTTTAAAAGGAATCATTTTTTGGGTCTTATGTGGTTGATTCTTGTCACTGGCTCATACACAGTCTCTACCATGGGTTAAACTTAATATGACATTCTCCTCCTCAAACCCGCTTTAAAATGTTGAAACCCAGGAAGATGTGCAATAAAGTCCAACTACTTGGTGTCTGAGGTTCTCCAGTGGGCTTAAATGAACTTATTAATCATAATCATGGTGCTTCTTATCTCTCCACTCACTCCCAAGAAAAATGGTACCAGAACTCTCTGACGGTGCTGTCCACTTCCTTTCCCATCTTTCAACTCTGACTTAATTTTTAAAAACTTGAAACATGTCAGAACCATTACATCATATCATCCTTTAAAGGGAAAAAAAATCACAAAATTCCCATGCATATCAAGTTTTGCAGTCCTACAGAGTTGGTTTCAGGAGTCAGAGGAATACAGATTTTGCTAAAAAGTATAAAGTATAAAAAGTATAAAGTATACATAAAGCATAAAGTATATCTAAGAAGGAATTAGGAAAAAAAAAGTATTTTAGAAGATAATTTTTAAAAAGAAGCTCAAATTACCCCACTATCACTGGCTTATCTTGTGTCACTTTTATTTCCATTCTGGGATGTGTGTGAAGATTTTAAAGTGCAAAAAAGTAATTAAGCTTTGGGACAATCCCAGGAGAAAGGTAAGGGATTCATCTCCCTGTTTCTGCACTTCATGCTCTTTGGGGATGGTGGTACCATGGTTAATAGCACGTGACAAAACCACACATAATAAATATCAGAAGGGGCTCCCATGGGTAGCCGGATGCAGTTACTTGCATGTGCAATTACCTGGGTGAGCATTCTTCCTGGGAACAGAGTTCACCTCTTCCTTGCTAGAAGCATCGTCACCGTTAATATCATCACCATCACCACCATCATCATCATCATCATCAATATCATCATCATCAGGTCCAGGTCTGATCTCAGAAGAACATGACTTTGCAAGTTTCCATGAAATAGAAAACGATATATCCTTATATTTTTGCATCTGTATTCTTTCCCCAGTTTGCTTGATCTCTTTGCCCTTTTAACTCTTGGATCTTTTAGGTGAATGAAACAGGTAGAATGATTGGGATTAAGGGTAGCTGGCTAAAGGGACCACACATGACTGACAATTAATTATAAAAATAGGTAGTCGTAGGTGGCATTTTATTTAATTGACTCTATACTATTCCAGAAAAAAAAAATTCACAAAATGCGATTTCTTTTCTTTTCTATCTTGTGTTTGATTCACCAACTTGAGTATTCATGGATACAAAGACTCCAAATAATTAATCATAAGGACACAGTAATGAGTGATGGCAAAAATATTGGACCAATGGCTTTATCTTATGTTCACATTAAAAGACACAGAAATGAAAACAAGAACTTTTTATGTTCTAAACACTTGGTTTGTAAAGGGATGACATTGAGGAGACTGGACTAGAGTGTGCCCAACTGACTATGGATGTAGTTATGGTGGTGGTTATGGATGGGGGTTGTAAGGAGATTTTAGCTCATTATTTTAGAAAGTTCTAACTCTTAGAACCTTACACCACTTCGAACACTTAGATATCTTTGCCATCTGAGATAATAAGGGAGAAGTTTATTTCTGAAATATTACTGTTATTGTTTGAGTACTCATGTAACTTAAGGAATATGATCATTGCTTTTAAGAAGATTGTAATTTTTAAAAATTAATTTATTAAATTTTCTTTCTTATTGAGAAATAATTGACATGCATTACTGTGTAAGTTCAAGGTGCACAGCATGATGGTTTGACCTACATATATTATTACCACAGTAGGTTCACCCATTATCCATCTTCTCATATAGATACAATAGAAAGAAAGAAATGAGAAGGAGAACACTTGTGATGAGAACACTTAGGATTTACTCTCTTAAAAACTTTTCTTTATATCACACAGCAGCGTTAGCTGTAGTCATCATGTTTTACATTCCATCTCTAGTTCTTATATATCTCATATACCTTTTGACCACCTTTTCTAATATCCTCTCCCCCGACCCTCTGCCTTCAGTAACCACAAGTCTGATCTCTTTTTCTATGAGTTTTTTTGTTGTTTTGTTTGTTTTCAGATTCCATATATGAGATCATACAGCATATTTCTTTCTCTGTCTGACTTATTTCACTTAGCATAATTTTTGCAAGGGCCACCCATTTGCCACAAATGGTAGGATTTCCTTGTTTTTAGTTAATGTTTACCTATTTATTTTGAGAGAGAGAGAGAGAGAGAGAGAGAGAGAGAGAATCCCAAGCAGGCTCTGCGCTGTAAGCCCAGAGTCCAACACACGACTCATTAGCACATACCGTGAGATCATATCCTGAACCAAACTAAGAGTCAGACACCTGACCAACTGAGCCACCCAGGCGCCCCGTATTTCCTTGTTTTTTAACGGCTGAATAATATTCCGTTGTATAAATACTCTACAACTCCTTTATCCATTCATCCAGTAATGGACACTTAGGTTGTTTCCTTATCTCAGCTATTAAAAATAATGCTGCTATCAATATGGGGGTGCAGATATCTTTTTGACTTAGTGCTTTTGTTTCCTTTGGATATAGTCCCAGAAGTGGAATTGCTGGATCATATGGTAGTTCTATTTTTAATTCTTTTGAGGCTCCTCCATACTGGTTTTTTATAGTGGCTGCACCAATTTATGATCCACCGACAGTGTACAAGGGTTCCCTTTCCTTTGCACCCATGTCATGCTGGCATGGGTGTAAAGAAAACATTCGAGAAGGAAGCATAGGAATAAAGCTCCTTGACGTGGGCTTTGGTAATGATTTTTTGGATATGACACCTAAAGCAGAAGCAACAAAATAAAAAATGAAGAAGTGGGACTACCTCAAACTAAAAGCCTCCTGCGGGGCGCCTGGGTGGCGCAGTCGGTTAAGCGTCCGACTTCAGCCAGGTCACGATCTCGCGGTCCGTGAGTTCAAGCCCCGCGTCGGGCTCTGGGCTGATGGCTCGGAGCCTGGAGCCTGCTTCCGATTCTGTGTCTCCCTCTCTCTCTGCCCCTCCCCCGTTCATGCTCTGTCTCTCTCTGTCCCAAAAATAAATAAACGTTGAAAAAAAAAATTTAAAAGCCTCCTGCACAGCAAAAGAAATCATCCATAAAGTAAAAAGAAAACCTGTGGAGTGGGGGAAAAATACTTGCAAACCTTGTACTCAAGGAGTTAATACCCAAAATATATGAAGAACTCGTACAACTCAATAGCGTGAAAACAAATAATCCAGTTTAAAAATGGGCAGAGGACCTTAATAGGTGAACAGGTACATGAAAAGATGCTCAACATCACTAGTCATTAGGAAAATGCAAACTAAAACCACAAGGAGATTATGATCTTAATAAACCAGGCATACCATCAGTCTATGGACTCATAGATTCATTTTGGAGATACTGTTTATTTGTCCAGGATTGAGGAGGTGTGTATTTCAACACTTGGCAGTCAGCATATTTTCTTAACTCCATTTTTTTTTTCTAGACCAAGGTTCCTGAAGAAGATAGACTATGTTGAACTTTGAATGAAAGAATGATTAGTGGGAGGGAAGTTGAAAGATTATATCAAGCATATGAATACGAGGGAAAGTAAAGAGTGGAAAAATAGGTAAAGAGAATCTTTAGGGGAGGGTTGTAGGGGAAATGGCAAAAGTGACTGGAGATGTTTGCAATCCTGAATGACAAATTTCATACAATTGATGATGAGAGAAGGACAGGTTTAATGAAAACCATTTGGTAACCTTGGCATCATCATGCCCATATATGGCCAAGTTTCTTACATATTTCTTGATCCCATTAAAGTAACTACCTCTTGCCAACATTGGGAGATTTGGGGGAACTTAATTTGTGCTACAAGACTTGGGTTATTCTGTTCTCTGTCAATTTCTGCCTCCAGAACCTGTCACAGAAGTTGTAGGCATGGCAGTAATAGGTTTGAATTTTTTTTCTTTTTAAACTAAGGCTTGGGTTATCACTTTTAATAAGCATGTTTCAGTAAGTACTATGAACAAAATGGAGAGAGTATTAAAAAAGATTTCAGGATGATCAAATTTTAAGATGACTTCAAAACCAATTTCAGTTGATCTTATGAAACTAGGAGAAGAAACCACACATCTTGAAGTTGAGATGTTGGAGTGTCTTCACAAAGCTCATTTGGACCTCATAAATAATAAGAAAATCACTTGGTACTTGGGTACATTTCCTTCCCATTGCTGACTGTAATGGATTTTTGAGGGAGTGGAAGTTGATCCAGCGGCTCAAGTCTTAAGTTGTATTGTTAGGTCAGGTTGAGGGAAGTCTCATGTCTCCCACATGAAGTATTGGAAAGGCATAATTTATGTAATTCAATTGACATCTGCTGTCTCAGAGTTGGGGTTTGCTAGCTACAGTGTCATTAGGACAGAGTAAATCTCTGGTTCTGGTAGATAAACAAATATTTGAACTTTACATCCAAATTTGCAATCTGGAGACACTCCTAGTTTGCTAATGGTCATTTCTTTTTTTTTTTTTCTCTTTCTCTTTTGAAATTATTTGAACTTATAGAAAAGTTGCAAAAATTGTGCATGAGTTCCTGTATACATTTGCCCAGCTTCCCCTAATGTTTCATGACCATAGTACAATGATCAGAACCAGGAAATTAACATTGATACAATGCCATTAACTAATCTGTTTACTTTATTTGAATTAAATGATTTTTCCCATCCATGTCTTTTTCCTATCCAAAGTCCATTGCATTTAGTTATCATATCTTCTTAGTCCCCTCATCAGGGACAGCTTCTCAGTCTCCTTTGTTCTTCATGATCTTGATATATTTCTTAAAGTTTTTATTTATTTATTTTGAGAGAGACAAAGACAGTGCAAGTGGGGGAGGGGCCGAGAGAGAGGGAGAGAGAGAATCCCAAGCAGGCTCTGCATTGTCAGTGCAGAGCCTGATGGGGGCTCAAACTCACAAAACCATGAGACCATGATCAGAGCAGAAACCAAGAGTCAGATGCTTAACTGACTAAGCCACCCAGGCACCCCTGATCTTGATATGGTTTAAAGAATACTAGCCAGTTATTTTGTAGCATGGTCCTCTGTTTGGGTTGTTCTGATGTTTTCTCATGATTACACCGAGGTTATATGTTTTTGGCAGGAATGGAATAGAATAATTTTGTGCCCTTTGCAGCCTGTCATACCAGGGTACAAAATATGATTATGTTTTTTTTTTTTTTCAACGTTTATTTTATTTTTGGGACAGAGAGAGACAGAGCATGAACGGGGGACGGGCAGAGAGAGAGGGAGACACAGAATTGGAAACAGGCTCCAGGTTCTGAGCCATCAGCCCAGAGCCTGATGCGGGGCTCGAACTCACAGACCGCGAGATCGTGACCTGGCTGAAGTCGGACGCTTAACCCAGGCGCCCCTTTGATTATGTTTTATTACTGGTGCTGCTGACTTTGATCGTATATTTAAAGTGGTGCATGCCAGGCTTCCCTACTGTTAAATTATTATTTTTGTTTATGTAGTTAAAATATATCCACCTTGTTGGGGGGGGATACTTTGAGACAGGCAAATATCTTGCTTCTCATTATAGTTTCATGTACTAATTTTAGCATCCTTTGGTGATTCTTGCCTGTAGTCATTATTACTTTTTTGTTTGCTTAATGGTGATCTTCTATTTCCATCATCACTTCTATGTTTATTAATTATAGTTTTATTAGAAGGAGAAGCTAACCCTTTCCATTTGTTTATTGATTCGACTATTTATTTCTATCACTATGGATTCATAGATATTAATTTTATTCCATGTGTTAAAAAATACATTATCACTATTCATTGCTATTGCTCATATTGTCCAGATTCGGCCACTGAGAGCTCCTTCAAATTGGCTCCTGAGTCTTTCTGACATATCTCTACCACTTTATGAACACTTCCTTACCTTCCAGTACCACAAGATAGTCTAGGCTCATCTTTTATTTACTTTGCCCCACACTTTGAATCAACCGTTTCTCCAATATGCCCTGGTTCCCTTTATTGGATGATGATATTTAGAAACCAAGATCTGTATAGTAGGTGCACTCACTGCTACCAAGGTGTCTTTGCTTGTAGACTCTTCCTATAGACAGAGCTAGGAAATATGTATGTAAACCCCACACACATATACATGTTTATTTCTATATAAACCTCTCTCTCTGTATATATGTATTAACACCTATGAGTAAATTCCAATTAAACATCAGAGTCATTTCTTAAGGGAGTCCTTGTAATCATTAAAGAAAAACATTGGAGATAAACTTTCTCTTTGGCTTATAAATAATCTAACATTAAAATTCTCATTCTTGACATTTTATTTCCCAGCACTTCTGATGAGTTTCTGATTAACAAAATCTTCTCTTCTCTCTAAGTAGAATATTATAAGAAGTGGATTTCTCAAGACAAAAACCATTACAAAATGATTTCATAGGGTTATCCAGCACATCCTGATGGGTACTCCTGCTTTTCTGATTCTCAGATGGAATAAGAATGCCCTGCATTAGGGTTGCAAATGATAGCTGCTCTTAAGTGGTCCAGCATTTCCCACATTTTAGTAGATGTATCTCTATCTTTAGATCCTTAGTGTGACCTGTGTGCCCCTGGGATTTAAACTAGGGCATACTGGGTAGATTTTTTTTTTTTAACTTCCCAGAAAAGTATGTAAATGTGTTTAGAATCTCTCAGTTGCCCACAACTCTGAATACGAAGAGATCTGAGCTTCCTAACGATCACAACAATTTCTTAGTGGCTTTCAAATCTTCGAGCTAGAAAGTATGTAAGAAGACATGACGTACAGAAACTCTATCAAAAGACAGAGGTGACTATGTTGTGAAATAATCTTTGTGTGTGAAGCAAAAAAGTGCCTCAAGGACAACTTATCATCCATGATTCAGCTGATTTTTACCCAGAACATATCTGTGTCTCAAAGATCTGGTTCATCAGTTTTGGGCAAAGCTGAAGAAGCATTACAGTTACGTTCCAGAAGACATGTATTAGTGTTCATTTCTAAGATTGCTGGCCTCATTATGGTCCAGGATAGGGTGTCAGGAGATGACTTCTGTGGAGTGGAGGAGATAGAATAATCAAAGTAAGAGTATAAAGTTGATTTTGTCCTTGTTTGATAGATATTATACACCTGCTGGGTGCCAGGCACTGTGCTTGGTAGGTGAGGGTTTTAAAAGAGAAGAGGAGCTTAAAGGGAGGTTTTAGGAGTAAGATTCAGAAGTGAATTCACTGGAGCTAAGCCTGAGGGTTTCATTATTGGAGAGAGATAAATGGCAATTTCTAGCAATGAGATGGAAAAAGGGAAAAGAAATTTTTGAGACCTGGAATTCAGAAAAGGGGCAGCTGAAGATCATGCAAATTTCTAGACCTGAGAAGGTGGCAGTGTTGGTTTCAAATATGAAGTGATGGGAAGCTACTCAACCAGAGCTATTATTTAATCAGTAAGTAAAACAGAATCAAAACTTACTTTTCCCACAAGCTTTTCTTGATTAATACCCTTATATTATAGAATGTAGAATTCATTGTCCACTCATCCCCTAAGAACTCATCAATATACTTTATGTTATGTTATTTGGTATCACTTTGCTTTGTAAATTCATGTCATTTTTAGCTTGTAATTTCTTATCCCGCGCCTACCTCGCGTGGATCTATTAATATCTGCTTCCAACACACAGAAAGCCTTGTACCTTGCTGTGAACACAGTAGTTGAGTGAAAACTTGTGACATGAGTGTTGAATGAAGATTAGATTCGTTCATTAGTTTATACTATTAAAAGTCAACAGTGAAAGCCAAAGTTAATTCATAGTTAACAATCTTATTTTGTCTTATTCGCTAATGCAGAGTTTTACCATAAGGCTGATTAAAAACCAATCTTTTTGGTAACCAGACTTACTGTGGTGATCATTTTGCAGTGTATACAAGTATTGAATCATTATGTTATACACCTGAAAATGATACAATGTTATAGGTCAATTATACCGCAATAAAAAACACTAACAAAAAATAAACAGAAGACACAAGACAAATAAATGTATAACCAGTGAGAGACCATAAGTAGTGATTTAAAGATTTTGAAGTTTAAAGTTTATACGATGGTATTAGATACTTTGGCAAATAGGAAAGAAAACTTCACAGGTAGAGCTTGGGTTATTCAGAGAGGAGGAATGGAGTGAGACAAGCAAGGAGGAGAAGTCGGGCATGAGATGTCCTGAGGATACAGATGGGGACTGGAAGCCCTGAAGGGCAGGCTGGTAGAGAATATACCAAAGGCAGTGGCCATCAATGGATTCTGATTTAGAGGTTAAGTACTAAGCCTAGTGCAAATGCAGCTAGAACCTTGTCAAAATAGGGAAGCAATGGCAATGGCTATTGCATGCAGTCTAAGAAAAACAGGTAAAATGCTGACATATGCACATGGTAAAGAAGCACAGTCTATATAAAATCCAGACAAAGAGCTCTGAAACTCCATGGTTCTATGATTCTATACCCGGGGAAAGGTAAACCCCACTGATAGTGCATCTCTGTTACAAATATAGGGGAGAATAAATGGGATAAGAGAAAAACAAAAACAAAAACAAAAACAACCTTTTGAAAGGTCACCAAAATAAAATCCTTAACATCTACAGCACAATGAGGCATATCATTAAAATCTATTCTTAACAGAATAAAAGCCTAGATTCTGAACACTGGTTGAAATCGAAGATGCTCTACGGAGGCAGTAAATTAGGAGCTAGTCTCATTTTAGATTGGTCATCAGTGTTTGGTTGTCGGAGCCCAGAAACCAGAGCAAATTGAGCTGATGGTGCAAGTCAGTGCCATCGTTTTACACAAGATTCTGGAAAAGTGGGATTTGTAAGTGAGGAGAGCTTTCTAGTACAAACTTAAATATCCACACTGTTGCCACAACAGCGTTTCCACCACCTTACAAAGTCTGAGGAGCACCATGGGTGAAGATTTGTTGCAACTCTGAACTCTTCAGTTTGCTCTATTTCTTTCCCAGGTGAAAGCTTTACGTTGAAATCTATTGGGTCCTATCTTTCAGCAAGTCAAATAGCTGTGTTTGAACCTATTCTTATCACATAGTCAGAGATACTAAACCATTGTAATGGGACTCATGCGTCTTGCCACAAAATAGGTAGCAATCGTATTTTGAATAACTTGCTGTAGACAAGGGGAGTTTTGTCTTATATATCAAAGATTCTGTGAGAGGCATTCTTGAGAACAGTGTCTGTTCCTGCCAGCTAGAGAATCCGAGGCAGAGCTTGCTGCTGGCTCATCGTGGCCGAGGTCACCTCTTAGTTTGGGTGGGTATGGTTTGTTCTTCAGGGCAGGTTGGAAAATGGACTTATTTTTGTGGCTTGCCCCCGTCTATTTGAAAAATGAACGTGGAGTACGGGAAGTCTTGTTTTGGTATGAAAAACTTTGTGTGATTCTATGTGCCTCTTGCTTACGCGGGAACTCCTGGGGCTGCTTGGAGCATCTCACCTGCCGACTTGGGTTGTAGGGCAGGAGATGACTTTAACCCCGAATATTCTCTGGGATCCCGACGGGGCGAGACAGCCCTTCTGGGCCTCTAGCTCCCCTTCATTAAACTCACATGATGTGGCCCCTAGGAACCCTTCAGAAGCCTTCAGGGAGTAAATAACAAGGTCAGACCTTCCACCAAGAGAATTTCAGACTCCGGCCGCGAAACCATTCTCTGTGTCTCCCTGCTCTGCCTGTCAACATGTGGCCTCATGGTGTTCTTTGCCTCTGATGGCTGTTTCTCTCCCTCCCGCCTTACCCCCTGCAGACATGCCTTGAATTGGAACGCTACCTACAGACGGAGCCCAGGAGGATCTCGGAGACCTTCGGTGAGGACTTGGACTGTTTCCTCCATGCTTCTCCTCCCCCGTGCATTGAGGAGAGCTTCCGGCGCTTGGACCCACTGCTGCTCCCCGTGGAAGCCACCATCTGCGAGAAGAGCTCGGCCGTGGACATTCTGCTCTCTCGGGACAAGTTGCTCTCTGAGACCTGCCTCAGCCTCCAGCCAACCAGCTCTTCTCTCGACAGCTACACGGCCGTCAACCAGGCCCAGCTCAACGCAGTGACCTCATTAACGCCCCCCTCGTCCCCTGAGCTCAGCCGCCATCTGGTCAAAACCTCACAGACTCTCTCAGCCGTGGATGGCACGGTGACGTTGAAACTGGTGGCCAAGAAGGCTGCGCTCGGCTCAGTAAAGGTGGGAGGGGTGGCGACAGCGGCGGCGGCCGTGGCGGCAGCGGGGACAGTTAAGAGCGGACAGAGCGACAGCGAGCAAGGAGGGGTGGGGGCCGAGGCGTGCCCCGAAAACAAGAAGAGGGTTCACCGCTGTCAGTTTAACGGGTGCCGGAAAGTTTATACAAAAAGCTCCCACCTAAAGGCCCACCAGAGGACTCACACAGGTAGTGGTACAAGTTGGCCGCACGTGGTTTCTTCTTCCTCCTCCTCTAGCCTCGCGGTGGGAAGGGCGTCGGGGCTCCGAGGAGCGGCCTCGTGCTGCCTCGGGGGGTGGGAGCCAGGCCCGAGGGCCGGGGGGCAGGGCAGTCGAGGGACGCACGCGTGACCTTGAGCCCCCGCAGAGGCCCTGGGTGCAGGCCCCGGGCTGGCAGTGCCAACCCCGGCGTGGAACCAGGCGGTTCCAAGGATGCCCCAATGGGGGGGGCTCCGGCCATCCGGGCACTTGTCACCTCCCGACACTCCTCGGTGTTTCAGGAGTGTAGTTCTGCAGTCTTGATCAACCGTGGAATCTGAGGAGGCCCATTTGAGAGAATTCACAGTTACGCAAGGTAGTCGGGGCGTCCCTGATTTTTCGTCAAAGTCACCAACAGCAGGAGGGTTTCAGAGTTCATTAGATGTGATCATTCTATAATTAATTGGCATCTCCTCTTTTGCATTGTTCTCTGGCGCGTGCTTTATGGGGAGATGGCAGAATTGCTTTTTAACGAGCTTGTTACCGAGAAGTTGCTAAAGTGATTACATCGCTATGTGTGTGGTAGGGGAGGGCGGGGACTGGCGGGGACTGTATATTTTTCTCAGGACTATCTGCGTGATTCCCAGGAACCGTAGTGATCTTTGGAGGAATGGGATAATCTGGAAGAGTGGGGTTTATAGCGAAAAGAGTGAGATTGGCATTTTCCTTGACACCCGGTCTTCGTCGTGTGCTTTGAGACGCAAGCTTAGGGATGGTGTTTCTTCTTGGCCTTAGCATCCTAGGAGCAATTACTGTCATTGGTGGCTTTTAAATGAGTCCCGGCTGTATCGCCTGTGTGGTTGTGCATACTGCTTGTACATTGCAACTGAGTAGGGAAGAGCTCCAGAAGCAGAAGCAGCAGAGTGAGAGTGTAGCCAGAGAGAAATGCGTGACTGGATTTAAGCCAGGAGAGGTGGCTGGCGGGAGTTCTTTTTGGTCTTGTAGCTCGTCTTCCTGGTGCTCTGCGGCGGGTTTTGGTCTGTGCCACCAAGGACGTGTGCAGTGAAAAGTTCATTGGCTGGAAAATCAGAAAAACGAACTAGCTAGTTCTGGTTCTAACCCTGCCACTAACTAGCTCTGTGACCTTGAGAGTGTCCCTTTACCTCACCGGGCCCCGTTTGCCACGTCTGTCACGCAGACTGGCCTAAGGCCCCTTGCGGCTCCGGTGCGCTGGGGTGGGGGGGGCGTGAAATGCCTTTGTGCAGGACAGGAGTACTTCCCTGAAGTAAGATGCAGCATACATGTCCAGAAGAAATCACCATTTTGAACCTCAAAACCATTCCCATGGGAGCATGAGAATACATTGCTTCCTTGCTATACAGGACTGAGAGGCACGTACTCCTCCAGTTCTGCACTTAACTGCCTATGTAGCTCCTGCTCGGTTCATGGGACGGTCTCCTAACGTGACTCTTGAACCCCACGGCTCAGGCCCACTTAGGGTTCCCCGTGAGGGTTTGGGTCTGACTTGTCCACTCCACAGACACCAAGGCTAACATCCCCTGCGAAAGTTAGCTTTCTTTCCCTCCCTGAGAGTGTCCTGAAGGTCATCATTATTTATATTTCTTTCTTCTCAAGTCAATGAGGGAAGTAATGGCAAGACATTGCAGTGCTCCCGGGCTTTCATTGGTGACTCACTTCCTGTTCTCCCCAGGAAACCCGAGAAAGCAGGATGAGGCAAGAATGCTGAGCTTCGTTGGGGGCGTGGAATTCATGAGTATGGACACATTGTTGAATTATTGACTTTGAGACGGGCTACATCCTGCCTAGTATGGAGGCCGGAAGGCTCTGGGGAAGCAGGATTCTTTTTTCCAAGGGGGAGTCCACAGCATTTCCTCCTTTTTCCTATCCCCTTTGCCCAACGGACGTGTCAGAAGGAGACCTCTTAGGAGTGATCCCTTATTCGGTGCTTTGTTTTTTGGGCATCGTCTACTCGGAACGATTACCAAGGTGGAGCTCATTATGTTCCCCAGCACCTGCAACCAACCACTTGCCGTAGGGTGGACTTTAGTGGAAAGACTCCTCTCCGCGGGGGCTTATCCAAGGAGGCACCATGCATGACTGAAAGGCAGCACTGCAGAGTGGTGAGAGCGGGGCTGTGTGGTTTGGTGCACTTCGGTCTGAATTCTGGCTCCTCTGCTTCTTAGATCTGTGACCTGGTTAAGTGCTTTGTCTTCCCTAAGTCTCAGTGTCGCCGTCTGTAAAGTACAGGGATAATTTTGTCTACATTCTGGATTGTTTTGAAGGCTCAATGAATAAACGTATGTAAAAGACTTGGCAGGCCGTGAGAGCTCATGAAAGATGGTAGTGGAGTTGGTTGTAGTTAGTAGGATTGCTGTTGCCATTGATTAGTGGTGATCGTGTGAAAAAACAGCTCTATGTATACTGGAAATAAGGCCGTTGCCAAAGTTAAATACCATCGAAAAGCAAGAAGCCTTTTTCGTCACCCTGTGCAGGGGGTGACGATGCTCGTGGACACCAGTTGAGGAAAGTGCATCTGGATGTGCAGCCGTCGGCTCATTCAAGGTGGAAGCACCGTAGAGCTCGGCTTTCCTAAGACAATGCAGAAAGCAATCACCTTGCATCCTCCGGAAGCCTTTTGCCTGTAAAACCTCCCTCCTAGATAAGCATGGAAGGAAAAGTAGGTGCCACAAGAGAAATAGGAGGGGAGGTGGAGGTGGAGGATGGGGAGAGAGAGTGTGAATTAATTTGGATCAAATGGATGAGAATCAGAAGTATTTATTTGGAATTGGTGTGAATGGGGCACACGGGGAACTGAACACAAAGGTGATAATTTATGTGGTGTGGATGAACTAAGAATAATGAAAAAAGCATGAAGGATGGAATCAAATTAAGTGCAAACATATAAAAGCAATGGACTAGTACAAGCTTGAGGGCAAAGGTATATGGCGATGGGAATTCTGGTTGGAGGAGTCGCCGATATAAGCGAGTGAAAGGGCAGAACTGCCGACCCAATGTTGAAATGGAGTTTAAAAGAAATGGGCTCTGGTTGGATTCGGGCAAGCTCTTTTAACACAGGGCTCACTTTAATCCAGTGGAAACATTTCTTTATCTTTCAGATGGGTAAGTGTTTGGGGACAGAAAAAAAAAAAAAAAGAAGATGAGAAAACAATTGGTAAAAAGAGGGAAACCATTGGCCTCCTTTTCTCTAGAGTTCTGTATATGCTGTATCTCTTCTATACGGTAATATGTTGAAAAGGAGACACAGTTGGAAAAATGAAATAAAATAAAACGTGTGGGTCTCCCTGTATGCATAAGAAAGACAATACATTGTTGGTAACATGGATTTGCTTGCACTGAAGAATTTTTAAAATGTTATTCATTTAATCTTTATATAGATAGAATTTACTGAGCTGGAAAAGATACACCTCCCCGCCCCCCTCCCCCCCCCCCAGCCCCCCTTCTGTGGCTGTTCTTTTGAGGATGCTGAATCCTTCAAACTTTTTGCCCTGGAGCATGTTAGGCAATGAGGTGATTTTTTTTTTTTTTTTTTTTTTTTTTTTTTTTTTTTTTTAAGGTAGCAGATGTTCAAGTTGGTAGCTAGGGCACAAATATTGTTTGCCCAAGGAGGTGAAGTTAGGGATGGGGGAACCGAGGGAGGGGGAAGACAAGGCAGGGACTGGGACAAAGGGAATATTGTGAAGTCTCAGGATCTTAGTGAAAGGAAGCATATAAAAATGGACATATGGTTTATTCATCGCGAAGAGCACTTAGTGCTGGCATGTGCGTAAAAATGTCCTTTAGCAGCCAACCATTACAGACCTTTCTCTCCCACTCCGTCTTCTGGTCTTTGTGTAACGGATTTTTCTTGCTCAATAATTCAATTATCATGATCATAGTTTTATTCATTTTCTTGGAGTCAGCTAAATTGTCCTTGTATTTTGATGCAAAGGAAATCTTCACTTTCAGTTGAAAAAAATCACTTTATTATGCGCATGTTCCGCACAAGTCAGTTTGTTAAAATGTTAGTAGTTTCTATGCAAAAAGAGAAAGAATTGTTTTCCACGTTTCTTCTTGGTCACTTCTGAGAAGAAGAAAAAAAAAAAAAAGCCTGGGATTGAAATGGCACTTTGTGTTAATTGATCAGACTTGCCTAATATGGAAATTCGAATAAAATTTTCTAATATGGAGATTCACGTACACTGTGCAGAGTGAGTCATGTTGACAAAGTCAGGACAAAGGCCAGGAATGAAATCTTTGATTGCTGGTCACAGAGGAGGGTAAAAAAGAAGGCCATGTTCTCACATGTTCTACTTGGAGGATTCTTTCTATGGACAGGGGGTTGCTTTAGACTAATCAACGGGTGTTGATAAGGACATTCTGGATTTTGTGCCAAAGAACGTAAAGGGGTTCTTTTTAGGTGGAAAGATAACACAAGTGTGCAATTTACTTAACTGTTTATGTCTGCTTTGGGACAGGTATCACTGAATCACGGGGTGGCACCATTTCTAAGCTTAACTTGGATCTGGGGAAATAGTTTGTTTTCAAATGAAAAGGTAGCTAAAAATATTATAAGCGAAAAGACGAGCATTGTGTTTAACAGGCGAATAAAAGTGCTTAATTTATATAATGAAAGTTCTTCAAAGTTTGAAATATGATTTATTTTGTTTATTCAACAAAGATAAAGCGGGTGTTACATCCTAGGCATTGTTCTAAGTGTTTTACAAATTTAATCCGTTTAGTCCTCGTATTAATCTAATGACATAGGTGCTATTCTTATAATATAGAGGGAATGAGGCCCAGAGAGGTCAGGTAACTTGCCCAATGTCACACAGCTCCTAGGTGGTTGGGCCAGGATTCAAACCAAACAGTATTGCTCAAATCTGAGCTCTTAACTTCTATGCTAACTAACAAGAGGAAAAGAAATCAAGTAGATATTTTTTTCTTAATAACTCATTATTAAGAGGAAATGAGAGACATAGTTTAAATACAAATTGACAATGAAAACTACTTTCAGTGTCTTCTAAATAGAATAAAGTTGGGAGGGTCCTTAAACATATTGCCTCATCAAGTGACTAAGTACCAGAACAAGGAAATTACAAAAGAATGGTCTTCCGTTTCTAGGCCCATTATTGTTACTGTTATAGTTACTATTATTATGGTCATTACTATTAAACCATTTTTTTTTTTTTACCTTAGGATTAAAGAGAGACTTCTAACAGTCCCAATGCACTCATTAAAATGACTAATGTTAATACTCTATCCCTATGAAATCAGGCAAGCATTATCACGTGTTGGGGGAAACTGAGCACCAACAGTGTAAAAATGCCCCAGCCCGGGTTCTATGACCTGTCATTGGCAGAATTAAAACTTGACCCAGGCCTCCTGTCCCTTGGGGCTTACGTGCTATTTAATGGATCATCCTCTTAGTCACTTTGTTTGTTCTATCAGTCATTCCTCAAATGGGGTAGTAAGTGCCCAGAGATGTCGGGCTCTGTGCCACTGAGTAAGCAGTGCTGGGGGCAGCCCTTCCAAGAAAGAGTGCAAAGGGAGACATAGCATGGCATGAGAGTAGGGGTGCCTATCAGAGGTCAGAAGTAGCGAGCATGATTCAGAAAAAGTCGCTTTTCTCTTTTTGAACAGGGTGTTTATTAATGCTGTTCATCGTTTCAAATGATGCCAATGTGATAATAGACCCATTTGTATAAATAGAAGCCCTAATTCAAGGTCAGGCGTATCAGCAGGATAAAATTAAATACCTCAGTCTGGAACTGTAGGGGGCCCATCGACCACTTTCAACCTCCTCAGCCCCATAGATAAGAATTCTTTGAATTTATACAATAGCAACTGAAATAGGGCAATTTTAAGACATTAAAGGGCCTTTAATATGCTGAGACACATGGCTGCTAATGAAGTTTATCCATGTGTTGAGGCAGAAACTCATTAAACCCCTATTATGGGATGGAAACTGGAATAAGGGTTAACTGTTCAGTTCACAAGGTGGAGAGAGTTTAATAGGAGGGTGTGATAGTTTGGGTTTAGCATATTCAAGAGCTTACGAGAAAGTGTTTGAAAAGAACGGGTGTGAATGAGATGATGGAAAACAATTGATGGGAGAATTTTATGATTCAAGAAATTCTTAGAGCTTCACCACATGGTAATTTAGCAATATGCTGGCTGTTAACATTTATGAAGATAAATTTAGGTAAACATATACTGGCTGAAATGGCATAAACCTCGGCATATACACAGCAAGCACGTTTATTTTATTATTTTAATATGGTAATAAATGTAGGCTTCACGGGATGCCTATTCCAGATGTCCTTTTAATGGATAATTGGTAGTCGCAGAGTAAATAAGCATGTTAAAACAAGAATAGAAGGAAAAGAAAAAAGTATGAAATTAATAAGTATTTCATCATAAACGATATTTCTTGAACACCCATTACACTAGACTCTGTTCCTTCCCCCAGCCCTGGGGACTTTGCTTTTTGATGCAAAAGCCTGAAATGTGGTTTTACAAAGTCACTATATTTGGAACCTGATCTCAAAAGAGAAGATGGCATGGATTGGGGGTGGGAGGTAGGAATGAGGGAACAGAAAAGAGGAATCTCATTTCAGAAAAGGCAGTTGAAGTAATAGAATTTTATAAATTCTCAGACTTAAAGGTTGGGCCAGCTCTGTTTGATAGAGAAGAGAAAAAGAAGGTCATGAGAAGTCTGTGCAAATGAAGGAATGACACTGGGAAGGCCAAATATGAACTTCAAAAAAAAGTAACTGTTCTGTTTAATAAATAGATAATGTACAGAGCTGTTTGTATTATAATAAGAATGTTAATGACTGTGAGGAGTGTGGTTGTCCTATACGTATTACATTGGGAGGTTTGAGGAGATTAAATGAAGCTTTGTAAAGAGTACAGGCTAAGCGATAGTATAAGAATTAGCTGGGGCGCCTGGGTGGCGCAGTCGGTTAAGCGTCCGACTTCAGCCAGGTCACGATCTCCAGGTCCGTGAGTTCGAGCCCCGCGTCGTCGGGCTCTGGGCTGATGGCTGGGAGCCTGTGTCTCCCTCTCTCTCTGCCCCTCCCCCGTTCATGCTCTGTCTCTCTCTGTCCCCAAAATAAATAAACGTTGAAGAATTAGCTGGGGGTAGACAATACTTAATGTCTTATGTCTTCTGAAATTAAAACAAAAATTGATTCTGTTTGAATCAGACAAAAAAAAAAGGAGTTGAAGAAGGTAGTGTGTAATAAAAAAAGCAAAACAAAACTTTTTTTTTTAAACTTTGGAATATCTTTTTTTAAAAAGTTAGAATATAAGGATAGATGAAAATGTATTTGTAAAATGATTGTCTTTCTTTGAAAGATACCTGGCTTGAATTTAGTAGAAATTATGGTGGAAGCCTTGAAAATGGATCAAGAGAAAACAAACTTCTCGTGTAAGGAAGTTAGTTCTGGTAAGCAAATGGAACTCTCTGGGGACCCAGCCTATGCTGGGCATACGTGCAGTGGGACTGAGAGCTCTGCCAGGTGACTCAGGTATTAATGGTGAGAGTCTGGCTCTTTCCAGCCAGGTGATTTCTGTCTGTCCCCACCCTAATGGAGGTGAACTGGATGGCCGTGGGCAAACCTGTTTCCTAAAATCTCAGTTCCTTCTTCAGGCCCCACCTAAGAACCTTACACCTGATGCTTTCTTGCACTGAGTCACTTCCTGCCTTTGAAGCCTTCCTTTATTACCCTTCTTTACGTCAGAATGACATTTCTTCTTGTTATTATTTTTCTAATCTTCGATTGCGGGAGGCAGTTAGTGGAATTTCAGGAATCTTCAAGCAAGCAGGGAGACAAGATGGGGGCGTTTTGGAAGCTGGGACAGCATTTTCCACCTTCCGTCTTCTGCTCCTGGATGTTCTACATTTTCTAAAAGTAACTTCTTTTCAACCGTTTTTAAAAGTCCTATTGACATGACAGTTATCGAGCTAAATGTTAGTAGAAGCAAGATTGTTCAAGGTAATCAAAAGTTAGTGACTTTTTAATGTGCTAGTTATTTGGTCAACCAATGACAAGAGTTATTCCTCATTCCTGCAGTGTCTCTATGTTTGGTAGCCAATGTTGGAATCTGACTAGCTTATATAATGGAGGTCAACCCACTTAAATTATTTAAGAGTGGCTGCAATGAGAATAAGCTTTTCATGGTTTGTCCCATATTTCTGTTCACCTTTCTTTCTCCTTCACCATCTGTGCTTATTGAGGTGGAGAGTTAGGGACTGACCTGGGATTGGACCCCCTGAACTAGGCTTAGTTGGCAGACTGCCCCCGCCCCTTTTTTTTAGACCCTGAGTCTTTTGCCTTCTTCCCTTCAAAAGTTACCTGCATTCAGGTTAGACCCCTTTTATTTTGTTTGCAAAATAAAATGCATTTATAATTTAAAACCCATTTTATATTGCAAACCACTCATCCAGTATCATAAAACGTAGAGTTAGGCTTCTTTTGTTGTTTCTGCCTTTAGAATAATAATAATTGTTGACTTAACTGAATAATTGACACTTAGGGAGTTCAGTAAAGTAAAACAGTATTACACATACTGTTTTCAGGCAAACAATACAATTGTTCAAAATCCCAACTTTGTTGGGACAGAACAGTCTCAACTGTTTGACTAGGTTAAGCTAAAGTTGATAACAGCAATCAATCCTTTTGTTTTAGGGAAGGAAACCAGAAACCATCTTCAGTTGAGAAAAAACTTTCCCTTCATGGTAGATTATTATCGCCCAGTTCAGTGTGTTATGGTATATAATGTCTTCCTTTGGAGCCCTTGCTATTTTCATATCAGGGAAATTTTGTAAAAAGGACTATAAATTGTTCCAAAAGCGAAAGCACTGTTAAGTGAGGAAGGTTCTAGGCATCTAATGGATGCCCTAAAAAATGTAAAATTATATAATCTATGCCCTGATGAATAGAACCCAAGAAAAAGCTTGACTGGTACATATTCTAGTATCCGAGGGCAGCACGATGCAGTAGGAGTAGCAGAGGATAGCTGTGCAGCAGTCATTTTTAAACGTTTTCGGTCTTCATTTTGCATGTTCACGTGGTTAATGTCACCTTACTGGAATTCATTACAGGGATTAGGAACTTACGGTGTCTGTATCTCCTTGCCGTGGGGAACGCACACTCTTTACCCACACTCGAGTTCTCTTGTAGAAAGGAAATAATGATTGTTCATACTGAATTCTCCATTGGTCACGAGCTTGTTGAAACTAGCATTGGTATTTTAAAAAGAAAACAAAAGATACATCTCCCTTCTCTGATATAGGTAATAAGACATCTTACGTTCCTGGTGTTCAGGAGAGGGTGTCAGAAAATCAATATGAATAAATTCAAGTACACAGAGGATTCAGCCTATTCGGAAGTGTAGCGTATGGCAAAATGACATTATGCATTATTAAATATTTTTTGCTTCACCCACATGTAAATATTAGCATATAGAAAAGGTACCATAGGCTACTTACAAATTTAGGCAGAAGGCGATTTGCTGGCTTTTTTTTTTTTTTTCATTCTTTGTTGTTGTTGTTGTTTGGTGTCTCAAGGCTTACAGCTAATCTAAATTTGAAACTAAATACTGTCATTACAGAAGATTTTTTCCTGAGTTCTTCCAATTTCTCTGGGGACAAAATAATGGCCGCTCGAAGCAGTGGAGAAACAGTAATTAGGGCAAATAGTAATACTGTGCATGATTGAGGAAAATGTGAGGAAGGGAGGGAGAAAACGCAACAGACAGACTTGTACAGCCTGTTACTAGGAAACCACATCAGCATTAAATACAGTGTGCTAATTGGCTATCCTGTTTCTGCCTGGGTACCAGCCTGGGCCTGCTACACAGCTGTTTCTGCTCTTTCTGGTTGCTAGGTAACTGCATCATTTTTTTCCCCCCTCTTTGTATTCTGGAGGCTAATTGGCTACTTCTGCTCCTGGTGTTGCTGCTGGGTACCAGTCTGGGCCTGCTGCTCTGCTGTTCTCCAAAGGGATTTAAGGGGGGGTGGGGAGGGGAGGAAAAAGGAAAAGGAAGATATGCTGGCAATTAATGGAGCATAAGTGCAAATTCTACACAATGTCTGGCACCTGCGTCCCCTCATCCTGCTTTCTCAACTAGATCCTTTAGCTGTGAAAATAGATTCGAATCTTGGAGTCTTTCTTTTCTCTGCATACCTTTTGATTAGAACTTGAAAGAAATAAGACATTTGACGACGACTACTTAAATGGTGGATTTGGTCTTCTTTAGAAAGAACTGGCAAATTATTACACATTTATACTTGATATGGGCACTAAGAGCATTTGCACGAACGTTAAAATCACTAACTTAATAACAAAGCAGGATCTTTAACATCTTAAGGGTAGTGGCTCTTTATCTCTTAAATGGACCAGAGTCTTTTGTAGCCGTTCTTCTTGGTATCCTACAGAGTATAAAGTAAGAAATAAAATGGACTAAAGGCAATCATCGGATTTTCCCAACTGTTTTATTCATTAAGGAGTAAAAGGAGACTTCTAGACACATGACTTTACGTTATGGATTTCATTCCTCTGATAAGCATAGCGAAGGTCTCAAATGCTTTTTGGTGGGACATTGCTTTCCACAGAAGGAATGCATGTTTCACACACCTTATTTTCGTTCCTTATAGCAAATGAACAAATGGGGTGCGAGAGAAACCTAAAATTGGTTCTGTGATGTACAAAAAAGTCTAATCGCTTTCCATATAGTTGCATCTCCTATTGAAGTAGAGGTTTCCATTTCCTCATTATCGAAATCCTCCTTGGAAGTATGGGGACGAAGGTTCTTCAGAAGTGAAGTGATGTTTCAAGGGGGTTCCACTGTAAATGGTTGAGAAGGTGTATGCAAATTGAGGCCCCTTGAAGAGGCAGCTTCATTGATCTAGAAAGGAGCTGTTTTAGTGAGAAGACTCGGCCCACCGTTGTGTGACCGTGCTCAGAAATAGTTAGCAAAGGCAACTCTTATTCAACGTGAATAGCGGACACTGGCTCTCCATACTAATGAGATGTACCACTCCCTCTCGAAAGTGAAAAAGGAGAAGTTCTATTCAAAGCAACAAGCCACTTATAAGACCAGATCAGGCTCTGTGGAATCTTTTCTGCTTAAAGTATCCTTAAAATAGGTGGGAGACCTCAAACTAGTCTAGGATGACGGAGAGAATATTATAATGTTCCATTGGCCTTAAACCCGCTAACCATTAGTAGCATTCAAACTGCAAAAGAAAACCTTATCATCAGAGGATAACTACAGAGCGGGCAAAATATTATTCCTGCCCTTTCTGTTCAAAGGACCGGTTGTTTATCACTCAGGAGTATTTCCCCACGGAAGGACTTGGCCGTTTGGTTATGGGGAGTCATCAGATGTCGGAACATTCCTTCATCGCTCGACAGGTTTTATATTCTGACTTTGGGAGGGAGCGGTTTTGACTGCTTGAGTGTTTAGTCTTTGTTGAGGGAGATCGTCAGAATAACAACTTTCCATGTGTGTGACGGATCGTCCCTAGTCAACCGAAGCAGGATCTGGAGTGAACCGTCCAAAGATGGCCTGGTGTCTGTCTTTTCCACCGTTCCTTCACCCGTCCACTGGGTGCAGTTACATGTCTACACTCGGGCTCTGGTAAGATCTGTGGAACAGGGGGTTTCGAAAACTGGCATAGTCATGGGTAGCCTCAGCCCCGAGTGAACACCAGTTCCCAATTCTGAGCTTCCTATCTTCATGCTCTTGTGGGCGGGCAATCTTTATTCTTTGGATGAAAGCAGTCGGGGGCATGCAGGCACGCTTGGGGGGTTGAGGAAAGGAGGTAGTCCTCAACCTCACTGCTTCAACCTTTCCATTCTCCTCAGTCACCTGCTTTGCTCATTCTCATCTGCATGCAGTACTACTGCTCCTTATATGAGGTAAATCAGTTGGCAAACCTAGCAAAGAGGAATCTGAGGGGGCCGGGCTGCCCAGCAGGGCTGCTGCTAACCCATATTCTGCCTGTGTGGGAATCAGGAAAAAAGTGCCCCTTTTAGGGGGCGGATAGCAGCCCCGTGCTGGAGAAGAGCTGGAGGCAGTCCTCAGCCCCTCAGCTGCACGCCCTGTGCTCACGTCACATGGCCGCCTGCTCACCACAGGTGCTGATCCACTCCAGCGGGCCTTCCCTGACCCTTCAAGAACTTGTGAGGCTAATGAGGTTCCAGCAGGAACGGGAAAGTCGTGACTGTCGAAGGCGGGCGGGGGCGGGGGGGGGGGGGGTGGTGGTGGTGGTTCTGGGGCCTGCTCTCAATGGCTAAAGAGGCCATTATACATGAGAGCAAACCTTTTAGCCCAGCCGTCCTCCCGAATGTGAGGTCATTAGCTGACCAATGCGGTGATTCTCAACTTGGACTGATTTTGCCCCTCAGGGGACGTTTGACCATGTCTGGAGACATTTTTGGTTGTCCATCTTGGAAGGGGGGGGGTGTTGCTCCTGGCGTCTGGTCAAGGGAGGTCAGGGATGCTGCTAAGCATCCTGTAGTGTGTAGGACGGCCCGCAACAAAGAATCATCGCCCCCTGAAGGTCCGCGGTGCCAAGGTTGAGGAACCCTGGCCCAGGGCAACCTCGGCTATCCTTTTCTTCTCTTTGTGTTACTCTTCACCACTTGCAAAGTATTTCCTCATCCTCTTAAGACTACGCCCCAGGTCTTGGTTCCCTTTTATGATCTTTAAAAAATTGACTAAGTATAAATATTGTATGATTTATTATTTCTGTCAGGACTTAGATGTGCTGGTTCCCCCTCCCCCCCCCCCCGCCCTTCCTTATAACATGAGAGAACTCTCTCCACCTCCACGAGACGCTCAGCTTTCTAGATTTAACGTTTGTGATTGGGACTCTTCGCAAGTGACATCCCCTCCCCGCTTGCTGACGGCTCCTGACCTGTAATAATTTGAGGTTTTGCTGAGGCAGGGATTTGAATCGCATGAGCTGCCAGGCTGGTGTGTGGGAGGGAGGCTTTTAGCCAAGTGGGCCTCGCCGACTGGGCACTGACGATCATATTCTACCTGTCCTCTGGTATCCGGCAGCCTCACTGGATAATAACAATTGTTTCCTTGTTATTAAAAAGAAGTTCGAGGGGCGCCTGGGTGGCCCAGTCGGTTGAGCGTCCAACTTCAGCTCAGGTCACGATCTCGCGGTCCGGGAGTTCGAGCCCCGCGTCGGGCTCTGGGCTGATGGCTCGGAGCCTGGAGCCCGCTTCCGATTCTGTGTCATCCTCTCTCTCTGCCCCTCCCCCGTTCATGCTCTGTCTCTCTCTGTCTCAAAAATAAATAAACGTTTAAAAAAAAACATTTTAAAAAGAAGTTCGACTGTTGGTGCAGAAAGAGGTGTCTGAGTCAGAAAATAGAAACCTCTGTTAGGAAAACCGTATTGCATTTCTATGTGCCACTGCAGCGCCTTTCCCGTCGCTCACGATTCCATTTTGCACCAACACCGCGTGGAAAGTACTGTGAAGCAGTTTGAGTTCTCAGGGAGAAAGGTGCCATCGAAGGTAAAAAGATTTAAGTGGCAGTATCTAACGGACACATACTTTATGCTTGCATTTTTGTCGGGAGATGTGAGTCATGCATCGGCCCTTTCAGCTACGCTCGCACGCATAGAAAATAACATTGTCAGAAGTGTCGTCCCCCGATACAATGGACAATATGCTATTAGAATTGTATGGCATTGTCCTTGCTGTTTGGAGATAATACCGCTGACATTATTCCCCTCATACATGTGAATGTGGCTGTAGGGAATACGTGACATCTGTGTCTTTCACACAGATTAGCTTATCCCTTGCCTCTTGGAGGGATTGCGATTAGTGGGCCGGCCTCCTGGGGTCACGGCAAGTGCCATGTTTTGGATCACAGTTGTTATCGGACCTTAGTTTTAGGCACAATAGGGAATTAGTAATATTTAGCTCCATGACCTGAAGAGGCAGTGGTTATTTAGACAGCTCCCCAGCGCAGATGGGCTAAAGAAAGGGTAGGCTGAGGCATTCCTACTCAGATTGGCTTTGGGAAGGAGAAGGCAATTGGGTCCCGAGCCTGGGAATGGCTGCCTCCACATTATTGCTTTTTCCGAGTAAACAGGCAGTAATATAACTTGCCTTAGCCGTTAGAGTTTACCAAGTGCTTTCACACACCTCATTTCATTTCACCTTCGCTTACCTACGGGGCAGATATTCTCATTGTTCCCATTTAATAGATGAGGAAACTGAGGCTCAGAGGGTGATTTGTCACAGGTTTCTCTGCTGGGCTGTAGAGCCTGTCTTATGCTGTTTTTCCTGTAGAAATCAGGTGTGGTTTTTTTGTTTGTTTGTTTTGTTTTTGTTTTGCAAGAGTGCCTGAATTAAAACAGGATATAAATGAATGCAGGGTATATTGTTATAGTTGAGCAAAATAAATGGCCTACTGTTTGCCATTCTACTTATTTCACACATATGCTAAGTAACACGAGTTATTATTGTACTTGTCCAACATGACAGCAAATTCAGAAGAGCTAAGAGGACAGAATGATATAATGTATAGGAATATTGTATGTTCCTATATCCTGTCTAGTTTGATTGAATTTAAAAATCCTTGATCTTAGGGGTTTTTTTTTTTTTCCATTTTAAGAAAGCTGGTTTCGAAGATGCAAACACATGCAAGGTATTGATTCTCAAAACGTTATCTCAGTACTCGTGCATTTGCACATTGTAGAAAATTTGTGGAGAGAAATCGTGAACAGAGACACTTCTCCCTGACCCCTTACAAGAATGCACCTTAACAGCCCTCATTTATTACTAAATGGGCAAATCCAAACGGAGGTGCCTTCGGGAAGTAGGAAGAAGCTAGGGGTGGATGGATCTTGCTGCCCAAGTTGCACATTGCTGTCTTAGGTACACCGGAGCTTTGCTAGGGGAGTGCGAACAAACAATTTGCGCTTTTATTTTTATTTGTACGATAAATGTCGACTCAGGATAATCCTGCATTAGCCCCCTTTCCCCCCACTTTTTGGAGGATATTTGTGGATGTATTCAATGTCTTATGGAGAAGAATCCTCGTGCGATACAGGGATTCTCGATCCCCTAATGGGCAGCGATCCCAAGCTCAGGTTAAGATTCTGCTGCTGTGTGCAGCAGTCTCTCCTCCGTATTCACAAAAGCACACGGTGAGGAAGAATAGCTGGTGTCTAACATTCTGCCAAAAGGATCTACGGGAACTGCCAAGCGACAGGCACTTGCATTGTCTTCCAGAGATCTGCAGAAAGGAAAGGTTTTCACACCAAGAGACAAATCCCTGGAAGGTGCTAGGAACAGCGCGCACGACCTGTGTGGGTTCCTGAGGATTGTTTGCCTACATATATATATATTTTTTTATCTGATCCTACGTTCCTGTCTATCTTTGTATTTTCAAATCTACTTTCCCCTTTTATTTATTCTACCTGCTAGAGAAATAACCTTCATGAATCGTTGTATTCGGCAGGGCCCCCGTCCGCATTTGATACTTGCCTTTTGCTTGCGACTGAGTTCACTGCCAAGCGTGTAGAACGCTTCCCACCCACCTGTGAGTCTTCCCCTCACCACAGTCAGGTCTTGAAGTTTTCCTGTGGTTTTTCTTTGGTATCCGTCTTCTCCACAAAGCATGTTTAATAAGCAAAGGCAGAGACTGGAAACAATCCTTTCATACCTCCTTCCCTCTACTGCCCTTCCCGGAGCTAGAAGGACCCTGGGCACAAAGCTTATGGGATCAATTACCACGAGCTCCCTGTTAACCTTTTTTTTTTCTTTTTTTTTTTTTTTACTCTGTTGTGGGAAGAATAAAGCAATAATTAAAATTAACTGAACAGCTTTTGCTCTATTGAGGCGTTAAATCTTTGTGTAAACACAATCACATTGTGCAAACATAGGTCCTTTCAGCGGGCTGATTCAGACAGCGAAACCGCCGAAGTTTTGAGGTCTCTGGGTCAAGGGCCCGTTTTGACACGGTTGGAAAGGTCACCTGCTCATTTGTGTCTCTGCCGTGCTGCACCGAGTGCCGTGAGCGGGTGGGCTCCCTTGCCCGCCGCCGCAGCACAAAGAGGAGCCGGCTGGCATTCGGCAGATAGCGGGCCGAGCCGAGGGGGCAGGCAATCTGCGCACAAAGCAGGACTGCAGGAGCGCACGGGGCGGGTGGAGAGCGCTTGCGAGCCCCTGGGGCCCAGGCAGTGAGACGGCTCGAATGCGGAGAAAACAGCGGTTATAAAATATAAATGTGTTTATTATTACACTGGGCCCATGCTATATAATTTTACACACGCTCATATCCGTGATTTACGGCCGCAGCTCCCTACGGAGGAGAAGCGTGCTAATTTACCCAAATTGATAGGGAGACCTCTGAAATGATCAGAATTGAAGAAGTAGTAACTGAGGGGGGGAAAAAGGTCTCCTAAAACCACAGCAACAACAAAAAGTGGCTGCTGTGTCAGAGGCACCCTTTGTTCATTCAGTTAGATAAGCAGAGCTTCGCTTTAATTATTCATGATAATGCCTGCCCTGCAAGGAGCGTGCCTCCCTCGGCACCGCGTCCGGTCCGGTCCGGTCCTCGGTGCGGTGAACACCCAACCAGCCTGCCCGGCTTTTCGGGGAGCTGTGTTGTGCTCTCGCCCGCGACAGGTGAGCCGGCTAAAGGTTGGGGGGTTCGGGCACGCCTGCCGCCCCTTTCTGGGGGGTGGGTGCTGAGCGCACTGCAGCGAAGGAGAAAGGCCTAGTGGTCCCAGCCGGGGGTTCCCGGGCAGTCCCTCCACTTAGCAGGAAGCACGCTGGTGCTGTGCCTGCGTCCTTGTCCTGAGTCCTGCAGGTGGGGCTTTGCCCACGGAGGCAGGAGGAGATGTAACCCTGCAAGCGGCCCAGGGGTACCCAGAGAGTAAGGGGCGGACCTGATTTATGGGTCCGGTCTGACTCCAAAGCCCATTCTCCGGCAGCATTCTCCTGGAATTTCCTAGGAAAGAAGCCAGGAAGAGGCCTGGGAGCAAAGACCCCACCCCGCTTCCACTACAGCCCATCCCATGTGTTGTGCTTTCGGCTCATTTCCTGGTCTCAGCGGCAATTACCCTCATCGCTTCCGACAGCTTTCCAGGGTGTTTTTGTCTGAGCAGGATCTTGGGTTACTTGTTCTGGAGCTCTTCAGAAGGAAAGCACTTTGGGGCAGCATGCGCTGGTTCCAGAGTCCGGGAACACCCATGATTCATACCCCTTGCAGGGGGACTTCAGGTAGACAGCCTGCTGCAATCCCGGGATAACCTGATGGGCCATTTTTACCCGGATGCATGCTTGCTGGGGTGTGGAAGCTGAATGGCCACCCAGTCTTCATAGCAACCCCCCCCCCCCGGGGGGGCATCCCGGATACACATCCTTGCCTTTTCCCCTTGTTCAGTCAACATCCGCATCGGGCTGGCACTACTTTCTAAGCATGTTTTGTATTTGTCCACTTCTCTCCATCTCTGCTGCTAGGGGCGATGACATCTGTGTTTCAGCCACTATCTTCTGTCTCTCAGAAGTCCTCTCACATCAGCTCATTTCCCTCAGCAGCCCGTTCTCCATTTTATAGCCAGAATGATACTGTGAGAATTCACATCTGATCATGTTATGGCTCTGCTTAAAAGTTCACAATGGCCACCATTGTGTTAAGGTCCACATTCTTAAATGTGGCCGCTGAGATCACTGTCCCATAGAAATAAATAAATTATGTGAGCCATGTGTACACTTACATATACATCTTCTGGCAGCTTTGTTTATTTTCATTGGTTTATTTACTTTATTAATTATTCATTTATTAATTAGTTGTACTAATTAATTACTTTAATACTAGACTTTAACTCAATATCGCCAAGCTTTATTTCAACATGTAATCAATATAAACAATTGTTAATGAGCAGTTTTACGTCCTTTTTTTTTTCCATACTAAGTCTTTGAGATTCAGTGTATATTTTACATTCAAAACACATGTCAATGCAGACCGCCCACATTTCAAGTGCTCAGGAACCCCATGTGGCTGGTGGCCACCAGATCGGACAGAGCTCATCTTTAAGCCCTGTGGTCTAGCCCTGCCTGATTCTCCAGCCACATTGTGACTCTCTATCCCTGTGGGACATCTGGGCATCTGGGGTCGGTGTGGGACAGGATGTGGCAGAGGACTGGAGAAACTCACCCCTGCTAAGGAGTAGAAGACATAGCCCAGTACTGGGCCATCTTCACTTTACAGTTCTACTCTGCGGGGCTGTCAGGCAGCTGGAGGTGTGGGTTAAGGATGAAGCCTTGGCTTTGCTTTTGGCCTTGGGGGGGGGGGTTTCCATTTTTGGTTTATCTAAGGCGGTGTCAGGCTAAACAGATGTTTTTTGAGAAAGTGAAGGGAATTAAATGGAAAAACACTGGTAAAGTTGATATGTGGTATTCTTTTCTGAGGAAAATCAACTGCCTGTCCCACACAGAGGTCCTTTGGTGGGTAGCACTGTTCTGGGAGCTCAAGGTGGACCTAGGGGAGGAGGAGTGAATTGTAGTCCACACCCTTGGCTTCTAGTCTCAATAGATTACATTCCTTCACTTACTCGGTTTTAAAAAGTTACAACAGCTATTATATGGGTGCATCTAAATATTTTTGACATTCTTTCCAGTTGAAAGATTCACTTTATCAGAAAATATTTTCAAGGGGAATGTAAACATTTATTCTATTTTAATTGCTGGCATTTTGGTAAGAGTCAGAGTGACGTAGTGGTTAATTAAGCCTGTGGAATGAAGGCGCAGCTGCCTGAATTTAAATCTTGACTGGACCGCTTATAAGCTGGAGAACTTGGTGAGTGGTTTTATCCTCTGACCCTGTTTTCTCGTCTGTGGGATGGGAATGATGTGTCTCATAGGGCTATTGAGAGGATTAAAGGAGAGAATATACATAAAGCCCTTAGTTTCCTGTAGTGCCCAGCATATAAGGAGAGCTCGCTAAATATCGCCTAATAGCCCATTGCCTCAGGACTTGTAAAACACTATCATTAATTGAGGATGGCTGGATTGGGCCACAGTCTTGGCTCAGGATGGTCATTCAAGGTGCTTTCTCTGAACAGATACATTCATTGTCTAGTTTGTGTATAACATTTTGTGTCTTTCTCTCACATTTAGTTTTCTACACTATGTATATATCTGTGAGGAAGGAAAATATAGACATCTCATCATGGTTTGATTCTGTCATCTATATCTCCACTAGAAAAAGCCAAATATATTTTAGTGCATGATACATAAGGCATGGTGAGATATATACATATTTTATTGGTACACAGGCTTTGGGCTCCCTTTCTATATGTGGTGTTGGGTTTGTGCAGTTGGGTCTAAATTCTTTGGCTTTCTAATCAATGACATGTTGCCAGTTGAGGCACTGAGGCCTGGAGCATTGAATTAAATAAAAGGCCAGCCCCAGGAGGCGTCTGCTCCTAAGACTGGCACACAGATCTCTACTCATCTTGACTGAAAACAGTGACGGCAGGCCCTTTATTCACTAGGAAAGTATGTTCAGGCACTAGGTGTTTTTATGAGCCACCTTGCATAAAGAAGGATTTTTGTTTGGGATATTTTAATAATCACCATGCCTATAACTGCTTTACAACATGCAAAGCATTAACACAGATATTATCTCTCGTCACACTTCACAATGGTCCTGTAAGGCCAACATCAAAGAAGCGGTCAGCCCCACTTTGCAGAGGAAGAAGGTGAGACTCAAAGAGTTTGTCACTTTCCTAAGATCATATACTAAGTAGTGAGAATGGGGACTAGAACCCAGGTCTCCTGATTGTGAGCCATGTGTGTGCGTGTGTACGTGTGTGTGTTCTACTAAATTGTACTTGCACACATGAGACACCATTTACAGGAGCTCAAGCAACCTTTCTGAGTAAAAGAAGTGATTGAGATATGAAATAATGTTTACACTGAAAGTATGGGCCATTTAGGCATGTATCGTTTTCCTTCATCAGTTTCCGTTACCCTTTGAATTATTAAGAACATAAATGAAGCTATTTGTAATAGAGACACAGGCTAGCAGGGGCTTAAAAAGATATCAGATTTTTTTGCTCTTTCACATAAAAATCCAGAATCTCAGACGGCTGTACTCTGAGAAGTTGTCAGCAGCCCAAACTCCTTCTGTCCTGTTTGTCCCCCATCCCTAGGGTTTCTGCCCTTCAGGAATTGCCTGTGTCCACACAATTCAAGATGGCTGCCACCAGGCTTGCTTTCCAGGAACCTAGTTTTCATACAGCTATTTTGAAAATGGGAAGGGGAGAGGATGTCCCAACCTTTGAAAGTACAGCTTGAAATTGCACTTGTACTTGCACTCACATCTCATCAGCCAGAACTTAGTCATATGTCAACAAGTCACTGCAAAGGAGCTGAGAAATAGTCTTTATTCTGGGTAGCAGTGAGCCCAACTAAAATTTGGGGCTTCTCTTATAGAGAAAGGGAAAATGAATATGGAAAGTCACCTGGCCATTGTGCTATGCTCTTTGTCTTAAGAATAGTTCCATTTTAGGGGCGCCTGGGTGGCTCAGTGGGTTGAGCGTCGCTTCGGCTCAGGTCATGATCTCACCATCCGTGAGTTTGAGCCCCGCGTCCGGCTCTGTGCTGACAGCTCAGAGCCTGGAGCCTATTTCGGACTCTGTGTCTCCCTCTCTCTCTGACCCTCCCCCATTCATGCTCTGTCTCTCTCTGTCTCAAAAATAAATAAACGTTAAAAAAAAATTAAAAAAAAAAAAAAAGAATAGTTCCATTTTAGCTTGTAATGCAGGCATTTGAACATGAAACACTTGAGTTCCGAAAGTCTAAATGTATAATACAGTAAGGGAAAAATTTTAGTATATTCTAGTTCATGGCACATTGCAAAATCAAAATAACTTCATGAGAACTAGGTGTCTGTGGAATGCCAAAAGTTTTGAATGGAAACTTAATTTACATTTTGCATTTTATGAGGATAGCCCATTACTGGAATAATATGAAGTGAATGGGAAATTAATAACTTGGGAGAGCAAGCTTAAAGTGTCAGAATAACCACGTCTTAATATTTCTCGCATCCCCCCCCCCCCAAAAGGTAAAGGGTAAAGTCACATCGCCTTGACATTTTCCCAGGATGAAAATTAAGTAGAAGAATAAAGAGAAAGTATTTTGTGGCTGTGAGTTTAGCACAGACAAAATCAAGGCTGTTTCAGGTTAGAGGTATGTAGGCTGACAGATTGTGTGGGGGTGTTTCTATATATGTGGGTGTCAATATGTTTGTGCTGAATTGTTTGCAGATTTGGGGGGGGATGTCTTGTGTGTGTGTGCGTGTGTGTGTGTGTGTGTGTGTGTGTGTATGTGTGAATATAGATTCCATGGGTGGCTTCAATCATTGGTTTTCTTTCTAATTATTCATATTACAGAGCAGCAGAAAGAGGATGTAGGAGAATCTAGGTTGCGGTGTTTCAAGTAGTTTTGAAGAAGGACTAATAATGTATGCGCATGTTCATTCAGTCAAGTTAGTCGAGGGTCTTTGACCTGTCTTCAGCGTTCTGAGTGTTGGAAACACTAAAGTGAATAAACCTGGTCTCTGTCCATGACGGAACCATTTGGTTTTGTGAGGCCACAGCATGTAAAAAATTATTCAAGCAATATGATAAGGCTCTTTGAAAGGAAGTTATGGGACCAAAGAGGAAGGAGCACCCAACTCTATCAGAGTTGGTCTAGAACCACTTCGCACAGGATGTGTTCTTTAAAGTACTAATGCCACGTGTTGGGGGAGGCTCTGAGGCATCAGATATGCAGAGGCATGGGTTCTGACCTCAAGGCAGTCAGTCTCCTGGGGGGATAGCATGTCGTCAAGACCCCACAAGGGTCTTGCCATCTCTTCAGCCATTCTTGAAATTCCTCCTTATAAACTCATCCTTGGCCTCAGCTATGACAAACCACTGTCTCTCATTTCTAGCCTTTGCACATGCCGTTCCTTCCCCCTGAGATGCCTGCCATAATGTTCTTACAGAGTGTTAGGGCTTCCCTCCTCCACATGTCCATGCACACACACTTACCAGATATATCAGGCCTCGTGTTGTTGTATGCATCCACGGAGCCTCCCCACCCGGGAACTCCTCTAATGCAGGGACCCTTTGCTTTTACCTTTAATCTCCAGCACTGTCATGGCTCAGTACATAAGAGACCAATAATTAATGCAGATTGAATCCACCTTGTCACATTAAAGAGGCTATATTTTCACCCTCAGTGAATGAGACCAGAAGTCTAGACATTTGACTTTGCCTGCTCACCCGTGGACAGAGATGAGGTATTTGAGAGATAATGTGTGTTAGGGGTTTTGAATCTGGAAGGCAAGGTGGTAACAACTTTTGGGGCTGTTAATTTTTGACGGATCACCAATGTGTTAATTCGCAAGCCTTGTATTGATTCCGTATGATGTGCCTGAGCCTGTGCTAGACGCTACGGATGCAAGTGAGAATCACCTTGCCCCTTTCCTGGACACACATTGGATTCTTAATCCCATTTATTGAATTGGAGGTGTAAGGCATTGCAATGTTAAAAGCACTTTCTATGTAATGTGGGGAGGGAAAGCAGGGCAAGGAATCAAGACGTAAGAAATTAAATATCTCACAGGACATAGTAAATAAATAAGTGGCCCAAGAGTGAAAACTCTGACAAGATTTCAGCTCTCTAAGCGGGAGAAATCCATTAGGCTGGGGTGACACGTGGAAGACAGATTAAATTCTGAGTACAGGACATTCTGGTAAGTGGGACAGGCTGGGGAGGGCTACTCAAGCATGATGGAGAGGGAGGGGTTTATATAAGGAGCAACGGATAGATTAGGGTAGAAAAATAAGTGAGACGGTTTTGTGGATGTCTTTTTCGAGTACATAGGCAGTGGTATGTGAAGAGCATCTCTGTCTTAGGTTGTTATTTGTCAAAACAAGACGCTGAGCTTTCCCTTTTGAGTTACCCTTTCCTTAGATTTCATATTCAGGTAAGGTACATATTTGGGTTGCCTTAGCTAATGAGGAAATTCAGTCTCTGAAAAACAGTGTTTGATCATCTTGGAAAAGAGTTACGCAGACAAATGGATGTTTTAAAGCTTGGCTGCTTTAATATTTACTTCTAAAAATCTCTGGAGAATTAGATCCATGGTTGAATAGTAGCTGGTCCAGGGGAGGGCCCATCTCTTTATCATTTCTATGTAAATTATCCAATTTGTGCTTCTTGAGGACTGATAAACTTACCTGGTTTTTTTTTTTCTTTTTAATTTTAGGGCAAATTGCCATATAAAATAATCATATGCTTGGGTCACTTCTCCACCATCTGCATTTATATAATTAGGGAATAACAATTAATATTAACTTTATCTTAATCAGAACAAATTCAGGATGCTGAAACCAATCATTTGCTAGCTTCTCAAATCATATCTGAGGTGGGTTTTGGATTGTCTACTCCCATGGGTTTTCTAGACCATCGATGTATTTTTTTTTAATGTTTTTGTTTATTTTTGAGACAGAGAGAGAGCATGAGCAGGGGAGGGGCAGAGAGAGAGGGAGACACAGAATCCGAAGCAGGCTCCAGGCTCCGAGCCGTCAGCCCAGAGCCTGACGTGGGGCTCGAACTCACAGACTGTGGGATCCCAGGCTCCGAGCCATCAGCCCAGAGCCTGACGTGGGGCTCGAACTCACAGACTGTGGGATCATGACCTGAGCCGAAGTCGGACGCTTAACCGACTGAGCCACCCAGGCACCCCGATGTATTTCTTTTCATATTTATCAAATATGTAGCAGAAAGTTAACTTTCATCCTGATAGTAAATGCTTTGGGCTTGTATTTTCCAATTTTTATTTAGTAAAAAATTCAGTGTGCTCAGGGATAATAGATGAGGTATCTTCAACTACTGTGTATGTGCCATTGATGGCTACCGTGGGTCCTGGGTCTGATGAGACTTGTTTCAGCCTTCCCCCCCCCCCCACCCACCTATACTGGACCTCCACGCACCCCCTGTTTCCACCACTCCCAGGTATAATCCTCTCACAATGACCTCAGGCCCCCTCAAATCCTCCCCAGGAAGTGTCCAGTAAGCCTACCTTTCCTCAAAGCTGTGCGCTCCACATTTGTTCTTTTCCTTACTACTACCCTCTGCGCAGAAGAATCAGTTTCTTGCAGTGCTCGCTGGGAGTTGTACACCTGAGTTGCCCACCTCTGCAATGAACTGTACCTTCGGGGGAAGCGTTCCCACCTGGGATTGGCTTGCTTCTGAGGGTGCCCATCTGCATTTGGAGATGTCACTTTCTGAGTGGCTTGTTGATAACTTTGGATATTAACTAAACTTGGAACATGTGTGGAGCTAAAGTAACATTTCTTTCTCTTCATTCTTAAAATTACCTTTTTAGAAGTGATTCAGAAACTAGTAGTTTGGTCACGTGGTGGTCTTAGGCTGTGCCTGCATACATCCTCTGCAATATGACCATCTTCACGTTTGAATGCAAAAACGAAAGATTGGCCATGAGCTTAAAATTCATATTTTTAGGCAATCATGTTCCTATCTAAATACATCAAATCGAATTGTGGGAAATTGGCTTACAGAATAGTACCTTTACTACTAAGTGGAAGAAGTCTCCTATAAATTCATTTTCAGTAAATTTACATGGTGTCATCATCTTCACAGGAAAAAAGATAAATGTTTTAACTTTCGTCTTCAAATTCAGTTTCTGTCTAGCTTTTAACTTTTTGTAACTTTGGCAATCACCAAAATATACTTAAGTTTCCAAATTGACATTAAACTTTCTTTGGCTTTATCTCTAAAAAAGCTGATACAAATAATTTAAAAAAAATTAAAGCAACAAAGACAAAAAAGAATAAAGCCAAATAAGAAAAAATGCAAAAAAAAAAAATTAACCTCAACGCCAGAAAAGCATGGAGTTTACCTACATAGCCATGCTTATCGGTGTCATGACTTGAGAACATATAACTTTAGGTACGAGTGTTGAAATCTAAATTTTTAAGTGAGTTTACAGTCTTTTGAGAATTACAATAATTCCTATCTTAAGCCTTGTGGGATTTTGTTTTGTTTTGGGGGGGAAGGGTATTAGCCCACTAAAAATATTAGAACACTGCATACATTTCTAATTAAATAAAGATTCAGTTTGACTTTGAGAATATTATGATACCCCTTGGCCTAGGAGAAACACCCTATGGTTTCTGAAACACGCGTATTGGAATCATGGGTTGCACATTGAAAAAACTCCAATTGCCAACAGCTATACTTATTCCAGCCTCTGGGATAGTTGCCAGTTTTCATGACCAACATTTCAAACATTCCTCAAACATTCCTCCAACATTTCAAACCAATTCACCAAGAACCTAACACATCCCTCCCAAAGAAACTTTTTGGTCAAAGTTGAGTCATTAAAAATGGAAGCTGGCCCCCAAAGATTTGTTTAATCCTGTGTATTTCCTGGCTGTGCTTCGCAAGGTAAAGTGGGTCTGAGAAGTGATGCTTGGGCTCTAGTTTAAATCTCATGGAGAAGCCCTTGCGCCCATAGCCTTCTCTGGCCTCCACGCACCTGCACACTCCCTTCTGATATCCCCATCATCGTGAGAACATCTTACACGCGTTTGGGACTTTGTAATTGACCAATCACTTTTATATGGTAAATGCCATCGCATCTTGATAACTAGAAGGGAAGTAGGACAGATTTTTTTTTCTGTTCCTTCCCTATATAGTTAAAAAACAAGTCCCAAAGAAGTTTACTGACTCTACAAGGCCACACTGCTATTAGGCAGCAAAGGTGGTTTTGATGGCTAGTCCTTGTTTCTGATAACAAGTCCATTTTTCTCCAATAGAGCAATGATTCAAGCCTCATCAAGGCTTCAAGGCATGGCTACCCTAATGTTTCTACAGAGCCTTAGGGATCCCCTCCTCCACGTGTCATTCACACGCATTTATCAAACACATGGGCCTTGTGTTGTTTGTATGCATGCGTGGGACTTCCCCACATGGGAGTCACCTACTACAGAGACCCTGTGCTTTTCTTTAATCTCCAGCAGTGTCATTGCTCGGTACAGATTTGAGCCAACAATTAATGTAGATTGAATCCAACTTGTCACACGGAAGAGGCTGTATTTTCATCATCCATGAATGAGGCTTTGGTCTAGGTATTTGACCTTGCCTGCTCAGCTGTGGACAGAGATGAGGTGTTTTGGAGATAACGCATGCTAGGGTTCATGGATCTGGAAGGCAAGGTGGTAACAAGCTTTTTTGGACTGAGCGTGGGGAAAAGTTTAGGAAGGCTGAATCCTTATGCTTGAGGTGATGGTGGAGTTTCCACATAGAAAATGTATTTTAAACCAGTGCTGGCTAAAATAGAAAGCAAGCCGTATATATATAATTTAAACTTTTCCAGTAGCCACCTTTTTTAAAAAGTGAAAAGGAATAGGTAAAATTAATTTTAATAATAATATTTTACCCCAAACCAATATATCCAAAATACGATCATTTCAACATAAAGTCAATATGGGAAAAATTAATAAGACATACTTTGCATTCTTTTCTAAAACGAAGTCTTTGAAATCCAGTGTGTATTATATATACTTACAGCATATTTAAATCCATATGCTAAATTTTCCACGGTTAAAGCTAAATGTAGTTAGCCCTACCAAAACAAGAGTATATAAATTATGCTTTATCATGGTTCAGTCTTTAACTTTTAATTAAAATTAAATTAGAAGTCCGATTCTTTAAGTCACCTTAGCCACATTTCAAGGGCTCGTAGCCACATGGGGCTAGTGGCTGGACACCAAGACGTCAGTATTTGTGGGGTTATGTCAGAATTCTTTCTTGCTCCTCTCCACATGCTGAAGTAGGAACCCTGCCTTACGGAGGGTATGGTTTAAATTTTCGGTTATACATTTTAAACAGCCATTTTAAGGTGGCGATCCAGGCTGTAAGGACTTATCCAGACCTCAGCCAGTTATCGTTTTATTAGTTGTTTCATGAACAAAAGAAAAAAAGAGGAAACGTGTGCTCCGTGCAGTGACCGCTGCTTTATGCAAATTGAACCACTCAGGTCCTAGCGCCTTATAGCTCCTGGGTGAGCAAGTAATGGATGAATGAAAAAACCAACATGGAACATGAACAAATGAGTACACATTTTCTTTTATGGTGTGGTTACAAATGCTTTTCAAGTTCTGGAAAAGAAAGCCTTGGTCTCGTTTTCCAACAATCACCTGACTAAAATTCCTTGGAAAAAGAAAATATTGAAGATTCAGCTGGAATCTAAGAGGAACTCTGAGCCAGTTTTCCAAAGCCGAGTTAATAACAGGGTTTTTCTACTTGCTGCTCATATACCCTGAGAAGGGATTGCCAAGCTGGGGAGTGATGTTTACTGCTTACTCTTTTTCCAGTGTTAAGAAAGCTTAGTGACATTTTCTCTCTCGGTGTCTTTATTCCCCAGGTGGCTTAAATTCTCTGGTGCCGCCGAGTGTGATGTGAAAGCAATTGATGGGTCTTTGCTGATTTCCTCTTCATGTACTCAGTGGCAATACAAACCCATTACGAAGTATTCTTCCTCCTTTCCATTTTACTTTTTCATTTCCCGAGCTGCAAAATTTCAAGTTCCTAATCCAAATTCTAAGGAGCCTAGGACCTTGACATGCCCAGATAACAGAAATCTAGTAACACTTTTTAAAAAGTAAAAAGCGGTAGATAAAATTAGTTTTAACAGAAATCTGGGCGTGTCAAGGTCTTAGTCTCTCTAGGAATTGGATTAGGGACTTGAAAATTTGCCGATCGGGAAATGAATGCAGAAAATTTGCATTAACGATGTTTATTTTCAAGGGACTTTTAACCTGGTATGCAAGATTCAGATGTTCATATTTTATTCTACAATCTATATCTTAAAGGCAAATTTATGGCGCAATACATTTGACATATCACTTATGCTCTCCCAAACACATATTCAGTGAGAACCTTTACAAATGAGTTCCATAAAATGACGCACTTGGCTTCCCAGAGGGGATGTTGCCCAGGAGACTGTGGTCCCAGGTGTGAGCTGAATATTACAGGGAGATTTTCAGGATATGCCTTTCTTTAGGCTCAGGCAGATAGAGAAGAAGAGTGACCTTTGATGGTGAAGGAATACTTAATCCATTGTAGCTCCATACTTTAGTCCCTGGAGTAGAGGATTAGCCAGCAAACAAACATCTACTCTTAGGCCAGTTCAATGTATAGAAAGACGGGGACTGAAATCACACGGGCTGCCCTGCTCCTCTGGGTGCACTCGGTTCTTTGTTGTAGATCAGGGTGTCGTATTCGAATATTCACTGTATTCTACAGGATTGAGCCAGGCCTTGCCTTAGTGCTGTTGGTGTCACAGTGAACGAAACAGGTGCCCGCCCAAAACTTATGTTCTAGGAGGGGAAGCAGGCAGTAAAACACACAAACAATATGCAATCTAATTTCAAAGCGATTGAGTGGAGAAGGTGACAGAACCTGTTGTTTTATGGAGGACGATGAGGGTAGGTCTCTCTGAGGAGGAGACATTGGAGCAGGGACCTGAATGGCATGAGGGAGCATGTATTCCAGGCAGAGGGTTTAGTAAGTGCAAAGGCCCTGAGATGGGGGTAGGAGATGAGATTAAAAAGGGGCCAGATCACGTGGAGTCTATACGGCAGGGCTGCACAGGCTTTTGACTTGGATTCTGAGAATGACAGGAAGCCAGTGCAGCATTTATACTTTAATTTCTTCTTAACCTTGTTTGGGTCAGGAACTTCTTTGGCAGTCTGGTGAAATCTGTAGAAGGTTTCATAGAATGTTTTCAAATGCACAAAGTAAAATCCAGGGGATGTCAGAGAAACCAATTTATGGCAATATAAAGACCAAAATCCCCTATAAACAACCCACCTGCTCTGATTTATATTTTCAAAGGGTTTGTCTGAGTGTTGTAGGGAGAATGGACTGCAGAGACCGAGTAGGGAAGCACCAGGACCAATGGGCTGGGAGCCAAGCTGCTTCCATTTATTCTATGGGGCACTGGTCTCTAAAGTAGGGTGTGCAACATAGTCTTTTTGAGCACAGGAAGAAAAATGCGTACCTCCTATTTATATTTAATTTACTCTCATTCTTTTTAGTTTCTATAGTGAATGCATATTTTATAATATACTAATGTATTAGGACATCAGTAAACTTATATAATTCATGAATAAACCTACTTATATCGGAGATGCATGTTCAAAAGTATTTACGTGCATTGGACCAATCGCATTTGATGATCGTGATGTAGAGAGAGTTACTCTGTAAGAAACTAAAAAAAAAAAAAAAAAGCCATACTGGTTTAGCCCACATTCCATCTCAGAGGCCATTCTGTGGGAGAGCATGAATTCTTGCCATGATTCAACCTTGCTAAATGTCAAGTCCTGTTTCTCAAGCATCCTTAGCTCTCCTTAAGAGCCCTTGTATGGCTATAAATCCATTTACACCTGATTAGACCTACTATCACCTCTGAGGGAAGCACGTCTCCTGGGGCTAATTTCCAGATAGGAAAAGTAGATCTTGATATTCCCCCTGCAATTCAGGGGGTTCTGACCATGTCCTCACTTGTGGCCCTGTGAGCTGTGCAGGCCCTGGCACGCTCCCTCGTCCATCCGGTTTGTAGGCCGCCTTCATCCACATACTCCTTCCAGACCTGGGTCCTCGTGTTTTAAGCCTCTCTCCATCTTCCTGTCTCATAGAGACCCCTCCCGAACATTTGTGATCGCTATTGAGTTGCAGTGAGCTGAGTGGTGGGCATTAGTGCAGGTGCCATACCAGATAGCGTTGGCAAGGGCATGCCATTTTCTGCTTTCTGCCCCGAACTAGTACCTGGAGTGGAGCAGGGGGAGAAAGAGAGTGAAAGAGAGGGCAGGATGAAGGAGATAAGCTGATTTTGCATGAGGTCTGCTCCAGTTACAACTGAACGACCCTTTTTTTCTTTTTTCCTCCCTCCTTACTTTCTTTCTCCTTTCCTCCTTCCCTCTGGCCCCTTTCTCTTCCTTACTGCCTGTCTTTTAGAAAGAAAGCTATTCTTTTACAAAGAAAGAAAGCCAAGCTTTTTATGAAATGCACAGAAATCTTTAGGTAGGCTGTTCGGATGAAAACTAATGCATCGTGGATTATAGATGGTTTGCTCCCTGCCCCGCCGCCCCAACCCCGAGATCAAGCAGCGGGTGCTGGTGTCCAGGGAGGTGTAATCTTGACCATGCAAAGTACTGACAGAGGGTTTTCACGGCTGTCTTTCAAGTAGACATTGGTTTACAGAAGCCGATATGGAACCCAGAAATGAGGCCAGCCTAACCCCGCTATTTCTGAGCCCTAAATAAAGAAGTCTTATTCCCGATTCTTTAACCGTTTTTTTGCTCCTCTGATTCCTGAACTCTGCCCTGTATCAGGCACTGCTCCTTCACTTGGTTGAGTTCTTTCTTGGTTATTTTTAAATTTCGCATTATTGAGCATTTGCAGAAATGGCAACTTGTAGGTAAATGAATCAGACGCTGGAAAAATAGCTTGATGAGACACAATAATATAACTTGGGTAAACTATCAGGGCACAAAAGGACTTGTTCTGCGTGCAAGCAGGAAACTGTGTTAGGTGATACAATTCAAAGCCAAGTCAAACTACCTGCAGTTTCTGTCTGAACACGGGCGAAAGGGACACTGAAAAGCTACTGGATAGGATGGTTGGTTTGTGCCAGAATTAATTAAAAGTCGACATTATTTTCTAGGAAGTGAATAGATCCTTCATATCATTTGTCAAAATAAAAGGAAACCAAACTATTTTTAAAAATTCACCAAGAGGAAAACCAAAACAGTTTGAAATAATAATTTTTTTAAAAAATACCCAAAGACATCCATTTGAACCTCCATTTTCTCTCTGTCCTTCCTGTGTCCTTCAAAATGTGGTTGCTTATGATGGATGGGTTAGTTCGATTGCGGGATTGATTTTGGGGACTGGAAGTCTCTGCTTGGTGCTGTAGAATGTCATGGGATTTCCAGATGCCTTGTTGCATTTGGGGTGTGTTTGCTTCCCCTGGGTGCCAGGAAACCCCAATTTTACTTGCATTTGAGGGCCTTGGGGGTGGAGGGCATTGTGAATCTCTAACACCTTTGGTGCCTCGTTCTGTTTGTTTGTTTGTGCCAGATTTCCTTGAAGTAACAGAGCCTGGTTGGTAATCAATCACATTAAGTGAATGATGCCAACACACCTCTCAAAGAGGGCACACCTCTCCCCAACTAAGGTCTCCAATTTCCCCTTCAGCATTTCACTCGTTCAGAGTAGATCTAGAGAACACGCCACTGTTCTGGTGAATTTTCCATCGATATACGGAGAAAATATTTAGAACTGAAATACACACTACTTTCCAATATTTAGGTTGCCCAGAGTGATTCCAGGCTCAGCTGTCTGGAGCCTGAGCTCTGAAAGTTTTGGGTGACAGCCGTTAGACAGCTTCTGAGAACACAGGCAAACGTGGGAGGAAGAGAAGTTGAGATTGATTGAATACTTACCTCGTGTCAGGCTTCAGGATATGTGTCTTATATTTGACAACATATTTAAACCTCACCACAAACATGGGAAGCTCAGCCCCATTTGACAGAGAAGGACACTGAGGCATAGGGTCTGTAATTAACTCAGCTTCCAGGTGTGTTAACCCCAAAGTTGACTTGATAGCCCCATTCTGCTACCTTCTCTTCAGCAGGTGCAATTTTCTAAAATTTCGGCTTTAAGGATTCAGAAGGTGAACTTTTAACACTGCTCAGTGATTCTTTTTTTTTTTTTTTTTTCTGGTTTCCAAAACCGAATGGGTTTCCTCCTGTGCTTCTAGCCCTCCTTCATGTCCTCTTGGTTCCCTTTAAAAGAAATGCCTGTGTTTCTCATTCCTCTTCTCTATGGGTCTTATAGAGCAGTGGCTCACTGGGGCATCGATTTAATGAAATAAAATTTTCAATCATGTTTGGTTCAATTCTAGGTGATACAAATAAAGAATCGTGAACACTTTGTAGTCCGGTATAAAGGGAAGGAGAAAGGTGAAAGAAGAAAGTGGGTCAAGTATAGTACCTGGGCAATGTCTCCTTAAGCGCTGCCTAGTGAAGGTCTAGCTGTTAAAAATAGAGATATAATGGAGCAGCCATAGGACTACTTGGGCACCTGTGTGTGTATCCTGAAGTTGTGGGTTTGGCAATTTGTAATATTTACCAGTGACGTCAACATCGAGTGTGCTGGGCGCTGTTCTAATTAACATATAATACATATGTGTATTAAGTTATGCTCTTCAAACACTTTGAGGTCCGTGCTGATATTATCTCTAGAAAAACAGAGGCGCAGACAAGTTTCTTAACTTGCCCCAAGTTAGACAGTTAGGGGCAGCATTGAAAGCTGAACCCTGGAAGGTTGACCTCAGAGCTCATGACCACTGTGCTGACCTACTGTCAGTTATGAGGGCTCGGTAACTCTCATGATTTCATCGTGTTGTAAAGATTATTTCTTCTTCTTCTTCTTCTTCTTCTTCTTCTTCTTCTTCTTCTTCTTCTTCAATGTTTTATTTATTTTTGAGAGAGAGAGAGAGAGAGAGCATGAGCAGGGGAGGGGCAGAGAGAGAGAGAGAGAGAGAGGGGGAGAGGGAGAGGGAGAGGGAGAGGGAGAGGGAGACACAGAATCCAAAGCAGGATCCAGGCTCTGAGCTGTCAGCACAGAGCCCGATGCAGGGCTCGAACCCACGGACTGTGAGATCATGACCTGAGCCGAAGTCAGTTGCTTCACCGACTGACTGAGCCACCCAGGTGCCCCAAGATTATTTTTCTTCGTAATCAGAACCAGCCCACCATACAGTTGGAAGGGTAAATATTTGCCATGTTTGGTGACAGACGTTGATGGGTTAAAAGAAAAGGTCTAGGGAAAAATCATGTCTTTCTCTTGCATATCCCTCCATCTGTATTTACTGTGCGAAAAGGTCACTTGAGCACAAGAGCTCGAATTTCGTACTTATAAGCAGCTTCACTGTGGCTAAAACCTTGCTCTACAAATTGGCTTTAAAAATATTTTGTAATACTCTGTATCTCTCTCTACTATGAAAGCTCTGGAACCATTAAGTTATGGCCTTCTTAAATAGGACTTTGTGACTGTATTTTACATAAATGGCAGGAATCGTCAAGGGATTTCTGTTTTACTCTCAAACTGTAGCCCTTTCTCCTGACTGTCCATCCACTCCCATTTACTGGAAGGCGCAGTGGTTCTGGGAGACCTGAGCTGTTTGCCTTGTCAGTCAGGTCCCTGGCTCCAGTTTGTGGTAGGAGGGAAGAGGAGGGAGAAAGCTAAAAAGGCTGAAATGGTAAATTACTGTAGGTACTGGAGAAAAATAGAATTAGAAGCATTTGCGGTTCGGACGAAAATAGCGCATTTCCTCTCTGCTTGGACAGTGGGGGTCAAAGTGCTCCAGGGAATAGAAAATAAATAAAAATTGATCCCTCACCAGTTGAAGGAAATGCTCTGAGTCTGTGAACTGAAATGACAGCTCCAGATTAGAGGATCCTGTGAGACCACTTTTGAAGGTTAAAAACAACAACAGCAACAGCAACAACACCACACCAGGAGACTAAAGAAAATGTGACACAGCGTATTAGGCAATGTAGTCTTTCGAGAATGATTTCTACGGTCCTTTCTCAAGACGGTGGCTAGAGAGCAGAACCTGATCAGGTATGTGGCCATTTTGTTCCCGTTGTTGACCATGGTCGTTCCGTCTTTTCTTGCAGGTGAGAAGCCTTATAAGTGCTCATGGGAAGGGTGTGAATGGCGTTTTGCACGAAGCGATGAGCTCACGAGGCACTACAGGAAACACACAGGTGCAAAGCCCTTTAAATGCAACCACTGCGACAGGTAAAGAAACGAGGAAGCTTCCGGGATGGGGAGGGGAGAAGGTGAGGCGCGTTGGGGGTGGACTGCCCATATGCTTCTGGGGTTATCCCAAGCCTCTGTCCCAGAGACTCAGGCCTGGGAATGCCTTTTACTTGGCCACTGAGAAAACCGAGGAGATAAGGGTGCCTTTCAGGGTAAAATCAAGAGATGATATGGACTCGTGGTCCGGTAACGTGGGTAATTAGCGAATGCCAGCTTTGGGCCAGGAATCATGTTCGTCACTGAATGGCAATAAGACACAGTTCCTACCCTCAAGGAGATGATGTGGCAGATGATTTTACTGTAATATGAAAAGTAATAAGCTAGAGAATGGTCACCTGTAGCTGCTCCTTCTGATCTTTTTATTAGCATCAATACCAGTTTTCCTCACGCTTAATAACATGAAAGAATAGAAAGCCTGCTGAACGGAAGGAAGGCTACTCATAAGGCTCTCCTCTGAAGCGTTAGTAGAAATGAATTTACCGGAGAGAGTCCCCGTTCTTTGGGGGCCTGAATCACTCGTTCTCCTTTGAAAATAGGGACTAAAGTCTAAAAGATGGCGAGGCTTTGAGAACTTATCCTATAATTCAGTTTCAAACCTTCAGCATTTGATAGTGGAAGAAAGAGCACGTAGCAACAGATACTTCACAAGTAATAGTATCTGACAGCCTTGGCATTATCAACCAATAAACCCCAAAATGGAGACTCTGCAGGCCAAGGTGAAGGCAGGATTAGGTTTAGACATAATCAAATAATGGGCTTGCATCTGAGCATGTTATCCTTCTAATCCTATTTCTGTGTTTAAAAGGAAGCTTAAGAAAATTAACCATCTTTTTAATGCAATACTAAAGGTCTCAGTTATGATGAGAAAAATGCTCCTAATACGATAAAAGCCCTGAAAGCCTCAGGGTTCCCCAGCCCGCAGGATGTCCGTAGAGGCCTGGCTCTCCGTGGGAGGAAATGCGATCGCTTTCACATCCTGCCTCCCCGCGTCTGTGCTGGCACCTCCCCGCACCAGGCCTTCCTCTGGAGTCGTGTGTGTGTGTGTGTGTGTGTGTGTGTGTGTGTGTGTGCGCGCGCATGCGCGCGCGGCGCGTTTGTTTGGAGAGCAGAACAGTAGTGGCCAGGTCTCATGGGTGGCCGGTTGGCTTGGTGCTCCTTTAAGATGCTTGTAAAGGAGCATTCATGTTTTTCCTCCTTTTTTTCCTTCTTCCTGAAGAGGCTATTTTCCTCTTATCTTCATTCTTTAAGCACTAAATAAAGCCCCCATGCCTCCTGGAGCCCAGAGATAACCTCCCACCCCGGGGCCGGCCGAGGAAGTCCACTTTACGAAGCTATTGTCCTTCATTCCCTTGGAGTTCTCTTCTGCTGCCCAAGAACAGAACCTGATTTTTAATTTCTATCCCTTACCGCCAAGGCCTCCTGAATTTATGTGCATCAGCTGCTTTTCTACAGATTATACTTCAGTAATGTTTCTCACTTGACATCTTCCCTCAACTGCCATCTCGAGTTCATTTCTCTCTAGTCCTGGCTGCTAATAAAGAAGCTGCATAGCGTGTGGCTCTTTGCCCACAGTTCTCTGAGGGAGAGGATTATATCAACTGGGATGAAGATGAATCCTCTGCGAGCTGTCCAAGTGTGGTGGTAGCAGGCATACACAAAAGACGCCCATCCCTGAAGAGTGGTGTGGCCGTGGCTCAGATTGTGCACTGTGGACTGCATTCATCCTTAGAAATGGACGAACAATTCTCATTGGGAAATGGCCAGAGTTAGTATTCCTCTCTTCAGATCAACTGACTTCTTAAGAAATTTACAACTGTCCAGCAGTCGACATGCTAGGACTAAATCTGACCGTTTGTATGATTTCTGTGGAGAGATAACTTCAAGCCCACTGGGTATTTCAGTGAAGGAGATGTCAGAGATGGGTAATTTGGTTAGTCTTTTGCTTTATTTTCTTCTCCAAAATATATGCTTTCTGGAGCTAGAAATTCACTGGGCAGATGGTACAAGTTCTGTGACACAGTATTTGGGGGAGATTGCGATTTGGGAGAGGTCTGGGTCAAAGTCCCGTGGCATTGGCCAATAGTGCATTCTCAACAATGTCCGGAATAAGGGGTTGGATTCTCATTTAGTGTCTCACGACAGGCAGCACCTTATGTTTCAATGGTGGCGATTGTGCTAAGAATAGAGCAGGTCTGGGAGGTGGCATTGGGGGATTGGAGTGGTCCCAAAGCAGATGAAAGGCAAGCCTGGTATGACTGGGGAGCAGGCATTCCTAAAGGACTTTTACCTTCAGAAAAGAGGGCATCTGTAGCCCTTAGCAGGACTGTGAGTCCCGCTGGTACCACAGCGTGGATAAGTGTAAGAAACCTCCCTCTTGCTTCTTGTAATTTGAGAAAGCAGACCACTCCATAGGCTAGGCTTGGAATGGGGCTTCCTGTCTGCAAAGCGTGTACCAAGTCTAATTTAGACTTTTATTTTGCCGATTGGGGAAGTTGAAAAAATAAATGAGTTTTTCTTTGTGTATTTGCTTTGCTTACATTTAAGATTACCAGATGCCGCAAAAATGTCTGCATCTCTGGCTTTGTCCGGAAAAATCAGAAGATCCGGTCACGCTGGGCTCGCATTCCCATGTGGCCAGAATTCTCTGGAGCTAAACAGTCGTCACTACGCATTCGTGGTGGCCACGTGCTCACTACTCTCTCACCGTTCCCACCACACCCCGTGTCTCCCAGTGTGAAGCCAGACCACCAGTTGCCATGCATCCTCGCTTGCTCCGTTGTCTCCTCTTAGAGAAGAGCGGGATTGCTTCATAGCCATGCCTTATCACAAGTACAATCAGATAGTCGGTCCTTGGCCCATTGCACCTGTTCACTTTATCTGCCAGGCCCCTGAAGACTTCGGGCTTTGTGACCTCCGGCTTTAGGTGTGGGTTGGGGGAGAAAGCCGTGAGCCTCTGCCACTTCCTTGCCATCAGACTGAACAGGATAGCCCGTGGAGTGACCACTTGCTAGAGGGATGAGTCTTGTGTCTCAGTCCATGCGGCATGAGGCCGCTGGTGCTGGTAAACAGGGCTCTGTTTCCATGAGCCGTGATATATAGGCCATTGTTCTGCCAACTCAGCATAGTTATAACTCAGGGAGACTGCTATCAGGACAGTACCTTCGAGATCGTGGGCAGTGGAGAGGAAACATTGTGATCTTTGCGTCAGCCCACTTATAGGTGGTAACAAATACCAACCCATCTCTAGCCCCTTTGGTGCCTTAGAGGGTTGCCGTTGACTTCATGCCCTCATGACTTTACTGTGCCTTTTTCATAAGCAGGCAAAATGACAATAGTGGTTTGACTAATCCTCTGTAATGAACAAATTTCAATCATTAAGGACCTTCTTATTTAAGGTCATCTGACTGCTGTATAGTCATAAATACCCTCTGGGGGTATATTACCCTTAGAATCATTTGATTCTGCATTTCTAGATGGTGAGTTTATGCATTACCTTTTTCTATTCCTATGTGGCTCTCCGTAAGTATAAATTAATAAATATAAATTAATCACGACTAAGTATCTTGCTGGTATATTGAATTTAAATACAACCCCAATGGTGAGGGACCTCGTCTGAATTCTAAGCACCATACACTTACAAGAATTTGCACAAATAATGAGGCTGGTTCGATTCAGGAAGAGTGCAGTTACATTTCATATCACGTGAAAGACTTGGTTTGTTTTTTCACTTTTCTTTTTCCCTGAAAGATCTCGAAGCGTAAAGATAGATGCTTGCGCATATATCGCTGGATGCCCAGCACATAGTGGTAGGCAGTTGGTAAAGGCAGAATAAAAATCTGAACGCGTGCATCACCGAGGGGTTTCTTCAGATGAAGCTCTGTATCAAGATTACCATTTTCCCTTAGGTTCTCAGGATATAGAAAGGAAAGAGGTTCCGTCCACAGGCCAAGACCTGTCTTTTACCGCCACCATCTCCAATCCCCGTGTTCCTCTTTCAGACAGCCAGCGTTTTCCTGGTGCCTGCTTTACTGCTTTCTCACAGGTGCTCACCACTCAGGCCTGACCGCATGCGCTTCTGGATTCATTTTCTAGTTGCTGCCATTGCCAATTGCCACAAATTTAGTATCATCTTCATTTAACTTTATAAGCGCATTTTCTCATAGGCACCCTCTTACGGGTAACCTTCCGTGGGTTAGAAGGTGATACTGGGCTATAACCAAGCTGTCAGCAGGGCTGCATTTTTTTGGTAGAAGCTCTGGGGAGACTTCATCTCCTCATCTTTTCCAGCTTCTGGGGGTGGCCCATATTTCTTCCCTACTCACTCATCCCTCCTCATCCAAGCCGTTGAGTTCTTGTCCGCTGCCATCTCTCTCGTCTTCTCTTTCAATTCCCTCTTGCATTTTTGAAGATATCCGGGATGGCATTGGCCCTACCCAGATAATCCGGAATAATCTCCCTATTTTAGAATCAGCTGATCAGCAAATTAAGTCCATCCACAATCTCAATTCCCCTTTGCCACGTAACCTACCACGTTTACAGTTTCTAGGGATTCAGTGTAGACGTTTGGTGGGGGGCAAACCCATTCCTCTTCTTGCTACAAACTCCTCAAATTGACAGCTCAGCTTTCCCTTCTTCTCAGTCTAAAGAGCAGGTGTCTAGCCATGCTAGAGCATGGGCTCTGGAGTCACACTACTGGGGTTCAAATTTTGGCTTTGCCTCCTTCTGATGACTTTCTCAGCTGGCGGAGGAGATAAGAATGGCGTCTTCTTTATAGAGTCTTTATTGAGGATGTTAACTTTTTAAAAAATGCCTACAAAAAGAACTTCCCAACTTAGATCCTCTTTCCCTAGGCTGTTGGGATGAAAGAAGGAAGGAAGGAGGGAGGGAAGAAGGGAGGACGGGAGGGAGGGAAGAAAGAGAACAGGCAGGCAGTGGTCAACACTGAGTATGCCCTCAGGATAAGACAAAGTCATGGAAGTTAACCGCTGAATTCCCTGTAGGCTGTATTGCTTATCTGTATACCAGTAACATCAAGCACTTACTTTTAAAGAATATTTATCCCTATTTTATAGTAAGTTAAATCCCCTTTAGATGGCACTCTAAGGGATTATCCAAATATCTCGCTCATATTAAATTAGGGCTTGAAATAAGTGGGTGTGATTAGAATTAGAATTATTATTATTCAATACATTATTGGATTTGATTATTTTCTACTGCACTTTTCCCATTTTTACATGTTTTCCATTTTGGCCTTTGTTCTGTTTTGCTTCATTTCCTTGGGGTTATATCCTGCATGTGTACCTATTTAAAAAATCAACACAAAGTGGGTAGAGTGGGTTCACTCAACACAGGAGGTAGGGTGGGTTTTTTGTTTGTTTGTTTGTTTGTTTGTTCGAAGAATGAACAAACACTGGGAAATCCTGCCCCAAACAGGAAATCTTGCTAACCTGATCAGGGCAGCTTGCTGACATCCTAACAAGAATGTTGGACTGTGAGCATGTTTTGGGCCTCAGGAGAGCCTGGGAATATTCTCACAGGTAAGAGAGTGGCCAGTTTCAAGAGAAGAATCCAGAGGGAGAGCACACACTCAGAACTCAGAATGATTGCTGTCTTGGGTGCTGACTGTACTGAGATTCTAGCCAGAACCTTGGATTGATTGTAGGCTGCAGGCATATGGAAATGCCCACTCTGTTAGGTACATGATACAGAAACCTGACTCAGACTGGTGTTAGCTTCTAAGGGGATTTTGTAGCTCACCTGACTAAGAAGACCAAAGTTAGATTGGTCTTTAGGTTTGGCTGGATCCAGGGTCTCAGATGTGGTCATCAGGACTCCTTCTCTCTCTTTCTCTTCTCCTGCCCATTTTTCCCCGTTGACTTCATTCTTAAGCAGGCTGTTTCCCACGTGGCCAAATGGACACCAGCAGCTCCAGCTTCAATCTTAGCAGCTCAGCAGCCCGAGTGGGAAAAGAGCTTCTGTCTTCCAATTGTTTCAGCAAGCGTTCCAGGACTGGCTCTCATGACTCTCCATGGGTCACGTGACTGTCGGCCCACTGTGGCTGTAGCTTTAGCCTTAGGAGGAGGGTCAGCCCCGTACTCCTGGGAGTGCAGAAGCGTGGCTAGCCAAGAGAAGATAAAGTTGCTGGGACCAGAGGAAAGGGGGAGGAGTGAAGATGACCACTGTGCCAGATCTGAGCCTGAGGAGGGCACTCAGTGGTGGACCTCAGGCAACAAGAAACCGGGCATTCGAAAGAGTGGGCATTTGAAAGAGTGGGCTTGCCGATCTACCTAGGTTCTTTCTAATCCCAAGTCTGCCGCTCGCTAGCTACAGGACCCTTGCCTCAGTTTCCTTACCACACACACACACACACACACACAAGAGGTGTGAACACTTACCATGGAAGGTTGCTGAGAATGTTGCTGGATAATACTGGGGAAATACCAAGCACATGCCTGCGTGTTTTCTCATTCTCAATAAATGTGAGCTCACTTCTCCGTTCTTGTTCCTGACTTACTATGTAATAGAGTGTCTGTACAGACCCGTAGGTATCACAGGCAGCATTTCTGTGCTTTCGCTGTAAAGCTCAAGACTAAAATCTGGGCGTTGAACTGTTAGAGTTCCACCATTCAATGAAACAAGCTAATCACTTTCTGCCATACTACGGGCAGCATACGGGCATGTCCCATGTTTCCGAAGCACTTTCTCGTTAGTTTCTTCTTTAATAATGACAACTATGATAATAGTTAACATTCATTGACATCTTCCTATGTGCCAGTTAATATTCTAAGCACCTTACATAGATCATCTCATTTAATCCCCCAAACCAACCTGCGAGGTAAGTACTATAATTATCGCCATTTTACTGAGGAAGAATTAAGGCCCAGAGAGGTTAACATGCTCAGAGTCACTCACACAAAGAGTAGGAGAGCTGGGATTTGAACCCACGCAGTCTGACCTCGAGCTCACCCTCCCTACACACTGCCTTATTTCTCGATACGTATGTACCGGGTCCCTTTAAGGTAGGGCTAATCGTTTTCTAAGGGGTGCTGGAAGTTGGGTTTGTTACCTGGACCCCTCTTATATCCTTGTTGTTGTTTATATTTCCTAGGTGTTTTTCCAGGTCTGACCATCTTGCCCTCCATATGAAGAGACATATCTAAAAACCCTAAAGGCCAGAGTTGCCATGGCGTCGGCCGTTGTCTAAAGGAAATGCCGTGAGGCAGGGGGCTGGACTTCAGGCGGGGAGCCATTGCCTCGCAGAAGAAAGTTCTCACGTATAAACCTCTGTGTACACACGCACACACACACACACACACACACACACACACACACAGACACGCACTCACATAGACCCACACACACGCACTGTCATGCACTCAGCTATATTTAAAATATATACGTCTATTCTTTATGCCTTGCCCTTGCCAGATGGTGGAAGACGAAGAAGAAGGAAACCAGGTGAACTCAGCAAGGCAGATTGGCTGCTTACTTCAGCACTATTGGAATTATTTCCCGCTGTTGCCAATGGAAATCAAAGAAAATGGATGTGACGTCTCTGCAGGTGGACGGCAGTAAGAGGGGCTTATTTAACTTGCTTCTCAGTGCAACTTGATAGGAGAATACAACGTCTTAAAGTTGCATATGTGTAGCACTGATGTTTCTTTTTAAATAGTTGGGGGAAAATGACCTAGAAAACCAAATTGCAGTTTGGTAGCCAAAATTAACTCTTGGTTTATTTGTCCTTTGTGTGTGAAAAGTCCTACTATTCCGTGCGTCCGACTTCCTCACAGAACTGTTGATCGGTTTTGGTTCTTCTTAGTACTATTGAGATCTTTCGAGTCAATACCAACGGCCTTAGCGGCGGCAGACTCTGGAATAACACCTTACACCTTTCTGGCCTGCATTTCTCTAGACTTCACTCTCAAGGGAGGAGTTTTCTTTTCTTACTTTTTGACTCTTGCACACCATATGCACTAGGGATTCTGGAAACTTCTAGCATGACTGCAAAGTGGCCAAGAGAATAAAGTCCTTGATGATAAATCACAGTATATCCCTTGAGCCTCACCTTATTGCCAGTGCTAGATTTTTTCTTTTTAATCTCTCTGTTTTTGCTAACGAAAACTTGAAAAAGCTTATTTGGAAGCTTAAATGTTTTATCTTTTCTCCATGGACTAAACCTCTCCAGGACTCTCTCGGCACCTGGATGTCCAGCTCTCGAAGCAGCCAATCAGATGGGACATCACAGTTCTCTCATCCCCCTTGAGGCATCATGACCTCAGCTCATAGTGACCAAGCCCGTGCTGTGTGTCATTGCCACCTTAGAACCACTTTCAGCATAGATGTCGCTAGTCTCAAAGGGCAGCTGCATATTTAACCTAACTCTGGGTTCTGACCTGACAAAAAGCCAAAAATATCACTCTTTCCAGGAGTGGGGAGAACTGAGGATGCCTCCCGAGTCTAGTGGCTTCAGAAAACATCATCCTATCTTCCTCTCTCATACCCACTGAGCTCATATTCCCCCACTTGTTAAAACACACAATTCGAAATGCCATTGTGGGAACGAAGGGTGGACATTTAAGGAAAGGGTCGAGAAGTTTCTCTCGTGGTCTGTCTGAAAGGAGAGACATATTTCTAATTCTTTTTGGCTAGACCCCCCATGACTCGTGACCTAGAGCACCCAGGATCAACAGAGGCCTCACACGTACTCTGCAAGCTGACTCCAAGGGGGCATACATTCCTCATTTTCAGCCCACACACATCCAATATCGGTCTCTATCTACCCGCATTCTTAGCTAGCTGGCCCTGGCCTCAACTCCAAAGACTGCCTTTAGGACCATTAAATGGCCTATGCAAGCAAGCGGGGTGGTTATTAGGACAGATTGTATATTTTGTATATTCTGGGACCATCCCTTCAAGACACGTCTAAAAAAAAAAAAACAAAAATGGCGTTTGGTCCGCACATGGTTGCTGCTCCTCATACCAGCTGGCTCCCCTTCTGCCCTCCTTTGACTGTTTGACTCATTGACTGTTAAAATGCCGCCCCATATCTATTTGGGATGCAACACTGAAGTCTTTAAAAGGAAATAATAATCTAAGCAACACAAATACATTTCTGACAGCAACCTTCAAGATCCTTGGCATTTGGTTTCTCAGCTTTCTGCAACCTTTGATTTCACTGAGATGTCGAAACTATTCGTCTAAGGGTAAAGGAGCCTCCTTATCACAAATGCTATAACTGCCAGTTGGACACTTGGGCGTTCTGAGGTCTGGCCCTTAAAGTTTTCTTTCTCTTTTTCGGTTTTGTTTTTTTTTTCGATGTAGACCAAAAACAAAACAACAGCAACAACAGCAACAACAACAAAAACCAACAACAGCAACAACAACAACAACAACAAAGAAAAGAAAAAGAAAAACCACCCTAAAACACACACACACACACACACACACAAAATAAAATCTGCCCATTTGCCGGAGGCAATTCTGTATATGTTAGTTGGAGGGTATTTAAAAAAAAAAAAAATCAGTTTTATTCCAAAGATTTAAAACTAGACATGACTTAGAAACATTTTCTGGAGCACTGCTTGCTGACAATCTTCTAGTTCTCTACTGCATTTGAGTGCATTTTGTGGCCAGTCCATCAGGGCGTATCATGGGATTCTATTTGAATGTGTGGTGCATCCTTTCTGGATGAAGGATGTGTGAGGGACCCTTAAACCTCAGCTGTATTAAACTGTAGCGCCTCCAGTCAGTGCACTAGATGAAACTTTAGACACCCCAGATTTTGTTGGTTCGTTGATTTCCCTTTCTCTAGCAGCCTCCAGCATGAATGCACGCACAGACCAGTGATGGCATTAGCCGTGGCTGCCACGATTTACAAATGTTCTCTCCCCTGCTGGAGCTGCTCTTGCCTCTCGAAATGCTATTATTAAGGGTTTATAATACTGAATTTAATTTTTGAACTGACCAATGCAAGGCTCTATTAAAAAGAAAGTTTAAAAAAAAAAGAACGCAAAAGAGTAATCATTGCTTGTTTGCTCCCTGTTGTCATCTGTGGTCTTGAAAAGTTCTCATTTGAATGTGGCGGAACAAAGGCCCTTTTGGTCCTCATCAGTGTCTGAAATGTTCAGTAATTCCTCTCTCTTTTGTATCAGTGAGGTCCTTTGTAATCTGCTCCTGACCTTGGTCGGAGCAGGGCGCGCTGAACCACGATGGTGAGGCTTACTTGCTTCAGAGTCCTTTGTGGGCTGTGAGAATTGGCCTGAAATTCGGTGGGTGCTAAGTGTATGGCTTTGAAACTGTTCTTCTCTAGCCTGGTTGACACCTGTGATCGGTGACCTAGCCACAAAAGCGAGGGTAACACCCCATCATTTGGGAAACGGATTCGTGATAAAATCTCCATCGTCTCTGAAATGGCAGAGACGGTTGGTAAGAGCCTGTGAGTGGGAGCAGGCTTTCCAGGAAATAACCCTCTGAAGATGCTTTGCCCCCCAAGAGGACAGGTTATTTAAAACCGTGCTTTAATGGACATTTAAAACACATTAAGCCGCTTTCTCATTTAAATCGTTACCTCCTGACATTCCCGGGGATCCCAGATTTGGAAGGAAAAACCTGGCATGGTGTGTCCTGCGGTTGTCCTCTCGAGCACATTTTATCCAGGGTTCAGAGCTTGATGTTCAGAGGAAGAGTGTTTCTGAGCCATTGACCATTTCCTTTCTTTCAAGTTGTGCTTCTGAGTCCTCCTGCCACATGGCTATGAGTCAAAGATGTGGAAACGTGAAATTATCATGCTTCTCCCAGCTACTGGCCTCCTGCCCCACTAACAGTTAATTGGCCCAGCCTAAAGCCTGGTGGTGAGGAGTCCTATGTCCAGAAAAAGAAGTGTTCAGATTCCATGACAAAGCTGCATTTTGTAAAAATATCGGAAACCCCAAAACGAACTCACGCTGGCCATTTCCTCCTCCTCTCTATGTGCTTTCCCTTGCAAAGCCCTTCAGACACCCCATCTCCTCCCTTCCTGCACCTCTTGTGCCCTTTTTACATCTTCGATTGCCTGATTATAACAGGGTAAAAAGACAGCCAACCTCACGCATGATTAGAACTGATTCCTATCTTTAAAAAAAAAATCTTCTTTGAATCCAGAAGCCAGAGAAGATTTTTTTAAGGACTTTCCTTTGGGATAAGCTTCCAGATTAGCCATGTCTATTTGCATCAAAAGGGGAAATAAATGGGACTTTCAGGGCAGCTCACCTAGTGCATTCAGAACATTCCGCCCATAGCCCCCATGCCTGAATTGTATGGCAAAGTCAAAAGGAATGAACTCAAATGGCAAGAACAACCACCTCTAGTGATCAGTTTCATTGGTTCAAAATGATTTCCGCCATGGAAGTCGCTTCATAAAATATAAACTACGGTGCAGAGTACTTTTGTCTTCTCTTTTGCACAAGTTGGTTTTAGGAGAAGGAAGAAGGTAGGGAAAGTCAGAGAGATGCGACGTATTTAACTGCAAAAATCAGGTTTGTCGTTTCTTTCTTTTTAAAAGATCTCATGAGGGCCAGCGTTTCTGGCCATAATTTTGCACCCAGATCTTTGCCAAAGTGAAAATTCGTCAAGCAGAGCCTGTTTGAAATGTACACGTGGAAGCTTTCCCTGGCATCTTCCGGAAGTGGCCACCTGCCAAGTGTTGGTGGGGGGGGGGTGGTCGTGGGAGGGTAGGGGCTGGAGGAGAGAATTCGAATTCTGAGTTTGGGTTAAATTTCGGTAAACATGGTGATCTCTCAGTTTGGAAACTAGAGGGGCCGGCCTGAGCATACACCAATGCCTCTTTGACGGCCTCCTTTCCTCAGTGAGGATCTTCGGGAATACTTGAGACGGAATAACAAAAATGCGTCCAAGGAAACAAAAACTGCTTGTAAACATGAGATCCCCTGACTAATGGCCTGAGGCTTCAGGGTTTTCTCTTGCTTTTAACACTCTTAACCCCCCCTCTGTTGGTTCCTGATAAATAGATCCCGGAAAAGGGGGGAAGAATAAAGCTGCAATTCACTTTTCTTCTGTGCGCCCTTCCAATATAGTACTGTATTCTTCAGGTGTTTTGCATTTACGTTTTTAAGTCCTCGGGAAACAGGTATCAAAAATGGAGAGCGAAATCCTAGGCGGTCACTTCACTAATATCCCCAACCAGATACTCTTTTCAAACAGGGCTCCCTCTCAGCGGTCATGAGGGAAGGGTGATACGTTCTTTGTTGGGGACTGTTTATACAATTTTTTTCAACTGTAAGCTTTGGAATCGTAAACTGCTTTGACTCCAGCTTCTGTCTACTGCCATAAAACGGACCCCACGTCAGAATAATGAGGGTGGTATGTGTGCCCACGCCTAGACAGGCGTGCAGATGTACCTATTGTACCTTCGCAGAAGGAAAACAGGCTACTGACGTTTAAGAGGAGTAGCCACCAGTGCCTAATATCTTTTGGGGGGGACGGATGCTTATAATGCCAGTATATTGAAACCACACTGGGAGCTCCACGTGGAGGGGAGGGGCGGCGGGTGGGGAGAGGGGACATTTTAATCCTAGGCCTTGGGACCGGAGGCAGAATGATTTCTGCAAATCCAGGTTCCGAAAGGCTTTGGGGCTCATTGGCTGGTTCTCAACCGTTTTCTTTCCTTTCCTTTTCTTTTTTCTTTCTTTCTCTTTCTTTCTTTCTTTCTTTCTTTCTTTCTTTCTTTCTTTCTTTCTTTTTTTTCCAGCATGCATTTCCTATCTAAACCCAGACCTGATTTAATTTCCTTATCTTTCACTTCTGCTTCATTCCAGGGAGGAAAAATACACCTATTATGGCCAAGATCTCCTTGCTAACACAGAGGCAAAAATAAATGTTGAATGTTTTTGCAGCCTGCCCTTCCTTTCCATGAATCGCCCCAAACTCCTTCTCTCTCATCACCCTGTCCCCATACCCAGCACACAACTTCCCGACCACCACCACTTTTCTTTCAAATCTCTATTATCCTCTTAACAGTTGCTTGAAGAAATTTATTTTTGCACTATACATTTTCTTTTTGCCAGATGTGTCTAACAAGTGTGTTAGGAGAGACCTACTCCCAGCCCCCTCCCCGCCCCCGCCTCCCCCCAGGTCACATTCTCTCAGGCCTTCTCTGGTATTTATAATATATCACAGAAGTACCCAGTCTTATAGCCCTCGGTTATGCCTTTTTTTGACATTTTATTTTTTTTAAGCTTTTTATATATATATATAAATATATTACTTTGTCAAGTTTTTTTGCTGTACAAAAGTCTTAAGATTTAAAACTATTATTTGTATTATATGATGGTGGTATGTTAATGTTACAAAATTATTAATGAAGAAAAAATTTATTTTTGTTACTGGTCTGTTTCATAATTCTTTTTTAAATTGGTATATTGTAAGATATCTATGCAAAAAATGTTATGTGACGCATTTTTATTTAAGAATGTAATATGTGTAATAAACAGTAGAATGTGTTTGGCCTTGGAATGCCTTACTGTAGTTCTCCTTAGCTCATTTCGTCGGGAAGAAGGAAATCCTCAAAGGGACCCAAATGGGCCCTTATACACCTCACGAGAGTTTTCTTTCTCAGAGAGAGAAAGGGAAGGCGAGATTATATTAGGTCATTTGTCTTTGTTTGGGAGGCTGTTCGTCGTGTGTGTGTGTGTGTGTGTGTGTGCATGTGTGTGTGTGTTTTATGGTTTCACCGAGGTAGCTCACTGCCCAATAAGAAGGAACTCTGAAAACTGTTTCTCTGAGAGGAGGGGAACAAACGGTTGGAGGTTATGAAAAGCAATATCTCAGAACGAGGTGGGTTACGGGATGTTATTTGTTTGGGGGGGGGTGGGTAGGAGAGGCTTATTGAAAGCAGTTTGTTTGGTGAGAGAAGGCGAGAGTTTATTCCGGGGCAGCGTGAAATAGGAGCCTATTTGGAAAGGCTACCCGGAAGCAGTTTGTGGAGGAGGGAAAAGAGGCAGAGGTCGGAGGGAAGAACTGAGGTGAGGGTTGGGGGGAGTCGACGCCCAGGAGAGAGTTGGGAACAAAGTGGGGAACAGGTGGCTAACCAGAGGTGGAGACCTTCAGGTGGCCAGACATAGGGCGAGGAGGGAGATGCAAATATAAGCAGCCTCAAACATGGAGGAGAGGGAGGGGTGGGTGGGGTGAAAGGCCTCGGGAAATTCTTCAGAGCTGAAAAGAACACTCACTAAAATCTTGTCTCCCACGCCCGACCTCCAGGAAAGAACAACCGAGTGAGGAGGAAGGTAGGGAATCGAACCCGTGTTGTTATCCCAGCATCCCCTGCAGGGCGTTTCCCCCAGAGAAGTGGTATCGTTAACTGGAACCGACAGTAAGCACCTTTCTCACTTACGGGGGACGTGTCACTACTCAAGCTTTCTTTTCACGCTTTGGATTTGGAACCGGCTAGAGCGGTGAGTAACCTCAGTTCCTCGTCAAATGAATCCAGCAAGAAACTCTTCAAATTTGCACAGAGGAAAAAGAGAAAAACTGTGGTGCGGTGACCGAACTTAGTCCATTGGCACAGACATGTTCCAGTCTCTGAAGAGGAGAGCAGGAGAAAGGATGATGGCGGTGGGTTGGGAAGGGAAGCTGAGTGATTGTGTCCTCGCCCTGATAAAATTTAGGCTACCAGGAAAAGGAGGAGCTGCGGGGGCCAGAAAAGGGTCTTGAAAATTGTATCAGCTGCCACATCTCCGGAGCAGACAAGTGAGCTGGGCAACAGGGCAACCCAATGTTGACTGGGGAGAAACCTCGAGATCTAGGGGGGTGGGGGGGCGGGGAATCACTGGCCCAGAGGCCACGGACCTGTCTCCTGGTTCCCGGTCCTTCAGTAGCTCTGTAACTAGATGAGTGATTTAATTCTCATAGCCAAAGTCATTTGCCTAGATGTTTCTTTGCAGGAGGAAGGATAAGATAGCTTTGCAGTATGACTTAGAACAAAGGTTATTTTTCTGTACCAAGAAGCTGACTGATGAAAAAGAGATCGAATTGGATATTTTAGGTGGGGGACGACCAGCATTGTGCTGAAAGGAGGAGCGGGTAGTAAGTCTGATCGTTTCACATAAGGAGACGAGATGGTTTACATAAGGGGATATTCTAGACAACTGAAGCTTCCACATTTAGAGACTTAACTTTTGCTTAAAATATGGCTAAAAATACATTACCCACTTTACAACCTTTTTGAGCATCCATTTTTGCAATATAATACAAGTTCAGGGAGGACTCCAGACTTTGGGATTCCTGAGCTCACCCTAAATGACTCCTGACTTTATACTGGGTGACTCTCCCTTCTCTGCTGTGTCCTCCCTATTATGCCGTCTTTGTGTCAGCTTCCAGCAATATTTCTCTCCTCGTCCACTAGCAGACTGGAGAAGCAAGCTTGGTAACTAGCGAGTGCAAAAATAAGGATAACTGTAACTCAACAGGCTGTCGTCGGAAAGCGTAACCTGGCTCTCCTAGGGGAGAGAAGTGCATAAGCCTCGTGACAGTTGTAATCTGAGGTTGCCTACCCAGTGGGGTACTCTGTGCTAATGGAAAGGAGCCTCATAAAAAGCAGAGCTCAGTGCAATTGATAAATAATTTAGTCAATTATCAAATAATGTAGCTCGTCTTCCGCTTACGAGTAGAGGCTTAAAAGAGGAGATGGTTAAAACTTTTAACTGAAACAAGATTTCGAGGTGACAGCTACATGACGGTTTGCAGGGTTATCCATGAGGAGCCAATTCATGATTCCTTCTCCAACATTAAACGTTTTATCTGCGCTATCAAAGACAATCAATATTTTGCCTGCTTGAACTTGACCTATTTCTTTTTAAGAAATTCTGTCTTATAATATAGTTATACATACCACCATACTGTTTAAAACTAACAGAAAGAAACAGACAGGTACAAAAGGGTGGTAGAACAAGACATATGTGTGTATAGAATTTTCTCCTAAACAAGCGCTGCATTTAAGCTGTCCAGCAAGACTGCATGGTAATGGAATAGGTATCATTCACTGCCATGACCCTTTGCCCTCACAAATAGAGAACCCGGGGCTCAAAGAGGGCAAGCGAATTGTGAAGGCCCAGGGGGCAGAGTAAGTGACAGAGCTGGCTCCTACGTCCCCTGATTCTCAATCCAGTGGACAATTAGCCAGAAAGAGGTAACTCTAGAATGTACTGCTTCTAGATAATCCAGGAGCTAACTTGATGCTTGTGTGTGTGGCTTAGCCACGACATCACCGCTGACAACGCTGACTTTATTTCCATTCCCCCCCCCCCGATTCATTACAAAAGGTACTTTTGAATATGAGTAAGTCATCACACGCTAGAATTGAAAGGGAAGTTGGAGATCTCTTTCAAGGCCACCGTTGTACTTGAGTAAACTGTGGCTCAGAGAGGTTGCAGCTTGCCCACAGCGATACGGCACATCCTTTTGCAGAACAGGAGTCAACCCAGGGTTGTTGACATGCAGTAATGCTCAACTAAGATCGGCAGTGTTTCTCCAGATTTAGTCACTTGCGTACGAACTTCAAGATTCTTGCGATATCCTTGCGCTATTATTTCCTTAATATGTATTTTTTTAGAGACACTGTTCTGTGCCATAGTCTGAGATCTATTCTGTTCCATTTCTCTTTAGCTAATTATTTAGTCCATATGATGCTCCTTGGAGCACATTTCAAATTGAATCTAAAACTAAGTGCATGTGAAAATTTAATAAAGACTGATTTGATGACTGGGAAGTTACTTAAGGACCCAGAGGTCTCTTAGGAGGAAGCAGATAATGTGACCGTGAGTGAAGTGTGCATGCATTCTCTGCCTTGTTTTCCCATCCTTGGAACACCCATCTTCCCTCAGGGAGAAGCGCTCTCAGTGGATGGGCTCATGGCCAGGTCATACCATTATCCTGGAAATGGTGCCCTGGACATTAGGCATTGACTGAATCCAGGAAATCACCTTTTCCTTGTGTCCCCCGTCAATAGTCAATGCCTAGAAATAAATGTATATGCTGTAAGATACAACTGCAAAAAAATGTGCTCACCTCCGCGGCATGTTTTCTGAAATTCCCAGACCACCATCTGTACGTGTACACATATACACAATGTGACCCTCCAAATATTTTTCCAACCAGTTTCCAGGCACTTGATAGTCTACTCCTAAATATTTATTTTTTGCCTAGTGGCTTTCCTGTATTTAAACTACAGCTAGGCAGAAAGAGGTGACTCTTTATGTCTTATCCATCATGTGTACCTTACTGTGCTCAAGTTTATTCTATCCTTTCAAAGGAAAGGCTTCAAGTGCAAGGTGGATGGGAGATATGGGGATCATGGATAGAAAAAAAAAATCACAGATACAGGTGGCTAACTTTGGGACTCGGGAGATAGAGAGAGGTTAGCACTCAGGCAGGCAGTTCTTTGCCCATCACTACAGAACCGCGGGAGAGTCAAACGAGTTCATAAAGGGACTTAAACAGTATTTTGTTGCTGGCAAAGTCTGCTACATGATCAAAATAAGAGTTTCCAGGAAGCTGGCCTGCGGAGCTTATCACAGGAAACAGCTACCAGCAAATGGGTGGCTTCTAGTTAGATAATAATGGCAATGACAGACCCTCAGTTGCCAGGCTGGGTTCTGTTCCTTGAAGCAACAACTTCCTGGGTCCTGGTCTTTCGAGAGGAAGGTCAGGTTCCCTCCGTAAAAATGGGAATGTGCTTGAGTGTTTGGGGGAATATTTAAAGGGTCATCACCGAAGGACTCTAAATAATATCAAAACCAAAGCAAGAGGATATATTTCCTGCAGCATCACTGGGGGGTTAAGTTCGCAGACTGTTCTCAGAAGCACATGACCCAGGATCATGGGATTGCCAGTCAAAGAACCCAGGCTATAAGAAATAAACACCCTGATCTTATTTACATGCTCTGGAGGACTCACGGAAACGAAAACAGAAAGACTTGTCACTTGAAACCTTACCTGAATGGATTCAGTGTCGAATTTGTCACAAAATCATTTTCCATCCCTGCTTGGAAATGGCTAATCCCACCCTAATGTATATAGTGTGCAATGACAATATTAATGAACGACTATAATTTGAATCTTCTCTTTGGCCCTGGGGACTCTTAACACCTTTCTGTTCCCAATCTTGATTTTTTTTTTCCCACTTGTGGTCCCATTTATTCTCTTTTCCTCTTTTCTCCCTCCCTGCTCTCTGCCTCCTGGTGTCTTCAGAAAATCACTGTGAAGAACTCGGCCCAAAGCCCACATTGGGCCCCCTTCTCTGATATTGTCCCAGTGAGCTGGCCTCATCTTCCCAGGTGCCTTTTCTTCCTCTTCTGTCTCGTTACAGCATCCCTATTTCCCTGTGGAAGGGTGTTTGCGCTTTTTAGCATAACTTAAAAAGATGCCACTAAGACAATGCTTTGAGTTGTTCTCCTGGTTTCCCTAGGCACAGTTAGAAATCTGCGGGACGACACAGTGGATTCGAACGCATCTTCGTTTGCTAAACACCGATCTCCAGGCAGGAGGGCTGCCTGGATATGTGTGTTGTAGAAGATTTGTCAGCTACACGCATACCTGTTTGAATGTTTCTCATAAAATAATAACAGTAAAATGAATCTTAGAGAGTCAGGATTGTAAAATGCCCAATGGCAATTTTCTCTCTTAGCTCACCGTCCTGTCCATTACAACATAGGTGGGTTTTGATTTATGTGACATATTTGACCCCCACATAGCAAATGATTTCGGTTTCAACGCATACAAAGGCCAGGTGTGTGCAGTGTTTTACAGAGGGCAGACCAATGACCACGTACATCAGAATCATCAAAGGTTCTTTTCAAAAATGCAGTTTCCTGAGTCTCATCCCAAATCTGAATCAGATTCTTTGGGGGTGGGACCTAGATCCACCTAGGTCCTAGGACCAAGCATGTTCTCTCGGGGTCATTTTCAGAGCATCTCAGAGCCTGAGAAACACTCACATGTAAAGCAAAGCAACATTTTAAAATTTCATGTAAGTGTTTTCTAGTTTTTATTCGGTGGAAATATAGATTTTCATGTGCACCTGTGATTTGCTGAGAGGACAGTGTGTCTGTTCATCAGACCGTATTGTTTAGGATCTGTCACTATGAGAGTTGCCTTTCCACCAGTGACTACTGGGGGACCTCCAACAGGGCAGTTGATCAGGTGAAGTCCCGGGGACCTTCCCCTGAATGTATGCTGAAACAGATGGCCTCTGGGTCTTTTCTTAGAAAAGAACTCTGGTGGTACTCCTTGGGGATAGTAAGGTTCATCTTTGTTGGTTTTGATTCAATCTTCTTATATGGCTCATGCCTGTGCAGAGATGATCTCTGGCAGAGCCCTAACCTGGGCACAGAAATGCCAGCCTATTACCCGGCCTTAATGACCCATCCCCTCTGGGCATAGGACCAAAGTCTGGACCCTGTCCTTGGCTTCTGAGATGCCAACAACAACGTCTCTGTGTCAAGTCCTATTTGTTTTTTATACCTTTGCCTCCTTCATCACTGCCCCTTGATTCCCCTGAAGTTCATCTTTTAAGCAGAAGTCCCCCGGCCCTAAGAGCTTGAGGACCCTAGAGGAGTCCGCTGTCTGTCAAGCAGCCCTTGAGCTAAGCCTGGTTTTACCTCCAGGTTTTACCAACTAAACTAGAGGACAAAATCCATGCCACAGTTGGAGAATGTGGGTTTTTCTATATTCTGAGAAAGCCATTCCCAAAATAGGCCTGTGGAAGACCCAACAGGGAAAACTGGGAGGAAAGGGGAATGTTCAAAATGATTGCAAAAGCTCTCCTTGAAAATGTGGACACAGCTTCCTGCTTATCTCCTTCCTCTGACCCGTACTGCCCCAGAGATGAGGTGATTGGCTCAGGGAACAGGAAGGGAATCACCATAAATCTGAGCTAATTTGGAAAGGGAAGGATGAAGCAGATACTCAGCAATCAATAGAGCGTCGTCTTGTTTTGTGGTAAATGTTTACGGCTCTGTTGCTGGAATGTAATGCCGCTGCATCAGAACATGGGCCATTAGAGGTGAAATGAGTTCACCTAATGCCCTCCTGTGTAATTGGTATGCATCGCTCTTCCATGTACAGGAGCCAAAGTCCCTTGCTTCCACCTAGAGAAAAGGTTTTAGATGATTCTCCACGTCCTCTCTACGTTTTATGACTTCACGATTCCCAGGAAAAGGGGAAAATGACCCATTTGTCTCTTTCTCTGAGTTCCTCACGTTTGCGGGACCGGAGGTACACACGCCACTCAGTGTTCCCTTCCACTCCTGAAAGTGCTGTTGGGAGAGCAAGCAAGGAAACAGAGCCGCGAGAGAACAGGGACTAGATTGTTCCTTGGCTAAGCTTTGAGGAGTGATGCGCGGGCCCCGGCCGCCCCAGCACGTGCTTCCTTGTCATGGAAAGGAGAGGGCATAAAAAAACGCTTTGACTGAAAAGCGAGTTCACTAATTGGTGGCTAATGACTAGGCAGCCCGAAATGTCTGGAATTTGGTTTCGATTCAATGTAATTTGACATTTGCCAACCATTATTAAATCCCTTTGATGCTCTCCCTGGGCAGCGGCGAGGAGCAGCTGATTGGCTCTTGGGGATGCAAAGTGAGTCTGGCTGGGCACCGAGTCCGTGGGGGATCTGGAAGGCAGCCATCGTCACCCCTCTCCCCTCGGCTCCGCCAGGCCTTGGTCTTGCCCGTCCCCGTCCCTGTGTCCGTCGGCTCTCTGCCCTTCGGCCTCATTCTCTGAGTGCTATTCCCCTTCCAGCACCGGCTCACCTGCCCCTTTCCTCTCCTGGCTCTTCTCAGAAGTCACCCTCTCCTTGCAAAGGACACAAGCTCACTACAATTGTCTCAAGATGAAAAGGTTAATAAAAAGCCCGCAAGGAAATTTGTTCAAAGCTCGCGATGGGTCAGTTGTCCCTGAGGGAATTTGAGAGTCATCAGGTCCCCCACTCCCACCCCCATATTGATTTCCATTTTCCCTGACCTGTTGCTCTGCCCTTCCTCCCACAAATAAGCTTCTTCGCTTTCTCACTCACTACACACAGTCCGGATACCTTCCCTTCAGCGGCCCCCAAATAACTCCTCTAGTTCCAGCCTCTGCGGGGCCTGTCGCCTGGTTACCCTCAGGAACGGACACAGTCCCTGGGCCCCAGATGTCAAAACACCAGCAGCTCTGATGATCTTCCTCGGGACAACGTAAAAGGTCTTGTCCTCTGTCAGGCGTCTTAGAATATCCAACACGGCCTTGCAAATAGTTTTGGTTTTCTTTCCGGTTCCTCATTTATCCTCTACTCCAACACTTGCACTGATACACTCACTCTGCCAGAACCTCCAGCTCCTCCCCATTCACATTTCTGCTACATCTCCTTTCAAGAGATTGAGTGAGGAGGGAAAAAAAAAAAAAATCAGAGCATCAGGAGAACCAAGAGAGACACTGCAACAATGGGGAAAAACATAGAATTCTATTAAGGACAAAGACGAGTTTCCCTATTACTTCACGTGTGAGGCAGTGAAGGCAGGAAAAAAACCAAAAACCAAAAACCAAAAACCCCAAAACAGTGGATAAGGAGTCGGGAACTACTTTCCTACCTCTAACGATGCCTCTGGTGAGCTGTGGGACCTGAGGCAAAGCACTGAGCCTTTCTGGGCCTCGTTTTCTCTTCCTCAGTAGAGAACAGATTAGATGTATCGGCAAGTCCTTCCTTATTCTTAAGTTCTGTGATAATACAATTTCGAGAAATGTATGATACAAAATTTATAGGACAGCAGGTGTAGAGTGGTCGCCAAGAATGGTTCCTCTTTTCATCCACTCTTTTCATTCCTTAAAACTTTATTGAGAACGTTTGAGTGCTAGCTCATCTCTGTCCCATCTCTGTCTTCCTAACGAAGCTTCATTTTCAGGTTTGGAATAAGTTCTAAAAACACCAGAAGCCTTTATATCCAAAGACAAATGTAAAGGATTGTGAAACACGATCACATGTTGATTATGAATCGCCCCCCACGTTGACTGGCTGAGCCTCTGTTAGCAACTTGAAGGTGGCTTTAAGAATTATGAGTTAAGAGGCACTGGGGCGGCTCGGTCGGCTGAGCGTTCGGCTTCAGCTCAGGTCATGATCTCATGGTTCGTGGGTTCGAGCCCCACACCCAGCTCTGGGCTAACAGCTCAGAGCCCAGAGCCAGCTTCGGATTCTGTGTCCCCCCTCTCTCTCTGCCCCTCCCCCGCTCTCACTTTGTCCCACTCTGTCTCTCAAAGGTAAATAAATGTAAAAAAAAATTTTTTTTTAATTAAAAAAAGAATCATGAGTTACTACATGGAAATGATGAGACTGGCGCATGTTACATGCTCAGCCAAGTACTTACGTGTTGCGTGCTACATGTTTCACATTAATACATGGAAATGATGGGACTGGCGTATGTCACATGCTCAGTTAAGTTCTGGCCGTCATTATTATTACTAATAGCAAGCTTAAGCATTTCAGAGAAGAGTTTCCTGGATCTGAATCTAATCATTGTCCTTGAGAAATTGGACGTGCTGCTCACATGCACCCCAAGTCTTAGACTGGCAGCCTCTGCTTTGGGCTCAGAGAAGGAGAGACCACAAGAGGATCTCCATTCATAGCACACAGCCTCTCTTTTCCCTCCTCTCCTGCAGCCACCCCAACTGCTGTGCCCACCCCCCGGCCCCCACCTCTCCTCACCCGTCTCAGATTCTCCTTGACTTTGAAATCGCCAGAGAAGAAGCTAGGGGGAATGGCAGGCAGGGGTTGGGGCGGGGGGGGGGTGGTGGGGAAGGTTGAGTGTTTTCCAAGTTCAATCCTTCTCTTTCTCCAGAGACTTCAGCCCCGAAAAGCCAATCGGTGTGTTCTCACAAAACACTACCCCGGTGGAAATGTTTGCCATTTTCTTTGCTAAGTGTTATTTTTTCCATATTAGAGGTCCGATTTCCTGCAATTCTTGGAGAGTACCAGGAGGAAGAGGGGTCAGGAAACTCAGCACAGAGGGGAGCAGTGATTAAGTGCCCACTCATTTCCATCCTTTTCCTTCACGACGGCAGGAAAGGGTTTTGAGATGTTCTTGTATTGGTTATTTTTGTATAGAAAGAACAGGGCCTTTGTTTAACGGACCCCAGATGATATGAGCAGAAGATTCAGCATTTTCCCTTCAGTTTTGTCACTCACCAGCAGTGGCTTTCCGAGAGCCGTGTCTCATTGGGCCAGTTTCTTCAGCCCCTAAACAGAGACAATATGTGCTTGATAAATGATTTGGATTTCCCTCCAGATAAGATGGCAGGCAAGTCTAACTTAATATTATTGTTGTAAAAGGCTTCCGTCTTGGGAGGTAGCACTCAGTGAGAGGTGAAGAAAGGACATCTTCAAAAGGGAAAGGCACCAAAGAGAGTTATAGAAAAATACGTTGAGATATTCTCTACATGCCCCCCCCCCACCTCTCTTTAAAAATAACTTTGTAGAGGTTTTCACCAGCTAATCACAGGTCACAGTGCTTATAGTACAGCAGTCATAGGATTGTGGGATTGATTGATTTGACTTGATTATTTAGATTTTTGATGTCAGCTCTCCATAAGCACAGAAAGAAGGAAAACGACTTATCCAAGTATTCACTAGTGACATACTAGGATAAGAGCAAAAGTTGTCTTCCACTGCAGCTATTATTTAAATAGCTTGCCCATAGCTTGAATATACTAATCACTTAATATTCACAACACCAGTTGTGCAGTCAAGAGGGTAGATATTATGTAAGCCTAACTCCCTGCCCCTTCTTTGCTTTTGAATGAGGAAAGTAAAGCCCAGGGTGGGTGGGTGGCTTGTCCGAAGTCACAAAAGTGCTAAGCTCTAGAGCTGACATGATAACATCTCTCTTCTCTTAATTCTCTCTCTCATCTACCATGGGCCCATCAGCACTTTATGAAGCAAACGTTACCCAAAGATTTGGTTCATTTAATAGATACTTATGCTTATAATTAAGTTATCCTAATATTTTGGAAGTTTATTCAAAAATGAGTTTTGCTATATTTTTATTAAGTAACTGGTCCATATTTAAAGATTAAAAACACAGCTGCATTATTACATTTGGTTATTTATAAGATTGGGCATTTTTACTTAGGATTGTGAAAATGGTATGACACAGGAATTCAAACAAGGATTAATTATTGACTAGCTCATCTGATGGGTACAATAAGCTAAAGACTGTGTTCAACACTGAAGATTCAACGGTGCCCAGGCAAATATTTTAGAATTGTGTTTTTATGTTTACTTATTTATGTTAGGTAGTGACAGAAATTCAACCTGAAATGGTCTATGCCCAAAAGGGAATACATTATAAGGATTGGGGTATAATTCACTACAGGGATCTTAGAGTATATTTGTGGAAACCCTAGATGTAGAATATGGCTTCTAAAACAACTAGAAATGGTAATTCCAACACTCAGGACCCTCTGTCTCAGCTCTATTCCTCTTGGCCCATTTATTTCATTCTTGTCTTTCTAAACATTCTCCTTCTTTTGCCCTCATGTCAGATAACATGGCTGCTGATAACTCTGGAGTTTATTACTTTCAAACCAAGAGACTGGGCTCCTTTCCTTAGTTCCAATCCCCAAATTGGACCAGAAGCTCACCCTAGGTCATATGACTCTGCTCCTTGGAGTAGGATACTCTGCTTTGGTCAGGTACTCACTCCTAACCAATTGGTTGGGGGTAGTGATGATATTACACTGGACCAGCAGGATGGGTCATATGATAACCACATGGGTGAAGGTGAAAATGAGCTGCCACTAGAGGAGGGGTGTGAAGAAGACAATCCTCTGAAGAATGGACAATCCCAACTCTCATGAAACTCCCAATGTCATGACATATAAACAAATAATGGCACTATAATTACATGAACTCAATAAAAGAAATCTATCAGATCACTCTAAAAACACACAAGGAGGAATGACTCTGCCAAAGAGGAAATCAGGAACAAAGAAAGTAAGACTCCAGATGGGTTTTGAAATATGACACAAAAGAATGATCAGTGAGGAAAGGACGTTCCAGGCAGAGGGAAGCAGCATAGAACCATAACGTATAGGAGTGAAAAATGAGGCTGGAGAGGGGAGTGGCACTCTATGTCCCTTTGTGCATAGATGTATGACCCATCCACCTTCCCCATCCTCTAAGGAGCAGATAAGGTCCTGAAATGATAGGAAGCACATCGTATAGCACTATTGGCTTCTCCGAGAACTTTTTTTGTAAGTTCATTAATTTATTTTGAGAGAGAGAGGGAGAGAGCGAGCACGAGTGCGGGCGGGGCAGAGAGAGAGGGAGAGAGAATCCCAAGTAGGCTCCATCCAGACTGTCAGCTCAGAGAGGCTCCATCTCACAAACCATGAGATCATGACCTGAGCCAAAATCAAGAATCAGACGCTCAGCCGACTGAGCTACTCAGGTGGCCCCTCAGGGCACTTTTACATAAACTTTTTCATTGGATTCACACAATTTTGGCATGATATAAACAGGACAGGCCTATCCCCCGCCTCCCCATTTTATTGATGAAGAGAGAAATATTTAGAGGACTGTGATTTGGCTAAGGTTAGTTTAGGGGAAGAAGTGCGAATAGAACTTGGGTTTTCAGTTCCCAACGGAGTGTTCTTTCTGCCCCTCCTTGGGTTTTACTTTAATGTCAACATAAGGGATCACATCTGTGTCACTAATAATTCAGTCTATTGTGACAAGCCACTTGGATGGTGCCAAATGAGCTCTGTATAGTTTGTTTCGGTCAGTTATTAAAATATCTTGTGGGGGGCCTGGGTGGCTCAGTTGGTGAAACATCCAACTCTTGATTTCAGCTCAGGTCATGATCTCACAGTTCATGAGTTCAAGCCCCACATCGGGCTCTGTGCTGGCAGCATGGAGGCTGCTTGGGATTCTCCTGTCCCCTCTCTCTCTCTCAAAATAAATAAATACACTTAAAAAAGAAATATCTTGCAGGGCTGCCTGGGTGGCTCAGTCGGTTAAGTGTCTGACTTCAACTCAGGTCATGATCTCACAGCTTGTGAGTTCGAGCCCCGCATCAGGCTCTGTGCTGACAACTCAGAGCCTGGAGCCTGCTTCAGATTCTGTGTCTCCCTCTCTCTCTGCCCCTCCCCTGCTCATGCTCGCTCTCTCTCTCTCTCTCTCTCTCAATAAATAAATAAATATTTTAAAAATTTTAATTAAAAAACCTATCTTGCAAAACCTTCATTCCAGAAAATTACCTGAAAGAAAAGATTCTTCCCACCTGGAAGGGGAGGTGAGAGGGACAAAGAACTAACCTCTCAGGAACTGGCTTATTTCTACGATTCTTCTGTTATAATCAATACATGCAGATTTAAGCACATCAGGTGAATATGTAAAATAAACTGGTGATTATTTTTCACCTCACAAAAGAATTGCCTGCTAGATTTTAAGCTACATGAAGACACATTTTTGAAGAGCCAGAATTTGCTCAGAGTATCCTGCTGTGATACTTTGTAAATGCTCAACAAATGTTTGATGAATGATGAAGGAATCAACCAACACAGGGAACTTCAAAAATAAAGGCACAACACCGACCTTTGATTAACAGCCTTGGTGTCAGATGTCTTTGGGATCGGTTGTGGGCTGAACCGCCCACTAAATGTGAAACAGTCAGTGAATTATCATCTAAGCCTTCACCTCCTTAGTTGTAAAATGAAAATAATAATGGAACTTACTCCCAAGGTTGTTTATTTACTGCATAAAAATTTATTGAGGATCCACTAGGAGCCAGGCACTGCTCGAGGTTCAGGAAGGTATTTCAGAAAACACAGGTGACAGGGTCCCTAGGCAATAAACACAAAAATAAGTAAGTAAATGAATTAATTAAAAATGTGATGCAGCGCTACGAAGGAAGTAAACAGAGTAATGTGGACTCAATCATGACCATGCGGGTGACTTTAGACAATGTGGTAAGAAGAGGCTTCTCTATGGGGTGCCTGGGTGGCTCAGTTGGCTCAGCATCCGACTCTTGATTTCAGCTCAGGTCATGATCCCATGGTTCGTGAGTTCAAGCCCCACATCGGGCTCTGTGCTGGCAGTGCAGAGCCTGCTTGGGACACCCTCTCTCTTTCTCTCCCTCTCCCCCTCCCTCCCTCTGCCCCACCCCCTCTCACACTATCTCTGTCTCTCTGAACATAAATAAATAAACTTAAAAAAGCGTTTAAAAAAAGAAAGGAAGAGGCTTCTCTAAGGAGGTGACATTTGAGCTAAGAGCTTGGAAGGGGAGAGTGTGAGCATCCTTGTGTAGAGCTAAGGAAGAGCTTTCTGGGCAGAGGAAGCAAGGGCAAAGCCCAGGGAGAGGCCAGGATTGCAGGGCTGAAAGAACAGAAAAAAAGGCCCTGGGGCCAGAGCGTAGGAAGCAAACTAAGTACGAGGCAGGAGAGAGGCTGGACATTGGCAAAGTCATGAAGTGCTCTGTGGGGCAAGGTCAGGAACTGGGGCTTTGCTCTAAAAGCAGTGGGGATTCAACTGAGGAATTTAAACAGAGGGGTGTCCTTACCTGATTTACATTTTTTAACGAGCAGTCTGCCTCAGTAAAGAGCACCAGCATTTATCTAATTGCTCATGTGAAGAACCTAGGTCCTTGGTTGCTCAGTTTCCCTCTCCTGCTCCATCAACGAATTCAGTGAACTTGCTCCCTAAAATATATCCCAAGCATCTCAGTGTCTCTCCACTTCCACTAAAACTACCTCGGGCTTAGTTCTTTTGTCTTGTCTAGGCTATTGCAACGCCATTTTAGACACCGTCAGTTAGAGAACTTAGTGGATTTTCAAGGGGAGACGTCAAGTAGGTGGTTGGACCTTTAAGACTAAAGGTCAGGCTGGGGTTACATGAGATAATGCACATAAACACTTGACAGAGCACCTGGCTTCTTGAATGTTCTTAATACACATGATTTTTTTTTTTTTTTTTTTTGTAGTAGCGTCCATCCTCCTTGTGCTTTTCAACATGACGAAAAGATCAAGGGATTTGGAGCAGGAGGCTTGGGTTTACATCCTAGTTTTACAGGAGTGTGGCTCTGGACAAGTTCTCATGTCTCTGAACTGCTGTTTCCCCTTCTCGGAAGTGAAGATGTAAACACCTGTCTTTTCCGTCATACAGGACTGCTGTGAGCTTCAAATGTGATGACGGATGTGAACACGCTTTGTAAGCTGAAGCGCCTCTCTTCGTGAGCGATCAACTATATGAAATTATATTTAATTTAGTTTCCCTTTGTATGCGACCTCTCGGGTTCCTATATTGTAAGGCAGCATTACAAAATAAATTTTATTATAGGGCACTGGGGTCTTCAGCTTAGAACAGGACCGAGTCCCAGATTCTTCAACCTCTGCCTTGTATAGTTCTAAGCCAGTGCCGTCAATTGATTGCCGAGTGAAACGCAATCCTGGAAGATGAACTACTTTAGAAACACGTTCTCCCGGGAGTTGTATTTTGGTATCAAGTAGACTACTTGTTCCAAAGTTAGCGTTCCCCATTTCTCATTAAGAAAAGTCACTAGGAAAAAAAAATATATTTGGAATTGAATAAATAAATGGATGGCTGCAGTCGAGATTGTTTATGTGAAGCTGACAGTTGTGAGGTCATCAGGGGTTTCCATGATGAAGCTGGCACTAATTCTGTCTCTACACACAAGGACTGTGTTTCCAATACTGAATATTTAGAACATGAGGTGAAATATCAGGAGAAATGGACAGGACAGGTAGGTGACGTGACTGAGGTGTTTCAGGCAAAAGTGAGAGCTCAGCAGAAAAGAAACCCAAGACAAGAGAAAGGACTAGAGACAGGGGATGGCAAGAAGTGAGAAAAGCTTTTGAAGCAGAGAAATGAATATGGAACTGAAATCAAGAAGACAGAGAGGGAACAGATGGGGGTAGGCGGGGTGAGGATCAGAGAAGAAATTCCAGATCCATTTGTGAACGACACCAGGAGCTGTCTGTGGGGGGAGAAAAATAAGGAGCAAAAATGAGGAAGACCAAAAAAAAAATTACTTTGGAAAGAAAGAGAGTGACAAGGTAGTGAGGACAAGGAGGGACAGCTGTCATCTCATTTAATTAAGAAATTATTAATGGAACAGACGGGACAACCACACTGAGCCTTTACTGATGAGATGCTACTAAAATTCCAGATAATAGCAGCTGAAAGTTATTGAGAGCAAAAGTGGGGACGATGCTAATTTAGTTGATAATAACACACTTAGCACAGTGCTTAAGAATTTAAAAATCGCACATCAAATAAATTTAAATGATTCTGGTTATCATCTAATTATGGTTGTTTAAATAATGTAATACAATTAACTGTTAAAAAAAATAAAAAAGCCCTAATAATTTTAAGTGAGCACGCTTGTATTCTGAGTCCTCCTTTTAGGCAGCTTCTGTTCCACCCTGCGGTCCTGGTGGAGGGAATTTTATCCTAATGGCCACACTTCTGCTAGGTAGTTGTTGGGGCAGAAGAAGACAGATGGCAAATAGGTTCTAAATGCCTTGTTATTTTTTTTTCCTCCTCTGTCCCTTACTTTTTCCATTATCAACATAGCTTCTCTCCTGAAACAACTACTTTTTCTTTCTCCTCCCTCCCCTTGCTAGGCAGCTTCCCTGACAACACCTCCCTGCCTTCATCAGAAGAAAATATGGCATCCATGCCGTTGGGATCAATGTAATCCCGGCCCAGTAGGAGTTCTGTCACACAAGTTCACTCCACAAAAGGAAAAAAACCACTGTCTGGATGGCATAATTGGGGCCCAGAACTGTAGACTCGTGGCCATGACCATGTGGCTGACCGAGGCTGGAGGAGGGAAAGACCACATTGGCTCACCTGGCTCCTTTAGGGGAACGAGTCCAGAACTTCTCACTCCGAGTAATAGCCTCATAGTGGGTAGAAAGGAGAAATCAAAGCAACTGATTCATTTGAAAATAATCTTTATTTTTTCTTTTATTTTTTTTTAAATTTTTTTTAACGTTTATTTATTTTTGAGACAGGGAGAGAGAGCATGAACGGGGGAGGGTCAGAGAGAGAGGGAGACACAGAATCTGAAACAGGCTCCAGGCTCTGAGCTGTCAGCACAGAGCCCGACGCGGGGCTCGAACTCACGGACCGCGAGATCGTGACCTGAGCCGAAGTCGGACGCTTAACCGACTGAGCCACCCAGGCGCCCCTATTTTTTCTTAATAATAAAGAAGTGTAAATTATTAAAAAAAAAATAGTTAAAGCCTATCCAGATAATCTTATAACCCTACCCAGATAATCACCGTCAAGAATTTGATGCATGTTTCCAGAAATCAACACATATATAGCATCTCGGAATCTTCTCTATGCAGTGTTCTGTAGGAGCTTTTTTTAGCTTCACGTATGATGGCCATATTTCCATGTCAATATGCCATGCTTCAATGAGTGAAAGGCACTTCTGATTGTAAGGTTAGTATCTGTAAGAAAAAAAAAAAATGCTGCAGATTATAACCGTCAGGTCCCGTAGATGCTAAGACATATTGTAATTTCAGACACGTTAAAATATTTAAAAGGCATCTTATAAATGATGAAACAGAGATTTAAAAATTACCTTAACTTTTTGACGGCTGCAGAGTATTGCACTGTGCAGCCATATCATAAATTACTTAACAAATCCTTCATGAGTAGACATGTGTGCGGTTACCAATATTTTCAAATTTCTGTGAACTTCCTTAATGTATATCTCTGCACACTCGTCGTATTGCTTAAGTCAAGGTGAATTCTTAGAAGTAGGATTGGTGGACTAAATAAGAGTGTTAAAAAAAAAAAGAGTGCTGAGCCTGTTTACACCACGTGATATGGATCTGTACTCTTCGCAATTGTGTCTCTCAGAATGCTCACTTCTGTAATTGATATATCATCTACTAAAACCTAGCCTGGACTTCAGGTAAGAAAAATCCAAACTATACACTTCATTTGCCATCCGCTGTCACTCTGATCTTTCTTCTTGGCGTTTCCAGTATTTTAAAAACTTCAGGAACTTGAAATGGTGATGTCCGTCGATGATTCCCCAATAAGGGACAAAGCCCGGATCTACTTCGCTGCGGAGAGCCACCCGTAACAACAGGAGTGTATTCAATGATCAACTTGATTGCTTTTCATCTTTCTGCCAGTTAGGGACAAGGCCTAAGGCTCCTAGCTTTGGATATGACTTTGTATTAATAGCACCAGTAACTAGGAATTATACTGGGGCTACTTTCCTGAATTCTTTTGTTCATTTGATCTGAAATCCGTGAACCCACACTGTGCCCTAGGCAGTGGCGACACAAAGATGAACAGCTTACAGTTCCTGCCCAAAGAACCTACCGTCTAATGGGGGACATAGGATACACTCACATAAAGTTATAGAACAACAGAAGACAAGATCATCGATTTTATGAGCCAGGCTACGATTTCGCGTCAAATGTGCAGACGTTAAGTCCAGAATTTGAATGAAATCGGGAGACAATGCTCTGTCCCTCTGCGAGGCGCCAAGACCAATGCTAATGTGCCGTGACCCTCTGGAAGCACAGAGATGACACATGGTCGATCCTTTTCTAGGCAGCATCTGTGTCCTGTACCGTCCCCCAGGAGTCTAAGGCACATCAACAAATGCTCAGTCTTTTCCTGGAGCACCAGAGGCCAGCTGTCCCAGTGTCCTGTGTGTCCTGGAGGGGAGGAGCTGAACCATTTGACTTCAGCCCCTCTTCAGGAGGAGTGCCCCAAGGGCAAGACACAGAGTTCCAGGATCCTAAGAGCATAAGACTCAGGCTGCTATGTATGCTAGAAAGGGAAAATGCACCAATCGCATTTCCATGCCCAGGGGCACAGGGACTAAAGTCCCATTCATAAAGCAAGCTTCTTAGTTAATCAGTAATTCCAGTTTAGGGACATATGCCTCCCAAACCAAATTTCATGAGGGTAAAAGGGGGAGGAGGGCTCTCTTCTTTCATTGTTTCTGAAGCCAGATACACATGACTTTTAAGAGGCACCACATCGTGTCCTGCTTCGGGGCGCTGATTTAACAAGAATGGCAAGAAACAAACGACTCAAACGGACTCACTTGCTAATATTCAAAAGAGGGCAAATGCACCTGCCCCAGGCCCTCCAGGTCAGGACATATGTTTATAAATGACATGCAGGCTGTGAACTGGTGGGAGGAGCCCCGCATGGGGAGTCGGGAGAGGCAACTGGGCCCCATCAGTGGATCTTAATCAGAACCGTAGGACAGGCGCGCCTGGGCGGCGCAGTCGGTTAAGCGTCCGACTTCAGCCAGGTCACGATCTCGCGGTCCGTGAGTTCGAGCCCCGCGTCAGGCTCTGGGCTGATGGCTCAGAGCCTGGAGCCTGTTTCCGATTCTGTGTCTCCCTCTCTCTCTGCCCCTCCCCCGTTCATGCTCTGTCTCTCTCTGTCCAAAAATAAATAAAAAACGTTGAAAAAAAAATTAAAAAAAAAAAAAAAAAAAAGAACCGTAGGACAGAATACCCAAGACTGTTTCAGAATAGATGCGAATCTGGACACATCCAGACCCACCTGAAGCAGACTCTTGGGCTGGGTGGGGCATTGTCTTTCAAGAAGTACCATCCGGGACTCAGATGTGCTCCTCTGGTTAAAAATCACTAAGTTAGGTCATCTCTAGCCAGGAATTATCCGAACTCATATCTGACTTTTGGGCGTTTCTATGTAATCAAAAAATCAAAATGAAGCTTAAAAAATATTTGAATAGCATATTTTGAACGCATAATTTATGTTTACATTTAAACTAATATCATTTAATATAAGACTGCAATGCAATTTAATCTTGCAAGATAATTAAAGATTTATGAAAAATAGTTATTCTTAGGGAACCATAGGCAGTCTGATCCAAAAATGGAACACAAGTTTAAGGTTGGATGATGAATAGCTTCTTTCAGTCCTGTCAGAGTAACTCTGAGACTGAAGACACCACCTCATTTGGTGAAATGATTAAAGTATAAATTTGACCCTCTTCATTAGTGGGAAGCCCAGGCCCACAGTTGTCTTGCCTCCACTTCCTCCCTCCCCCACCAATGAAAGTCCTGCCATGAAAACCCTAGGCTTCAGCTATAATGATCAACGACCCCTTGGTCTAATGTTGGTCATAACGCTCTAGGCTGACTACTTTACCCCCCAGGGGAGAGTGGTTAATGATGATATTAATAAGAGCAGCTAACATCTGCTGAGCTCTTACTATGTTTCGGGCTCTATGCTAGGGGCAGAAAATAGATTTTCTTTTCTATCCCAGGAATCTAGGTCCCTGAGAGTTTATACAATTCAAGAGAAGCAGACTGTTTTCCAGAACAGGCTCCTTAATCGTATTACCGTTACAAGTGTGAGATATGGTTCTTTTCTACTCTTTCAGCCAGTGTATTGGCTTTCACATAATTATCATCTCTGTTTAGGAGGCTCGAGTACCATTCAGGGTCCAAGTCGTTGACATTGGACACAATCCTGTGATTTAGCGATTAAGCAATACATTGAGCTGATGAGGCAAGACTAGATACGTGAACAGGAGCCTCCAAATGAAATGAGAATAAGAGAGTGATGGCAGAGGCCTCACAGGTATGCAGCCCACAGGGTCAATCTGGTCCTCATGGAGTCACATCTCTTTCCAGCATCCTTTGGGACATTTTCAACTGCATACTTTTCTGAAACTTTATACTCCCCCTTATTTATTTATTTATTCATAATTTTTTTAAAGTTCATTTGTTTTGAGAGAGAAAGAGAGAGAGCAGGGGTGGGACCGAGAGAGAGGGAGAGGGAAGATCCCAAGCAGGCTCCACACTGTCAGCACAGAGCCCAATGTGGGGACTGAACTCACCAAACCTGAGATCATGACCTGGTCATGACCTCGGCTGAAACCAAGAGTTTGATGTGTAACCCAGTAAGCCACCTAGGCACCCCTACACTCCACTTTCTAAAGTCAAATTTATCCGTGTTCTCCACACCAAACCCATACCATCATTTTCCCCTAACTTACTTATTTCGATTCATTTCTTGATCTGAAGCCATTTCTTGATCTAGCAAGAGGTCAAGGCAGAAACATCCCTCCCATCCCAAGATGGGCAGAGGTGGAAAAAGAGTGGGCTCTGCTTGGTCATTCATGACTCAGGCAGATAGAGATTCTGCCGCCTTCGATGCATGGCTTCCAAGGAAGTCTCAGGGGTGACACCCAGATGTCAAGAGGAGAAAAGCCCTTGAGCATCGGGGGAGGAGGTTTACATAGTCCAAGTCGGGAAGTAGCAGGCGGCATTTTGTTCACATTCCATTGGCTAGAAGTTGGTCACGTGACCTACTTGCAAAGGACACTGGGTAATATTATCTAGCCCTGTGCCCACATGGAAATGGGTTTTAGTGAGTAGTCACCTGTCTGTTATTCTCCCTGAGTCCAAAGCCTGAAGGTAGTATCCCTTAGGTCTTTTTCGGACTGCCTTCCTTTTACCAGTTAACCCCCAGGTCCTGTTAATATTTCCTCCACAACATCGCTGAGCATATCCAGTTTCTCTTTTTTATTCTTACTGTCATCTGACCTCAGGCCTTCATAAACTAAGTGGGAGGTTATAATGATCTAACTCAAGTCTTTCCCCTACTAATCTCTCATTCGTTCAACAAATATTTCTTAGGCCCCATATTACGCCCCCCATTAAGTGACTAGGGGAAGGTGAGGAAATAGATAAGACTTGCCCCTGCATTTATAAACTCCTGGGGAATATAGACGAATAAATGACTCTTGCCACACTGGGTGGTTAGCACCTGCTATGGGGAAGTGTGAGGTGCAAGGCAAACAGTTGGAGGGGCCCCAACTCTCGTGACCACTCCACTGAAGCAGGATATAAGTATATCCTAATCACTGACTCCATCATTGTTCTTATTGATCTCTGGCCCACCGTCTTGTCTTCTTTTCATCACAGGCCTAAACACCATCTCAAATGATCGTGTATATTTGTGTGCTTATTTTTCGCTCTTGTGCCTTCTCCCACCAGAATAGGTGCTCCACCAAGAACAGGGACCATTTGTCATCAATGTGGAGACAGGATCCGGAAAAGTGCTGCCACGTAGTACATGTAGAAGGGAAGGGATCTAGTTTGGGGAGAGATGATCTCTAGGCTGAGGCCTCAAGGGTGTGCGGGAGTTAACCAGGTTTCCTGTGGGTAGGGAGGAAGTTGGAGTAGGAGTTATGATTCTGAACCAAGAGGAGAGAGAGAGAATGGTTGAAATTCAATGCTGGGAAAGGGGACAGCTAGGGATGGAGGTGTGAGCTTGGTCTTATAAACTGTGTGTGTGGGTGTGGATTTTCTCCTGAAACCAACGGGGAGCCATGAAGATTTTTCACTAGCATAGCCACATTAAGGTCCAATTAGAGTTTTAGATCCCGCTGCTGCTCTTTGTAGGATGGACAGCAGGAGGGCAGGACAGAAGGCAGGATGGCACATGAGAACCTTAGGGAGAGACCTTGGTGGCATAAGCCAAAAGAGTACCAGTGCATTTCATGTTAATTTTTCGAAAGTCTTAGTTCAGTAAATGTCATTCTCTCAAAGAAGTCTCCAACTGGTGAACATTGCAAAAAGTGGGATGATTACTACATTTTTCCACTTCTGTTTTATCTTCCTTCCAACTCGAGTCCTACCTCCTCCCTGAAGCTTTCGATGTACCCCTGCCCTGAGTTGTAACATTTCCTATTTGTGTAATTCAGTCGGCATGAATGCGCTCCTCCATACTTTTTCTAAGCCTTATATTCATCTCCAATTTTTCCCCCAAGAGATTGCTAGCATCTTTGAAAAGTGAGCTTTGTCCACTATTTCATAAAAAATGTGCTTATAGGAATGTAATTTGGACAAACTAATCCTCACTAGGGTGTTTGTGACTAATGACAACTACCCCTATGATACTGGAATCCTAAAAGGGAAAAAAGAGTTCTTTGGGGAAGGAGAAATATTTAGCCCAGTCTTTCTGAAATCACATCTTCCTAGGGTGTTCCAAATTGCAAACGCAGCCCATTGATTTACCCCAGCGCTACAAATCAATCTTCATGGAATTTCTGGCACTCTTGGGGAGATACGTTTAGGTGAAGCCACTTTATAGACAGTACCTCCAAGGGGAGCCTGAAGCCAGTACGCCAGCACTTTCCTAGGTTCCTTCTTGCCTCAGGAACATTCAGACGCTGACCATCAGACTCCCCAGCAGGTCTGAAGTGGCTCAAGATAGCACATGGCCCTTTGTCTGGGTCTTTGTTGACAGGCTCACAGAGCAGGGGAATCAATCCTGGAAAGGAGGTTTTTGTCCTAAGGTAGCCTTTCTTTTCCTATTTTTATCCCCCAAACTCTAGGTCCATCAAGGTCAGGCTTGCAATTCAGAGAAAGAAGACCGTGGGAGGAGCCAGTGGGGTTTTATTTCTGAGGGGCTTGGGCTGTGAGTGGTCGAAGCGAGTAGGGAAGCCTTTGGAGGAGGCAGAGTAATTGTCACCCGGGAATTCACAAACTGTAAGACGTAGAGATGAAAAAGTCCTTTTATACAGCTCCTGCCTCCCCCTGTCAGGGCAGAATATGCCAGTGATAATTGCTGCTGAGGCTCACATCTCAGTGTTAAGATATCATTTATTCCCCTTTCCTTTGTCTTTCAGTCCGCACGTACGTTCCTTCAGCTTTCTCCATCTGCTATTTTTTTGCTTCTTTTTAATAATAATTAAAATAGCAGACACTTATGCATAGGGTGCATCTTCGGATTTGTTTTGCTTTTTTCATTTTCTATCATCCTTGTATTTATATAAAAATGTCCCCTTTTCATAAAAATTGCATTTTCAATAGCTCTTATGACTGCAGTATTAAATCATCGTGGCAGCTGTTGGCTTTGGGTGTAAAAAGATGTTGTGTATATGCAGCCATGTACCATTCACCAATTGGGGCAAGGAGGTGAACAAGGATATCTTTTTTCCCCCCCTTCACACAGTCAAATTAAAAATATGGTGTCTGTTAGTGTGATCTAAACCGGATTTTAGAAGGGTCAGAAGGGTCACCTGTATCTCTGACTTTTTGATATTCAAAAAACGTTTTTTGCATTCAAAAAAAATAGAAGAAAGGAAGGAAGGAAGGAAGGAAGGAAGGAAGGAAGGAAGGAAGGAAGGGGACAGCTTAACAAGCAATACCAGTGTTGCTTAGAAGCACACAGTGAGAGTTGACCGATCTGCTCGTAGTCTCAATTCTCTGCCATTACCCACCTCTTTGGAAGGAGTGTTGAAGGCAAGTAGCTGGAGGGAAAGAACAGGAAAATGAGATTTTCACCAACCACAAATTGGGTAAGTGACCCCAAATAATAGAAAATTGACTGTTCTTATTTCTTTTTCTTTAAAGTTTATTTATTTGTTGGGGGGGAGAGGGGCAGAGAGAGAGAGGGAGAGAAAGCATCCGAAGCAGGCTCCACACTGTCAGCACAGAGCCCCATGGTGGGCCCGAACTCACAAACGACAAGATCATGATCTGAGCCAAAATCAAGAATCAGACGTTTAACTGACTGAGCCCCCCCCCCCAGGTGCCCCGACTGTCCTCATTTCTTGTCACACCCCTGGACTGAAGGCCCAGAGACGTTTAAACACTCCACAGGAAGCTGGGGGCTTGCAGGGTCTCACCGATGCCTATTTCCCAGAGGCCAAGGTAGTATGTCCACAAGCTGCGTGACCATCTTGGACTTCAGACTTGGCAGGTTGTCATTGCTTTTACTCAAAACCAGACCCTGAGAGGAACATGAACTTGATCCCTGCAATAAATCAAGTTCTAATACAGAGTGAGAGCCTTAACCCCTATCCTCCCAGCCCCCCTCCTGCGGCACTCCTCCACATGCTTCCAGTGCTATTGAAATGATTCAGAGAGCTGAAACGGAGCTGTTATTTTTATCACTCAGTCCCAAAGGTAAAATGTTTGGCTAATTTGGCTCTTATGCCTAACCCTCAGCCCCCATATTTAGACATTGAAGGGGAAGGAATGCTTAGGCAAATCAGTCTGGAAACAAAGCTTAGGAGGAGAAAATGGAGACAGGGAGGAAAAAAGCCAGCGGAAAGGATGTAACATGTGTCTGGACGATCCCCCTTTGTTTTCCAAGTCTCCCCTTCTCCTCTTAGGACTATTTCTTCCTTCGCTCTTATTAATTTTTCTCTGTAGCATATCTCTTAGCCTTTAGGTAGGGAAAGATCAGAGCCTGAGAGCTCTGGGCGGCCAAGCCTGCAGGGAGCTCAGAGAGCGGAGAGCAGCAGGCATCCAGCAGGTGCCCGGGCTGCCCTCCCTGAGAAGAAGACAGTCTTCTCATCCCCCACAAGCACCCTGAGGGACTTTAATAGCTGTGCTCAGCGTTGGGCATTTATTCTTTCCCCTGTGTCCTTGACATGTAGAAAATATCCATTTTAATGCCTCTAAGCAGAAGGAATAGCCCTGAAAGTTTAAAGTAGGGAGCGAACAGCGTTATTCAAAGACACACTGCTTGCAAGGCTTACTGACCACGCTCTGGAGTCACGGTGACTTCGCAGTGCGGTGTTGGTGGTTATCAACATCATCATGGGGCATAAAATTAGGGGCTTGAAATGAACTTACTCTCGAATCAGTGTTTGATACTTGCTATCCGTGTGACTTTGATCGAGTTACTTTGTAGTCTCTCAGCCTCAGTCTTCTCATCTAGGAAATGGGGATGATAATCATACTACTCACTCAGGATGCTTTGAGATAATTAGATGAGCCTCTGTGAATAACGAGCTTAGTACATAGGACTGACTGACTGCGGGGACACCGCAAACTCCGCTTGAGTAGTAGGAGCTGCTACGATTATTGTTGTGACTGTATTATCCATTTTCAGCATTGACGAGATAATCTGAAGTCTGCATACGGGTGCAATCTGTATCCAGCGAAGAGTCTCAGAAAAGGATAGAATGGGTTGCCATAGGCAGAGTCAAGTCAGGAAAACAGAACCCGTTTCTAAGTATTTTCAATGGAGGGAATTTAATACAAGAATGATTATGAAGGCGGCGGAAGGGACAAGAAATCAAACAGGAGACGATGAAGCCACCCAGAAATCAACAGCAGCAGGAAGAGGCTGCCGCCCCTATGACCGGAGAAATACAGGGAAAAGGTGATGTTAGGCCAGAAGCCGGGGACTATTTGGTAGAAGCTGGGACTCCAGAGAGAGGGGCTATTAGAAGGACGGCTTGAACCGCAGGGTTCAAGCCCTGTTGTCAACCATCACCTGGAGCTGAAAGAACCACCCTGAGTCCTCCCTTCCTCCTGCCCTCCTGCACCCTCCCACTGACTGAACTCGGCCAGAAGCCTGTTGAGGAGACAGTGTGGGAAACGTGGTTTGCAGACGCGTCCACAGTTACGACTCAACAGAGATGGATTCCAACCTGGAAGGAGAAGGAAATCTTCGTGCCGATGACGTATTGGTTGAGGAACTGCTTGATAGATTGAAAAGAAGCCATTTAGATTCTGGATGTCAGCCTTCAGTTGGCATGCCTAAAGACTCCGAAGCTTGAAGCCAGGTGATTATTTTGTTATGAGCATACCTGAGGCGTAAGACGTTAGACACACAGAAAAAGAGGGGAATGACAGCCCCACACCTTTCGAGACGCTTCATTTTATTTTTTCGTCAGGAGAGCTCTTAACCACAGTCCTTTCGATAACTTTCACGAAAAAAAATAAAATAAAAATTCCCATTATTATTTATCGATGCCGTCTGTAGATGTTATTGGTCAAACCACTATTGACCATGGTGAGAAAATGACTTTGCCATCATGGAAGGCCAATGGTGATTATTTGGCGTATTAAAGGGTGCAAAGGGGAAAGAAAAATTGTCGGTGTCTTTGCTTTCTGCAGAGTCGCTTTCTATCTGAGGGATGTCCCTTTGAAAACATATTAGTCTTAAGTACGAAAGAGGGCACTAGATAAAAGATTCGATCTCATACGTGCTGTAATGTTCAACTAGTACCCTGGCTTCATCTCTCCATCCTAGACCATAACACTTGTTTCTTACAAAGTGCCAGCCTCTGGCTCACTTCCCAGCACCGGACGGGCTCCCTAGCCATTTCATTACCAGAAATGACAATGATCATCTGCCTAACTGGGAATAGCAGCCTCTGAAACACAATTAGAAGTAAACCGAAAGTCTAGGTGGCCCAGTGATGACTAATCAGAAATATTACTGGCTGGCGCATCACATCAGATCATATCTCAGGATGGTCACAGGTTGTGTTCACTCTCAGAAGCACCTCAATTACCACCAATGTGGCTGGAAGGAATAGAGCAGTTATTAATATCATCGACTTAGGTATCTAGGGATTGAAGCTCACAAAGGTCCAGGGACATCAGGATCAAAGGCCTTGGTCAAAACATCGTCTAAACTCCCAGGTACATAGTAATGATTTTGTCAGGTGTGGTTCCAAGTCTGGAAGTCTCCCCCAGGAAGAGTGGGAAGAAAGTCACCCTGAAAAATTGGACTGCTCAAGGCTAGAGAGCACACCCAATGAGATAGCAGGGCACGTGCTCCAGAAGAGACGTGCTACAGGAATTTCCCAGGAGACAGAAAGTGCTGGAATATGGCTCTATTCGCATCTGGAAATAAGTGTAGTAAAAAATCACCTCCCTATGAGTTACAGGCACCTAGCCTAAGGTCACTGACTCTGCCAAGGCCAAGTCTCTCCTGAGGCAAAACAAACAAACTGAAAAGGGACTACACATTTGTTTGCCACCATGGAGAGAATGTTCCAAAGTACGTTGCATGTGTTTGGCCTTGCAAACAGCAGAATGATTCCTTACTGATCCAAGTCTGAGCTTTGGGCCAAAGTGTGGTTCAGGTCAACCCAAAAGGCTGAGAACCAAGAAGTCACACGGGAAAGTCAGCTGCCACATGTGGAAGAGAGGATCAAGATCCCTGACCATCAGTGGCCCACGCCACTCCAGATTGTCTTTTTCTAAACTGCAAAGCTCATCGGAAGAGATGGAAATAGCATTGTGTAGCAGTTGCCAATAGCAGCATCCAATGGGAACATGTCTAGAGCCGCCTAAGGACAGTCATGGCGGCTGGTAAGTCAAACCATCCCTGTGACAGAGCAAGGGTAAAGAATAATAAAAGGAAAATTTAGTTTGTATCGGCACTTCCTTGCATTAAATATAAGAGAAGTGTCCCCAAATGAATTGCAGTCTTTTTGAAAATGATGCTCTAGGAAAAAGAGCAAATATTGACACTTCAATAATGTTTGCCCAGCAATCAGTGAGCTGTACACAGCACTCGGGGTATCTATGTTACGGGAATCAATTAGGAAAACGGAGAATTGATATCCTCCAATGAGAAATGTATGGTAACTGCTGACATTACAGATAACGTTGGCTCTGCAAATCATCTCTGAAGTCACAGGCCTACCCGACACTGTCATTGATGCTGAAGGAATCTGTCTGAGAACATAGCTGTTACTTCAGTTATGTTGCCCACTGCTCGTATTAGACACGGTCTTCCCTGATGTGCAATTTCCATCCCCCGCAACTAACTCTTCCTATGCATTCACTCATTCATTTAACAGGTTTGTTGAGAACCCACCTTGTGCTAGCACTATTTTAGATTGGACAGAGTCCCTGGTTCCAGGAGTTTGGGGAGAGGGGCAGATGGAAACAATGGAAAAGTACAAAGTGAGACATTTTCATATAAAAGTGAAAATGGACGAGTCACATGAAAATTTGAGAAAATAGTAAGAGTATTCCACCTAGGGGACAACGATGCAAAGGCCCTGGGTATATTCATCTGCCTTCTCTTTATTCTCCCAGTATGTTTAGCTGTTCTTTAGTTTCTGATTATTTATCAGACTGTTTGCCTTCTCTCTTTTCTTTGTCCCTACCTTCCTTCCTTCCTTCATTTTATTATTTATCTATTACTTACACTCCCAGAGGTCTTTTAAAGGAGTCTTATGACTATGAAAGTCTTATATCATAAAGACTTCTTTCCCACACAGAAACTTGTTGTTTTTCAGATGCCTCTCTATCTCTTTTCAAATAGACTTCGAGTTATTTGAAATAAGGACACACTCAAGTGTCTTAGAGTTTTGTGGATTTCCCAAAGTACCCAATTTAACAAGGGGCATATAGGAGAGGCCCAGTATAATGAATGCTAGCCTAAACTAAAAGGCTTCTAGCTGGAGAAGGTGGTGGAGATAAATTTGGCCACCCAATACATTTTTTTGACTCTGTCTCCCTGATCTCCTCCCTTCTGTTTGTTATATGTATTCAGTTGATCTCCAGAAAACGAAAAATTTTCAACATAATCTGGGAAAGAAACCCTTAAGAGGTTGCTGATGGTTTTCATTTAGCTGTGTTTGGAATTATCAATTCTCATCCTGTAAAGTAACTGATAAAGTCTTTATTGATAAAGGTAATACAGTAATGAGCAGTTTTTAGGTAGCAGGTGTATACGATGTATGTATAGGGCAATCGGGCTGGACGAAGTTGAAAGATAAAGTTCATTAGCTTCCTTTAATAGGAGATGCTTCCGAAGATCCGACCGATGATTTATATGATGTTTGGGAAAAGCCCCAATCCTTAGCTTTTGGAGCCAGTGAAAATGTTGTTCTCAATGTTCCTCTTTGGAAAGAGAAAGATTCATGCTCCTGGGTGAGGTGGCGCCTGGGGGGCGGGGCGGGGGGGGGTAGTGTTAACATACATTCTCAGTCTGTGGATTTCAGGAACACAGCTTTGGCCACCTAACCTAAAACTAGTGTCGATAAAAAGGGTTTTTATAGCAGCAAGCTGGTGCCATAGTGATAGGATGGTTGCTAAGGATGTCATTATCACTCTGATTGCAGGAATCGTGAGTTAATTGGCATGACCTCATTCAAGTCCTCAGGGCCTACCTGTTCACAAATTACAAAGGAGACAAAAAGTTGATCTTTTTATAGTGTCAGGAGGCAGCACCTGTTAACATTTAACATTTGAAACAAGCTATAACACACATTATTTATCTACCTGTTCTCTTTTTCTCACACTGTGTCCTCTTTCCTTCTCTTTACTACATAGAATTAAGACATGCCCTTCTTAAATATTTTTTCCTTGCTCTATTTTTCCCATTCCCTCTAGAGAAAGGGGGAATTTTTTTTTTTTTTTTTTTTTTTTTTTGGTCTGAAAATCAGCCATTAAACTGAGGAAGGCTCAAGGAAATGAACTGAAATGTCTCATAGGAAGAAAAATAGCACTATGAAGATGAAAAAAAGCCCGGGATAATGGAGATTGATCGCTCGATCTATCTATGGCCTCAAATAAAACTGATTGAATTTAACATGTTAGGTTACAGTGAAGAAGCTTAGTTGTTTCAGTCAGGGTAATATAGTTTCAGATTTTCATAGGGAACCATTTATTTATTTTTGCATTTGTGAGTCATTTAGACATTCCCTTGTGAGTGAGAATACATTTATTTTCCAACTCCCTGCTGTTAGGCGTTCTATTAATACCACACTAGTTGAAATAAATGGAGCAGGAGAAACTGTTTGGTGGTGAATTTGTTTTTCAGATTTTTTTTTTTTTTTTTGATTCTGCTATTTTGGTAAGTTGGCTTCCCGACCTCTCCAGTAGTTTAAATAGAGTCTTAACTTCTCCCCTTTCTCCTCTGTAACTTCACGTTGGATTGTGGCTTCTGCTTCAATATTGACACCTTAAAGGCGACCTAAAGCCCTATAACCCAAGAAATGCATATTAAAGAGCGGCTGTACGGTGAAATAAATTTCACCAAGCAATGGGATTATCAAAATTATGGACAAAGTGACAGTGTTCTTAGCCACAATTTTCTCTCCCCCTCTTTGTACTCTACCCAAAAAGGAAAATCCAACTTAATGAAGAGGGGAATTGGTTCCACAGGTTATAAGGGAGTGGCAAGGGTCGTGTTTTCCAGGATTCTAAAAGGGTATTGTTAAATGTATTTTACTGTGCTTAAGCACAGTAAGGTTTGCTCATGCGCCTTCTGAGTAGAGCAGAGCAAAGATAACGTCCTTGTTATTCTGGGCAGCTAATTACTGTCAGTAATTGTTGTTTGTGATGAACAAGATGCCGGATAAAGGCGGGATGGGTGGGGGTGCTGGGGGGAGGGTCCGCTAGGCTTTGAACCACAGCCAGCCCTCCGAGGCTGATTTAGGCGGAGCCGCAGAAGGGCTCCTTTGGGGACTCGGTCAGAAAAGCCCCAAAGGGGTATTGGAGGAAAGCATGTGGATCTACACATTTTCCGGCACCGGCAAAGGTCAGGCAAATAATCAAATTACTCTTCCTCGGCTTTCAGTTCATCGACTGCACAGATGAAGATGGGGGAGGGGGAGGGATGGAGAGGGGGTGATAGTAGGTGGTCCATCCTCGTCCTGCTGGGGGGAGGAGGCTGGTCAAGGACATTCCATTCCCTTCGCTACTTTCAGGGAAGCCTTGGGAAAGAACAAAGAAAGACTGACAAGGATACAGGCATGCAGGGCACGCGCACTCACAAACACACACACACACACACACACACACACACACACGCAGCACTTGCAACAGGGAGTCAATAGGAGCAAGGATAATTTATGTCTAGGCTGGAAACACTGAGAGGAAGCCAAGGCAGAAGTGTAATGTGGGGAGGGGAGAAAGAATGAAGACAATCTCTAGCATTTCTAAGTGTCCTGCCATTCTCTAGGCTTTGCAATTATACCTGTGCCTGAGATAGGTACACGAGGGGTATCACCTGAAACTGACCAATGGGGAAACTGAGGCTCAGAAAAACAAAGTGAGCCTTTTGAGGGCACGGATCAAATATTCAGGGAAGTGACAACCACACCTCAGGTGTGTGTGCTGAGCTGGGGTTCACGACACCCTGAGCAGGTGGCAGTGGCTGAGAGCATCGTGTTGGAGGAAGGACCAGAGATCAGGAGCCCACGAGGCAGGCTTCGATCTGCTTCATACAGAGACTTGTGCCTTGGCAAGGTTCTAGACTGTCTGATTTTTTTTTTCACTTGTTTTATGAAACCAATAAAATCAAGTCAGTGAAACATTTTACTGGCAGTTCTGGGTGTATTCTAATTGGACTGTAGTTGGAATTCCCATTATTGCCAGGGAGAAAGCAACCACTTCAGTTCCCTCAAGATTACTTAGGGGTAGATTTATAAGGAGGAAACAGGAACAGGGCTACCGATTCAACTTCCTCAAGCCATTTTCTTTGATTTGACGGGGAAGCTTTGCCACCAGTTTCGACCTTTGTTCCTAAAAACTTTTCACCAAGCTCCCGCCTCCACTCCCTTTCCCGTCAACACACTCCAAATCACCCAAGATGGGCTTTCAGGGCCCGCTTCATCCAGAGGTGGACCGTCGTCCGAGACAGGTCCCAATCACATCCCACCTCTGTCCTCGGGCCAGGCCGGCTGCCGGCTGGAAGGGTAGTTCTAGTGCTTTCCCAGCCCGGCCTCCACCAAGGTTGGTTAATGAAACCGACAGGGAGGTGGCTGCCTCTGCTGCCCTGGCCATGGTGACTTTGCATTATGCTGGGGACAATGAAGGTAGTGTTTGCTGGCTGTGACTCTCACGAGCAAATGTCACTGAATCCATTTGGAAGGAGCATGCTCCTTGGACACTGTCGCGCTGTAGGAACCAAAACCAGTGAGACAAGGAGGAAAAAGGGCAGAAGGGTGTTATTTCTTCAGCTTTAGTGCCCAGGGTCTGGACTAGGACCTCCATTCAAACCTCAGCTAAAGCAGACTTTGATTCTGGGTCAAATTATTTCACCTCTCTTGTGCTTCAGTTTCCCGATCTGTATACCAAAACGAACCAAACACAGGATTAGTGCCTAATTTACAAGTTTATTATGAGGATTCAGTTGTACTATTTGTGTGAAGCAGTTAGCACCAGGTCAGGAACACGATCAGCAGTTGACAAACAGGCCTTCCTCCCTACGTGGCCCCTGGGTCTCAGCTGTCTGCCCTTCAGCTCCTCATGTAGAACTTAACTAATACCTTATAGGTAGGTAGTCATGTTGAAGAGGAGACGATGACAAGCAGAAAAGGATTTAGCTTTTGACTTTTGACTTTTGTATTTTGTTGTTGTGGATGTTTTTTCTAAATACCTCCCATTGAAGCAGTTACAGAGAATGTTGCAGAATAGGAGAAATTCTTTCAAGTCTTACAAATGTCGACTTTCCCATTCTGCTTAATCTTATGATTTGGTGCATTCACATGGAATGCCTTGTGACTGATGGGTTTGTCATTATTAAATAGACATTGTCAAGTGCCCATAGAGCCCCCACATAGTTTTAATGTTTTAGCAGCTTTGTAGTCAAAGGAACAGACTCCATTTTGGTGGGATGTGGAATCATTCAGTCTCATGTTTGGGTATGACTCCATTTTCTGCAGGAAATCAGAGCAAACAGGAGTCATCCAGCCCGCTTGTTGGTATCTGGGCAGATTTCTCGGGGACAGTGCAGGTACTGAGATAGGGAGCAAGTCCATTCTGGCTGGCAGGTGGCAGGTGTAGCCCAGTCATTCGCCGTCACTGGCGGGGTTAACACGTTAGGGGATGGTTAGGTGAGAGAGTGGAGCCCAGAGTCAGAGAGTTCAAAGCATTTGGGCATCCTGGCAGGTGGAGATATGGGGGATGTCTTTGGAGAGACGGAGGGGCCATAGACGCTGCGTTTCTTTTAACAACAATGGGTTGAGATTCTAGAGAGGGTCTGGTCCGGGTCCTAGTTCTAGAGAAACCAAATAGTAGGCAAGATATGAGGACAAGAGCTTCAGGCCCGAGGTTAGGAATCAGCTGCCAGGATTGGGGAGCAGGCAGGGACTAGGTCTTCTTAATGACAGCAGTAGCAGCAATAATAGCACACACTCGTGTAGAACTAAGTACCCGCCACCCATCCATACGCTTTAGTTGTGTTAGCTAATCCTCACAATCCTCTATGCCTCTGGGTTGGGTATTTATTATCATCGTGCCCATTTTTCAAAGTAGGAAACTCGGGCATAAAGCATGACTTGCCCAAGGCCACACAGCAAATACCAGAGTTGAGATTAAACCAAGGTTTTCTGGCTCCAGGGTGCAGACTCAATCACTGTATCCAGTGGCTCCTCCGAGTAGATGCTCCTTTGAAAAGCCTTCGTGTTTGAGAACCTTGGCCGGGGTTGAGCCTGTAGGTGAGTACTGAGAAGCACTAGCTATGGGGTGGGTTGCAAACAGGGTGTAAGAAGTAGGCTTGGCCTGTCACTATGTCCTAGCGTTCCTTGGAGAAAAACATCCCAGCTCTTCTCAATACGTGGCAGTGCATGTTCCAGTCAGGAATTTTCTCTTTTCCAGTTTAGACCTAGAGATTTTGGCTCAGTCCTCAGTTCTTCCTAACCCAGAGATTCCCCTAGGAAACTGGATAATTTCTGACACTGACCTGTAGAATTTAAGGCCTTTCCAGCAGATGCAAAGATCCATCCTCCCTGGGGTCAGCCCATGGTGAAATTCAAGAGAGAAAGTGAGCAGTAGTTGCATTTTCAATGTATAAATTCTTTACTTTAAAGAAGAGACCTGGGCCTACTATGTGCTTTACATAAGTAATTACTTTTAATATTGGCAATAAATTCATTTCCCAAGGCTGCCATAACAACAAAGTGGTTGGCTTAGAACAGTAGAAATCTCCAGAGTCAGAGTCTCCTCTGGCGCTGGAGTCTGGAGATCTAAATCTAGATGACAGCAGGGCTGTGCTCCCTCTGACACCTGTCGGGAAATGATCCCTCCTTACTTCTTTGTACCTTCTGGTGATTTGTCAATAATCCTTGGCCCTCCTTGGTGCGTGGATTTGTCACTCCAGTCTGTCTGTCTTCACATGGCATTCTCTCTGTCTCTTCCTACTGTCTTCCCTCTGTGTATGTTGTCTGTGTCCAAATTTCCCCCCTTTTGTAAGGACACCAGTCATATTAAGTCAGAGCCCATCCTAATGACCTCATCATAACTTGACTGCAACTGCAAAGACCCTATTTCCAAATAAAACCACATTCTGAGATTCTGGGGGTTAGGTGTGTGGTCGTGGTGAGGGATGCGTACAACAACCCTAATCAGCTAGCACCCCCTTTTTCCTTATTGCAGGTGAGGAAAATGAGGATCAAGGTCACTCAGCTACCAGTTGGTGGAGAACAAGTAGCACACCCAATCTGAATCCAAGGTCTACACTCTTCCTCTCTATAGGAAGATGGCAAGTCGCTTGTTTGGCTCTTTAAGTGACACAAGATACCATTTAGATACTTTTTAAGAACCAAAGTGTTTGTTTATGACATGGCTCAATCTTGCTAGTGACCTGGAAGTTCTGGTGCCTACTCAATGCTGGCTCTTTGACTAAGCCTCCCCTTCTTGCTGCCGAATACACATGATGTACACCCTATGTTATCAAGGGGATTAACAGAAAAACATGTGCTGGGTGCCTCTAAAGGTAGATGTTTCATCCCAAAAGGTCTGCACTGCTCAGGAGGGTTCTTCACACTGCCTGAACAGCAAATGTTATATGATATGTTTTACCCTGGAAAGATTTATTTGCTGTACAAAGAGTCAGAAACCTGGAGACATAATCCCATATTGGCACCTGAAGCCTTGAAATAAAGTGTGTGGCCTGGGGCAACTCACTTAACCTCTCAGCCTCACCACCTGGGACCTGGAGGTAATGATGGCCAGCTCCTCGGAGGCATCACTTGAGCAGCTTCAGAAAAGCCTGGAAGACTTTGGCAAATGGAAATGCTATATTGACAGCAAAAATGTTAGCTGAAAATAATTGATATTGATAGAATGCCATTCTTAAGGATCCTACATTTCTCATGGCCGATCCCCATCCTCAAGCCTCAGGAATTGGAAGAATTAACCTGGAATGTTGTTAAAATTAACTCCTCCCCAATCCTTCCTTGCCATTCTGTTTTCAGTTACAATCATACTTTGAGTTCTTGCTGAAAATTGAACACTGGGTCAAAGGGGAGGTTTGGGATTATTAACTACCATCCATCTTCTGAGAGTGAATGTGTTTCTGCATCAAATTCTTCCTTCGATTTCCTTCTTAGATAAAATGTATTCAGCATCCAGCCTCAGAGGCAAGCTCCTCTCCTCTAGTCTTCCTGACTCACTCAAATTATTTAATTATATTGTTTTCACTATCCCTTACTGTCTGGTTTTTGGATACCCATGTAATTATCAGATTAGCTCCTATGTAAAATCCTTGCTTTTGGTTTTCCTTCCAATATGCTAAATATACGTCTAGTGGCAAAGAGCTGGCACTGGTACATTAAGCAGCCCAGAATAGAGTGGAGCCAGATGTAAAAGGGTCTCATTTCACTTGTATTAGAGATCCAGAGCTGTAAAGACTCTTGCCTTGAAAACCTGCTTGGAAGAGAATGGCATCATAGCACTATTCTGCAGCCTGGGCCCCATTTATCTTTATTAATAACCAGCCTGTTCATAGGTTCCAAATAAAGAAGACAATGTAATCCTATTACACTAACCATTCCCTGTGAGTAATAAGATTTAATTAAAATTATTTGAAGTGTCACCTTTGGGTGCTTAGGGTTCATGCCCCTCTCAGTGTCTCTGTTTGTTTTTTGTTTTTTTTTTAAAGATAGATTTGGAGCTGTCTGACTTGTGCAGCAATGTTTCCAGCCTGCACATTTCCTGGATATCAGCTCTTTGGTCAGAAATGTAGTTATTCGATAGTGTTTAGTCCTCAAATGCTGGTCACTGCATGCAAGCAAAGAGAAAACAATTTAACGTACACAAATGTCATTGTTCAATCACTCATCTGCAGCACACTTGTTCAAAACCAATAGAATATCTCTCTAGATCAGCACTATCCCACTGCTGCATATAAATGAATGATTAGCCAAGAGAATCTATAAATGACATTGCTTGCTTTAATTCTGGTTTGCTGTCTGTTGCTGGACTTCTTCAAGAACTTGAAAATATATTTTCTAATCATAGCCCTTTTTAAAGAAGTAGAGAGATTGTTAGAGGGACTCCATTTTCTGTTTATTATCTTAGGTCTGCAGAATCGAGACAATTCACGAAATAATCAACCTTGCAAGACTCCTATTTTATTTTATTATTTTATTTCATCTTATTTTATTTTGTTTCTGCCTTGGTCTCTCTCCCCATCCACCCTGCACTCCCATAAGCACCTTCTCAAGTGTTTCACATGGATTCTTCCAATCCACCTTCCATATGTTTATTTAGGTTATCAGTGTTTATTTAGAAGATTGTGTTGTGTCACTTGTGTATGCTTTTTAGTTATGTGGATGTAGTGTGCTGTGAATCTCATTCTCTTCCTTACTTGTCATGTAACTTGGTGTTTCTGACATCTATTTTTCTCTATATGAATCCAAGGTGTTTCTTCTTAGTCTTGCAGATTATGCCAATATATGCATATACCATTTCTGACTCTTGCATGCAGCATATTTCACTTATTCATTTCCCTAGTGGACATTTCACGGATACGTAGATTCTCAAGTGGATAGTTAGATCGCATTCAACTTTATGGTACCACAAATGATGCTACAATCCTCTATCACCATATTTCCATGTGGATCTCTGAGCAAGTAATTCTCTGGAGTATATTCCCAAGAGTAGAATTTCTGAATTGTGAGGGTATACGTATATTTTATTTCACTGAGTACTTCCAGATTGCCGTACAGAAAGTTTGCACCAATTTATAATTTCATCACCAGTGAGGGTAAAATTTCCCCATATCCTTGCCAGCACTTTCTAATTTTTCCCTATCTGGTGGGAGTAAAATGGTATTTCACTTTTTAAAATTTGCATTTCTCTGATTACTAATGAGGATGTAGATCTTTCATAACTTAGTAGTTGTTTTCATTTCCCCTTCTGTTAATTGCCTGTTCATGTCCATTGCCCATTTTTTTTTATTTTGGATTTCCTTTCTTCTTTTTTTTTTTTTTTTTGTTTGCAAAGTTCTTTGTATATTCTAAATATCAATTCCACATCACTTTTGCAAACAGCTTTTCCCCAGTATTTTGCTGATTTCTCCATAGAATATGGAAGTCTTTAATTTAGATGTGATCAAATCCATCATAAATTTTTCCATTAACAGATTTTTGTTGGCAACCCCTATATAAAATCCTTGTTTGAATTTTCCTTCTGATATGCTAAATATACATCTAGCAGCAAAGAGCTGGCTCTGGGACATTAAACAGCCCCAAATAATGTCCTTCTTTCCTTCCTTCCTTCCTTCCTTCCTTCCTGTTTCCTTAATTTATGTATCCCATTTTATTCTTATACCACTATCATTTCCCCCCAGCCAGGTTAATGTGTTTTATGTGTATCCTTTTAATTCAATACGTTCTTGAAATACATGTATTTTGGGGCGCCTGGGTGGCTCAGTGGGTTAAGCGTCTGACTTCAGCTCAGGTCATGATCTCACGGGTCCGTGAGTTCGAGCCCCACGTCGGGCTCTGTGCTGACAGCTCAGAGCCTGGAGCCTGCTTCAGATTCTGTGTCTCCTTCTCTCTCTGCCCCTCCCCTGCTCATGTTCTGTCTCTCTCTCTCTCTCTCTCTCAAAAAACAAAAAAATAAATAAATAAAAATAAAAAAAATAAAAGAAATACATGTATTTTTGGGTGTACATAATTTTTAAATTTTTGTAAGTGATACTGTATTATACATTTCACTCTATTTTTAACTTTATTCACCAACCATGTGAATATCTAATCCTTTGATCTTAATCATATTTTTCCTGCCCACATTCACAGTGATAAATACTCAGGTTACTTCCAAATCTCCTACATGTCCCCTTATAGACCCAAAGAATCTTTTCCTTGGGATACAAGCCTGAGTGGAATTGCTGGCTCATAAGGCAAATGCCTACTTAATAAGACATCTTATTGTGTGACAAATTGCTCTCCAGGCTTTCATTCCTCCAGCAGTTCATGAAAGCCCCTCTGCCCCCACGTCCTCACTGGTACCTGGCATTATCCAATTTTCTCTCTCTTCACCAATTTAAATGTTTTATTTTGCATTTCACTGATTACCAATGATTTTGAGCATCTTGATAGATGCTCGTCAACTTTTTGGGTTTTCTTTTCTATAAACTGCTTTGCTCATTTTATCTATTACAGTTGTTACCTTATTGACTTTTAGGAGTTCTTTGTGTATTCAAAAAAATTATTCCTTGCTGGTTTAGAGGACACGGATATCTTCTCCTATTTTGATAGGTATCCATGAACTTTGTGCATAGTGCTTGCAATTGAACTAAAATTATTTTATTTTTTAATGTTTATTTATTCATTTTGAGACAGAAGGAGCATGAGATGGGGATGGGCAGAGAGAGACCCAGGGAGAGAGAGAACCCCAAGCTCTGTGCTGACAGTACAGAGCCCTACCCAAGGTCTTGATCCCTCAAACTGTGAGATCATGACCTGAGCGGACTGAAATCAAGAGTCTCAACTGATTGAGCCACCCAGGTGCCCCTGAACTAAAATTCTTAATTACAGTGTAACTTAATGTCTGTCTGTCTTCTTTATTTCTTTCTTTCCTTCTTTCTTTCTTTCTCTCTATTTCTTTCTTTCTTTTGTCTTCTGATATATGCTTCTGATGTTTTGTTTTAGAAGTCATTCCCTGCCCTCAGTCACAAAGATATTACCTTACATTTTGTTCTTTTAACCGAATCATTTTCATATAGTTATTTCTCTTATTTTTTAAAGTTTTCTCAAATTACAAATGTAACTGTTGAACTTTATCAAACAATGTTTTGCATTTGGGATGATCAGGTGATTATTTTTGTCCATTAATGTGGTAAATTACATTTATAGAATTTCTGATTCACTCTTCTTTTGTTCCAAGGTAAACCTGACTTAATTATGAATTATTTTTTTAGTATATATTGGATTCAGTTTATTTGAAATTATTACATGATGTTCGTATATGAAACTGACCTATACCTGCCTTTATTATACTGTTACAAAGCAGAACTTATTCAATTAAATTCTTTTTCAATTTTGATATCAAAGATATACTAGCTTCATGAATTGTATTGGTCAGTGTTATGGGTTGAGTTGTGTCTCCACAAAATTAATACGTTGAAGTTCTAATCCTCAGTACCTCAGAATGTGACCTCACTTGGACATATGATCTTTACAGAGACAATCAAGTTAAAGTGAAGTCATTAGAGTGGACCCTAATCCAATATGAATGGTAGCCTTATAAAAAGGGGAAGTTTGGACATAGAGATACATATGCAGGGAAAAGGCTGTGTGAACAGGAAGACAACCATCTACAAGCCAAGGAGAGAGGCCTGGAATAGATTTTTCTCTCACAGCTTTTAGAAGGAACTAAACCTGCCATCACCTTGTGTTTGGACTTCTAGCCTGCAGAACTGCAAGGCAATAATTTCTGTTGTATAAGCCACCCAGTTTGTGTCACTTTGTCACAGCAGCCCTAGCAAACTGATACAGCCAGTTTTCCCTTTTCACATTTTTGGGCACAAATTATATAAAATGGAGATCATTCAAAATTAAGCATTGTAATATATTGGTACTATGTTTTCTTTCTTGTGCAATTTTTTTTCTTTTCCTTGGCATTAATCATTAATTTGCTTTTCTACTTGCTTAGTTTTGTGGGCACCAGACACTAACTCGCCTCTAAAGTTTCTTCCATGTATAGGTCTTGAAACATCAGATATTTTAAAATTTCACTTTCTTGGAGGCATTCCTCCCAGAGCCCTCTGACCTCCTTCTCTAACAGAGACTGCTTGTTCCCTGGCTCTGCCACATGACAGTCATCCTGGCATCTCTTTCCCCCATTAACTCAAAGATCTTCTTTTCCTCACCTGTGATGAAACTACTATTTCCTGGATCCCATGTCTTTTTCTTTCTTAGTTGACTCTCCACAGAAGATCACATACGATGGTAACACAAGACAAAGGATGCAAAAGTTATATTTTTTCTTCAATTTTAGGAAATTCTTCATCATTGCTTTTCAAATATTTCTTTTCTCCATCTGGAGACTGAGTTCCCTCCTTTTGCAACTCCTAATTGATGGAGATGTTAACTTCTAGTTCTATCTTTCATGTTACTTAACTCTTCTCTCATTCTTTCTGACTTTTATCCCTTTCTAATGACTTTTAGGATACTTCTCATGTATAATTTTTTAACTCACTAATTCTTTCTCCAGCTATGTTCATTTACTCTGCTATTCAATCTAACCATTGAGTTCCTGATATTGTGAACTCTAGCAGTTCTCTAACAGAATGCCCCTCATCCTCAGTGGTCTACTGGGCTCAATCACTGCTCTATCCTCGGACTGGGGGGCACTGGCCTGCCAACAGTGGGTGAACAGAGATCTCCCAGGACAAAGAAAGCTGTTCCCACAGTCATCCCTTTCCTTGGCTTCTGACTGATCTTCCAAGGCTGTCCTTCTTACCACTTTTGGTCTTCCTAAGGACTACATGTAGTTAGTGGTGAATTATTAAGGTTCTGCGTTCCATTAGCCTCTTAAACTCTCATGTGGCATGCCCAAGGTTGACCTGCAGTGGGGAGGTGGGGGCAGCCAATAATCTGCACTTACCCACCATCTTGCTCAGACTGTTAAATATAGATCATCATTTTTTTTTTTAATTGTAGGAACTTCATTAAGTAAACTCACTAAGCTCTGGAGTTTTTTCTTCTATATGTCAACTGAGTGATAATATTTATTCTCAATTTTGTAAGAGTCTTGGGAAAATTGAAATCATAAGGTTGAGAATGATAAAATTCCTTCACCACACCTAGAACTGACTCTAATTATAAAAATTCCCAAGATTGTTGTTGTAATGCTAGAACATTGGAAAAACAGGCTTTATTCTGGTTCTTGATGTCGTGTTCACGTCAGAAAAAGTAATCCTGACCTAGGCAATATTCAATGGAAGGGGTATCGGTGATGGTCTAGGCTTTAGAGACAGATGGGCTGGATTTCATTTATGGGCCCACCACGTATTACTACATCTTAGTCATCTTTGTATCTCCAAGGCCTACCACAGTTCCTGGCACATGGTAAATCGTCAGTAAGTATTAAACAAAAAATTCTTAGCATGGCTAAGCCTCAGTTTCCTTCTCTTAAAAAAAAAATGGGATAATACATTCCTAACATAGTGCTTGGCAAAATGTATGTGTTCAACAAAAATTAATTTCCTCTCTTACCTTTCCTTCCTTGTGGTCTCAGCCACTGTATTACCCAAGTAGCTTGTTATCTGAGTGCACAGGAAACCTGTGCTAATATGCTGTTATTAGCTCACTTCTTAGAACAGAGCAAGGAGAATGATTTTCTCTAGCTCTTATTCATACAATAATTTCCTAAAATGTCAATTATGAATGAACCCAAATTGCAAAATGCATCCTAGAGTCTGAATCAGGTTAGAAGATACACTAAAGCTAATGAAATAGCTAATCTGGAAACATTTTGGAATCCACAAAGCTCAGGAATTGGCATGGTCTGATACAGAATTCAAAATTCATTCCATTCATAATCTCCTAATGTTGCCTTTTCAAGGGACATAGATGAAAAGAATTAGATGGACATCTAACCTAGTCTTATTGTTGTTGTTGTTAAGTGATATATTTTTGTTTAGTTTTTATGTTAGATTTGGCTTGGATACCAAGACTGCCATCCAGGGTGCAGAATACAAAAAGGCAAATACTAGAAAAGGTTAAGTCTTGACTTTTCTTTCATGACATTTGGTGGCTAAATCAGAAATTTCCCTGCAATGTTGTTTGTTTTTTGTTTGTTTGTTTGTTTTTGTTTATTTTGTTTTTCTCCCTCAGACATTTCTAAAACAATGTAAGGTAGAGATGAGATCAAAGCTAGAACTATTGAAAATAAGTGATCCCCACCTTTGGTCTTAATATCATTGCTTCCCATCCATTTTGGCATATTGAGTTGGTAGAGTGGAGTGCATGGTTGCAAACAGAAGGAATGGATTCGGCTAACTTATATAAAATAGGAATTTATAAGTGGGGGGAGAGATTGCAGTTGAGGGAGGCTCATAAAACTGAAGGGAAAACGGAGGAAGTGGACCAAAGGGAAAAGAAGGAACCAGATTGCTTTAGAATTCTCCATTTCAAGGTATCTCACCAGATCTTCTGCCATCATTGGGTATATGCCACCTTCGAGATATTTAGGAGGGAGGCTTTGATTGACCTGGCTCAGTGACATTTTCATCACTTATCTAGAGGAATGTGAGGAGCCTTCATTTACAGTCCCACCCAGCCTATACACCATGGGGGCGATATAGTTTCCCTAAAGGGAATTGGGATTTTGTCACCAAAAGACGAGGGGGGTGGATTCCCAATAACCAAAGAAAGAGCAGTTGTCCACTGTATATCATTCCAAACTGCAATGTAGAAGAAGAATATTTTAAGTCAAGAGGTTCTTGATGAATGCATTCATGAATTTAACATTCAAATGTCAACAAGTCATTACTTAAACTTAGTGTTCTCTTATTTGAATTATTGGGAGTAATTTGAGGAAATGCCATTGTCTTTATAGATTGGATTAAAGACGAGAGTAATTTCCCTGAAGAATAATTTGGGGGTGGAGAAAAAGCCGTTGTAGTGGTGAACAAGTTGACCTTCTGGGCTTGCCTACTAACCTACTTTATAATCAACACTGAGTAATTCAATTTACCCAGCCTTGCAAATCATTGGAAAATAAATAAATAAATAGACCTGCAAAAATTCTGCTTGGCCTGCAAAATGTGCTTGGCTGTCATCCATGATACCACTTCTCCTCTTGCTCTCTATGGCTTCTCTCATGGCCAAACTAAGAACATGCAAGCTTTGAAACACTCAAGCACACTTGAACATCTCTCTTACATGGCTTCCTGGGAACCGACACTCCTATCAACACACACCCAAAACAAACAGAAATGAGGGGGTGTAAAGGGAGAGAGATGATTGTTTTCTCATGAGGCTTCACATAATTCCTTTTCCACCAAGAGCATGTGGCAGGAGGTCATTTTTTTGCAAATAAATTAACCTCTGTGCTCTTTAGGGTCAATAATACTTTCCCATTTTACCAGAGAATTTAAATTATTGACTGTGTTGTGTCTCCATTCCCTAGAAGGTGAATTGAAGGAATTAATGTTTTTGAAGTAGTTTCATTTTATTTATTTATTTATTTATTTATTTATTAAAGTTTATTTCTTTATTTTGAGAGAGAGAAGAAAAAAAGCACGAGTCGGGGAGGGGGCAGAGAGAGAGGAGAGAACGAGAATCCCGGACAGGCTCCGCACCGACAGTGTGGAGCCCGATGGGGTGGGGTGGGGGGAGGGTAGCTCACACTCATGAACCATAAGAAGGAAATCATGACATGAGCCGAAACCAAGAGTTGGATATTTAACTGATTGACCAGGCGACCCTTGAAATAGTTTTTTAAAAAGTTGGTATTTTGCTAATATTATTTTATTAATCCTTGACAGTTTTTGTAAGATGAGGTAGTGACTAAAAGCACTACCCCCACTTTCTAGTGATGCACAGAGAAGGTTAAGTCTGCGACTTTGAGAATAAATGGGTTTCAGAATATTCACAGAACCTTCTAGCACATGCTGGCCCAGCGCAAGATTCAGTAAGCGTCCTCTAGTTCAACACCTACATTCCCACGGTAGCTAATTTCTAGGACTGTGGAGGAAAGTCTATCTTCCAAACTGATTGCATGCCAGTTTTCTAAGGACTGGTTTAACTAGTTGTGCCTTTAAAATTGAACTTAAATATTTGGAGCACTCTGAAAAGGAGAGAATTAAGGGTCAGACATCTCAGTACTTCTCTGACAGCCTAGATACCTATTTAACTCCAGAAAAACATATCTCAGAAAGCCATGTTTGAACTCTTTATTAAAATAAACAAACAGTAGCAACAAAATAACTTGACAAGTTGTTGAAAAAAGCTTGTTGATGCAGAATAAAAAGTGGGAGGCTTGGAATTCCAGATAAAGATTCCAGCTCTGCCTCTTGCTAGCTGTGAGCAAATTAGATATTTCCTCTTAAAGCTTCTGTTTCCTCATCCATAAAATGAGGAAAATATATAGTGCAGGTTTGGCAGTGAAAATTAAATAAGGCTAATGTATGCAAAGAACTTGTGAACTCCGTGCATACAATATGGGTTCGGTAAATGATAGCTATTAGAAGAGAGAATCCAAACCTAGTAAGCAGGCTGACTCGACTTGGGGTTTAATATTTATTTGCTTTTTCACAGAAAGTAGATCACTAAGTTATTTTTCTTTTGATGAAAAGCAGATGGACTCGAAATAAATCTCTGGTTCATCATACACCCTCAGACAACTCTCCAGGAAAGGGAGGTTTTTGCCCTCCTTTGCAAGGTCAGTCTCTTTCCATTTTTTCCCCCAAATCTCTCCTCACCCCCGCAGGCACTTCTCCTTGATATGTTTAATTACTTCATAGCTTTTCTCTATAGTCTGTGTTTTATGCCTCCTTTCCTCTCATGCAAGAAAGATAGCTTATTTGATGATATTTCTCATTCACTAAAGAAAGTGCTAAGTCAAATAGCTATAAGGTCTGAAGAGGTGATGTTCCTCCTGTTGGGAAAGCCAGTGGCTAATAGCCATCATGCTAACTTTAAATATAGATTATTATTATTATTGAGCTTATAGCACCTTGGCTGTTTGCCCAGCATGTCCTTGCTAACTCAGGGTCACAAAAAAGAGTAATTCTCTGCCACAACTCAATAAGACATGGGATCTGCATGATTAAAATGGCCTTAGCATTTGGAATCCTGAAATAATGGCACTCCAAATTAAATTAAAAATGGGTTAGATTGCTTTCAGGGAAGAATTGCTATTACCCTGTACCTTTCTTCTTGCTCCCCTCCAAAGTCTTTATTGATTTCATTGTTGCTCAGATCTGATAACATCTGTCCTATTGTTTGGGGGAAATTTAAGATGCTTACAGAGACGTACCAAATTAATGAATTAATAAAGGAAGTTTGGAGAAACAAAGAAAACAAGTGATTTAAATACACACACACACACACACACACACACACACACACCCCTAACAGAGGTTGCTGCTATGGTAGACACGTTCTTTGATAAAAGCAGAGTGGAATTCTTTGTTCAATAGTTGCTTTCTGGGTAAATGTGTTTTGTCAGGACATGAGACCACTGGTCCTTGGACAACTCCAGCTCATTTGCCCCCCAGCAACCATGGTGCCCACACAGACCATTCTGATAATTAAATTCCCAGAAAACCTGTTCTGAATCACCCGATAATTGACTGAATTTGTATGTGGATGCCATTGCTGATGAGAGTAAAACACCATGCAATAATGCTTTCGGTTTCACCATGGTTTTATTACCTTAGTGGACCACCAGGGACCTGGTACATCCCAGGGGGAATGCTTTTCAATTTAATTAACCTGTAGACATTGAGCTTAAAGGGTAACAAACAATAGACAAATACTCCCCTTGCCCCTGTTTGTCTCTTATGGAGAATTACAACTACTAATAATAAAATAATTGAAATCCAAAATAAAACTACATGGCCAGGGAGGTGATTGGGCAGGGAGGGTGGAGACTAAAGCTGCAGATGTCTCCCTGGGGCCTCTGTACACCAGCCCAGTGACCAGGGACTCTCTCACTTTACTACGAACTGGGAGGCAGAGAAGAAAGAATTAGCTACTTTTCATGGCTAGGATTTCAGGAGTCCCAGGAAAGGGCCCTGCTCCATACAGCCTCTTTCCTCACCAGAACACTGAGCCTTTAACCAGAGAGGAAGCCATTGTTTCTATTGTTACAGAGCAGGCTTGGAATGTGAAGTCTCCTGGGCAAGGAAGGGGGTGATGTAATCTCATTAACCACGAGAGGCCAATGACCGATGTCACATTCTCTTGAGGGCTGATTTTGATGATGAAAAAAGGGGGGAAAGACCTGGGTTTTGAAGAGGGCCGGGGAGAGAAACAGAGGCCAGGGGTTGGCATACCTTGCACTTTAAGCCAGGGTAGTTTTGTTGGTGAACCATCATCCCTTCATCATCTGAAAGCAAAGCTCCCGATATATGGATGTGTGTTAAGCATTTATTGTGTGCCAGGTTCTGTGAGAGGTACTTCCCCACACAGGACCTCTCGTGATTATCACAACAGGGCTGCAATGGAGAATTCGGACCCCCTTTTGCAGGAGAAGAAATTGAGGCTGGTATGCAAGAATTAACTTCTCTGAAATCACCCAGCTCCTATGTGGCAAAGCAGGAATTGAAACCAAGGTCAGCCTGATTCCACAAACCATAAGCTTTTTTACTCCAAGTTTCTACTGCAGAGCAGTAATTAGGATTCAGTGTTCCGATGTTATACCCACTTGCTTGATTGACCTCTCTTTTTGGGTTTCTCTTGGGCATCTCAACTCAGTCTGTGCAGAAGTGAACCCACCATCTTGTATTAGACCATTGCCCATACCCCTTTCCTGCCCTAACCTATTCTTTCTCATACTTTCTTTTAGGAGAACTGTGTACCATCATTCATCTTCAGTCACCTAAGATGGGAGTCTAAAAGTACGTCTTTCTCTTTCCCTATCTGGAAACTCCCTACTCAGTGCCCTAATCTAATCAGTCCTATTGAGTATACCTTCCAAATATGTCTCAAATCAGCTTCCTTTTTCCTTTTCTCCAGCTCCAATGTCATCTCCTTAATTCTGGCCCCAGTCATTTTTCCTCTGTGTTCATCTTGTAAAGTCCTAAGTGAATTGGCCGTAGTGCATCCTGCCCTCCCATGCCCCTATCATACCCAAATTGATGACAGGTTGGTTTCTTTAAAACCTAAAGCTTGGTACCTAACAAATGCTGAATGAATAAATGAGAAAATAAACAAAAAACAAACTAAAAACAAACCTACTCTCAAGTACAAATACTAGAATAGCAACAAATCAGCTAGAAAAAATACAAGCTGGTTGTGTTCCTTTAAATTGATGTAAGATACATACGCAGTGAGATATGAATCTTAAGTATAAAGTTCAATCAGTTTTGTCAAAATATATACCTATGTAAACAACACCTCAATCAAGATGTAGAAGATTTTTATCAGACTGGAAATTTCCTTCGTGCCTTTCCCTGATGAGTAATGATATTGAGCACTTTTCCACATACTTATTAGCCAACCATATATCTGCTTTTGTGAAATGTCTGATCATGTTTTTCACCCGTTTTTAGATTTGGCTGTTTTTAATTGCACATTTGTAGAAGTTCTTTGTAAATATAGATGAGAACTTTTATCGGATAAAACTAATGTGAATATGTTTCTAGACTTGCTGTTTCATCTACTTGTATTTTTTGAGAAGGAGAAAAATTTGAGTTTTGCTAAAGTCTATCGGATAATTTTTTTTCTTTTATGGTTAGTGCTTTTTGTGCCTTATCTAAAAAATCTTTGCCAACCTCAGGATTCAGTGATACTCCTTCTGTTTTCTCCTAGAAACTTGACACTGTAGCCATTATATTTAGGTCCAGAAGCCATTTAAAATCAGTTTTGTGTACAGTGAGAGGTAGAGGTCACAGTTTTGTTTTGCTTTGTTTTTCCTGATAAAGATATCCAGCACCATTTATTGAAAAGATTTCCTTTCCCCATTGAATTGCCTTCATTCCTTCGTCGCAAATCAGTTGACTTAATATGTCTCTGTTTCCGGATCTGTTAAATTCTAGTGACCTATTTGTCTATCTTGACCCCAATCCCACACAACTGATTACTATACATTTATAATAAGTTTTTAAAACAGGTAGTACAACTACTCCCGTTATCAAAATTGTTTTGGCTACTCTAAACATTTGCATTTTTCCTACATATATATATATATTTTTTTTTTAATTATCCTGTCAATTTTCACAAAGAAAATTCAACTGAGATTTTGATTGAGAATGTGTAGAATCTTTAGCTCTGTTTGGAGAGAATTAACATCTTAACAATAATGACTTTTCCAAACCACGAATATGGTATAGTTCTCTAGTTTTGGGGGGGGGGGGTATTTATCTTCTCATAGATGTAGGTCTCACATATCTTTTATTGGATTTATTCTTAGCAATTTGACTTTTTGGTGTTATTTTAAATATTTTTAAATTTCATTTGTCAATTGTTTGTTGGTAGTATATAGAAATATACTTAAAATGTTCTACATAAATAATCATGTGAATATGTGAATAAACTTCATTTTACTTTTTCCTTTCCAATCTTTAAGCTCTTTGTTTCTTTTTCTTGCCTTAAGACTTTCAGTGCAATCTGAATGGAAGTGGTGGAATTTGCATGCTTCCAATGTTGAAGTAGGTCCATTGATTCGCCACTGAACATGACGTTAGCTTTAGGCTTTTTAGATGCAGATATAGATCAGGTTAAGAAGAGTTCACTTATATTTTCAGTTTCTATGAAAATTTTTATCATGACTAAGTGTTGAATTATGTCAAATATTTTCCTGCCTCTATTAAAATGATCATACAGTTACTCTTTTTATTGCCCATTAATATGGTGAATTATATCGAATGATTTTAAATATTAAACCAGCCTTGCTGTTCACTTGGTCATGATGTATTATTCTTTTTATATTTCACTTCCTTCAATTTTCTAACATTTTATTTAGGATCTTTGTATCCATGCTCACTAGACAGACTGGTCTGTAATTGTCTTTACTTGTTATGTCTTTCTCAGGTTTTCACGTCGGGGGTATATTGGCATTATAAAATGAGCTGAGGAGTCATTTATTCCTCTCCATTGCTCTCCATTGCCTTAAAAACACATCTTTATAATCTTTTTGGTTTGCTTTTTGTTGTTCTGAGGCAGTGATTCTCAAACCACCTACAGGTTGAAGCGAAATAAAAATCGATGGCCCCCTTTCCCAGAGTTCCTGATTCAGTAAGTCTGCATAGACACCAATAATTTGCATTTTTAACAAATTCCTGGGCACCTGGGTGGCTCAGTCCTTAAGCATCTGGCTTTAGCTCAGGTCATGATCTCACCATTTGTGAGTTTGAGCCCGACATCAAGTGAGCCCCACTTCTCTCTCTCTCTCTCTCTCTCTCTCTGTCTCTCTCTGCCTTTCTCTGCTCCTCCTGGGATTCTCTCTTTCTCTGCCCCTTGCTTACTTGTGCCCTATAAGTAAATAAATACATACATACATACATACATAACAAATTTCTAGGTGTTGCTAATGTGGTTAGTCTGCAAACCAAATTTTGAGGACCACTTTTCTAGGGTTAAAATATGCATCTTTAATTTATCATAATTTATTTACCGTTAATATTACACTACTTCACATAAAATGTATGATTTTCAACAATAAAATTCTATTTACTATCTTTTGTGCTATTGTGGTCATATGTTTTATATGTACCTAAGTAATTAAACAAAATACAATTTTATCATTTATTTATTTATTTATTTATTTTTAAACATTTATTTATTTTTGAGACAGAGCATGAACGGGGGAGCGTCAGAGAGAGGGAGACACAGAATCGGAAACAGGCTCCAGGCTCCGAGCTGTCAGCACACAGCCCGACGCGGGGCTCGAACTCACGGAGCGCGAGATCATGACCTGAGGTGAAGTCGGCCGCTTAACCGACCGAGCCACCCAGGCGCCCCTATCATTTTTTATTTAAAGAGTGAATTCCCACATAGACTTCTAGAACACCCTCTTCTGGAGTTTCCTCTTTTCTGGTACCCTATCCTGAAAATTCCAGGTATTTCTGCACTCTGGAATTCTGATCCCTGCCTTTTCAACTCAGCTAGGTGGCCATCGTATTTCAGCTCAAATTTCCCACATTGTGACAGGAAAATGCCTACCAGAAGAAAGCAATGGAGGTTCCCCTTATGTGTTTCTCTTCTCTCAAGGATTGCAATTCTTAACTGTCTGTTGTTTAATGCTTAAAAATAGACACATCATATCCTTTGATCATCTTGATGCTTATTTATGATAAGAGGGCAAATCTGGTACCAGTTATTCCTGCATGGTTGGGAACAAAACTTTGAAAGTTGTAATCTTAAGGTTCTATGACTGAGTACAAATGTGTTTGGTGAAAACAGTGCAGTAGAAACTGAAGTTTCTGACCGCCATCCCTTCACCCAACCCTATACACACACATACACCAATTATCTGCAAATTCTGAACTCTGATTACTGTTGGGTGTTACAATGGGCTAAGACTGTATGGCTAGGACTTTGACTCCAAAGGTGTTTTACCTTTTTTTTTTTTTTTAAATGAGTTGTCATCAATTAAAAATTTGGAGAGTTTGATGTAGAAGTCCAGAGTTTCTGGGGCAGCTGGGTGGTTCAATTGGTTAAGCATCCGACTTTGGCTCAGGTCATGATCTCATGGTTCATGAGTTTGAGCCCTGCATTGAGTTCTGTGCTGATGGCTCAGAGCCTGGAGCCTGCTTCAGCATCTGTGTCTCCCTCTGTCTCTCTCTCTGCCTCTCCCCTGCTTGTACTCTGTCTCTCTCTCTCTCTCTCTCTCTCAAAAGTGAATAAACATTAAAAAAAATTTTTTAATAAAAAAATTTAAAAAAGAAGTCCAGAGTTTCTACTTCTTTGAAATGGAAAGATGTGGGGGCATTCAATGAACATGGCAATAGCAGCCTATAGTAGAGTAGTGGTTGCCTTCTTTGGAGAGGATATGTGTTTTCTGATTTGCCTCAGTCCCAAGCCAGTCCATTTTACAAAGTTACATTGTCTGTCTGATCCCTGTAGTGTTTGTATATGTCCCCCTGGCATGAAGGCAGATTATCTTACTCATAAATAGCATGCCCACCATATCCAGTGTGACCCACCCCTTCGGTGCCACATTCCCCATGACAGTTTTATGCTATGAATGCACCTAGTTTTCCCACACTCCTTATGGGGATATTATCACTAACGAAAAGAAATAAAGGAGCAGGAAGCAAAGATATAGAATGGAGTTAAACTTGGCTGGCATAGCCCTGATCTTCATGCAGGTGGAAGTTCATCAATAAGTAGTCAGGGGCCGGCCACGCTGCCTGCTCCCATTCTGATTCCAAGGTTAAGATGTGTTTATGCCTTTCAGCCAACAAACCTCTCTCTTTTTAAGACCTTCTCAGATATTGCTTTCCTGGAAATTCAATTTGGCCTTGCTCTGAATTTTATTCCCATAGTTTTGCTTGAAAACTCAAAGAAATGAAAAATCATAGTTTCGCTTATGCAATAGGGATATGGTCTTTGTGTTTTATAATCAAAATGCAGTTTTTTCTTGAATTTGCTGTGTGTGTGTATGTGTGCATGTGTTTGGAGGGATAATAATATTAACTAAGATGCTTTGGCTACTTACTATGTACTAGGCACTCTGCTAAGCATTTTATATGAAAGGTGAAGTTTTATTTTCAACAACCATCCTGAGAAGTAGGAATAAGTGTTTTCTTAGTATAGATGGCAAATGAGGCACAGAGAACCTACATACCTTGCCAGAGACCTAATGGCAAGTAAGTGGTGAAGCTGGAATTTGAAATCTCTGAATTGAAAATGATGAAATATCTGAACCATGTACTAGCCCGTGTGTGCCCTTTGACTCCCTGTAATGGTCATAAGCAAGAGTGTCAAAGTCACGTGCAGTTACCCCACTTACCGCCACTCTAGCAAGTCCCTGGGTTGCACAATCCAGAGGGATCTTTCATACCTAGAGTTATGCTCCGAGGTGGCCCTGGAGACTCAATCATCCACTAGGAAAAAGAGCCCACCCATTAAAGGTTCTGCCTCTTTAGAGTACAAGTCAACAAAACATGTGAAACAAACCACAAAATGTCGCAATAAAATAACATAGAAAGTGAGTATCACTCTCTATGCTCTACACGGACTTTGCAGCTTGTCCCTGTGTATTGACCTCAGAAAGCATGAAAGACAGAGGCTTGAAGAAAATCCTGTTAGTGTCCCCAGGGCTAAAAGCTCTGGAAAGACTTAGCTGAGGCCACCAGGTAAACCTTGAGGAGTGTTCTTTTTTTCTCACTCAGGGCCATGGAACATTAAAGTTGGAAGAAGCCTAGGAAGATATTTTTCTCCAGCCATCTTGCTTGGTAGATGAGGCTTGGTAGATGAAGGCCAGAGGTGGGGTCTGACTCCCCGGATACTAGGTCAGTGAAGGCAGAGTTAGTGCAGAACCAAGGCCTCCTGGCTCTCTGATACAGTGCTTTTTTTGTACACACTCCACTATGGCACCTCTTCTGGGCGGGCCGTAAGGCTGCCCTCCAAGTTCAGACGACAGGAGCAGAGGAAGAGCAGGAGTGATGGCATAGCTGGCAGTGGCATAACGGCGATGGTTCAATCAGAAGCCAAAATATCGAGTTACTAAAAAATAGAAATGTCTCCCATCCATTGCCACCAAAACTTTTTCGCAGGAATTCTCCAGCTGTCTTCCAGGATATTGGAAGTAAAGGGAAACAGAGGCTATTCTTTCTACTTACTTGGTTAATTCTCTGATAATTCTCAGGAAGCAGAAAAATTAAAATTGTGAGGGCCCTAGGATACACTGACGGGTCTATGGAGCTCCTCGTTTGTTTCCATCCTTGGACGTGGAGCCTGCAGCTTGAGTTCTTTCATGGGTAGCGTCGTAAATAAAGAAAACGGGCTTGCAGAGGTGAACTGATTTTCCTAAGGCTACATATCTTCTCAGTTCAGAGCACCTAGAACCTCTGCATTTTTGGCCATTCCTTCTGGAGATGGGTAGCCATCAAATCAAATATATCTAAATTTAAGGGAGACATCAGTATGGGGAGGCAAATTTTGAGTACAGAGTGGGGATAGTCTACCCATAGACCAATATAGCTCTCTAGCCCATGACCACGGCCAGGCACTCAATTTCCCTAAGCTTTCATTTTTCTCATCTACAAAATAACAACAATAAAGCTGCCTTGTATGACTCATATAAAGATTTCATGGCTATCTTTGCGTTACATAAAGTGGCTTTCGTGTAGTAGACATTCAAGAAATGTTAGAGCTTGTTCTTTCCAATATCCTCTGTCAGTGGTCAAGATATTCAAGAGGGGCAAGAACAAAAAATCTATAACTGGTTAGGTATAATCAAGATATTAACAGCAATACATACCCATGACTTCAGTAAAGCTTCTGATCAGACTTCTCCACGGCAGAGCCATTTGTTCCCCATGTATGGAGTACACATGTATGGAGTTTTTAAAAGTTTTTATTGCAGTTCTTTTTAGTTAACACGTAGTGTTTTATTAGTTTCAGGTGTGCAACACAGTGATTCAACAATTCCGCACATCGCCCGTAGCTCATCATGACAAGGGCGTTCCTTAATCCCCATCACCGATTTCACTCATCCCCTCACACACCTCCCCTCTGGTAGCGATCTGTTTGTTCTCTATAGTTAAGAGTCTGTTTCTCGGTTTCTCTCTCTCTCTTTCTTTCTCTCTCTCACTCTCATTTATTCCCTTTGCTTGTTCGTTTTCTTTCTTGAATTTCACAGACGAGTGAAATCATATTGTATTTGTCTTTTTCTGACTTGTTTCTCTTAGCATTATACTCTCTAGCTCCATCCATGTCATTGCAAATGACAAGATTTCATTCTTTTTTATGGCTCAATAATACTCTGTTTTATGTATATATATATACCACTTCTTCTTTATCCGTTCATCAATCAATTGATGGATACGTGGGCTGCTTCCAGATCTTGGCTATTGTAAATAATGCTGCCATAAACATAAGACTGTACGTGTCCCTTTGAATTAGTGTTTTTGTATTCCTTGGGTAAAGACTCAGTAATGCAATTGCTAGATCATAGGGTAGTTCTATTTTTAACTTTTTGAGGACTCTCCATACTGTTTTCCACAGTGGCTGCACCAGTTTGCATCCCCACCGACAGTTCACAAATGTTCCTTTTTGTCCACATCCTCACCAACACTGGGTTTCTTGTGTTTTTTATTTTAGCCATTCTGACAGATGTGAGGTGATATCGCATTATAGCTTTGATTTGCATTTCCCTGATGGTAAGTGATGACAAGCATCTTTTCATGTGTCTGTTGGCAATTTGTGCATGGGTTTAAAAGAGAGACTAGTTGAATAAAGACCTTGGATGGGTCCCTCTTCAAAGGCTATACACTCTGATACATGCATATGACGTTCCTGTTCTCAGGTTTTGGAAATGGGAAACAGAAGTCTAGGAGGTTGAGTTACATATGTCAATGATAAACCATTGATAAACCAATGATAAACCAATGATAAACCAAACTCTAGTTAAGATAAAGATATCTTTTATGGGCTTATAAACACAGAACTGATCACAAGTGAAAGTACTTAGTAAACGGCCAGAAATTGACATAATGAACTGTGACCAGATCTGTGTCTTCCCAGCTGCCATCTCACTTTTCTAAGAACTGTCTACCCACCCGAATGGGTGGGCTTTTGTAGCTATATTTATATTGACTGACATGTCTTTTACTGGCCATAGCTGATTGGATTAGAGATGAACAGTATGATGTTCACCATGTGCAAAAGGTGCTGGTGGGAAGAGAGAAAAAGATTAAGTAGGCACTGGGAGAGAGGCGGAGGCAAATGACACCACGGTCATAAGAAGGTTGGCAATAGCCCCCTTGGTCCTAAGGATTGTCCAGTCCCTATTTCCCTCTTTCTTGGATCATACCGGTTGTTGAGTTCTCTGAGACAAATATGGATTCTTCTAACAAATTCTCATCTTCACACTGAGTCTGTTTGTTACTTGTACTAAAAACCTCTTTATTGAGGCAGTGTCTGTGATGATGAAGTGGTCAAGGTTATTATTCAGCCTCCTTGTACTGGAAGTGTCTTGTTGGGAAGGATGAGTTTCTCCTGCGGCGATCCAAGGGAGAAGGGCCTCTGCCAGAAAGTTACAACAATCTCTTTGTTCAAGGTTATCTGCCATGTAGTTCTATTTCCCCTTTTATGTACCTGTGTTCTCCCCCAACTAACCTGAAAGCTTCTTTAGGGAGATGACTCTCCTTACTCAACTTTTCATCCTCTGTAGCACCTGGACCATAATGCTATTAAATTTGCTGACAGTGTTTATGTAAAAAGAAAAAGAAAAAAATAATAAAGAAACTTTCTACTTCAATAATTTTACATTTGGGCAAAACTTCTTTTGCCTCGATTTAGGAAATAATCACATTTCTTTCCTTTTTTTGTTGTTGTAACCAATCTCTCTCCTCAGCTTTGTGTCAATGAGGAGATAGGTTTATTTAGCCAGTAATTTCCACTGCAGAAAATCTTGGGCCCAGATTGCCCTGCAAAAGCAATATGTTCTGTTTTATTTTTATATTACATTATATTTATTTTAATTGCATTCTCCATCTGGTCAAAGATAGCATTAGGCACCATAGATGGAGAAAAGAAACAAAGAGATATCTAACCATGATAATAACTGGGATTATTATTTTTAAAAAAAATCATGCAAGGGTACTATAACCCGCAGGCATGAGACACGAAACAATAGCCCTCACATTAAAGAGCTCTAGAAGGATTCTGGAGAGGAAGAACAATGAAGGGAAATGGACCAGACCAGGACTCCTAGTGTCCCTTGAATGGCCCAGAGTGGACTCTTGCACTCACCCCACACCTGGAACTAGTTCTAGGACAGTGTGGGCCCCAGTGAGGAATGATACATATAACCCCTGAGCTATCTTGAGCATTTCTACTATTTCCAAAGTAGTTTCAGCAGTTCATTAATGCACAGTTCCAGTCACATGTTTTATGAATAAACTTTAGAAGAGACCTCCATGAGAGAGGTCATTTTCTTCTCATTTCGGGGGATGTTTCTGCTAGCACCTGGAGGTCTTCCAAATGAAGCTGATGTTCTGTCAATGGTTTAGCATGTCAAAAACCAAATCCTAAAATTGGACGCCTGCAGTGGACAGCTAGGCACTCGGTTTCCAGGTTAGGATGGTTTATGAGAGGTTGTCAGAGATGCTGAATCAACTGTTCCTGCTTTTAAATCTGAACAAATGAGGGGACTTGAGGGGAGGGTTTACACGTGAAAGTTTGCCAAAAACAAGTAGGTGGTGACATTCCCGACGATGATCCATCTCTCCTCCCACCCCCTGCAGTCTATCGCTTAGGATAGTTTATGTTTCAAGAAACAAAAATCCATTTGAAACTGGCATCAGCAACTAATGGAATATGTTGGTTCACATACTGATGGATTTAGGGGTATATGGCTTCCCGGATGGCTGGAAGCAGAGATTCACCATATTCTCGGGGGCTCTGTTGATTTGAAAGCCTTTTGTCCACTTTTCGTGTCAGATCTTTTCTTCAGGTTGGTCCCAGGCTCAATTCCAGAAATGGAATCACATCCTTTTCCCATGTCAGTCAGAAGACAAGACTACATCTTTACTAGTCTTTAATAAGACAAAAGAAGCATTTTCACCCAGGACTCCAAGAAAAAGTTTCCTTGTATTTTATTGGCCCAAACCAGGTCATGTGCTCACTGCTAAGACAATCCTTGTGCTTGGGAAGGGGTGCGTTGGCTCTGCAGATTGGCTTAAGTTTATCAGAGCTCATCTCTGGAACAGAACAAGGTCATTCCCGTTGAAAGTGGGGCCTTTTACCAAGGGGAATCTGTGATGCTATCATCATGAAAGGGGGGAAATGGATACAGGCAGCAAAATCCCAGATACCTACTACAATGTTCAGAGCCATGAAAGTACCACTGTCCAAACCTTTCCCTAGCTGGGCCCCTTTCACTTACAGTTACTACTCCTAATGCTAATTTCAGTATATTTTGCAGAATAATTGAAGAATCTGTATACCAACAAAAGGCAGAAAAGGACAGCTGTTATTAATCAGGGGAGAGACTTTGTGTCCTGAGAGGTCTAACAGGAACTGTCCTTGAAACAGCAAGCCCAAACAGGAAGGTGGGTTTAACCATTAGAATGAAAGAAGGCTGCCCTAGACACAACTGGTTCCTCACCTATATCCCTTTTATCAGGTTACAGGCACCTTTCCCCAGCTGCTAAGAGCTAACAGCTTGAAGTTCCCCATTCTTTGGGGATGAACTGTGATTGGCTGATGGTCGTTAAGCCCTGCCTTCCTCCCTTACCCCCAGCCAATCACCAACTGATGAGATACAAAAGCCCCACTCCCTTTCCGCAAGCTGGGACCCACCTCTGGTGTGTTTTATCTCCTGAATGCCTGTGCTTCAGGATGAGGCTAGACTCTAGCATCCTTGCTCAGCTCTTTCCCCTTCCTTTTGATTCCCTTACAACTTCTCCTTGAAGAGCAGCCCCTGCATAAATACACCACCTGAATCCCTACCTCAGACTCTGGTTCTAGAGAACCTGACTTAAAACAGAGGCCACATGGTATAGAAGAGGGAAAATCAAAATACAAACTAACAAATGGGAACCAGGAGCCTTTGTTCAAGATGAGTTCCCAGAGCTAATGCATTATAAGAATCAGAAGGTATTAGAATGAGTTAGGACTTTACTGTTTTCCCAGGAACAGGAGCCCCCACTCCCAAAGCGACTTAAATGTAAAAGGGATGAGGTATTAGAAAGGACTGGGTGCCACAGAGGACCTAAGGGCTGCAGGCAACCCTCGGTAGAAGGCTGTTCACAGAATGGGCAGCATCAGCTGCTGCTTCTTTCCTGCTCTCTCTCACTCTGTGCTGGCTTCATTGTTTTCTTCTCTACTCCCCAGGACATGGAGGTGGAGGAGGGGACAGAGTCACCCCAGAGCTATGAATATTTCTCTCTTATACCCAGGAGATTGGACTGGACTCCATTGTCCAGTTTGGTTCCAAGAGAGGGAACTTTGGCTGACTTATATCAAGGACGCCCCAGACCAATCAATTGGAGCCAGGGAGCAAAGTTATTTAGCAACGACGACTGCTTACTAGCCATTGACACCACAAACAGAGAGACTTTTTTTTAAGGTTATTTATTTATTTTGAGAGAGAGAGAGAGGGAGAGGAGGGGAGGGGAGGGGAGGGGAGGGGAGGGAGGGAGGGAGGAGAGGAGAGGAGAGGAGAGAGAAGAGAAGAGAAGAGAAGAGAAGAGAAGAGAAGAGAAGAGAAGAGAAAAGAGAAAAATCCCAAGCAAGCTCAGCACTGTCAGCGCAGAGCCTGCCTCGGGGCTTGAACTCACAAACTGAGATCATGACCTGAGCCAAACCAAGAGTGAGACACTTACCCAACTGAGCCATCTGGGCAACCCAGAGAGACTTTAAAACCCAGTTCCCAGGTTAGATGGGTTATCTGGAAATATAAGCTTAAGAAAAATGGAACCAAGAATGATTTGACCAGAGGGGAGAAGGCCTGAAGAAATACCAAGACAATTGCATTCAGATACTCAATAAGTTGTCATGTAGAAAAAGAAATAAGGCTGGTCTCTGCTGCTTAAGAACATAAAAAAAGTACATGCAGTGTCAAATAGAGAGAGGCAGAGGCAGATTTGTGCAGAATAAAAAGGAGCTTGCTAACAATTAAGGATGTTCTATGTGAGGGAATGGGCTTTATTTCCAAGTCTACACAGACCCCGCAAGTGTCCAGGAAAAGACTGAAGGTTAACAGGGGTAATACTAGCTGCCATTGTTGAATACCCGCTACCTGCCAGGTTCCATGGTAAGTGTTTTGTATACACTATCTCAAATTCTCACAATAATCCTGCAAGACAGAAACCCTATTATTCCATTTTAGAAATGAAGAGCCTGAGGTCTAGAGGATTAAGTGACTTGTTGAAGATTGTATTACTTATAAGGGGCAGAGCCTGGATTTGAACCCATGTCTGTTTAATTCCAAAGTAGAGATGTTGCCGAGTAGATTCCTGCCTCAGAGGGCAGTTAGATTAGACAACTATTAAGGATTATCAGAATAATTTTGCCAATGTACTGGACCTCAGTTTCTGCCCAGTAAAGTTCATGACCTCTGAAGTCTTTACCAAAGAAAGCATACCATGATTCTAAGTAGGACCTTCTTTTGGGAGAAGAGACCAGATGTTCTACCTCAGTGAGGTCAGAATAAAAGAAAATCGATCTGTCAGTAAGTATAGGCTGCAATGATGAACCATTCCAAAACCTCAATGGCTTATCCCAATACCTCCAGCAGAGGTGAGCCAGGGAGCTCTTCCCATGACAGTCAGGGACCCGGGCTGATGGCCCATGCTTGCATTAGCACAGCTGCAGCAGACAAAAAGCACAACGAATTGTGCACGGGCTCTGGAAGCTTCTGCCCAGAAGCGACACACATCCCTTCCAGTGACATATCTTTGGCCAACTCCTGGTCACAGCTAACTTCAAAAGAGGTGAGGAAGTATAATATCACATGACCAGTGATGGAAAGACATAGATTTGGGATTGTATTAATGAGTTCCACAATAGGAGTTTGACAACAACAAATAGTAAGAGTTCACATTATGTAATCATGATAATTAAGAATTCCGAGAGGAAATTGTGAAAATATAGTGTGAAATTCATTCTCTGAAGATTGGGGGGACCATAAATTGGCTCACCGTACCAGGCTCCAAAAGATGAACCAAGCCGGTCATTTTCATTCTGTGCCATGGAATGCCTCAGATACCTCTGTAGAAAGTTAAGGGTGGGGTTCTGGATTCCCCTCCTTTTCTCTCCTCAACTATTTTCACCTGTTTCACTTGGGGTGTGTGTGTGTGTGTGTGTGTGTGTGTGTGTTTACGTGTTTGATGGACTGGATGCGTTTTGCTTCTCAGCATCCATTCGTTCTTTCAACCAACACCCCAATAGTCACTTGAAGAATTACTTTTTCTGTATTGTATGCAACCTTAAGATGTCCTATCCACCAGTCAGAGACCACCGGCTCCTTTTACTTGCGGCTCTCATCATCCAGGTACAGCCAAGCATGTGATCAAAGCTGAATCAGATTCTCCTTAGATTTTGACCCATAGACCTGTGACTACAACGGCAAAAGAAATGGTCAGGATTCATTCAAGACCACTTTGGTTCCTGCTACCTTGCGTATTCTCAGTCTTATGCTCCCATCCTTCCTTCAGTCATATGAAAATACTAATATGTTTCCAGTAAATTCCCTTATGCTTACAACCAAATAACCCTAAGTGGATAAAGTTTCATTAAGATTGGTTTTTCTTTTTTGCTTGTTTGTTTTTTACATAGAGTTCCACTGCTAAAATATTAGAATTTGTACCAGATGGTTTCCGATGTCGTTCCTAGTCCTATGTGTTTAAGTTTAAAGAACAATAACAGAAGAAAATGCTATTGCAGATCAAGCAGCTGACTCAATACAAACATTACCACCAACGGGGAACCACAAAGAAACCTAGGTCAGTAATATGCTTGCATAAAAAATGTCTCAATATCTTTCCCACCGATCTTCCTGCACTGGCTTGTGAAATGCAGCTCTTTCTAATGTCCAAACATTCAAAAGCTGCAGGCTTGCACGTTCTGGGGCTGTGTGATTTGGGTTTCCTTTGTGAACCTCACCCTATACTTCTCTCCGTAATGGGGGAGAAAGATCATTGTCCCATGCACTTGCTGACTTTGAACGAAGTGCTCTTTAGGTTTGCGCCATTTCTGAACAACGGAGACACCATTTTTGGTGAATAATTTGTATGATCCTGGCACTACCTCCTCAATCTTCCTGGCTGATATTTACGAGTTTAAATATGGCTAATGATATAACAATCCTGCCAGATGGTCAATAGGAACTACATGGATTTAGATATCTGAGCATCAGGCAAAAAGCTTGATTCTTTTGACTGAGACTCAAACATAAAGCCACTTCTGGAAAATAATTTAATTGTGAGGCGTCGTAAGCACTGTAAGAAGTAAACAGAAGTAACCAGCTCAGGTAAATGAAACAAGAAAGAATGGTCTTAGCGTGGACCATACGTTCTTGTCAGCCGTTGTGTCTTCAGGGCTGGCCCGTGTCTTAGGACTCTCTGCTCGTGGGTTCTGTCTGGACTACCAGTTATCAAAGGGGCTGCAGACAGTTAACGCGTCTCCTCTGTGATCTTCCCAATATTTACTTATTTTGTTCGGAGGACCTGGCTGCCTCGTGCATAGATTTTCCTGATCGTTTTCATCACCTTCGTGGGCTCCGCTGCGTTTCTCTTGTAAAGTGTCTCGTATGATAGTCTGAATATCCATCCTGTCGTGCTCTGTCTAGGGGGTGCTTCATACTCTTGTTCTCTGCCGAGTCTCTACCCTGAATGTCTGCCCATTCTGTAGTGCCCCCCGGCCTCCCTGTCTCTGCCTCTCTCACTTGCTTATTGACGGTGTCAACTCCCAGCACCCATGCCGAACAGCCCAGTTCTGCGCTCTGAATTTTTTCTCACTCTGTGCCAAATGGATACATCTTCCTACTTGCCCAGAAAGCAGCTGGGCTGCTGCGGAAAGGCTGGCCTCTTGAAAGAACACCATCCCAGCACTCAACACTGAGTTTTTATCTGTAAATTTCCATTTGTTTGTTTGCTTTGTTTTCTAACTTTTAAAGTATCACTCGGCTGTGGCAAAGGCAGGCGTATATCAAGTGCTGTCGGCAAAGCATGGAGACGCTCCTCCCGTGCATTTATTGTCTACACTTTAAAGGCTTTGAGTGAGGATTACTCTTAGAATTAGGGAAGAGGGTTGAATGAAGAAAGCGTTTTAACAGGAGAAAGGATTTGTGGAGACTATAGAACAGAGTTCCAGCGGAAGAGGGTCAAGGAAGACAGAAAACAGCTAGCTTTCTATAAAAATTAAAGGGAAATCACATACAGACCCTGGAAGAGTTCAAAGACACGTAAAGACTGGCTGCCGCTCCTTTAAGTACCATTTTCCTTCGTACAAATTTCCCAAGCAACCCACCTGTTTGACCTTACTGCTCTATCATCCATATGGAGGTCTCTGGCAAAGTCCAAGGAGCTATAAACAACAACAAAAAATACAAATAAGAACCCTGGAAATAGAGACTCAGGTCCCAAGCTATGAACACAGCTAGTAAATTATGTGAAGTTACTAAAGAGTCGTCGCAGTCCTCCTGACCCTGACCTTATAGGGCTCATTCATTCTTATAAATGCGCCTGTGGAAACCAGCCTCAGCCAACGGCTTCCTTCAAGGGAAAGATATTTGCCTGTCCTCTCTTCCATCCTCCATCTTTAGGTCTGTCCTGAGATGTCGCTGTCACGTCTTGGGAATTACAGCATCAGTCTGCCACACCAGTAATGCCGTCAGCGTGACTACCTTTCTTACCGTGTGCATCACACACGGTGACTCTGTCGGTGGCCACTATTCTCCTTTGTCCCCACTCCTCCCCGTCACCCCCACGTCGGCATTTCCCTAGCCGTGTGGGATCCGGGGCCAGCCTTGAGAACAGCTCTGCCTCTCAGGGGAGAGGCTGATCGGCTATGCTCTTCACCCCGAACGAGGAGCCCTTTCGCTTGAAAAGAAAGATGTTGTATTTCCTCCCGGATGAGAATAATGAAATATTCCTTGTAAACCTGGAAATTAACATGCAGACAATACATGTCCTTCAGTTCCCTTTTATTGGTCTTCAGAGGTGAGCCCAGAAGAGCCGTAAATACGTATCAGGGTCGCTGCTGGCCTGGAGGTACTGAAACACTGCTGACAGCCAGGCCAATTGTTGCTGTCTGGTGACTCCAAGAGCCCCCTCCCATCTCCTCCCCCCACCCCCCGCCATCTCACTTCCGTCTCCCTACCCTGTTTACAGTGACTTTGAGACTGGTAAGAAGCATTTTGAGGTGACACTCCAGCCGCTGTATGGTCTGGAATGCATTATAATGCTATGTCTCAATTACAATGTTCTTTGGTTGATGCAGAAGGCATGAGCCAGGGTCCAGCCTTAGAGCACACTGCCATCTCCTGGAAAACCCTCTATACACGAGGCCTGCTGTCATTGCTCCTCTCGTGCCAGGGATCGGAAAACAGGCCTTGCTTGGTCATGGCCCGCTGTCGTTAGCACCAAAGATCTGGGTGCACCGATCTGGGTGTCCCTTCAAATGGGAACACACCAGTTCCTGAAGGAAATGCAAAGGTGTTGTATTGGCATCTTAATTAAAAGCAAGTAACTAGGTTGGGGAGGCCACTGGTGCCGAGACTGTGATTACTACTCCTGCCTTCTGCTCCCGATGCTGGTAACAGACGCTGCTTCCTGTAAATGAGTGCCTGGCACCGGTACAATCCTGCCCTCGGGATCTTGAGGAAAAGCAGCAACCTTATTCACACTATTAAGGACAGCACTGAGGACTCTGGGAAGAAGTCACCGGCCCAGGGAGAGCGTCAGAGAGAAGAGAGCCCTGAGTCCTTCAGCCATTTGCTCTGTGGCAATTGTTTATCGAGATCTCACTTTACAGACAGACTGGGATAACTAATGAGATATTTTCAGAAAGCACCAAAGACACAGAAAAGCACCTCTGAGTTTCCGTTTACACTCACAGCCTATGAAGGCCACCCAGCAGTGTCGTAGGGGGCCGGTGGATTTCCTAAGACACAGCTTTAGTGATTAGAGCTGGTTGGTTGTCAGGTTTTGGCTGGAACAAAATGCATTTGGGAAGATATCAGACTTTTCATCATGAATAAGAATAGGGTAACGGATTTCTCTGCTAACAGCTTTCTTTTGAAATAAATGATTATCCGCATAAAGACAAATACAAAATATTCTCATTAGCTGAATTAATTGATTTCAGTTAACTAACTGAATTGCTTAATTTTCACTAGCCACCCTCTCAATGAGTAGTTCTTATCTCTTGGAAGACCCTTTGAGCAATCTGAAAACGTACGTATCCTTTCCCCGGGAAAATGCGTACATGTTCCGCATATGATTTAATAAAGTTCATCACCATCATCATCAAAGCCAATTAAGATGCAGCTAGAATCCTTTTGCAAGCCTGCCTTTAAGTTTTGGGTCTCCTGGGGGAAAAGAAGGGCCACAGGAGTATTTGCAAATGAGCTGACCTTTGGGTTGGCACCTGCAAGGAACGGCCAGGAATATTCCCCTTCCCTTCCATTCCCTGGCCTTATATTGAAAATAGGTTTAAATGTTTGAGAATCCTGGATTTGCAGACACACATACCTGAGAACACCTTGCTTCAGCCTGGCTCCAGGAAAACAGAGTGGAAGCACATGTTCTGCTCTGGTACCTGGTTGGACTCATCCTTTGTTTTAACCCCCAGAGAGCAACCCTAATGCAAGTAATTTGAGAACACAGCCTTCCACGTGACAGGAGGATCAGACACCGCCTCTTCTGACAAGGTCATGGTGGTAGCCCCACAACCCTTTCACGGGGCTCTTGTATATGAAGAAAGGAGCACATCTCATGACATGAAGGGTGAGATGGATTGTAAAACCTACATTAAAATAGCGATAAAACACTGACATCCAGAATTTATCCCAAGGTTTGGGCTTCTCACCAAAGACTTGTATCTTTGGCTCTGTGTTTTCATCTTTGTCATCAGTTAATAGCAGGAAGCCTTTTGTCTTCCCTTTCTCATCTGTTGCCAGAGGCTGTATGGTCACATGAGCACGTTCTGATTCAAGCCTTCAAAGAAGTTTCTATTCTCCATTTTGGCTTTGCGTGGATCACTCCAGCAGGTTACTGGGAACGCACCCTTGTTTCTCCGTCTGAAGGTGATGCAAATGGCAGTGTTTCATATCTATATAATACTTGTAACTTTTTGGAGATTTCTCCTACTTCAGCCTCATTTCTTTCCACTTAGCAAATGGGAAAACTGAAGCGCGCATAAGTGAAGAGAAGGAGCACAAGTTTCTGGCACACAGTAATGATGATGACAAGGAAGCACAAATCGGTTCTTGTGTATTAGGCAGTTTGTTTCGCACATCACGTGTCTTGTCTCGTTTACTGTCCCCAACAGCCCTATAAAAAGGTACGATTATGATCCCTTCTTTTCAAGTTAGGAAACTGGGAGGAGATTCAGTTAGCTCTTGCCGCAATAATGCTGTGTAACAAACAACTACATGTTACCAGTCGCATGCAACAGTAAGTAGCTACTGATGTCATGCATTTCTGGGTTTTCTGGATGTTGGCTGCACTCAGCTGGGTTCAGCTGGGGTGGTTCTTCTCCCTCTGTCTCATCCTCCTGGAGCAGTGGACTAGGTGGGCCATATTCTCCCCGCGGTGCTGGTAGAGATGAAAGCAACAAAGTGGAAACGCACGAGGCCACTAAAGTCATGGACTCAGGACTCATGTGGGGCTGATTCTGCTTAACATAAAACTAACCAAAGCGAGTCACATGGGTGAGCCCAAACCCAGAGAATGGGGAAGTACACCCTGCCCAAGATGAAACCATGGCAAGAGTAGACGTAGGGAAACATGAAGAACTGGAACCCAAGCTAGCTAAGAGGCAGGGTTAGAATTTGAACAAGACTTTAAACCCAAGTTCTTAACTACTATCTTACATCACAGGGACTGAACAAAAGGCCACCGTTGTTATCTTAAAAATGCAATTTGTCCCTTTATGGATAAAATGGATTACTGTAAACAAACAAATGAGAGTAGGAGACAAAAGCTCTTAATAAGAAGCCATGGTGGAAGAATAAGAAATGGGACAGAGAAGGAATTGGTAACGATAAATCAATTACCCAGCGCTCACTATTTACAGAATACTTTGCTCCTATTTTATATCACCATTTCATAGCAAATGAGGAGAATGTCTCATTTTTGTCTTCTGTCTATACTGGCATGGGTCAAATGTTTTGAGATTCAAAGTCACTTTTAAGTCGTGATTTGGGACATGCGCCCCATTTTAGTGGCACGCTTAACTTTAGATAAGTCAGGTACACTGTACTCTCCTGGAAAGGGTGCAGGGGCCAGAAACATCAGGCTCTGACCTCAAGAGGAACAGCAGGAAAGCAAGCCAACATCGGTGAACCAGACGAAGACAAATAGAAAGGAATGGGCCAGTGGCTTAAAATGACCCACGAAGACTAATGAGATTGGGATAAAATACAGACACGGATAAAGAGTAGATGAATGACACATAAGAAACCTTTGCCTCCCAGGAAAGTAGGATGACCTAGTTTCTGTAACTTTGTAACCTCAATTTGGAGGTAGATGGCTAGTGTCAACCACAGGTAATCTCATGGAAGGTCAACCCTTGTCAGGGCCAGTTATCCAAATGTCACCCTCCAGCAAGAAGCCAATGAAGGCTGGAGAAGAGGTCATTAAAAAAGAATTGACTGACCCCCTCAGCCATCTAGGACCTTCTCACTGGGTTTCCTCCTTTTTTTGTTTTTTGTTTTTTTTTTTTTTTTTTTTGGAAGTGATCTGTTGGGACTACCTTACACAATGATTCTACTTTCCATCTCCTCTTCCCCTAACCTGAAATCATATTTAAAGGACTACTGATAACCTGCTCTTTGCTGTATATGTGTATGCCTCATTGCTGTGATGCAGAAACTTGTCTTCTAGAAGGAACAGGGAAGAGAGCCCAGAGAGCCCAGAGAGGACCAAAAACAACTCTGGGGTCAGCCAAGGAAAAAGGCAATGAGAGGGAGAGGTACTTACAAGAGAAGGGAGACAATGGGGCGCCTGGGTGGCTCAGTCGGTTGAGCGTCCGACTTCAGCTCAGGTCATGAATTTGCAGTTTGTGAGTTCAAGCCCTGCATCGGGCACTGTGCTGACAGCTCAGAGCCTGGAGCCTGCTTCAGATTCTGTGTCTCCCTCTTTCTCTGCCCCTAACCCACTTGCATTCTGTCCCTGTCTCTCTCAAAAATAAATAAACATTAGAAAAAAAATTTAAAAAAAAAGAGAGAAGGGAGACAAGATCCTCCTTCCTGGTGACATCAGTGAGGCGTGAGTCTCAGAGTGAGTCTCAGCCTCGGTGCTGAGGCCCAGCAGGTCGCCAAGATGTGGGGGAACCCTGTGGTGCATTCTGGAGTCATTCACTTATACTTTGCCTCTCTCCTCCACCCCATCCCTCCACCCCATCCTTCCATGCCAGGTGTCCTTGAAGGGCAAAACCCTCTTCAGTGGTGTCACTGTGAGACATCTTACTGATTCCAGAATAACAGAATGCTGACAAACCAGGAGACAGAAGAGAGAATATTGGGAAGACTTAGTCATTGATAATCACATCAGACATATCCTAGGCAAGGCAGGTCACCATGGGGGAGGACAGTTAACAGTTCAATATACCCAGGCATGCTTTCCTTTTTCTTGTTACTCTATGGTGAGAGTGCCCTTCCTGTACCTTGGAATTTCCCATGAGGGCTGGGGAAAGGGGTAGTAGAAATAATAGTCTCAACTCCTTACGTATAGTCAGCACTTACTCTGTGACTAGTGAGGTGGTCTAGGGTGGACAAGTGACTTTGTCGTGGAAAACCAGCCCCCTTCCAAGTGTTTTACAAACATTATCTTACTGAATGTTCTCAACAACTGTATAAGGTAGATTGTCTTAGTATTCCCATTTTATCAATAAGGCTGTTAAAACATAGGTTCAGTAACCTCCCCCAGATATAGTCATGAAGTAACGGGGCTGAGGTTTTGACCTTTTGAAGCCTTTTCAACAAGGCTTCAGAATTTTTGCCACTGACACTGCCCTGTATTCTCTCCCATAGGCGAAACCTGGGAATAGTCCATGAAAACAGTTACCTGTAGAACTCGTGTGGAGGCCCAGAGACATTGTTGCTACAATCAGGTTGACCTCATGATTAGAATGGGCTTTGGCTTTGGTTTGGGGGACCTTGAATCTAGTTTTGAATGTATGCCCAGCGCACAGTTTCAAGAAATGTTTGACTTGCTTCTTGGGAATACGATCCTTGGAATCTGTTGGAACAAATTCTGAGAGAAGCCCTTCCCTTTCCCTGGTAGAGTGGTCAGCTTTGCTTTCTGACTGACCGGTGCCCACCCATCCTTCTTCCTCTACAAGTGCCTGACTTCACTCCTTGTCTCAGTCTATATGGTTTGGGAGAGCTGATCTATGAGTAGACATGTGGCCCAGGCCTGGATATCAGCATATTCCCACTTCTTGACCCAAGGAGGCCCATTCTTGGGTCTTACTGGAACTACTGGAAAAGAGAAGCACTTTTCCTGGTAGCAGAGAGGCTAGGATACAGTCCTGGAGCTGTTAGGGGTTGCTTGTCCCCAAATGGGAAGGGTCCGCTTCAGTGAAACCAACAGAAAAAAAGCTGATACAAAATTAAAATATGAAAAATCACCAACCCTGAGAACATATTTGGAATTCCCAGATCCTTCTGTTCCTGAACTCCCTAGTCTAGACATTTCTGTTACACAAACCGATAGATTCCCTTTTTAAAGTTTAAAGCCAGATTGTTTGAGGTTCCAGTCCCTTGTATAAAAAAAAAAAAAAAAAAAAAAAAAAAAAAAAAAAAAAGAGAGAGAGAAATCTGGCTGGGACACCTGTGGACCCTTGGAGGAATCCACATACCCCTTAGTCCTAGGACTTAAGAACTCTATTCCTTCAGAAGCAGGGTCCTGGGAATTTCCTCCTGTTATCGGGGGCAGCAGCTGACATCAGATGCTTAAGGCAAAGGTCCAGAAACAACCAGATGTTTCTGGACTGAGAGTTAATTCCAGCCTTTTCTTCCCTGCTTGAGAGAGGGTTTGTTCAGGCTTATCCCCACAGCCACTGCTCCCCTGCAAGCCCCCTGGCTCCCGATTCTACTCCTCCAGTCCATCCCACCCAACCCCGTTCTGCCTCATAAAAGACTTTGAGAGCATTCTTACTTATAAAAACATAATTGAATGGGAAATCCATAGCCATTATCAGGATCTCAAATTCAAGAATGTGTCTTGCATGGGCTACAGGTCATTTACACAATCTGCCCATTTCTAAGTTCTACTCGAGATTTAAGACAAGTCGGTGAGGGGCACCTTGGTGACTCAGTCAGTTAAGTATCTGACTCTTCATTTCGGCTCCGGTCAGATCTCACGGGTTTGTGGGATCGAGCCCTGTGTCTGGTTCCACACTGATAAGGTGGAACCTGCTTGGGATTCTCTGTCTCCCTCTCTCTCTCTCTCTCAAAATAAAGAAACTTAAAAAAAAACAAAGACAACCGGGTGACATTTTCCCTGGCCCTCACCCACCTCACACAGAGGCTAAGTTAATGGCCCTTTCATTCTTAGTTCCATGTATATGGCCTCTGTTTTAGTCCTTATCCTTTTTTTTTTTTTTTTTTTAAATTTTTTTTTTTTTTTTTTCAACGTTTATTTATTTTTGGGACAGAGAGAGACAGAGCACGAACGGGGGAGGGGCAGAGAGAGAGGGAGACACAGAATCGGAAACAGGCTCCAGGCTCCGAGCCATCATCAGCCCAGAGCCCGACGCGGGGCTCGAACTCACGGACCGCGAGATCGTGACCTGGCTGAAGTCGGACGCTCAACCGACTGCGCCCCCCGGGCGCCCCTAGTCCTTACCCTTAAGTGAGGTTTACTTTTCTGTGTTTTGAACTAGACTCAAAGTCTCTTTGAGGGAAGAGACCTATCTTTCACATTTGACCTCCTTTCACTCAAAAAGTAAGGCACTCTCTGCTCATCTAGTGACGGTTTTATCCCGATTTATTTTATCCATGATTATCCCCCAAGTGTGTTCCCTGGAGCAGCAGTATTAACATCCCCAGGGAATCTTTCGAAACTACAAATTCTCAGGCCCCACTTGCTGAATCAGAAACTGAGATGGGGCCCATCAGTCCACGTTTAACAAGGCTTCCGGATGATTCTGATACGGGCAAATGTTGGAGAACTGCTGCTCTAGCCTCTTGCCACTCAATGTGTCGGGGGGTACCCGTAGCATCAGCATCGCTAGAGAGCCTGTTACACGTGAAAATTTTTCGCTCTGCCACGGATCTTTGGACGTGGCCCAAGGATCGGTGTTTTGACGTGATTTCCAGGGGACTTGTGTACTCTCGGGCAGCACTTTCGAAATTTTCAAGGTTATTAAATTACCTAGGGATCTTGTTAAACCCAAATTCTGATACCTGAGATCCTGAATTTCTGATAAGCTTCCAGGTGAGACTGAAGCTCCTGGATCGGGGACCACACTATGAGTAGCAAGGGCCTAGAGTGAAAACAGGAAGTGTTTCAGGGCTTTGGGGAAATTGTGGGAGGGGGCTGAGGGGTGTCTCTGGACCCTCCTCCCTGTCTTTGTCTGACGGATACATCATGCCGTAAGGTACATTTTTAGTCGAAATAGGAATTCTGCTGTAAAACAAATCTTTGAAGCAACCGCGTGAGAGAAAATAGTCAACCTTTAAAGTGATAGACTTGCGAACCTAATTATAAAATAAATGTCATAGGGTACATTAGCGTATGTGCAGGAAGAAGCTGGTGGATATTATGGGTTTTTTTGAACTTATTTTAAAAGCTTCTACCACGTTTCCATATTGAAGGAAATTTTGAAACATAAGATTGAAATGAAGGTTGCCCGTGTCTAGAGACCTGATTTAAAGTTGGAAAATAAACCTAAGTTTCAGCTGACGCTTCACCGTGACAATTTCATATTTCCTACTTCCTGTCTGAAACTCAGTGGTTTCCTCATTTTTCCATACTGCTTCCCTTTTGGCTTCCATAAACCCACAAGTCCATTTTCAGCATTGGTCTATTGCACCTCTCTAGCTAGGGAGGGAGGAAACAAATTTGACTTCAGACAAGTTCTCATGATCTTATAGTTCCACAATTATTCTAGTCATCCACTCCCAATGATTTCAATGCGCTTTTTTCACATTTCCGTGTTCACATAGACCCCACATTGAATCTTTCTGAATAGCACCTCTGATTTCTGTCCCTTGGTTCCATTTTTACAGCCACCAACTCACTTGAGTCTTATTTAGTTTATATGTGCACAGTATATTTTCTGAACTGTTTGCCTCAGACTTCTCCACTCCAACTGTCTCCTTCTAATTCATCCTCCCAGACTTAACTTTACATAACATGTGTTTATTTATCCTCCCTGTGCAAAAGCATCGGTATTCCCAGCAGCCTATCGGGACACTATTCGAACCGTTTGACATTCAGGATCTATAACCACCTGATTCCACCTTGACTCTCTACCTCAATTTCTCTAAGATCCTCTATCCAGTTAACTGGGTTTTCAGGGAGTTCAAACCTATGAGTACATGCTACTCTTTGCCTCCTCTGTGTTTCTGTGGTTGCTTTTGCATCAGAAAAGACAGTTCGCCTTTATTTGCACCATTATTTTGGAGCTGACTTGCTCAATTTTTTTTTTTTTTTTTTAAAGAACAAGTTCTTAGGGGGTAAAAAAAAAAAAAAAAACCTGATAAGAGCTCTATGGGAAAGGCACACGCAGCTTGGGAAGGAGTTAATACACTCACCATTTAAGCTCTTTGGGGCTTTACTTTTTATTATTATTATTTTAAACGAATGACTCCTGAGAAAGAAATAAAATTCCTTTTTCAGGGTAGCTAAGAAAAGACTATGCAGTCTTGATTACAGCAGAGTGGAAAACTGTTGTAAGTGGCCATTATTTTCTCATAAAGTTTTATCGTAACGCCAAATACTTCAGAATTTACAAGTCCATAAAGGCTAATCTTTTTTTACTTTGCTTTCAATAAAGACAAAACTGGAAATGCATATGTTTTCCTGAAATAAAAGCCTTATCTGAAACAAGATTCCTCACATTCTAGAATGATAACATCTTCAAAATACAAATATTTCTGTTCATGCAACATGGATAATCCCCAGGCATATTCTGATTATTAAATCCTAGCGCTACTTTTATTAAAGGTCTTTTTAGGAAAGTAAGACTGTATTTTGTTTGGATACTACTTCCCAAGGAGGGAGTCTTATGTTGGGTTCCCTAGATGTAGACCTCCAAGCGTGGGTTCATGCACAAATGGTTTACTCAGGAAGTGCTCCCAAGAGAAGCTGGTAAGGGATGGGGGAGAAGGACAGGAAAAGGGAAGCCATGCACAGTTGTAACTTCAGAGAACGTTCTTCGGAGGGTAACTTCAACCTCATCCCACAAAACCTCTCCAACATGAGTTACACTTGGGAGTTTTCCCCCAACCCACTGCAAGGGGACAGAACTTTACACTCATGAATTTAATGGTTCCCATCCAGGCAGTGGCTAGGGGTTTCTGGTGGTAGGTACAAATCCCATACACGTCTTACTCTCTGTGACTATAGGAGAAGTAGGTGCAGTAGCCAAAAGTAGTCATCAGAAGATGAGTCACACATGTGTGAACGGTTGGAGGCAAAAAATACCTCCGGGGCAGAGATAGATACAGGAGAAGGGGCCTGAAGGGATACGGATGAAGCATTGGCGGTGGCCGCTGGACGGTGCTTCCGATATCCTGGAGCCAGAAAATTCCTACAAATATGAAATTCTCAGTAATTATTTGATCAACCAACAATTATTAAGAGCAGTGTGGCCGCGGTCATGCTACTTTTCTTTGTCCCGATTTCGTCTTCAAATAAATAAACGTACCCAACAGGAATCGTATGAGTATTGCACGAAGTAATATGCAATCAAGTATTTCAATCACTTCATAGGGAAGCGGAAGTGAGTGATTATTCATTTTTATTTTTTAACTTCTTTACATTTAGCATTGTGATTGTATATATGTAGGCAGTGGGCTTCTCTTAGTGTCATGATACATTCATGCCAGATTACAATGTGTGCATGAGATGCGAATCATACTGGGGTGATATGAAGGATACATTTTTAGGAACATATCAAAAGATGGCTAAACTGCACAAGAAAAGGAAGGGAAACAGGAGCTCGGTCATACATAGCAAAAACAAAAATATAACTCATCTTGCCACTGATGTAGAAAAAAAATAGGAGTTAGAGGTTTGCCTACCATCTGAATTTATCATTTTGCATCATTTTAAACTCTAAATTTACCTATAAGTCAAGAAGATTTAGATCCTTTGTAGGAACAGTTATGGAAAAAAAACACACTAAGAGAGTTTGGTGGAAGGAAAGAAATAGTAACGGAAAATGCAAGATATTCAAACTTTCTTAAAAATTAAAGAAAAGGCACCATGGAGGCGCCTTTATTAGCACCGAGAAATTATGTTGAACCACATAAAATCACCAACACTTGGACTTTTTGACCTATGAAGACAGCAATTTCATATGACCCAACCTAATACCTGTTGGGAGACAGTCATCTATGGACTTCTCTTGCTCCTACGCATCTTGCTGCCTACGCCAAGGATGCAAGGTTCTGACCACTCTTCACCTGGCCCGTTTCTCTGAGTTGTGTTTGCAGCAAGCAAGCAACTGTGAGTGATAAGGAAGTGTCTCCTTCTGGGATAAAGAGCAGTCTTGCTGACTGCTTGCTGTAAAAGCAGTGAAGTGCTCAAGCTCAGTGTTTCCTTCCTATGACACCACTCACTGCAAGAGCAGGTGTCATCTGGGCTCTTTTGGAACTTGAGAGCAAGAGGAACCAGTGCAAATACGTTGATGCTCAAGCTGCTTATTGCGCCGTGAGTAATGTTGTCCGGTGTCTCTGACTCAGGAGGCGCATGTCTTTCAACATCCGTGAAGCAGTGACAAGCTAAGTTCTTAGCTTTAAATCGGGGTAATATCAAATCCCAGACCCAGCAGCATCACAGTACAAACTTGAGACACTCTCAAGTTTGCATTAATTACAGCAGTGGTGAAGTTTCCCCGACCTACTGCCATTTAAGACCAGGAAGTTGAAAGCTTCCTTAAGAAAGATCTGTGTGGGGAGTGCCTGGGTGGCTCAGTAGGTTGAGCGTCCGACTTCGGCTCAGGTCATGATCTCGAGGTTAGCGAGTTCAAGCCCCGCATCGTGCGTGCTCGTGCTCGATGCTTTCAGTGCGGAAGCTGTCAACTCAGAGCCCTCTTGGGATCCTCTGTCCCCCTCTCTCTGCCCCTCCCCTGCTTGCATGCGTGCCTGCTCTCTTTCTCTCAAATAAATAAACGTTTTCTTTTTTTTAAAGAAAGATCTGGGTGGTTGTTTATCACCTTTAGATCTTTGCTCTTAGGATCCTTTCACAAGAAGTAAAAAAACTTCCAGAAAAAGTAACATACATGTCCTGGCCCTCAGATCTCCTCATGCTCTCAAAGCCACGGGAAGCCCCCCAAGAAAGCTATGATTGTGTCCTAGACTCTTGGGAGAATCCATGTAGGAGGTTTCAGGCAAGCTAATAGCTTGCATTTCCATCTGCTCCCTTCTAATTATATTTGTCCATAGGCTCAGTCTTTAGACATGAATTAAGTTTTGTAGGTCAGAGTTTCTATAGACTTGGAGGCTCAAATCGTTAAAAGACAACCACAGAAAGTAAAACACAGGCTAGATTAAGGCTGATAACCTGTGTCCCGAGGCACAGCTCCTTGGCTTTCTTCTTGAATGTGGCACTGGTGGTCACAGTAGGTTTCTTCCCTCCTGGGTTGACTACTGAGGAGACCCTACCGTTTTCTCCTGACAATGCCACAATTGTGGAGTTGGCATTTTCATGTAAATAGCTGCTGTCTGATTCATTAAGCCCTATTGCCCCTGACATTTTTTTTTCTTTCTGACCCTCATTAGCCGCACACTGGCAACACAGGAAGAAAGAAAGAGGGCAAAGAGAGGCAATAAAAGGGTTACGACCAAGAAGTATATTGTGACTGTGACCAACAAGGAAATTTGGAAATGGGTGACTGAACACCCAAGGATGCTCTGTCGGCTGGTTACAGCCACAACATTTGTTCAAAGCCTGAATGGTGCTTAGCACCATTTCAAGGTGTCGCATAGAGATACATGGGAAATGACAGTCATAGACACTACCTTAAGAGCACTTACAGTTTAATAGACAAGATAGTACAATTAAATGCCTGTATTCCCATATATGTACGATCCGGCCCTTGCTTACCTCTCTACTTACTCTATTTCTCTCATAGTATCTGTCACAAGCTACAATATTCAGTTTATTTATTTGTGTGCTTAATCATTACGGCTCCCCTGAGCTGAGATTTGCCTTGTATGCAACAGGGTGTCCATTCCAATTATTTACGGCTACCATCCCCAATCTCACCCACTGAAATAGAAATTCCCAGAGGACGGGGACCATGTCTATCTGATTAACCACTGTAAGCCCAGAGCTTAGCAAAATGTACCTAGCAGATTCTCAAAAAAATTTTTCAAGTAAACAAACAAATAAAATATTGAATAAATTAAGGCAGCAACAGCTACATAGAGGGATTACATAGCCTCTTCTGAGTGCCGCTCGTCATTCGATGATGCAAAATTGAGTGTGAACCTGGTTCAAAACCACAAGCAAATTTCTCAAAATATTTCGATGAGAAAAAAAAAAAAAAAAAATCTCCAGGCCCTGAAACTGACCGCAGATGCGTAAGTGAGCGCGGCCAGGATCAGCAGACCTTCCTAGCTAACCGATAGATTCATGAGCCGCTGAACTTTGGTCTGATCGTAGCAGGATTATAGCAACAACGAATACTCTTGTAAAGTAATAAAAATTGATCACCAGCAAAACACACATGAAAATGCAAACGTGATTCGTCTTTATTGAAATGGGAAGTATCTTTGGTTGAATTATTCGATTCCTCCTTAACGATAGCCAAGCACCTTCGCTGCAACCACGTTCTCGTCACTGGGGCTGAGCCGGCGTGGGGAGCATGCGCTCAGAGAAGAGACATGAAGGAGACTAGCAGGCCCAGCACCACGGCGGAAGATGCTGCCTTTCCAGCACTGTCCGTGCCCCAGTATTTCTCATAGACGTCATCCAGGACCGAGAGTATAGCTGCCATGCTCTCCTCGCAGGTGGCCTGAATCTGTCCTTCTGGCAGAACAAATCCGTATGTACCATTGTCCCGCAGCTCAAACGTGTATGAGAAGGGGATCCCAATGTCCCGAGCCCAGTCTCTTGAAGACCCGGATGTGGCATCTACAAACAAAAGCATGAAGGCAGAGGTAGAAGTTATACTGGGAAAGGACACGTCTCCATGGCCATTTCAGGGAGGAAAGGCTCGGTGCAGGAAAATGAGTAGACTTTTTCTTTTTTTTTTTTTTTTTTTTATTTTTTTTATTTTTGGGACAGAGCGAGACAGAGCATGAACGGGGGAGGGGCAGAGAGAGAGGGAGACACAGAATCGGAAACAGGCTCCAGGCGCTGGGCCATCAGCCCAGAGCCCGCCGCGGGGCTCGAACCCACGGACCGTGAGATCGTGACCTGGCTGAAGTCGGACGCTTAACCGACTGCGCCACCCAGGCGCCCCTGAGTAGACTTTTTCATAGTAAGGATTCATGGGTAGTTGTCTTCTCCCTCTCGTTGAAACGAAGCCCCCGTAGGGCAGGAATTACGTCGTGTCTAACGTCTCTGTTCCCTCTCGCCCGTCTCCCAGAGTACCTCGCATCATGCCCGGCACATAGCAGAGGACTAGTTAAGCTTCTCAGCGGAATCAGAAACTAGGAAAACCCAGCATTATATGGCAAGTGAACTGACATATAAAGGAACTGAAGCAAAATGAGCAACAGGGAAAATATTATGCAAATATCATCCAGGTGGTCCTCAGGTGGGTGGGAGATGTGGTGGCTGAGGATGGGGAAAAGCAGTGCATTGTCCTTTTAACTAAATTTTTTATTGTCTTAGATCCTTTCTCCGAGCCCCACCTTCTTTGCTTTCTCAGCCTGATAGGTCCTCTGAGAACTGAATCAACTGACCAAGGGTCACTGGAAAATGTCCTTCCTGTTAACTCCTGTACCTTCTCACTTGCCAGCTCTTTTTAACTGAAGCCAGAGGGAGTTCTGGTATGCGCCAGTGTATTAATTTTTTTTTTTTCTTTTAGCTCACACCTTATCCCTAGAGAGCACAATTCTAGATTGATACAGATTCCCTTTTATCCTCAGTCATTTTGATTTGTACAACTTCCTGTTGACCTCTGGAGCTCTTCCGTCCTTCTCCTGCCCATCCCACTCCCCAAAGTCCACTGGTTTCTTTTGTTCCTTAGATACTATTGAAGAGGAGAAAAAAAAAGCTACTTACATAAAATATCTGCACTCGATCCAACTCTATAATTGGTTCCATGCTTTTCTTTCAATGCATTTGCTGCCTTCTGTCCAACTTGGATCTGTAGGTGGGAAATGCAGAGACAGATATCTGGTGTTAAAAATAAATCCAACAATCCAGAGGGTTTCATATTTTGTCCAAATCCTTTTCCAGAGTTCCAGACCATCTTCCTAACTTCCTATTGGACCTCTATACCTAGGTAGCCTGCTGGTACCTCCGACTCAAAACATTCACACCCAATTTCATCATTCCCCCACTAATAAGGCTATTCTGGTTTCCATATTTCTGATGCCCCATGCTCCTGCAAACACATGTAAAATCTTGCCCTCGCCTTTGACTCTCCTTCTTTCAAATGGTTACCCAGTTGCATCTCCAGTGCCATCACCCTATTTCAGTCTCATTACCTCTGAAATGGACTATTGTCATCTTCTAGTAAGTTTCCCTTCCTTTCACCAATCCTTATCCTAACCGATCTCCTCTGGCTTCCAGGTGAACTTCTATAGAGTAGAACTATGATCATGATCTTGCTCAAAAGCCCTACGCTTAGCTGCCCATTGAATTAAGCCCAAGCTTCTCAGTTTCATATTTGAGATTGTAGGCTTATAGAATTTCAGAGCTGGAAGCAACACCCTTCCTCACACCTACCACCATGTTACCTGACTACACGGGAAATCCGTCAGAACCGGATGATTTCTAATGTTCCAACCTTGCTCTCTGCAGACCCTTTTCTGAGATCACAGCCACCAATACTGAGAGATCAAGTGCATTGGCTATGTTTAGTAGCCTTCTGATAAATCTCCTCACGTACCCTTTCAACAGTCTTCTCTAAGTATTCTCCACCCCTGACTCCCTAATGTTTCCCCTTAGATTCTACACAAACACCACCCAAATCCTCCTCCCCACTCCCTGCCTAGACTGGGGTCTACCTTGGCTTTCTTTACCTCTTAGGGCAGCCTGACTGCTCTTGGAGATACATCAGTTCCCCTGACTTCTGACTAGGGATGAGTCTAACTTTAAATCTTGTCTTTTCCTTCCTGGTCCTGTGTTGTCCAGCTGCATCCTAAGGTATGACAGAGTGGCGCCTGGGTAGAGTAGGGATAGGCACAATGAAATTCAAAAGGAAGAGTGAAAAAGGTAGTAAGTCGTGGTGGGTCACATACAGCAGTTGAGAGCAGCATCCTTAGGGCATTTGGGACTTTCTGCGTGTGGTGAAAATAGAAGAAAAAACATTCAGCTGAACATATGTATTTAAGATTTTCGCCTCTTTACTCAATACTGAGAATTCCGTCTTGGGCCATTCACCTTCTCTCTCTCTTCCTGAAAAGAGATTCTACGTCTGGCTTAGTTCCTGGTCTCACGTTGTGCAGAATTGACATGATGGGTAGTAAGGGCTAAAGACGCACAAGAAATAAAGCTGGTTTTCATCATTAACACTGCAAAGGGGTATAAGAGTCGTTTGTAGAAGAAGAGAAAATGATAAGAAGGAGAAGAAAGTCAGAGAGGGGATTTCTGGAGACAGAAATTCTGCTAAGGAAATAAAAATGAAAGGTGAAGAGAAAAGATCAGGGTAGTTGCTGTCCGTAAGTGAAATGAACAGCCAGGGGAAACAATTTCTGTGATTTACCAGCTATAGTTCCTTTCGAAGTTCTTTCAAAGTCCGGTAGAGATACAAATTGCTTTTAATTATTTGTCATTCCTACATGTCTCTGCATTTCTTTGAGTGAAACTACATGCTAACTGGTCCGTGTGGGCCTTAACTTGTATTTGGATTATATGGACCAGTTCCAGGCTACATTTTCCTTCCAAATGGCACTTGGATTTTTTTTTTTTTTTCTTCTGCAGTTCACCCCAGATGATGATTTCCCTCTTCTGATTGCCAGCCATCACTTATTTTATCCTACGTAATTCCTTTCCCTCAAATCCTGGCTGTGAACTTCTGATTTTTTTTTTTCAATGATTCCATTAGCAATTCTAATGGGGAAGTCGATAGGAGTAGGAAGAATAACATAGAATAACATATAGGAGAAGTATACAATGGTGGCCCTAGCTTATAGATTTGGTCCTTTCCAAGAAGATAAAATAAAATGCGAAGATTCTGACTTCTATCTTTAGGGGTGGACCTCCTGATTATTCTTCCCTCTCCGTTTGACACTATACCCCGAGGCCATACAGAGCCAATTTCTCTGCTGCCTTCTTCTCAGCCTACAGGAACTTCAGTCAAAATAATAAAAATCCCTTTGCCAGTAGCACATAGTTTACATTTCTAAAGACCTCAGGCCTCCTTCATAACTCCTTCACTGGGCCCAGAGAATTTCCTATAGCCGTATATGCCCAGGCAGACACACACAAAAAAGGTTGATGAAGGCCCTGGCATGTGTGTGGGGGGATGGAGCTTGGGATGGAATCTAGAAGTTGAGAAGGAAAGGGTTCAAATGAAAGAATGTCCGCATTTAAAACATTAGAATTTTTACAGCTATTCTAATTTCCAGAGCCATTTAGAACAGGGCTATATATAGTTATGTTTCCCCTACTTAGTGATTGCCAAGTTGTCTATCATGCAGTGTAATATTTATCATGATTTCTACAAATTTCTGGTTTTGTAAATATATGGAGATTAATTGCTAGTCTCTGGTAGTTGTAAATAGTACCCAAACTGGAAATCTCCTTAAACAGTTGGCTTGATTCCTTGCCTCTGTGCACTCTATCAAAGCTTACCCTTAGGTTCTTAACCCAAAACCACTGCTAGCTAGCTTCAACAAGGTTGACACAAGGTGGCAAAAATTTCACACTGTCTTTTTTAGAGATGATTGTTTATGCTAACTCTTCAGCTCCTGAGGCTATAAGAGATACAGAATTGAAGCAACCTTTCTCAATTCAATGTCCCAGTTTCTGCCTGTCGTCCTAAAGTGTTCTCGGTAATTCCCACCTTGGAGTTACCGTCCAGTAGTGGTGAATCTGTGTGACAGGTCTCTCCTGCCCTCTTGCCTCTTCTAGCCTGTGGCCAGAGGGCTCTAACCAGAGAGCCAACAGCACAAGAACCTCTCACCTTTGCATACAAACTTTGCAAAATGGTCACCTAGTATCTGTTTTCCTGAGCCACAAAAGGAACAAAGTTCCCTAAAATTATACCGGAGTTACAGGCTGCTTTTTTATTTTGCTGGTGGAAGGCGTGTCCCATCAAAGATCTATCACGGCCTGTCTTTGGTGGTTCATTTGTGTTTGCCACAGATCCCTTTGAGCAGAAAGTAGACATCTACAACAAATGCCACAGAAACCGGGATATAAAAAGGGCTCTGGGCATCTCAGCTGAAAGCTCTGTTTCTACAGTTTCCTTTACAGAAGAAATGAGATTTCTAGAGCTCAGGGATAGGAAGAACTAGGACACAGTGGTCTGGGCATCTAAGTTGATAGGAGTTCCTAGAAGTTGCAAGCCGTTTCAGAGCAGAGAGGCAGTATGAAGTGACTAAATGAATGTAGCCTCTGGAGTCTGAAGACATGAGTTCCAGTCCGGACTCCACCGACCACTGCCTGGGTCCCCAGGCCTCTGTGATCGCAATAACAAGTGTTGATGAGCATGTGGGGCAATTCCCTTGCCGGAATAGAAAATGGTGCAGTCCCTATGGAAAACAGTATGTTCCTCATAAAATTAAAAATGATTCATCGATTCATTTGATGATTCATCGATTCCATGTCTGGTGGTATACCCCCAAAATTGAAAGTGGGATCTCAAAAGAATATCTTTGTATACCTATGTTCATAGAGGCATCATCTGCAATAGCCCAAAGGTGGAAGCAATTCAAATATGCACTGATGTATAAAGAAAATGTGATACGTACACATGATGGAATACTAAGCCTTAAAAAGGAAGGGGATTCTGACATATGACACAACATGGATGACCCTTGAGGGCATTATGCTACAGGAAATGAGCCCGTCACAAAAAGACAGATATCATAGGATCCTACTTGTAGGAGGTTATCTAGAGCGGTCAAGCTCCTAGAAAGTGAAAGCAGAATGGTGGTCGACTGGGAGCTGTTTTTAATGGGTAGCGAGTGCCAATTATGCACGACAAAAGAGTTTTCTCGAGATTAGTTGCACAATAATGTGAATGCACTTAACACTCCCGAACTGCCCGCTTAAAAATGGCGAATTTTAGGTCATTCCAATTTTGTCAAAATTAAAAATCGAAAAAAAAATTAATGCTTTACAAAAGATACCAAGCATTCCAACAATTCTAAATGTCCTCTCCCTTTACTCTGTGTCTTTTGTCCTCGGGTTCCTGAAAGGGCAAAGACACCTGTCCTTTTCAGCACTTTTGCCCGGTGCTCGGGTAAACACAGCTTCAGAAGAGCCAGGTGAGACAAAGTGCAGTTTCCCTGCCCGGCTTGGGCCTCGCGGGCGCTCCCCCTTACAGACATTCCTAGGCAAATACTAGAAGCAGAGCTTAGAAGAAAATAAAGCATTGTGTTTAGCAGAGAAGAGAGCAGATATTATTTAGCCATGTTATTTTAGATATGCCATATTCCACTAACAGCTGGCAAGTTCTTTAAAGCACGGTTCAAAAGCTATAATTGCTGAACGGAGCTTCAAGAGAATTTACAGAAATGAAAGCACATTCCTGCAGATTATTAACATAATCGTCTCATTTATATTATAGACGAATACCTAAGATGTCTCCCAACTTGACACTTTGTGAAACAGGTAGTTAATTAATGTAGGTAAAGCAGCATTTAACCTGAAGCCTTCCCAGCAGGCGTCTGGCAAGGTGTAAAAAGCAGACGAAAGAAAATAAGGAAGAGCGGGGAGAACAAAAGCGGGGCTGGAGCCAAAATCTCGAAAATGGAAACCGAGGAAAGGAAGGCAGGGGTCCCATGGAGGCTTTTGTTAAGACTCTGCTGCTGTGGGCTTACCAGCTCCTCGTGGTTACTGGACTTATTTTTAGTGTAGCCATAAGGAGTGAGAATGAGCTGCCCAAAAGAGTGCATGGTCAGGAAGCACACGATGTTGTCCTTCTTGCTCTCTATTAAGCTGGAGACAGCTTTTGTCTCCGGTTCCGATACCGGTCCTGTCCCGCAGAACGTTATATCTTGGCAGTTTCTAGATGCGCCGATGCCTGGAATATACGGGACACCACGGGAAGGTCAACATGATGCCAGCTGAGAACTGAGGACAAGGAGTCACCCTTGCTCAGGGCAACCCGTGGGTGGAATCAGGGTTTTTCCTGGCTTGTCGAAGTTAGTTCCGGTCAAATTCGCGAACGAGGATGGTCACTCGAGGAGGAACTCAGAAAGGCAGGAGGGCTGGCGTTCAGACTTAAGAGACAAACTCCACGCTTCCATGGGCTGCGGGGGGCGATGCAAAATGAAATGGCATTCCTTTTACTTAAATCTGTGCGGGGCCCTGAAACAGACGTTTGGGAACCAGTTCGTGGGTTCCCAGGTCAGGCTCTGCCATAGCCTTATTGGCCTAAGTCTCTTTCACTGACTTTCTGGCTTCCACATCATGAGAGTTATTTTGCAAGGACGCAGTAGCCTGTTCTCACTGATAGTATAAGGACCATCAGCCGCACACCTTGTACGCACTGGGCACTGTGGTTGGCTCCTCCTCTGTGGAAACTGATCAAATCTCCACAACAATCTACCGATTGGATGGTATGACTACGGGCCACATTTTATTATTTTATTTTATTTTATTTTATTTTAGCTTAGTTTAGCTTAATTTAGCTTAGTTTAGCTTAGTTTAGTTTAATTAATTAATGAATTTATTTTGAGAGAGAGAGAGGAGGGGAAGGGGCAGAGAGAGAGAAGGAGAGAATCTTGAGCAGGCTCCACGCTGTCAGTGCAGAGCTCGACTTGGGGGTTTTGCATCTCAGGAGCCATGAGACCATGACCTGAGCCGAAATCAAGAGTTGGATGCTTAACCAACGGAGCCCCCCGGGGCGCCCCCACCACCCCAGGCCCCATGTTAAATAAGAGAAAACTAAAGCAGAGAAAGATGAAGCAATTTTTCCAAGACCATACAGCTGTCAAGTCTGAATTTTAACCCTTATCATCTGGTTTTTAACCAGACTGCTCTGAACTATTTTTTTTTTTACCTCTTTATTTGCTGCTGATTCCTTGGGGATGTTGAGATTCAGAAACATGAAAATGCTTTAAGAAAGAAATGTTTGCCTTATTTACTTCTGCCTCCCTGCTATAAAAATAATCTGCACGGATAATTCTCTGACTTTTCTTTTCTTTATGAAAATTCGTATATTTAAAAATAAGGTGTGGGGCACCTGGGTGGCTCAGTTGGCTAAGTGTCCGACTCTTGATTTCAGCTCAGGTCATGATCCCATGGTTCATGAGAAAAACCCAGCATTGGGCTCCATGTTAATAGTGTGTAGCCTATTTGGGATTCTCTCTCTCTCTCTCTCTCTCTCTCTCTCTCTCTCTCTCTTTCTCTCTCTCTCTCTCCCTTTCTCTCTCTCTCTCTCTCTTTCCCTCTCTCAAAATAAATAAACTTAAAAAAAAGAATTGAAGTTTTAAAAAATAAGTAAAAATAAGGTGATAGATTTCAAACATATTCACTTTGATCTAGGTTTTCTTTGCCCTTGTTTACCCCATCCCACTTGATGAGAGTCCTGCATTTGAGTGTTGCTGGTTCTTACTATATAGATGTCATTCCTTAGAACAAAAACACTGGTCAAGAAGTCCAGAGAGTTGTGCAAAATTAGCTGTCTACTTTTGTAAATTATATCTCTAGTAGTTCACCTCGGTCCTAGCTTCTCCTCTCTGTTTTTTGTTCAGCAGGTCATCTACTAAACATGTACTTACTGCACCACGATACATTGAAATTTCGATTGAGATCTGTCCCAAAACATGTGCCATTATTGTGTGATGAACGGGATTTCCTCCAAAGCCGATCCTGTAACAGAGGAACATAGAGATGCTGCTGTTCTAAGGTCTCATAAATCACAGTGTTGGTAATGACTGGGTGGCTCTCAAACATAAAAATATTCTCTAGGATTGTCTGGAAAAACTTGCCTTTAACATAATGAAGCTTGTGCATGTAATTTTTAGTCTCACAGAGGGGCCAGCAACCCCCAATAACAGAAACATCTGTACAATCCAAGCGTACCTACATGTAAACCATCAAATTGGAGGGAGTATGGCCTTTTCCTCATGAGCAGATGAGCAGTGCCTGGTGGACGTGATCTGCTTAATCAGGGATAGCTTCAGAGAGTCATTTTTTATGTCCGAGTGATACAGGATGAAAGGTAAATAGCTTGGCAGATGGAAAAGGGCTGTTCCAGGTGTATCAGTGATGGTCTCTGCACATTTCTGGAAGCAAAAGACTGATGAGCAGAGATGAAGATAAAGACAAGTTTCTCCAGACAAGCTCAGAGGAAAGAATTTGATTCACACCCACGCCGAAAGCCTATTGCAGAGAAAGGGGTCCCAGGAACAGCTTTTGGAGGAGCAAAGAGAGAGAGGGAGGAATGGATACTCTTTAGAAACAGGGCTTCTTGTTTGTGGAGTGATATGCTTTAGTGAGATTTTAAAGAGGAAGCTTTCTACTAACTAAAAACCTTACGAGATATTGGTTCCCTGTGTGAATGATCACAATGAAAAATGAAAGTTGGGTTAGAGTTTATATATCATTTGTGCCCCTCATGCTTCAAAACTAGGTGGATACTAGGCAGCATATGAATCTTACACCAATCTGGCAAGCAATCCCCAAACTTTAAGGAGGTGGAGTTGGAGTTGGAGAAACGTTAACTCTGGCTGGAAAACTGGGGATACGTTAAAAACAAACAAACATAAAAATATGTGTTGGATTTCAACTGTAAAAAGACCTCAGCTCTCTCAATCCTAAACCCGGTGTAGATTGTTGGCTTAACATTATTGAGTTGATTTTTATTCCAAATGGGGTTTCTTTCTTTCCATGGCCACAAAACATGTTGGTCGCTCCAACGACTAAGGTCAGAAAAACGAACCTGAGTCAAGATCTAGTTCGTGAACTCATTCCAGAACCAGACTCGACGTACTCACAGTTGTCCAAGTGTAGATATAACCATCTATGTTCAGAATGGGAAGCACATAAAAGTCCAGGTTTCTAAGCAACTTTTTTATCCTTGAGTCGTCTTTATAGTTTTGTAGAATCTGAAAATTTAAGGAGAGAAAACATTTGAATGCTCCTGGGAAGAGATATTTTCTTTCAATTTTCTAACAATTTCAACTTAATTACAAGAGGTGATTGCACATGGAACTTCTACCCTTCTACCCTCCAGCCTGCCTCAGTTGTCCTGTTTGTTCTGATAGTGGTTCTCAAGCTTCATTGTGCATCAGAATCACCTGGAGGGCTTGTTAAAATATACACATCCTGGCTCTCTTCCCTCCTTTCCATCCCCTACCCCTAATTCCCTAGGTCTAATGTGGTAAGAATTTGCATTTCTAACAAGTTCCCAGTTATGTTGATGCTATTGATCTAGGAACCGCACTTTGAGAACTACTCTTTGTAGGTATCTTTCTGTTGGTTTCTCAAGACTTATAGGGTCCAGCTAATAGGTAACAATTCACTGAGCAAGGTATTTTCCACATGCTAAATCTCTCCATCCATACAACAGACCCCCTGAAGAAGCCACTCCATGCTCCTTCTGCTGGTGAAAAAGTAGGGATCCTAGTGTTAGAAAAATTGCCCAAAATTATTTGAAAAAGACAGCACCAGGCTTTACTCATCTCTGACTTCCAAGGTGTGTTGTCATATACATTTAGGTATGTTAACCTTCCAGTAAAAATGATTTGGGATCCACTAAAAAGAGATCAGAATACCTAACCCAGTTTTCAGTAAAGCTCCTTATACATTCCATGTTCCTCGGGGTGAAGGAGTAATTCATGTCTACATGTGAAAGAAGCATGCTTTCTAATAGCTGTTTGTGACAGGTATTTTGTTGGGGGTTAACCATTATAAGAAAACTAAAGAGGGACGCCTGGGTAGTTCAGTCATTTGAGCGGCCAACTTCAGCTCAGGTCATGATCTCATAGTTTGTGAGTTTTAAGACCTGTGTCTGGCTCTGTGATGACAACTCAGAGCCTGGAGCCTACTTTGGATTCTGTGTCTCCCTCTCTCTCTGCCCCTCCCCCCCTCTCAAAAATAAATAAGCATAAAATAGAAAAGGAAGAAAAGGAAGCTAAAGACACTTACTTCTTTCACAAACCATTGGCAAAAAGCTGGGGCAATCCATTCCCTGGCATGAATTCCACAGTCCATCCAAATGATCTTCTTGGGATTATTGGATGGTTGGCTGATCTGGAGGGACATTCATGCTCTGTTACCAAACAATCGCTTATAATCATAAGCCACCGTGCAAAGTTATCAGGGTTTGTTTATTCCCCCACAGGTCCCTTTCTTCCTCAACTCTGTGGTTCCAAGCACGAGGCAGGGATGATGGCAGAGACATTTACCGATATGACCCTTTCCATGGCTGCTCTTGCTCTCCTGCTAGGTACCTTGGCTGCTATTCTTAGGACCATATTCTGACTCCCCATGTCCCCCACCCAAAGCCTGGCCTTCCCTTCACCCCTATTTCCTAATTATAAATAAAGGCAGAAACCCCCAAGTTATAAACCAGGAGACCAAGTCTTTATAAACCTTATAAAGGCTTACCACATAGGATTCACTCAGAGTGGTAAAGTACCTACAAGAGGTAAGGTTCAAGTAGTTAAAAATGAATCCGGGTCTTCATTTAAACTTCTTGGAACTGTTGGGGTGTCTGGGTGGCTCAGTCGGTTAAGCACCCGACTTCGGCTCAGGTCATGATCTCATGGTCAGTGAGTTCGAGCCCCGTGCCGGACTCTGTGCTGACAGCTTGGAGCCTGCTTCAGATTCTGTGTCTCCCTCTCTCTCTGACCCTCCCCTATTCATGCTCTGTCTCTCTCTGTCTCAAAAATAAATACTTTAAAAATTTTTTTTAACTTCTTGAAACTGTGAATGGATCCAAATACATAACCTCCTGCAATATCTACTAAATTCATTAACTTCCCCTATTCCTTAGAGACTCTTCCAATCCCAGTCAACCAAATCTTCTTTCCTTTCTCCCTGTGCCATTCTTGAACATCAGTTCAGCCTTACTCCAGTAAGAAAGATCCCCTCCTCTTTCAGAGGGGTGGGGTGAGTGGGGATTAACCTGGCAAGTGTGGATTCCCTTTGATGGAAAAGAGGTTGTGAACACTCCCAAGTTTGTAACAGTCATATCTGTTTTGAATGTAAATGGCCTAGACTCTAGTCATTGAAAGCCTTTGGAAGAGGTTGATCAAGACTCTCCCTCTTTATCAATGAGAAATTTACAAATTGAGATAAATACAAGACTGGATTCATCATATTCAAGGAACCTTTTCCCTCTAACCTCACCCATTTTCAAAACTGCCAGCATATTTCCTAATCCACCTTTTATCTTAACTCTCTTTTATAATTACCCCTTTTATGAGTGCGTGTATTTGGTGATTAGTTTCTTTTTATTGCTTCCTTATTCTTTAAAATATGCCCCAGGCAGAGGATATTTACACATCTTTTTTGGCTGACTTAGCTCAGAGTTTGATGGCCTATTGAAAATCAGGTAGGTAGTGAATGAACCAATCATTCACTCGATTCCTGAGTAAATTCTATTTCAGAGCCAATACAACTTATTTTTTTGTAGTTATAGATAACTCTCAAATTTGGGAATGTGCTTTGTAAATTAATATGTCTACAATAAGTGGTAATAGGGCAGTGAACCAAGGAATTAAGGTAATTCTCAGCCTTCTCACTCACCTTCAAATAATACATGGGCCGGGTCTCATAGGTCATTCCCAAGAAATGCTGTGTCACGACTTCTGCGTACTTCTCACTTATCTGGATCATCCACTGATAGATCTGAAACAGTCAGGAAGGACTGCGGATATCAATAAGAAAATCGTTTGCTTGCCTCTAATTAAGATAACTGCTTCTCTCATTAAGAAACTGAACTCTGGACTATTTGTTCTACATTACAACGACTGTGTGCTAAACAAACTACAGGACTCAACCAATAAACTACCACTGACTGCCTCCCATTTTCTTTAAAGATCTACTCTGCCACCCAATCTTAGAACACCTTATTGAACTTTACAAATAAATTATTGAGAATTCATAGTTTCAATAATCCACTGATAACAGGGAATATCAGAACATCATACTGGGGCAACTGGGTGGGGTGGCTCAGCCAGTTAAGCAACCGACTTCGGCTCAGGTCGTGATCTCACAGTTCATGGGTTTGAGCTCTGTGTTGGGCTCTGTGCTGTCAGCTCAGAACCTGGAGCCTGCTTCAGATTCTGTGTCTCCCTCTCTCTGCCCCTCACCCACTCATACTCTGTCTTTCTCTCTCTCTCAAAGACGAATAAACATTAAAAAATTTTAAAGAAAAACATCGTACAATAACAGGTCCTTCAAATGGTCACAAGCCTCTAGGCTTCCATGTGGTACCCAATCATGCCAGAAGTTTCAGTCAGGCTTTTGGGGGATCTTTTTGGATCCCAGCAATATCCTTTGCTAATGCCCGTGGATCCAAGATTAGAGAGGATATGCCCTTTACAGAACATGCCAATAGAAGTTCCTCAATCAATCCCAAATCAATCATTTTGATTCATGTGAGGAGACCTGAATGGATGTTGATTTAATTAAAAGTCTTACACGATGCTTGGAAAAGCAGTCTTATACCTTCACCTGTATGTCAGTACTATGGGATTCTATAATGGCGAATGGAATAAGGGAATTCGTAAACATAAAATATATTAGGATAGCCATTATCCTATTGAGTGTGGGACAGTCCCACACTCAATATCTGTATAGTTGAAACATCTCTTCCAGAAGAGTTATGGTAAATAGCAATAATTACTTTGGGATAACAAATATTCTATTCAAAGAATTTGTATCTCGATTGAGATACATGGAATATCTGTGATAAAATTTCGTTATTATAACACTAGTAATAGGTCAGTGGGGTTTTTTCAACTCAGTTCTGTTAACTGAAGAGAGCAACAGCTTATCACGTGGGTATTGTGCATGCTTCTTGATGGCACTGAGTCAAATGAAGGTGTCTTAAGCCGTGGGAGGGCTACAAATAACAGCACAGCAGCAGCAATTATGTCTTTATTGTTTAATTTTTTAAATGTTTATTTATTTTTGAGAAAGAGAGAGACAGAGTGTGAGTGGGGGAGGGACAGAGAGAGAGAGACACAGGATCTGAAGCAGACTCCAGGCTCTGAGCTGTCCTCACACAGCCCGATGTGGGGCTCGAACCCATGAACTCTGAGATCATGACTTGAGCTGAAGTCAGACACTTAACCGACTGAGCCCCCCAGGCGCCCCCCTTCATCGTTTAATCAGATGTAGCATAGTGTATTCCATTCACTCTCACAGAAAAGCTGCAAGATAGGTACTGATTTCCTGTTTCGCAGACGAGGAAACTGAGGATCAAGGAGGTTAAATGTTTCGGTCAAGGTCACAGAGCAAGTGGCCAAGGCAGGTGTGACCTTTCCTGATACCAGAGCATAATCTTTCCAGGGGCCTTACTGTGCCTTCTTCAAATTTTTAGAATCTTTACTGCTTGAGGGTGATTGTTACAGAAGAATGTGTAAATTTGTTCCTGCATTCTTTGAAAAAAAATTCTGGAAATTATTAATAGACCCCCCCCCAAATGCGGAGAGAATTAATGATAAAGCCTATTTGGAAAGCCACTTGGGCATTTATACAAAAATTTAGATGTGCTTATCTTAACCCAGAGATTCTATTTCTAGAAAATTTATACTTCGAAAAAAGCTTGGCATAAAGTCACAAATATGTCTATAGAGCAGCTAATTCTTTCATGTATCCAGTTTTCAAAAAACAACAACATCTTAGTAGCAATACAAATATTTCTTTAAAAAAATTTTCCCTGTGTCCATTGCTCACCTCCTCCATGGGGTGATATCTCTGTATAGGAATAGGCGTCCAGGCCTCTCCTCTGGCTCACTGTCTCTTCCACAACTTCTCGTCTGTGTTGTGCTAGGGATCTGCAGAAGAAAGCCAGACTGAAAGCAGGGAAGAAACTCGGATGTCCTGAACAGTGAAAAGCTGATAAAAAGGTGGTCAGAAGCGATGAGAACAGGGTTTGGAGGAGAAAAAGTCAATGTTAGCGTCTTCTCGCTGTGACTTACTGACTGTGAGACCTTGGGCAACAATTGAGTCCCTCCAAACTGTAGTTTCTTCATCAGTTGAGTGAGGGGAGGACAGCCACCCCAATCTTGCAAGGAAGCTGAGATAATTCAGTAAGATGTTGTAGACGAGCATACTTTTAAATTTGTAAAAGAAGTAACAGCTATGATTTATTGAACTGAAACTTATCATGAGACACTCAAGGAATTTTTATTTTTTTAATGTTTATTTTATTTGTGAGAGAGAGAGAGAGACAGCAGCAGGGGAGGGGCAGAGAGAGGGGGGAGACACAGAATCCGAAGCAGGCTCCAGGTTCTGAGCTGTCTGCACAGAGCCTGACGTGGGGCTCGAACCCAGAGCCGTGAGATCATGACCTGAGCCAAAGTTGGGCGCTTAACAGACTGAGTCACCCAGGGAGACACTCAAGCAATTTAAATCTCCTTCACTTCTCTTGACCACTCTGGGATAGGTACTCATAGTATCCCCATTTCAGAGATGAAGAAATTGAGTCACAGGGAAAGTGTTGGGATTGACGATAACTGACAGCCTGATTGAAGAGCCTGCAGTATTCTTTAAAGCATTTTTAAAATGTTTTTGAAGTATGATTAACATACAGTGTTACATTAGTTTCTGTTATACAATATGGTGATTCAACAATTCTATACATTTCTCAGTACCTATCATGATAAGTGCACTCGTAATCCCTTTACCTATTTCACCCATATCCCCATTCACCTCCCCTCTGGCAGCCATCAGTTTGTTCTTTGAATTTAATAGTTTGGTTTTTCTGTTCGTCTCTTTTTTTTCTTTGTTCGTTTGATTTGTTTCTTAAATTCTACATATGAGTGAAATCATGTGGTATTTGTCTTTCTCTGTCTGACTTACTTCATTTAGCATTACGCCCTCTAGGTTCATCCAGGTTGTTGCACACAGTAAGATCTCATTCTTTTTTAGGGCTGAGGACTATTCAATACATGTATTATAATAGGAGAAGATAGGCTAAAATAGGCAGAGAGGAAAGGCTTAGGATCTGAGTTCACGGGGGGGGGGGGAGGGGGGGGGACACATATTTTGCAACAATGCTGGGAGTGTCTGACCACAGCAAACCCCCTCAAGGCTTAAGGTTCCTCTTAAGAATGTAACAGACCCCCCCCCCCCAACCTCTGATTTCCCTCAGGAATTTGACAAAAGACCTAGGTTCTGCCAGAAACCACCCCTCATACAATGGAAACTAGCCAATCAGGGACGGAGAACTCAGCACCTAGCCAACAAGGGTAGAACATGAGAAGGAACAAGGGAGAAGTGAAGGGGAAGGGGAGGGCTGACCAGAACCTTATAAAACAAGGACCCTTGCCTATAGTCCTGGGGCATTCACTTCTGAATGTCCCTTCTCTGTAAAGAGAGCTTTCCTGCTATTCTTCCTTTCTAATCTTTTTTTTTTTTAATTTTTTTTTTTAACATTTTATTTATTTTGGGGACAGAGAGAGACAGAGCATGAACAGGGGAGGGGCAGAGAGAGAGGGAGACACAGAGAAACCACCCCTCATACAATGGAAACTAGCCAATCAGGGATGGAGAACTCAGCACCTAGCCAACAAGGGTAGAACATGAGAAGGAACAAGGGAGAAGTGAAGGGGAAGGGGAGGGCTGACCAGAACCTTATAAAACAAGGACCCTTGCCTATAGTCCTGGGGCATTCACTTCTGAATGTCCCTTCTCTGTAAAGAGAGCTTTCCTGCTATTATTCTTCCTTTCTAATCTTTTTTTTTTTTTAATTTTTTTTTTTAACATTTTATTTATTTTGGGGACAGAGAGAGACAGAGCATGAACAGGGAGGAGGGGCAGAGAGAGAGGGAGACACAGAATCGGAAGCAGGCCTCCAGGCTCTGAGCCATCAGCCCAGAGCCCGACGCAGGGCTCGAACTCACAGACCTCGAGATCGTGACCTGAGCTGAAGTCGGATGCTTAACCGACTGCGCCACCCAGGTGCCCCATCTTCCTTTCTAATCTTATACTCTGATAAACTTTTGCCTGCTGCTCATTTTGTGTCCACCTCTTCATTCTTTGAAGTGGCAAGACAACAAATCCCGGGTATTGTGGTTAAAGAAAATCCTCCAACAGTATTGTATATTTATAATACTCCATTATATAGATACATATATAATGTGTGCATATATATATACACACACACACATACACACATATATATATCCACCCCCCCACACACACACACATATCAATAACCCACATCACAGTGGAACATTTGTTATATTCAATGAACCAACATCAACAGACACATCTTTATTTTTCAAAGTCCATAGTTTACATTAGGGTTTACCCTTGGTGTTATACATTCTATGGATTTAAACAAATGTATGATGAACTGTATCCACCATTGTAGTATCATAGAGTCTCACTGTCCTAAAAATCCTCTGTGCTCTGTTAATCCCTGTCCCCCATCCCCCAACCACTGGCAAACACTGATATCTTTACTGTCTTCATTGTTTGCCCTTTCCAGAATGTCACAGAACTGGAATTACACAGGGTGTAGCCTTTCAGACCGACTTCTTTCACTTAGTAACATGCATTTAACTTACCACCATGTCTGTTCATGGCTTGATAGCTCATTTCTTTTTAGAGTTGTCTCACATTTCATTGTCTGGATTTACCACGGTTCATTTATCCATTCACCTACCAAAGGACATCTTAATTGCTTAACTGGCAATCATGAACAAAAATATCACAAACATCTGTGTGCAGGGCTTTGTGTGGACATAATTGCCAATTCATGTGGGTAAATCCCAAGACACATGATTACTGGGTCATATGGTTAAGAGTATGTTTAGTTCTGTAAGAAATTACCAAATTGTCTTCCAAAGTGGCTATACCATCCTGTGTTTCCACCAGCAATCTCTGAGAGTTCCTGTTACTCTACCTTCTTCACCAGCATTTGGTGTTGTCACTGTTCAGGATTTCGCCCATTCTAAGTATGTAGTGGTATCTCATTGCTTCCACTTGCAGTTCCCCAATAACATGATGTCGAGCATCTTTTTGTACCCTCACTTGCCATCAGTAGATCTTCTTTGGTGAGGTATATGTTCTGGTCTTTGGCACATGTTTAACTTAGGTTTTTAATTTCCTTATTGTTAAGTTTTAAGAGTTCTTAGTATATTTTTAAATAACAGTCCTTTATCAGACGCATGTTTTGCAAATATTTTCCCCCAGTTTATGGCTTGTCTTCTCATTCTCCTGACATTGTCTTTTGTAGAGTAGAGTTTTTTAATTTTAATGAAATCCAAGCTATCAATTATTTCTTTCATTAATTGTGCTTTTGGTGTTGTATTTAAAGTCTTGCATTATCGGGGCGCCTGGGTGGCGCAGTCGGTTAAGCGTCCGACTTCAGCCAAGTCACGATCTCGCGGTCCAGGAGTTCGAGCCCCGCGTCACGCTCTGGGCTGATGGCTCAGAGCCTGGAGCCCTGTTCCGATTCTGTGTCTCCCTCTCTCTCTGCCCCTCCCCCGTTTCATGTCTGTCTCTCTCTGTCCCCAAAATAAATAAACGTGAAAAAAAAATTTTTTTAAGTCTTGCATTATCTTCTAGAAGTTTTATGGTTTTGCATTCTACATTTAGGTCTGTTAATCCAATTTGAGTTCATTTTTATGAAGGGTATAAGGCCTATGTCTAGATTCACTTTTTGTTGTTTGGCATGTAGATACCCACTTGTTCCAGTACCATTTGTTGAAAAGACTATTTTGCTCTATTGTGTTATCTTTGTTCTTTTGTCAAAGATCAATTAATTATATTTACGTGGGTCTATTTCCGGGCTTTCTATTCTGTTCCAGTGATCTATTTGTCTCTTCTTTTCATCGATACCACACTGTCTTCATTACTGTAACTTTATCATAAGTCTTGAAGTCAGGTAGTTTCAGTCCTGCAACTTTGTTTTTCTTCAATATTGTGTTGGCTATTCTGAGTCATTTGTCCCTCCATATAAACTCTAGAATCAGTTGGTCAATATCCACAAAATGACCTTCCGGGATTCTTATGGAGATTTCATTGAATCTATAGATCAACTTGGGAAGAATTGACAATAGTGAGCCTTCCTATCTATTAATACGGAACATCTCCCCATTTATTTGGTTCTTCTTTGATACCTTCCACTAGAGTTTTATAGCTTTTCTGATATAGATCTTGTGCATATTTTTTTAGGCTTATACCTAAGTATCTTATTTCGGGAGGTGATAATATAAATGATAATATGCTTTTATTTTCAAATCTCTCTTATTCATTGATGTTATATACAAAATCAATTGACTTTCATACATCAACCTTGTGCCTTACAACCTTGCTTAATTGCTTCTTAATTCCAGGATGGGTTTTTTGTCAGTTCTTTCAGATTGTCTACATGGGTGATCATGTCATCTGTGCACATAGTTTTCTTTCTTCCTTCCCAGTCTGTATACCTTTTATCTCCATTACCTGTCTGATGGTATTAGCTAAAACTTCCAGTGCAATGTTCAAAAGTAGTTGTGAGAGTGGACATCCTTGCCTTGTTTCTAATCTAAGCGGAATGTTTCTAGTTTCTCACCGTGAAGTATGATGTTAGCTGTAGATTTTTTTGTTGCTACTCTTTACGATGTAAAGGAAGTTCCCCTCTATTCCTAATTTACTGAGTTTTTATCAGGAATGGGTGCCGGTGTTTGTCAAATGCCTTTTCTGTATCTATTGATTCTGCATCATATGAGTTTTTATTTCTTTGCCTATTGGTGTGATGGATTTGCATTAGTTGATTATCAAACATTAAACCAGCTCTACACGCTTGAGATAGATTTCAGTTGGTGGCTGTGACGTATAATTATTTTTATATATTGTTGGATTCAACTTGCCAGTATTTTGTTGTAGATTTTTATCTATGTTTATGTGAGATATTGATCTGTAGTTTTGTTTTGTGTTTTTTTCATAATGCTGTTTTTCTGATTTTAGTATTCGGGTAATGCTGATCTCATTGAATAAGTCAGGAAGTATTTCTTCTGTTTCCATCTTCTGATACAGACTGTACAGAATTGGTAAAATTTTCTTTCGGTGTTTGGTAGAACTCATCAAAGGCCCCATTGGGGCCTGAGCTTTCTGTTTGGACAGGTATTAATTATTAATTATATTTCTTTAATAAATATAGGCCTACTCAGATTGTCTATATATTCTTCATCTTTTGATAAACAGTTTAATAAAACTATTCAGTTCTGCTCCTCTATGTCAGATATTGTGCCAGCACTTAAGAGAATATATTCATGCACGTTATATAATTTATTCTCATTACAACCCTGTGAAATGTTATCACCCATGTTTTATGAATAAAACAACTGAGGCCAAGAGAAATTCAGTAACTTGCAAACGGTTGCAGAACTAGTAAGTCGAACAGCTAGTACCCTATCTCTAAGTCATGCAACCGTTTGATAAATATTTTAGTTTCCTAGCTAAAAGGCTTTATTTAAGCAAGAAGTATATAATATTTTCATTATGAGCACATACCAACTGATACTTCATTCACCCAACAAATATGTATGGAGTGATTTTCATATTAAGAGCACTAGGATGGGAGCCTTTGGAGAAGCTGGGGTGTGAACTTTTGGATTGTGACCTTGCACTGCAAGGATGTGTCAGAGATTGAATTAGTTAATGTTTCAATGACTTTTATCTATTTTCTCTTTTTTTTTTCCCCTCTGAACATTCGTGGTATTATATCTGCCCTTTCCCTAAACCTTCATTTCCTTATCTGCAGAATGGGAATAACCATACCTTCCCAAAGGATTCTTACGAAAACTAAATGAATTAATACACTTATCCATGTTACAGTGAGCATAATTCTGACAACCAGTTAATGCTTAATCAGCGTTAAGGCACACTAGTAGTTCAAAACAAAGCAAAGCAGAACGCTATTTAGCTGCAATCGTTTTAAAAATAAAAATTGTGTGGAGAATACTTTAGCCACCTAACTGGTATTGTCTTCACACAATACTGAGCAACAAAATATTTTGAAAGAATTAATTAAAACTCAAGTTCCATTCATAGCTACGGAACTCCAGTAACTGAATTGACTAAATTTTATTTTTCAATCTGGTTCATTTAGCACCATGTACCACAATTACCCACTGTAATAGAAATCAATCTCTCTAACGTAATTCCATGGCTTTCAACTTGGAACCACACTTATTATTTTTAATTGTTACTAATATTTATAAGAATAGCTAATATTAATAAGAATTATTATTCTAAATTTAATAACAGTATGAATTTTACCTTACTCACTCTGTGCAAATGAAAATCTCATGAGATAGGATTGTCTAAATAATCAGTTAAAATAATGAAAATGAATTTCAGGGGATTAAAAGAAATAACTGTTATTAAAATTGTAATAGTTAAGAAACAACATGTTATTCAGGGATTTGTTTCTAATATTTATCATTCATTTGATTTTTTTTTTTTCAGTAAGCAAGAGTGCTTCATTCAGGGTGAGCAATTCTAATATAAAATGTATATACTGATGCAAGCAATATGTTGAGGCTGATCAACAAAACATATTATCATCTTGTAAAGAAAATATGTACAACCCCTGGTGTGTTTAAATTAATAAAAATTCAATCTACACATAAATGTTCAAGGGCACATTTCATGTCTTTATCAAATAATCAGAAGATTATATATATATAATATATATAATGATACCAGCTAATCTTTATTGAGCTATATGCTAGGCACTGATAAAAGCATTTACTTAATTCATTCAACAACCCAAGAGGTGGGTGCTCTTGGTACTGTACGCAAAATTAGTAATAGATAATAATAAAAGAAAAGTCGATTTTGTTTTTACAGACCTTAAGATCTACTTAAGGGAATAGACATAAATACTCAGCCATTAAATAATAAGCCATAAAGTGTGAAAAGGAAAGTGCCCGATTGACTACCAGTTAAATGGCACACTAAGTGTATTGGAGACAAAGGAGGGAGAATTCTTAACCTGAGAATAGCCAGTAATAACAACCAACTTTGTGCGAGCAATTATACGTGCCAGCACTGTTCAAAGAACTTGATACATATATATACACTTATTTAATCCTGACAAAAATCCTTAAGGTAAATACTATTATCCCAGGTTGTTGTTTTATTCTGAAGATGTTGTTACATAGGTAAATTATGCATTTATTGTACCCTAGGGAATCAGCATAAAATATTTATTAGCCCATTTAAAACTTTGTCTAGCTTTAATTTGGACTATGAAGAGAGCAAAATAAGTACGAGATTATAAAGTCACTAGAAAACAATTTTAGTGCTTTTCCTGGAAAGAGGGAGAGAGGAAATGAAGAAAATTAGAAGGATATCTTTTCAGCCTTCCCTTCATCTTTCCTCACATTGGCTGTCCTGCCTGTCCAGTCTGGCCCAGAAATGAGATCATCAGAGAGGCTTTCACAACACTGTTGGGACAGAGATGGTCACTATTCAAGAGCGACCCTGTTCCATCCTTCACATAGTTCAGCATTTATGGTTGAGTATTTATCATAGTTATCTACTCAGCAGGGTAGGAAAGTGAGTACACAAAAAACAGGGCTGGTCCCTGGTGAGTTCCTGTTTCAGTTGGGTTGATATTCCCTGGCAATTCCACAATAGAGAAGGGAAGAAATTAAAGGTAACTGGACACCATCAAGAACCAACATTTGGCTTTCCCCTAGCTAATGTCTGCTAAATGTATGAGTACCTTGCCTATTAAGCCCAACATTGAATGACTGAGTTCATTTAATATGAAAAAAAAAAAAAAAAAGAAAAGAAAAGAAAGAAGAAAGAAAGAAAAGAAAAAAGGAAGAAAAAAAAGAACCGTATGGGATCTGAGTGAAAACATCTGATATTAAGAGTGCTTATCATTTTTACATGAGATTAAACACAATACCTAAATCTCAGAAACCCAAATACTTAGTTCAAGCAATGTTTAAACCATATACTTAGGAAAGGCAATTCCTTGTTTCTAGGCAATTTCTTGGATGATGCATAATGCATGCAGAGAGGGAAGAAAAGCTGGCTAATCCCCCAAATTATCACCAGTCTCATCTCACCGATCAAATGAAAAGATTATTGTACTTTGTGTGTTCTTTTTGAATAGGAATTCATGAAATGTTTAACAGAGAAAATGATCCTTTGGGGTACATTATTAATAAATACTGTGGATCAAAGATTGTCTAGTGGAATTTTGACTGGAATGCATAAAGAGGCAAAAATCTAATGAACACTGAGGCAAATTTTGTATTTTCAATACTTAGTAAGGATACAGTTACATGAATATTTCATGACAGTAATGTATTTTCAAACTTTTTTTCCCTTCTTATAAAATTAGCATACACTTAACCATGGAAAATTGAGAAAGTATGGAGAGGAGAAAAATAGAAAATAGAAAGAAGGAATAATCCTTAATAATCCCATCTCCCTGAGTCCACTGTTGATATTTTGGCATATTTCTTATCTGTATTTATCCGTGCACATTTTTTTTCTTAAACACAATGCAGATTATATCTACATAAAATTTGTTTTTACTCCTTTGTATTGCCTATCTACCAGAAGCATTTCCTCAAACCAATGAAAACTTTTTATAAACATTCGTTTTAATGACTGCATAATATTTCACAGTAGGTATATATTACTAAGCATCACTTATTTAAACATTGTCATCTATGCTACATATTAAATCTATTTCTCCTTTTGTTTTTTTGCTATTGTAAATAATTCTGGAGTTAATGACTTTTTGCATAAATCTTTGTGCTCATTTCTGACTATTTCCTTGAGCTACATCCCAGGGAGAAAAATTAATAGGTCAAAGAGGATGAATATTTTCAAGCATTTAGGTCACATTGCTAAATCCCAAGTGATTTTACAGACTGACACTGTCTTGGGAGTATGCAGTATATAGGAGTTCACTTCCCTAAATGCTCAAAAGAAAGATTACAAAGCTTGTAATCTTTGTTAATCATAGGTTTTCTGGACCTTTATTGCATCACATGTAATGAATAGAGTATCAAAAATGGCAGGTAACCGATGTTTTGAGTTGGTAAGAGCCATAAAAAAAGTGGACATTATTTTATATTAGTAAATAATAATGAAGATGCAAACAGTCACTAAGGACCAAGACTAGCAGATTTAAAATGTTCTCCTTAAGAGCAGTCATAGCTGCACTTGAGTTATCCGATGGAAGTCATCTCATCAGTAGTCCCATTGCCTGAGCCAAATCATTCCCCTAATTTAACCTGGGCTTGAAAAATATTTTTTTCAATAAAAGTTTTATGCATCTTTATTGAAGAAAATTCACAAAATGAATAGTTGATATTCACAAAATGAATAGTCGAAGGTAAAGGGGGAAAAATCACCATCCAAAGATAACAATGACCATTTTGGCACATACTTTTTCTTTTCTTTTTCTAGCTATTTTATTACATTTTTCCATTCCGCACCTTGCTTTTGGCATAAAACATGCTTTTTCTAATTCTATTAAAATTTTTTCATAATCATTATTCTAATGGATAAATAATACTCATTATCATAGATCATATATCAACATGTATATACCTAATATGGGACATTAGGTTGGTTTCCAAAAATTATAATATTTTATGCAATATTTATATTATTAATAAAGCTACATCTCCGTGCATAAAACTCTTTCTGTGCTTAGCTTATTTTCTCAATATAAGTTTTCAGGGTCAGAGCTACTACTTGAAACAACGTGTAAGTTTTAAGGCTTTTGATATTTTTAACCAAGTTGATTTTTTCCCAGTCAAAGCCCCATGACATATGCAAGTCTTTGTCTCTAATTTGTGAAGGAAGAACCTCAGGTGGAAAGATAAATGATATATATGAAACCAAGTAAACTGATGGAAACATGAGATGGACTGTTCAAAGAGGTTTTGGCATTGGAAAGATCCTAGACTCTCTCTATATCTCTGAAATAAGGACTTCCTATCAAGCTAAGATTGAGATTACCCTGTTCATCTGGGGCAAAATCAGAGTGAACTTCCCTGTTCTGTGAGAGTGGGTTTACTGCCAGATTCTTTTAACCATGAAGCAAAAGGAAAAATACTATCTACAACCATGCATGCTTGATGAGATATGCCAAATGAGCAGGATAAACCATGCATGAACAAAAGAAAATACACACTTTATGTGAAAAACTATACCCCGCGGACACACACAGATTTGATATACATTATATGTTTTTAAAAAGTTATGATTCATTATGAAGAGAGAAAGAACACAAACATAAGCAAATGATACGAAACAGGCAATTTATAAACTAATAAAATGAGTAATAATCAAGACAAAGCCCACAAAATTTTATTAGAAATCAACAAAATGCAAAGTAAGGCAGGTGGATGTTTTCACACACAAACCGATACAAGTTTTCTAGAGGGCAATTTGGCAATAAGCAATATGATTCTTACATTTTCCTCAGCTTCTGAATGAGGAATTCTCCTCCTAACTTATATTAAGAAAATAATCAAAGACTTGCAAAAAATTTTTATGTGGACTGGATGCTCACCATGGCATTATTTGTAAAAATGACAAAGTAGAAATCAAGCATATGCCCCGTAGGGTACAATGATGGGGTATTATTAATGATTGCAATATGTTTTTAAACGAATTATGAATGTCAAAGGAAATTTTCAATAATACAACTTAACAGAAAACTCTGACAATTGGTACTGAATCTATCCATGTATCCAAAAACAATAATAACTTATATCTTGGTGAAATTTTAAACATTTTAAACATTTTCTCAATAATTAGCATAATCTTATTTACCAATTATGAACCTGTAAATAAAGGATACAGAATTTTCATTAATATTTCCTTTTTTCCAATCACACATGACATATCTTTGGTATTTATCGTATGTTATGTTGGAAGATATTTGTCAGATATTTATCTATTTATTCAAAGATTATAGAGTAACGTTGAATGACAAAACTTCCACAATCTTTATTATTCTTATTTCTGGTGGTGCGTATGGGTTGGAAGAGGGGAGAATCCAGCTATACTGATCTCGAAAAAAAGCTTTCCATTTAGATGGTCTAAACCAAGATAAATCAGCCCCTCTTCCCACGTCACCTCTCACCCATCATATCCCAGCTCCTCAGGAACCAGGATCCCCAAGAGGTAAGGGTCCCAAGCAGCAGCTTCATTCTCCTGCAGAAAGAACTAGATAATCCTGGGCTTCTCTTCCGGGTTAATGGACCAAGCACCTCTGAGAATGCATAAAGGCAGAGGCTCTCACAATCAAGATAAGATAAGGTCAGTTAATGGATGTCTCAGCAGAATTTATGTGAGCAGTTGCTTTATTAACTCTATCGTGTCCTCAAATAGCTTTTTTTTTTCTTAAGTAGTGGAAAACACTACCATTTTATTTTTCATTTCTCCTTGAAAACCAAATTCACACAAGCTCTTGGCTCCACTAGATCCGGAAAGAAGTTCTTCCCTACGTGAAGTCCTCATTGCCAGGCATCCCCATCACCTGTATTTACTTAGAAGCTGATTATTCCTGCTGTTCTCTCCACACAGGTCTCTGAGCATAATGGGTGTATGTCTTCTGCTCTGGGTATGGTGGTGTGGTTATTATCAGGATTTCCACTCCCCTCTTAAAGCTTTACGTTGGGTCAAATTCCTTCTCTTGTTCTGAGAAATCGCCCCACCAGCTTCTTAAACAAATCCAGGTCTCTCTGAATCTGAGCAGTGAAACATTTTAAAATCCCTTCCCAAGTGGATTTTCCCACACACCCCTCTCACATAAAGGACTCTGTCACACACCCCACCTGTTTCCAGACAAAACCCAGGATATGCCTGAATCTCAGTGATCACTAACAAGTAAAAGTTCAAGTTAAGATTGTTGTTAAAGTCTAATTGAGCAAGGCAAGCTTTCGTGCAGAGAAGTGGAGGATTTAAACAGAGTCTTTGGCATTTGGGGACTTAGTTAAATCCTGTGCTCCGTATTCATTCATTTATCGCTCATTCATTCTACAACAATGTAACAAATACCGACTACACACCGGGCATTAGTACAAAGATGAAAACATACAAAGATGAATGAGGCAGACCATGACTCTGCTTTATGGAATTCACAATAGAGTGGAGAGAACAATAAACACGTGTGCAAACAATTTCAAGTACAACTTCAAGTAAAGGGAATCAAATTAAGGAGCTAGAGAGTGATCATGGGCCAAGACTATACTGAGATGGAGAGGTCTGTCTTGATTTAAGACAATATTTTTTAAATGTTTATTTATGTATTTTGAGAGACAGAGAGAGAGAGAGAGTAAGCGTGAACAGGGGAGGAGCAGGGAAAGAAGGAGAGAGAGAGAGAATTCCAAGCAATCTCTGATCTGTCAGCAGAGCCCAATGTGGGGTTTGAACCCATGAACCACAAAGCCATGACCTGAGCTGAAATCTAGAGTTGGATACTTAACCTACTGAGCCCCTTATTTAAGATGATTTTTGAGTTAAGTTCTAACGATATGGTTCATGCAAAGGGTTGTAGAAAAGTATGGTAGGTGATGGGGCAGCATGTGTAGGGGTCCCGGGAAGAAATAAGTTTTGTGCCAGTGAGGAACCGGAAAAAAGCCAGTATTTGAGTGAAGTGGGACTTAGAGAGTGATGGAAGATGGGGTCAAGGAGATAGGCAAGGGCGCTGGTCTTGTAGAGACCATGAGCCATAGTACGGACTTTGAATATTATTCCAAGAAATCACTGCAAAGGTTTTGCTTTTATATTTTAAATAATTTGCCTGGCTGCAGTGTAGAGAGTAGGCAAGAATGGAAACACAGAGGCCAGCTGGGAGGACACCATAGCAGTCCAAGGGAGAGATGATGGGGCCTCGGGTTAGCCAGTCACACTGATATCATGTGACATTGGCCACACTGGAATTTATTTTAAAAGCAGACTCAACAAACTTGCTTATGGAATACTAATGAAGTGTGAGGGAATTAGGAAACTCAAGAACAACTCGTAGACTTTGGGACTACAAAATGGAATGACTAGTGGTGACTTCTTATGAGATGGCAGAAATTGAGGGAGATGAGATTTGAAGAAGGGGAAACTCAAGAATTATGTTTGGCTCTGATAAGTTGAAGGTGCTTATTATTACACATCCAGGGGATTGTCATGTGGGCAGCAATAATGGCAGGCTGGAGCTGAGGAAAGTTGGAGTGGGGTGCATAAATTTGTGACTCTTCAGCTTGCAAAGATGATGCCTGAAGCCACATGAGGAGCTCATCTAGGGTGTGAACATAGATGAGGAAGGCAAGAACGAAGACTGAGCCTTGGCTGGTCTAACATTTAGAGGTCTGGGTAGAAGAGAGGAATCAGCAATGGAAATTGAGAAAGAACAGCCAGTGAAGTAGGTGGAAACTGAGAGACTGTTGTATCCCAGAAGCCCAAGTGAGAAAGCATTTTAAGAAAGTGGGAGTTACCAGCTGGGCAAATGTTGTTCAGAAGTGGAGTCAGATGAGGACTGAGAACTAGCAGTCTCATCCAGCAGGATAGAGGCTCCTGGAGACCTAGAAAAGAGCAATTTCAGTCAACATGTGGTAGGGACAAAAGCCTGACTGGAGTTGGTTAAAGAAGGAAAGCAAAGTGAGAAAGTGGAGGCAGCGAGTATAGAAAACTGCATCAGCATAGCTTGCCTAATGGAAACTTCATTGTTATGATCTTCCGCCATCCCTTTGGGATACTGTCAAGTCAGATATCTTGAATTCATTTTTTTTTTATTTAAATTCGAGTTTGTTAACATACAGTGTAATCCTGGCTTCAGGAGTAGAACCATCTTGCACATGACATCCAGTGCTCATCCTGAAAAGTGCCCTCTTTGATGCCCGACACCCATTTAGCCCATCCCCCCCCACCCACCTCCCCTCCATCAACCCTCAGTTTGTTCTCTATATGTCAGAGTCTCTTCTGGTAAAATCAGATAAAAACGGAGAGGGAGGCAAACCATTGAATTCAAATTTTGATGATGTCCAGCATGAGAGGTAAGATGCAACACCCGACACTTGTCCCCTCACCCAAGTGCGGGGACAGAGCAGCCACCTCAGAGTCTTCATTCTGAAGCAAAGGTCTTAATGGAGCTGTGAGTTCCACAGAGGAAGAGTGGAAGAGAGGAGTTGAGGGTGTTTTCTTTCCAGTCTCCTCTCTGCCGTGAGGCAGAGAGGCAGAGAGGAGTATGGGGGTAGTCCAAATAAAAGGTGAGATTAGAATAGGCTTCCCCCTCCATCAGATATGTGACTCTATGCAGTTATTCCGAAGCTAAAGAACACAAATAAAAATAAGAAATACATGAAAATGCACAAACAATATATACAAATTGCTATTAGAAGCCTACAAATAATTTTTAAAACTATGTTATGAGACTTGGGTGCTCGGGTGGCTCAGTCAGTGAAGTGTCCAATTCTCGTATTTTAGCTCAGGTCATGATCTTATGGTTCATGAGATAGACCCCCATGTCGGGCTCTGAGCTGACAGCATGGAGCCTGCTGGGGATTCTCTCTCCCTCTCTCTGCCCCTCCCTAACTCTCTCTCTTATGCACTTGCTCTCTCTCTCTCTCTCTCTCTCTATCAAAATAAATAAATAAACTAAATTTTAGAAATATGTTGTAAGCACATTTGGCATTGCTACACAGGGTTTTCCTAACAGTCACTGGTAATTGGATTTTCCTCAATCCTCGTGTCCAAATGCACTGCAGTATGTGGTTTCCTGCCAATTCACTGGCCAAAGATTATCTTTCTGCAACCTTATGGAATGAAACCAGTAACCTAGAGCACCCAGAGCCAATGAACTGGGACCACTGGACTCCTCACTAACAAGGGTGAATATTATCACATCTTCCCGGTGATTAGATTATTCCTCACTGTTGTGTTTTATGGCTTTCTAGTTAGTCATCTCAAACAATTTATTCACAATAGTAGTGTTTTTTATTATTGCTGTTTTATAGTTCCTATAACAGTAAAATTTATCCTCAACTCTATTATTACGATATTCAACTACTAATGGAATTTTTGGTTCTATTTGATTGTGTTTTAAAGCCATAACAATAAAATTTACTCCCAAAACTGTTACCGCAAGTTTTATGTTCTTTAAACTACGCGATAGCATGCTCACAAACACATGTGGTTCTTTAAACCCACATGAGAGAAGACCTGCCAAACCATAAACACTGTTTTATGGGGAAAAAAAATGAGAATTTGTTGCTATTATGGTGAGACCCATGTTCTTTGAGAGAATAAGTAATAGGATTAAAGAAATGAAAGAATCTTAGCGACTACTGATTTGGAGGATGATTACTTGTAATTGGCAGAAATATTTGTTTTAAAAGATCAACCTCTTTTATTACATTGCCAAACCCTAGACATTTCCACCGTCTTCGTCCTCCAAAATAATGTGGCCTCAGAAGGAGGTCCATGATTTCCCATGGCTGATTGCCATATTTGTTGCAAAGAAGCTCTATGAAATATTAATAACAAAGACCAGGGTCATTTGAAGGTAAACAACTTGAGTGGCTTAAAAATGAAAATTATACAGCCAAGCCAGTTCACCACCTCTGCTGCTCCTTAGTTTTTTCCACTGACCTTGAACCCATGGACATTGCAGTAAAACTCATCGCTCGCCATGCACGTTTTATGCCTGGTGATGTGACTTTCACAACTGGGTCAAAGGGCTGGAACTGAATCATCATCCACCCAGTGGAATAAAGACCAGCAGGAAGCAAGAAGGAGGTGTGTCAGACAGGCAAAAAGTGGGCTGTGTTTAAGGGCTTGGTCTCAGATGGATAATAGGCTGACTTATGGTCACAAGTAGGGACGCAGGCAGATTGCAGGGAGACACAGGCTAGTTGTCACTCAGAGATGATGGCCTTAGTGGCAGAAGAGGCAAACTCTAGATTTGGTGTGTGTGGCAGCACCTAGCATACATTCGTGTCCTGACAGAAGCTTCAGAGAATACTGCTGTCATCTAAGACAATAGATGAGTGGATGGGTGGGTAGGTGGACGTGTGGATGCATGCATGCAGGAGTAGATGGAGGGATGCATGAATCTATATGCCTGTTATCGACAGCCGGCATAAATCCATTGGCTAGATCCAGCCTCTCACCTTTATGGCTCGGCACTTAATTTTCTGTGACCATCCCCTTCCCTTCTGCCGGATGCGGTAGCTGTGATTATGCCAGCAGATTGAGATCTACTTTCAAGAGAAAAACTGCTGCCAGTCTCTGGCTGTGAGTACTTTCAGAGTCTGACTCAGCATTCAAGCTGAGACCCAGTGCTACCTAAGAGGCATTCCCTAACCAATGACTGAACACAGAAGTGGCACAAGGGCTTACCACTGTACCTGTGCAGGATTCCTCTATTAGCAATCTTTTTGGAGTTGCACTACAGTCTGAGGCCTTTCTTACTCAATCCCTCTTTCCTGCCCTTCACTTTTCACAGTTGTCAGATCTGGGTCATGCCCTGAAGGCTCTCCTTGCCTTTTCCTGTCTCCTCTCCCTTCTGTCTTTCCCAAGGATTACCCCCTGTAAATCTCTTCCACTTCTAAGTTCGTCGTGACACCTGCTTCTCAGATGGCCCAGCCAACACATCAACCAGACCCCAGGACAAATGAAAATAAATGAATACAACTGTTCTTGAGTCACAGGGATCTTTCTGGACTTTGCAGATAGTTAGATGCAGAAACAGACAAAACTGAAGTTCAGAAGAGCAGGGACCATCCCACACAGCCAGTCCTTACCAGGCTTCCAGAACAGCCAATGAACTACAGAAAATCACATGCTGGCTAGACTGCACGCCATACTAGTTGGCTTAGAAAACAAGCGTCGTCTGTCTCATTGTTCGCTTGCCTTGCCAAATGTGTTCACAGTACTGTGTGACAGGGTCCTCAAGGAGGGAGATGATAAACTTTGCTCCTTCCCTCGTGCTAAAGCATCTTTCATTTAGATCATCATGGAAAGGAAGAGGAGCAGAGGGAAGAAATACATGCTCTCAAGTGTCAACAGGAGAGGCGGGAGGGCAAGGAGATGGGAGGAGTTTGGCTTTCCTCCAGAAATCTTTGCCACCTGTCTGGATGAGGGGTGGGCATAGAACCAAGGTGTGGTAAGGGCAATTACCTTGGGAATTAGCCCTTTGGATACTTTTCCGTCTCTTTCCCAGTTGGATGGTATTTCACTCAGCATTAACCACCAACTAATTTTCAAAACAACAACAAGACACTTTTGATTCATCACCCTGGGTCATACAATACGTATATATACACACACTATATATATATATATATATATATATACACACACACACACACTAATATGATACAATATCATTCATCTATGAGAAAGAAGGAAATCCTGCTACTCGTGATAGCATAGATGGACCATGAGAGCTAAGGGAAATAAGTCAGAGAAAGATAAATACTGTATGATATCACTTACATGTGAAATCTTGAAAAAGCCAAACTCACAGAACAGATAGTAGAAGGGCGGTTACCAAAGGACGGGAGGTGGGAGGAATGGGGAGATATAGGGCAAAGGGTACAAACTTCCGGTCAGAAGATGACTAAATTCTGGGATTCTCATACACAGCATGGTCATTACAGTTAAGAATACTATATTATATACTTGAAAGTTGTTAAGAGAGTAAATCTTAAATGCTCTCGCCATAAAAAAAGAAAAGGTAATTATGTGGCATGATAAAGGTGTTAGCTAATTCTATGGTGGTAATCAGTTTACAATATATAAGTGTATCAAGTCAATATGTCATACATCTTAAATTTACACAATGTTATATGTCAATTATATCTCAGTAAAGCTATAAATATATATATGCAAAGATATATATATATACACATATATATGTATGTGTGTACATGTATGTATAAAAGAAAGGCAACACAATTAAAACAGGCTTTCTTCTCTTCTCTGGATTTTCCCCCAGCTTCATTGCCCTAACCTTTCATTCCTGTTGACTATATCTAGCAAAATCATTACAGATTACTAGAGATTATTACATTCATTGTCAGAATCTCAGTGCATTACTAGATAGACCATGTACAGAGCGCTGGGTTAAAAGTCAGAAGCCTTGGGCTCTAATTTTTGTTCCCCCATTTATCAGCCATATGATTTGGGGCAAACCTCACCTGTCTTCCTTCATAAACAGTTCTAACAGTCTGCCCTCCCACTCAGACTTTTGGAGCATATTAAATGAAATAATCTATGTAAAAGCCCTGTGAAGATTGTAAAAACTATCAAAAATGTATGGTGTAATTATCATTGACACTAATAACAAGGATCTGTAACCAGTTTATAGTTCTGCACACGATTATTCCCGTATGATAACCACATTCTATAGAAAAGAAAATCAAACTTCCAAATAGCAAAATGTAGAACTGTTTTCACTTTTATCATCAAATTCCTAATAATATAAAGTTCTCTAGAGAAATTTTGATTTTTTTTTTAAAAATTATTTTTTTCTTTTACATTTATTTATTTTTGAGAGACAGAGAATAAGCGGGAGAGGGGCAGAGAGAGAAGGAGACACAGAATCCAAAGCAGGCTCCAGGCTCTGAGCTGTCAGCACAGAGCTTGACACGGGGCTGGAACTCACCAACCCTGAGCCGAAGTCAGACGCTCAACCAACTGAGCCACCCAGGCACCCTTCTAGAGCAATTTTCTAGAGGTGAGGCAGAGGGTGGAGGGGTTTCTCAGCTTTATATCCATTAGCAAAACGGATTTTTTGGAAATGAGCATCTGCTGAAAATGAGCTGTATATTAGCTACTAAAATCAGCTGGATATAATCTATATAATCCTAGCTTTCTGTTTATGACCTAAGAACGTATTAATATGAGAATATCCCTAATTTAATGTATATTCCTATTCTCATGAGTTTCCTATATATCGAAAATAAAAACATAGGAGTAAGACTCCTACTCTATTTCACATATGGAGATTCATTTTATACAGAAAAGTAGTACTAAATTATTATGGGGTTTAATAAACCCAAGTATACTAAAAAATTTCAGTTCGGTTCCACACTTGTACTCTGAGACTACCACATTTCACAAGATTCATACCTGTTATTCTCTTGTATGGAAATAACATCAGCAAAGCATTCACATCCCTTACCCTAATTGTCCTATGTTCCTCATCACTTCTATTAGCATTTCCTTAACCCCCAGGAGGATGCCATTTTACTCTGATGGGAAAGTCTTTTAAAAGCTAACGCAAATTATAAATTATAAGGAAAATTTTAAGTGATTACTATATTCCCAGACGCTATGCTTTAATGCATAAACAACCTTCATGTAGTAGGATCAGTTTATGGACCCAATTACAGAAAAGGAAACTGAGACCCAGAGGTCTGCATTGATCATGCTATCTAAAACCAAAATTACAAGTCAGAATATGGACTGGGAACCAGCATCATCAGCATAACTGAAGCAAGGTCAGAAAGGCGAATCTCCATCCCAGACTCTCCATTTTAATAAGACTCCCCCGGGGGCGCCTGGGTGACTCAGTCTGTTAGGCTTCCCACTTTGGTTCAGGTCATAATGTCACGGTTCATGAGTTCGAGCCCCATAACAGGCTCTGTGCTGACAGCTCAGACCCTGGAGCCTGCTTTGGATTCTGTGTCTCCCTCTCTCTCTGCCCTTACCCCGCTCCCACGCTGTCTCTCTCTCTCTCTCTCTCTCAAAAATAAATAAACATTTAAGAAAAAAACACTAATAAGATGCCCCCAAATGAGTCCTATTTTGTTACTTTTGTATTCGTTTGTTTATTGTGGGTCCTATTTTCTTCTATCAGCATTTCCTTAATACTCTAGAGGAATGTTATGTCACACACCACTGCGCTTGCTTTTCTCTCCACCCAACTAACCAAGATTTCCCTCATTCTCTTAGCAGCACCCCACCCTTCCCTCACCTCCATCCTCCTCCCCCCTCTCCCCCGCTGAGGCAAGTCACCAAGTCTCTCCGAGCCTTTGTTTCCTCCTTTATAATATAAACAAGGATGAAAATACCCCCCTTAGGGGGTTACCAGGAGGGTTAAAATGAAATGGAAGATCAAAGACCACTTGTAAATTGCCTAGCACTGTAGTTTGCTAACGTTGTTTCCTTTCAGAACCATCTGGAGAGTTGTGGGGGGCACCTCCCTTTTCGGGGCAATTACATCAGAATTTCTGGTAAGGGCTCCCTGGCCGCAGCATTTTTACATTCCCAAAGGTGATTTGAATGGGGAGGCAGGTTTGAGAATCTCTGGCACCCATTGCCATGTACATTGTAGATGCTGAATAAAATTTAGCCTTGATTATTATTTCTTCTATCCAGTCCTTGTCAAAAAGCAAAGCTCTCTCAACAGGCCATGCTGATTTCCTCTGCATCTTATTACAGCAGGCTCTACCTTCCCATCTCTCCTGGGCTTTTTGAAGTCCTGACTCTGAAATCATACCTTTTCTCTGAAGTCTTTTCTGGTTACTCCGCCCTAATCTCCTTCTGAAGTCTCTACTGTAAAATCTACTCATTTGCCCACCTCTCTTAGGTGTAGTTTGTAACTGTTTCCCATGTGTCAAATTACCTGTTTCCCAGGCTTCGTGAGTTCCAGGCCCACATAGGGAACCTGTGCCGGCAGCACCAGGCCTGCTTAGGATTCTCTATCTCCCTCACTCTGCCCCTCCCCTGCCCCCCAAATAAATAAATAAACCTTAAAACAATTGATTCTATTTACTGCATAATTAACAAGAGAGCAAATAGGAAGTTAGAACCGGTTCAAGGGAGAGGTCAAAGAAACACAGATATATAGGCAACAAAGAATGCTATATTGAATTTACAAAAATATGCAAAATTAGTCATTTCCTTCCACTGAACACTTTTCAATGGTATTTGTTTTTTTTTTTTTTAATTTTTTTAATGCTATTCATTTTTGAAAGCTGGAGACAGAGCCTGAGTGGGGGAGGGGCAGAGAGACAGGGAGACACAGAATCTGAAGCAGGCTCCAGGCTCTGAGCTGTGAGCACAGAGCCCAACGTGGGGCTCGAACCCACATACCGTGAGATCATCACCTGAGCAGAAGTCAGACGCTTAACTGACTGAGCCACCCAGGTGCCCCTCAATGGTATTTCTATGGACAAGAATCATTTGGATTATTATTAATTTTTCACAATGTACAGAATTGTAAAATATATCAAAAACAATGAAAACCAGGTAGCCACAAACAGTGCTGTAGATAGTGTTCTACCTTTACCATTGTAGATGCCCCATAATCCTTGTGGTCCATTACGTAGCTTTTCACAGTTTTTCCTGACAACACTCTGCATTATTATGGTCTATTCATTTCAGGGGCAATTAGAAAGGGTAGTTGAAAATCAGGTGAAAAGCTTCACTAATGTAGGAATTTGTGTGAGATTAATTCAGCTATTGGTATCTTCAAATAACTGCAACCAAGGTAAAGCCCAAATCCAAACTTTATCTGGAGTAACCCAGACTTTTGAGATGTCTGTGCAAATTTTACTAATAAGGACATCAAACTTCCAAGGTTGCTTGGAATGTTGTTATTATCAAGCTGGTCCAGCTGGGAAAGAAAGGCAACTTTTAAAATTGATAATGACAGGGGCGCCTGGGTGGCTCAGTCGGTTAAGCACCCGACTTTGGCTCAGGTCATGATCTCGCGGTTTGTGGGCCGGAGCCCCATGTCGGGCTCTGTGCTGACAGCTCAGAGCCTGGAGCCTGCTTCAGATTCTGTGTCTCTCCATCTCTCAGCCCCTCCCCTGCTCATGCTCTGTGTCTCTCTGTCTCTCAATAATAAATAAATGTTTTAAAAAAATTAAAAGTAAATAAATAAAATTGATAATGACAAAACAATCATGACTGTTAAAAATACATATGGATTTTAACACTGACTTGGCTGGCCAAAGCCCATTTATTCAACTTTATTCATTTTGAAATGTATATTATTAGTCTAATGTTAGTCACTGATAACTTCTGATGAACATACAAGTATCTGGGGTGTATTTCCTTAGGACTTACCAAAGTAGAATGAATAGGTCTACAATTACTCTGTGGAAAATTGAACTAAATTATAAATTACAGGACTCCTGCAATAGTCTCCTAATTCATCTGCCTGAAGCCATTCTTTCTCTCCTCCGATCTGTTCTCTACTCTGATTCCAAAAAAAAAAGCTTTTCAAATCCCAAATTTGTTTATATCTTTCCCTGACTTCACATTGCTTTGAGGGTTAAGACCATCTACTTGTCATTTCCTAGGACCCTGTGGTTTGACCCTTTCTGATAACCCTACCCTAGTTTAGGTAACAACCATCACTGCCCCTGTCATACCCCAACCTATTCATTTCTCAAGGAGGTCTTCCTTGGCCCCCTCCCACTCCTAATTGGGGTACCCCTTCCTCTTACACGCTCTTTTATTAGCACTAATCAAAAGTCCTTTATAGCACTAATTAAGGCCACAATTTCATACTTACTGATGTGATGATTTGGTTATTGTCTGTCTTTGCTATTAGACTATCCATGAGGGCATGGATGTATTTCCATTGCCTAGCATGGGGCCAGGCCCAGAAATGTATCCAATAATTATGAACTTAATAACTGTATAAACAGTCACCAGTTACATACAAATGTAGCAGTTTCTTCTTGGTCCCCAGAGCTTTATCAATTTATTTGCTGGTGTGTTTTGCCTGAGCTTTTCTAGTTTTGCTTTCCTTTGTTGCTGGTTTTATAAGATTGCATCATACTAAAGGGAAGGAGGAGGGGTGCCTGGGTGGCTCAGTCAGTTAAGCATCTGACTTTGGCCTAGCTCATGATCTCGTGGTTATAAGTTCGAGCCCTGCATCAGGCTCTGTGCTGATAGCTCAGAGCCTGAAGTCTTTTCAAATTCTGTGTCTCCCTCTCTCTCTCTGCCCCTCCCTGACTCACACACTCTCTCTCTCTCTCTCTCAAAAATAAACATTAAAGAAAATTATTTAAAAAAGGGGGGGGGGGAGAAGGAGGAGACATGAACTGAGCAGGTACCAGGCCCCTCACAGCATATTTTCACATGATTTCATTTGATCCTCATAATCTATATGGCATGTATTATTTTTCCAGTTTTACAAAGATGACACTGAGGCTTAGAGATATTATGCAAGTTACACCACCAGGAAATGGTAGAGCTGAGTTTGAACCCAGATTTGCCCTTTACTGCTAGACTTGGCATCAAAGACCTTGCTTGGTCAGCAGGCTGGGAGGTTATCTTCTGTACCATCATAGCAAAGCTTTGGGCCTCAGTTTCTTCCTCGACAAAATAAAGGCTAGAAGCCAATGTTAATATGCATTTCTTTATTCACTAGTACTAAAATCAAGTTTCCGTGCAATGATCTGCTATTCTGTGTGAGAGCCGCCTGTCTCCTTTGCCAATTACTGACGTGGGGTAGGTTACAAAAATGGCCACCGATCTCCCTCTTCCCTGACTCTACATACTTTGGCAATGCCCTCCCACATGGACTCTGGGACTGATCATGTGATTCTTTTGGCTCATTGAACAGTAGCCAACGTGATGCAAGCGGCGACATGTAGAGCACTTGTGCACTGGGGTTTGCCCCCTGGCTGCACTTGGAACCCATCTGCCTCACATGAGCAAACCTCGACAAGACAAGATGGGATCAGGTGCCCCATTGCATCAGCCAACAGCTGGCCTTAGGGGCCAGACCACCTAACTGACCCCAGATGCCTGAGTAAGCCAGTGTAGACCAGCAAAGGAGCAGTCAGTCCAAACTACCAACCCATGGACTCGGGCGCTAAATAAATGGTTATCATTTTAAGCCACTACATGATGGGTTCTGACTGTGTATATAGAAAATTTTGTTTTTAACAGTAAGTTTGTGTTATATGTTGATCTTATAATTTTCCCATTCCAGGAGAAATGGGTCATATTTCCTAGATTTATTCTATTAAATGATATAAATGTATAGCATAATAGGCACATATCTCTTCTTCATCGGTGGGAGAAATAGGCTTTTTTATTTTCTTCTGATTGTAATACAATTTAACCCACTAATTCATTTGGAACTTAATGAAATTTTAGGGATGAGGCATGGATTTAAATTTTTTTCCTCCACATTAATATTCAATTGTGACATCCCTTACCATTTAATAACTCCTTTCTCAACCGCTATATTGCTTCTTGATCCTCAAGCATTAATTTCATATAATGTAGTAGTTATATTCTCTGGGATTGCTGTGGCGTTCTACCAAGTAACTTTTCTTTTTATAATTTAATACCATAATTTTATTACAAATTTACTATTCATCAATACAAAACATATTAGTAATATGCAACTCATAAAAGTTGTTTGTTTCTAATAGTGTAATTAATGAAGGCCCTTTATGCACCGCAGAAAGCAGTTTCTTTCTCTCTGCTAATTTCCATGGCCTTTTATCTTCCTTCTGGCTCCTCCACAATTCTGCTTCTCTTGTAGTTATTTCTGCCATTCCCGGCATTCTCCACCTGACTGTCAAATTCTTGAGAGCAGGAAGAGTGCGTCTCTTCCCTTTGTTCAGTGTTTTCCACAGAGAAGATGCCCAGTACTTGTTTGCTAGAGTGATGTGAAATTTCATATCCCGGCAGACATTCATTCTTAATGCAGTCTTCCTGAGACTGTGAGCGCTCCTCACTCATGAAGTTCTGAAACCTGTACAAAGCGTGTCTTGTTGTCCTGCCTGGTATTGTGTAAACAGGATATCTGCAAGCTAGAAAGGGAAACTTCTTGGGTAGCTCAAAAAACAGGCCTGTAAATTTAACCGATCGGGGTGTCTGTGGAAATAGATTCTAATTATTAGTACAGTAAGTGAATGCAAGACCTGGGGACAGGTTTTAGGTCAATGCCAGCCTATCGGGCAATACCCCCACATGCTGGGCCCAGGGCCTACAAGGGTGACTCGGTATGGTCCGTGCTTTCAAAACCGGCATAAAAATACTGACCACTATGAGAGCCGCAAAGTTTCATGACGTGCTTTTGCAAATCTCATTTCAACTACTTGAAAGAAAGATTCTCTGTAAGAACTGAATGTCAAGACTGTCATTGAAAAACCTAGTTCTAATGTCTGCTTTCTTCTCCCACTCACAAATCTGTTTTTCAAGGAGAATCTATTTGCTGTTTAAGCTTTTTCCTCCTCCTTATCCTTGACGGTGGGAGGTTCCCACTAGGTTGTGAGGAATGCACTGAGAAGTAGAATGTCAAGGCCAGGAGCACAGTTGGACCTGCCAAGGTCATAGCCCAGCCCTGCTCCGTCTCTAGTGGTTCTCATAAACACTCCACTCCCAAGGCCTCTCCCCAGACCTTTTCTTCACCTTGGCATGCACCACCTCTCAAATCCTGTCCAACCCAATCCTCACGGAGCATCATGTGTCCATAAGGCTCTTGCCAGCACCCTTAACGTCTTCACCCCCAGCTACACCCACCTGAAAATCTTCTAATCACTCTGGACCATTCACTCCATCTGCCTCTTTTGCATCTCTACCCCAGCATTTTTGAGGGAATGGAGAAATCTCACAGCTGCCATATCGCTGAGGTTTATTCAACCAGTTTTGTTGAGTACCTGCTAGGCACTAGAAACAGTAGAAGAAACTATCCTAGACTCAGAAAAGAATACAACAGTATTCAACCTCAGAGAGAGAGGTTCTTCTTCTTCTCAGAGCAGGGAAGCTCTACAACTACACCATAGTGTTATCATATGGGAAAACAGAGTACCATGGAAACGCACAGGAAGGCACCTAACCTAGAGACTTAAGGGGCCGAGGAAGGCTATGTCACTTCAAATTCATGGCCTTCAACTCCAGGGGGGCCCTTGACACCACTCAGCAATTATTTTATAATTGTCTGGTCAACCACAAATTCCCAAAAGGAGTAGCTAAGCCTTCATGGCTCTCCTAAAGGGCCCCAATCCACTCTTGTCGTCCTCATCTCTCAGCAGGCGAGATAGCCCCTGACTACACTGAAGAAGTCCAGTCCATGTTTATGAAACCATTTCCACTGCAACTCTTCCCCTCCCGACTTCGGAGAAAAGGTGCCCTTTTTTAAAAAATCCTATCTCTCCACCATTATCCCCAATTCTGGGACCAGGGCCTTGGCAAGTTGGTTGATTGGACTCCTTCAGAGAGACTCCATATACTCTTCCATGTTCGAGCTCTTCCTCTTAATTACTCAAACACAGCCAATAAATACAAGTCTCTACTACACAAAAAGTAAATCATAAAGAAAAATATAATGCAACCCAAATGCTCCCGGGTTTCACCAGTTTCCAGATTAAACCCGAATTGTACCGGGTTAAAAAAAAAAAAAAAGTTTACAAATGCTTTCCTGCACCTTGCCAAGTATTCTAACCCCAACCTCCACCTACCTCTGCCTCCAGCCTACGTGAGAGCCCCAGAAGGAAGGAGGATCTTACATGTAGGTCATGAAAATACTGTGTTTGTTGCTGCTGCCTTGCTAGAGACCTACCTCTCCCAGCCCACTCCCAGCCCATGTCGGGGTTCTGTCATCCCCTGCTGGAGAGCTACTGCACTGTTGTCAAAAGGTCTGCAGCCTCCGAAGATTCCAGCTGAATCTGCAATGCGCCGAAATGCTGGCCTCACTCTGCTGAGCTAGGACTCCATGCCGGGGTACAGAGTCCTGCTGATGGTTCTGCCCCCCCAGTGTTCTCAGTGTGGACACTGACCTCGGTACCTTGCATGGGGCCTGGACAACTGCAGAGTGCAGACAGAAGAGAAGAGAAAGGATCCCACGTGTCTGCCCTAATTTCTTTAAAGAAGCCTGATGGCAAGCGTGTTCCTGACAGACCTAATGCCCTGTACAGCTCCAAGAGGGCTCCTTGCACACTATTTGCTATGTGAATGGCAAACTCAGAACATAACTCCTTAGAGTCCTCTCGGCGGCTGTCCTGTCGAATATTCCAGTCTCTGCTCCCCCCACCTCCATTTGGGAGGCGTGTTGATATCTTCCAAATCCCCATTGTGGCTGTGACTCAGGATCTCCCAGGAGGATCTCAAGCTTCCTGCCACTCAGCGGGTGTCAGAAAATACTTGGGTGGGAGAAGGAGGTCACAACTCAATATAGTAGCTGTAGGGAATGAACAATATTTCCTTGACCCCCTTAGAGTCCCTGGCTGGATCTGAATATTAAATGGACACGAAGACTAGTTAACAAAAGAAAAGCATAAACATTTTTTTTTAAATACAGGTTTTACGTGACCTGAGGGCCTTCACTTGGTCCTGAGTATTTTTATGCTCAAGTTGAAGGGTAGGCAGTCAGGTAGAAATGTGATAGGTCAGAGGGTTTGAAGGAAGTGTAATGAACTGGGGAAAATTAGCAAGACTTGTTTGTTAGGATTCTTCTCAGTATCTCTTTGTCTTTGCAGATAAGGATGTTTCTTCCCTCCAGGTATAGAGAGGGCACCTCTCTCATGAAGGTCTTGTGATCTCTTGCAGGGCAGACTGGTGGGGGGGGAAAGTCAGAGTGACCTTCCTGCTTCTGCCATTTTCTCAAACCCCTTTAGTTTAAAATAATATGCCAAGGAGCCATGATTTAGAGTAGCATTTCCCAAACCCCATCATCATTTTTTTTTTTAATTTTTTTTTTCAACGTTTATTTATTTTGAGACAGAGAGAGACAGAGCATGAACAGGGGAGGGGCAGAGAGAGAGGGAAACACAGAATCGGAAACAGGCTCCAGGCTCCAAGCCATCAGCCCAGAGCCCGACGCGGGGCTCGAACTCACGGACCGCGAGATCGTGACCTGGCTGAAGTCGGACGCTTAACCGACTGCGCCACCCAGGCGCCCCAACCCCATCATCATTTTATACAAATCATGGAATAGCCATGACTCTGCTACAAAAAAGAAAACCTCACTCCTCAACCCTGCACCCAGTCCTGGCTCCTACTCTCTTTTTTTCTTTTCTTCACAGCCAAGCTCTGGAAAGAATCAGTTGTAATCTCTACTTTCTCACTGTGCATGCGTTCTTTCAATTTAATACTACCTTCTTTTTAAACATAATCATATATTCACTTGGTTTAAATCTCAAAAAGTACAAAAAGCTACCCCTGGCTACCAAACATCCCTCCCTAGAGGCAACCAGTTTCCTGTGTATCCTATCAGAGATATTTTATTAAACACAAGCAAAAACAGATCTATTTCCACTTTTTTTAAAAATAGCAATTGCATCCTGTATCTACACACTGTTCCTTTTTTTTTTTTCCTTTGCTTAACATTGTATTTTAGGGATCATTTCAAATCAACAAATAAAGAGTGTCCTCATCATTTTTGGGGGTGGGGTGCTACAGAATATGATCTTGAATAGCTGTACCCCAATTTTACTTAATTAGTCCCATATTGTGGGTCGTTTTCAATTTTTCATGCCTTCCTGTAGAGCAGAATTTTTTAAAAATGCAAGTTTCCACTGAGGCACCAAGATGTTACATTTTGTTAAAAAACAAAATCCAATGGAATAAATTTTAAAGATCTTATTGGCTTTAGTTAATGATTCATGAATCATGCAGCCTCTAATCTAGCAGATAGAGAGAAGCTCCAAAAAGCTGTACAAAATGAATGACTTTTAGAGGCAGAAGGGAACAGGAACAAGGAAGTTATACTAGACAAAAATAGATTGGTTATCACAAGGTTGCTTTCCTTTAGGGGATAGAAAGGGTCTACTGGGCAGATTACCTGACTACTGCTGACCTCGCAATTCCCGACTGCCTGGTTTAAGATTCCATTTGTGGCAGAGCCAAAACCGTAATTAAATAAAGTTTTGCTTTGGTGACATGGGGCTTAGCGGAAGCCACTCAATTTCGGACCCGTTGTCTAGTGTTTAACAATCCCAAAGCGAGGTAAAGATCATATGATTTCTAAAAGAGGTGAAAAACCAGTTTTGTGACTTAAGCTTCTGACCCACAGAAAGGATATAAAGAGGCGGAGATTTGGAGATGAGCAAGTATTTTGGAGACCGTAGTCTTGGGTTGTGAATCCTAGTTCCCCATGGGGGGAGCACTGGGGATCCTCACTCTCCATTTCATGACAAAGAAAGATGCTTCCAGATGGTTGCCCAGAGAGTGTGATACATGGCCATACATCCAGAAAACCTAAAGGTAAGGGTTGTGAGGCTAGCTGCTTAGAAGATGAACAAAGACATGGTACAGGGAACCTGCACTCCTTAAGTTGGGCAAGGAATGTGTGTTTCCTCAGGACCAGATGAGGACCCCAAGCAAGGACAGCGTGGGATGTCTTAGGTTCTGTTAAACAGGAATACCTGGAAGAAAAATTCACAGTTGAACTGAAGCCAGAGTGTTAAGAGCTGGGGAAAACATAAAAGACGTGTTGCAGGGGCACCTGGGTGGCTCAGTCGGTTGGGCGTCCGACTTCGGCTCAGGTCATGATCTCATGGTTTGTTGAGTTCGAGTCCCGCATTGGGCTCTGTACTGACAGCTCGGAGCTTGGAGCCTGCTTCGGATTCTGTCTCATTCTCTCTCTGCCCCTCCCCACTCATGCTCCGTCTCTCTCTGTCTCTCAAAAATAAATAAATGTAAACAAACAAACAAACAAAAACCCTGTTGCAATAAAGGTGGATCTACCTTCCTGAAAGGTAAGCAAGATGAGAGATTCCCTGGAAATAAGGGAGACAGACCCAGCACTCCAAAAATCCATGAAAGATCTCAAGGAAGAGCTGGGTTTAAAAAAAAAAATCCAGCACAGCCAGAAATTGGTGTTGGTCAAATGAGGCATTTCTGCTTCCTCACTCTTAGCTCTCCCCGATGTTTCCACCTCTTGGGGGGTCTGGAGGGAGATTAGAAAGACAAGAGGAAGCACAAAAGCACAGGGTGGGGAAGAAAAAGGCAACGATGCCCCCTCTCCCACGGCTGGTGTCCAGCCTGCAGTAAGCTGAACCCGAGAAAAATGGGACTTAAATCAAATTCTAAGTATTTATTATTATAGTGGACTAAACATTTGACTTGCTGACTATGAGACCTTTTTATTAACTGAAAGTGATCACAGAAGTCATAAGGCTTATACCAATTTTCACTGAGGGACTGGGTTCCACAAATAAATCTAAAGTGACATCGGGTGACTGCCATTTCCTGTGAGGATGTAAAAAGTCATGAGAAACTGTTGCTTCTATCCTAGCAACAAGAACACTCCAGAGAAGTTACTAAATCATAGCTGTGGGCGTTTTTTTCTTCATCTGTCAGAGAGATAAGGACACAAAGAAATCTAAATGAACTGCATTCCAGAAAGTGACCGGCCCTTCTTAGGGGAAAAGAGACCCGTGGCCACATTCATCCCTGGCAGAGTAGAAAATCGGATACTGAAAGGGGGACGGAAAAAACAGGCAAAATCTAAATGAACTTTTAATGGCCTGCAATGGGTGTTCTGAGACCAATTTCCAATGTGGGTGGTGTTCTTCCCCATATCTCCAGTGATTTTCTACACACCGTCTGGGTGTCCTACAATTCAGCTCAGTTCCGATACTCTCCACCTGGAGATAGAATCAGATTCCACAGATTAAAGGCTCAGTCCTACAGGACTGCCTTCCCTGCCACTGCAGGTACCAGTCACAGGCCCAGGTGACCACCTGTGCTTCTGACCCACAGGCTATAGATTAGAGACCTTGTTACCGGTGGGACTGTCTGAGCTGTGTGAATGGAGGTCTCTGTCCTTGGATTCCCATGAGAAGATTCATGTGAGGGTCCGTGCTCAGAATAAAGACAGCCAGAAGGAAAGTTAACAGGGCCAAAGCTGTTTACTAAAGCAAAAGTACACTTCCAAGGTGGGAGACCGGCAGATTTCTGCTTCTAATCCTTTGGAGAACTCCTCCCACAGGTTGGGGAGGTAGTTTTTGACCCTACGAAGTTGTACCTGAAGGGCTCTGGCAGCCTTTCTCCATGGTGGTGGTGGTAATACCGGCAATGCAAATGGACTATCATGAGTCTAGAAGTTGTCCTTGGGCACAGGTGGAAGAGGAGAGTGCTTCCTCCACACCTGTGCCTCTTGATCTCAGCCCCAAGGTTTTGGAAGCCTGTGACCCCAAGCTTTTAATGTGTAACCTATTTACCCTTGCCTCCAGCACCGGTCTTTATTGTTCCCCTTCAAGGACTTGGGACTCTGCCTCGGGGTGTTCCTTCCACTGGGTGGCTCAGTCATTAAGTGTCAGACTTTGGTTCAGGTCATGAACTCGCAGTTTGTGAGTTCCAGCCCCACGTCAGGCTCTGTGCTGACAGCTCAGAGCCTGGAGCCTCCTTCGCATTCTATGTGTGTCTCTCTCTCTCTGTCCCTCCCCTGTTCACACTCTGTCTCTCTTTCTCTCTCTCAAAAACAAACAAATTTTAATAAAAAAGTATTGTTTGAAGATAGACTATGTTAAGTTAAAGATGCTTGTTGTACTATCTAGAGCAAACACATAAAAAAAAAAGTACGGCTAAAAAGTCGATGGAGGAGATACAGATAATTAAAAAATCACGTTCAATTCACCAGATAGAAGTCATCAAAAAATGAACAGAGAAACAAAGAGGAGATGGAACTATCAGAAGCAAATAGCAATATGGTAGACTCAGACCCAACCATACCAGTAATTACATTAATTATAAATTAACTAAACATTCCCACTAGACACCAAAGATTGTCAGACCAGATTAAAAATACAAGATACAACTCTACGCTGTTTGCAAGAAACTCACTTTAATAACTTTTAAAAAAATTTCCTTAAGTAATCTCTACACCCAACATGGGGCTCAAACTCACAACCCAGAGATCAACAGCTGCATGCTCTGCCAGCTGAACCAGCCAGCCGCCACGCAAGAAATCCACTTTAAATAATAACACACAGGTAGGTGAAAAGTAAAAGTGTGCTATAAGATAAAACATGCAAGCACCAAGTAGAAGATGGGTTGTGTGACTATAATATCAGACAATGTCAATTTCAAGATCAAAGGTATTACCAGGATTTAAGAGGGACGTTCCTTGATGAGTTAAAAAGGTTGAGTCATCAAGAAAACATAATAATCCTCTAAATATTTCAAGATACATGGACAAAAATCTGAGAGAATGAAAAGGGAAAATGTGTAAATCTACCTTTTTTTTAAAAAAGGAAATAGGAAATTTTTATATCCCTCTGTCAGTAATGGATAAAACAAATAGACAAAATCAGTAATGATATAGAAAGCGTGAAAACTGCTATCGGTCCCCAGGCTAACTGATATTTTAGAACAATACCCAACAGCTGCAATACTGAAAAGATATATTCTTTTCAAATGCACATGGAGCATTCACCAACGTAGACATACAGAGTATGCTCTCTGACCACTATAATATTAAATTGGAAATTGATAATAATAAGACATCTAGAAAGTCTTCAAATATTTGGAAATTTATTAGCTATACACATCTAAATAACCCATGGGTCAAAGAAGAAATCACAAAGGAAATTAGAAAATATTTTGAAATGAATGGTAACAAAAATACCACACATTAAAATTTGTGAGGTACGTTAACGTAATCGTAGAAGGCAATTTATTATATTAAATACTTGTATTAGAAAATAAAATAGTATAAAAATTGATCATCTAAGTTTCCTCTTAAGGAACTAGCAAAAGGAGAGAAAATGAAACCCAAAATGAGCACAATTAAGGAAATAATATATATGAGACCAGAAATTAATGATACGAAAAGACAAAATTGAGAAAAATCAATGAAGTCAGTAACATTGATAAAATTAATAACATTGATAAACCCCTAGCAAGATCAATGAAACCACACACACACACACACACACACACACACACACACACACAAGCAGGGGGTGGGCGCGGGGATGGGGTGGGGGAGAGAGAGAGAGAGAACAATAAAATGAATGAAAGAGGCAAAGTTTTTTTGTTTTTGTTTTTGTTTTTACTAAACTGCATTCAAATGATAATAAGGGATATTATAAGCAATTTATGCCAATAGTCAAGAAATGCAAGGGTCCTGACTTCAAGAACTATGAAGATATCGCTATATTTGTAAGCTAATAAGTTAACCTGCCAATTTTGCGTATGCTGGCAGAAGACACAAGACTCCTAGGTCAGAGACAAATGATATTCCTCACAGCAAGTCTATGAGCTTCATGTTTGAGCAGGTTCTCCCTTGATCCCTCAGTTCCATCAGGTGACACGGTAGTTCAGCTGGATGCTGGACATCAGTTGGTTTGTGTCACAACTGAAGAATCCCAAGGTTGAGAAACTCCAATCTTTGAAAAGGAGCAGTAAGCAAACCGGTCTGACATTTGCCCCAGAGGAAGACCTTATCTTTATTATACTGGACAACAGAAAAACCTGCCCTCTACTCCAGACAGAGAAATGACTTCTATCTTCCAAGCTATTTGCCATGTAAATATCTTCAAAAGACAGTCTGAGACAAAAGCTGTCAGTGTTTCCGCTCACAAAACATGCAAAATTTGGCAAATCCATGGATAATTATCTCCCAACACCAACTAGATCAACTTTGGACAAATTCCTTGAAAAATACAACTTACAAAAACTTGCAAAAAGACATACAATATTAAATAACTCTGTATCTACTAAATAGAAGTTATAATCAAAACATTCCCACAAAGAAATTCCAGTTTTTATCAGTTTATTCTATCAAAGATTTTAAGAAGGAAATTCTTTCAGAAAATAGAAGTGAACACTTATTATTTTTATGATGCTAATGTAACCCCAACAATAATATTTGACAAAAATATTTTTTAAAGTTACAGGCCAATATCCCACACGAACATAGATTTGAATAAACTTAAGAAAATATTAGCAGATTCAATCCAGCAATGCATAAAAAGCATGCCAAAGTGGATTTTATTCCAGGAATATAAAGTTAGTTCATTATTTGAAAAATCAATGATTGACACTAACAGAAAAAAAAGATCAAAAACATAATTATTTGAATAAATGCAAAAAAGTATTTGACAAAATTCATTGCCTATTCATAATAGAAATTCTCAACAAATGAGGAATAGAAGTGAATTTTTTCTATGCGATAACTTTTCATATGGAAAACCTATAGGTAACATTGTATATCATGAAGCCACAAACACCTTTTTTCTATGATCCAGAACAAGGCAAGGATGTATACTGTTATCACTTCTATTAAACATTGTATTGAAGTCTAGTCCAGGGCAATAAGAAAACAAAAGAAATAAAAAAGCATAAAGATTACAGAGGAAAAAGTAAAACTGTCACTCTTTGCAGGCATGAATTGAATTTACAACACTCTTTGAAATTTGCCAAAAACTACTAGAACTAAAGTTAGGATGATACACAAGCAATTTGCAAATCCATCGTGTTTCTACATACTAGCCATAAACAATTGGAAAATGAAATTAAGCTTAAAATGCTGTATATAATAGCATCTGAACAATCAGATATCTGAAAATTAAGCTAATGAAAGACAGGCAAGACGTGTACATTGTAAGTTACAAAAGATTGCTGAGAGAAATTAAGGAAAACACAAATAAAGGGGGAGAAACATATGGTATTCATCATTTTCTATTGTTTTTTATTTTAATTCCAGCATAGTTAACATACAGTGTTATATTAGTTTCAAGTGTCCAGTATAGTGATTCAACAATTGTACCCATTACTCAGTGCTCATCATGATAAGTGTGCTCTGTAATCCCCATCAATGTGGGGATACTGTCCGTAACCCTCAGTTTGTTCTATATAGTGAAGAGTCTGTTTCTTGGTTTTTTTCTCTATCTCTTCCTCTCTCATTTTCCTTTGTTTTGTTTCTTAAATTCCACATATGATTGAAATCATATGGCATTTTTCTTTCTCTGACTTATTTCGCTTAGCATTACACTCTTTAACTACATCCACGTTGTTGAGGATGGCAAGATTTCTTTCTTTTTTATGCCATTTATGTATATATAATATATATACATGCGTATATATCATCTCTTCTTTATCCATTCATCTATCAGTGGACACTTGGGCTGCTTCCATAATTTGTCTATTGTAAATAATGCTGCTATAAGCATAGGGATACACGTATCCCTTTGAATTAGTGTTTTTGTAGCTTTGGGGTAGGTACCCAGTAGTGTGATTGCTGTATCATAGGGTAGTTCTATTTTTAACTTTTTGAGGAAACTCCATACTGTTTTTCACAGTGGCTGCCCCAGTCTGCATTCCCACCAATAGTGCACAAGAGTTCCTTTTTCTCCACATTGTCACCAACACTTGTTGTTTCTTGTCTTTTTGATTTTAGCCATTCTGACAGGTGTGAAGTGATATTTCTTTGTGGTTTTGATTTGCATTTCCCCGATGATGAGTCATGCTGAGCATCTTTTCACGTGACTGTTTTCAGATGACTGTTGGCCATCTGTATGTCTTCTTTGGAGAAATGTCTGTTCATGTCTTTTGCCCATTTTTTTAATTAGGTTATTTGTTTTGGGGGTGTTGAGTCGTATCAATTCTTTGTATATTTTGGATTCTAACCCTTTATCAGATATATCACTTGCAAATATCTTCTTCTGTTCAATAGGTTGCCTTTTAGTTTTGTTCATTGTTTCCTTTGCTGTGCAGAAGTTTTTTTATTTTGATGTAGTCCCAATAGTTTATTTTTGCTTTTATTTCCCTTGCCTCGGGAGACATATCTAGAAAAATGTTGTTACAGTGGATGTCAAAGAAATTACTGCCTGTGCTCTCTTCTAGAAATTTTATGGTTTCACATTTCACATTTAGGTCTTTAATTATAGTGTTCATTATTGAAAAATTCAATGTTGTTAAGATATCCATTCTCCACAAATTTATCTATAGGTTCAATACACTCAAACAAATTCAGCAGCGTTTTGTTTTGTTTTGTTTTGTTTTGTTTTTAAAGAAATTCAAGCTGATCCTGGGGCACCTGGGTGGCCCAGTCAGTTAAGCATCTGACTTCAACCCAGGTCATGATCTTACAGTTTGTGAGTTTGAACCCTGTGCTGACAGCTCAGAGCCTGGAGCCTGCTTCAGATTCTGTGTCTCCCTCTCTCTCTGCCCCTCCCCTGCTTGCATTCAGTCCTCTCAAAAATAAATAAACACTAAAAAAAAAATTTTTTTTAAGAAACTCAAGCTGATCCTAAGTTTTTTCTGAAAATGCTAATGATCTAGAAGTGCCAAAATGATTTTGAAAATGAACAAATTTGATAGTATGGAAGACTTAACCTACCCAATATCAGCAACTACTATAAAACTATAATCATCAAGTCAGTTTGATATTACCATAAGGACAAATAGGTCAATGAAAGAGAATATAGAGTAGAGGCATTGACCCATACAATTGATTTTTGACCAAGGCAACAAGTCAATTTAATGGCGGAAAGAAAAGTCTTTTTAACAAATAGTGAAAGGAGATTGAAAATCAAACAAAAGTAACCTTTCAATGGCTGCTATGGTGCACAATCCAGATTCCCTCTTCAGACTCATTTCTCTGTCACTGGAGTGTTGGCGGCTGATGGCTCACAGCTGAGCCCCTTCTCCAGAAAGTGTTGTCATCAACCAATGTTATAGCCTCTCCTTGGTAAAAGCGGGAATCCAATAACTGGCTAGTGTGGAGGTACAAAGGTCCGGGACTCTCGCATCACTTAAAACAATGTTGAAGAGCCATCGAAATCCTGAGCTCCTCATAGGATTGCCTGATGCCTCTTTTGCATCACACTTTAATTTCTTCCTCTGCCCGATCCTGCTTCCTTCACGACTCACAAGTATTTTTCCTGGGAATGAATGCTCCCCAATAAACCTTCTGTATGCAAATGTGTTTCACGGAGAACACCATATATTACAAACTGGACTCTACTGACCCCATACCAAAAGGAATAATTTGAGATGGATTATAGAGACAAGTGTAAAAGGCAAAACTAGAAAACTTCTAGTAGAATAACTCATGGGAGAATTTCCTCGTGACCTTGGGGTAAATGAAGATTTCTTAGGACACAAAAGGTACTACCCAGGAAAGGGAAACATTGATAAATGAGCTTCATAAAAATTAGAAATGCCTGCTAATCAAAAGATACAGAAAGCAAGTAACGGATGGGGGAAAAAATACAATATTTAAAAAAAATAGCTTGTGTTCACAAATATAAAACAGTCTTTATAAATCAACAATATAAAGACAAATGGCCCAGTAAAAATGGACAAACGACTTAAAAAGAGATTTATGAAAAGCATATGTAAAGATATTTAACGTCATTGGTTATCAGGGAAATGAAAATTAGAGGCAAAAGTGTGATACTGTTTACAACCACTTACAACGGCTAAAATTTTTAAGACTGACCACATAAGGCAAGGATGGGAGTACCTGGAACCCTCCTACATTGTTGGTGGAATGTAAAATTCCATAAAAACTTCAGAAAAATGTTTTTTTAGTTTCTTATAAAGTTAAATATACATCTACTCCAGGACTCAACAGTTCCACTTCTAGATAAGAAATGAAACCTTATGTCCCCAAAAGGATTTGTCAGTAGTGTTCCTAGCAGCCTTACTGATGTTTGCCAAAACCTGGAAACAGCCACATGTCCATCAATAGAAGAATAAACAAACAAATTGTGTATGTCCACTCACTGAAAATAACACTCAGCCAAAAAAAAAAAAAAAGACCTACTGATACACACATCAATATGGATGAGTCTCAAAAAGATGTTGAATGAGGAACACCAGACACAAAATAATCATAGTGACTGATTCCATTTATATGAAGTCCAAGAAGAGAAATACAAATCTATGGTGATAGAAAGCAGAAAATAATTGCCTCTAATTGTAAAGGAGCATGATGAAATTTCAGCTGTGGTTAAAATATTCTCAAGTATTTTTACTTGAAGAGCTTTAAAAAGAGTTCAGAAAGATTGGGATCTCCAAATAAAAGACACTACAGTTTTGGAAAAAAACCTCACAAGTTTACCAAGATTAAATTTAGTCTTTTTAGGGTGAGATAAACAGCAATTGCTTCACACAATTATTCTATCTTCAAAGTACCACATATCTGCCAAATTCAGTATTGCAAAAATTGGGGATAACTTTTTCCTGAAGTGTAAGCAACTTAATAGAAAGGACTCGAGGCTTCATTTATTTTGGAGATTAGTGCTAAGCAGTGTACTTACTGTTTTCTTTTGTTTTGGTTTTATTTATCTCAAGGCAAAGAGCTTGGGTTTGTTTTTGTTTTTTTTCTTATTTTTTTCACTGGTATAATGATGTGTTCATCATTCCGGCAACCAGACAAGGAATCACTCTGGTTTTCTCAAAATCAGAGACCCCATCCTCAAAATAGTAAGACCCCATAGGCTCTTGGAAAGAATATTAAAATTATCCTTTGTTATATCACATTGTCCTACTCTTGCTAACAGATCGGGAAGAACTATGATGAATCCTATTTTAATGATAGTAGTCTTCTTGATAGCTTCCTTTTGTGGTTTTCTACCAGAAACATTACAATCCCCCACTAAGGGGCACTTGGAGTGGTGTAGGAGCACTTTTCGGTTGTCATGGTGACAGAGTAGTACTACCACTATTTTAACATTGGGGACCAGAGTTACTGAGTATCCTGCAACGTACACAAAAGTCCTGTATTGTAAAGGATTGTTCCAACCGATGTCGGCAGCACCTGTCTCAATCTGCTTGGGCTGCCATAACAACATTTCAGAGACTGAAAGGCTTAAACAACAGGGATTTATTTTCTTATAGTTCTAGAAGTTGGAAGTCTGAGACCAGGGTGCTAGCATGGTTGGGTTCTGGTGAGGGCCCTCTCCCTGGCTTGCAGACGGCTGCCTTCTTGTAGTGTCCTCACATGGTGGAGAGAGAGAGAGAGAGAGAGGGAGAGAGGTGGGGATGGGGACTGGGAAAGAGGGACAGAGAAACGGTGGTGGAGAGAGAGAGAAAACTCTGTGTCTCTTCTTATAAGAACACTAATTCTATCAGATTAGGACCCACCCTGTGACCTCATTTAACCTTAATTGCTTCCATGTAGGTACAATCACATTGGTGATTGCTGTAACCAGGGCATCACCATATAACTTGGGAGGGACACAACTCAATACATAGCACACCTCTACTGAGAACAGTAAATGTGAGTCTGTTCCAGTTTAAGGTTATACCAAGACATTAAAATTAATATTGTTGCTTCAAGTTAAAATTAAAATTATGCCTTCAGGATAAATCTAAACTCCTAATCATGATGTCTAGGCTTTTAATATCCTAGCCCTAAACTATTTTTCCCGTCTCACTTCTGTCCATTTCCCTCATTCCCAAATTCCATTTTTATTTCCACACCTCTGCCCTTGCCCCATTATTCCCTCACCCTGGAATGTTCTTCTCTTTTCAGTCTGCTTAGGAAGTGCTTACTCATCTTTAAAAGACCTAACTCACATGACTTCCTCTTTGCAATTTTTTCTGATCACATCACTCCTGTCAAAATTAATTAATTTCTTCTTTGGATTGTGCCGAAATTATTTACAGCCTGTCTCTTCTGACAGTTTGATCTTTATACAGCATCTTAAGAGTCCAACGTACATATGTGCCCAACAAATAGTTCTTGAATTGTATTAAAATTTAATTGATGCAATGGTGACATCATATATTTTTTCCACTTTCAACTCTGCCATGTATCTCCTTTCTCCTTGGCTTCCTGCTATAGAAAATTACGATTTAGCATCCAAACCATCCTCATGACTTCATTTCTTCTCTCCCCATTCTCCTGATTCTTATATCGCAACTTTTCATAAGGTGAATAGTAATTGTTTATAATAACGATGCCTGTAGAGTCATGAAAAATTATTATACTTCATATCTTATTTTTTCTTGTATATTTTGATTCCCAAATAATCTTCTATCTGATTCATAGTTAGTCCTTGTCTTGGACAAGACACATCATGTCTTGTCCTTACCACTAAAGTTTCAACAATGCCAAGCAAATCTTCCGTCAATATAGTAGTGTCCCCTCCCCCCCTTACTTCCGCAGTTTCACTCTCCACCATTTCGGTTACCCAGAGTCACCTGCATTGTGTACACAGAAGATTCTCCTTCTGACCTATCATCAGATGATCAATAGTAGCCTAACACTACATGACAATGCCTGTGTCATTCACTTTACTTCATCTCCTCACATAGGTACTTTATCAACTCACATCATCGCAAGAAGGGTGAGCACAGTACAATAAGATATTTTGAGAGAGAGAGACCACATTCACCTAACTTTTATTATAATATACTATTATAGTTGTTCTATTTTATTATTAGGTATATTTATTAATCTCTTACTGTGCTAAGTTATAAATTAAATTTTATCATAGGTATGTATTATGTATAGAAAAAAAACAGAGTATATATAGGGCTGGTACTATAAACAGTTTCAGGAATCGCCCGGGGGTCTTGGAATGTATCACCCAAGGATAAGGGGGAACTACTGTCCAGATTTTGACTTTCTCAAAATCGCCAATAATTTTTTTTTGGTTGATGGATGAAATTCTCAATCACATATAGGTAAAACAAAGAAGCTAAATTTACTGCTTACTAAACAATGGAGAGCTAGTCTTAAAAATCTCATTCTCTCTGTACAAAGCAAAACTTGATATCATAAAGGGTTTTAGGAACCATGGTGTTCAAGGATTGGCAGACTCTCTAAAGTGGGAGGGTTTAGAGATTGCCTGACTTTCAGCTGTGAAGTTTAGGGATTAACTGACTTTCAGAAGCAGGTCCTGGAGTGCCGCTGCTGCTGATTGGCTGACCTTCAAAAGCACGTGGCTATCCCTCATTGATTCGTATGGGTTGAATACTTGTTCTGTGGTTACTTGTTTGCTACTCTGGACTCAGACCAAAGAACAGTCTTTTAATCTTCATTTTCAAATTAGGAAGCAAGACCTTTCCAGGTAGGGCGTGCATCAGAATCACCTGGAGTGCCCATTAAGACAGATTGCTGGGCACCCCCCCCCCAAATTTATTATGTCATCAGTCTGGAATTGTACCTTAGAATGCACACTTCTAACGAGTCCCCAGGTGCTGCTGCTGCTGGGGCAGAGACCACTGAGACCACTTTGAGAACCACTGAGTTAGAGACGAAAATGTCATAAAAGTAAACGGTAATTAGAGCTGGCCAGGTTTAAGAACTCTTTGGTGGTAGTGACCTACAAGATCAGCCGGGTTACAGTTGGATACAGGAGCTAAGGCAATGGACGGAGGCATGGGCAAGGCTAGCCATGGGGGCTTTCTCAGGGGCCCATGGATGGCAGAGCTTAAGACCTGTTGGTGTGAGATACCTGCTGGAGAGGCAGAAAAAGGACAGCTTTTGCTCTCCGCCTTCCACACAATGCATGACTGCCTTCCACTTCTAAATTGTCAGTTAGACAAAGGAAGTCACTTTACCATAATTTGTTTTCCCTTGTGTAAACATAGAATACCTAAATACAACGGGATTTTAATCTCCCCTTTCTTCTCAGTGTATGTCCATAAATTTTGCCTTTGCTAATTAGCCCATTCCTTCAAGGTAGTGGATACTTTATACATCTGAACAGGCAATTTAATGCCTTAAGGAAAAGAAGATCCCCAAGGGGGGAAAAATGTGCATCATCAGTTCCTAACACATGGAAGATCTATGTTGAAAAATCAAGGCCCATGCCCAAATGTGCAATATATTTTTTGTCTTCAATCCATTCCAGCACAAGAAATATGATTCCAACTAGATTGAAGATTTTTCTTCTCCTAAGAAATGTGATAGTTGCCAACTAGTGATGAAGTTTCCAGAATTCTTCTCCCGATACTTAACAGATGAATTTATTGGATGGAAAAGTAAGAGCAAAATCTGAGCTTCTTTGGAAGTGTGCCCAAACTCAGCAACGGTGATATCCATAAGTGTCACGTGGAGGCATGTATAAAAGACAGGAAAAGAGCGAAGCAAACACAAAACCACCAAAAAGGCAGCAAAGTAGAGCATAGCTAACCTTGATGGAGCACCAGAGTCAGGATCTGAGCTTTACCCATCCATCACCACTGCGTGGTGCTCATCAGGGTAACCAGAAGGAATGAGTGTGTCCTCCCTGAAGGAACGGAATGCTCTGGGACACAGCAGGTTGTGTTTCCTATTCTCTATAACGACTATGACAGCTCTTATCCTCCACAATGGAGGTCTTCTCTACAGAATGTTATTGACCATCCATGTTTGGAAGTACCAAGAGCTTCAGGAGAAGTCTCCAAAAAATCAGAAACTGTGAATCTCTACATTTTGAAATGACAGAATCTTTCTTAATGGTGGGAGAACGCAATGAATTGGGCACAGAAATTCATACTTCTCTCTACTTTTAATTCCAAGCATCCCCTAGTGAATTTTCTGTGCCTATTTCTGCCTACCTAATAGAGTGAATCATTTACCAAATGTGCAAAATTTCAGCCAGAACGACATCTATTTTAACAATATTTTATTTTCAGGGTTTTTTTTTTTTTTTTTCCCATGGAGGGTGAGCAAGCACTCTGTAGGTAGGATGTGGGTTGTTTTTTTTTTTAATGAGTCTCATGGACAGCTCCAGAAGGCCCACAATGGCACAGATTCTCTGTGCAGGCACAATTTGTATACTTTTTTTCTTTTCGCTGAGGGATATGCTAGACTGATCTGACTTTATTGATTCAACAAACATGTCTGTGCACCCACCCTGTCCCAGGTGCTGTTCTCAGGGCTGCACTTCCTAAGTGAGTCAAGTCTCTGGTTGCCTACGAGTGTGGTCTCCAGTTTTCCTTACTAGCTTTTTTATACCTGACATCACACAGAGTTCTAGTCCCTTGTTTCAAAATAAACAGGGGCTTTGTTCCTTGTTTAAAAATATGAACAATATTAAACAGGTCCCATGGTTATTTACGATTTTCTGCCACTTAACTCAGAAATGTGTATGTTTTCCAACAAACGATTTTGGCTAAGGAAAGATTAAGGGTCTGGAAGAATGGAGATATGTGAGTCTCATTTACTTCTTTCCTACTTAGGGTCTTAGTGAGAGGGCTCCATTTTGGATATATTTTCCATAGCTTTGCTTCTCACAGTGTAGTCCCTTAGCAAATGCTATCAAAGTCACCTGGGAGCACTGATCTAGATACACAGAATGCAAAGTATAATAGATACTTATTGGATATAATAGATATAATAGATATATCTATATATCTATATATAGATCTGTTATATCTATATCTATATATAGATATATCTATGTATATATCTGTTATATCTATATCTCTATATATCTATGTATGTATAGATATAGATATAACAGATCTATATATATATAATCTATAATATAATAGATATAATAGATACTATGCGTGATTGACTGCCACTAACCCCCTGCTCCCCATAAGTCTAGCACTTTGTTAGTCCCTCCATTCAACATTTCTGAAATACCTACGATGTGCCCATCACGATGCCAAGGACCAGAGGCACAGTAGGAGAAAACACATACATCTCTTTACCCAAGTCTACATTTTAATGGTGAAGATAGATGTAGAAAGTTGTCATTTCAGTATTTTGTGATGAGTGCTATAAAAAAATAAGAACATGCCAATATAGCAGGTTATAAGTGGGGCACCTAACCTAGTCTAGGGAGGGCTGTGAGGGAAGACAAGGAGGAATCAGCCAGGAGGAAAGGATTTAAGGTTAATATTGGGAACATTATTTGAGATTATATATATCTACAGTGAAGGTCTACAGTGAGAATGGATGTGCAATAATAAGAATATATTGGTTTCTGCCCCTGGTTCTTGCAAATATTTGGGCTTTGATCCTGGTTTCTGAGACACGGAGATTTTAAAACTCCTGCAATTTCCTGAGTAATGCGGTGATAGGAGCATCTTACACAGGGCTCCCAAATCCCTTAGAATTTCCTGGGTGATGGGAGCATCGTTAGTTCTAATAAAGCAACTCTTAGTGGGCTCCTGGATGGGGGCTGGTCACTAAAAGGACCAATCAAGACCAGAAGCTTGGAACTTTCAGCCGCACCTGCCATTCTCAGGGGATGAAAAGGGAGCTAAAGATTGAGTTAATAATGGATCATGCTTACCTGATGAAGACTCCATAAAAATCCCTGAAGTACAGAATGGGCCATGCCTCAACCAGTTTAGAATGCAAGTACTGTATGCACAGAGAGATGTTTAGAACTTGATAATCATAATAAACCCACTTTGCAAAAAATCTACTTACTTTATGATTTTGAGGTCTCCAAGAAGAAATTAAAAGCTATTCTATTATGTTAAAGAGAAGGCTGTTATGTCTTTGCTCTTTTGCCCACACTACTTTCCAGTCTCCTTGGTCACCTAAAAGGTCTTTGGCTTTTCTAATGGAAACAAATTTGTATTCCTGGAGAACCACAATAAAAACCCAGCTGAGTTCTGCCAGCCTGGCCCCAACCATGGACTGTTCTCCCCTCCTACATTCTTCTTCTTCTTCTTCTTTTTTGAGGGAGAGGAAGGAGGCGGAGGAAAAGAGAAGAAAGGGCCAAAAAAAGGAAGGGAGAGGAGGGGAGCGGATGAGGTGCGGAGGAGGCGGCGAGGAGGGAGAGACGGGGCAAAGAGAAGGAGAAAGCGAAAGAGAACAAGAAAAGAACAGGGGAGAGGAAGGAGAGGAGGAGGAGGAGGGGAGGAGGAGCGAAGAAAGAGAAAGAGAAGGAGAAGACAGAGAAGAGAAAGAACGAAAATCAATAGACCAGAGGAAAGAGGAGAGGATGCTCGGTAGCTTATCTTTGGTATTCTCTTTTTCGGCCTTATCCTTCTCGCCCTCTCCCCCTCCCTCTCTCCCTCATCTCCTTCTCCTTCTCTTCTTCTTCTTCTTCTTCTTCTTCTTCTTCTTCTTCTTCCTCTTTTTCTTCTTCTTTTTGGCAATGTATGTCTTCCCTAAAGATGAAGCTGAATCTTATTAGGTAAAAGTAGAGTATCTCCTGGTAGGAGACAACAATTTCACCTGTTACTTTAAAAGAAGAGATTTTTTTCATGTTTATTTTGTTTTTGAGAGACAGAGAGAGACACAGAGCAGAGAGAGGGAGACACAGAATCCAAAGCAGGCTCCAGGCTCTGAGCTGTCAGCACAGAGCCCTAGTTGGAGCTTGAACCCACAGACCATGAGATCATGACCTGAGCCTGAGCTGACGTCAGACGCTTAACCAACTGAGCCACTCAGGCACCCCAAAAGAAGGAATTTAATATTGACAATTGTTCATTAGATGCAAAGAACTGCTATCTAAGAAAGAGAAAGCTAAGGTAAGATGAAGTAACAACTGCTGGAAGCAGCTCTCACTCCTAAAAATGAAGAGAAATAGCAAAGAGAGGTTGGAAATTTTGAAGCTTAAAGCCTTTTGGAGGAGGGTTGGAGGAGGGGCCCCTCTGCGTGGGGGTGTTACTCCGCTAATGCTGTGGGTGTTAGGGGCACTGCAAAGTGGATTCAATGAACTGCTGTTGGTGAGATTAAAAAGTCTTGCTCTGTTATATTCACTGGAGAGAGAGCTGAAAGGAAGCCCATAGGAAGCAAACAAAAAGGAGACCATACTTCCTCCTCTAGCTTGGCAGTTCCCTCCAGCACCTCCTGCTGGCAAGTCAAGCGTGGAATCATCTGGCAAAGCAGATGAGTTCCCAGCCTCAGCAGCAGAAAGAAGCAGGTAGATTGGTGAGTTTAATTTAAGAGATAATAAATGACACTCTTCTATTTTTTGTAAAAAAGAGGTCCTTAGTAAAAAATGGGCTATAACTTCTGAATTGGAAATCAACATCAGTGTTGAGAAATGGAAAAAATAAAACATCAGTTGTAAGTACAACAGATTTTATGAGTTAACCACCACTTGTACAAAGTATAATAAATGATAATACAGTTCAATTTTCTTAAAGATGATGAGTTTTACTTTACGCCAAATGTGGTAGATTTAATTAGTGGTTCTAATTGCTTCCTCAACCATAATAGAATCCTATAGCCACACCCCTGCCTGGCTTTATGGTGGGCAGAATGTACTCTTCTAGCTCTAGCTCTAGAGTACGCTTCCACTCTTCTTGCTGTGTCATGTGATTTGCTTTAATCAGTGAGACATTAAGTAATGTGACCAGGGTGGAAATGAACTTGCACAACTGAGCTTTGTGCAAGTTGGTCCTTTGATGGTCCACTACGTGATTAACATACTCCCCACTGTAGCTGCTGCCCTTTCAACTTTGGCTCCAGAATAAGGTACAGGGATCGTACCAAATGCTCTGGGTAACCCCTGGTCCAAGAAAGAGCAGAGATACATGGGACAAAACCTGATTTCAGCTGGAAGCCTGGAGTCCAGCCTAACCTAGCTAAGTAAAATTCAATCTACAGATCCATCAATGTAAGAGAAAATCTGTTATGTTAAGCCTTTGAGTTTTGGAGTTTGTTATGAAGCATTAGCGTGGCCATAGCTGACTAAAACATTAGGTTTCTCAGGGTTCTTTGATGCATCAGTAGATCTAATCAGGAAGCAGAAAACACTCATTATTTAATAAAGAGACATTTAATGCAGAGAATTGATTATAGAGGTGATAGAAAAGGCCAAGGAGTCAACCAGAGGACATTGAGAGAAGCCAGAGATTGGTAATAATAAGAAACTGCTTCCAGACCTAGACTGGAGGGAAAACAAGAGGAAGGCTGAAGGATCACTCAGTGGAGACTAAAACCTTGATAGGTCTTTCCGATGGCAACTGGAGTCACTGAAGATACATAATCACTTAAAGATGATGCCACTTAAAGCCAGACAACAGGGGAGAAATACCCTGGTTTCTCCTGTATTTCCCCTCTCCAATCTCCTGTGAAGTGCCAGTCATTGGCCAAAGCCCCCAGAAACCAGGTTTATGATGCCTGAGAAATGCAGCTTGCAGGAGACCACATGCCACACAGAGCTGAGCCCAAGGGAAGGGCAATGAATGGATCTACAGGAGATTCTCTAATCAACAGGAATGCTTATATTATTGCCTGACCACAGGAAAGTCAGTCTTGTAGAGTCCCTTTCTTCAAGAAATTTCTAGAATGTCCCACAGGGGGGCTTACATGCACTAATTAATCAGCCTTGATCATTGTCACTGTGGCGACAGGTTAGAGGACTCAGGCCCCAGCAGTTCACAGTAGCTTCACTTCAAGCTATAACTCTGCTTCAGAGGCCATGGTTGCTATGCGGCATGTCTCTGGAGCTGGAACTCTGCAAGGCCCGCATGCTGATGGAATAAGAACGCAGCAGAGCTGAGATAATACCACCATTCTTTACAGTCAGAGGTCCACATTACTAATTTCAAGAAATGAAAAGCAACACATTCTTTTTGTTTTTAACCAAAAGAAGAGAAGGTCCCAGAACTAGCCTGAGTGAATCCTAAAGCATTACAGCATAGCGGTAAAGCGTGGTCCATTCCCATATGTCATTTTCTCCCAGAGCGTACAACTTATGCTAAGGCTGACTAGTGGCAAATGAACTTTCCTACCACTCGCCAAACCATTGATGGAACTATGACCTTCCTTTAATGTTTAGGGCTATTGTGTGCTTCACGTTTTTTTCACTTATGGTGTGTTCCCTTAGAGGTCCCCGATGACCTTTTCTATGATATGGCCTTAGTCAGAGCCCCCCAACTTATTAGACATGCTTGTACATGAGTGAAACTCCAAAAATAAAACCTTGGGTAGGGCTTAAATATTTTCCCAGGAGGCTGCTTAACCCCATTATAAATTGGTAGAAGCAAGGGTTAATGGAGTGGGGATGACCACATCCACTAGCCAGAGTACCTGGGCCTCTCAGCTCCTTCCCAAATGAGTTACCTTACTCTGCTCACGGTTCACACCAGAGGGAATCTAGAGGTTTCACTTAACTGTGTCAATTTAAATTTGAGAAAACTGAAGTTCAGAAACACAAAATGATTTGCCTGAGGCACAACTTTAGGTAGTGAGATGTGAAAAGTCATCCAAATAAGCCAGAGAAGACGCAAACTAAGGGAGAGTCAGCAGCAGGCCAAAGCAGATGAGTGGAATGCTGGAAAAGAAAATAAGCCCAGGGAGAAAGTAGGTTAATTTAAAGAAATAAAGTAAGAAAAATCAAAAGATTACATCTTTATGTATGTATGTATGTATCTGCTCACCTACCTACCTACCTACCCACTTACCTACTTACATTTAGGCTGTGATGAAAAAACTCTATTCTCTTCAAGAACCATACCATGTCTCTTCCTAATTCCTCTCTTCTTGAGTTGTAGAATTACTCAATTCATATTTTCCCAAACTAAACAAAAAACTCACAACGTATATTGAGATAATAACATTGACTGAAGGTCTACTGTGGTTAGTAGAGCAGAACACAAAGCAAGAGAGACAGGCTTCCCTCCTGCATTTAGGAAAGAGATAATGTCATCACTGTGGCTCCTTTCCTACCCACAGAGGTGGTTTCACCTGGTGCAAGCCATCTTGCCTCCCCGCGTCTGTTTCCCCTTCTCTAGAATGTGATTAACTACATTAACTCCATGAGACCCCGTCCCTTTCAGGGAAATGCTGCTAGAATCGTGTTGATCTTGAGATGATTTTTAACTCTTCGGATTGATGTGGGAATACCAAAGGAAAACGAGATGAGTTGTGGAAATACAGATGATTATTGTTTTGTAGGCATAGAGTTTTAATAATCAGAAAATAAAAACGATAGAAAACCTGCTTTTATTGGAGTTTAAGTTAATAATCATCCCCCCCCCATCTTCTTTGAGCTCAAATCCAATTATAGATAAAGGGGTTTAAAAAATTTTTTTGATTCGTACTAGTACAACTGCATTGAAGAACACAGCTTGGACTTGAGGCCAGTGTAGGCTTCTGGACACTTCCCCCTCACCCTTCACACACTCCAAGACCTCAGACCTGCAGAAAAGACACTCACCCCACTAGGTGCTGGAGGATCCTGGCTTGTCTCTCCCCTTTGAATGCGGAGGGTCCTATTAACAGAGACAACACAGGGAGGCCACAAAGTGCCTACAACCCTTCACACGTCAACTCCACCTACCAGCAGACTGCTAGAGGCCCACGCTCACCATCACACCAAACAGATAATACCACCCTTTCTTTTATGGAAATGGCCCAGGAAAAGAGAACACACACACGCGCACACACACACACACACACACACACAGTTCCTCTTACCTCACACGGGCTGGAAATGTCTATTTTATTGGCCAGGAATCGAGGGAGAGGATGGCGCCTCTTTAGGTCCTCACTGTCCCAGTGACCCTGGCAGAAAGGGACAAGGTAGCAGCGTGCAGCATGCTACTGACAGCTGTGTCCCTGCAGCTTCCTGGACAGGGCACCTGTGTGAATAGTTGACTGAAGCAATGGCAGTGATGTTTGAGGCTCCCTCGGCCTATGCTGACCCCACTGGATGAAGAGGGAGCTATAAAATCAGGCAGAAAAAAAACCCAGTTGACCAAGTAGTCCATGTGTAGAGACTATTCATTTCCTCTATGGTTAACTGGAATTTGGGGTTTGGAAATAGTCTTTTTTTTCCCCTTTTGATAGATAAGAGGGTGGATCTTCACAATATTCAAGAGGAAGCAGCTGCATATTTTGGCAACCATTTAGAGGAAAAGAGTGAATATATGAAATATTACTGCAAACGTATAAGGGAGAAATTTGAGTAGACAGCCAAGAAAAAAAGCGAGGAGTGCAGAACAGTAAATTTAGGAGATCTCCATATGATGTGGTTTCTCAAAGATGGTGTATTAAAAAAAAAAAAAAGGAGCAAGGAGAGAGGGATAGAAGCAAAGGCTTGGAACAGTGAGCACCAAATTGAGGAAAAACTTTCCTGAGAGACACTTAAAAAGTAATCACAGAAGCAAGTTCAAGACCCAGAAAGGGCAGTTTGTCTGGAGCTTGAAATGGAAAGAATCACAACGAGATTCCCCTACTATATCAGACTCTCACTGGACCGAGAAATCTGCTGGGCTAATAGCTCTGAACCAATTGCTTTGCATGAGATCTGGGCTAATCTAAATGACTTTGTCAAACTTCAATTTCCCATTTTAAACGCAGAACAAATAATGACTTCGAGGTGTATATAGCATTAGAGCTATCCAGTTAACTCCTTGCCAAGAAGCCAAGTTAAGTGTATACGCTCGGGAGTTTTCTCGTAAGATTGATTCTGAGAAAGGCTGGATTAGCCACTTTCTGTAACACACCTTTCCTGCTCTGCCCTTCTCACCTTCAGCGTGCACTTTTCTTCATCTCATAGCTCATTCCTGGAGAATGCTGGGTCATCGTTCCATTCTTCTCCCTTATCTGGCATATCTACTGATGGACTCGGTGTGGCTACAGAGAATTCATTGTTGATATAAATTTAAAGTTTCTGCAACTTTAGATGACTCTCTGTTTTACACCTAACCTGACTTCTTAGCATGCTTGGATAAAAAGTGTGCTGTTCTTATGTAATCAAGTGGTATATTTTGCTGAAAGCAACCCTGAAAACTGGCTTAGGGATCTAACATTTAAATCAAATAAAATCCCAGCTGAAAAAAGCGACAATCATTAAAGGGTATTAACATTGAACTGCGACCGAGTAAGGGGTCATTGAATCAAGACGCAAGTATCTGAATTTCTCAGTGACACCGTCTGAAACAGATCTCCCTCTGCTAATCAGCCAAGTGGAGGGATGGAGAGAAGCGTTGGTCAAAATATTGTGGACTGTCTTCTGGAATCAATGGGAAGAAGCTCAACTGTAAATAAGAGTCTTCTAAATTCCACAGCCTTTGCCAGCTGATTTTATAAACTTCATCTCACGGTGGCATTGGTATCACTACTTTCATTTTAAAGGCATGTAAACAAAATCAAAGAGTTTACGGCACTCACTCAGATTCACACCGCTGTTACATGGCAAATCCAGACTCCATGCTCTGGGCTATTTGACTCTGAGTTCACTGCTATTCCATTCTTCAGAAGTGAGTTCTTAGAGTTGTCCTACGGGATTCTTTTTCCTCTTCGGGCCACAGCCCTGGGTCTTATCTCAGGGGGACTCCCAGAGACAAGTCAACACCCACTGAGAGAACAGATTCCTCTGTGGACCTGCAAGAACTCGATTCGGTCCAGTGGAGAACATGTCTAAGACACTATGATAGGTGTCGGGACAGAGAGGAGAGAACCTGGAATAGAAATACAAATAGAAGTATGACATGTCTTCAACGCTTTGCAACAGTTTTTCTTGCTATGAAGTCTTTTCTGCATCTGCCTTCCTGGATTGACTTCTCCCACTTGAGGCCCTCACTAGACCAGGGACATCCTCCACCTTTGCACCTCTCGTGTTTCATTCCACTTGGAGCCTGTTTTACGAAGGAGAAGTCAGCAGTTGGCCCCCCTTAAAAGGGCTGGAGGAGAGGAGAAATTTGTAAACGAAGCTAACACTTATTTTTCTCCCTACATTTGACTGTCCGCTCCTTGAGGGCAGGGAACGCATCTGTACTGAGTGTTTAGCACAGGGTCTGGGGCATAATGAAGTTCAGAGTGAATCACTACATGAACGAATTGGGTAATGCAGTCTAGTAGTGGAGAGAAATACTTAAACGACTCAGTAAGAAACCGGACAGGTCAAATTCAACTGACTGACTAAGGGCCAATTCAACTGATAAGATTTTTCCAAATAGGGGTTTGCAGCTGAAATAAAAGAATCATCCTAAAACACACCGGCAAACATTGAAACACTGATGAGAAGAATCCATAAAATGTGCAGTGTAACGTCTTTTCACCTTTTTCAAGGTATCTTCTAAACGCATCTGTAGACACCATAATTTATTCTGCCCGCCATTCTCCAACCGCAAACTACAGGGGAAGGTGTGCAATGTTCACTGTAACAATATTTGTTTTCTGATCTGTTCCCCTCAGCTCATCTTCCATTATCTGTTTCACACGCTATGAGACTACATATGGGACATGCCTCATAAAAGGGCATAAACACCTTCTTTTATTCACAGTAAGGTGAATGGCTGCTATTTATCGAGTACCTATGATGGCTGAGGCACCCACTAGATTCCTGACAGACTGATTTTATTTAATCTTCACAAATATCTTGATGAAGTGACTGTTAGGTTTCCACACTTCACAGATGAGATTTCTGGGACCAAGTTAAGTAACTTACCCCCAAACTCCATGGTAACAGGAGGCAGAATAAAGATGTGAATTTTGATTTGTCTGACTTCAGAGTCAGACTTAAACACCCATCTAAGCTCAGCAGCCTTAGACTTCCTTTGCAGGAAACAAGGATATCAAACACCACTCAACTTCTTCATTTCCAGAGAAAAAGCACCCTCCTCATAACGGGTCCTGCTGTTCTGAGCTGCTGTGAGAGGGTAAAGTTGCAACTCTGACATGCCATGCTAGCCCAGCTCGACTGCCTTAAGGAACTATTGGCCATGATACAGCTGGGGAGAAAGTTGGGGCTGAAATGAAGTCACACTTTATTTTGTGGGGTCATTTTCTGCATCAGAGAAAGGGGTCTTAACACATTTCGTACCAGCAACACAACAGGTCCCCAGTAATCTCAGGAGGAAGCATTTCCCTTTCTCACGGTTGCAAATCCTCTACTCGAATGCAGGCTTGTAAATAATTAGAATAACTAGAGTCAAATGCAGAGCCTCTAGAGAGGGAATTCATAAACACTGTGCAAAGTAGTTTATAAATGTCATGTTATGATTTCTTAAAATGGGTTGGGCAGGTGTTTATCCATGCTTTTTTAGAGACCAAAATGATTTCACATTCTCAAATCTTTCTCCTGAGGACTAGAAATGGTTGCAGGCTATCTCTAAAGGAGAAACTGAATACACATACGCACATGCGTGTTAGGGCTGGAGGAGCCTCAGAGCTCAGCTTGCCTGGCCATCAACCAGCTGAGGCCAGGGGAGCCGGTGATTGCCCTCAGGACACATCCTGGGCGCATCAGTAGCCGAGCCCAGCCTGAAACCCATGCCTGTCTGTTCTCAGCGTAGGATGACTTTTATAACACCCGAGGGGAAGCAATGGTCATTCAGGGAGAGCAAGAGTCAGAATGTCATGTAATGACTTGGAAGGCTCATACCAAGTCAATATGCACCCATATTTTTTTAAACAAATATAAGGACTTTTACATAAATAATACAGATTGATTTTTTAATAGATAATAAAAAAAAGAATGGATGGGAAAAAAATGAAACAACCATCTTATCACCCAGAGACAGTCGCTTATTGAACCTGGGTAGCAATGCCTCTGGATGTTTCTATGCTCACATGTGCTTAGAAATTGATTCTTTTATACACACGAGACCACACTATAAACACTGTCCGATAATTAGCTTAGTAGCATATTTCAAACATCTTTCCAAGCGGATGTATCTTCATCTATGTTATTTTTATAGCTGACTAGCATTCCAAGGCATGGCTCCTCCATAATTTATTAAACTGGTTCCCTAATGTGAGACCTCAACTATTTTTTTTCTTTCACTAATAGAAACATGGTGTGATAACTGGATGGGCTCGGCCCCCTTCCAGTGGTGTTTCCTTAGAGCTGTGTCAGGACGGACAAACTACTAACTTCTCCAAACTTTTTCCTCAAGGAGCAGTCACGCTTCTCACGGGGGTTGTTTGGCATCTTACGGGAGGGGGTGCGCATAGGAAGGTGCTTAACACATGTTAGTTGCTTTCCTCGTTACCATTTAGTTGGATGGTGTTGTCACTAACAAGTCTCCCACAAAAATTTTTGCTAAGTTTTTGTGCCCGCCCTTAATTATTTCCTGAGAATACGTCTTAGAAATTGTATCCTGAAATCACAAAATATTTCTAGATATTTCACATTTATTGCCAAGTTGCCCTCTTAAGACTATGCCAGGTTGCTGTCCCCTGAAGAGAAACCACTGTGCTCATTACGTCATACATTCTCCACAACTGGCATTATGATTCTTTTGAAATCATCGTTGCCAAACTGAGTATTGATAAAGAGTTGCCATTATTGTTTGAATGTTATTTCTTTGCATGTCAAGATGGTCAACCTATCAAGAAGGTCAACCGGTTCCATCCATGTTTTGGCCATTTACATCCCTCCCTCCTCCCCTTCCTCCTTCTTCTCTTTGGACTTGTCTCTGGCACAATCTTCTCTCTCTGAGATTGTTCATAAAGTCCATTTAGCAGCTGCTTTAGCCCTTTGGGTAAAAAAAAAATCCTCTAGATTACATAAGCACCATGAGGTCAGGGATGGAGACTGTCTTCTTCGCTGTTCTCATTCTCCATAGTGCCTGGTTGTGAAATGGCCCCAGGAAACATTGATGGAATGACTGATTGATTGAATGGATGATGGATGATGGGTGGGAGACTATAAGAATAGTTCCCTAGAGGGGCGCCTGGGTGGCGCAGTCGGTTAAGCGTCCGACTTCAGCCAGGTCACGATCTCTCGGTCCGTGAGTTCGAGCCCGCGTCAGGCTCTGGGCTGATGGCTCGGAGCCTGGAGCCTGTTTCCAATTCTGTGTCTCCCTCTCTCTCTGCCCCTCCCCCGTTCATGCTCTGTCTCTCTCTGTCCCAAAAATAAAAAAAAAAAAAAAAAAAAAACGTTGAAAAAAAAAGAATGGTTCCCTAGAATCAATATTGTGTACCTACCAAGTGAAGGCACTGGGGTCTGGGGGGAAAAAAAACAACACATGACGAACTTAGAGGGAGGAACAGGGTGTGCTGTCCCCGTCCTCGGGAACAGGAGTTCCTTCAGTCCTTGCAGATGTTACAGGAGCCGGGCAGGTCAGTATTGTGGTAACACAGCCACCACCAAGGGTGAGGGAGCATGATCTTGTTTTTTTCTTTTTAATTTTTTTAATGTTTATTCCTGAGGGGGGGTGGGGGGGTGGGTGGGGGGGTGGGTACAGAACATGAGCGGGGGAGGGGCAGAGTGAGAGAGGGAGACAGAATCCAAAGCAGCCTCCAGGCTCTGAGCTGTCAGCACAGAGCCCCACGTGGGGCTCGAACTCACGAGCCTTGAGATCATGACCTGAGCCGAAGTCGGCGCTTAACCGCGTGAAGCCACCCAGTGGCCACGAGGGAGCGTGATCTTAAAGAGGGCAGTCACTTCTCAGCTCTAGTCAGAGCAAAAACATGGGTTTGGAGCTGGCAGCATCTATCTGGGACGGGATGTGAAATCACACCGTTGGTTTACTTTTCAAACATTATGTAGGTCCAACAAAAGGTTAGCTGGCCCATCCGGGAGTTCTGCTCGGGAAGCAGTCAGCTCCTAGGAAACAACACGGCCACACTGCAAATGAGGGGCGCAGGTGGTAAAGTGCAAGGGCACGAGGGAGGGAGTACTGCTTGCGGGCGGGAAGCAGCTGCAGACAGAGGTGAGGCATGAACCTCATTTTGCAGGGCGGCGTTCAGATAGACCGAAAGGGCCATTTGAATGAACACTGAATGCATTTCTCGATCTTTCAGTTGCAAAGAACTGGTGTGTGGGGCGTAAAGGCAGAGAGAGCCCGGGCAGAGTGCCTTAAGTGAAGTGGATATAGAATCCACCGTGAATATAGGACCTGGCGGATTCAGCAAGACGTTAGAGAGCTAGGTTGGGGAAGATGGCAAGCCCACGTCTGCACCAGACGGAGTCCCCTCCGGCCTCCACGGCATTACAGATACAGCTCTTACCCTGCCTTGTCCCTACTGCAGCGACCCAGGACGCCACCAGTCTTGGACCCCCGCCAGCAGGTGTGCATGGCAACCCTAACTGGCTTCACGAAAACCAGGAGACTCAGGAGCCTGACATTGCAGAATGTATCCTGGCAGACTCCCGTTTTTCAAGCCGCTGCCCATCCTTTTTCTCTTTAAACAGCAGACTCATGTATGATGTTCTATTTTTCCATCTGAAAACGCTCCAGCCGAACACTTGCGCAGTTACCATGGCAACTATCAGGTAGCATCGTCTTGTGCCTGAAGCTGAGACTGCCTGCAAGAAAGCCAATGCGGTAGTATATTGTTTCTTCCTGGACGAATCTTTTCCACTGTAGCCTACAGTGTTCCCATAATATATTCGATCAGAAGCTTGAGTGGTTTATTGAATTTAATGTGCCATGGCTCTCCTTTGACTGAGCAATCCGTTCAGTGGTCGGCCTTTATTTTGAATCTTCTCCTTGGCAATAAAAAGTGCAGGGCCTACTGTGGTGCATGTTTTGTGATTTCTAAGGTTCTAAGAAAGCAAATGGGTTTGCACACACCAACAGACTCTGTCTTTTTTAATCTCACACTAGTTGAGGAATTATTCGTCTTATTTTGACTGGACCCGAGTGGGCTACTTGCCAAACATCTGATTTCTAGATATTGTATATATCACCAGGGGAGAGCTAATACATTTCTGTGATTAGTGAACACTGTAAGGAGGCATGGAGCAAAAGCCAGCTGGCTCAGCCAGACAGCGGCCATCAATCCTAAACCCTCCAAGGTGCCCCCCTCCACCTATGCCCCTTATAGAGTGTCCATGCCCCCCAGCCTCCCTGGGCGAGAGACGTAAGGTAAGCAGACGATGGGGGGTACGTTTACCGTGGAAAGGGGCAACCCAGCAGGATACCATGAGTGGTAGTGTTCTTTGGGATCAAGAGAATGAGACACTCGACTGTTTCACAAAGTTTCAGAGTAGACTAGACACAGGGAGAGAGTAGGGGATTTTGAAGGAGCTGTTATACACCTGTGCATGTACCTTTGCATGTCTGAGAGAAGCGTGGGTGGACACTGAAATCCTTTTGTGGGCTATGCTTCTTCGACTGTGAAACCACTCGGGATAGGGCTGGACCGCATAGGTCATAGCTTAGTACGCACTAACAATCTGTTCATTGGAACGTTAACGTTGCCTAATAATTTAATTAATACTCGTACCAAACCACTGACTAGTTATAAAATATTTAGCATTAGGCTTCTGGGTTTTGATTTTTTTTTTTTTAAATCAGACCTTAGGCACACACTCATCATTGGCCCAAGCATGCCCTTCTTTGGTAATTGAAAAATCTACACATTGGTTTACTTGCTAATACCTTGTGGACACCCATGAACCCATCGTCCTCTATTCACAGTTCTAGATGTTGTAGGAGGTACAAAGAGGAGGAAAATGTGTCGCTTCTTCCAAAAAAGCCTCTAACTTGGTGTGATAGGCTGATGATGGCTCCCAAAGATATGTTCGAATCCTGCCCCTTAGAACGTGTGAATATCACCTTAGTTTGAAACAGGGCCTTTGCAGATGTGATTAAAGTAAGGATCTAGTCACGAGCAGATTATCCTGGATCCTCTGGCTGGACCCTGAATGCCATCAAAAGTGTCCTTATAACAAGGAGACAGAGAGCGGACCCACCCAGACAGAAGAGAAGACACTCTGAAGACAGGGGCAGAGATTCAAGTGATGTGGCCGCAAGCCAACGAACACCCAGACAATCCAGCAGGCATCAGAAGCTGGAAGAGGCATGGGATAGAGTCTCCCCTAGAGCCGCCAGTGGGAATGCAGCCCTGCTTAACATTTGACTTCAGACTTCTGGTCTCCAGAACTGGGAGATAATACATTTCTGTTGTCTGAAGCCACCAAGTTCATGGTGATTTGTTACGGCAGCCCTAGGAACCTAATACATTTGGTGTGATGGCGAGGCACGCACACAAGCAGCAGCAACTGGAAAAGCCAGCACTTACTAAACACCTTCTCTACGCTATGCATTTTACCTGCATTCTCTCTTTTCATTCTGCAAACGAATGGAGTCCCTGTCAAGCAGGGACTGTAATCCCCTCCATTTTGTATCTGAGCTAATTGAGCCTCAGTATCTTAGAAAACTTTCCCAGAGTCCTACACCTAATTAGTGGCATTCAGGGAATTCAAACCCGGGATTCCCCGCTGCTATCCGAAAGCAGAACATCCCCGTGAAAACTTTCATCCGCCAAAATGGTGTAAACTGAAAAGTATCCTCTGCTTCCTGAAAGTTCCTGTTAGGCCACGTGGTTGAAAGAAAGCCAAAAGGATTTTGGCTTTTACAAAAACAGCCTTAACTGTACTAACGTAGGTTTTTGTAAAAGGGAAGTGACAAATTGCAGACTCTTTGCGCGGGTGGGTGAGGGACGCTTGTACCGAGCACTGACAAGTGCACCCTCTAACTCAGAATTGAAACACATGCACACCTGAACTCTAACGTGCAGCTCAGCCATAAGTGCCGAAATGAACATAGTTTCCTTCTAGATTTCCTAGTAGAAAAATTCCAGATAGCTTAATAGAAGCTTCATTTTTCTCTGCACACTCGGTCTTCATTTCACTGGTATTCTAAGCCATACCTCATCTGTCTAATAAGAAAATTGCTATGTTTGCCTAGCACAAAAATGTGCAGAATGCCTTCAGGAAACACGGGGTAGACCAGTTTTGCTGAAGCAGAGCTGTTTGCATCAGAGAGTCCCAAGGGAGGCAAACAGAATTTTGGTGCGAGCCAGATTGCAAGAGGACAAAGGAAGTCTGATCTAAGGGATCCGGACTTGATTCCGTCATCAGATGTCGGTGGAGGTAACTATGAAAAGACAATCAGCCTAGTAAGTAGGGGCCATTGGTGACCTTGAACTTAACAGAGTCTGGGGTGAGGATGATGGTAGACTGCAGGTATTTAAGGAAGAAGAGGGCATGTGGACGTGGAAGCAGATGGGACAAAGTCCTCATTGGAGGTGTCGGGCAGTGGAATAAAGGTGACAAACAGAGTGAGAGAGGGGGTAGGCGGGTGTCTGGGCATCAGCAGGTCAAGTCTCTTCCCTGTAGGAGAGACTTAGTGGGTGTGGGGCTGAAGGAGACTGGAAAGGAGGGCAGGCATTTTTTTAATTGAAGTATAGCTGACACACAATGTTCCATTAATTTCAGGTATGTGACATAGCGATTCCACAAGTTTATACTTTACGCTGTGTTCCCTACAAGGGTAGCTACCGTCTGTCACCATACAACACTATTGTAGTACCATTGACTATATTCCCTATGCTGTACCTTTCGTCCTCGTGAATTACTCATTTCGGAAGTAGAAGCCTGTACCTCCCGCCCCCCTTCAACCCATTTCGCCCATCCCTCCACTCCCTCCCCTCGGAAGCCAGTGATTTTTGTAAAGCCCCAGAGGAAAAGCAGGGGCCCTTCCTAGATTCCAAAGCAAGTGGATTAAACTGAGTTCAGTAACTCTCAGAGGGCTCCAGGGAGGCGCTGGAGTGTATGAACTCCTTCGAGAATCTAAAGTCCAATCTCAGACACACCAATGCTGTGGTAACGTCTGTTCTTTAGTTTTTGCACGAATCACTCCCTTCACTTCAAAATAGTCTGCTAATATTTAAAGTGGCTGAGAAAAGAAGTTCCGTTTCCTTCTCGCCCCGGCCCAGCTCTGGTCCTGTGATGCCCAGCACAGAAGCCTTGTTTAATAAGTGTGAGCTGAAGGAATGAAGGGTGTCTACAGCACGACTCCACCATATAAGTTCCATGACCTTGGGCAAGTTAGCTAAGCTAGTTTCCCGATCGCTAACGTGCAGATAATAATATCCCAGTCGCAGAATCATTGTGAGCATTAACGGAGATAATGAGTGTAAAACATATAGTGTGGCAGCTGACACATAATAGAGAAACTACCAAGTTGTTGAAACCACGTTTTGCAAAGCCATGTAACAGAGCTGTCAAGACGGAAACTGTGAATCGAGCACACTTGACTTCCAATTCAGTTCAGCTGCTTACTGTCTGGATGACTGTGGACGGTTTACTTATCCTCTCTAAAGCCAGTCTTTCATTTATAAAATGCAGACAATAATATTTACTTTATTAGGAATGTTTTGAGGAATTAGTGAGGTATTATACGTAGAGCTGGACTCTCCCTTCTTTTACATTAATATTTTAAAATTTGCATAATATTTCACTTTGAGTGGAAAAAGAACATTGAAATTTCCAATAAAAATCATTTGGATGCACTCTCTTCTTTTTCAAAATGAACGATGCTGTGCTTTCTTCCCTATTTTCCCTAATCTAAAAGACAAGGCGTTATGCACTGACAAAAATCTTTTAATGTTTATTTATTTTTGAGAGTGAGTACACGCAAGTGGGTGAGGGGCAGAGAGGGAGACAGAGGATCTGAAGTTCTGTGCTGTCAGCACAAAGCCCCATGTGGGGCTCGAACCCACAAACTGTGAGATCAGGACCTGAGCCGAAGACGGATGCTCAACCGACGGAGCCCCTCAGGCATCCCACACTGATAAACTTAATATCATTCCTTTCCTAGATTAAAAGTGTCCCCAGCCTCTCTATTCTGAATGGGGTGGAACTTTACAAATTTACATATAGACATAAGAACATGATATTCCGTAATGTTCCATATTCTAGTCTCTCTCTGGTTGGTTTCAATACTTCAAGGTATATAAAACTAACAAGGTTCACACTTTCTATCCCCCAGATGATGTGAGACAAATGGGAAGGATAGCAAGTAAGATCTGAGAAGATTTTGGAATGTAGATTCTCACGGTTCACACAGCCTCTGAGTGCCAGCCCATAATATCACTTCTAGATGATTATTGAAGACATGAACATGAAAATATAACAATTAGATATGACACTTCAGGGTCTAAAATCCCACAAGGTTCTGCTTGATTAAAAATGGTCCATGTGGAAACTTTCAAAACCTGAAATTAGTTTCAATATATGAGGAACTCTTCTCACACAGACTAATAACGGACAAATGAGCTTGCTACCCGGCCTTGGAAATAGTCAAAGGAAGCACAGTGAATCAACGCTCTAAGTAATAAATTCAAAACAGCCATGTGTTCCAACTTTTACTCCATAGAGTGCATAATGATTGAGTGTCCATTTAAACCAAGGTTCCTGACATATAGGGGTTCGAGTTGCAACGGGGGAGACAGACGTGGAAACATTCAACGTAAGTGCTATAATAGAGCGGGTCTTGAGGAGTGGGTCTTGAGCAGTGGGTCTTGAGGGTACCCAGTTTGTGGAGAACAAAGCCCTGAAGCTGGATTGACAGAATTAGCAAAACATTTAATTATTTGGTCTTAATTCACTGGCTACAGAATGAAAAAGACAGTTGGTAGAACTCAATTTTCAGCGAAATATGAAGCTCGAATTTCACATTCTTCCTTTTGAAGATATCTGTCTCTTCTGCCTCTGATAGGAAAGTGAGGTCTTGGTGCCATGATGTATTGAAAAATAAACTTGAAAAAGAGGAAACACAGACAACCTATTGTTTACGTGACCTATGTGCTATCAAAATACTGATTTGTGTGGTGAATTGTTGTTCCATTTCTTTCTCATTGACTTGGTAGGTAGGTACACTGGGTACAAACTAAGTGAACCCAGAAACAGCAAAAGGCCCCAAGAAGATAAATCTATCAAGAATTATGAGAAGACTGGGGCGCCTGGGTGGCTCAGTCGGTTAAGAGTCTGACTCTTGGTTTCGGCTCAGGTCATGATCTCACAGTGTGTGAGTTCAAGCCCCACGTCGGGCTCCGTGCTGACAGCACAGAGCCTGCTTGGGATTCTCTCTCTCTTCCCCTCTCTCTGCCCCTCCCCCACTCACTCTCTCTGTCCCTTTCTCAAAAATAAATAAATAAAACTTAAAAAAATTAAAAAAAAAGAATTATGAGAAGACTGATGTTACTAGAAAAGAGGGAAGAGTCAGTTGAATGTAAATTTCAAAGCTGTCTTTATCATGCCTTGAAAAATTCCAGGTTTCGACGTATTTTTAAAGTCTTTGAATTGAGAAGCTCAGAAATTGGTGCTAGTCCTGCCTCTGACTTTTTCTAGGTCTGTCCTACCTCTGGATAGGTCACCACCACCGGTGTTGGCTCCCTAAGCCTCTAAAAAGAGGGGTTTGTATACCCAGAACTCTTTTGGACCTAAGTAAGAGAAATTCAATTCAAACTGGCTTCACTTTTTCAAAGGGGGAACTTCATTGGTTTCGGTCACTGAAAAAGGTACACCAACTTCAGGCATAGCTGCATCTAGGAGCTTTGAATTATGTCACCGGGACACTGTACCTCTCCATCTATTAGCTCTAATGAGCTCTCATTTTTATTGTGCTGGCTTCATCCTCATGCACATTCTCCCTCTGTGATGACAAAATTGCTCCTCACATCTTCAGCTTTTTTCCTAAACACATAAAGCCCAGCAAAAAAAAAAAAAAAAAAAAGAGTTTCTCCTTCACCGTAATCCCAGGAAAAGTCCCAGAATTGAGTTTCATTGGATTTAATTGACTTCAGGCACATCCTTAAACCACTCACCTTGTGAATGGGGAATACAGTGTTTCAAACTGGTCGGGCCTGGGTAAAATGGAGCCACAGGTAGAGTCAATACCAGGTCCGAGAGTGAGGGAAGACTGATTTCCAAAGGAAAGCCAAGAATCGGCTACAGAATAAAGGGGAAGTGGAGTTTGGAGGCCCCTAAACAACAGATGTCCATTGTAGGATGAAACACATCGCCTGTAAGGCCCCTTCTAACCCCGAAACCTACCTCTTGAAACCTACCTCTTTCCTTTATTAGATAAGGAAATTGTCACCAAGAAAGGCCCGGTGATGTGCCCGTCTCACAGTTAGTTAATGACAGAAACCGAACCTCTGGTCTCGTAAGCTGCAATCATGTATCCCACATATTTTCAAGGGTTCCGACTCCAGGATCACAACGGACAGAACACCAAGCGGTTCATAGAGTGTGATCTCTGCCACTCCGGGAGAGCATCGCGTTGAAGGTCACTCCTTGTCTTGCTTCTGAAGATGCCATTAGGGACTGCTGATAACTGATCGCAGGTGCGGCCGAGAACCTCTGCATCGCCTCATGTGATTGGTTGACTCCACTTCAAACGTGCTATATACATCGCACCTGTTTCCAGTCCAGCTGAACACGCTTTGCGTTCTCATTTTTAACGTCTTAGAAGAACAAGCTCGTGGTTACCATAGCAACTGTCCGGCGGCGACTTCTGCTTGGAGATGAGCATGCCAACAACAATACTGCTTCTTTTTCTTGATCTAGACTAGCCTTGCGGGTGGGCCCAGGCACGGGTGATTTTTCTCTTATAAGCTTCTCAGATGATAATGTACGGCCAGTGTTAGGAGATCTGATACAGCCTTTTAAATTCTTATTAAGACTGGTCTGGCCAAGAGTTCAGCCAGTTCATTCAATCTCATGCCTCCTGTTTCACTTCCGAACTTCCCATAAGTGCCTACCTGGTGACTTATTTAAAACCCTCTTCTCAAAGGAAAGGATCTGGTCCACTCTGGCACAGTATGTGATTTCTGGCTTTCCGAGGTGCAAACTCATGAATATTCTTAATTAGAACTGGGGTTTCTCCATCTCTTTCAAATTGGGCTATGCTGGAACTTAATTGCAGCAAGGGACTAGGGACATCTGGCAGGTCTAACAGCCATGATCTGTGGTTCTGAATATACCCTATGAATTACCAGCAGAGTAGTACGTCACTGCTGTTGCCGATATGCTGTGGAGATGTGGAGGAAGAAGGAAGCAAGGCAAATAATGACCTCTCAATTAAGTTTTCCAAAAGGCCCAGATGATTAACTGCCTACAGGCAAAATTTACTCCTCAATTGAAAACATCAGCAACAACATAAAACAGGAACACCTGCCATCCCAATAACTTAGGGATGGTGAAAAGAAACATTCCATTTTTTTAAATTAGCGCGTGCCCAACGTGCGGCAGCTCTTTTCCAAATGATTTTATGTTCCTTCCTTCATTAGTGTGAAGCTTCAAATAAGGTCTATTCAGTTTCATACTATGGACTTGATTTATGTCAAAACATTGTACTGGTTATGACCTAGGCAGTGATAGACGTCTTTGAGGGAATGTGGCTCGGTATTTAAAACGTGGTCCTTGAAAACTGAGTGAGAAATATTTAGTAGGGAACTTCTGCCGCCTTATTTTTGAGCTCTTTTTTTTTTTTTAAACTTTTTTTTTTTTCAATGTTTATTTTTTTGGGGATAGAGAGAGACAGAGCATGAACGGGGGAGGGGCAGAGAGAGAGGGAGACACAGAATCGGAAACAGGCTCCAGGCTCTGAGCCATCAGCCCAGAGCCTGACGCGGGGCTCGAACTCACGGACCGCGAGATCGTGACCTGGCTGAAGTCGGACGCTTAACCGACTGCGCCACCCAGGCGCCCCTTATTTTTGAGCTCTTAACAGAATAAATTTAAATTTTGTGATTGAAAATCATGGGGACCATTTTGGTAAATAATAATACAGAATGTATTCAGTAGATATTTATGGAGCGTATCCTGTTTGCAAACTCTTTAGATGCGATAAGGGATATAAAGATGACTGTTCTTGGTATGTTTACAATCCATATGAGGAAATGAGGGAGACGTTAATCACTACAATGCTAGGCCATATGTGATAAAGTAGGATAGCCTTTTGAACGTGGCGGGGAGAGAAAGTCACATAAAAGGAGCAATAGGAACAAAAATTCCTAAGGGACAGTGGGGACAGAGTGGGTGGGAGACGAGACTCACTGGGTGTCTAATGGTATGAGAAGCGGGTGACAGATTCTTTTCTACACACGTTATCGCCTTTAATTCTTGCGACAACCCCACGAGTTTATTCACAGATAATTTCCAGATAAATAGACTCAAATTCTGAAATCCTAACTCATTTTCCCCAGATCACTCAAGCAGTAATATTCACATTCATGGAAAAATGATCAGCTCAGTTCGACCACCCTGAAAGAGGAAAAGAGGCTGGAATGTAGTCAAAGAAAGCACGATCACACAGGGCTGGAAAGTCAGACCGACGAGTTCAAAGTCAACTCCACAGGTAATGTGAATCATTCGCAGCCTGACCTAAATCTCAGCCAGTTCGCCTGTGTCAGGAGAGCGATGACAGGAGTCTGATGCCACCCTTGTGACGGTTCAAAGCCCTCCTACGTTTCCCATGCTTTCTTACACTCATTTCCTCTCTCTTCCCGATGGCTCCGTGCTCCTGTGCCCTGCACATTTGTGTAGACGTGATGCCCAGCTCCATAGGTTCTCCCCAAGGCCACTACTTCCAAATATTTCATAAGCTTGGCGGCTTTCTAAAAGTGGGGGTCATGAAGCAAGACACATCAAGACACATCAAGAAGAGAGATATCTATGACCCCGGGCCCATTCCTTCTATTTCCCAGTCCCTGCTTTTTGACTTTCTACTCCTTTTCCTTGTGACACAGGCAAGATGCTGCTCGTATTCATCTGTTTTGGGGAAGTTCCACCCACACCCTTGAGTGGGTCCTTGGTGCTTGTCTTCAGCACCCCCTCCCCGCCCCCCACCCTGTGAGCTATTTCTTCTAAACAAATGCCGAGAGTTCTCCTCGGCAGGAGTTCTAGTAGATAGATGGACGGGATCCTGAGAGCCTGAAAGCGGGGAGACATGTACTCAAGGCCATCGCCCAAGCGCAGCACGAGCCTATACTGACTTTACCCAGATGTTGGCAGTAAGGGCAGAAGAATAAAGGGCAAACATGAGACACGAGGAAGGCGAAACTCTATTTCAAGTGACAGGAAGGAGAACTTTTCTATTTCGTAGATTCGTTTGCACCGTGAAAACTACCTAAGTTCTTAATGAGGTTTATGGTATTTTTTTTTTCTTTCCCATCAAATGCTTTAGTTCTATCTAAGTTTTGGACATAAGGCAGTATTCTCTCTAGTTATAAAATAGACTATCAGCAGGTGGTCTCAGAAAGGAATTTTCCTAACAGGCTGTACACTTTGTCAGAGAAAATTTTTCATGCCACTAGATCTTTTTTAAAATCATGATTTACTTTCCAGATATTTCCACCTTTATTTCCATTTCGTTTGCTTTGAAACACAGTAGATTAGCTAGAGCACGCGGTTGTCTAGGATCGGCTGAGTAGCACAGAACACTGACACAGTGAGAGAGCGGAATGTGAGTCATTTGTCTTCTCTGCAAGCACACACAAATGATCCTTTCCTGCCATATGTTCCAGAGAGTTCTTTTATTTCCCTTCAGGTATTTGACCCCCTATTGAATAGAGGCATTGATCAAAGTGGAAGCTGTAAAGTGACTGATAGAACAGCTTTAGTTCTCAGTAAATCAAATGTTAAAAAAGAATCAAAAGTTAAATTCTTGATGTTTAATTCCTGTTCCTGAGCCTGGCTTATGTGGACATGAGGATATTGCTTAACAGTCTTGTGCTTCTGGTTTCTTTCTTTCTTTCTTTCTTTCTTTCTTTCTTTCTTTCTTTCTTTCTTTCTTTCTCTCTTTCTAGAATATACACAGCCAAGAAATTCTACAACGAGAAAGAATTTTTTTTGACTTGTACTGACCTTAGAGATGAGACTCCTTAAGTAAAAGATGGTAATTTGAAATAAAGCTCCTTGTGTCTATTTCCAAAGAATTATGACTTGGAAGGTTCATGTGAGGTGAAGGAGAACAAGAAGAAATAGGCATCGAGTTGAGATGCTGTGCCAAACATCTGGAGGAGAGAATGAGAGCATTATGGGAAAACAGATGGAGGGAAGCTTGGCCAGATGAAATTAAAGGAAACGCCGCTCAACATCTGATTAGCTAAGAGAATTCTATGTAAAAGGAAAATATCTATAAAACCTGTACTTTAAATTGTCTCTTGACATAAAAACACTTTTAAAAATTAGAGTTCTTATCAGGCTTGAGATTTACTTTGAAGGTTTTAATTTACTAATCACTCTGTGCCTTGTGTTGTTTTGTTTTTTAATTAGAGACACGACCCTAACTGATAACCAAAAGGCTTATAGATAAAGACCTACACTAAAAATTATTTCTATGCTATTTTCATTAACCCACTGAAATTCTGCTTGAAAAACCAGGGTCTAAATTAAGCATTTGTGGGTGTGAGTTAAATATTTGTATTTATCAAGAGAAGCTGATAATACCTCTTTGGAAATTGGCTTTCCCTCTGCAAGAAAGAGCTTACTGTCGCGTATGAACATTTTATCCATCAGTTATGTTGAGCCCAGGGGCTGAAGGTTCAGAAGCTTTGCAGAGGTCCATGAAAATGTCTAAGATCTGATCTTAAAAATTCATTGGGTCCAAATTAAAACACTAAACTCTGAATAAACACAAATAATTACATCAAGAATATATATTATCAAAAGCAAAATCACAAAGATGGTTTCAGATTCTTACAAGAGAATATTGACCATATGTAATGTGACAGATGGGACATGAGGGCTCTATAATAGGGACACCCAGGTCCTACAGAGGCCGTGGAATAGCCCTGCTAGTGGGGAGAAGCATCATTCCGAGAGAGCACACACACCCTTATGTTAAGCATTTCTTTTGTAGCCCAAGGGAAAAATCATCCTTTCCTTTAACATCCAGAGGAAATGGTTTGAGTCACTAATCCAGGCCCCGGGAGATGTAGAGCATACTCCTCATGACTCTGTGGTATTCTCCTGGAGTCTATTGCTACCCTAGCTAGCTCCTGCCCAGACTTCCTACCTCTTCTGACTTCTTGATCCTTGCTTACTTTCCCTTCTCCTGTGAGTCCTCTCCTCTTTTCATGCTATGTGCAGCCACCTTTCTCCTCATTTCTTCCAAAACACACTGCCAACAAAAAGCCATTGTTCACAACAGACTTTTTTGAATGCTTGGGTGTAAGGAAGAGGGACCAGCACCTCATGGAATAATAAACAACTCAAAACTGAATACAAGGGAATAGTGTTCTTATAGTTCCTCATCCATCCCCCAAGGGGAAGTTTCCTATCAGCACTTTCCTGCCTTGCACGCTGGCCCGCCACCATATTGCCGGGTCCCCTCTCCCTAGCAAGATTCCCATTTTCCAACTCTCCTCTCCTAGCTCCCAGGAACCCCTGCCTACCAATAAAAAGTGAGCATTCCTGTCACAAACCATCTAGCTTGTGTACTTTCTTTTGCATACCTAGTGATGCCCCTGATTGCACTTTCCTAGCAAATATACATTTTGCCCTTAAATTCTGTTACATCCTTGAAATGTGGACACTGCTAAGTAACTTTCTTTCTTTCTTTCTTTCTTTCTTTCTTTCTTTCTTTCTTTCTTTCTTTCTTTCCTTCTTGATAGTAATCTTTACCTTTCTATGACTTCTAAAGAAGACCCACATGCTCAAAATAACAAAAGGCATATGTTTCATTAAACCTTCTTTCCCCTGAATAATTACTTTCTGATTTTTTTCTTTTTTCTTTTCTTTTCTTTCCTTTTTTTTTTTTTTTTTTTTTTTGACAAGGCTTTGAGAAAGAGTCCTTGGAGATTCAAGTACTTTGTTGATTAACAGAAGAGACGGTACAAAGAGCCATGAGACCCAACTTTTGCTTCCATGGATCAACATATTTCAATTCAAAACACTGACTGAGTCCAGGGTAGGGAATTTAGGAAAGAATTAGGTACAAACAACCATCATTAGAAGAGTTAAATAGAAAGAGACAAACATAGGAATGATAAGTCAACAGAGACCCCAGGGAGAAGGTAATGATCCTCCTTGAAGGAGGATCACATCCTGGGAATGCTGGGGCACCATTTTCTTCAGTTTCATTTGACTCTGGACATTGTGACTGAAAATGTGCCCTAAGAAGTCCATTTTGTCTGGATGACATACTTGAAAAGAGAAAACCACAATGTCCATTTACTTCACAAATAAAGACAACATTCACTTATTTTCACCGAGTTTGCTAAGCTATCAATGGACTCAAGATACTCTTTGATTCTGACTCGGGCTCAGTGCACTATTTTTCCCCATTTAGCCAGCGATGATCATTTCAACTTGCTGTGGACACGCACGATGCTAGGAGACAGGAACAGACATGGAAGAACACACAGTAAGACATGGCCTCTCTGATCACCGAGTGAGGAATAATACGGCTACAGAGAGAGAACTGCAAAACGATGTAATAAATGGCATCGTGGAAATGGTCAGGGATAGCCATGGGCACAAAGGGTGATCGACTCTCTCCAGGGATGTTGGGGACGGTTCTAAGCGGGGGTAACACCTGAGCCCCTTCTCCAAGGCTGAGAGGAGATCACCAGGCAGCAAGGAGGAGAACATTCCAAGGAGGGAGGTAGATGGTGCAAAGGGGGAGAGCACAGGGAGGGGCCCAGAGTTGAAACGGCACAGAAAGGGAGCTGGAGAAGCTGTGCCATGTGCTTTGGATGTTCATGATTAAAACAGGTCCTAAGGGATCCTGTGTGTGCCACTGAGAGGAGGAGGACGAGGGTTGGTCAAGGACAAGGGGGCCAAAGATGTGGGGACATAGACTGAATGAGCAGGGACTCTGCCCACACCCAACCCTACTCCTACGGAGCAGAGATGCTTCAGTGTTTTATATATTGGGATGTCATATTATACTTCATTTGGGGAAGAAAAGGGAAATTAAACCTTAAAAAACAGGTGAAAATGAAAAGCAGGATAATGGCAATTGTAGATTTGTGAATTAGAAAGACAACTTCACCATCAGTTACAAAGTAGATTGGAAGACGTGGAGACCAGGAAGGGGTTTATCGCAATGGCTCGGGAGAGGTGATGAAGTTTTGAACAAAGGCATGACATAGTTTGAAAGCCAAGTATAACTACCTCAAGGTTTTCAAATGTACTTTAGGGCATTTTGTTTTTAAAAATTTTTTTTTTACATTTATTTATTGATATATTTTTGAGGGGCAGAGACAGAACACAAGCAGAGGATGGGCAGACAGCGAAGGACACACAGAATCCAAAGCAGGCTCCAGTCTCTGAGCTGTCAGCACAGAGCTCGAAGAGGGGCTCGAACCCACAAACCGCGAGATCATGACCTGAGCCAAAGTCGGATGCTCGACCGACTGAGCCACCCAGGCGCCCCTACTTTAGGGCATTTTGTAAGGCCAGAAAGTGTTCTAGAGATCTAAGATCATGCTGGGTAAAGAGGGAGAAATGAATAATACATAAGACTACTTACTCATTTCACTTAGACCTGTGCCCCTTTACCATAGCAGGAGGGGTGATATGCTTACTGCCCACTGGTTAAATGGGTCCATTTAGGACTGTCTTCAGGACTGTCTTCCTTATGGTGGAATCCAGCTGACAGCTGGTGATGGGGAGGATGGGCAGAGCACCAAAAAGCTGGCAAACACAGACTGGGAATCCCTAAAAGGTATAGTCACTTCTCTGCCTTCGACGTGAAAAGAAGCTTTTCATGCAGAACCAGAAGATAATGTCCCTCGTCTATTTAAGGCACCCCCAAGGTCACAGGAGTAAGACCTTTCTCTTCCCCACTTGCCCGTAGCCTCTCCCACACGTGTGCTCCCTCGACCTTGTTAATTCCTGCTTCCCTCCCTTCCTGTCCCCAAGGTCCCCCTCCTCTGTGCATTACCAGTAGCCTCCCTCCTCACAGACTGTTAAAGACTCCAGAACCCAAGGATGGAGGGAAAAAAGGAGGGAAGACCATCATTGTGGCTGAGCCTAAGGTTAGAAATATAAGATATAGTTAGACACTAAGTGAACTACAAAGATTACATTCTGCTAACCAATCTTCTTATAGCTCATAATGCTAAGAGTGCTTTCAAAATTCTGTTGCATTTCAGTATGGATAGATATTGCTAGAGATACATATAGATGTTTAGATATAGGTATAGATATAGAAATTATGTGTATACATATTTATACACACAATAGTTCCTCTATTTCCTTAACTTGAAGAGAAACCTAGTTCTCCCAAGGAGAACAGAGGTGGTACACCTTTCCTGCCACAGTTTTAAATATTGTTTCTAACTTAAAGAAAGTGTTTACATAATTAGATGCTAACATATTAGATTTTTCTTTCCCAAAGTCACATGCAGATTAGCAAGAGAAACCTAAAATAGAGCAAAAGACACCAAGACCCAAAGAGACCACTGTAGGAGATTCTTGGAGGGGTGGGGAGGATTTTTGACCTTCAGGGCATCTTCAGTGGCGGGTATTTCAGCTGCTCTAGACAGAGCAGAAGAGAAGAAGCCCTCAGAGAAGAAGCCAGGTCTCCTACCTAATTCCCCCAGAGCAATACTGGGAACCTCTGTGCCAGTGTATGTGGATCAGAGACAATTCTAGATTGAGGCAGTGTCTGTCACTGTGGGTTTTCCCCAGTTTAATCCGGAGGAATTGGCATTGTGGCAGAGTATGTGTTTACACACATTCTTGTCTTGTGTCTTCATAATATGCACTGGCTTGAAAACAAATATGAGTCACTGACCCTGCCATAAACCAGAGATTGCAAGAAATAGAGAAAGAAACAAAGACAGAGAACAAGAATGTGTGGGAGGGGAAGGAGGGAAGGAGGGAGGAAAGAAGGAGAGAGAGAGAGAGAGAATTCTGTTTCCTTTTTGAGCATCTTTAAGCATCCTTAAGACAAGTTGTGACATTCCTCTATTTGTCCTGAACCCCAGCTTCCGAGGGTGATTACAGTTTGTATTAACCACCATTCCGGGAAAACTTGTATCCCTTCTAAAGTCAGGCAAAACCAAGAATGTGGCAGTCATAAAACTCCCATTCTGCTCTAACAGAATCAGTATTGCCACCTCAGGAATCGGGGACGTAAGTCCTCTGCAAAGTTGTCAAGGAGGTTCTATTTTTGGCCCCCAGTCTGTTTCAGCAGTGATGAGAAAAAGCAGGCCAGAAAAACATGAAAAATAGTTGAGGGCATCTGTAATATCCATGAAAGGGACACGGAAGAAACTTGCATGTGTCAGATGGAGGAGAAAATTTGAAACAAAAGGAAAATCTGGAGGCAGATTATTTAACATTCATTTATGCATTCATTCAACAAATATTTGCTGAGTCCCTACTTGGTGCAAAGCACTGCACAGGGCGATCTTATGGAGGATATAAATATTAAACAGGCTCAGCTCCTGCCTTTATCTTACAGTCAAGTAGGAGAGATAAGGCATGCACGTATTTATTATTTAGTGGTGTCGTGTAAACGTTTGAGGTGGGAATCTGTGGGCTAAAGGCTGTATTAGTCACTCTACCCAGAGTGGAGGCACAAATCAACCTGGCCCACAGCACCGTCAGCCGGCACATAGCAATGACCTTCTGGCCTTTCCATAACCAACAGCCCACAGGTCCTATGTCACGGACCCAGACTCTAAGGAATGCAACTGAGTCCTCTCTCTTTCGGAGGTAGCAATGGCTACGGAATTGCAAAAATCCCGTATTCAGCGGCAGAGGATTTCAACAGCCTAACACGAGTGGATTCAGAATTCAAGGAGGCAGTGGTCTATGGTGGCTTAGCGCAGAGGCTTTGGAAGCACAGCCACGGACTTGCTTCTCACTCCTGCCTATTGGTTCCTTGACAATGAAACGCTCTGAATCTCTGTCTCCTCCTTTGTAAAATGTCATTTGAAAGGATACTCTGAAGCAATGTGCTCTGGAATAGAGTACTCAAAACACAGACGTTGGTAATAAATAGAACGCTAAAAAAAAAACCCCAGACATTAAAGTTATCTTGGTCACTTTGTGTTCAAAGAGCCCTGTACTACTCTGCTAGGGGTTAGTCCTGCAGCTTATGCTCGATTTTTCCTTTTGCCTCGTGGGGTACTAGATTCGCCATTTTCTCATTCTCTCATCCTTTTAAATCATCGTAGTAAAATATACATAACATAAAATTTACCTAACCATTCTTAAGTGTGCAGGTCAGCAGCATTATGTACATTTGTATTGTTGCACAGCCGTCACAACCCTTCATCTCCAGAACTTTTTTCATCTTCCTAAACTGAAACACTGTACACATTAAACACCAACTCCCATTTTCCCCTTTGTCCGGCCTCTGGCAACCACTATTCTTTGTTTTTGTGAGCTTTTTTTTTTTAATGTTTATTTATTCTTCAGAGAGAGAGGGGGAGGGAAAGAACAAGCAGAGGAGGGGCAGAGAGAGGGTGACACAGAATCCGAAGCAGGCTCCAGCCTCTGAGCTGTCAGCGCAGAGCCCGATGCAGGACTCGAACTCTCGAAACGTGAGATCATGACTTGAGCCAAAGTCGGATGCCTAACAGACTGAGCCACCCAGGCGCCCCAACAACCACTATTTTATTTTCTGTCTCTGTGAACGTGACTACTCTAGATAGTTCATACAAAAGGAAGTATGCGACATTAGTCCTTTTGTATCTGGCTTATTTCACTTCGCGTTACGTCTTCAAGGTTCATCCATGTGGTAGCATTGTTGGAATTTCATTCCTGTTTAAGGCTGAATAATATTCCACTGAAAGTGTATATCACATTTTGTTTATCTGTTCGTCCATTGATGGGCTTTTGGGTAATTTCCACCTTTTGGCTATTATGAATAATGCTACTCTGAACATCAATGTATACATACCTGTTTAACCCTTTCTCATTTTTTAAAACAATGTCCTAAAAATATTAATGCTGTATTTTTAAAAATACTCTCTTATCCCTCTAAGTGACAATATAAGGATTGGTGAAGTAGGTTCTCTTTGACCTATTCTGTGACCATAGTGGGATTATCAGGAAAGTTATTTTATTTGGGTCCTGTAGAGGGTTCTTTGATAAGCGTCTATAACCATAAAGCAAGTACCCTTATAACTGGCACAAGTTTTGTCAAATCAGATAGGCTACATTTAAAAATAATTTATTAAATGAAAAAAATGAAAATACACTATTGTTGAAAAGTATTACATTTGTCCAATGAATAAATTAGGCATAAAGAAATAGGGATTGACCAACAATGGCCCATGGGCTAAAACCCAGCCCACTGCCTAGTTTTTATGGTCTACAAACTAAGGATGGGTTTCACACTATTTTAATGGTTGAAAAAATCACAAAAAGAATAATACCTTGTGACATAGTAAAATTAAACACAATGCAGATTTCAATGTCCATTAGTAAAGTTTACTGGAATACAGCCACATGCATTTAATTATATACTGTCTATAGCTCCTTTTAAAGTACAATGGCAAAGTTGGGTAGTTGTGATAGAGTTTATATAACTCTCAAATTCTTTTTTTTTTTTTATAACTCTCAAATCCTAAACATGTATGCTCTAGCCCTTTATAGAAAAAAATGTGTCGACCTCTACCATAAATCATTGACATAATCAATCCCTCATTTACAGTTAAAGAAATCAAACCCCAGGTAAGTGTCCTGTCAGACCATAGATTTTAAAGCTTGAGTGGCTAGGGGCGCCTGGGTGGCTCAGTCAGTTAAGTGTCCTACCTCGGCTCAGGTCATGATCTCATGGTTCGTGAGTTCAAGCCCCACGTCAGGCTCTGTGCTGACAGCTCAGAGCCTGGAGACTGCTTCGGATTCTGTGTCTCGCTCTCGCTCTCTCTCTCTCTGCCCCTCCCCTGCTCACGCTCTGTCTGTCTCTGTCTCAACAATAAATAAAACATTTAAAAAAAATTTAAAGCTTGAGTGGCTAAAAGGAATCCATGCCCCAACCCCCGACCCTGAGTTCCTAACTATCTCTCAGTGTATTCCTAGGTTACAGTACAGTGGTTTACCTTACAGATGTAGATTATAGATGAAGACATCGCTGTTTCACATTACTAATGCAAGACAGTCAGCTTCTGTTCTTTATTTCCTCTACAGAATGCTTGGAGTACAGAGCTGGATGCTTAGTTGTTAGCTTCTTTGTGAGGTTCACATCGGTTCATATCTTTAGGTGTTGACCTTGGTCTTTAATTCCTTAAGCACTATTTCATATAATGTCAATACTTCCCAACTGCTCTTGTGATGAATCCTGTAAGATTCAATATGTCATGAGGCTTTTCTTGACATGGCTTCAACTTACCTTCCCAGTCTTATTTCCCCATCTTTGTTTTCCCCTCTTCGCTCCTTGTCCTCTATGCTCACAGGACTTCCGCAAACTCTCAGCATCCTCTGCAGACCTAGCTCATCTCTGAGTCTTTGTTCACGCTATCCATCACCAGGGAAACATTAATCTCACTCACTCAGCAAGGTCCTCTTCATTCTCCAAGACCCAGCCCAAATGCCTCTCCCAGTGAGGGGCCTCCCCAGTTCCTACCACAGGCAGAAGCAATAACTCTCCTTCCCTGTGGGTTGTGGCCAAAATCATTTCAGGAAGGTGTATTAAACATCTGAATTTATTATGAGAATAGACAAGAAGTTATTTCTATAGATAGCAGACAATGCAACATCAAAGGCAAAGGTCAGTAGACATTTCCCAAGCTTTTAATTCACAGAGACGTGAATCAATGCCATTTGCTCATCAAAATTCAAAGAAGCTTGTATTATCATCATGTGTTTTTATAGTAGTTTTTGCGTCAATGTGTAGATATTGTAACTACAGTTTCTGACTCATGGTACTTTACGCTAATATGTACGAAGCGTTATGTTTTGAAAATGAAATATTTTCTAGTGTTTATTTTGAAAGAGCACTCTGAAAACTAGAATAATGATCTCAGAGCCTCATTTTGATTGATTCCCAACCAAAAATAAAATCTTGACTGCACTGAATCTTTTTTATTATTATTTTGTTAATGTTTATTTATTTTTGAGAGAGAGAGAGAGAGAGAGAGAGAGAGACAGAGCATGAACAGGGGAGGGGCAGAAAGAGAGGAAGACACAGAATCTGAAGCAGGCTCCAGGCTCTGAGCTGTCAGCACAGAGCCCGACACAGAGCTCGAACCCACGAACTGTGAGATCGTGACCTGAGCCGAAGTCGGTCGCTTAACCGACTGAGCCACCCAGGCGCCCTGGCACTGAATTTTACATTTGAGTTTCCTTCACTCTTGTTGGACTGAAAAGAACTTAATGTTGACAATTATCAATTCGGTTCATGAAATCTTCCTGAAGATGAGATGGCATACAAAGGAGTTTATTTTTTGGTGTGAATCACAAATTTAGATCTTGCTGTTTTATAATCAATTAGGTTACAATAGAGACTTGAAGGAAAACATAAATGGCATGTTGAATACGCCACTTGGATCATTTCTATCACGAATTCATTACCTCCCTGTTGATTTTCCTTCTCTTCTGTAGCGCGCACTGACCAGAGGGACAATCGAATTTCCACGTGGGTAAACTTTGGAACAGCCATCCATATTTCAGGACTCCTGAGATCTCCTCTAAAAATAATTGTATAGGTAAAAACTGACTTGTTATCAGAAAACCAGGATCCAAGCCTTTATTCTCTCATTAACTTATCTTGATCAAGTCAATCTCTCTTTGAGCTATTTCTTTTTCAGTAAAATTGCAATCGTAATTCCTACCTTCCAGTTTGTCTTCTGAGAATTATATTATGTGACTTCTTTCAAAATTGGGGCCACCCATTAGGAGTAGGAGGGTAATTCATCCCAAACTCATCCTGCCAAATGCTCACCAGATGCTGGTGAAGTACCACACAGTGTTCTGTCTAGTGAAGAGAATAGGACCGTCTCTGTGCTTGAGAAGTCAACACCCAGGTCTCAGAGAGGCGGTAAAGAAATAAATATGTGAGTAAAGATTGTGTTGGGTGCTACAAAGGAATGGACAAGCTGCCCTGAGAGACAGAAAACACCTCTGAGGGTATGACATGTAAGCTCTAGTTTCTACAGGCCGAGAAAGCATCAGCCATGGAAGGGGGATGGACGCCACGTGAGTGATTAAAAAATAATCAAAGCCAGACCCCAGCGAGACCAAAAAGACACTGCTCCCTGTGACAGGAGAGACGTTTAATCCCCTCATCTATGCCACAGAAAGAGGAAGGGCTTGTACAACACGTTTGCCCTCTCTAGGGGGCACCCAGGGGGAGGTGTCAGACATCCTGAAACTTCATGGAGCATGCAACCCATGTACAGCATTATTTCGGTATCCTGTGTGAAGAAGGTTCTTATGCATTTTCTGTAGTATTAATACTGAGAGTACTGCAGCTGGCTTTCTGAAGCCGCCCCAAGTCATATCATAGCAGCATGAGACTTTGTAGAGCCATTCATCTGTTCGGTCAGCATCTATGTGGGCCATGCCATCTGTATGCCCGGCACTGTGGTAGGCACTGGAAAAAGACGAAGGCACACTCCCCGCCTTCTGGGAGCTCAGAGCCAAGCCCAGAATAGACAAGTAAACAAAAGAGGCCAGTGGAACACATCACAATGTGGAGGAGGACGTGAGCTCTGATGTGATAGAGGCGTGGGGGGTGGGGGAACTCGCTCAGACTCGAGGGGACACGGCTGGAGGAGGCTTCCCAGAGCCGCCAGGTGTAATAACGGTTCAAGGCATGAGTTGGCACGCCCATTTGGGATATGCAGGGGTTCCAGTCAAAGCAGAAACGTACATTTTAGGAGACTAAGGAGAAGAAAAACAGGCCAATAGAGATGGGCCTTATGTGCCCTTCTGGAGGTTTGAGATTATGCCCTAAAGGTCATGGATTGCTAGCAAATAGTTCTGAACAGAGAAGTTATGCATCTCCTTTGCATCCATGAGGAAATGTTATTATATTTTAGATTTAACTTTCAGAATTGTTCCATACAAGAAAATACATAAATCATAAGTGTGCAGCTCAATTAGAATTAGAAATTACAGGGGTGCCTGGGTGGCTCAGTCGGTTGAGCAACCGACTTCGGCTCAGGTCACAATCTCACGGTCCGTGACTTCGAGCCCCACATCAGGCTCTGTGCTGACAGCTCAGAGCCTGGAGCCTGCTTCCAGTTCTGTGTCTCTGTCTCTCTCTGCCCCTTCCCCACTCATGCTCTGTCTCTTTCTGTCTCAGAAATAAATAAACATCCAAAAAAAAATTCTAGAATTAGAAATTACATTTTAGGAGGGGATTTTATGTTATCTTTTTATATTAAATATAATTTATTGTCAAATTGGTTTCCATGCAACACCCCGTGCTCATCCCAACAGGTGCCCTCCTCAATGCCCATCACCCACTTTCGGGATCTTATTATTCTGTGATAATTTACAGTCATTTGGGCTGCTGTCTTATATTTTCATACTACAAGTGTTTAAAGTTTCAACTTGAAGTGAAGACATTATTTATTCTGGCCTAATTCATGATAGAGCAGTGCTAAATTACTCTAATTTGTATATCTGAGGGATGTAAAGGAACTCAATAAACACTCACCAAGCTTCAGTCGTATCAGCCTCCCTTCTGTTACACAAACACCATAGCACTTGCCTCAGCTCAGAGTATTTGCACCCGTTGTTCCCTCCACCCAGCACTCCCTTCCCTCAGCACCCATTAGATTGGACTCCGTTGCATTCTTTAGAACCCAACTTAAATGTCACCTCCCTGAAGAGATAGTCCCTGACTTACTGAGTCAGCAACTCTGGGGTTGGGCACAGGACACACTGAACTTTGAGAACCACTGGTTAAGAATTATAGGATAAGCCAGGGAGATTCTGAGTTCTAAAGGACTTAGGCACCATGATGAATGTATTCCAATAAATAAAAATCATATATATATATATATATATATATATATATATATATACTTACGCATTGTTTGTGTAATAGGTGCTATAAAGAAAAGAAGATAAGTAAGGACCAATGATGATAGTGGACCATGAACCCCAAGGTTCACAAAAAATCCATTCATTTCTCCATTAAATAGGGCAGTGGCAGTGGCCAAGTACAAGGGATAAGATGGTCACAGACGGCATCCTGTGTTCCTGAATCAGCCTTGAGTTGTGATGTGACTCAGGGGATATCTGAGGATCTGGGGACAGTGCAGTCCAGGAAAAGTTCTCGAAGCAGCAAGAGGCTTGGTGTGCTTGAGAAAGAGAAGGGAGAGCAGCATGTCTACACCACCAGAGCAGGGGCAGCGAGAGAGAAATGGGTTGCAGAATGAGGTACAAGCAAACGTACGTGGCCATGGTGACGTTTGGATTCGACTCTTCACGCAAGGACAGTTTTGGACTGTTTTAAGCAGTCAGAGGACATGAAGGGATTCTCGGTTTTGAAAGATCACTCTGGATGCTGGGTAAGAAGGTACCATGAGGGCAGAGGTGGGTCTGATGCTATTACTGATACACTTATGAGGCTTACAGCATACTCAGCCCTGCTTGAAATAATTTACAAGCATTAACTAATTCACCAATACCTACAACACCTGATGAGGTGGATACTATCGCTCGCCCCACTTTATGAACAAGACAACTGAGGCACAGAGAGGTCAATAAGTCTTCCGAGATTGGACAGCTGGTAAGTGGGAGAGGCAGGACTCAAATGCAGGCAGCATGAATTCAGAGTCTGCACTCATAACCACCATGCTAAAATAGGCATCCTGCTCTTGTCTTCCCTCCTGACAAAGGAGGGCTTTGAGCTTAAAATAGAACACTCTAGTAAAGTGCTTTGAATATTAAGAAGGGTACTATGTGAATTTAACAATGCCGTTGTATTGTATAAATATAACTCATTAAACAAAGTATAATGAATTGGCTCCTAATCTTCTGTATGTTGTGGTTAAAAGCAGCACTAATATTTCCAGCAAGAAAAACAATTAGCACATTCATTAAGTAGAGTCCTGCTTACACTTCACTCATTAACTTTAATCATCTATGAAATGCTTAAACTAAACTAACCTGTCAGCCCCAGAGTCATTAGTGCCTGTCTGCAAAAGATGATGCTTTAATTTTTAGGGTATGTTTTAATTTTACAGACTAACAAAGAACCCAGCTCAGTCACTGTTTTCCCTTAATGGTACTTGTGATCAAGATATTGAATATTATTTAAGCTAAGAAATTATTATCCTTCACAATAGCACCATAAATTGGATCCTAATTAATGGTTACATTTGTTTCCCTTCACTTTCCCAAATATCACACTCCTGTTTAGCCTTCTTTTGTCAGCAATACGCATTCTTAAATGAAACAGGTCAATACTGTTGACCCTTGAACATCGTGGTAGGTAGGGGTGCCAATGCCCCGCCTAGTTGAAAATCCACATATAACTTCTGACTTCCCCAAAACTTAACTACTAATAGCCTACTGTTGACTGATAACATAAACAGTCAATTAACGCGTATTCTGTAGGCTATATTTTTATATACTGTATTCTTACAGTAAATTAGCAAGCTAGAGAAAAGAAAATGCTGGGGGACTTGGGTGGCTCACTCGGTGAAGCGTCCAACTTCTGCCCAGGTCACGATCTCACGGTTTGTGAGTTTGAGCCCCGCATCAGTCTCTGTGCTGACAGCTCAGAGCCTGGAGCCTGCTGCGGATTCTCACCATTGGGAAAACTTGAATATGGAGTTGATATTAGAGGTTTTTAGGATATTAGTGTTTCATACGTGATATAATAGCATTTGTTAGGCAGGAACAGGCTCCTAGTTTTAGGAGATGTAAAAGTCTTCGGAGCTGAAGGGTCATGACTGAAATCTACATGAAAAAGGTTCAATAAGATTAGATATACAGATGGATAGATAGATGGATTGATCGAGGGACTGAATTCTGGTTCCCCCACCAAATTCTTATGCTGTATCCCTAATCGCCCATGTGATTATATTTGGAAAGGCTGTTAAGTAATTAAGGTTAAATGATACCGTGAGAGTGGGACTTAATCAAACAGGACTAGTGTCTTATAAGAAGAGGAAGAGACAGGAGTGTGCACAGAAGAGACTGGGGGAGAGCACACAGCAAGAGGGCGAGCCAAGGAAAGAGGACTTAGGAGACACTGAACTTAACAACTTTGATCTTGGACTTCCAGGCTCCAGAAATGTGAGAAAATAGATTTTTGTTGTTTAAGCCACCCAGTCCATCGTATTTTGTTATGACAGCCCTAGCAGACTAAGACAGATAAGTAGATGATAGATAAAGGTTGCATGATAGATGAGAGAGAGGGAGGGAGGGAGACAGAGAGAGAGAGAGATGAGAGATAGCTAGATAGAGAAATTAGATAGATGATAGATAGATAGATAGATACTAGGTGGTGAGTATATAGTTTCTATCTTACTATTCTTGAAAATTTTTCTGACTTTGAAATTTTCATAATAAAAATGTGGAGGGAAGCATCCTTGATTTTGAGCATTTGGGGTATGGGAAAAGAAAGCATTAATGCAATTTGCAAATCGAGGTGGGGGGGAAGGTAGGATTTACATGGATATTCTAAAATAGAGGCTTCTAGTAGAAAAGTCCAATAGAAAAGATGTTTCAGAGTTGTTCTAGAAATAAGATTAGGGAAGAGGTTAATAAAAAAGGAATGCCTCAGGTAAGGATCATCAATGATCTACACCCACCTTAATTTCAAGTAAACTGAAACTTCTTTGCAGATTTGGCTTATTTATTCTTTTCTATATATAGCTATCACTATCAGCCTTGATCACCGGAGGATTAATTTTTGGAGGAATCTGTGAAAAATATTGATCTGACGTATGTTCTTTCAGAGTTCAAGGATATTACCAGTAACTGTAGCAGGTAAAGCTGATGTGAGAAAAGGCCCTCCCACAGCCAGAAGAATCAATGAATAAAAGGAATTTTAATGCATTACTAGGACACGTAAGAAAAACTGGATAAACGGAAAGCTATACTACATCCCTGGGTGGGAAAACTATTGTAAAAAATATCAATTCTCTCCAGATCTATACATAGATCCAATGTAATTCCAATAAAAGTCTCAGCCAGATTTTTCATGTATCTTGAAAAGCTCATTCTAAAATTTGTGTTGAAGACCAAGATTGACAATAATAGAAAAAGAAAAAAAAAACTTCTCTGCATAAAAAGAAGAAAAAGATTTAGTGATTTGTCCTCACAGATACTAAGCTGTGGTTATGAAAACAGCGTGATGGCATGCTACTGGTGTGGGATAAATAAACAAAAGTAGAGTGTCCAGAAACTGATCCTCCACAGATGGAAAATTGATGTATCACAGAAAAGACTTTGCATATTAGTGAGGAAAGGTTGGATTTTTTTTTTTAATGTTTTTATTTATTTTCGAGACAGAGAAAGTCAGAGCAAGAGCAGGGGAGGGGAAGAGAGAGAGGGAGACACAGAATCCGAAACAGGCTCCAGGCTCCGAGCTGTCAGCACAGAGCCTGACGCGGGGCTCGAACTCATGGACTGTGAGATCGTGACCTGAGCCAAAGTCGGACGCTTAACTGACAGAGCCACCCAGGCGCTCCAGGATGGATTTTTGAATAACTGGTGCTTGGACAATTGGCTATGTGTATTAAATATACGAACTAAATCCCTCACGGTGTAACCAAAAATCCCTTTTAATTCAGGTTAAAGTTTGAACTAAAACTTTTCTTTGTAGACTCTGGTTAGGAAAGAACTTACTTCAATATGACCAAATAAGAGAAGAAAAAAAAAAAAAGGAAAATATTGATATTTTCCCTACCCCCAATTTAAAAATCCCTGCCATCATTTAACAGGTGAAAATAACCCACACGTTGGCAGAAGATATTTACAATTCATATAGTAAACAGAGGACTGGCATGCAGAATACTTAGAACTCCTGACGGTGAAGAAGGCAAGTGAATGGGCAGAGGCATGAACCACAGCATTTCACAGAAGAGCAAACAGAGAGTCAATAAACATACAACATGTTGTTCCCTTATTAGAAGTTGAGCAGGGGCCCCTGGGTGGCTCAGTCAGTTAGGCCTCCAACTCTTGATTTCGGCTTAGGTCATGATCTCAAGGTTCGTGAGTTCAAGCCCCACGTGGGGCTCCACACTGACAGTGCGGAGCCTGCTTGGGATTCTCTGTCTCCCTCTCTCTGCCCCTCCCCTGCTTGCTGTCTAACTCTCTCTCTTTCAAAATAAATAAACATAGAAAGAAAGAAAGAAAGAAAGAAAGAAAGAAAGAAAGAAAGTGTGGGGGCCTGGGTAGTTCAGTGGGTAAAGCACCTGATTTCAGCTCAGGTGATGATCTCAACAGTTCGTGAATTCCAGCCCCACATTGGGTTCTTTGCTGTCAGCTCAGCCTGGAACCTGCTTTGGATTCTGTGTCTCCTGCTCTCTCTGCTCCTCCCCCGCTTGCACTCTGTCTCTCTCTCTCTCTCTCTCTCAAAAATAAATAAACATAAAAAAACGACATTGAGGAAATGCAGATTGAAACTGCAAAAAATATACCATTTACACTCACCAGATTGTAAAGTCATGCAGTCCCACATGTTGGCCAGGATGTGGAACATCAGTGACATCTCTACATAGCTGATGGGAATGTGCACCGGTGCACCCACATTTCCCAATAAAGTAAAAAATACAGGTACCCTGCAGTCCAGCACGTTAATTTCAAGCACGTACCATAAAAAAGGTACACCCTTTTTTCATGTGTGCACCCAAGGCACAATGTGTGAATGGCCGTAACAGTGTTGCTCATGACAGCAGAAAACTGGAAAACTGGAAAACTGCTGTTTTCCAGTTCAGATACATGATCACCATGACACTGAACAGATAGCTGTATCTATATAGGTAAATAGATAGGTGGACAAATAGACCCTTCAATATTTTACTTCGTATTTCCTGTAAGGATATTCTCTTTCGCAAATCCTAGGTAGCTCAATTATCAACGTCAGGGAATTTAGCAAAAATGTACTATTTGTATCTAATCTTCAGTTCTTAAGACTTTAATCTTCCAGCCACAGCCAACCTTTCCTGTTGTTTCAATTATGTACCTTTCCCCTCCCGTATGGGATCCAACCCGGGATCACGCATTACATTTCGTGATCAGGTTGCTTTAGTGTCCCTTAATCTGAATTTCTCAAATGTTTCTTTCGTTGGCTTTCATGGCATTGACACTTTTAAGCATTTTGGCCAATGACTACACAGAATGTCCTGTTTTTTCTTTTACTATATGTGGTTTCAAGTCATAATTGTAAAGGCTTTTTCTACAGCTGGATTGTAGAGGAATTCATCCGTGTCTCCTAGTCATTGCAGTCTTATTTTTTCATAAATAGATCATTTATTAATTTGGAGTTTATTCTTGTGTGTAGTGTGAGTTTTATCTTTTTCCAAATGGCTCTCCAGTTGTCTCAACACCACACAGTAGAAAATCCCATTTTTGCCCCAATGATTTGCAATACCGCCTTTTTCATACACTAGATTTTTCCATGTAGGTGGTTTATTTATGAATTTTCAATTCTGGTCTGTTGTTCTACATGTTCATGTGCCGGTACCATACCGTTAATCATAGAAGCTTTGGAATGTGCTCTGATAATATGGGAGAGTCAATCTTCTCTCATGCTTCTTTCTTCACAGCACTTTTCTAATGATTCCTATGTGTTTATTTTCTCCTATTATGTTTAGAATCAACTTTCCCACCTTCAACAAAGAGCTTGTCAGTACTGGTGTTTTTATTAGGATTGCATTAAATTTATAAATTAGGGAGAAGTTGCATCTTGACTATGTTGAGATGTCCCAAGCAAAACAAGAGATGTCCTTCCATTTGCTCAAGTCTGCTTTTGTGTTTTGATCTACAAAAAATAAAAGTGGCATTTTAATATGGTTAAACCTAATAAATGGAGAAGGCTTATCACGCCTTTGGAGAGGAGATTCGATATAATGAAGATGTCATTTCTTCCCAACGTAAAGACCAAATTTAATAAAATTCTAATCATGGTCTCAGCAGCAATTTCATTACCCTTGACAATAATCCTAAAATTCATTTGCAAAGGTAAAACATCAAAGATAAGAGAGAGAAGGGGAATGCAGACTTGCCCTATTGGAAACCAAGACTTCCCCTCACACCAAAATAATTAAGACACTGTGGTATCGGTGCTTGGATAGGCAGATAAACCAATGGAAGAAAACAACCCAGAATCAGAACCATGGTATATTAATCAGGATAAGCCACAGCAACAAATTAGCCTGAAAATCTCAGAGGTTTAGCACTTATAGGTTACTTCTTGCTCATATAGAGTCTGCTGCTGGTACAGATGACTATGAGGTGATGTCACAATGCAGACAGCTCTGTCTTGTGGCCCTGACATCTCAACACACATTCTTCAGGGCATCTGAAATATTGATCAAGGATTTTTCATTCTTTTCCCAAAATTGACACACAAGGGCTTCTGCTCGCAGGTCACTGGCCATTACTAGTTACACAGCCTTGCCAAGCTGGAGAAGAGCTGGGAGGTGGTTTTTGATATATCCAGAAATGACAGGATCACCAGCTATTGGCGAGTGCTAGTAATGTCCGGCTTACACAAAAACTTACCATACGAAAGAGATAGCATTACAGATAGGTTATTTTTGTGGAATATGCAAGAACTGGTAGAAGGTAAATTGGTTTTCATATAGAAAAAATATTAAATTTGATCCCTGTCTCACACTATGTCCATACATTACCAATGGATTAAAGATTTCAATGTGAAACATAGAACCCCAGCATTTTTAGTAGAAATTAGAAGGATACACACAGGGATTTCTTTAATAAGACAAAAAAGTACCAATTATAAAGGAAAGAAATGATAAACTTCACCAGGAACAAAAGAGAGCATAAGCAATGTGTAAAAATAAACGATAGAATTGAAGAAGATATTTGTATTATATAACAACAACAGATTGTATTAAACAATGCAAATAACTCCCTCAAATGAACAAGAAAAATAAAATAACACAAAAAAGATGAATTATATGAATAGGCAATTCTACTTCTTGGTACAAAGGTGTTTATGGGAATATTGTTGGTATTAAAGAAAAAATGAGAAGTGACCAACATGTTCAAGGACAGAGGCTTGGGTGAGTAAGATATGGTATATCTTGTACAACGGATTCTAAACCAGAGTTGAAAGGAAGATCTGGACCCACTTGTGTTCATAGGGATAGGACCTGGAAAACATAACGTCGGATAAAAAAGCAAGTTGTAGAATATGTATAGTAATAATGCCATTTATTCTGTGTATTATCCTGTGTGTTTTAAATAGGTATATATATCATCTTGTATATTCTTATGCATACACATGACTCTAGTCAAATAAAAACTCATGGAAAGGAAGGACACACATCACCTTTGATATAGAGATTTCCCTTGAGGAGGGAGAAGAACGGGCTTGGAAAAGTCTTTCTAAATTCTAGAGTGTTCTGTTCTTCCCACCACTTTCCCATAAAAGACATGAAGCAACATGGCAAAATAGCAGCATTTATTAAATCTTGGTAGCTGGTAACTGTGTTTGTTATATTGCTGTCTGCGCATTTTGGTGTGTTGGATACACTTCTTAATAACGAGCGGAAATAAAAGAAAACAGAAAGCACTTAGAAGGCGTGATTTGTTAAAAGGTACCTGTTTGATCAAATCAGAGCTCCCTAACTAGTCAGGAGAAGTGAACAGGCATTGTATTCATCTATCAGAGACCAAACTAAATAGGGAGTCAAGAAGCCTGAGCTCATCTTTTAGACCAGTTCTTAGTTCTACAACTGGCTTCCTTTTAAGGATACTGCAAACACCGCAGTGTTGGTAAGAACAGATCCTACCTGGGCACTGGAAACCTTCAGAGGTGCATTTAAGTGTGCAGGTCAGAGGGATACTATTTTATTCTGCAGAAGCAATAACTGAAGTAAAGGTATCCCAACCACCCACACAGAGTGAGCAATCACATAAATAGCCCTGTTCTGTGGTTACTACTCGGCCTGTGTCATGTTCCTGACATGATAAGATGCTTTGAATTTCTAAGGAAAAATGATAATAAAATATTATTAACCTGCTCTTTTCCTTCTATTTTTGGACCTCAATGGCATTTTAATAGCTGCCATAATTTTGGCTACACTGTAGTCACCCATATATCATTTATGAGGCTCCCCAGACATCTTTCTTGCATTAGGTAATTAGTTCAGCACAAGTTATGGTGAATGACATCTATTCAGTTGACCATCTGCCTCCACAATGCAGTTCAGTTTCAGGAAATGGCTCTCGTTCTGTCACACCATCAGTATTCAGTGCATAGGTGCATTGCCCAAAGTTCCACTTCTACTCTCTGATCACTTGTATCTTAACTCTTTCCAAAAGATTTACAGAGCAGACCCACAACTAACACAAGGGAGATTTAGTATTAGAGAGATTTAGTAGATGCAGTCAAATCCCTTTAAAGATGGACTGGTCAAATGGTTATAAATGGATGTTTTTATATGTGATGTGGTTTTCCTAAATCAACAAATCTTATTATACGTCATACATCACCATTACAGTGACAACCAAGAGCGTTGCTCCAAAACAACTCTGAAGTGTCACAGCCAATGTCTGGCGTCTCTTCTGGGAAAGAACAATAATTCTCAGGACAGTGCCATGACACCAACTTTGAAACCATCTTGAATTTCCTGTTATGTTCAAAACTGCCTCTCACGTGCTGGTATAGCAGCCTTCCTGGCTCCTTGTTCTATAAGCCTTGTAAAAGTGGATGTTCATGTTATTCACAAGGGAGTTAGTTTGTGGAAAAGACCAATAAGGAAAGGTGGGAGGAGTGTGGGAGGGAGACAGGGAGACTTATAATTTTCCAGAAGATTTGAGCTATATAGGATGCAGCACGCGCGCACGTGTGTGTGTGTGTGTGTGTGTGTGTGTGTTAACCTGAGACTTGGTTTTCCATCATACCATTGAAAAACCCCTCCATGATGACATCACTCCTATTTTCAATTGCCATACTGCTATTCCTGCCTTACCAAGAATTAGAGGTAAATAATTCATCCCAGTTTTCGCTTGTCTGCGTTTTCTACGTTTTTTACAACGAGCACATATTAATTCTATAAGTAGAAGAAACAGGCACTTTAATTCAAAAATGTTTTAAGGTTTGCCAAAATATTGGGATTTCATCATATAATAGTATTTTTTTTTCTTATCTCGTTCTGCCACACGCAGATGTGAAATGTGATAGTAACGGGGAATTACTTTCTAACTTTCTATCCATTGTTTTCCTGTATATTTGAGGTAACTATGTCATTTTAGCCTCAAATTTATTATTGTGTCCCTGTTGTTACTAGATTACAACACTCAACTGGCGAATGTTAACAAGTAGCAGAGCAAATGTAAACAACACTTGCTCTACTGGTATTTTAATAGGCTTCCTTTGCTCCAAGGTCTCTTGACAACCATGAGATGGTATATATGCAAATATCACTTAAATAGTTAAATAGCAATGTAATGTGAGTGGATCAATAATGAGATCCCCGCAAATTTAATACACTACGAGGTTCAGCTGAAATGAAGACTGGAACGGCAAAGTGTGATTTTATCTACTAGCTTAGACCAGGATGAATAGATAAATGCACATGTTTTAAAGGTCAATAACCATAGGATCACACATAGTAAGTGTGTCACATTTTTTTCCTTCAAGGCCTTATTCAAATTCTACCTCTCCCATGAGGCTTTTCCTGTTATTTCTGGAATATTCTTTCTTTCCTTGGCTCTTTTCGTAATTTGTGTCTTTTCATCCTAACACTCACCACTGCCTCATACTGCATTGTCTCCTTACTGAGGCGCATAATTAAGCACATTTTAACATTTCTGAAATTAAGATGCATCCTATAATTTATATGCATATTTAACGTGGTGCTCTTTTCCCCCTTCTCTCCCTCCTGCACCCCCCAAACAGCTCTCATAAATCAGTGGAAGAATTTATAATTGATCAAGCCTGGAAATAGCTTTGCTGTCTACCTACCTGGAGGACAGGTAGCACACCTTTGATTCTTGTAGTTTCTGATGATATAGACTATAGCCCTTACAGGATAGAGACGTGGGGGAACTGTAGTTCCTAACACTCAGGCTCTCCCAGACTGCGAAGAGAGAAGAACTTTAAAGAGGAGACCACCATCAGGAAGAATTTTTGGATTTATATCATTGGAGTGCCATCCAATGATTTCCCCTTCAGCTCTCCAAATTCACGTTAGTGTTCTAAGTCTCAATCTCAGAAGATTCTGTGATAACATATTTGTCTATATAGCAGCAAACAAATCAGACTTTACATATTTTATGTAAGTGACTTGAAGTTCAAAGCCCTAATTGCTTTCCTTTCTCTAATGGACACTCTGCTGGGCCATCCAGAGGCCTCCGCCCTCTCAGCACTAAGGCAGTCATTTCCCCAGCTGCTGGGAATGTTGGTGGCTGACAGCTCGTGATTGATTCCTGCCGCAGAGATTGCTCTTTGTTAAAGAGAACTGCCTAAGCTAAGCTCACATCGCCTTCCTGGGAGAGCCCACATGCAGTGACTGGTCAGAGATGTAAGGCCTGGTCCCCTGCCCCAGTTTGGGATGACAATCCAGAGCCTCCTCAGCCTCAGAGCAAATCATGGGATTGCCCGGGATCTTGGTCATCACAGCCACCTTTCCCCTTCTGTTCACTCCTGATTCTTTCCCTTTCCCATAAGAGTCTACCCTCCCAAGATTACTACCTCCCAGGGTACGTGATTTGTGACAGTCGGTGTGTTAGGAGTGGTCCGCAAAATGATTCAACAATAAGATTTGGATCATCCACGAGCCAGTTAATAATAACTCCTATCAACTGATGGTAGGTGGAGCATGGGTGGACCCCAGCATGAGGCAAAACTTTCATTGCTGGTGAACTGGGATGGTAAAGTAGTGAAATAGAATATTCAGCAGGTCTGATGTACGAGGCATTTGAGAAACAGAGGGAATAGTAATAATAAGGATAACTCATCACCAGTTAAAGACTAGGTGGGTAAGCCAAAGCCTGCTTTGTGGCATATCAAGTGACTTTCGTCTCCTGCTATTGGAGGGCAACCAAATCTGAGAACCAAGCCCAAGACTTACAAAAACAAGAACCGTATAATTCCCAACAATTCAACATCCCTGGCAGGTCTGACACGCCAAGGCCAATGCCCCAGGTTGGGAAGAATGGACCTTGAGACATGAGATAAAGATGTCTAGGTTGATGCACTTGGCAATCTTAAGTCCCCAGATTCTCTTGAACCCTCTGTAGAAGTGACCCACCCCTCCCCATTAAAGGCTAATGCCCCCTCCCCACCTTGATGAAAGACAAGGCAGAGGGACTCTGTCCTTGCAAGAAAACATAGACTCTACTCAGGGTCTGTCCTATCTTCCTCTTCTGGCCACTCAAATAACTAGAATAATTCACACCAAAATTTAGCCTGGGAAGTACTGGCATGCTAGGGGAAGAAAGGGATCTTAAGCCAAAGGAGCTGTAGGACCTAAACAACAGTACTGACGGGGACAGGAGAAGATATCCAGGACTAAATTCCAAGGATTAAGGAAGGAGAGTCAGATAAGGGAGAATTTATAGGTGTGAGAGTCACATAGAATTTAACACTTGGCAAGAACCCAGTTAGGTAGTGATAAGGGTGGGGGGGGACGGGGGTGGTTTCAGGAGCTTAGAGAAAAAAGTGGCCCACCCTAAGTAATACTGTGCTGTTGGTTGAAGGAAGGACCAAAAGCATCAGGAAAGTAGGTAATAATGGGTGTACCAGTTAAAGTTGGAAAACCTATGAGACAACCCTGATCTATGAGAAGGCCCAGAAAGCACACTATGTAACAAAATGGTAAGGAATGCACTGTTGCAAGGGGCAGGAGCCTTGCTGGGAAGCTCAGTGGTGGCCAACGTTGGTAGATCACGCCCGGCAGTGGGAGTTGGTACAGAATTAAGCTCCTTGGTGGTGGGGAGGGGGTGGCACTTAGTCATGTGAAATAAAGTGGGTGCAATTATTGTGGCATGCATCAAGGACAAGGTAAGAGTTTCTAAACATATGTCTTTGGACTTGCTAGAGCAGAACTATCTGGAGGAGAAAAAAAAAAAAAATATATATATATATATACATATTTCTCATTTTCCACCCCATACCTCCAATCTTTGTGGGCGGGCCCCAGGAATGTGTATTTTTTAAAGCTCTCTGGATAATTCTGGTATGCAACCTAATTTAGGAAATGCTGCTACATCAAGAACTCAGATTCAATGCAGCCTATGATGTATGCACATCTTTCTCCATCTTCCTGTTCCAGCTTCTTACAGAAGGGGGAAGTCAAAATGGTCAAAAGTTTGGTACTCCTAAATACAATGTGGAGAGCTAATGTATGAAGTTCGCGGGAGGGACTGGGATACTTTTGACTATTGGACACCGACAATTGCAACTCAGCCCCTTGCCTCTGTCACTCAAGAAGCTCCGAACAAGCTCCAGACCTCTGGCTCTCAAGAGGACTTTACCATTTGGGCTTCCAAATGATAACCTCATCCCTGGCGGTCTCTCATTTTTGCAATCCAATTTCCCTCTCCCATCAATTTCCTCACTTATTTCTCATTGTGTTTATATTCCACATATTACTGTAGGCAGCCTCAAACCCATTTTTTGGTTGTTGTTCTTGTGAGGAACAAGTGAAGAATCAATTAAATGAAGAAGGAGAAAAAGGATCTTGTCAGTGCTTAGATATAGAGGCAGTCATGGATGTACAGGACCTGAATTATTCAGAATATAGATTATCACAAGCTGCTTTTATCAGACCATTATTTTAGAATGAGAGTTTACCACTGAGCATTTTTCTAAGCATTGGGCAGTTAGTTACATATGCAGTATGTATACTAGGATGAAAGGGTGAGAAGGATGGGAGGGTGAATTCGGCTATTGGTCTGGGCCCTAACTGAAGGTTCAGGTTTCAGCGTTTTTCCTCAGGCATGACCAGATCCCCACACCGGGCACTGGTCCTGAGTCCCACATACTCACAATATCTGTACACAAGGCAGTTAGTCGGGTGGAGAAGGTGTGGAGGGCAGGGCTGAGGGGTCTGTTTAGTAATTATTCTTACCTTGCCCAGAGAGTGATATTTATTATAATTGTAGATCCCTAAATTCCCATCTGATACTGTTCTTTTTCTACCCGGTAGCCCCTGTGTGTTTTATATTAAGATTCTGAGTCATGGGAGGGGAAGTGAAAAGCTTTCTCTGGAACAAATCTGGAATGGAAACCTAATAATGTTTTTTTTTTTTTTTCTTTTTTCTCGGGCTGGATAAATGTCCTAAATGAAACTGCCAGAAAGTCTGACATTATGTCCCTGATTATAAGCTTTTTCTCTCCTTCTGTAGTTGGCAATTCCTTGGAAGAATAGAGCTACAGTTTCCAAATGTATCAAAATCTTAAAAATACAGCTTGTGCTCGTTGAACTTTATTTTCTCCTCTCTGGAAGGTAAGTGATCGTGATTAATAGCAATTCCACTTGTGGGACTCCGAGGCAACGTGGCCCCCTGAGGAAAAATGAGAAAAGAAAATCAAGCTAAAACACATTTGTCTTCATTTCAAGAGTATGTTATTCACTTCTATTTATTTAATGGTGTGTTTTGTCCATCTTGGACTGGGTTTGCCTAATATTCTTGTGCCTCCTAGAGGACTTACAATGGCCCTGGTATATTCCAGAGCTGGCCCCTGAACTAACCTTGTCCACCGTCCTGTCTTTCCCACCCTCAGGTGCCCTCTGGGCCTTTAGAGACATCCGCCTTGTAAGGAGAGGCAAGTACGGGTTCCTCACTCTATACCAAAGTACGAGATGACCCTCAGGGCTTGTCAGCCCACAAACGTGTTTGACTTGATGTAAGTGCTACCCTAGTCTCATTTGGAAATCTATCAATGCTTAGGAGAGCTAAGAAATCTGAAACCAGACGGATATCAGGGCGTAAGAGAATGAGCTCCTCTCTTAAGCACAAGTGACTTTGGAGAAAATTAGCCAACATTTAACTGACTTATCTGGAGAAAGAAATACAGCCTCACATTTGTATGTCATTTTATTGTTCATCGTGACATTTCACAATATTATCCACGGGGTCTAATGAAAAAAACTCGGAAGGAGGCAGAATTGGCATCATCATTTTCTTCATACAACCACCTTCCCTGCCTCGCTGCCAGGCACTTATTCCTCTCGGTCCCTAATATTTATGGATTTATATTTTTGAGATGCAAAAGAATTAAACTAGTGCAATTGGTCAGCCTAATAGAGTTGCTAAAATATCATCATCATATCCTTTTGGACAGGATGACCACTTTCGGGCCTTAGCTTCCTCATCTTAAAAATAAAGGGTTGGTATTATAGGATTGCTTGGCATCTGTGTACCCCTGGTACTCTATGGGCCACAAAAAAGTCCTCACCAGACCGGGGGTTTCTCCATGGACTTCCGCAAGACAGCAGTATAGGAAGACCCTGAACTCGCCTCCCTTAGACATACCAGAACTATGGCGATATATGGAACATTTTCTTCTGAAAAAGATCTGGAAACGGGGTGAACTGCTTTTCCACCTCAACAGACAAAAATACCACATCAAGATGGGTAGGAGAAGCAGACACACGGTCTTGCCAAACACCCCACCCCAAGTGTGGGGACGCACAGTAAGTAGAGAGGGATCTCACCAGGCTGGTGCTTCTCCTGGAGGAGCGAGGGGTTGGTGCCCCCACCTCAGGCACCTTAATATCTGGGATCTTCACAGAGATGAGCCCCTATAACATGTGCCTTTGAAAATCAAGGGACCCACAGGCACCTGGGTGGGTCAGTCGGTTGAGTGTCCAACTCTTGATTGCAGCTCAGGTCGTGATCCCATGGTTGTGGGATTGAGCCCCACGTTGGGCTCTGCGCTGAGCATAAGATTCTCTGTCTCCCTCTGCCCCTCCCCTGCCCCTGCTCATACGCACATTCTCTCTCTCAAATAAAAAAGAAGAAGAAAGAAGAAAACCAAGAGACCCAAAGCGCTATAGGAAATGGAGACTCCCCTTTCAAAGAGCTCATGTGCAGCCTGTTCACCCCAAGACCCAGGAAAAACCCAGCAATTTATTTATTTATTTTTTTTTTTTAATTTTTTTTTTTCAACGTTTATTTATTTTTGGGACAGAGAGAGACAGAGCATGAACGGGGGAGGGGCAGAGAGAGAGAGGGAGACACAGAATGGGAAACAGGCTCCAGGCTCCGAGCCATCAGCCCAGAGCCCGACGCGGGGCTCGAACTCACGGACCGCGAGATCGTGACCTGGCTGAAGTCGGACGCTTAACCGACTGCGCCACCCAGGCGCCCCAAAACCCAGCAATTTAAAATGCACTTAGATGACACCTGAAAGAGATTTATTTACTCATCTAATAGTACCTGCTAGAGGGTCAGGGGATATTTGAAACTCTCCCCAGAGATGGAGGCACTGACAGACGCCATTTTGCAGGTGGGAGAGCTCAGAGGTGGCACCTTCCTTTAAGACCAGCATGGGGCCAGTGGTCAGGACACTACTCCACTGCTTTGCTGAAGCCAGAGAGCATGGCCTAACCCCTACGCTCTCTAGCTGCCTAGCTGAAGTCAGTGGGCATATGCAGTCCACACATGGGTCGCCCTTTGAATGTCTGGCCCCAGCAGTCAAGTGGGCTGCGTTCCTGAACTTCATGGGGATGTAACAATTGGCAAGACAGAGTGTTTGCAAGCCACCACCCCACAGCACTGCACAGACAATAGAGTGACACACAAGCCCAGTCTTCCTATGAAGAAGGCCCACCGACTTAGCCTGGAGCCTCAGCTTGAGGAACATGCTTCAGGTTTCCCACACATCTAGAGGCTGCAGAGGCACTCTCGGGAACGTAAGCACGGAGACCCACCCTCACACACCCCCGTGGCCTTCCTGAAGCTTGATGAGATCTGCCGGAAAAGAGCTTATACCCTTGGTCTGGCCCCCCCAGTATTTGTCATGCGAGCAACACTTGCAGATCTCCTGGTCTGGCAGCCAGGATACAATAGAGATATAATAATTTACGTCTTCAAATAAATTATACCTTCAAATAATTTATATCTTCAATAATTATGTCTTCAATTTCACGGGAAGAGTTTAAGACGGTAGGTGTTAAATATTCTTTAAATGTTTGGTAGAATTCACCAGTGAAGCAAAGTTTATGCTTAGAAATCTGATGATGTATTTATGGGAAATGCTTCTAAACCATTTTGCGAGGTCAGCACTACCCTGATACTATCCCCTGACAAGGACACTACAAAAAAAGAAACCACAGGTCAATATCCCTGATGAACATAGATGCAAAAATCCTCAACAAACTATTAGCAAACTGAATTCAACAATGCATTAAAAAGATGATTTGCCGCAATCAAGTGGGGTTTATTCCAGGGATGCAAGAATGCTTTAACATATGCAAATCAACGAACATGATGCACATTAACAAAACGAGAGATAGAAGTCATATGATCATCTCAATAGATGCAGAAAAAACATTTGGCAAAATTCAACATCCATTTGTGATAAATACTGCCCAAAAAGTAGCTATAGAGGGAATGTACCTCAACATAATAAAGGCCATAGATGACAAACCCCCAGCTACTACCGTACTCAATAATGAAAAGCAGAAAGGAATAAGACAAGGCTGCCCATCTCCTCACCTTTATTCAAGATTGTATTGGCAATCCTCGCTAGAGCAATTATCAAGAAAAAGAAAAGGCATGCAAATTGAAAAGGAAGAAGTAAAACTGTCACTATTTGCAGATGACCTGATACTATATAAAGAAAACCCTAATGATGCCACCAGAAAACTGTTAGAACTAATAAAGGAATTCAGTAAAGATATATGTCCCTCTGTGTTCATATTTTCATTGCCATGTTATTTACAAAAGTCAAGATATGGAAATAATCTAAGTACCCATCAATAAATGAATGTGTGTGTATATATTCATATATATGAATATGAATATATATATATATGAATACTATTCAAGCATAAAAAAGAATGAAATCCTGCCATTTTCCACAACATGGATGTACTTTGAAGGTATTATGCAAAGTGAAATAAATCACACAGATAAAGACAAACACCACATCATTTCATGTATATGTGGAATCTAAAACACCAAACAAACAAACAAAACAGAACCCAGACTCATACATACAGAGAACAGACTGGTAGTTGCCAAAGAGAGGGGGGTGAGGACCTGATATGGGTGAAGGGGATGAAGAAGTACAAATATCAGTTATAAAATAAAGAAGTCATGGGGATGTAATGTACAGAATGGGGAATATAGTCAATAATATTGTATTAATTTTATATGGTAACAGATGGTAACTAGATTTATTGTGGTGATCATTTTTGAAATGTACACAAATGTCAAATAACTATGTTGTACTCATATATATAGGTTATCTCATCTAGACTTATGACTTTAAATAGCATCTATATACTGAAGACTCTCATATATACATCTTTAGATATGATTGCTCCACTGAGCTCTGGTTTCATGTTCAATGGCTGATTAAGCATCTCAAACGTATCATAAGCAAAGTAGACTCATGATCTCCTCTCTACCCTGAAAACCCCATCAACCCAAATCTCCTCCTCCATCAGTCCTCAATCTCAGCAAATGGCACCACCTCCCGTTAGTTGTTTAAACCCAAAATCTATGCATCATCCATAATTCCTTTCCCTCCACTTTTAACCCCTTCATTCTGCAATCTTGTCAGTCTGCCTATCAACATATCCTGAATCCATTCACTTTTCTCCACCTCCATTGCTATCATAATACAAATTACCATTATTTCCTATCTGGAATACTGTAATCATTGTTGCAGTGCCTCTGGTTGCCAGATATAGTATCCAACCTGTAGGTATAGATGCTTGTCCATAGCTAGGTCAATCAGATTCCCTCTCCCAGGAATATGAGTCTTAATCAAAAGGACACACAGAAGTCCCCTCAATTCTATCACTATTTTAGGAAGTTAGTTGTAGATGGGTCAATAACAACTTTATTACCAAGAGGAACCAATTCAAGGATTCCTGACCCTGAGACACTAGAACTTTTTTGGATCCTTTGAAGCCTCATCATTACCTTTTTTTTTTTTTTTTTTTTTTTTGACTTGTGAGCTACCCAGTATCCTTCCCTAAGGAAGGGTACAGCGAAAAGTCTCCCTTGGACATCTCTAAAGAATCCACAAATGAGCTTTAGTTGGATTCCTGTCATGACAGAAGACACAAACACTTGATTAGAACAGGACCAGTCCTCATGTTAGTGAACAGGGACTTTTCTTTCTTACTCATTAGCCTTATCCTTAATGCTTAGTGCAGTGTGGCACTAATGCTATAATACATTAACCAAATATTTGTTAAGTGAATAAATGAATGAATGTTATCCAGGCAAAGGAGGAGAGAATAAAGGGGGGTCTAGACAGAAAAAGCATCACATTGGGATGAGAGAAAACATGGTACGTTAAAGAACCAAAAAGAAGTCAGTCTGCATGCGGTCTCGAGAGTCAGTGAGGGGATGGTTAAGTATGAAGTAGGAGTGGTCAAATCGTAAAGGAGTACAAGCCTGTAAAAGTGCAAACTTCATGGAGGAGGAAAAGGGTACATCTTTACATTTTAAGAAGAGGAGAAAATGATAAAATTTGCATTCAGAGATGACCCTCTGGTTGCAATATGGAGGTTTGAGTTGGAGAGGCAACGGACTGGAAATAAGTGGCTAGCCTAGGGTAGCAGTAACGTGTTGCTGTATTTTATGAGAGACTTTGAAGAGGTAAAATACAGTGATAGAGAGCTAGCGGTCAGGGATGATGTCTGATTTCTGGCTTGTCTGCCAAATGGGTGTAGATGACATTGACTAATCTAGGGAATATGGGAGAAGGAGCAGGTGTCAAGAGAATGGTGATGAATTGAGTTATGGACACAATGAGATGAGGTTTCTATAAGACATGCTAATGTAGAGGGCCAGGAAGCAAGTGGATCCGGAGCCAAAGGGAAGGAAGTATATAAGCTGAAAATGTAGGTTAGGCAGTCATCAGCATAAAGATACAACAGAAGATGTAGGAGCAAGTAAGATTGCATAGCAGGGCAATGTAGCATGAGGAGAACAGAAAGCCCGAGACAAAACCCCGAGGAGAGAAACCAATTCTTAAGGGCAGGCGGAACAAGAGGAGCCTGCAAAGAATATTGGAAAGGACCAGCTAGAGAAATAAGAGACACAGTAACATTTTAAAAGCCAAGAAAAGGGAAAATTTCAAGAAGGAAGGAGCAGTCAAATGCCGCTCTGAAATCAAATGAGATGAGGGCTTCAAGTTTGGGTTGCATTTAGCAACAAGGACATCACTCAGACTCAGTGGGAATGACTCCAACAAAGGAAGCAGAGAGGAGTCTGTGGGAGAGAGGCAAAGGAAGAGGAGAGAGTAGAGAAGTGAGGTCAAAACTCTTCTTAGGATTTTGTCTTGAAAGGGGAGATGAAAGAAGGCAATGGTTGGAGAGGGATTAGGGGTCGTGGGAAGGTTTTGTGTGTTTAAGATGCAAGCTTGTGAGCATCTTTAAACAGTGATGGGAAGGAGACAATAGGGGAAAAGAGGGCAATAAATAGAGGATGGGACCAGAAGTGAAAGAGATCTTAAACGCTCTCAGGTATTTCTCCATGAACTGTTTCGTGTTTTCCAAGTAACCATTGCAAAGTTTTCTACTTTCTTCAAATTCTTGATCTTCTCGCCCTCACTCACTATCAACCGAAGTAGCTCCTCATACCTCAAGAGAAAATGGAGCCATCAGACAGGAGCTCTCTGGACTTCCTGTATCCATGCCCATCTTTTCCTCCTTTCATCCTGATAAGCTGAGAGGTGTTCCAACTCCTGTTTGGGGCTATTGCCCCACTTTCCCCCCTCTCCCATCCATTCATTCAAATTTTCAAATAGCCCCAACTTTGTGGCAAGTGTGCACTAGGCCCAGGAGACACAAAGTTGGAAAACATATAGTCCTTCCCCCAAGGAGGCCAGAGTCTATTGGAGAGAAAGATAGGTAACCATACTATAAATAGACAATATTGTTAATGCTGTAATAAAAGTGTGAAGAGAGGGACACCTGGATGGCTCAGTTGGTTTAGTGTCCAACTCTTGATTTCAGCTCAGGTCACAATCCCAGTGTTGTGGGATCGAGCCCCACATGAAGTCCCATGTCAAGCCCTGCGTCGGGCTCCATACAGAGAGTGAAGCCTCCTTGGGATTCTCTCTCTCCCCCTTTGTCCCTCTCCTCTGCTTGTACTCTCTCTTTCTCTAAGATAAAAAAAATTAATTTAAATTTTTTAAAAAATGTGAAGAGAGTCCTGAATGATCTCAAATGGTTCTTTTGGGCTCTCAGAAAATCCTGGTGTCTCCCACTTCCAAAGACCAGGCCCTCTCAGTTCACCAGTCCCAACCCATCAAGGAATATTATGGAAACCCTACAGAAAAATGCCATTTTAACATTGCAGAAGAAAACAAAAACCCCAATTCTCTGAGGTGCATTTGACTCAATAGAAAGAAAACTTTCTGTTTCGCAATACAAATGTACTCTTAATGTATTATCTTTAAGTGTTAAGTAAACAAAGCACCCCATACAATTTCAAGTGTTATCGTTTATTTCTTAGTAGCAAATTTTAATTGCCGTGTTCCAGAGACAAGGTTGTGGAACAATACAGGAAAATTCTCAACATATATTTTAGGTTTCCCTTGGATATAGTTTGAGGGAGGATGGTAAATATGTTAGACAATGTAATTACCACCATATTGAGTTTGCTACATTAAGAGTGAAGTGTATTCATGTATGAATAACTGAAATGTATGAAATATTCAAATTGTATCAGTTTAAACATGACACTTGAAATATGTAGTTCCCAATGGCTTCTCTCTCAGCAATGAACAGTCACCATCTGGGCATCATCAATAAGATACAGGGACCTGTCCCTAAACACTTCATAAAATGAATCTCATCTCAGAGAAAGACAGCAGTCACTAAAAAAGATCAAAAGGACTGTGTGGCAGAGATTACCATATGCCCCCCAATATCACTTTTTTCCCCATCTTCCTTTTAGTACTAGAAAACTCTTAATTTTCGCTGGATACTTGGCCACTCAACTAAGAGACTTTATTTTCCAGATTTTCTTGAAGGTAGGTGTGGTCATGTGATGATATTTTGGCCAATAGGACAAGCAACTTCTGCGTTATATCTTTCAAATGGAAGCTGGTTGCCCTTCATCCCCTCTTTACCTCTTCCCTTGGGCTGGAAAGAGGATGTGATGCCTATGGCATGGCTTTAACCATGCAGCTGTGGACAATAGTCCAAGGGATGACAGAGCCACAGGTCTCAGCAAACCTGAGACCCCAGCTTGCTGGTGGGGCAAGACCAGCCACCCATCTCACACTACTCCACATTCTCACCTCTGGACTGTTATGTAAAAAAGAAACTTTTAGCTTATTTGAGCCTTAGTATGTTCAGGTCTCTTTGTTACAGCAGCTTAGTCTGACCCTGACTAATATAGACTAGGTCTAGATAACTTTCCCCCAAAAAAGGAACCCCTGTTGGGGTCTTCTCATAGTCCATGGAAGACAACCATGTATCCCATTGGAGCTCAGTGATCCCTAAGACCTCTAGAGGATCACCAACACCCAACCTGAGTCTAGAGAAAGCACCCAAGATGAGGACAGAAATTGAGTGTGACATACTCATCTTTAGCATACTGGCCTTGTGAGTTTCTGTTACATTCAATGCCAAAGAAGCAGTTAATTATGTTCATCAAGGTGTTTAAGGGAGAAAAACAACCAGGTAGTCAAGGCAAAGGCGTACTTCACCTCATTCCGGCGGTCCACCAATACAGACGGCAATCTAGCAGTGAAGGATTTTATAAGCAAAAATTATACAGCACAATTAGAATAAACAGCCCTTGGTGTTCACTGAGTGGTCAGCAATATGCTTTTATTTGTTCTAAGAGCTATTAGCATTGTGCTTCCACACATGGTCACAGTTTACTATTTTTCCCAGTGGCACCCTCCATATTTTTTTCTATTATCCACTGAATGTTGTACTAAATACATATTAAAATATTTTTTTTTCCTGAAACAGAAGCTTCTATTGCTAAACTGGTATACCAAAGCCTTTTCATTTTTCATAAGAGTGAGAGTTCGTTGCTGATTATAAACCCAGTAAACAAACATCCCTTTATTGCCTCATTGACAATTACACAATATCTTTACCCTTACCTACAGAGTTTTATGGAAACTCTTTCAACAGAGTAGACATTTGTCATCTCAGGAGAAAGTCCCATTTAGACATTAACTACCTTAGCTTTATTAGAAACTCATTTTCCACAGATGTCCAGGCATGATTTGCTCCTTTTTATCAGGAAATAAATAATATCAGGTAATAGCTTCCTGCGGCAGAGGTTACATCTTTATTATACCCAGGGAAATAGATATCAACCAGTCGGAGAATAGCCAGATGGCTTACCCTTCTTATCAATAAAATTTAATTTTCACTAAGCCAATTGTGACCAAGCTCATTTTTAAATAAGAAGCCAACATTTAAGATTCTTAAGTGAGGCAGCAAATATGACATCTATGAGCGTTTCCAATTTGCACTAACACACATCCCAAGCCAGAAACCTGGACCTTTTCTTTAGCACTAAGCCACTCATTCATCAAGCCCTACTGGTCCCAACCCATATGACCTCCTGAATCTGTCTACTTTTTGTGTTCCCGATGCCCAACCGTAGTGTAGTCCTGTCATTTCACACCTGGGTCACTGAAACAAGCAACTCATGCCTGTCCCGTCCTCCCTCCTCCATGCCATCACAATGGTCTGTTAAAAGCAGAAGCTCATTCTTTTTAGAAGAGAGCAAAATGCCTAAACGTGGTTTTAAATGTCTGTCTGATCTGCTCTCCTGTCTAGCTTCCTGCCTTATTTGCTACCTCCTTACCCCTTAACTCTGACATTATGTCCTATTTGTAGACGAATTATTGGCAGTTCACTCAAAATAGACAAAGTTCACTTCTACCTCTGTGTCTTTGCAAACATTATTCCTTTTGCCGAAAATGCCTTTCCCACTGCCCTCCCCACTCCCTTTCACCTTGACGTTAGTCGCTAACTGCTGTTTTCCTTTCCCTTCCAGCATACACATCATCTTCCCAATGAAGACTTCCCTGGTCCTTCAAGACTACACTACCTACCCTTCCTATAGGCTTCCCCAGCATCTAAGTGAATGTTTGATAAACTTTATTGACCAACAACAGCCCTGTCAACGTTAACTGGTTAGTCAGTCTTGTAGGATCTTGTACAGATGATTAGCTAGGGCAGGGGGCAGGGTGTATGTTCAGACATGGTTATTACTCTGATTTCTGGTTCTGACATGCACACCCCCCAGCCCGCTGACCTTGATAATGTCACCAATAGATGCATCCATTAGAAGCTGCAATAAACTGCTCATATCAAAGGACAAAAATAACAGAGGCTTCAACAAAATAGAAGGTGATTGCTCTCTCACAGAAAGGAAAGTCCAAAGATGGACAGTCCTGGGCTCGTCTGCCACACCACAAAGTCATCAGGGACTACAGTTCCTCGTCTAGCTGCTTCACCACCTTTAGCGTACGACTTCCATTCTCAAAATGTCTCTGGGTCCCTAGACATCCAAGCTTCATTCCAAACGAGAAAAGGGCCAAAGTAGGGGGGGGGGGTCTTCCTGATGCCCTGCCTATGGTCTTTGGCTTATATCACATTGGCCGCCCCCGTACACAAGAAGCATTGTGGAATGAAGTCTTTCAGTTTGAGCACACTGGTGCCTCAAATAACATCTTATTTACAAAGAAGGGGGAGGTGAATACTGAGCAAACAACTAGCAGTTTATTCCACATTGAGAGTAGGTGTAGAATCCATTCTTCAAGAAAATAATTGCCCTGCTTTTCAAATTCAAATTTCACATAATCTAAGAAATCATGAGTTGCTCAGAAAGAAGAGTCACAGCAGGGACTTTCCAAACAGTACATTTCAGGGGTGGCTGAGTCGGTTAAGTGTCCGACTTCGGCTCCAGTCCCGATCTCATGGTTCGTGGGTTCAAGCCCCATGTTGGGCTCTATGCTGACAGCTCAGAGTCTGAAGCCTGCTTCAGATTCTGTCTCTGGCTCTCTCTGCCCCTCCCCCGCTTGTGCTCTGTCTCTAAAATAAATAAACATTAAAAAAAAATTTGTAAACAGTACACTTCAAATATGAAAGAAGTTTTAAAAAATTTCAGATCACATATAATCTTTTAGGAACACCTCTTTAGTATACAAGGAAGGATACCTTCATGCAGATACCTTACTTATTCACTCATATCATCCACAATGAACTACTAATGAGTAACATTGAACATATTACTTTATGTGCTCCTCGCTTTATGAAGCGGGATTGTTATTCCCACTTGTAGATAAGAACCCTGAGACAGAAAGTAGTTAAGTGACTTATGCAAAAATCACATTGCTGATGATAACACCAGCCGTTGAACCCAGGTCTGTCTGATGCTCTCTCTATCCTGTAATGCAACTTCTCCACAAGCCTCCCTCACTTCACTTGGACTAATGATTCTGACACTCCAAAAATAGAATTTCCATCATGTTGAGTTTGCTACATTGAGATTGAAGTGTATTCACAGATGAATCACTGAAATGTATGAAATATTCCAACTGTGTGAGTTCAAACATGACACCTAATACCTGAGCCCATGCTTGCTTAACCCTAATGGAAGATATTGGACACTTTACTGTGTTTAAGTATATGATGAGTGATTTAGATTACTCAGGGTCTTAAAGCTAGAAGGGTCTGTATAGATCGTCCAGAATCACTTTACTCATTTTTGAGATGAGAAAACCAAACTGGCTAACTGATTCGGTGAGTCACACAACCAATGAGTTGTACCGCTGAGGAGAGAACTCAGGTCCCCAGGCCTTCATTATTTCTAGGCTCTCTTCTTCTGTGGCACCGTTCAGCTTTCCCAAATTTTGCAGCCAGTGGTCTAAGCCCTCTGCCACCCCTTGATACCTTTTACTTGATGGAACTATTTTCACTGAGTAGATACAAGTCAGAGATTTTCAAAGCCCATTCTAAATTCCCTGGCATCCTTAAGGCGCTCCATGATTCTCCTAATGAGAATTCATTGTTCTTTGCTTTCCACTTAACTTATACTTTGAAACTCCATGTTAGCACTTAATTCCTTCTGATTTATATTAATTATTTATGCTGGTCCCCCATTCTGTATTATACACCCTTTAAGAGCATGTTTTTTATGGCCTTTCAGCCGTTGGTTACTCTTTTGTCCATACTAGACGTTCAACATGTTTTTATTGAATGAATGAATGAATGAATGGAGTGAATGAATAATATAATCATATTTTAACATTTATTTTTAGTTTTTATTTTCATTTATTTTTAAAATTTTTTTAATATTTATTTTTGAGAGAGACAGAGACAGAGCACAAATGGTGGGAGAGGTGGAGAGGAAGGGAGACACAGAATCCAAAGCAGGTTCCAGGCTCTGAGCTGTCAGCACAGAGCCTGACATGGGGCTTGAACTCACAAACCCTGAAATCATGACCTTGCAATCAGATGCTTAACGGACTGAGCCACCCAGGCGCACACCCCCCCCTCCTTTTTTGTTAATTGAAGTATAGTTGATATCATGTTACCTTTGTTTCAGGCGTACAACATAGCGATTCAACAACTCTATACGTTATGCTACACTCACCAACTGTAGCTACCGTCTATCACCATAGACTCTACCATAATACCATCGACAGATGCTCTAGGCTGTACCTTTCATCCCTGTGAATTATTCATTCTATAACTGGAAACCTGGTTTAGTAGGCTTAGTAGGGTGAGTATTTCTTTAAGTGTTTCTGTTTAAATGTGTGTCTCTCTAGATTTAAAAATAAACTAAGCTGTGCTCATTCCTCTATATTAGTACTTTCCATGTTGAGCTCTTTGTTGTCCACTTACTTGTTTGGCGTATCCTCTAGCAGAACCAAGGTCTGCACAAATAGGCTTATTTACATGTGCTTCCCCACATTCCCTAATGCCCAGCACTGTGTGTGACAGAGCCAGCACTCAAGCATCCAATAAATGGGAGATAAAGTGAGTGAATCTCTTCCATTTCACAGACACTCCTAGGATTTTTGCAGCTTCAGTCCAAATCTTTCTGAAGCATAGCCCCACAGAAGTAAATACCTCAAAACAGCTATGTTGTTCTTCCAAAGAAATTATTGTAGAATGTGTGAGAACATTCCGTGGGCAAACATGCAATGTGTCTCAGGAAAAATGGAAGTGTGGCTGTCAAGGAGAAAAGACATAAGGACAAAAGTCTTTGGCACTGTATCATTAAATATTCCCAGTAATGCCAGCTACTCACCAACCACAGTACTTTGGTGCCCACACAACAATGAGCAATTCTTGCTCATGTCTCTGGGATGTCTGATTAGACAGCTCTGCTAATCTTGGCTGGGCTTGGCTGGGTGGTTCTTCTGGTCTCAGTTAAACTATTTCACAAGTACAAGGAGACTTACCAACGTGCGGGGGGATCAGCTGGCTTGAAGCTGAGATAGAATACTCTTGGCTGGAATGACGAGGCTAACTCATCTCATTTCCAAGTATTTCTAATCATCTAACAGGTTAGCACAGATGTTCTTATGGTAAGGAAGAAGGCAAGAATGAGATTAAGCCTGACTGCACCAAGTGCTTTCAAGCCTCTGCTTACGTCGTGCTTGCCAACAACTCATTGGCCAAAGCGAGTTTCACGTCTGAGACCAGAGCCAAAATGGAAGATCACTATAAAGTTGTGTAGCCAACAGGAAGGGGTGGAGAAATGGAGCCAGTTTTGCAAACCTACCACAGAATAAAGACTGAATGTTGCTTGCTGAAATCTTTTGCGCCTAGCATGTAATAGTAGACTCCAGAAATATTTGTAAAATAGATGTGCAGATCAACGGATGGATAGGTGAATGGATAAATTAATGAAGCTAGTCTATGGGGCTCTGAACACAGACTAGTCATCCATAATTCTACTATTAACTAGATTATGCCAGCAAGAAAATATTTGTCCTGAGATTTCCAGAAGAAATATAGTATCTTACAAAAGTAGAAACAAGCACACACTTACTGGGTCCATCAAGCAGCTCCAGGGCTGTGTTCTTCAGAATATGATGAGCACGAAGTACTTGTCCAAGGTATCTACCCTTCTTTAGTTATCACAAATCTTCCTGTGCAACTGAGTGTTTATCACAATCACTTTAAAGACATTCTAATATCTCCAATTCTCGCTTTCTTACTACACAAAACGAAAGCATCAGAAAAGTATCTTTGGTCTCAATTACAAGTTTTTTATTGCAAGGGCAGCAACACTAAAAGCCTCCTGAACCGCAGCTAACCTCTGACAAAGCCATGCAAAAATTCATGGAGTTTTTAAGTAGATCTCTACTCAGGAACGTTTAGTAGGGGAGAGAAATCTCCACTGGTGATTAGATTGCGATAGAAAAATTCTCCACTGAAACAGAGAGCTCCTATAGCCTCCTCCTTTATCTAAACCCTCAAACCGCATATAGCATTCTAGTAAAATGGATTTAATAGAAAATTAATTTACCAAGTCCAAGGGTTAGGATGATGAGACTTCTATGTCACAGGAAGAACAACATGCCTGTTCCAAGAAAAAAACTTAAATCTTTTGGGGAGTTCTGTATAATACACAAGTGACAAATATTAATTGTTGATAGTATTTAATGCTTTGAATTGCTCTGAGGAACATGAAAACTTGGGTATGTATAGTTAGCTCAATAACTAACATTTGTTGACCCTTAGTATAGGACAGTCTCTGTGCTAAGCACTCTTTATTCATCGTCTCATTTAATCCTTACAATATCCTATAACAGGGGTATTTTTCAAATGTTTACATTTTCCTGTACATATTACATTTCCTGTGCACATGTTGTCCTGGCGCAATTTTTGATGACATTCTCTTTCACTCTTAACAAGTGACCTGGTTTGGATGATTGCTATGATCATCCTGGTTGAAAAAAAAAAAAAAACCACAAAAACAAAAACAACAACTGCCTGCACAGCTAGCGAATGGCTGATCTAGGACTATCAAGTGGGTTAGTCTTATACCAGAGGCATCAGTTTTGCCTCATTGTCCTACAAGTTCAACCATAACGATGACTGACACTAGGCCCTTCTTCTGGCATCTGTCAACCTAAGTACGGAAACCAAGAGTGTAGAGATCCTCAAGTGTAATAAGACTAGAACACAGAACTTCAGTAAGTTCTAGTTATATTTCCAAAAGACGGGAAAACTGAATGGCCCCTAGAGTTGGAAAACAAGAAGGGAATAGATGCTTTCCAAAGCAAAGCCCCTGGGTAGAAATTAATTAATCCTTTGGGTAGAAATTAAAACATTCTTTTATATGCTTAAATATCAATTAAAGTATTGGATTCCTATTGCATTTATTGAATATGCACATTGAAGACACCACGATTTTGTCCTAGTTCTCAAGTAAAAGAGAAGACAAGTTTGCAGTTGGAATATCCTTCCTCTTTCCCATTTATTTTGCTACCGGTAAATAGCAACATTTATCTCCGTTTTTTTGGGTTTTTTTTCCAGCAGGACAGATAGTTTGTATTTTCAAAGAGGGTCAATTTGGGTAAAATGTAAATCAACAAAATCAAAATGCATTCTTTCAAAGTCCCACCCCTTCCCCCAGTAGTAAAGATTATGTACAGTAGCAGCACAGAAATGTAAAAGAACTAAGGAGGAAAACAGTAGAGGAAATAAAAATAAGTACATTTCTTGTATTTATTCATGATACAAATAAATACATTCTTGTATTTATTCTTTCCTGCACAAAGAGACAATCACCCAGGTTCTTTAGATTACATTGACTGTTCTTTGCTAATGCATAACGCTAGGAATTCGTTCATAACACGTGTCCTGTAAGCAAGTCAAATTGGAAAAAAAGTTAACTTGGAGGAGTGGTTGTTCGCCCTTATAAAAGAATCCCCCCTGAATTCTCTTGAGAAAATATATAGACCAAATCAAAGGAGGAGGAAATAATAAGTCCAGAAAATTGACAGGGGTAGAAGTCAGCCCAACTTACAAGAACAGAGACGAAATAAGAGTCAAGGAATTAAAAAAGCAACTAGGATAAACACCTAGAGATGTGAGAGGAGAGGAAGTATAGAAATAAGGCCTTCTTACAGAAGAATTAGAAAGCGTGGCGGTGGCTAGGAGATTGCTCCCCCAAACTACAATCTACGTAGTGAAGCCAGAACGCCTCTAACTCATGGGAGATAAACCCATTTCGACAGTGAAAACAGATGTTCCAGTGGCTTGATGGCTCTGGAGAGATCTGTGAGGCAGTCATGCAAACCCCACCTAGAAGACGCGCAGAGAGGGAAAGCAAGAGGAAGGAAACGCACTGACTCATAAGGGAAGAAAGGAGCTGGGCAGTCGCTCTGCCAGCAGCTGTCTGACCCTACCTAGAGCCCCACCTAAACCGTCCCAAGCTCATGAGACTGCCAGCCCTGTACCTCCATGATCTCCCTTAGTCACAGTGCTCTGGGTGGCACATGGGTCAAAATGATTTCCTTCTTACTAATATTGACACCCCTGCACATGGAATTATTCTTCCATTCTGTTTGCAGGGCAGAGAGAGCGAGCAAGTGAGCCCCTCATCACTTGTTTTCTTGTGGGGCCAACAGGCGCTGACGTTACTTTCTAGTATGGAGACCCTGTCTCCTGGAAGACTGTTACCGAGAGCTCTCATTGTCTCCTCCAGACACGGTCATCCAGGTCCTTGAAGCCTTTCCTCCTGAGAGGCAATGCCCAGGTTTTAAGAATTAGTGCAGTTAGAGAAGACAATTTTTTAAAAAATCGGTGTTAAGGAAATAAAGCTGCTCATGATGAGAAACACGTAAAGGCAAGGCACTTGGGAAATGAGACTCTGTCCCTCTGGCGGCTCTCCGGAGATGGGTTCCAAATGCAAGGACCCACCCAAATCCATTAAAGGGTGATTATCAGAAAACAGAGAGGCCACAAAGAGCTCCACACAGGCCAACGTCTGATCCCAGCAGCTCTGGATTTTGACACCTGTCTCTGTTCTACCAACTCTTGTTTGGGCCCTCTTTCAGGTGGTAAGTGTTCTACTATCACTAACACTACAAATAATAACAATGACACAAAAGTACGTAGTTAGCACTTATTTGTGCTTGCTGTGTATGGTAAGGAGCATAATGGCCCCTGCCTCCACCCTCAAAGGTGTCCTCAGAAACCATGAATATTGAATGTGTTATGTGACACAGCAAGGGAGAATTAAGGTTGTTAATCAATCTGACCTTTAAATAGGCAGATTATCCTGGATTACCTGGTGGGCATAATGTCATCACAAAGACACGAGCAGAAGGGGACACAGTCAGTGTCAGAGCGAAGAGACGTGAGAAAGACCGGCCGTTGTAGACTTCGAAGACAGAGGAAGGGGCCGCGAGCCAAAGAATGCAGACAGGCCCCTAAAGCTGGAAGCGCAGCAAGGACAGCGAAAACCAGATTCGTTTCCAGAGTGAGAAGAAAGGAAAGCGGTCCTGCCGACGCCTTGAATTGATCCTCCTAAGTCCCATTTTGGACTTGGAGCTCCAGCAATATAAGGTACTAAATGCGTGTTGTTTTAAGACACCGGGTTTGCCCAAATGTGTCACAGCAACAATAGGCAACTAATACACTCTGCCAGACTTGGGGCCAAGCGTTTCCTGTCCAACGATCTCCGATTCTTACAACACTGCAATAAAGACATGATCATCGCATTCACGCAAATGAGGAAACTGAAGCTCCCGATGTTAAGTGACTTGCCTTAGGTGTTGGCTAGCAAGATGCTGAGCTAGAATGCCATGCGGGTCTGTTTGACTCCAAGGCCCATATCTCTTCTCTATTCAACACTAACCCACAGGAAAACACACCCAAAACGACGTTAGCACCACGTCCAGATAGGCACCACTCCACCCCAGCTGTTACACTGGCTCTCTCAAGCTGAACAAAGCATGCGCGCGCACTCATACACACACACACACACACACACACACACACACACACACACACACAGTCAATTACCATTTAAAAATAGCTCCCTATCCAAATGGCCACATGAAAGTAGTATTTTGGTCTAATTGGTCCTCATTTATTCACTGTATAGGACTCTTCTGAAAAAAAAGGATAGAAAGGGCAAGGGGAGACTTGTGAACATAGCCTGAAAGCTTGGCTGAAAGCACTTTGAATCAATAAGCAAGCCAATGCTCTGGTCTGGGAAATTTACTATAGTCAAGTTTGAAATGCTTTTCACTTTTATAATTAATTACTGTGGGTAATGCTTCTTGTTATTATTTTTATAATTAATTACCAAGCATTGCTAGTAGCCAGCAACTTTTCACACATTGCTTAAGCATGCGGAGATAAAAAATCAGAACCGTAACTATAGTGCGTGTTCATGGATTACTAAAATACTCACATAAGAATTACACACTAATTCAACCACAATAAAAAAAAATTACACTTGAAGAGCTTATTATATACTATTCCTTCCCCTTCTGAGAAACATTTGAGCAGAAGCCTAGCATGGTTACCATGGCAACTATAATGCAAAATTGTCAGTAACTTTATGAATTGCAAATTCCTCTAAGGGTGTTGGGGAATTTTTTTTTCCGACTTCCATTTTTAACCATCTCATATGCATTATTCCAGCAATATGTTAAACAAGGTTTTTGGGAACTCATGCATCATTTCAAAACAAGCCATGTTCTAAATGCTCAAATTCCATTATTCTAACAAGAGAAAGCTAAACAGGGAACACCCAATTTGCTGAATATTAAATTGTCCATTGTTTTTAACTGAGTTCTGAACACATTTACTACCCTCACCTTTCCTGAAGAGGATCCTATTAGTCAAATAAAAGGAATCACTATATTCTCCATCATTGTTTGCATCTCTCTGAGAATGGAAAAAGGGATAGTCCCAGTTTAAAACAAAACAAAACAAAACAAAAACGCACAATCCCACAATCCTCTTTTCCCTCCAAGTAATTTCAGTTACATTGTATCTGGAACCTTTAATCAAGTGAATGGTCAATGTCCACTGTTGTCCCCTCTCAATCCCATCTTCTGTGTTCTCAATAGACTATGAAAATGACCCAGAGAAGTTCCTTGAGTAGCCAGTTTCCCAACATGGATTGTTTGCGCTGGGAGGTTAGAGACATGGAAGGTAGCCAAAAACATTGTGTGACAATGTGAGTGCTTTCTCATTTACAAATACTGGTAATGAGGTGGGGGGCGGGTACACACAGAATCATAATTGGTTCTGGTGTTAGCACTGCCATTTCCTCGGTATCTGGCTTCGGACAGGCATTTATGCTCTACGAGCTTCAGCTTCCTCGTCTTTAAAACAAGGATTTTAATTTTTGCCCTGTCCATTTCACAGGTCTGTTATAAGGATCACATGAGATCATGTATTTGAAAGCTACCATGCCCTATTAAAATACTGGTAGCAATTCTTGTGAATTTTTATTTCACATAACCAGGACTAAGAATCTCTAAAATATGAATATTCTTTATTTTCAGAGCCTGATCTCAAGAAGATAAATGCTGATTCATGTCTTGGTGGGGGGGGGGGGGTCCTCAGGGCTTAGAAAATAGATGGAAATAAAGGTAAAAACAAAAATATCAGAATGAAATCCTATTTTATACAGGAAGACCTAAATTATTGCCTCTGATGAGTTTCCAAGTTGCAAGACCTATTTGTTTGCAAGACTATACACAGAAAATGGCTGCATTCAAGGCACATCTCTAAGACAAGTGTGCGTCCATATGCTCACTGAGCTCAGGGAGCAACAGCATTTTGTGAAGACAAGTGAGTCTACTGATTTGTTCCTCTCTGTGCTGTTTGGCAGCAACTTCTCGAGGTCAGAGGAATGTTAGTTGTTTTCCTATTCTTGAACAGTAGCCTTCAAAAAAGATGTAAGTACGGCATAACCTCTGTCAGATATGAATTATTATATACAAGACGGAGAAATATGGTGGGGAGGTTTTAAAAGACTGAGACCCTGTTGGTTTCCGAGGACTTTGTGTTCATTCCTTCATTTGTTCATTAAACAGACACTTCCTGAGAGCCAATTCTACTCTATTGTAGAAAATAAAGGGAAAAACCAAACATGTTTGCTCTCATGAAGAGCTCTCCAACTTATTGGTGGGGAGAGATTATACACTTCTTTTTCCTAGCCCCAACTGCATCTAAGGGCTATCAGGACCCAGAAATGACAAAGCCTACTGCACATGGGGCAGGAACGAATGAGGAGAGACATCACAGAGAATGTGTGTTTGAGCTGCATTGATATAGGAGTTTGCCAGGTGGAGAAGAGATAGCAGGGATTTTGAAGAGTAGGAGGCATATGGAAATGCTTGGAAAGATGAGATTGGAAAGTCAAAGACCCCCGTGGCTAGAGCACAGGATGCGAAGGATGGAGAATAATGACCAAAGAATCTCAAATAGCAGGTTCAGCATGCATACAGCATGCAGTGTGTGCATAAGCAAGGAGAAGTCCTGAAGATTTTATTTATTTTATTTTATTTTATTTTATTTTATTTTATTTTATTTTCTGAAGATTTTAAATAAGAAAGAGGAACGACACTGTCAGACCTGGGTTCTCAGCAGGGCTCTTTAGGAGTAGCAGAGGCAACCAAGGTAAGTACAAGTGGTCAAAGTCACTGCCATGTCCAACAGGAGAGTCTGCGTTCCTCAGAGCAGACTTAAAACCCAATGGCCCTGAGGACACGAAAAGCCTGGGAAAACTGCAGGAAGGAAGTCAGGAGTCACTCAACTCCTCAACTTCCCAAAGAGTGAGAAAAAGTTTGGAAGACTGTCGGCATTATCTCAGAAGGTGAGCACACAAACTACACAGTATCTCTGCCTTCCCAAGTTTGGCAATAATACAAAAATGCGGTCGATTCCCTTCACTTCAAGTAACTCACACCAGATGCTGATGCCCTTCGACTCCTCCACAGCGACGGTTCCCAAAATCATTTCTTTCCAGAGGTCAGGCATCTGGAGCTCATTAAATCCCACACGCCAACATTTTAACTGTGTAAAACTTTTTATGTGCAGTGCAATTTAGTGTTGAATTTGATTTACAAAGCACTGTGTATTCTTCGTTCTGGGATGACAGTTTGCTTGCCTAAGAGCTTAAATCGTGGTTTGGGGCAATGGGAAAGACCTTTGGCCAAAGCTGGAATTGGAAATCTAGGCTTATGCTCATCATTCATAAAGAATGGAGAGCTTTGTGTCTTAGAGAAGATCTGTATGACCTCCTTGTTATACAGGTAAGGAAACCAAGACCCAAAGAATTAAATGACAGAGGTAGAGGCTGAAACTCAGGCCTCTTGATTATCAGCCCAATGGCCTTTCCTCTCATTCCCCTGCCTTTTTACAGTTCAAAACACACACACACACACACACACACACACACACACACACCAGGAGAGAGAGATGAGAGAGAGAGAGAGAGAGGAGGAGAGAGAGAGAAAAAGAGAAGAGGAAAAGAAAGAAAAGTATTGAAAAGAAAAAAGAAAAGAGGAGGGGGTCCTATTTGTGATGAAATTTATTAAAAAATGAAAAAAAAATTACCTATGTATAATGTACCGGCACTTTTGTATCTTAGTATAAAACTGAGAGAAAATTGATGAGATTTGTTTGAAAATGACCTGTCCTCTGATTGTATAAAGTTATGTAATACATGACATGTGGCTCCTGAATCGAATCTGAAATGTTCAATAACTTGCTCAAAGTCACATGGCTCATGAATCTAGGTCTGGGTTTTTTCATCTGTAAAATGGGCATAATAACATATACATCAATGTTGGATTGTTTTATTTAATTACTTTTTGAGAAAAATGCTTAAAAGACAGTGGCTATTATTCTATTTTGTATATCATATATGTGGGTTTGAGTCTAAAATAGTTTCCCTGGGAACTCACCATATATTCATTCCCATGATGCTGTCATTGTTCAAAATATTTGGTACGTTTTTCCCTTGGGACTGCTGCCAGAGCTAGTTTTTACATCTTAAGAGAGAATTATCCCTTTAAGCCTACATTTTGGCCAAAAAGAGTTCTACTCAGTTTTATCAACTTCATTCACCAATGTTAGCTGTGAAGGAGTTTTAACCATTTGTGAAAACCACAGCCAAATACAAAAGATGAAGATTCGCCACGACTGAAGATTCTCAAAAGAATCTGCTTCCTGAAGGGGAGGGGATGCATTTTGTATTGCTGGGCCAGGTCCAGAAACCCCGGGAAAGTCACAAGCCGTGGAACCAAACCCTGTTCCAGAGTTGAGAAGGTGGGAAATGGGGGTGTTGATGATTCAAGGTCAGCCCTTGGGAAGCTGGAACTTTTGAGATAGAAATATTGCCTCTCAGAAACAATTACATGTGGATCTTCACAAGCAGGAAAGATCATTGTAGCTCTGGGAATGATTAATTCCAATTCTGTATGAGGGATAGAGGGAAGGAGAAGGCTTGTGAGGGCCACTCGTGACCTTGAATGCAAAGCAGCCTGTGGAAGACACAAAAGAACACCCAAGCCGCTCCTACCCCATCCTTACTCAGGGTAAACTTATCCCCTCCCCTCTCCACTGAGACAGACAAACATACACACACACACACACACACGTACATGCATGCGTGTGCCCACACATATACACGTGTGCACCTATACATGCGTGCACATGCATGCATGCACACGTACATGCACATGCGTACTACATGCGTGTACATATATGCATGTGTGCATGCGTGCACGCACACATGCACACATACACACGATTACAAACAGACTCCCTGTCTCGGGTTAGGTTCTAGGGTTAGCATCTTGCCTGCAAATTGCACCTCAAACATTTTCATTCTTCATGTTGTTATCATTATAACCCTATCATTACACTGCTGGTTAATCATGAATAAAACAATAAACATAGAAAAAATCCTTTCCCTGGTGAGCATAAATAATTGCAGATGAATACCTCTCGTTTGGGCCCCGCACCATGGAACGTCATATGCTATTACAAGCAATATCAGAGGATGTTTTGTTGCAAGGAATAATTTTTTCTAATTGTAATGTTTATTCCCTTCAGATTCCGGCCTCCTCCTGAAGGCCCTACAAAGTTACTGAGAGGGAGTTTGCAGCTCTTGCCTGCAATTTATGGAAATATCCTTTCTCTCTGATAATAATCCTAATGTGAAAACGTGAAACCAAGCTGAAGAGGGCAGAAAATTTTTCTTTAACCAGAAGTTAAAAGGAAAAACACGTAGGATATGGATTCTAGAGTGAGCTTAGCTGCTGGGGGTGAAGGAGCAAGGAAAGGAAATCCAGCATTTCCTTTGAAAATATATCATGCACTTGAAAGGCTTTCCCAAGGTGAAAACCAGCCTATCGTAGGGTGGATCGTAGTTAGGCTGGAAGCAGCTCGATTTTCTTCCCTCCCCTGCCCATTGTTCCCGCCCGGCCACCTCTCCCTCCTCGCCCAGCAAGGATACCTCAGACATACACTGGAGCATTTGGGGCCCCCTTGGATATTAGAACAGCCTCATGTTCAAGTATTAAAAGTTATCTACTGAACTATTCTCTAAACATTCTAATCTCTCACGCACTTAAGGTTTCCTCTTCGAGCTTAGTAATGAGCAAGTCTCTGCTTCTGCTGTTGTCCATCTTGTTCTCTCTCCCAGTCCCACTGGCCCCCTGGTTGTGCTGCCAGAGTCAGGATCCTATCTCCGGCCTCCTCGATGTTCAAAAGACTCACATCAAGCTCTCCAAAGAATCCTGAGTCAAGATTTCGGGAGTGTCACTCCATGAGTCATGGCTGTCCCTCACCGAGTGAACAATGAGTCCAGGCACCAGACATGCCCTCCAGGACGAGAGCCATCCCCTCCCCCTTCCTCTCCGTACACTCAGCTCCCTGTGTGGCAGGTGGCTCTAGCTAGGATTACAGATCATGTTTCTCTGGAGGACGTGTCAGCTTTTGACTTAACCAAACGTTTTAAGCATAATATCCTTCTCTATTTTCATTTTAGGCAATGTATAGAGATAAATATGATGTCAAAGCTCTAACACATGAAGTATGGATTTTTAGATTAATTAGAGTATACAACTCTGACATGTAAAAGTCATACTCATAATAGTATTTCCACAAGACTCCGGTCAAGAATGGTCTCATATTGATAGTAAAATTCATCCCTGATCAATTAAAGTGAACCCAGAAAGCCTTGCCAAACATACATAAGACGCTTAATTCTTTCGTAAATTCCTATGAAATGGATGAATAGGTGGATGGATGGATAGATGGATCGATGAAATATTTCTAAAGCACCAAATCTAGGAGGTCGACATGGAATTAGAGATGAATTTGGTTTCTTATTCCTCAATAATAGTTGTGACCTTGGGAAATGCCATTTAACCTCTTCACATCTCAATGTCCTTGTCTGTAAATAGATACAAATGCTGTAATCATCACAAAGACTTACTATGAGCGCCAGATAAGATAACCTTGGGAGCTGGAAAGCTTCATGTGACAGAAAGGTATTAGTGAGATGGATGCAGAAGTTCTACAGCTGTTGCCTTGAACAATTTCCATGTTTCTGTGACTCACTTTGACTACCTGCAAAATAGACACGGAAAGACTTCTCTCCAGCTTTCCTTACGAGGCAGCGCACGTGGGGCCTATGGGAGGCCCTTTGATTTCAGGCCCCAGTAGATCTAACTAGCTGTACAGCCATGGACCAGTCATCCAAATCTCTGTGCTACTGTTCTCTCAGCTGTTTGAAAGGATAATGATGACTACGTCGGAGAGCGGCTGTGGGAGTCACATGTCTTAAAGCAGCACAGTGCCTAGAACATAGACAACAGTACTCAGCCTATGCAATTATTAGAATCAACAGTGTCCTGTGAATCTCCGGTGAAAATACCATGGGGTTGCCTCTCCCTTTATTGCCTAGATTCAGTCATTTCTGAATAAGCTCCGTTGCTATGGTTACCTTCCAAAGACACCACATTTGAAAATGTGTTGGGAGATAGGGATTGATGGCAGAAGGCTTTAGTGGAGGACACAAAGCAACTTCAGCAACTGAGACATGTTAATACATGTGAACCCTTTCTCTTGGAAACCGAAGTCACATTTTGCCAAAATGGAAATGAACTCAGGAAGTGGAGTTTCAGAAGTTCCGAATTTGACCAGCCTCCTTCCCCCATCACCGGGACCTCAAGGACAGGTATATCTGGCCCTGAACCAACTCCTCAGCCTCTCAGTTTTCTCCCCCAGGATCTGGCAGTCTGAAGGATGTTGGTTGCCAGACAGAATTCATCAGATTCACTTCCCAGATGCTATCGCTTCTGATGCCGAATAAAAAATAGGTTGCCCAGAAATCGAGGTTGGAAAGGACAAGTGCGGCTGAGAAATGCACAGTGATATATATGCACAGAACGATAAAGGGCTACTCTCATTGAAAATTCATTAGCGTATATATTTGAATATTCCAGGGGTCTTCACATCCCTCGAATCCCATACTCAGTCCCTGCAGGGGCCAGCGCTAACATCCTAGGCTAAACTGTCTCCCACAGCAGTGTTATAAATGGTTTTCGATCTGTCAAAATCAGTCACGGCTCCAACAGGGAATGAATAAAAGTTGGCCTGACCGCGCTTCCTGTTTCTAACTACAGAACCCAAGACCTGATGGGCAAGAGTATTGTACACTCGGTCCTACTAAAAAGACTCTTTCTTCCTGGTCATTTTTCCCCAGACCTCCTAGGGAGCTGTCCTGCTCTTATTTGAAATTCAAACCAGAAGGAAGTCACCTCTAAAAATACCAAGTTTCCCCGTTTTCCTTTTCACGATGATGCAGCACCACCTAGGGGACATTTCCATTCATTTCTTGCTATTTGCACTATAAAATTCCTTTTAAAATGTTACAGTCCTCCTTATCTACATGAGAAACGCACAGGAGCTTCTCTGAACACAGTTTTCTAGATTCAGCTCCAGACTTACGTCAGGTGGAAACCCTCGTGGACTAATTTATTACACGATGATCACTGCCACGGGTTGTGGTTCACATTTATAATCACCGAGGAAAATTGGCTTTATTATTACATAAACTACCAATTAGTAAGCACCTACCACATGACAAGGTATATATATATTTATTTCTAATGTACACGGTAGTCCTTCAAATTGGCCATTAGCATCCCCATTTTACATAGGAAGAAATCAAGGCTTGGAGAAGTTTTGAGAAACTTCCCCAGGATCCGAGACCAGGGTTGTCTTACTCTTTCCACTACAAAATGCTATCCCTTTATCTTAATGTGAGTTGCGCCTACATGGCAGTGAGGCTGCTCATTTTAATGATTATAAGGCAGAACATTCAAATAACTATTGTCTTTCAAAGGAGTCACCTTGAAGCCTGTACTGTCATTCTAACGACTAATACTCATAACACTTCTGAGTGTCTGTTATGGAAACTGCCTGCAGAGCTGTGAGTTGCACCACACAATCTCCTGTTATATGATGTCACGTGTTTAATGAAAACCTGGCAGAGATTCCCTGATGTCAAGTAGTGTACGTTTTTCAGGCCCATCCTCTGACGATTTTGATTCAGTACATGTGGGAAATAGTCCAGGAGTTGGTATTTTCATGAGGAATTGAAGTAAATGTCATCTTCAGGAAAGTCTTAGAAATACAAGTGCAATGATACCTGCACGAGCTTTGGGGTGACACGGACTTGGGTTGTGGATCTAGGTCAGTCTTTTTTCTAGTTGTGTACCCCTAAGAAAGTCACTAAAGTCCTGAAGTATCAAGTTCCTCATCTATAAGATGATATTAATATTTATTAATAGCCACCAAACAGAGTTGTGGTATGGAATGAATGAGATTATGGATGTGAAGTGCTCATATGGCTTATAGGAGGCACTTTGTAAATGGTCATTGCTATTGTAACATAAGCATCCTCTCGGTCATCAAATTTGTTCTATGTGACAAATATTTCCAAATATTAAATCCATGGTGAAAGGATATCAGGACGCATAAAATATACTACAGTAACATGTACTTAGTTCTAAAATTAACAACTAAAGACTCATAGGAGAGAAGATGAAAGATAATAGATCGATAGGGACAGAAATATGTAATCTTTAGGGTATGCAAATGCTTAGGAAATGAGAAACCGACACTTAAAACAGTTTGACATTCAAGAGAATAACACGTTTCTGGGAAAAAAAGAAAAAACCCACACACATTATACAAGAGATGGAAGCAACCCAAGTGTCCACGGATGGATGAATGAGTAAGTAAAATGTGGTACATACATACAATAGGATACCATTCAGACTTAAGCAGGAAGGAAATTCTGACTTATGCTACAGCCTAGATAAATGTGAAAGATGCTATGCTGAATGAAATAAGCCATCACACAAAAGGACAAATACTGTATGATTCCACTCATGTGGGTGCATTTAAAAAATGGTTCCAGGGGTTGGCACAAAAACAGACACTCAGATCGATGGAACAGAATAGAGAACCCAGAAATGGACCCACAAACATATGGCCAACTAATCTTTGGCAAAGCAGGAAAAGAATATCCAATGGAATCAAGACGGTCTCTTCAGCAAGTGGTGCTGGAAAACTGGACAGCGACATGCAAAATGAACCTGGACCACTTTCTTACACCAGACACAAAAATAAACTCAAAATGGATGAAAGACCTCAATGTAAGACAGGAAGCCATCAAAATCCTCAAGGAGAAAGCAGGTGAAAACCTCTTCAGCCTTGCCTGCAGCAACTTCTTACTCAACACGTCTCTGGAGGCAGGGGAAACAAAAGCAAAAATGAACTGTTGGGACCTCATCAAAATAAAAAGCTTCTGCACAGTGAAGGAAACAATCAGAAAAACTAAAAGGCAACCGACAGAATGGGAGAAGATACTTACAAATGACCTATCAGATAAAGGGTTAGTATCCAAAATCTAGAAAGAACATATCAAACTCAACACCCAAAAACCAAATAATCCAGTGAAGAAATGGGCAAAAGACATGAATAGACACTTCCCAAAGAAGACATCCAGATGGCCAACCGACACATGAAAAAATGCTCAGCATCACACATCATCAGGGAAATACAAATCAAAACCACAATGAGATACCACCTCACACCTGTCAGAATGGCTAACGTTAACAACTCAGGCAACAACAGATGTTGGCAAGGATGTGGAGAAAGAGGATCTCTTGCATTGTTGGTGGGAATGCAAGCTGGTGCAGCCACTCTGGAAAACAGTATGGAGGTTCCTCAAAAAAACTAAAAATAGAACTACCCCACGACCCAGCAATTGCACTACTAGGCATTTATCCACGGGATACAGGTGTGCTGTTTCGAAGGGACACATGCACCCCCATATTTATAGCAGCACCATTAACAATAGCCAAAGTATGGAAAGAGCCCAGATGTCCATTGATGGATGAATGGATAAAGAAGATGTGGTATATATACAATGGAGTGTTACTCAGCAACCAAAAAGAATGAAAGCTTGCCATTTGCAACTATGTGGATGGAAGTAGAGGGTATTACACTAAGCGAAATTAGTCAGAGAATGACAAATTATCATATACTTCACTCATATGAGGACTTTAAGAGACAAAACAGATGAACATAAGGGAAGGGAAGCAAAAATAATATAAAAACAGGGAGGGGGACAAAACATAAGAGACTTTTAAATATGGAGAACAAACAGAAGCTTACTGGAGGGGTTGTGGGAGGGAGGATGGGCTAAATGGGTAAGGGGCATTAAGGAATCTACTCCTGAAATCATTGTTGCACTATATGCTAACTAATTTGGATATAAATTTAAAAAATTTTTTAAATTATAAAAAAATAAATTAAAAAAAAAACTGTTCCAGGGGCGCCTGGGTGGCTCAGTTCATTAAGCATCCAACTTCAGCTCAGGTCATGATCTCACGGTTCATGAGTTTGAGCCCTGCATCAGGCTCTGTGCTGATGGTGCAGAGCCTGTTTGGGATTCTCTCTCTCTCTCTCTCTCCTCTCTCTCTCTCTCTCTCTCTCCCCTGCCTCTGGCTAACTCTCCCTCTCTCTCTCTCTCAAAATAAATAAACTTAAAAAAATTGGTTCCAAAATATGTGTATTCTACCACAATTAAGAATATTTTTAAATTTTAAAAAAACCACATGGGTGTCAAAATCAAAATGAAATGTGGCTTCTAGATTGTCTTGCTGGGTTTGTGTTTCTTTAAAGAGTGCCACGTGAGACACTCTGGCTTAGAAATGCATAGAGCACATTTATTTTTTTTTAAATGAGCAAGTAAATTCACAGGTACTTTTACGTCCACATTCTCCAAACTGTGACCAGCACCGCCTTGCTCGCCTCTGTTTTTCTTTAAAGCTACACGGTTACCCACGATCACCCAAGAAATATTACTGGGCAAGGTGGGAGGCTGAGCCTGGAAAACCTGTTCTGAGTTCACTGCCCGGGCTTGAGGCGGGGCTTCGAGAGAAATGGCTGAGGAGCATGGCTCTCCCGGAGAACATTGAGGGAGTGCGCTCTCTTACAACACTGCAGCGTGCACAGAGTCCTGCCCAGGGGCAGCTGGGTGAAGAGGAGGCGCATCAAAGGCACAGCCCATCCAGGACTGGACTGTGTGAGCCCCTGTCGACTGCAGCCCGCAGCGGCAGAGCGGATGCAACTTGATTTGCACCGAAAGCTGGTGAAGAGGGCATTGCCTCGTTTCAGTTAACTGTGATTTTCCTTGAGACCAGCATTTAATAAGATAGATGGGGTCTTTTCTGATGAGCCTACGTGACATCGAAGCTCTTCAAAGGTCCCCAAACTATGATGGCGTTGGCTTTTTGTCTAATTTAACTTAAAAGTCATGACTTTTAAGATGAAAGTACATATTTATCAAATTCCACGTCTTTCCCCATTTGTGGCACTTTTCACAAAAAAGACGAATGGATTTCCTGAAACAAGTGGGCAAAAGTTAGATGCCATTCTTTCCCTCTTCAGGGTGACGTGGGTCCTGGCGTACAGAGGTCACCTGAGATGGAACTGGTGGGCTTCCGGAGTTGAAAACTGGAGAAGTATGGTGACAGGTGACAGCTGGGTGCACGAGTAGAATATAAAGGCAGGAGGGCTGGTTTCACCTTTCAACTGCCAGGGAAAATTTATTGCTGTCTAAAGAACCCCCTGAGGGTGAGGACGTGTAAAACCAGCCTGGCAGCATCCATGGATGGCACTGGTGGCTATTAGTAACGTAAATGGATGTCTCTAGCCTTGAGTGAGATTCTTCAGAGCAAAATTCAGAAAGTGTTTTTAAAAAGGTATCCCATTTTTGGCTCTGGGATAGGATAGATTAGAGATAGATAGATAGATAAGATGGATAGATAGATAGATAGATTAGATAGATCGCTAGATAAGATGGATAGGTAGATAGATAGATAGATAGATAAGATAGATAAGATGGATAGATAGATAAGATAGATAGACTCGATAGATCAATCGATCCCTACATAGATAAGATGGCTAGGTCGGTAGATAGATACGATCGATGATATGCTAGCTCGCTAGATAGATATATATGAGATGGATATGTCGGTCGCTCGCTCGCTCGCTCCGCTCGGTCGCTCGCTGCTCGCTTCGCTCGCTCTCTCGCTCGCTTCGCTCCGCTGCTCGCTCGCTCCTCTCGGTCGCTGCTCGCTAGCTCGACTAGATAGATAGCTAGTCGCTCGATCGATCTGTTATCGTACCTTTATCCATCACTCGGTAGCTGATAACAGAAAGCCACCCATCTAGCTCCATCTAAGCTTAACACCAGTGACTGGATGTTACTTCTGGCCATCCACAGAGCTTGCTTCCTCTTTCTTACAAGATGATTGGGAGAGCTAACAGAGCAGCCTTTAGTCTGACTTCCGGGTGTGACTCTTGGACCACCAGCCCGGAACTGGCTGTCCAGAAGAGCTCCTAGCCCTGCCCACAGCACGGACATCGGAAAATCACGGTGCCGCTGCCTGCTTGTTAGTTCTAAGGCCACAGAACCTACCGGCAGAACGCTGCCCCACATCCCGCTGGAGCATGCCCTATTTGCTATCCAGAAAAATCAGATGCTCCACAGTCGTGGCCAGAGAGAGCAGACATAATGGTTTCCATCTCATCTGGGCTTCCTAATCTCAAACAGGAACATCTGCTTGGAGGAAACCAGGTCACATCTGGAATTCAAGCCGTAAGGGGGTGCTTAGGAAATGTACAGACTTCAGTTCCCTGGGCCCCTCCGCGAGCCGTAGCGCATCCATGTGCCGCAAGTGGGTTAAAAGTGTATCACACACACGCGCTCAGAACTTCATCATTACTTGGAAATACCTGGTGTGAAAAAAATTCAATTGCAATTCAAACCCATTTGTATTAGCACACACACACACAAAAAACCACTTCTCATTTGTCAATGGCAGAACGAGAAGAGCTATTAGGCTTTAAATAGAATTTTCAATTTTTGAATGGATTTTAAAAAATGGTTTCAAATTGTTTCAGCAGCTACTTACATAAACCAAGTTTCTCGTCAATGGTGATTGCCAAGAATTCGAAGAGCTCGTCATTAAAATATCTTGATCAAGAATTGGATATAGCCATTTCAAGCATACAACTTGATATTTAACAGTCTGGAAAGCAAGATCAAGTTTCTCATTAAGGCGTTTTAAAAAATGTATTTGGGAATTTTGCACAAAATCAATATTCCTCTCAAATACTTTGGATTTTACTGATTTTAGTTCTTATAGCGTATGGAGAAAATACAATATTTTGTTCTACTAAACTCCAAATAAAAATCTCAAAATAATCTTTAGCTTTGTGCTATGAAAACACTGTCAATTTCTTTTTTTTTTAAAGTTTCTTATTTACCAAATCTCATTCTTTTTTAAATATATTTTAATGTTTATTTATTTTTGAGAGAGAGAGAGAGATAGAGTGTGAGTAGGGGAGGGCAGAGAGAGAGACACACACAGAATCCGAAGTAAGTTCCAGGATCTGAGCTGTCAGCACAGAGCCCAACACAGGGCTCGAACTCACAAATTGTGAAATCATGACCTCAGCCAAAGTAGGACGCTTAACAGACAGAGCCACCCAGGTGCCCAACACTATCATTTTCTATGTGCACCACAACGTTAAAAAGGGAGGACTTGGAATGGAGGAGAATGAGCCACAGTCTACAAGATTTCACAGTAAATTTAAGAAAATTATTTACTTGCCACATTGACATTCTAAGCAGAGGATCATGCTCTTGTCTCCTTTCCCTTTTAAAATTTAGTTAGCAGAATGTATTACATGCACCACCACCATCACTATTGTTCCATCGCATAAAAAACCCGCAAGAAATTTTCAGATTATATATAGTCTCTCTTTGTAAGTTACCCAACCTTGTTCATTCTCCTCTGTACAGCCAGCTCTGAAAACCCAACTCAGTGACCCTTTCCCTCTGACCTCCTCTTCCCTGTTCTTTGGGCCTTTTCGCACATCTCTTGACAAACAAAAATGGCATCTTATCTCATAAGCAACTTGAGAGAATCCCCGTCTTTTTTTTTTTTTTTTAACGTTTATTTATTTTGAGACAGAGAGAGACAGAGCATGAACGGGGGAGGGGCAGAGAGAGAGGGAGACACAGAATCTGAAACAGGCTCCAGGCTCTGAGCGGTCAGCACAGAGCCCGACGCGGGCTCGAACTCACGGACTGCGAGATCGTGACCTGAGCCGAAGTCGGACGCTCAACCGACTGAGCCACCCAGGTGCCCAGAGGATCCCCGTCTTAACTTCTTTATATCCCCCCATTATTCTAGGTATACACTAAGTAAGCTCTTGGTGGTTATCACTAATTGCTAAAATGCTGTTTGGAGAATCAAACATTAAGAACGGATGGAGATGAACTCATGATTTGTTTTCTGATTTTAAGTGTAATACATATTCATTCTTGCAAATATGAAAAATAAGGTATGAAGAAAATAAAAATCACAATTCTGTTTTTAAATTTTTTAAATGTTTATTTTTAAAGTTTAATTATTTATTTGGAGAGAGAGGCAGCACGAGTAGGGGAAGAGCAGAGAGAGAAGGAGGGAGAGAGAGAATCCCAAGCAGGCTCCGTGCTGTCAATGCAGAGCCTGACGCAGGGCTTGAACCCACAAAACTATGAGATCATGACCCGAGGCAAAGCCAAGAGTCAGACACTCAACTGACTGAGCCACCCAGGTGCCCCAAATGTTTATTTTCTAGAGAAAGAGATACAACGTGGGTGTCACGTTGGAGAGGGAGACAGGATCAGAAATGGGCTCTGCACTGACAGCAGAGAGCCTGATGTGGGGCTTCAACCCACAAACTGTGAGATCATGACTCCAGCTGAAGTAGGACACTCAACCTACTGAGCCACCTAGGTGTCCCCATAATCACAATTCTATTCAGAACTATCATTCTCTCCATCTCTTTCCTTCCTATCTTTTTCTGTACTACTATGCATTATATAAGCTGCTAAGAAATTTTTTTTTGTTTATTTATTTATTTAGAGAGAGAGAGAGGCAGAGTGAGAAGAAGAGAGAATCCCAAGCAGGCTCTGGACTGTCAATGAAGAGCCCGATGAAGGGCTCGAACTCATGAACTGTGAGATTATGATCTGGGCTGAAATCAAGAGTTGGACCCTGAACTGACTGAGCCACCCAGGCACCCCTAAGCTGCATGTTTTAAAAATAATATTTGGATCCCAATATGGAGTTGGTGTTTGCTTTTCCATTTAATATCATTGTAAACTTTCCCCGTCAAGTAAATTGTAGCACATCCAGATATTTTACAACTATTAAAATGATGTCTTAGAACAGTGCTTCTCAAATTTTAATGAGCATACATTAACCTGGGATATTGTCAAAATATGGGTTCTGGTTAGTAGGTCTTGAGATGAGTCCCAAGATTCTGCATTTCTATCAACCTTCCAGATGATGCCAACACCATGGGTCCATGGACCACACTGAGTAGCAAGAGCTTAGAGAGTATATATATTCCAGTAATGATGAACACACATAATTTTCAATGTCTGGCTCATATGTGGTGAAATATCACATCAATGGAGCGATAAGAATCCTTACACACAATGCAGGAGTAATACAAATATTTATCACGTATATACTCTGTATGCATATAGGCACAAAGATCATTAAAAATCTAATGCTGGTCAATTTCAATCCATATCAATATTTCTAAGATCTGGATGTATGCACCCAAAGGACATTCCATAGAGACAGAAAGCAGATCAGTGGTTTGCAGGGAACAAAGGGAAAGGCAAAGAAGGAAGAAATTTTTAGGGGTGGTGGATATGTTCACAATCTTGATTGTGGTGATATTTTATATGTAAAATCTGATAAAACTGATCAAATTGTACACTGTAAACATACGCAGTTCATCGTCAATTATGCTTCAATAAAGCTATTTCTTTTTTTAAATCCAGGAGGGAAGCCACAAAATGCATCCCACAAAGGTATTTACATTCCTCCAGCAGTATACACAAGTGTGTGCCTCATTACACCTATGGCAGCATTGTAATTCTTAAAAGGAAAAGAAAAAAACCACTGCTAATTTGAAAGGCAAACATACATCATTTGTTTGAATGTGCATGTCCTCTGATTAGTAGTTGACTGAAATTTTTTCATGTTGATCAGCTCTTTGCTCATTTTTCTTTTGTTTTTTTTTTTTTAAATTTTTTTTTCAACGTTTTTATTTATTTTGGGACAGAGAGAGACAGAGCATGAACGGGGGAGGCCGCAGAGAGAGAGGGAGACACAGAATCGGAAACAGGCTCCAGGCTCCGAGCCATCTGCCCAGAGCCTGACCGCGGGGCTCGAACTCACGGACCGCGAGATCGTGACCTGGCTGAAGTCGGACGCCCAACCGACTGCGCCACCCAGGCGCCCCTCTTTGTTATGTTAGTGTTTCTTACCAACTTACAGGAGCTCTTTCTTTAGCTAGCTGTCAAAAATATGGTCATCTATATTTTCCCCTCAGCTTGATGTTCACCTTTGTGTATACTTGATGGAATGTAATATAAGTAGACATTTTAAAGAAGCCCAAGAATAAAATAATCATAATAATCATCTTGACACTGCTCCAAATACACACAAAGCTCAGAGTCTGAACACAGAATCAGGTATAAAGAACATGGAAGTCTTTTCTAATCACCTAATTTCTTTCACGAGGTGAAAGACCGATTACCAGAGACTACATCAGAAGCAAGCCGTCTATATAAACACGTCAACTTCTAACTTTCACATTCATGCTTTGGTTGGTTGTTACAGTAAATAGGTTGGTTCAATCCTTTCTAGAGTGGAGTTAGTGGTACTAAGATACAAAATGTTTTGTGACTTGATCAAGAGCAGTCAGAATTTGAATGTATAAACTCCCACCTTTTATTGAAACCTCTCAGTGTATGAGAAATGAGTCCATGAAATCAAACCGGGGTTGTGGTGGTTGGGTTTTTCGCTTGTTTTGTTTTCTTTTGTTTTGATCCACTGAATACCAGAAAAGGAGAATATGTAAATATCCTCCTGGAATGGGAAGTAAATGTTTCTATCCTGAGAAGACTTATATATTATTACTTAAACGTTTCCCCTTCACCATACCTGGAGTCTCACAAGATTGTTTTTAGACCAAAAAACCAACGAAGAGTGCCGACACTGGTATACCTAAAGAGGAATGCCTTTTTATGTACCACGACAACTGGTACAAATGCAAGAAAACGACTTCCCCAAAAGGTAATTACAAGTATTCATAAAACTGTCCCATCCTGGGCACCTGGGTGACTCAAGTCAGTTGAGCGTCCAGCTTTGGCTCAGGTCATGATCTCATGGTTTGGGAGCTCGAGCTCCGCACTGGGCTCTCGGCTGTCAGCACAGAGCCCACTTCGGATCCTCTGTCCCCCTCTCTCTCAAAAAAAAAAAAAAAAAATTGTCCAATCCTTTGACTATGAGCCATAATTAAGCCACTAGAAGCAACAGATACACACAAAACATTTAAAGAATGAATTTTGGTTTCTTTAGTCAAAGATTTTCAAACTTCATTCTGAAGCTTATAAGGGTTAAAATCATTTGGCCGAGGCCACAAAGCTAAGTGCCGTCCAATCTGAAGCCAGAATCCAGATCTGCTGAGACCCAAGCTAAAGGGCAGTAGAGGATGAAATGAAGCAGCAATCAATGATGGGGCTTAGACTCCAGGAAAATCAAGTTCCTGGAGCTTTAACCTCCTCATCCATAAAATGAGGTGAGTTAAATGATTGCTAAACTTCCTTTCAACCCGAACCTTTTCTAAATGCTGGATAAGCGGGTAAAACCTCAAGAGTTGCAGTCCTGTGCTGGACCTTTATTGCCACTCCAGGGTTCCTTGACTCTCTCTTAAGCCCATGTCACCTCAGGCTCACACTCCAGCCCTGCCCTATGATCTGCATCGCCGTGGCAAATAATCTATCTTTGTTTTAGAGATAAGGAAGCAGGGGCCCCAGGAGGATCATAAAGACAGTTACGATACTGGGAAAGAATACATCTGAATACTTGGCCGGGTCTGGCAGAGAATAAGGTGTCCAATAATTGCATGTCTGTGTATTTGGGGAATCTTAGTCCATCCGGGCTGATATTAAGAGAATGCCATTAGTTGCGTGGTTTATAAACAACAAAAATTCTCAACAGATCTGGAGGCTGAGAAGTCTTGAGATCAAGGCTCTGGCAGACTGTGTCTGGTGGAGGCCCTCTTCCTGGCTCACAGATGGTCATCTTCTGTGTCCTCAAATGGCAGAGCACCAAGGGAGCTCTCTGGGGTCTCTTTAGGAGGACCAACACCACTCATGAGGGCTCCACCATCATGGATTAATCACCTCCCAACGCTCTACCTCAAACACCATCATGCTTGGGTTAGGTTTCGACATGAGAATTAGGAGGGATGACAGAAACATCCAGTCTTTTGCATTGGGATAAAATACTTACTAAATTACATGGCACTCGGGTTTCATAAATGAAATTCACTATATCCACAGTGAGTCAAACACTAGGTAGACAGCTATACTGCAAATTTGAACAAATGTTGTTTGGTTGTTTTTTTTTTTAACATTTATTCATTTTTGAGAAAGAGAGACAGAGCACGAGCAGGGGTGGGGCAGAGAGAGAGACACACACAGAATCTGAAGCAGGCCTTTAAGCTGTCAGCACAGAGCCCGATGAGGGGCTTGAATTCTAGAACTGTGAGATCATGACCCGAGCCAAAGTTGGACACTTAACTGACTGAGCCACCCAGGCGCCCCTTGAATAAATGTTTCACTGAAGGAATAAACAAGAAAAAGACGGGGGGGAGTGCACCTACAGGTGGCTCAGCCGGTTAAGCATCCAACTCTTGATTTCGGCTCAGGTCATGTTCTCAGTTGTGAGACTGAGCCCGTTGGGCTTCATGCTGGGTGTGCAGCCTGCTTGGGATTCTCTCTCTTCCTCTCTGTCCCTCTCCGGCTCACACTCTGTCTCTGAGGGGAAGAAAAAAAAAAAGGAACAAACGTAACTGAAAAATAGTCCTCAGCTCTGACTCACAACATAGCTCAATGGTGAGGAGAGGGGAAGAAAGGGAAAAGGAACGACCTCAATAATGGCAACAACAGTTACATGTCAGCAACCCACAGCCTAGCAGTTTTAATAAATTTAGACTCGTTGCCATGTCTGTACTGTCTTCGCTGTGCAGTTCTTAGTGTGGCTCACGAGCCACTTCCACCTAGAATGCCTGTTACAAAAGCAGACGCCTGGCCTGCAGGCATTTGTCACATCATTTCTTAAATTCTGTGATTTGAGCACCGGGTCCAATGGCCACGAAAAAGGCAGTCCGTGCCTGTATTCTAGAACAGCGTATGCAGTAAGAGTGCAAATATGCAGGTCTCGAACGCAAGACCACCGTGCCACCTTAGCTGCTGCCCTTCACAACTAAGAAGCCAGTGTTCAATGCATCAAAGCTCACGAGCCAAAATAAAACCTCATGAATCTGTCACATATCTGTGCACTGGAGGAAACAGGTTGGGTTGGAAAAGTGATCCCCCTGGAGTTTTCTTAGCACCTTCTAAAATGCCAATAACAACACTCTCCCACTCTTCAAATTAATTTTAACAGTGAACTGAAGTGATACTTTTTGTTATAGTGACTAGTCAGGTAGATTCCACTGACAACTGAATTGCAGTCTTTATTAAAGTTATTTTACAAATTTACGTCTCCCAATATGAAAAGGCGGCTTCCATTTTAACACGTGCTTTGCAGATTTACATCAGCAGTAGGAAAGGCTTCAGCTGAATAGAGTTCAGTCTTCAAAAACGTGACTACATCCTTCATCTGCAGTCTTTCTATCTCCCAGTTATGGACCTTACCAAAGAAAGGAGAAAATAATCAGTTTGCAAGAAGACAACACGTAAAATAAAAGCTAGTTTCAAGATCCAAGCATATCAACGTGATATCAAGCCAACTGCTCTTCAAAAGCAAGTGCTGGGGCGCCTGGGTGGCTCAGTCCATTGAGAGTCCAACTTCGGCTCAGGTCATGATCTCACAGCTCATGAGTTCAAGCCCCGCGTCGGGCACTGTGCTGACAGCTCAGAGCCTGGAGCCTGCTTCGGATTCTGTGTCTCCCTCTCTCTCTGCCCCTAACCCACTCGCATTCTGTCTCTGTCTCTCTCAAAAATAAATAAAAATATTAACAAGAAAAAATTTTAAAGCAAGTGCTATCTTATGATTACTCATATTTTAAAGGGTTAGTAAGAGAATGTGCCAGGTAGGGTTGAAGAAAGCTCGATCAGTGAAAATTCTAAAAAGTTTAAAGGTCTCTGGGGCACGTGGGTGGCCCAAATGGTTAAGCATCCAACTCTGGATTTAGGCTCAAGTCATGATCTCATGGTTTGTGGGATAGAGCCCCATGTCGAGGGCCCTGCTTGGGATTGTCTGTCTCCCTCTCTCTCTGCACGCCCCCTCTCAAAAATAAATAAACATTTAAAAAACTAAGGTCCTCTAAAGGGTGAAAAAATCCCTTTCTTGGGATAATCTTCCTTACAATACATACAATATCCCTTATGGGGAAAAAGCTTAAACAGTAGCCCATTAAGAGAAATGTGGCATCTTAACCTCAGTAATATACATGTAATTTTTGGATAGGAAAGTATCATAACGTAAATGTGAATGTTTACATTTCGCATAATATGCAGGACCAAATGAGTGGCAATTAGATAGACCCCAATGCTAACATATATATAAACTCATTCACAAGGTTCTTGCTCCATACAGAGACATCTGGAAAGGCTGGTCACGCAAAGCTGTGGAGTTGGAATCAAGATGAGATGTGAGCTCCCCTCTTACAAGCAGCTAGCTTTTCCTGGAGACATACTTCCTACAGTAGCCTCACACCAGCCCATGAAAACAAAGCTTAAATTCTCATCTTTCTTTCCCTTAAGGAACTCTGCGAAGTGAATATGATGTCATGGGTTTTAAATAAGAAATTTTTCCTCTTACCAAAAAGGATTAAAGTTGACCAAATGTAGCATTTATAAAACTCTTAGTAAATGACAGCTATCAGCTGAGTAAAAACCAAATCACGTACAGAAATATGTTCTTTTCCAAAGAATTACTGCAATACTGCTGACGATTCCCCTAGAGTCCTTGTGACCACCCTCAACCACTACATCCCCAGCAGAACAGACATCAGTCACTGAAGAGTATCTCATGTGCATTTTCTTCTTACCAAGATTACATGAAAACCCATTACTTTCAAATGCCGCATTTTCATAGCAAGGAATCCTCTGGGGTGGGTTAAATCCAAACAGTAAGTAGATCTAGGAACACACAGCACAGCTACTCTGAAGACAAAAATGCACAAAAGGAGACCCGTTATTAATGAGATTGCACGTACAATCTGCTGTGCTCCTATTCTTTGCAGATTTCATGGCTGAGCTCTCTGCCAACCATAGGCCTCACCGTTCCCCACTGCCCCTCCCGTCCTCCACCTCCTTGTTACTCGGCCTTTACAAACACTCCAGCACATGAAGGCTGCTTGAGAAACCAAAAGCTTGCAATAATGCTTTACGCAGTTATCCCTCAACCACCTTCAAGGATGGCTACATTCTTGATGAGCAAAACATCCAGATAGGAAAGCATTTCAAGGCTTTCCTGTGCAGTGTTCAATCTCTGACCCGAATATAATTATTTATGCTACTAGAAGTACTGATGTAGAAAAACGAAATGGCAAATGTTCTCCTTGTATACACATGGTCCAGAGAGAGCAGCATCTGAAAACCAGAGAGACCAAATACAAAACAGGAAACGCTAAGAGAAAGGCCAAACTGTTAAAAAGATAAAATCTGTATGTGTAACAAAATATGGAAGGCGTAATTTGTTTTTTCATTGTTCTTGGCCTTTCGGAAAGATTAAGTTGGCTGGGGGGAAAATAAGACATTTGTATCCTTTCTCTCTTCTGTTATACTTTGGCTGTTATCTGAGATAACATAAGAGAAATTTTATCTTTTAAAGGAATGCTCACATTCCTTACTTCTCCTCAGGACTTTAGGCTGAAAGCTTGTATATTATTAGGCCAGAACAATGGAGTACCTGAAAAAGAACAATTAGCTTTCACAGAGGTCACAGAGAAAGCTATTCCTTCAGGGGAGATGGGTGACAGTACAGGGAAGATCACAGTGAAACAGATGGACAAGGAACAAGCTAGATGGATTCAGAAAAGGGTAAAGTTAAAGAGTCGTATGAGAATGGAGAGGGATGAGCAGGTTGAGTCTGAACGCCTACAGATCTGTTTCTATACCTCTCCCTACTGTATTTACGTGCATGTCCTATAAAGCAATCGAGAGACAGTTTCCTTGGGGTCGGGCTCCACGTCTGCCTCTACTTCGTGCACCCCGCAGGGCCTAGCAGAGCCTTTGTACGAAGGCTGACCGAACACGGGGTGTCGCAACATGACCGGAAGCACCTGCTTCACTGGCTCGGCAGGACATGCTCTGGGGCACAGTATCACAATTCTCCAGAGACACACGGTTTGTAGTATGCGAGTCAAGGAAACGGCTTATGATTAACTTCAATCCAGTCTGACCCATACACGATACAACTTCATTAAAAAGCTAAAGTTTCTCTACCTTTGGAAAGATCCTGGTGGTAGAACAAAATATTTACTGGGTATTTAATTTTCATAGATGCCTTCATTTTTTATGATGACTATTACACTATCTTGTCAAAAGTTTATATTGCACTGATAGTTTCAATCATGTTGACATTGTTTTATTGTAGTATTCAGCTTTAAAACCTGATTTTTAAAAACTTCCTATTAAAAAAAAACACACACACACTGCCTATTTAATAGCTCAACTCCAGTCCACTGTCTTTAATCAATGTCCACATTTACACCTAAGGAGATTAATGGATGAGAAGTCTCTTGGTACATTATAAGTTCTACACAAATATAAGGTCTTAGTATTGTTACTGCTACTTATTATGAAGTCTTTGAGAATTAAGATTTAAATGAACATATGCAAGCAACCTTTGAATATCTGCAGCAGAAGTTACCGCATCCATATGGGAAAATGGAAGCACTTGACTCCTGTTAATATCCATTCTGACTTCAAAATCTGAAAGAAAAGAATTTTTCAAACATTGCTCAAAGTGATTTTCGGTTTCAAAATGTATACTACCACTACTAATAACGATAACGGCATCAGACAAAAACTATGTTGAGCTTACCACGTGCCAGACTCTAGTCTGGATTTCACACATATAATCTCATTTATTCACCACAGGAACCCTAGGAGGTGGGCACCACGTTTACTGCCGCTTCACGGACAAGGGGCCGGGGGCTGGGGAGGGCCCGAAAACGCAGCACGAGTACGCACAGAGCAAGAGCCCAAATCAGGCAGCCCAGTCTGGGGCCAACGCTGCACTAACCTGCTGCGGAAAACCCATCTTTGTCCAAAATAAAGGAAAATAAATAAAATACGATAGAGGAAAATCTCATAAAGCCCCATACCGATATGGTAATTATGTGGCAACTGTACATTTCTTAAGAAGTATCCTTCTCCCAGAAGGCTACTTAGTGCGTCTGCCACCTTCGCGTTTGGAAATAGCGGTGTGGAAGGCAGCGGCGGCAGCGCTAAGTCTACGGCCTTGGGACAAGAAGTATCAAGTTTTAGGCAAGCGGCCAAAATACGAAGCTTGTGAACGTTCCTCTCTATGTCACCTAAAAAAAAAGAGAAAGAAAATCTAGAGTTAAGAAAAAATATTTAGTTACCAAAAAACACTAGTGCCACAGTTAAGACATTCTATTCACGTATGTATGTTTCTGATGATTTGTTTCCTATCGAGAGGAGTCTTTGTGTCTCCCTAGTTCCCAGAGTCTAGATCAGTGCCCAGATCAGTTCAGTCTAGATTAGTTCCCAGTATTTAGATCAGTATTTGATGACCTCTTACAGTTTAAAATCTCTCTCAAGATGATTTAGTCTAAACTCTTCACAGAGTGATGAGGGAAGGCCCGGGAATGTTCAAGTGCCTCATGATTACCGAAAGGCAAAGTCGGGACTAGAATCCAGGTTTCCTGGGTTCAAGGCTGCTTCCCCCACAGTAACCACTTAAAAAAATCAGCACGTGGTGTTCCTCCTTCACAATTCAACTTCAGAATTTCCTAACATTGTTTTTTCAAAGAATTTAAACTTCTCTGTTCTCAGACACATGATCAAATTTTGTACATCCGGCCAGATATTGCTTTTCTTTGCTTAATATAAAAGACCAAAAGTCAAAAAAATAAATAAATAAATAAATAAATAATAAATAAATAAATAAATAAAAGGGGGCGCCTGGGTGGCGCAGTCGGTTAAGCGTCCGACTTCAGCCAGGTCACGATCTCGCGGTCCGTGAGTTCGAGCCCCGCGTCGGGCTCTGGGCTGATGGCTCAGAGCCTGGAGCCTGCTTCCGATTCTGTGTCTCCCTCTCTCTCTGCCCCTCCCCCGTTCATGCTCTGTCTCTCTCTGTCCCAAAAATAAATAAACGTTGGAAAAAAAAAAAATTAAAAAAAAAAAAAGACCAAAAGTCAACAATTTCGTTTCAAGAGTAAATAAATTCACTACTTTGGGAACTATTTGATTGCTTGACCTAGGGGGTGTACCCTCGTTGTAGGCCACGAGTGACAAAGTGTTTAGAGCTGCAGAAGCTGACTGAACTTGGCTTCAAAGGTGACACGTAAGGATTAGGAATTACAAACATTTCCGATCAAGGCATAGAGAACACCTTGAACACTCGGCCTTTGTACAGGTGCAGACAGCGTAAATAAAAGGAACAACAGGGGCGCCTGGGTGGCTCAGTCGGTTGAACGTCCAACTTCGGCTCAGGTCATGATCTCACGGTCTGTGAGTTCGAGCCCTGCATCGGGCTCTGTGCTGATGGCTCAGAGCCTGGAGCCTGCTTCCGATTCTGTGTCTCCCTGTCTCTCTGCCCCTTCCCTGCTCATGCTCTGTCTCTCTCTGTCTCAAAAATAAATAAAGAAATTAAAAAATTTAAAAAAACATTAAGAAAAAAAATCTTAAAAAAAAGGAACGATGACGTGTTTCTTATCCTTGCCTTCTGTATCTGGGATCTGTCATTACAGGAGGCTGGTTTGCTGGTTTAAAGCATTGGCCTTCAACTTCATCATTTGTGGTTCTGTCCTCAGTAGCATCTGCTCCACCTATGACCCCGTTCGGAATCACAAGGCAGCCAGGGTATTGCCTTATTTTAGTCACCATCGTACACCGACGCCATACCTGATGTCAGCAGCTCATTGATGATGTCCTTTTGGAGAAGCTGATTAATAAGGGCCAGGGGAAAATGGTTCATCAAGCAAAATGAAGACACAGCTTTCAAGAGGTTTTCAGAAGAGATGTGGTGAAGGTAACCAGTCAGTGAACGAGCCATAGCTTCCTGGAACCTTCAGGGGAACAAAGAAAAGTCAGCTTTCAAACATGAACAGAACACAAGGTCATGGTGAGGCGAGTTAGGTGCCAGAGAACCGATGGCTTTAAGGAGTCCAAAGAAAGGAAGTAAGAAAATCAGACTGGCAGGAAGTATTCACATGTCCCTCAGGTCAGGTGGTTACCTCATAATAAAATGCTAGGGAACTACTGTTATATGTCTTATACAGAGCAAATACTTCATAGGCTTTAACTCACTTAATCACTACTAAAGCTTTATGGAGTAGGTATTCTTATTATCCTCTTAAAAAAAGACAAGTAAACAGGTTCATTGAGGTTGAAGAACTTGTCCAAGAAAAAACAGCCAGGAAGTAGCAGAGACAGTGTTGGAACCCAAGCTGTCAGGCTCCAGAGCCTTTTAACCATGATACTGGATTTGTACGATGAGTATGTCTGTAAGGCCTGAAACACCAGTGTAGATTCTCCAGCTACCAATATTCTGAGTTAAAAGTAAAAGAACTGCAAGCCTAATCCTACCACCCAGAACCAGTGTTATACAGTGTAACAAAGCAGTTAAACATGCAAGAAGAGAGGAAAGAGCACAGTAGGAGAGGTCACTTGCCCAGGGTGACACTGGTGATAAATAGCACAGGCAGGTTCTGAACCCAGGTCAGTCAGAATCTTAGACAGAAGCTATCTATCATTATGGGACATGCAAAGCACTGAGATAGCACACAGCAAAGTAAGTAGATAGAGCTTTGGGGCTAAGGAGAATTTCAACAAGTGGAAAAGACAGGAGAAGGGAAGATCATTTGAAACTGAGCAAAGAAATGGACCCCTGAGAGTGTGTGCTATCTATGCTATTTGTAAGGAGCTGGTGGGGCCACGGTGCGGAGCGAAGGCAAGCGCGCCCGTGAGCGAGCCCTTTGCACAGTGAGCCTGTAGAGGAAAAAGTCTCAGATCAGCTGGTAGGTCCCAGGGGCAGCAGGAGGGGGTGAGGGAGACAGTGGAGGCCAGGGCAGGCTGAGCAGGACTGTGGGAGTTACAATGGGAAGGGAAGAAGGGGAAAGATCCCAGAGAAGGCAGTGAGGCGAGAAAGGGCGGGCTGCAGATGACCGCTTCTGGAGCCTGGGTGCTGATCACCTCTCGAATCTTCTCATCCCATTCCTGCCGTTCCTCGTGTTTTAGCAGCACCCAACTGCGCGTCCTTCCCTGCACATGCTCTGCTGTTTCTTTCCTCCCAGACTGAATATGGAGTCCTTTCTGCTCAGAATCTTCCTTCCTGCTTATCTTCCTATGGTTACCTCCTACTGCTCCATCTTTTAAGATCTGCTTAGGAACCACCTCTCCAGGCAGCACTGCTTGGCATTCATCCTGAACCTCCAGGTCACCAGGCTGGCTAGTGTCCTGGCACAGTCTTCCTCTATTGCCATTTATCCTGCATAAAATTCTCTCACTCCAATTTGTATGCTGTATTCAATTGCCAAAATCTACCTTACCCATTACATAGAATCCTGGCAAAAAAGGATTGTGTCTTGGGGCGCCTGGCTGGCTCGGTGGGAAGGGCATGGGACTCTTGATCTTATGGTTATGAGTTCAAGTCCCACGTTGCATATAGAGAGTACTTAAAAATAAAATCTTAAAAAAAAAAAAAAAAAAGGATGTGCCTTATTCATCTTTGTCCTAAGTAGCCACATGCTTAGTATACGTTTTCTGACTAAATAAACAAATTTAGATGAGGAAGACATGAGGAAGAGAAGGTTAGTAGAAAAGAATCAAGAATAATGAGTTAAAAACTCACCAAGTTGGGTGCATTAAACATGTAGTTTTTTACATGTTAATCAGACCTCAATAAAGTGGTTTAAAACATTACTTTACATAGTATTTAGTAAACAGTAAATAACTGCTGGAGGAGGAAGAGGAGGGGGGGAGAAGAGGAGGAAGAAAAGAAAGAAAAAGAAGAGGAAGAAGATACATGGTGACCACATGCAAACCACAGAAGTCCTGGAGTCCAGAGGCACACTAAGGACCAGAGATGCAAATCTGGGATTATTTACAGGGTGGTAAGTACAGATCAAAAAGAAACCAAAGGACTGAAAGGACAGCTTAACCGTTACAATGTTTTCTTCCTTGGGCTTCAAACCCAGGAACATATTCTGGATTTAACACACCCTGTCTCCCAGAGGCCATCACATAAACAAAATGATTAACGTACAACATGTGCATATACAATACGCTCAGCCAAATCTTCTAACCGCTCTCTTCCAGTCAACTTACTTCCCAAATGCTCTGAGCTGGCCTTCTTTTAAAATCTCTGCCGCTACAGCCTAAGACCCCAGCATCCTTTCTCTCTCTTCCGGAGAGTGTTCATTTGGTACCTACCATTTACTTCCTTCCTTTGGATATCCACGCCCTGTCTCCTTAAGCGGAGTAGAAGAACAGGGAACACAATGTAACAATTTCGACCAAGTTGTCTCTTGCAAGGCTTACAATAGGCTGAAAAACTCCCTAACCACCCAGTGCTTTTTCTCCTAATACCATGGAATCTGTGCAGCTGTTTCTGGAGTTTTAATTATCACTGCTTGACGGTGTTTGTCAAGAAAGTGCAGGAGGTACATGGGAGCCAGCCTCAAAGACAAGCGTGGGAGTAGAGAAAGACCAAAGTTGGGGGTACTTTTAAACCTTTATTAGATGCCTATTCAGTGCCAGGTCTTGTGCTCAGTTCAGAATAACAAGAACCTGGGTCTCACTCTAGAGAGCTTTCCAACTGAGAAGCAGAGACAGGCTTATTGATAAGTGATTACAACTCTGCGTCAGGGCTCCACCAGAGATTCATAGATACGGCAAGCACAAGGGGTCTGATGGGGACAAGTAGGGAAGGCATGGGAAATGCAGCCCAGACTGAGTTTTCAGTACAATGGAGGGTACAGTGGGCAGCTGCTTTTCAGTGGGCCAAGGATTCTTGGGTTATGTGCTCCAAAGTGACGGGCATGTGACCCAAACCCAGTCAACCAGACTTGCTGTTTTAGAAATCTGAATCCTGAGGGAAAACCACAGGGACAGAAAGCAGCTGCAGTCAAGTAACTTACCTGATGGCAAAGCGATGGCCTGTGACTCTTGCCACTGAGACCCTCAGAACTGCCCTAGTTTATTCCTGCCAGCCTGTGACCTACGCTGTAAGTTTTTTTGTAATCTAACAATTACTATGTGCCAGGCACTGCTTTAAGAACCTAACACAGGTTAACTCGTTTAATCCTCACAACAACCCAATGTGATTAGAAATAATTCTTACTTCTGATCCCCATTTTAATAGATGATGAAACCGAGGCACAGACAAGTAACTTGCTGACAGTTAAGTAGCTAACAAATGGCAGAGCTGGGATTCAAACCTAAGCAGACTCCAGAGTCCGGGCTTTTAATCACTCTTCTAGCAAGTGACATTTTATATGCATTTTGGGTTTCAGTGAATCCAATCTGATCTAGAAAGGGAGAAAAGATGTTCTGGGTGGAAAGCAGAGGTATGAAAGAGCCCAGCACGTCTGAGGAGCTGCTGCATTTAACAGAAGTGCATGGCTGTGGTTAAAAATGAAAATTACAGAAAGCAGTAGTCTGGGACCAACTGAATAGTCAGGGTGAAAACTGAACTATGAACTCAGGAGCTGAGGGAATAAGCTGGGAGAGTTTGAAATGAAGACTCCTGTGCTGAATTAACAAATATGTCATAATGAACAAAGAAACAAGCAAGGCAAAAAAGAAAAAAGAACAGCAAAAATAAAATGAAGTTCTGTTTAACTTCTCAAATAAAGTATACTAATGTTTTATTTGTTGATATAGATAATGACCATGGATGTGTTCACTTGTAACAATCCATTAAGCTTATGATAATATGTAATCTTCTGAAGTATGTTATGCAGCAATAAACAAACTAAAAAAAAAAAGAACAAGTACATACTCTTGGGTCTGGCATTTGTAGAAGTGATTGAGAGAAGAATACACGTGAAGAATAGAGATAATGCTTTTCATGTTTAGAGAAGCAGGATCATCTATCACTTTTTTCATGAACAAGTCCATCAAATCAGTATGTCGGAAGCCAAGGTCTTCAAGTAAAATGAGGAGAAAGAGAACCTTTAAAAGAGTGAATTGAGGAAAAACTTTTAATAATTATAGTATGCTACCAGTAATTGTTTTAGATCTCAAAAAATTTAAACAGCAATAGAACTGTCTGAAGAGAATATTCTCCACAAAGAAACAGTTCTCTCTTCCTCACAAAATCTGTTCCAGTAATTCTTGAATCAGATATTAATACTATCTTTTTATAAGCTGAGAACCAGAGCATACAATGGTTTCCATATTTCTAAATCATTTCCTATAGGTTTTTCATACAACAGATATGAAAACTACTTTAAATACACCTTTTCTGAGGTTTTTCAAAATGACCGAATCATCTTGAACTATTCCCTCTTCCAAACCCAGACACTTCCTACATCCAAAAGGAAGAGAGAACATGTAAGAGAGAACTCAAAAATTTCTCTATTCCACATTGAGCTGTACAAATGAGAACAGAGATGAAATACTATGATTAAATTAAAACTTTCAGTCCACTTCTCATTTCCCTCTTGGAACTTCTCACAATTAGTGCTTCTCTTTCCAAAGAAAATTTCCATGGCAATCTCAATATATACTTTGCCCTCCAAGGTAAAGTGAATCTAGTGATCTAACGCAATTACCACTGCTTCGTCACAAAAAGAAATTTTTACCAGCTGCTTCTAGATATTTATATTGCTAACACAGCCCCCAAATTTAAAGGTTCTTACTCTGGAGGAAACAAGACAACTTTTCATAAATAGAAAATAGGCATGATCATTAAGTAATGGCATTTTATTCTTCCAAATGCATAAGCCTGCCACATTACCCATTTTTATTATTCTAAATCTAAAAAAGTAAAAGCAGAAATGGAAATAATCCTAATTATCCAGAGTACCACACAACTGGTTTTTTTTGAAAAACAAATAGAAGAGCAAACTTTGGACAATGTAATTTTTATTTCAGAAAGATAGTCAAAAGATTGAATAGTATATTAACAGGTAACTCCTAGACATAAATGATAAGGAGCTGATTTTTCAAAAGTAAATCCAACATTGGAATATTTTGCTCTTTTAACTGCTATAAAGCTGATAGAGAAATACTCAGAATGGGAAATGAATTGATATGCTTCTCCCAAGTTTCTGAGGCTTATTCTAAACTGCTAACAAACTTACTTGTTTTAACTTCCAGATGTCAATAGTTGTAGCCACATAATCTGCTATTCCCTTAAAAAGATCTAAATTACGGTATCGGAGGTCTCTGCAAGACTGCAGTATGTTGATCAATACTTTAAAAGGACACCCATGGATATTACCTTTAAGAATGAGTTAAATAAACAAACAAAAATTACCACATGGCTTTGAACGTAACATCCAAGACACTCTACACTCGATACTTTTGTTTCTTTAGAAAAAAAAAAAATAGCACTGTACTTTGTAAAATACAAAGGCAAAAATAAAATTCAGATCTAATCATATCATCAGATAGTGTCTGTATAACAGCAAAGATCTTAAGACAAACAAAACAAATACAGTCCTCAACAGTAGGTCAGATGCTAAGAATCATGAAAGAAAAATTCCTTACCTATGACCATCTTACTGCATTCATTCAGAAGTGTAATAGAGCGGTGATTCATGGCAGCTAAAGCCTCAAACATGTGCTGGCTATTCAAATCGGAAAACCTGTCTAATTCTCTCAAGGCTTTCATCTAAAGAAAACAAACTTTAATTTATAACTTGTGGCAAAGTAAAGTAAATTTATCTTTAAGTAAAAAGGATAAAGTTTGAGCAGAATGACTCAAATAGATACACAGGTTAAATACATATATTTGTATATACAAAAAATATAAATCTGCATCTATTATTTCACTTTAGCAAAGTTATAACCCAAAAGCACAACAATGTCCTCCTAAAAAACTGACTTCAGGAACTGATAGCAGATCGTAAGAATTTTTTTTTTTTTTTTTTTTCAAATCCTGCCACTAGAGAAAATCCAAAATGTGCTTACCTCCAGTTTCCTTTTCAGAGCAATTGGTGCGTCTTTTCCAACACATTTCATCACAGCTTGTAATGTGAAGACACGTTCAATTTTCCAGACTTGCTGATCGGCTAGTATCCTGTAATTATACACAATAAACACCACAATTCTAGTATCTGAAAACCAAAGTTATCTTAGAAGTCATTTGGTCCTGCTCCTAATTCTAGGCAGGGAAGATGAAGCCCATAAAAATAATGTGCCTACCCACGGGGGAGTGTAAGTAGTTAAAGATGCAGGGCCAGCCCAGCACTGTCCTCTCACATTATTCTGCTATCATTATGAATAAACAAATCACATCAGGAGATTATAATAAGATATCCCAATGCACAGTCAATGAAAAAGGAAATTAAGTACTATCCTCACAGACCTATGACAACAGATCAGTTGCAGCAATTTTATAAATTATAAAACTCAAGCCCCTTTTCAGGCCAAGTCAGCGCCACGTAACCTCCCCATGGTGCCCAAATAACCGTGATGAGTGGAACACATGTCAATTCTCCCCCAGCCCACATCAGTACTGTGTTTTAAGATCAATTTAGAATTCACTATTGCCCACACTTTTTTTTTATGGTAGACCCTAAAAGAAGTATTATTTCTAGCTTTTCCTGATCCAGAGTCAGGATTTGAAGTTTACTAAGGTACTGAAGACTATACTGCAACAAAGTCTCCCCCCACCCAAAAAAGGCAGGTCAGCTTTCCTCTTGGTTTTTGATTGGAGATATAAAAGGGATAGAAAATGCCACATGAAGAAAGCGTAAGACAGGACTCACCGCACTCCTGCTCGAAGAACATCCACATTCTTGCATGGCTCCATTGCCTCTAAAACAGTTGACAAAACTGAAAGACATTTCTCATCACACTCATTGATACGTTCCTATTGAAATATAATTACAAGAACACTGCAGATGATAAGCCCAGAGCAGACGATCTCACCAAAGCAAAACTGCTGAACTGATGCTTTCAATTATATGACTAAGTATCAAACCCATAATTCATAGCCAGCCCACAAGAAACAACATCTTTGGGAAATGAAATGTATTATGAAGTGAATTTCCCAAATAACCAACACACGCTTTTGTGCACCAACACTTTTTACATTCATCATTACCACTGAAAATCCATTTGGTACTGATCATATTCAGAAGCTTCTGAAGTGACTTTTATCAAACATTATTTTGACTTCTTCTTAGGACTCCAGTTCAGCATGAAGACAACAAATGCAGTAACGTAAGAGCTACTGAGGTATACACGGTAATCTGTCCATCCCCAAAGAAACTCAGATAGCTGTTCTCTTACAATTTCTCTCTGTCCTTTCCCGGTTATCATATTGTAGCTTCAGCTGTGAATCTTCTGATCCACATCTGCTATCACATTTTACCACTGGGTCCCAAGGGGGGCTCCAGGCCCCCAGCTCCATCTCTCAGATCTCCTGGATTAGGGTACTAATCTAGATTCTAGAAATGGCAGTGGGCATAATTCGGAAAGTTAAAAGTGACAACACAGTGTATCTAGTACTCTACAACTTAATCACAACCAGTTCATACACCTCACAAAAGTAGTTGTGAACACATGTGAGAAAACTTAGGCTGCAAGAGGTATGCTCTTCTGCTAAAATGGCATGACTAACAAGGCACAAAGTCTTAGCTTAGAACCAGGTAATGAGAAGAAATGGAGAAGGCCGAAAGAAAAAGAAAGGTCTCATTCCCATGGGAGGGTTTCCATATCAATTTGCAACATTCCATCATTATCCGCTGTGAAAGGAAAGATCAAGTAACTGAAGGACAAATTCAGCAATGACATACTGAGCTTTCATCTCTAGCCAAACTGTCTTTACAACATTCCAACAGGTCAGCAAGACACAATTGTACCTAAAGATATACTGACTCCAAATATCCACTGCTCATACCTCACCAATGCAGAGGCTATGCTGATGGGGATACTTGTCCAAAATCCAGTGAGAGCATTGCTAACCAGGTGGTGACTAACTGGAATCACTTTTAAATAACTGTGCAGAGAACACAGTCTACCAAATAAACAGAATAAAGATATATTCTGTGGTTTAAGCACACACACACACAAATAAAAATTCATTCTTAATGAAGGATGGATGGAAATCAGAGTAACATAAAAAGTTAAAGTTAAATACAGTTATATGCCTATGAGCTTAATTCTTCAATTCTATAATAGGAAGGACTACACGTGAGATCATCCTCAAGAAATGTAAAAATTATTGGGACACCTGAGTGGCTCAGTCGGTTAAGTGTCTGACTTCAGCTCAGGTCATGATCTCACAGTCTGTGAGTTTGAGCTCCACATCAGGTTCTGTGCTGACAGCTCAGGGCCTGGAGCCTGCTTCGGATTCTGTGTCTCCCTCTCTCTCTGCCCTTCCCCTGCTCATGCTCTGTCTCGGTCTCTGTCTCTCTCTCTCTCAAAAATAAATAAACGTGAAAAAAATTAAATAAAAAAGAAATTTAAAAATTATTTAATTCTGATCATTGAGTTTAAAAGACGAGATGTCCACTCTTAAAAGGTACACAATTAGTTGAATGGGCTATCATTTCATCATCACATCTGGTGGTGTTTCCACTCATACAGTGATCTAAAATATAAATTTGAACATGTTGACACTTTGCTTAAAATACTTAATGGATCCCCATTGCCTATAGGATAACTCCAAACTCCTTACCCAGACATAAAAGGCTCTTCATGATTGAGCTCCGCCCCCCTTTCCAGTCTCGGTCTTGCCTCTATACTCATAACCCCTCCTCCTTGACCACAATAACACAATTTCCTCCGTACTACCTCAAACACACAACCCCAATATTCTACACTTCAGCACCACTGAACTACTTTCAGCTCCCCCAAACCTGCCAAACTTTTCTTCTGAATAGGCAATCTTCTCTGCTTCAAATACCATCCCTTTCACTATCAATCTCTCACAAGCTGCTGCTCATTCAACTTAGATATCATCTCCTACTGGGCTTGAATCCTTGTTCTACTATGAACTAGGTATTTGCTAATTTACTCAGCAATTCAAGACCTACAAAGAGTGACATTCACAGAAAGGTAACTTTGGCCAGGTTATTTAACCTCTTTAAGCCTCAATTTACTAATCATTAGTAAGATGATAGTATCTATTTAAAAACATTTTTTTTAATGTTTATTTATTTTTGAGAGACAAAGCGTGAGTGGGGGAGGAGCAGAGAGAGAGGGAGACACAGAATCCAAAGCAGGCGCCAGGCTCTGAGCCATCAGCACAGAGCCTGACGTGGGGCTTGAACCCACGAATCATGAGATCGTGACCCGAGCCGAAGTCTGGCGCTTACCCACTGACTCACCCAGGCGCCCCAGTAGTACATATTTTAAAGGCTACACTGAGGATTATATGAGACAATTCTGTTTTCAAACTTTGTACGTGTGTCTCTGCCTCAAACACTAGCCCTGTATCCTCCTCCCCTGTCTCTTCTTCCCATCATGAAAGACATCTCCTGACTAAGCTGTTAAGTCTGTTACACACTCTTACAAGACTATAGTTTTCCTTCATTGCACTTAAAGCTCCATGCGGCCGTTATTTTGTTCATAATTATATCCCCTTGCACTCAGCACAGTGCCTATAATTTAGTAAATGTACGAGTTATTAAACGAATGTTGGTTATTTTTATAATTGCCTACAAAATATTTGTCTTCCCTTCCCTTTCCCTTTCCATAGGGAAAACAGGCATGAGGTCTCCTAAATCTTTCTCTCTAGTAGCAACTGCAGTAACTGATACACTATTGATATGAAATAAATGTTAATTGTATGAATAAATGAATCCACTAGCTGTCTGACTTTAGCCAAGTTGTTTAACATCATCAACTCTGTTTTTTCATCTGCAAAACTGAGGTAAACATCGACCTTGCAGGGCTATTGAGAGGATTAATTAAACTAGGAAAAAGTGCAGGTACTCAACAAATATTAGTTCTCCCCTCTTCCCTTCTCTCCTGCCTTCAACTAAGCAACATTTCCTTGTATGTTTTGTATCTCTCCTCATTTTAGTCCTCACTATTGGTTAACTCTGGAGAAGAAAAAACGGCACAAGCTTTCATAAATGTCCATAGCAAAAGGAAGGAAAGGCCCAGTCAACTTAAGGTCTCTAAATCACATATATGCAAAAACAAATATAAACTACCATTCCACTGATAATCTCTTTCAAGGAGGATACTTCTCTATTTCCCCTCAGTCTTTCAAAGTATGCCATGTCGAGAAAAACGGTATTTAAGTCGCCTTTTGATTTTACCTGGACCACTCTCAGCAAAGTCTGTACCAGCAGACTGTTCTGAGGAATTCCCAGCTTCACTACAGCATGAAGACTGAACAGCAGGTGGTCACAGTGCATGATCTTGGCTTCTCTCATCACTTGTTCACACAGTTGGCTAAATGCAGGGTGGTTTAACCATCATTGTTTCTCAATGCGTTTCTGGTCATCAACATCCTTTGGCAATGGTCACATGCTGAAATATAGTTACTACTGGGAAAGTAGATGCTTCTGAAAATGTATCTAACAACATTCACTCAGAGAACTACACTCCTGAGACAGTTTCTATAGTTGACAGGGGTTGGTTTTGTTCTTGGTGAGAACATTTCATTGGAGGCTCGTGATGAAAGTTTATCTTCAATCCCTCGTCAGAGAAAGGAGAGTGTTTTGAATCAAGGAGAGTCTTCTAGGACAAAGCACTCTGCTAACTGTAAGGACTGTTTCAGTGCTTACGCCCTTTGTTTGAAAGTCGTCTCTTGATTTAAAATTAAGGCATCCTGAAAAAGGTGCCTAATAGATGACTGCACTCTATTGCCAAAGTCACTTAAGAGAAGGTTTCTTAGGTTTGAATTGTATGAAAAAACAATTCTGGGTCTGGAAAATCCCAAAGGATACAGCCTCATAGTTCTGCTTGTTGGAACGAAAGTACTGTAATTGTTCTGAGGTTCCATAAAAAGGAACTTGCTCTGTTCATCATTTTGCTATCCACTCAAACACTTTCAACTCGCTTTAAAGTAGTCTATGCAACACAAATGCCACTTCTATGAGTGAAAGAGAAGACATGCCGTTGTTTTCCTGTGGGGGAAAGGGTTATAAAAGGAATACAAATCAAAGCAAAACTTTTACTTAAAGAAACGAAATGAATTTAACAGAGACTAAAGTGAGAACCTATGGAGACATTAAAGATTAAAACGGTAAAAGTGCTTTACCAACATGGGCTTCCTCCGCATCCACCAATGTGTACACTGTCTCAGAGAAGCCAGGTTACTTTGGAAGTAGTCATCGTATAAATGAGTTTTAAAAATAAGTAAGTAGAGTGGGGTTTCTGGTGGAAAGTGTTCCCACACAGTGTCCTTTTAATAAAGGAATTTTATGTTACCATTGCCTGGAGAGAGCTTCACTGACAAAGTTTTAACGTTGGCGGATACTTTTTTTTTTTTTTAATGAAATTTATTGTCAAATTGGTTTCCATACAACACCCAGTGCTCATCCCAACAGGTGCCCTCCTCAATGCCCATCACCCACTTTCCCCTCCCTCCTACCCCCCATGACGGATACTTTTCAACATGAAGATTTAGCAACTGCCAAACCCGGACTTGTAAGAATAGGGACTGGGACAAGTAGAACCGCTGAGGAGAGGAAGCAATAAACCAAAGTGACGCTCGCATGCGGCCTGCGCTTAAGAGATAGATACATGAGCCAGTATCACCAGATCTCAGAAAATGTTAGGAGCCAGTGCTGAGCCACCCAATATTAACCCACCTCCCTAAACTTAATGCCCGAGCAACTCCTGAGACTTTTCTCCAAAAAGCAAGAAGTCTATGGTACAGGGCTGCCAACTGTTCCCGCCTATGCTCGTCGCCCACTCACCTGAGGTCAGAACCCCGTGGTTCTATACAGGGGCAGCCATGACAGCTTCCCCGCGAGCTGCGTGTATCGCGAGGTTTTACGGATCCCTCATAGGTCAAAAAGCTTCCGTTCGCGGTAGTTGGCGAGGTTAAGTTCCTGAGAAGAAAGCCTACCAAAGAGAATGACTAGTTTTCTTGGGCTTAGGGATAGGGACAGGGGAGAGCATAAGGCTTTTAAATACAATGTGTGATCGTGTACCCCAACACCTCACGTCTGCGACAGGGCCTACTCAGACCCCGCGCTCAGCTTCAAAGTGGCGCCTGCGCCACGCCGTGGTTGCTAGGGAACCGCTGAGCCGCCCTTCCTGGTCCTAGGTCGCGGCTTTAACATGGCCAAATTCGTGCTTGCGGGTGAGTGATCCCCAAGTGCCCCCCGTAGGTCTCGCAAACACCAAACTCTCACCTCCCTTTGGCCAATTAGCAGTGATATTCTTACTTTTGTTCTAGCGACTCCAGCATCTATATGGACCACACCTCAAGCTTCTTCTGCATTTGATTCAAAGATTTATTGGGCAGCGCCCTGTGCAAAGCCTCCCGCCCACTGGAGATACAGTGGGGGGAAAACAACACCAGGGCCTGCCAGAGCTTTCGGTCTCACGGAGTACAGCAGCATGTAAACAAGAAATTTAGATCCACTGGAATTAATGAATAAGGGAGATGTGCACAGGACTCTGGGAGGCATTCCAGGAGCTGATTTGTGAATATTTGCGATAGGGAGGCCATCCAGATAAAAGCTAGAAGAGGCTAGAGGTCTCATGGCCTATGAGGAACAGTCTGGACCTGGTGGCTAGAATGGGAGCAGCATGGCAGATCCTTGCACGTAAAGTACACCAACAAAGGTGTTTGAACTGTATCTTGAAAGCAATGAGGAGTCTTAATTTTTTTTTAAGCAGGAGAGTATGTGTTTGCATTTTAGGAAGCCCACCTGTGTAGCAATGGAGGGGGAGGATTGAAAACGTCCACTGGCGTCCAGAAAAAACCACTAAAGGGTCTCAGGAAAAGCGCAGGCTTATTGTACCTGCCTCCTTCCCTTTTCTCCGGCAAGTTTTCTTGAAAGAGCAGACTGCTTTCTGTCTTCAGGTCCTTCCATTCAATCTGGCTTCTGCTTCTACCTCCTGTCAGATATGGCCCTCACCAAAGTCACCAATGACTTTTCAGAAGCGTCCAGTCCTTATTTGAAGTGTTCTGATGCATTAACACAACTGGCATCTCCCATCTGCCTGGAAACCGATTTTGCTTGCTTCTTTATTCATTCAGAAGAACTTTTTGATCACTGACTGACTATTTGCTGAGAAAGCAGTGATACAGAAACTTACAGAGACGGTGCTTGTGTGTCAGTGACAGAGCAGGTTCTGTAGGAGTAGTGTGCAGAAGACCTCATTTAGTGGAGTCAAGACCTCCCAGAGGGAGTGTTTTTTAAGCAGAGATCTGAAAGATGGGGAGTTACCTAGCAGAAAGGAGGTAGGGAAGAAGAGAGGGATTAAGCATAGGAGTGGGGTTGGAACGAGGAAAGCTAGTTTGGTGATGATTGAGAGTGTACAATAAGCAGAAGATGGAAATAGATTTAGTAGGATTGGAGTAAAGGGTACAAAGGAGAGAGTATCGTAGGCTGAGGCCAGAATTAGTTAACATAGATTCTTGTGAGCCATGTTTAGTATTTTAAACATTATCCAAAGTACATGGAAGGCTTTGGAAGGAGAGAACATATCAAGTTTCATTTTACCTGAATGTTATTCTCCATTGGAAGAGAAAGATTAGATGCCAAGACCCCAGTTAGGTGCAATAGTCCAAGAAGGAGATAGTGGCTGCCTGGTCTGGGATGGTGGGCAATGGAAATGGAAGGAAGTGAATGGACTGGAGGGATATTACAGAGACATAATTCACAGCACTAGATGTATAATTAGGTCGAGGAAGAGAAGTAAGGGAGAAGAAATAGTTAAAATTATTTCCAACCAATGGTTTGGAAAAATGGGTAGATAAGGAGTCACTGAAAACAAAAATTGGAAAAGTAGGCTTAATACCCTGGATACTCTTAATTCTCTTAAATAACTACGTAGTCAACATAAAGAACATAAGAGAAGGAGCAGATTCAGTGGGGGAGTTTGGGAAAAATCTGCCCTAGACATGCTGAGTGCCTATGAGACATTTAGAGGGAGATGGAAAACTACAGGAAGGTGTAAACATCTGGATAGTTCTGAACTGGATGTACAGATTTCTACCTGAAACCAGAGAGTGGAGAAGATTAGCCAGAAATAATGCATAGAGTATGAAGATAAGAGGCAGTGAAGAGCCTCCTTTAGGGGATTGATAAAGGAATAAGAACTACAAAGTATGGAGAGAATGGCCAGAGAAGTAGGATGAAAACCCGAAGAGTGACCTGACCGTAGTGGGTGTTTTCAGAAGGATAGAAGAGGGCAAATGCCACAAGAAAATGGTCAATGAGAGAAGGATCAAAAAGTATCCATTGGATGTAATGACATGGAGGTTCTCCCTGATGTCCCTCCAGAGAGTCATGGCTTAAAGCCAGATTGAAAATGGGATAAGAAATACATGGAAGTAAAAACTGGAGATGGCAAATGTAGAGGACTCTTTCAAGAAATTTTCATAGAAAAGGGCAGGTAGAATGCGTTAGCTAAAGAGGGACATAGGCTTTTTGGTTTTTTTAGGACAGGAAAAACTTAAATATAACTGTACTATATTTAAATATGATGGAAAAGGAACATTAAGAACAGAGATAAAATGCTGAAAGAGAGGCAATTCTGAAAGCAGAAGAGGGTGGTATTCAGAGCATAAGTGGTGAGATTAGACCTGGAAAGGAGGTAGGAGCCACCTTCCATTGAATAGGAGGAAGAAGGAAAGGATGAGTCCAAATGCAGACAGGCTTATAGGAATGATGGTAGGAGGTTGGAGGATTTACCAGCTGATGCCTTTTTGTATGATTTGGGTTTGTTTTTGTAAAGTAGAAAGCGAGGTTTTCTGTCACCTTCCAATAGTAGTGGGAAAATGGAGACAAGAGGTTTGCAAGAAGCGGGCCAAGTTTAGAAAGGTAATTGTGAAGAACAGAAAAGAGTGATGATAAAACAGAAGGAGTTCCAGGCAGAGTTGAAGGCCAGTTGAGGCTAGTGACCATGAATTTATAATGGCGCCTCTCTGTTTGGTTCTACCATGTTTTTCCAGGGGTGCCTAGCAAATGGAACCCAGCAACAGGAAAGGCAGGTACGCTTTTACCGGGCTGATTTGCCAGAAGCATAGTAGGGCAAGATAATTTACAACATGAGCCAGAGAGTGGTTGAATTCATGAACCATGGATTTGAACTAAACAGGGAGGCTAACAGACAGGGAGTGGGTGGGAAGTTTGATGATTGAGAAGTCACCCTGAAGTTGAAGAACTCATGATTGGGAGTAACTGGGGAAGATTGTTGCAGAGGGGGTTCTGCCCTTGGCTCCTGCCCCTCTCCTCCTACTCCCTCAGACACCTAATCCCATCTACTGTGGTGGCTTTAACTTCCTGTGTGTTGATGGCTACAAAATCTGTATCTTAATCCCTCACATGGGTCCTGTACTTGAGACTTAACATGTGAAGCTACCTGCTGGTCATATTCGATTAGATATACTGCACATACCTCCAATGCACTTGTCTATAATTAAACTTCTTACCTGTGGTTTCTCTCTAGTAAGTGCAGGATCATCTGCCCAAGCCAGAAAATAGAAGTTATCCCAGACTCGTCTCTCTCCCTTCGGCTTCTCCTCCCTTTAGCACCATGTGATTTTACCACCACTCCTCACTTCATACTTGGCCTTTTAGTGGATACTAATGAGTAGTTCATTACTAGTAATTCATGCTTAGTTAGTAGCACAGCAACCCTTTAGAGAGAGTGAGATCTAGCTAATGCTGGAAGAGAGTAAATATCCAACAGTCTTTATTTTCTTTCCACATTTTATTACTTAAGATCCTGACCTTCTATGAAATAATTTTTTGTTTACTGCTGTTATAAAAATCAGAAGTTTACATGGTGGCAGTTATACAATAATTCTATGTAATAGAATATATCATAACTATATCATTATTTCTGTAATTATATGGCAATACTTATAACTTACATGACAATTTCTGTGTAATGTAAGAAAATGTTGCTATTTTGAACTCTTTTAGGTAGAGCAGATTGCCCATATTATGCTAAAGCAGAACTTCTGGCAGATTATTTACAAAAGAATCTTCCTAATTTTCGGATACATAAAATTACACAACATCCTCATGTTTGGGAGGTAAGAAGCCTTTCTAGTGTGTTAAACTCACACACTCACAAAATGTGTTCTAATTTAATGAAATATCAGCCAGTGTATCAGATAGGCTTCCAATAATAAACGTTCATGTACTACTGATATTTTAACACTAATAAAATAAATTTCTACTTACCAGTCTCAAAACATTATGTATTTTTTTCCCCAGTAGCTAGTAGAACAAATGAGGGCCCTAACCAATCAGTGGAATAAATTTCACTATTTTTTCTCCTAGAATCCAGGTAACTTACATTATCCTTTTTAACTTTTCATTGTCCTTCATCTGATTTCTAATGACACGAGACACTACCATACTGCTGCGTCAGAAGGCTCAGCCAGCCCTGAACTCTGAAGCTGGGTGGCCCTTCAGAGATACTCTAAATACAGGCGAGGGGGCTGGGCTTTTGTACTGGCACAACTAACAGTCCTTGGATGCAGGCTGCCCTTGGGGAAGGGACTTAACTCTAAGCAAGGGAACCTCTCTGAGGTCGGTTCCTGTAGAGAGACTCAGCACTGAGCCATCAGCAGCCAGTGCACCTGGTGGCCCAGGCAGTTGTGTGTCTTGGTCATGAAGAGGAAATCTGAAAGACATATGACACGATCTGCTATAGTTCACCAGCTGTGCCTTTTGGATCCACATTCTCCAAATAATAATTTCATACCATCTGGGAACAGCTTTTCTGAGGTTCTGGTTGGCGTCTTTCCCTGAGGAAACTTTACAAGAAGATGGTTAGTCAAAAGAACCATAGTCTCCACTGCATATCATTTTAGGCCTGTAACTGACGCTCGTCACCTTTCTGTCTACGGCCCAATGTCGATCCCCCTCCCGCTCTGCTGGTCTAGGTGACTTATGAGGCATAATGAACTAGACCTGTATCCTTAGGGGTCTGAGTCCTAGTTTCTAGCACATGCACATTTGCTGTCAAAACTGAGCAAAGCAGTACCAAGGATTCCCCAATGGATCACCTAGATGCCAAATATTCTTTTCTGCCCACATGCCCCAGATCAGCAGTGGCATTTACTCCTTCCAGGATGGTAACTCCTTCCCTTGACTGCTGTCCCTTGGCACAGGAGCTCCAAGTGACCAAGCAGAAGCCATAACTTAAAGTTTAATGGAACTCTTCCTGATAGAACCACCCTTGCACCTCTGGAACTTAGAACCTCCAGACCCATAGAATCTAGAGTAAGTAGTTTAGGGGAAGCACGAATTCTCCAGGTGGGTCACTGGGAGTGATGGTAAGCAGGATCACTCTTAATTCCATCTCTTGGTTCCTGGATCCATATATGTCACCTATTGGGGAAAAAGCACTATATTGATTCATGGTATATATTGCATCCTGAAAGACAGTGCTTTATCCCTACAAGGTAGCAACCTCTAAGCACCTCCAGTGGGCTGTCCTATCCCTCTATCAGGCTGCCATGTGATGTGATTTATGATAGGGCCAGTGCATCCCATGGTTACATGCCCAGTTCTACACATGCTTTAATCCAAAGTGGTTCAGAGTGATGTTACACAGCATCCCGGGTTGCTAGGTTGAATATTTTGTAAGCTCTTGGGCAGGGTGCTGGCCAAAGCCCCACAAGCAGGAAAAGCAGTTCTTTACCCAGAATATTGATTGTGATTGTCATTGCAAAGCCTGGTCTACACAAACCAGATTGTTGATTCCAGTCAGGATGAATCACTGCCCTTTCTAGGCTGAAAGGGGTGAAATGTAATCACCTTGCCACCAAGAAGCTGGTTAATGTCTTTGAGGGATAGTGTCATTATCACTGGGTCAGTGTTGGTCTGTATTACCATCACAGTGGACATTCAGCAGCAACAATGGCCAGATCAGCTTTAGTGAGTGGTGGCTCATTCTCTAGGGCCGTAGCGTAACCTCTGTCTCTTTTGTGAGCCCACTGTGCCTTCAGCTAAGTCACCTTATCTGCTGGTTGTCTCATGCTTTTATCACAATATAGATGTTCTCTGGTGGGCACTGTCCCCAGCCTCTTTTATTTCAGGATTCTATCATCCCAATCCCCAGGGGGTCCAGCTCTAGAACAGCATGTCCTTTAATAGCCCTGGCCAGTAATGGACATCCATACCAGGCTTCTCAGTGATGCTGAAAACATATCACCAGCACAGTTCTTATCATTTTGATGAAAGTATTGTCCTCCAGGCCCTTCCGGAGAACGTAACTGACTAGTAGGTTCCATGCTTCCATAGTAGCATATCCATACCAGCATGCCCACTTTTCTGAGCTTTTTGATTCCTTCTCCTATTGTCTTCCATGGACGTTTTGGCATTTCCATTTCATTTCTTGTGAACCATCACTTTCTCCAAGCTTCAGAGAGCCATTCTAGAAACGTGTTACCACTGTCTTCTGAGGTTCTTGCCAGGATATATACCACTGAGTTGTAGAAGAGTGATTCATATTGATAAATTCTCCCCTATCCGACTGTATGTTCCATTCTTGATTCTGCACCCTCAGGGTCCAGACCTATACATTCACTGGTCAGGCTGTATAATGACTAGGGGAACCATGGTAGAATCCTCACAGCAGCATTATTTGCTTTAAGGGGTGATAAAGGCACAGAGATCTTCAGCATAATTAAGATAAATTAGTTTCTAAGATTTTATGCGTAAGGTAGTCTCATTACACATGCCTCCAATGGCAAGAATGCTATCATGTACTTTACTCACAAGAAAATTGCTCTCTAGCTCTACTCAGCTCTTGTCATTGGAAAGCCTGGTCTACACAAACCAGATAATTATGATTTAAACTTTTCCTAATGAATATTATTAACATCCATAGATGATTTTTAGCTCATTAATGCAGTCTGAATGACATAAACTATACCCACATATTTGGAAATCGGGGTCAAGTTTACGTGGCCCTAAGACTGGAAATATCTCATAGAGAAAAGCAAGGGAAGAACCAGTTGAATTTTTTGGATATCAGAGGAGTTGGGACACTTGGCTTTTCTTTTAAAGCTCTCCACTTTCATTCACGGTCTCCTCAGCAAAGAGAGCAACTTTCAGTACTTTCATTAGGTCAGCAAATTTGAAGAATCATCTTTCTGATTTGATCAATTTGTTACTTAACTCACTACTATTTTCTGCATATACCTTTTACAGTGTAAAGATGTCTAAATTTTATTATGTATAATCAGTGGTAGTAAAAAAACAAGCTAGTTTGTGTTTGAATTCTGAAGTATTGAACTAAATTCTGACACCGATTCAATGGATGACGTGTCTTGGAATATCATTCAATAGGAGTGGCTAGAAGATTTGTGTGAAAAGAATAAGTGGAGTCACAGAAACTCCCCCATCATCTGGAGAGAGCTGTTGGATCGTGGAGGAGAGGGGTTGCTTTTAGGAGGCTATAACGAGTTCCTGGAGTACGCCCAGGTATGCGAATTAAGTTGGTTTATTTGCTCAAAACATTATCCTTCTCTCATGCTGTTCTTCAAATGTCTTGCTTTCCAAAGTATTCCCTCAGCTCTCCTTTTATGCTCTTCTGGCTTTAAATAAGAACTTCCCATTATAATTACTGTCAGCTAATTATGTATTCTCGGTGTTGACTTTTTCTTTCCTAATATTTAGCTTTACTACGGTGTCACCTCTAGCATGACTACTGAGCTGATGAAGATAATTGCTCAAGAGAACCTGGAAGCACATATAGAAAAAGAACTGCAGGAAGAAGTCAGGAAAGATCTTGTCAATCCCTTGCAGGTCTGGATCACCAGGTAGCACAGTCAAACTCCAGGATTCATGAGATTGGGTGTTTATATTTAGAAAGAACAATAGTGTGGGATTAAGTCCATGATGGAAGAACATCTGAATGTCAAGTTTGAGATTTGTATGGATAGATAGATAGATAGATAGATAAATAGATGCATATATATCCCTCAATATAGCTTCATATTTGTTTTATTTTTTTAAGATTTTTGATTTATTTATTTTGAGAGGGAGAGAGGGTACATGTGCATGGGCCAGGGAGGGGCAGAGAGAGGGAGAGAGAGAATCCCAAGGAGGCTCTGCACTGACAGTGTGGAGCCTGATATGGGGCTCGATCCCACCAACAGCAAGATTGTGACCTGAGCTGAGATCAAGAGTTGGATGCTCAACCAACGGAGCCACCCACGTGCCTCCATATTTAAGCTTTACAATATAGTGTGTGTATGCACACACACACATGCAATCGAAGAGCAAGGGTATAGCAAAGATAAGTACTTTGATAACCCCATCTCCAGCTCTTGTCCCCTCAGTCTGTGTCTCTCAGGCCCTCTGCTGCTCTCATTCTTGCTCTTTGCCTTGCTGTCCTTCCTGCCCTTTCCCTCACTTTCTGTCTCCTCCCCCACTCCCATCTCATTGCCCGCTGCCTTCCCCTCTTCCCCACTTGCTAGAGCTGACGTTGACTCTTCCTTGGCTCTTCCTCTGTCACCTCCTGTTGTGTGCCTGCCTCACTAACCAGTGTTGTGGCTGGACCAGCCTGTGGTTCTTACCGTGACTGCAAGACACCCTCAGCAATAACCGTCAGGAAACTTTGGAAAAAGGGGTTTGTTACTTACACCTCCCGGAACTTACATGGCACACCTTGAGCCACACGGTGATGTCAGTTACAGAAAGAGAGAGAGAGAGAGAACATGTAAGCATGCGTGGGCCTGGGGCTCTGCTTTTCTTGAGGCTGAGAGTGGGGGGCCTAGGGTTTTGTGGACTCACTCTGGACTGCCGAATTTAAAACCTAAGAGTGGAAATTTAAAGCTTGGAAAGAGAAAAAACTAGTGGCCCAGATGGTCAGCTACCCAGATACTTGCTGAATTGTGGACACCGACCCATGATGCCTAACCTATGCTGATCCTAGCCTTCTTTGCAAGGATTTAGAAAAGATAGCCCTTTCCTCCAAAATGTCATTACTTTGTAGATAAGAATATGAAGTAGAAAAGAGCTATGGCTAAATAAAACTTGTTATTTCTTTACCTTTTTAAGACAAAATGTAAACATGTAATCAGAGTGATATGACACCATTCTTTTAAAATCTGCTTTCTGCATAATCTATTTTATTTGAAACTTTTGAAACAGGTACATTTCTTATTTGGGGATTGTTTTCAGAGGGCCAGAGTAAGGGATTAGTAGTGAGCATTTTTTTGTTCAACTTTGGCTTTCCAGTCTTAAAAAGTCTATGCAGCTATGGACGCTGATTTAAGCTATTAGATCACCTGATTACTGCACATGCTGAAATATCTATTAAGAATAAAGGCTTAACAGGGGCAAAAGATTTAACTATTCGTAATCTTGCTTTGCATTTTTATTAGTGCATCTGTCCCTGCCTGCTACAGCCTAATTCCCATTTTGGTAAGTGGCGAGGTGTTCGGAATGTGTACGGAGATGAGCATAAATCTATTTGACAATGAGCAGGCGGAAGAAGATCTCCACCTTCTCATGACTGAGACTCGGAACCTGGTGGCACCCTTGCTCCGGAGCGTCTCCGTCTGCACCAGAGTGGAGGAGGCCTTCCGCCAGGCCCACGTGATCATCATCCTGGACGACAGCGCCGACCGGGAGGTGTATACTCTAGAAGGCTGCATCCGAAGCAGGCTTCCTCTGTGTAGGCTGTTTGGACAGCTGATTGAGAAAAATGCTCACGATTCCGTCAGAGTTATTGTGGGAGGAAAAGCCTTCGTGAATCTGAAAACAGTTTTGCTTATGAGATACGCCCCAAACGTGGCACATAATATCATCGCTGTGGCGCTGGGTGTGGAAGGCCAAGCCAAAGCCATGCTGGCCAGGAAACTGAAAACCGCCCCCTCCAGTGAGTGAGCTTCCGTTTCTGTTTCTGGTTTTAAACAGGGCGATCTCAAAGCAGCTAGGAAGACCCTACCCGTTAGGATTTTTCTGGGTAAACTTATTGTGTGATCTGACTATTGTACAAACTGGTTTTTGGTTTTTTACTGTTTTTAATGACTGGCTGACTTTGTCCATCATTGTAAAAATTAGTAAACAGGGGCACTTGGGTGGCTCAGTCGGTTAAGCGTCCAACTTCGGCTCAGGTCATGATCTCACAGTTCGTGAGTTCGAGCCCCACGTCTGGCTCTGTGCTGACAGCTCAGAGCCTGGAGCCTGCTTCGGATTCTGTGTCTCATTCTCTCTCTTACCCTCCCCTGCTCACCTGCTCATGCTCTGTCTCTTTATCTTTCAAAAATAAATAAAGACTAAGTTTTTTAAAATAAAAATTAGTAAACAAACGTTTCATATAAGACATATTTTTCAAGCTATAATTTGAAACCTAATGTTCTAATTTTCCATTATAATAGTCAACTAAGGTAATCAGTGTTTTTTTAAAAAAATAATCAGGGGTGTATTTAAGTGGCTCTACCTCACTTCCCACCTGTGTGACCTTGGGCAATCACTTAACCTTGCCTCATCTGTAACATGAGGATGTTAATAGCACTTACCTCCTGGAACTGATGTGAGGATTCAAAAAATAATATTTCCAAAGTGCTTGGAAGAGTGGCCAGCATGTGGTAGACATTTGCGAGGGTATTTCACTTGTCCACGGGATTATATCTGAGCTGTTTTTGCTTCTGTTGGTCTTTGGAATGGCAGGCATCAGAATCCTGCAAGGATGAGACCAGTTCAGAAAATGGATTGGTGTATTTTTTTTTATTTTTTTAACATTTATTCATTTTTGAAAGGCAGAGAGAGACAGAGCGCGAGTGGGGGGAGAGGCAGAGAGAGAGGGAGACAGAATCCCATCAGAGCTGTCAGCACAGAGCCCGACACGGGTCTCAAACTCAAACTATGAGATCATGACCTGAGCTGAAGTCAGCCGCTTAACTGACTGAGCCACCTAGGTGCCCCAGATTGGTGTATTTAAAAGCGGGGTGCTGTATTTAAAAATGTTTGTTATATTTGACAAATTTCAGCTATTGGGTAAAGGAAAGAGAGACATGAGAGGGACGGTAGTCAATTGGAATTGTCAGCGGAGTAGCAACAAGAAACTCAGCACCAACAAAGACATTGAAGCAGAGGGACCTGAAATCTGAAAAGCATCAAGGAGAATCATTTGGGGGAAGATTCCAGATGCCAAGGGGGTAGCAGACCTTTTCGGGATATCCCTTGAGTTCAGTTCACACATAACCCTGTTTCTCAGACCATGTGCATTGGCTTAGTTGGAACTCTTTCTGTTGCAGGTGATAGAAAGTCCACTCAAAGCAACTGAAGTCAGAACATTTTTTGTGGGTTTTTTTTTTCAGGCATAGATGGATGCTGGGGCTTAAATGGTGATGTCAGGTCTAGCTGGTTCTCTCTCTTGACCTATCCCTCAGCCCTGCTTTCCTCAGCGTTGGTTTGACTCTCAGGCAGGCTCTTTATAAAAAGTGGCAAAGTGGCCACGGGTGTCCCCAGACTCATACATTCATAGCTTAGCCACCCCAGTATAAAGAGGGTTTGCTTTCTCAAATGTGCATAAGTAGCAGGATAATATCTCATTGGCCAGGCTTGGACCATTTGCCCATCTCCAAAACAATTGTTGTGGCCAGAAATCTGGAATCTGGGTCTCGTGCCTATTGATAGACCTGAGGGGTGAGGACAGCCCCACCCAAACCATATGGACTGAAATTGAGAAAGGGTAGTTATTTATAGGAAAACCAGGATGCTGTTAAAGAGAAACATTAGGAAGAAATGTTAGGAGAAAAAACAGCAGATGTCCACTATGATTTTCTCTAACAGAGCTATAAAGAGCCTTAAATCTGATAAGCAGAATTCTTCTTCCTACTGCCCGCCTTTGCACACAACTATGTGAGAGTGTGATACTTGGAGCTGATGCAGCTGTTTTAGGACCACGTGGGGCAGGCCAAGAGAGTAGCATCTTCTGAGCCACGGAGCAAACCCCCGTGTCACTGCCTACCTCAACCTGTTATTATAGAAGAAATGCGAATTCCTTCTAGTTAAGCCAAGTCACAAGGATATTCTGTTACGTGAAACCAAACGGCAATCTTCCCTCATGCAGAACAGTAAAGAATGTAATCTCCACAGTAGGAAGTAGTGTGAACTTAGAATGAAGTCTTTAAGCAGATAAATAAGTGAATCAATCAACCAATCAAATTACTTATTTTTCACTTTGGATACAATATTCTTAAAAGATCCACAGTTTTAGAATCATATTAAATCTTAATCACTATTTATCTCTGACCCCTATCCTCTTATTTTCCTTCATAGTACACATCACTTTGTATAGTAAGTAGTTTTGTCACCTGCTCCCCTCCACCCCCAGAATGTTGCAAGGATTTGGGCTCATTTGTTTTCTTCCAAACGTACCACCTAAAAGCACCTCACACATAGAAGCCAATTCAATTATTTGTTGATTAGGACGTTCCTGGGGTCCTCTGATTATAACACCCTCATTCTGCTGGAAATGAAACCAACTCAGGGGTTAAGTGATTTGCCAAGATGTCTATTCCAGTGTAGAATCAAGGACTCTGTCAGAACCAAAGCAGAGAAAAAGTTCTCTTAATGGCAAGCAGAGTGGTAAAAGGATCACACCGGTGGTACGATTTTCAGTAGTAATTCTTTGAGGGAGCATTTCAGTATTTCTTGAATTCAATGATATGCCCGTGCCCTACACAGAGCGCGATTAGGAATTGCCAAACCCCGATGATTAAGGAACTTATCCACGCCATTTCCACATTTTGGGGGACCATAAACTAAGATCATCTTATAGCAAAAAGATTGATCAATCCTAAGACAAACGCACAGTCAAAAAATAGACTGCAGGCAACTTTTTTATATTAATGCTCATTATTATGTTAAACATTTTTTTTTCTTCACAGGCATCAAAAATGTGATAGTTTGGGGCAATATTAGTGGAAATAACTACATTGATCTGAGAAAAGCCAGAGTTTACAGATGTGAGAGTGCTATTTGGGGACCTCCTAACTATTCACGTCCTGTTTTGAGCTTGATTTTTGATAGGTATGGTATATTTTTAAGTCAAGTATACTAACAGTGTTGGGTAAATGTATAATCGTTGTTATAATCCTTTAAATCATCTTAGAAATCATTGTACAAAAATAACTTGACATTATTCACACCCACCTTTGTTTATGTGCTCTATTGAAGAAACATAGAAAATTCCACAGAATATCAATCAGTCAATCCCCATGCCCAACTTATTTGATTTTGCAATTATGAATTTTTGTGTTAGACTATCCTTCAAGTAGCCCACATGCTCCTTTAAATTTGTCTCTAAAGCAAGCATACGGAAAGTGAGCCTTCATTTAACACAGAGACAGAGACATGTATCCAAATTGAAATCGGTGGGAACATTTTCAAGAATAAGGAATTAAGGTGGTGAGCGAGCCCAGGCCCGTGCTGGGTGCTCTGTCTCAGGAGAGGCAGAACCCAGAAGTGGTGAAGAGCATGGTCTCAAGAACCAAGCCACTTGGATTGGAATTCTCAAACAGCCACCTATTAGCTGTGTGACTTCAGAGAAGTTCCTTAACCACTCTAGGCCTCAGTTTTTTCATCTACAAAATGGAAATGCTCACATAGTATGAGCCTTATAAGGCTGTTGGGAAGATGAAAGGGATTAGCACAGGCAAAGCACTTAGACCCAAGCCTGCCACAGTCAGCACCCCCAATACGATGGGGTGGGGAAGGGGAGAGGAGGAGTGACTCTGAAGTGTTTTTTTCTAAACTTTGCAGCCCTTTTCCAGTTGCAGCATTTCCTTCCCATTGCCCCTTCCTCAGATCAGAGGCACTTCACCCACGCCCAGAAATTATGTGCCCTGAGCCCACTCTCCTGCAGCATGCTTCCTCTGGGTAGGGGCAGTGTCTCATGGAGCTATCTCCAGCTGGCTTAGCGGGGACAGCCGTTCGAGGCTTTGTTCTAGTCTAGCCGAACTACTCCCTGAATTTAAACTTTATAGATTCTAACAACTTAGTTATTTCCCCGGTCTCAATGTGAATAGCTCAAAGTCTTATGATATCATTCTATTTAGGATGAAAGATACCACTGGTTCCAAAGATAACATCTACATATAGAATAAATTCTTTGTAATGGAAGTAATCGCTCTTGCAGTTCTCTGACCATGTTTGTGTGTTTCATATTTGTTATCATGTTTTTCATTTGACACTTCGGGATTCCTTTCTGCTACAGTTCGTTACTTTTCCATTGACTTTTTATGAGATTGAAGAAGCTTGAATACTTAGATCCTTGACCCAAGGAACATTCTTTTTCACTTACATTCTTCCCTCCGTTGTAAAATTGTTTCTTTGTCTCCTTATAGGGAGTGGGTAAACGGACAGTTTGTGGCAACTCTCAAAAAGCTGACTGAGACAGGGAAACAATTTGGAAGCATCTTAGCTGCACACAGTATAGCCACCACGTTGAAATACTGGTACCAGGGCTCACCTCCTGGGGAGATCGTATCTTTAGGAGTACTAAGTGAAGGTAAATCTGTTTTGTTTTGTTTTTAAACCTTGTATTATTTTCAAACTTCCAGGTATGCTCTGTGCTCCTACTTCCGTTTCCCCACCTCCTGCCTGACGTGAACTATAAACTGTCCGGACGTCCAGAGTTCTATTGCCATTTATTCACCATGCATTCATTCAGTTATCCATTCAGAGATCCAGGAGTGTTTGTGCGAATGCACAGGGAGCACACAGGGATCAGACCTGGCCTCTGCCTTCAGGAGATCTCGAGCAGAGTAAGAAGAGCCAGCTAACAGCAACTAAACCATTCCATTAAGTTTTTCTCACTGCATCCCCGCTGAGGAAGGGAAAGAAAGGTTGATTTTAGGCAGATGGCAGGAAGAATCAGGACAGACTTCAATAAGGAGGTGACACTCCAGGAGGCCTTCAAGCTTGAGTAGTGTTGCTGTGGCAGACAAGTGTGGGAAGAACATCTTGCAGATGCCACAGGAGCAAAGGCACAGGGGCAGGATCCAGAGAGCACAGCAGGACACAGATCTCAGGTGCCAGTGGAAATGCGGAAAGCCTGCTCTCCAGCCACAAATACCAGACATGCATTTTTATAGCCTCACTGCTTTCATCTGCTAAAAACCATTTCAGAGGACTGCTACCATTTTTGCAAAGTAGGAAAGAGCGAACAGTTGGCGTTCTGTGTTCTGTGGGTTCTTCTATCGAAAGCACCTCTTTCCTTTGTGTTTTATTTTCTCCCTGTGCAAACTCATTCACGCCTAAAGCTTCAGGCCTCACTCTCTGCTGCGCTGCAGCCTATGCAAACATTGCCACCTAGATGTCGCTTCAAACCAAACTACACCAAACTGAACTGTCTTCCTCTCCCATGTGATCTACCTCTTCTATTCCTTATGTTATCAGGAGAACCACCATCTTCCCTGTTATTCCAGTGGCTGTAGTGCAGCTCAAGGTAATCCCCCCAAGCCCCCCAAGTCAGAATCAATCTGTCTGTCCTCTGTACACACATAGCATGTTGTTCCTCTGTCAGACAGCATATTCCAGCCTGCCCTCACTGGTGGCATGGTTGATTACCTACGTCCCCACCATTAGGAGGCATATACCCTGAGGGCAGGGCTGTGGCTGGGTCTCCTCCTTGCTGCTTGATGGTTAGACAGTGTGGATCTTGTTTCGGTTGCAATTAAGGTGAGAAGCACCCTTTTACTGAATGAGGTGAATTCAAATCAGCATGTGACCTTTTTTTTTTATAGTTCTTTTTTTTCAATGTTTATTTATTTTTGAGAGACAGAGAGAGACAGAGCATGAGCAGGGGAGGGGCAGAGAGAGGGGGAGACACAGAATCCGAAGCAGGCTCCGGGCTCCGAGGCATCAGTGGAGAGCCCGACGTGGGGCTCAGACTCACAAACTGCAAGATCATGACCTGAGCCGAAGTCGGACACCCAACCGACTGAGCCACCCAGGTGCCCCCAGCATGTGACCTTTTTAGTGTAGCAGGCATTTAAAACCTTGTCTTTATTTGTAAACAGTTTGATTAAGCTGTGTAGGAATTCACCAGCAAGCAATGGGATCAATATTGGAGGTGAGGAGCACGTAATCATTATCTCCCTGAAATATATAGGTAAACTCTCATATGTTGTCCACCCGTAAGGCTGGCTTTTTACAGATAAAAAACAGACTGAACAGAGAACCTGGGATGCTCTCTAAGGAAAGGCCTTTTAGATCCCAGTTTCTTGACTATCCTCCCATTTTTGTTCTACTGACAACATTTTTGATGACCAGATGGCAAGAATAACTTTCTCATTTGATTGACTCACAAAAAGAGGGGGAAGTTTTATCTGTATGTTGTTCAGTTAGTGGTAAGTATTGTTGATCTTTTTATTTGGAACACATCCAAACTGAGCCCTGGGAACTGCGGGGAGGTCATCCACTTTCCCGTCCATCCCCCCCCCCGGCCCTCACACCAGAGCTACGGACCAGCCACATTCAGGCTAGCAGAGCAAGGCCAGGTGGACAGATGCCTTGGAGTCTTGGGCTACTGCGGTGTCAAGGAAAGGCCACAAGGAGCAGACAAAAGGAATCCAGAAAAAATGGAGGAGAAAGACTGCATTGGCCCCCGAAGCAGAGGCAGGGGGTTTGAACCAAGCCAGAGGCAACAGAAGGCACAACAAGACGAACAGTAATTCTTCTTTCGGAGAGAAACACAGAGGAGAGAGTTGTCAGAACTTGGAGAGGTGCTCAGGCAATACTTCTGGAGTAAATGTTTCGATCTTCCCAGGAGAGGAATTGCCAGAAATATAGTTCCGCCATTATTATCATTAAAAACCATATACGATGTCTGTCCTTTTCTACGGTGCTTAATGTGGAGGGTTTATTGTTCTGAGCACTTTGTTTTGCTTTGCTTTGTGTTTGCTCACTGCAGGCCAGTTTGGTATTCCTGAAGGGATCGTCTTCTCTATGCCTGTAAAATTTGAGAATGGAACTTGGGTGGTTCTTACGGATCTCAAAGATATTGAAATCAGTAATCAAATGATGACCAGAATGACAAGTGATCTAATTCAGGTAATGTCCAAATAAATACAGGAGGGCTGACTCTGATACTGACTATAAACTGATTTTCTCTGGGCCAAGGCAAATGCTGATCTTCTGTGGATTCAGTTGCATCTTATCCCTAAAAACAATAAGAAGGCAATAAGAGTTTGAAGAAATCAACAGAAGAGCACTACTCATTAGGTTATATAATTTCTGGCATGTTAAAAATATTTGTTGGTTACCGGGGCGCCTGGGTGGCTCAGTCAGTTAAGCGTCCGACTTCAGCTCAGGTCATGATCTCGCGGTCCATGAGTTCAAGCCCCGCATCGGGCTCTGTGCTGACAGCTCAGAGCCTGGAGCCTGTTTCAGATTCTGTGTCTCCCTCTCTTTCTGACCCTCCCCTGTTCATGCTCTGTCTCTCTCTGTCTCAAAAATAAACGTTAAAAAAAAATTTTTTTTTAATGTTTGTTGGTTACCTAAAAATCAAGACTCAAGGTGCTTTTCTATTGAAGAATGATTAAGTTAGCAATTGTGGTCATTTACTTCTCTGATTATAAAATTTTTCAACAGGAGAAACTTGTTGCACTTGGAGATTTGATCAGCTTCCAGCCCTATCAATCAGGTAATCTTTTAGATGTGACATTTTATTGAGCTGTTATTAAAAGACTACTAATGGGGCGCCTGGGTGGCGCAGTCGGTTGAGCGTCCGACTTCAGCCAGGTCACGATCTCGCGGTCCGTGAGTTCGAGCCCCGCGTCAGGCTCCGGGCTGATGGCTCGGAGCCTGGAGCCTGTTTCCGATTCTGTGTCTCCCTCTCACTCTGCCCCTCCCCCGTTCATGCTCTGTCTCTCTCTGTCCCAAAAATAAATAAACATTGAAAAAAAAAAAAATTAAAAAAAAAAAATAAAAAAAATAAAAGACTACTAAAATAGTTGTAGAAATGAAATATTACTCAGCCATCAAAAAGAATAGAATCTTACCATTTGCAATGATGTGGATGGAGCTAGAATGTATTATGCTAAACAAGTCAACCGGAGAAATACAAATACCACATGATTTCACTCATGTGGAATTTAAGAAACAAAACAGATGAACATATGGGAAGATGGGGAAAAAAAGAAAAGAGAAGAGAGAGAAACAAACCACAGAGAATCTTTTTGTTTATTTTAAGTGTATTTACTTAAGAGAGAGAAAGCATGCACATGCGAGCAGGGGAGGGGCTTAGAGAGAGAAAGAGAAAGAATCCCAAGCAGGTTTCTTGCTGTCAGCACAGAGCCTGACATGGGTCTTGAACCCACGAACCATGAGATCATGACCTGAGCCAAAACCAAGAGTCAGATGCTCACTGACTGAGCCACTCAGGTGCTCCACAAGAGACTCTTAATGACAGACAACAAACTATGGGTTGATGGAGGGAGGTGGGTGGGACACGGGCTAGATGGGCGATGAGTATTAAGAAGGGCACTTGTGATGAGCACTGGGTGTTGTATGTAAGTGGTGAATCACTGAATTCTACTTCTGAAACCAGTATTGCACTGTATGTTAACTAACTAAAATTTAAATTAAAAAAAATAAGATCACCATAATCATCCATGAAAAAAATAAAATATTTGTTGAAACTGAATCACTATTTGATATTGGTAACTATAATCTACATTTTATCACATTTAAATGAAATTATTGACAAAATAAACTACCAAGTTCAGTGTGTCCTTTGAAATAAAATATCTCATAAGAATGCTAAAGAAATTACCTCTTAAAAACACTATGACCTTGGGGCACCTGGGTGGCTCAGTTGGTTGAGCATCTGACATCAGCTCAGGTCATGATCTCACAGTTCATGGGTTTGAGCCCCACATTGGGACTTTGCGCTGACAGCGCAGAGCCTGCTTCAGATTCTCTGTCTCCCTCTCTCTCTTCCCTGCCTCCACTCAGGCTCTCTCTCAAAAATAAACATTTTTAAAAAGCTTAAAAAAAAAGCACTATGACCTTATAAATGCGTATATCATAAGTATTCATTTCCCAGGGCTGCCATAACAAATTACCACAAACTGGGGGGCTTATACAAGGGAAACTTATTCCTTAGTGAATAACTGAGACTAGAAGACCTACAGCAAAGTGTTGACAGGGTCATGACCCCTTTGAAGGCTCTAGGGAAGCACCCTTTCCTGCCTCTTCGAGCTTCTGGTGGCATTGTTTGGCGGTCTGGGCTATAGCCGCATCACTCCAATCTCTGGCTCTGTCTTCACATGTCAGTCTTCTCTGTGCGTGTGTCTGTGTTTCTTCTCAAATGGTGTCCATTTGAGATGAAACACAGACACCAGTATGACCCCCTGTGAACTTGATTAGATCTGCTAAACCTTATTTCTAAATAAGGTCACATTCACAAGTATCAGAGATTGGGACTTCAGCATGTCTTTTTGGGAACACAATCCAACCCACAACATCCCATTCACTTTTAGATCACTTAAAAAAAATAAATTTTAATAAGCTTATTTTTCTCATGGGCAGTTTCTCGAATCCTAAACTGACAAGGAAATGTTATCATCTTTCTTTAATCTCTAAATATTGAAAATGTTTAACAATCAGTGTGGCACAGATTTCACCCAATCTGCCTCTTAGAATGAATTAACTGGTAAAAAGAACTGGGCAGTGGACAGAGGACTTCCTTGGTCCAGACTAGAGAAGTTTTAGTGAGGTCAAAGCATTGCCATAGGGGAAGGGCAGAGAGACTAGACCTCAAGGAAAAGAGATTCTGGGCAGAAAGGTGGGCTTTGGGAATTCAGACCTGGTTCTGCCTGGTAGTCAAGTCACCAGGAATGGGCCAAAGTCAATGAAGCCCAAAGACAGCATGGAATCCAAGGGTATGGACTCAGAAGTCCAAAGAGCAGTCGATTTTCACTGGAACTCTTTTATTCCCAGATTTTTGAGGCCCTCTGTGAGGTTTCCTGCTTTTGCAGGGTAGAGCTACAAATTCCTTTTCTGAGAATGGGGTATAAAGCAGTCATTCTAGGGGCGCCTGGGTGGCGCAGTCGGTTAAGCGTCCGACTTCAGCCAGGTCACGATCTCGCGGTCCGTGAGTTCGAGCCCCGCGTCGGGCTCTGGGCTGATGGCTCAGAGCCTGGAGCCTGCTTCCGATTCTGTGTCTCCCTCTCTCTCTGCCCCTCCCCCGTTCATGCTCTGTCTCTCTCTGTCCCAAAAATAAATAAACGTTGAAAAAAAAAAATTTAAAAAAAAATAAAAAAAAAAAAAGCAGTCATTCTAAATTTGACTCCTTTGACTGGTAGTTAGTCCTAAATTTTCCATAATACTTGCATTATAGAGGGTTTTGTGAAAAAAGAACAACCTGATTTTATGCTATTTTCATTAACAAAGGTCAAAGCATATATGTGTGTGTGTATACATACATATATATATATATATATATATATATATATATATTTGATTGATCTTGACTCTGTCACCTGAAGGTGACCTTGACCAAAACACTGTTCCAGAGATTCCAAGATCAGAGCATTAAAAATAATCAGAATTTTGCTGTTTGGAGATCTCTGCTTATTAACATATCAATGAGATGATTCGTGTATGAGGTTTGTTTAATCTTTTCCATTAATTTAATACATAATTTCTTGACTTTTAGAAACTGACTTAGACGAAAGAGATGAAAAGACCACCTTACCCACCACATACACCAACCAGGAAAATCAAAGAGTCTCAGATGGTAGGTATATCAATTGAAAAAAAAAATGTCCTTTTTATCCAAGGTTTAACACTAAATTTTGAAGAAAGGAATTTGATCATCAATTAACCATGAAGGGGAGGTAAGCCTTTCATCACCCTTATCCTATATTCAAAAATCAGATCATATTTAAAATCTATTAAAACCTGTGAAGGAAATTACCAGCGATTCATTGAGCACCATCTGTATGCTGGCCACTGTGAGAGACACTGGGGGACACAATAACAGAGTTATGGCCACACAAACACGTCTTGGGAAAGGAGCCATAAGAATATTAAAAAGTAAATGCAAAGATGCACAATGAATTAAAAAGCTCAATAAAGCAAAGCAAGACAGGTCAAAAGTAAAGAGAGTACATAATAACTAATCTGGAAACTCACAAGGAAACGAGAGGTCCTTGTAATATATGGAAGAAGTTTAGTCATATCTTCAAATTTAGTTGGGACTTACAGTAGCTAAAAATAACCAAATGGTCATACATTTAGTTAGAAACTGTGCTAGTTCTGTCACACATGGTGAAAATATTCTAGAGATTATTGTACAACAATGTGTACCTGGTTGATATGCTCGTGTACGCTGAACAACATGTTAAAAAGGTAGATTTCACGTTACATGTTTTTAGCATAATAAAAAAAGAAGAAAGAAAGAAATACTAGGTTCTAGAGACATGAACATAAATCAAATGTTGTTCTTGCTCTCAAAGTGCTCACCATCTAGCGTGGGAAACAGCAAAGCTGACTTAAAACTACCCAATTGAGGGGCACCTGGGTGGCTCAGTTGGTTAAGCGTCCACCTTCTGCTCAGGTCATGATCTATATAGCTCGTGAGTTCGAGCCCCACGTCGGGCTCTGTGCTGACAGCTCAGAGCCTGGAGCCTGCTTGGGATTCTGTGTCTCCCTCTCTCTCTGCCCCTCTCCTGCTCGCTCTCTCTCTCTCTCTCTCAAAAATAAATAAAATTTTTTTAAAAATTAAAAAAAAACTACCCAACTGAGAAGGCAGTGGTATGCAGAGAGAGGCCCAGGCATAATGGAACCACATTGGGGGTCTCCTGACATAGACAGGAGAGTTAGCAAAGGCTTTCAAGAAGAAACAAAATGGGAGTGGAGTCTAGAAGGATGAGTAGGAATTACTCATGTCATGTAGTGAAAAAGAAGCATGCTCAGAGGAAGAGTAGAAGAGGCTGTGGGAGGTGCACCACCAGAAGGAGACACATGAGCCAAGGAGACATGTCAGGTGACCAAGGCATGACCAGAAGTGTGAACCTGAGGCAGTGTGGAATTGTATTCAGAAGACATTAAATAGAGTAGCTGGGCTAGAGCAGAGGGTCCCAAGAGGATGAATGGAACTGGAAAAGGTGGATGGAGGACATCTCCAGTTTGGCTGAATGGTTGGCTGAGAGCTCAGCAAAACAGCCGGTGGATGGCCAGACAAATCACGGAATGGGTGGGTCAGGCTTAGAGAACTAGTGTGGCTTTATCATCGGCCCCTAGAGGATGATCACGCAGCCCAAGTCAGTGTCCGCAGGACTGTGCTGAGCTCAGTCCCAGACAGAATAGGTACTTTAAGAGGCCCAGGGAGACAGTATCTGCAGGGATCAGAGTGTCAGCACTATTGTTCCAGTGAGCCTGCTGGTGCTAAGCAGTACTCAGGAAAGGAGTGAGGTCTCCAAGGCCCTTGTGAGGGAAATGAGAAAAACTGGAAGACCTGTCATGATGGAGGTGACTGGCAGCTTTCCAGAACAGATGGAGGAAAGCCAAATTGTAGAGGATCTACTCCTGAGTTTCGACATCAGAACAATCTAAGTGGTTAATTAAAATGGTAGATTCTTAGGGGGCACCTGGGGGGTTCAGTCAGTTAATCAAGCATCCAACTCTTGATTTCAGCTCGGGTCATGATCTCAAGTTCATGAGTTTGAGCCCTGAATTGGGGTCTGCACTGGCAGTGAGGAGCCTGCTTGGGATTCTTTCTCTCCTCTTGCTGCCCCTCCCCTGCGCTTGCTCACTCACTCTCTCTCTCTCTCTCAAAAAATAAACAAACTAAAAAAATTTCTTAATGGTAGATTCTTAGACCCTCTACTAAGTCATAATCTTACGTAGACTGAAGAATGTTAGTGGTGATAACATAAAGAAAATGGGGTTGATCTCAGGTTGTTTCAGGGCTAGCTGTTGAATGAGCATCAAGAATCAAATATCACTTGATAGAGCTTTCCAGTGTGAGTTCGGTGAGTTGTCAAAAAATTTTGTGGGTGACAAAATCAGTATAACAACTGGCATTTTTTCCCTGAATTGGAATAAAATTAATAAGTAAAGAGCAGTGAGAAGACCAGAATTTTCTTCCCGGTGCACTTGAATAGAATAGAAAAACAAAGATGAGTAGTAAAGATTAGAAAAGGGTAAGTACTGTTTCCTGTAACTTTTTTGTTTTATTATATGCACACAAGTGCACGTACTGGACTATAATGTAAAATACATTTTTCACTGTAAGTCCTGGTCAACAAAGATGGAAAAACACTGACCTAGAACATTTCAGAGGTTGTTATAGTCTACAGCCAATATGTTTTATTTAATTTTGGTTTCAGAATACAAAGATAGAATGTATTCTGGTCTAATCCAAGATGAGGAAAAAGATCTAGTTATGCCAGACAGTAAGTCAGTCGAGTAAGAAACAATCTCTGTAGTGCTAATGGTCATGACTCACATTGTCCAGTCTTAGACAATAACGTTGCAGTCAGAAGAACATAGTCCAGCTCTTGAGATGCCGTATGAAAGTGATCTGGCATCTGGCAGCTCCTAAAGAGCAAGGCTTTCAGAGAAACTTGGAATGGAAGAAACAACATAGGAGAAAATGAGACGATCTGCAAAAATCAATGTGTTTTAGATACTAAAATCTCTGTTCTTTTCATTCTCTATTTACTATGGTGGGTTTTTCAGATGTGACGCCTCTAACCATCTCTGAAAAGCCATACAGTCAAGCACCCATAAATGGTCGGTGGGAAACAAAACATTAACTAGTCTGTTTCTTATTCTATAAGTAGAACTGGGTAGAAGAGATCAAGTTTCCCCCAGATACAGTTCTTTTCAAACCCTTTCCCCATCCCACATCCCCAGGTCCTCAACTTTGCTCACTGAGGCTTCTGGAACCTACCTTAATACATTTATAACCAGGGCTGTGTCAATGACAACTGAATCATTCCCTTAGAATGAATATGTAAGGAAATGGACACAGATAGATCTGTGAGTCCAGATTTTCAAAGTCTATAACCTAGTTGTCACGGTATTGTACGAAAACAAGGCTGATGCAGACTTCTTTGTGGTTGACCAGTCAGGATATTCACCCACGCCTCCACACTTTTATTTAAATGTCCAATAAAATGAACAAATCAATTGTACCTTCCATTCTGAAAATGTACAGTCTGATGGGCTTTGAAGTGGGGCTCACCACAGGGAATTGGAATTGGTGCATAGATGAGAAGCAGGGCCAAGAGAATAAATGGAACTGACAACATAGCTGCAAACAAAATCGAGAATGAGAAGCAAAGGAGCCAAGGGACACTGCACATAGAAATAGATTGAGGTGAGGAGGGAGGCCAGAATTTAGTTTTGCTGTATAAAAATACCTAGCAATGGTCTCGTGGTTCAATGTCCCTCCTAGATAGAATCCCTCTCACACACACACATGCTCCCTCAATTGAATCAGATGGAATACAGGAATCCAGGGAACAGAAGAAAGAGGAGAGCAACAAAAGCTAATACAAATATAGGTTATTAATAGATTTTTAAATAGTTATACCTTTTACCCTCTTCCTTTTACAGGTTCTGAAGGGAAAACTATGGAAGAGCAATAGAGCATATTAGACCAACTATAAAGTTCTTTAGTAATGTAATAAATACGGAAAGACCCATGAACGTCTGTATTTAGGGAAGAATAATTTGAAAAGATTGGCTTTCATCTTAGATGATGTTATGCTAGACAACGACAGTGACAGCACACACCCACGAAAAAGTGAGTCCAGTCATTTTGTGTTACCCGAATCCACCCATAGGTTTCCTTACTGTCCCATTTTCTCATACAGTTCGGTGTCAGTTGCTATTTTGTAAACCACATTAAAATACAGTTGTCAGTCATTGCATCCTTGCCCATATATCCTTCTAGGAGAATCTGCTTCCTCCCACAGGCCACACCTAAGGCATGGACATAAGCATCCATGTTTGCTCAGCTGGTCTCACCACCTTTGGCTTCATCTGATTGTACCAGAATAAACATACTTTACTCAGAGAGAACCAACTAGATTTTTTCTCTCTGTGTCCAAAAATTTGCACTGAGAAAAATGGATAAGTAACTTGGTGTCTGGATGGTGGTAATGACAATAAACTAGAGAAGGCCACACATTTCTGCTGTGAGGTCTTCAGAGCTAGTCAGGTTCACCACCTTCATTAGGTCTGGCTGTGTATCCTTTCTCCTTGGGTTTGCTTGGGATAATTATATTTACAATAAATCGCACTTTTACTTTAGCTTAGATTGAATGGGTTTCTGTTTCTTGACACTGAAAATAAATAGAATGTTGAAAGGAAAGCCTAATATTTTTACCATATAATTGCATGGTTTAAGTAAAAATTACAGTCTTTATTAAAGCAGTAGTAGTCAAACCAATATGCTCATATATTTTCAAGCTAATAGAACCCTTTACAAATGCCAATTAGGAGCTTTTGAAAGCCCAGGAGTCATGTTAGAAACTGCTGATATCTGTGCTTTCCGTGTAGTTTCAATAGATCTTACAGTACAAATTACTTTCTGAAAATTCAGGGAAATTTTGGATACTTCTTCATTGCTTCTACACCCTTATGATTCAAGGCTGTGACCAACTTCAGCTTGTTTCCAAAGTCAGCACCTCATTTGATGTTATTGTAAAGAAAACTTAATGTCTGTCAACGTTGACATTGGGTGAGGTGTCGTTCCCTGATCCTACCATTTCCCCTGCCTCTCCTTGTGCTATTCTCAACCGAAGCAGTGTGACCACAAAGAACAATAACTGGATGGGAAGTCACGTGGTGCTCTACGCATCACGAGGCCGGTATGTGGCGGCTATTCCTCAATATACAGGGCTTCTTTATGGGAAAACCACACTAGATTGGAAAATGTGGCTCAGACCAAGAAACCTAAGTAAGGCTTCCTATTCCATTCTCCTTGAATCAGGTATGCTAGTCACTTATCAACAGGAACCAGCCAGAAAACCTGGAATAGAGAATATAACCATGAAGATCCATCACCTTTCAAGGCAGTGGTCCTGCCCCTTAGTGATAGGCTTTCCAGTGGGTGAAGCCCTGACCATTCAGATATTCAGCTGCTGCTCTAATAGGTGGACATCTACAAGGGGCTATAGAGAGACAGGGCACAGTTTCTCCTTTTTAGAGATGCTGTAGGACACATCCAGTCCCATCTCCAGCAGGCTATTCTTTCTAGCATGAACATAAGCTATTATATGTTTGAAACACTATAGGATGACCAGGATATTCTAGGATAGGCTCCCATCGGAGCACAGACCAAAGTGATATTAATCATTACACATAGTATCACACATTTGTCCCAGATTGATAGAAGATATGGAATTACACCAGAAGGAAAATATTAGCGTTTGCTATTTGTTTGACAATAATGCCGGGACCATTCCGAAAACATCTCTCAGAGAGTTTTGTTTTGTTTCAGCTAAGGCACTAGCTGTCACAGTAGCCTGATAGGTATGGTCGACCAACTTGGGAAATCTCAAGTCTGGTTTTCCCATTAGAAGTAACTTTAATAGGAGGTTATAAAAATGATTTCTCTATGTTATTACAACTGTCCTGATAAAGTCATGTGGGAGAAATATTCAGTAGAAAATTTAGAATATTACTCGAACAGAGGCATTATGTGAATAAAGTAATTATTGGTCCCAGAAATATAGGTTAAGTGTATATGTTCTTATAACTACAGCAAGCACTGTTACTTGCTCCCCCTACAGCCCTGTCCCCATTACCTTGACTAACAGAACTCCAATTTAATTGGGATGTACAAAGGCCCAACCCTAGGGATGCATCTTGCTAGATGTCATCTACTCTCACGTCCTGGTGATTGGTCCGGGGGCAGGCATGGGATCCAGTTTTGTGCATTGACACAATAAGAAGTCTTCTGGAGGTGTGTGGGAGGCAGACAGGGTTGGAGATGAATAAACGGCATATGGAAAGAAAGCACTTGGGCTTCCACCTACTTCCTTCCTGCTTAAAAATTTGCTCTTCTATCAGGATAGAATGCTTGCAGCTTGGGCAGCCATTTTGTGGCCATGAGGAGACACATCACCAGTATGGTGCCACCAGGAAGGTGGTTGTATGGAAAGAGAAAAAGCCTGGCACCTGGGACTGAGACCTTGATGAATTAAAAGAGCCTCTGAACCAACTCTGGGCCAACTTCAGAATTTCTGTCAAATGAACAATGAACAACTTTATGGCTTAGGCCCCTGTTAGTTGTTAGCCAATGAATATATACATATATATATGACCATATACACTTACGGCCAACAGCTATGTAACCTGATAGAGAAATATCTTTCAATTGACTATTTGTCTCAGAGGAACAAATAAGAAATGGATTTATATAATTTAAACAACTGACTTCTCCCACTCAGCCAAGCTCAAAACCTTTATTGACTCCTATATTTGTAATATTCTTCCTAATCCCAGTTAGTAAATGCCTCGTTTGGTCCTAGACCTGTGTTTTCCAACATTAGCATGTATCATAATCATCTTTTTAAACAGATTGCTGGGCTTTACCTCCAGAGTCTCTGATTCAGTAGGTCTCAGGTAGAGCCTAAGAATTTGCATTTTTAGCAAATTCTTAGGTGATGCTGCTGATCTGGGGAAGCACACTTGGACGGACACTGCCTAGCCTACAGACAGTCACATCCTAAGTCAGCCATATCCCCAGTTCCCTCCACTCACCTACACCCCAGACAGTTGAGTCTGAATTTCATTTTCTGACCACAGGATTCCTCTCCATACTCACCGGTAAATTGTTCTAGGTCTCCTTGATGCTCTCCAAACTGGTCCGCCACGATCCTGTGAGCCTTAGGCTTCTGGCCTGCCTGCTTTTACTTATACCATTTGCCCTGCCTGGAGTGTCCCCAAACCTGACCTCATTGAAGCCTCTTTGGGTCTCACACAGTGGGTGGCCTTCCCTCTCTTGACCAAATCCTTCTTTCTTTCTTTTTATCTCGGAGAGAAAAAAATTGTGGGACTTCAACACCTAGAAAGAGGTTAAAGAGCCTTTTTCCTCCCTCTGTACTCCCTACCAGGTACAAGAGGGGGATAACATCCCACATAACTGTCATTTGCTCCTTTGCTGGCGTTAACACGAACATGTTTAACTCTAAAATTGCCTTGGCCCAGAGCCCAACGTTCACTCATTCTGCAGAGGACACAGAAACGTTATTCAGGCTTATGGCTGAGCTACTGGAAGCTAAACCAGTAACCCTCCCAGGAGTAAGTGCTTGCTGCATCCTTCACATTAATTTCCTCTGGGCAGAAACTATGAGCCCACGGACACATCTGACCACCACTTTCTCCCTTCACTGGTACAAAGAAGAGTGATTTCTATACAAAGGGTCCATAAGCAAGGTTTTTGCAGAATGCACGCAGTCTCCTCCCTTCTCACAGGTGTACTACCTATCCCCGGGACAGTGGCCACAAACTGGAATGTGTCTTGCTCAAGAACAACATGCAACGGTCACACTCAAGTAATGCTACCAGGCAAGTTTTCATCCTCGGTGCCCAACAACTACCCATTGTGAGCTCTCAGTCCCTGTGCTGACTTGACCTATCAGCGGTATCTGACATGGTTGATAATTTACCTCTCTCTGGTACCTTTCACTTGCCTTCAGGGCATGACTCTCTCTTGGCTTTCTTCCTATGTAATCTCCATGAAGCGCCTCACTTTTTCCTCAGTATCCTTTGCTGACTCTTCCTCTTATCCCTTCACAAGGGTGGAGAGACTCTGAGGACCTGCCCTCGGTTGTCTTCTCTCTACCTACACTCATCTATTAGTGATCCTAACCAGTCCCATGACTTTACAAGCCATCTATATGTAAGTAATTCCCAAGACTGTATCAGCAGGGTGTCATTGTTTCCAAACCTCAGGTTCATCTATGCTGCTTAATATTTCCAGTCAAACGGCTAATCGGCAAAGAAACTATCAAGTCCCAAATATGTTGGGGCGGGGCCCCGGGCTCTGCGCTCTTCCAGAGCCCTTTCTCCACTGTGGCGTGGCCCTGTCCAAGAAAGGGAAGGGGAAGCCACCGAACGTGTCCCCGGCGGAGGTCCAACCCAAAGACTGGCCCGTCCTCTGCAGGCCCAAGTGTCGGGGCAGTCCGCCTCCACGTTTACCCGAGCCCAGCCAACTCGGTCACAGTTGAAGTTCCTGGTGCCCGTGTTGGACTCGCGACCGCGTCCCCACGCATCACACCTTCGTTAGCCGGGCAGGCCCTGGTGACAGGTCGCGCACAGCGCAGCGCGGGAAGACCTTCTCGGCGAGCGCTCTTCAGGTTCACCAGCGGACGCACACCGGGGAGAAGCCTTTCGTGTGGAACATTCGCGGGCGATCTTGTACCATCAAAGGCAACCTGAAGGTGCACATAGGACGCATGGGGCCAACAGCAGCTCGGCACGCCCCGGGGGGAAGGAGGCTGGCCATCCAGGACACCCGGCCTCTGTTAGGAACTGATGAGAAGAGAGTCCCCGAGAGGTTTCCCAAGGAAACCCTGGCCCCCGCATGGAACGTGGGCCCTGTCGTCTGGAGCCAGTACAGCACCGTGCTCGGGGGAGGTCTGGCCGTGACGACCAATGAAATCTCTGTGATCCGGAGTGGTGGCATCCCGGCCCACAATGGGGCTTGCTGCCTTGGGGACAACACCAATGTCTCCACGATGGGTGGCTCCCAGTCGGCTATCAGCGTCCAAGTGGAAACCCCGGGCGCTGCGGACAGCCTTCCCAAACCCCAGTTCCCTCACTTTCGGAAGAAAACAGGATTGCAGGCCTCTATGCTCTAGGAGAACCCTTGTTGAAGCAGAAGGGCCGGGAGAATGACCCGGCTAGAACTGTACTTCCTTTTCCTTTTTATTTTTCCTTTTTAAAAGAACCCATCCCTTCCTGTGTGTTTTCTTACTGATGTGCAAATGATGTTTTTACAGTTGCGATCACAGCCTCAGGCAAGGCTTACAATCAAATGTTATGTTGCTTGGCAAAATAAAATAAAATAAAATAAAATAAAATAAAATTGAAAAAATTGAAAAAATAAAAAAAATTGGAAAAATATTGAAAAACATACAAAAAAATAACACCCCAAAATGAAAAAATACAAACCACAACAAAAACAGACTAGATTTTTTTTTTTTTTTTTTTTTTTTTTGGAAAGAAGCAGGTCTTGCAAAGTAGCTTTGTTACTTTTAACAAACTGTATGCATAAAAACCTTTGTACAACCTAGAGCAACTGTTTCCAAAGACTGTTCCCTTATTTCAAGCTGGAACTTACTGACCCAGAGTGGAAAAGACAACTGTTAGCCTAATTGGGGGCTGGGGATGGGGGGGGTACTATATACTTCCCTGGTGACTGACTATATGCGCATCCATGGACAAGATCGGTCATCTTTAGAGTCTTTTTTTATATAACCCCCAACACTGCACCCATCTTTTTTTTTTTTTTTAACTAAGGTGGTAGAATTTCAAAATTCCTTCAACCTTGGAACCTTAAATAGGATGATTTAAAATTTTTCTAAGTTTATTTATTTTTGAGAGAGACAGAGACAGCGTGAGCGGGCAGAGAGAGAGAGGGAGAGAGAGAATCCCAAGCAGGCTCTGCACTGTCAGCATGGAGCCCGATGTGGGGCTTGAACTCACAAACCATGAGATCATGACCTGAGCTGAAACCAAGAGTCAGATGCTTCACCGACTGAGCCACCCAAATGCCCCTGGCCTGATTTTAGTCCTTAGGGAGTCAGTGTGTGTTGCTGCTTTATCGAAATACAGTTCAGTTGGAGCCCCAAACATACTTCCTATGCTTTCCAGATGCTTCCTTCCTGAGCCACCAGAAGAGGACCCTCAGCTGACTTAATTTGGTTCACGTGTGCCTACCCTGTTGAAAAACTGGGTTTTCATTCTTGAAGAAACTCATGGGAAGGCATGTTTCTTATAGGTTCACAGACTAATTTGCACGAAAATGTCCTTGGTACGACTTAAGCCAAGTAATTATGAAGATTGTTTTGAGTATTTCATGAAGGCTACGAAGTTGAAACAGGTAAGTCATGGGTGTGAAAGCTTTCATTGGTCTGCCTCGTTTATTTTTATTTTTGTAGCCATCATTTCTATTTTCCTATTTTATGACCGCTCAAGTGTTCTGACGCCTTGTCTTCAACCTGAGTTGGTGCGGTGGGAGTGACTGGACATTTAAGATATCTTTACGGGTCTTTGTTTTAAACTCCCCCCTTGCGTATATGTAATATGCAGCAAATGAGGACACATTGCTCTAGTGGATGAACAAGAGAGAAGAAAGAAACCTTAATTTCTGAGTGGAGAAGTCTCCTATGTGGAAAAGTAGATCAAGACTGTTATCAAAAGTTTGTCTTCGTTATTGCACTTTCTTACGATCCCCCCCCCAAATTTTTTTTGCCACATTGTGCCTTTCCTACTGGAATTGTAAATTGAATACAATTTTAGCACCTGCTTACACTGTGAAGTGGATATTGTCATATTGAATGTATGATCTATGGAGAAACCCCTGTAGTCTTACCTGCTGATGCTGTGTTGATGGAGGATACCTTTTGGATGGTTTTTTTCCCTTCCCTCCCCACCCCCCAGGATGTTTTTGATCCCTGTCTTCTAAATTCTGACAATATTCATTATTAATTTTTTGAAGTATGAAAGAAAAGGAAAACCAGTGAGTGTCTAAGGAGGTGGGAAGGTTACTACAAGGGTGACATTACCTCGGTAGAATCCACCACCAAAGCCTATGCTTCATCTTTGCAAGGTTAGAGGTATAGTTTGCAGGCACCAGTAGTGACCTTCACATAAGCGAGAACAAGACTGATGATGGAACAAGAATGCCACTTTATAAATCTTAGAGTCAAAATAGAACTACCAAGGATACCAGATGTCCGTAGCTCTGACAGTGAGTTCCCTTCCTGTGCAAGCTAGATGGAGGCAAGGTAACAATCCGAAGTCTTAGTCAGAACAAGGAAAAGGATTCAGATGTTTTGGAAATCGGATGGCCTGAAACTCTAACTTTCATCTCCATAAGAAAGCCATATACGATACAGGCTGGTTGAGATGGGCAGGGTGCCCTCTTTCTGCTTGGTGCCAGTCTCTCTTGATTTATTTTTTCTTGAGTGCTTATGATAGGTGATGCAGTGCGGGAAGCAAGCACTGAGGACACAAAGCATAATTCTGCTCCCAGTTCTGAGCTGAGGGGTTTCCTCAGCACAAAGCAAGACTCCTACTCCAGCTGGGTGTTCTACAATTTAGCTCAATTCTGACACTATCTACCTGGAGATAAGATCAGATCTCACAGGTGAAGAGCTGTCTTACAAGACTGCCCCCCCCCTCCGCCACCACCCCACTTAGGTACCAATCAAGTTGTCACCTGTGCTTCTGACCAACCAGCTTACAGATCAGAGGTCACAACAACCCTCTCCCTGGGTTCAATTAATTTGCTAGAGGGGCTCACAGAATTCAGAGAAACATTTTACCTACCAGATTACCAGTTTATTACAAAAGGATATGTAACTCAGGAGCCAGATGGAAGGGCAGGGTATGTGGAAAGGGCACCAAGCTTCTGCACTCTGTCCAGTGCACCACTCACCCCAGATCTCCACGTGTTCACCAATCCATGAGCTCTCCGAACCCCACCATGTTGGGATTTTCTGGAAGCTTCGTTGCATAGGAATGAGTGATTAAATCACTGGCCATTGGTGATTAATTCCATCTCTAGCTCCTCTCCCCCCCCCCAAACCAGGGGTAAAGACTTAAAATTTGGTTCCCCTGGCAACCAGTCCCCTCTTTTAGAAGGGGCCAATAATTGCCTTGTTTGCATAACAAAAGGTATGTTAACCCTCTCATCCCTTAGGAAATCTCAAGGGTTTTAACAGCTCTATATGCCAGGAAGACAAAGACCACATATATATTACTTATTATAAATCATAATGTCACACAGGGACAGACAAGAGAAAAGGGCTCTTGTTCCCACCTTTGAGGAGCTTGCTTTCTATTAGAGAAGAAAAATAATAAGCCAGTTAACCAGTTAATATAAAAAACCAAGATGACCACAGTTTGTGCTTGCTTATAAACTATGAATCAAGTAGAGTGATGTATTGAAGCCAGTTGAGATGGGGGGGGGAGGGGTCATGAAAGACCTCAGCGAAGCCTGAAGGATGAGTTTGCAGCCTGTGATCAGTGTCTCCCCTTCTACCCACCCCCACCCATCTCTGGAAAACACCATTCTACTCTCTGTAACTATGAGGTCAACTTTTCTTCTTGTTTTTCAAAAAAGCCCGCATGTAAGTGAGATTGGGTGGTATTTGTCTTTGTGCCTGGCTTACCTCACTTAGCACAATATCCTCCAAGTTCATCCTTCTCGTCGCAAAGGGCAGGATTTCCTTCTTTTTGAAGGCTGAATAAAACTCTATTGTATATACATACCACAAAGTCTTTACTCATTCATCCACTAATCAACACTTAGGTTGTTTCTATATCTTGGTGACTGTGAGTAATGCTGCAGTGAACATATGAGTGCAGATATCTCTTTGAGATACTGATTTTATTTCCTCTGGGTATATACCCAGAAGTAGGATTGCCGGATCATATGGCAGATCTATTTTTAATGTTTCTGAGAGATCTCCGTATTGTTTTCCGTAATGGCAGTACCAATTCACATCCCTACCAACGGCACACAAAGTGTTCCCTTTTCTCCATTCTAATCTGAGTCGATTTTCATAACAATTTTTCCTTGAAGTTGTTCATGCGTATGTAAATATGTGTACAAAGCCATCCTGTGATTTACGTAAGGGACTACGTACACATGTTAGGGTGCAAGGTGTCAAGCCCCTTCTTTCTCTCTTGGGAGTTAGAGTCTTCGCATGTATGTGCAAAAAGCTGTCAGATAGAGGGTGAACAGAACCCTGGCTGCCTCAAAAATCAGTCCCCGTGCGCAATAAGCAATGGTCACCCAGTCTCTGGTCGGTGTGCAGCCTGCTATGTCCAAACCAGGGCATGCTGGGATTGTGCGGGAAGTTTGAACCCTCTGCCTCCCTGCTTCCTCAGGGTGGCGCTGCTCTGTTTCAGGAGGCAAAGAATATCAATTATACATTATGATTTACGGGACCTACTGTCATATGCCAGCGAAAAATGCCCCCTCGCTGAGGATCTATGGAGTAGTACAATCACAGTAACTGGCTTTGATTTATAACCCAAAACATCCTATGAAAAAGAAAAAAATCTTACTGTGACCAAGTCTACCTGAGCCTGAACCGGGAGGTGCAACAGTTAACTAAACCTTTCCAGAAGTAAGTGAAACCAAAACAGTCCTGGGAGCCCTCAGCCTGTCCCAAACCAGCCAGCCTTGCAGCTCAGACTATCAGTTGCTCATGCTCACGTGCTTACGTTACTTTCCGACAAACCGTGGTTCATTTGTATGTACTTAAATACTTGTCTGTTCAATGATGTCATTTTGACTGGAACTTTGGACATTTTTTTGTTGTTGGTGGTGGCGCTACGATTCTTGAGCCACATAATTAATCAACACCAGAGGGCTGCTCAGATCTCAACAGTGCAGCGTTTAGTAAAACATCCCTCTATCACCAATACCTCTGATACTATATTCCTCGATCCAGACATAGTGGAACATGAACCTCGTAAGTACGATTTCAGCTTTGAATCTACAACACGCAAAAGACAGAGATTTCACGTGAGAGAAACTTACTCTCTTCCCACATTGTCTTATCTGTTCCCAGAAAAATCAATGTAATTTATCTATGAAAAGGCAAATGGCGGGTTGATTTTTTCCCTCCTCTTGATCCACGTGAGCCCCATTGTTAATCAGTTTTTCATTCTTTATTTTTTTAAACACAGAGTCAATTTTATTCTTTTTTTTAATGTTCATTTATTTTTGAGGGAGAGAGAGAGAGAAGGAGGGAGAGAGCATGAGTGAGGGAGGGGTAGAGAGAGAGGGAGACAGAGAATCTCTGACAGTGCAGAGCCTGATGCGGGGCTCATATTCCTGAACCAAATCGTGAGATCATGACCTGAGCCAAAGTTGGAGGCTTAACCAACTGAGCCACCCAGGCGCCCCCATTTTTCATTCTTTAAAACGTCCCAAGTTTGAGTTTAAGAAACCAATAGTGTGACACTAATACTTTTCAAAAAGACAGGAATACATTGACTATCCTTGGATATCACACTTTTGAAAACTGATTTTTACAATGAGATATTCTGGAGTGGATTCATGACCACTTGTCATAATTGTTTTGAGTGCCTCGGTTGGGACCATGGACTCCCAGACATTCTGGCTCTTCAGGGCAGAGAAGTAATATACTCATAAAGTAATATACCCATGCTTTGGGTTCTAACCCTTTTGAAAGGCATGTTAAAATCAGCTCTTTATTTCCCCGGCAGTCTGAAAACATTAGTAAAGTTCTAATATTTGGTTCCTGAGACGTCATTTTTTAAAAATTTATAAAATCGTGTTAGGATTCCAACAGGTTTATTTTTCATCTGAATTTCTTAAAAAGTAAAGACATTTTCAGGTGCTACTCAAAACTTCAGAGGAAATGTGTACTTGTGACAAATCATTCCCATTTTGAAGACCTGCGTTATATTTGGTGACTTTTAAACTGTGTAGCAATACCTCTGAATTTATAAAAGAGTTAATCAAATGAATTAGATTTCATTCCCAGGTCACTCTTATCTGGGATGGCCAGTAAGGTGGCCATTAGCTGGGATGTGGAGGCTTTTTTACCGGTTCATAATCTCTACGGCAACCCCTGCTCTCCATAGCACCCAGAAGACGCTTTACTTGCCTCTCCTACGCATGAAAGTAATGCAGAAATAGCCATTGAAACAGAGATGTAGGAGTAGCCTTAAATTATTCAAGATCTTTATTACTAATGAATGCACTCTGTGAGGCCTTAAAAAGGGTGCAACCTCAATGTCATTGTTTTACAGGCAATTGCTGCGCAGTCAGAACAAGACATCAGCTCTCCGTAGGAATGCCACGTCTGGAAATCTGTTATGACTCAGCTTTTCCCTCTTTCAAAACTGCCGAGTAACCTATACGGACTGTTTGCTAAACTGCTTCTTCCATAAAGTCCGAAAGGTAAGGAGCTGACGGGAAGGTGGATCAATTTCATCTCCAGCTGTACTGTTGATGGTACAGGAGGCTGAAGCCTTCTCACCTACCTGGGGGTTTTAGGAAGAGCTCAAGGGAGCAGTTGTATGCCCCCAAGGAGTTCTAATCTGATTGCCCTTGCTAGAACTTTTCAAAACAAATCTTACTTGAATATATTTGGAACTTTCCTAGTTTGGGGCAAGTCAGGGATGATCACTATCGCTGTCATTTTAAATAACTTATGCAATCAATTTTTGTTTGCAAAACTGTGCCATTAAATAACTCATTCATTAGAAGAGGAGGAAAGTGCTATTTAAATTTAATTGTCATGCAACTTTAAATTCTTTTTTATGTTTATTTATTTTTGAGACAGAGACAGAGCCTATGTAAGTGGGGGAGGGTCAGAGAGAGAGAGGGAGACACAGAATCCAAAGCAGGCTCCAGGCTCTGAGCCATCAGCACAGATCCAACACGGGGCTCAAACCCACGAACCGGGAGATCATGACCTGAGCCAAAGTGGGACGCTCAACCAACTGAGCCACCCAGGCACCCCAATTGTCATGTAACTTTAAAAAACAGTTCTCAACTGCTTATGTTAAAAAATGGGTTTTTGGGGAGCCTGGGTGGCTCAGTCGGTTAGGCGGCCGACTTCGGCTCAGGTCATGATCTTGCGGTCCGTAAGTTCGAGCCCCGCGTCGGGCTCTGTGCTGACAGCTCAGAGCCTGGAGCCTGTTTCAGATTCTGTGTCTGCCTCTCTCTGACCCTCCCCCGTTCATGCTCTGTCTCTCTCTGTCTCAAAAATAAATAAAAGTTAAAAAAAATTTTTTTTTTAAAATGGGTTTTTTTCTTAGAACTGTGTAAGGTTTCTTATAGCATAATCCATTAACCTATTCTTTTTGTTGTAAGTTCAAAGATATAGATATATATATATATATGTATATTTATATTTATATGTAGTCTGAACAATAGTTGCAACATGAAACAGCAGGTAGCTAATTGACTACTCTCTTTAAAATAAAACATCAATTGAAATCTGTGTTCAATACTCATATATGCATATTTGTGATAAGGTGTTCAAATGGATAGTATTTGTCAGAAATTTAATACATCGATTATTTAGTATAGAACTGCTAGAAGCTTAAGCATTGAGAGCTTCAAATTTTGTCCTTAAAAATTCAAGTAAATTTGCATTTTCTTGAAATGAGAATCTAGTCTCCTGCTAAAATTATAATGCCTCAAAAGTTCTAAGTATTCACATATTAGTCTCAGAAGCTGTTCTCAATTTCTGAGGTACAGCTCCGAATCCCTACAGACGTGGCCAGTATAAGAAGCCTCTACCCCTATAGTCCTTATTTTTATTCTCCAAGGAGAGTACACAGGCTCTCTGAACACCTTTTACTCATTGCTTCACAGGGGAAATGGCTTTGCTCAGCGGTCTTTTTGTTTTTCCCCCCTTTCCCCTTCCACTGCGAAACCTTTCTGCTTAAAATACGGATTTATTTCCAGTTCCAGGGGTCCTCTTACCAACTGCCATTCTAAGAAATTCCTGAAATGGATCCAGATAAACAAGGTGAGTACTATTGTCGAGGTTCTGAGCACAGTCTGTAAAAAAAAAATTAGGCACAGATGCTGTATTTTCAGACCTCTGAGTTACAGAACAGTAGACGTTTGGCATCTGGCTGAAAAAGAAACTAGTGGGTGATTGAAAAGATATTCTTTCTTTTTTTTTTTCAAACAGAAATTCATAACGTATGGAAGAGAGTTTAGTCTCTTGTCCCCAAAGCACCAAAAGTAATTTAACAAAAGATTTGTTCTCCATATAATTACACTTTAAATTGCTATTCACATATAGCTTGTCTTATGTTTGTATATTTTCTTGTTTACTGTTAAAATGACATCCTTGTACCTATTTTAATGTCAGGGGTAAGTTCACAGTATTATGGGGGCCCAAAGTTGGGGGAAAGGTCTCACAGCTGTCACTATATAAATATTTGATAAATGGGTATGGGGACACCAGTGACCCTTTCTACCAATATTTCTGAATGCCAAGGTAGGCCCAGGACTGGCTTGTGACATTTTTATTGCTGAATCGAGTTTCAGCCCTATTCTGCTACCTGAAATGTAGAGTGTTAACTTCACTTGCTTTACGTAAACTTCGGTCATATCTCAAGTGATTTATCTAAAACGACATATGGATGAGTCAAATCATCTTTGGGGTCCCCAAATCGAAGCCCTCATTGTAATAAGCTTCATACGAAGAGGTAGATAACCCGTTCAAAGCCCGACGTTCTCTCCCTAAAGGGATGCCTCCCGAGTTTAGTGTCACCAGAATCCCCTGGAGCCTTTGTTAAAGTGCCACGCTCCACCCCCAGAGTTTGTGACTCAGTAGGTCTGGGCTGGGGTCTGAGAACACGCGTGTCTAACAGGCTCCCAGGCGGAAGCTGCTTGCTGGAAGCCCTGAGGACCACCGGCCAAAAATCTCTCTTTCTGGATCACCGCACTAGAGATGATGCACAGCTGAAAGATAGGTTTTTGCATTCTGTCTCAGCAGACACATTGATGTGCTGACACGTATTGATCTGGCTAAGCAAAAATAAGAATCGTTTAAAGCAACACGTGTTTCCCAAATTGCTTCCATGAACAAGACCATATGTAGCTTGTATTATTATTTCTTTAAGCATCTACAACTACTCTCTTCATAGCTTTGAGCCTGAGACGTCAAGCGATTTCTTCCTTTCTTGAGTTTTCTCCCACCAGCAGGAAAGCCAAAAAAAAAAAAAAAAAAAGCCTTTAGGAAGCAGAGCTGGTAGTGAATCACCTGGGATACTCATTCATTTGCCACGCTGTATTCTGTCACAGCTTGCCGCGCTGTGCTGCATAACTTCATCAGAGGACACTGCAAAATGCAATCTGACAGGAGTGCGCTGGGCCAGATGGTAGGGCAGCTATAGAATCGCTCTTGCACCCATGACAGCATCTGGGAACCCGCAGAGCCCCTAGTTTGCTGATTTTCGATATTCCCTTGTTGCATCGGAGTGGAGCCAGGGCACAAAAACTGGCCAGTTTCCAGAAGGAAAGACAATGTTGGGCGTTACATTTTTGTAAAACTATTTCCACACCGTGATGGCTGCTCTCAGTTTGTTTTCCTTCTCCAGATTATAGGGCAGAGGGGTTTCTGACTTCTCCATACTCCAACACTGGACTCATCTGAAAACTGGAAAACATTTTCCAAACATAGGGAAATATTAAATAACAAAAGATTTAGCACAAATTGTAGCTTCTTTGATATCGTTGCATCTGTTCAAAAAAGGGGCGGGCGGAGGGAGATGTGGAGAGTTCATAGGATTGCTTGTGTAATGACGTTTTAAGGCACATTTACCTGAGGTAAATGGCTTCCGCTCGTGATCGTATATCGATCACTGAATTCGTGTACGTTCCAGGAGAGGCTTTTGGTGGCTCTAACCCCCGAAGGGTGGATCTGACCTCGTTCAGCACCATAAGCCCCTCAGTGGTTTAGCATAGTGCCTGGCACTCCGTATCCATATATGCAACAGCTAGAACTTTCCCCCCACAACCCTCCAGGGCACGAAACATTATCTTCTCAACCAAAACCAGGGCATTGTAGCTTGGTAGGCAGTTCAGATCCAGTTAAGTTTGGGAAGGAGCCATGCCTTAAAGACAGACAAAAACTTCTAAGCTTCTTATGCTGAACATCCCATCCGAAGTATTCAGAATTTCTTGTACAGGAATGAGCCTCTCGCCCTCTTCGGGAAAAAGAGAACCGTAAGTAGAGCAACCGTGAAATCAAGATTGGTTCTCAAGGCAAGGCAGAGTCCGGAACGTGTGTATGGGCCAAGGAGGAAGAGTTAGGAGAGAGGATGAAGTAGAGAATTCAGGAAGTGAGGGATCCAGGTGGTGTTTGGTTTAACAAAGTCCGTCTCCAAGGGAACTTGTTCCTCCGGCCACCCAGCACCCATTCGGCTTTCTTCTGGTGAACGAATGCCCCTACTCTGCTTTAGAAGAACAACTTGCCCTTGATCTTGGACCGTGAAATGATATACGTGTAGATTCAAACTCTCCCGTTTCCATGGGTGGCTTTGGTTCTTTAATGGACCTTTCATACGAAGGCCTGAGTGGGCTGACTTCAGGGTGGCCCCTTCAACACAAAGAAGCCGTTAAATCTTCCGAAAAGAGTTTACACCTGGGAACACACACCGGAATGGACGTGGAGACATTGCCTTTTCATCCTTTAAGTCCTTCCACTTCTGCAAGAATAAGGAGAAATTTAATATCACCCTAAATTGTCCTGCCACATATGTTTGAATCGATGAAATCCATGGAATGGGCCCTTGTTTTGTTTGCTCCGGGGCCTACCTAGCAGGGGCCAGCGAGCTGCCTGTTTCTATCACAATCACGCCTTGAGCACACATACCTATTTATCTGCTGAAGAAAGTGAAGATCAAAACGTGGACTCATTCCTGCCCCCCCGCAAAAAAGGACTTAGTCGTGGCTCCACACCTTTCTCTTCTCCACCGCACTGTGAAATGGGTGTAGAAACACTCAATGCCTGGTAAGTGCTCAGAAATGTTAGCCATTGTTGCAGCGGTGTTAGGGGCGGTAACTCTCGAAAGAAGGTATATTAATGATTCTTCTCTGATTATAAAAAGGACATACGCTCTTTATAAGCAAATGGAGGTGATACCAACAAGTAGAAAGAAAATAACTACAGATACTAAGAATTCGAGAAACCAGAGATATCCTCTATGAACAATTTGGCAAACGCTCCTAGAAATTAAGCTCCACGGGACAAGGATTTGTATCTGTTTTGTTAATTGCCATAGTTCAGAGGCCTGGAATCGTGCTGGGGCCATACAGTAGGAGCGCAATAAACATTTGCTGAACAAATGAACGGATGGAGAGTTCTGTGTTGTTTTCATTTATAAATATATGTGTGTACATCTGACTACAATATATTAACAAAGTTGAGTTTATATTCTACACAGAGTTTTTTATCCTATTTGTTTCACTATTTGTTCCTTTTTATTTAAAATGTTTAGTGGACTCAGAGGGTACCCTCTAAGGTCACTTGCAGCCTAGGACATTTTTGTTGTTGTTGTTGTTCGCAGGTAGGAAAAAGAGCTCTAAGACTGTTTCCTCACCTGCAAAATAACAGAGCTACGTGATCTCTCAGATCCCCCTCTTGGATGTGGGGTTTATCTAACGAGATGGTCTTTTTATTCATGATATTTCATCTTTTCTTTACAGATGCTCTTAACAGTATTGAGAATTCCATTTACAGAACAGCCTTCAAATTACGATCAGTGCAAACTCTGTGCCAATGTAAGTACAGGCTCTCGTTAAAAACTCGAAATCATCTGATCCTGATGTGTGATGTGAAATTCCAAGGTAAAACAAGTACTCCCCCATGTGAGCGACTGCTGGATCCGGAAGGTGTGATCTGTGCATTCACCGCATTAGTAACAGAGAAGGTGGAGTGGGGGGGTGGGTGGGGGGGACACACCTTGCGTGTTCCACACGCGCATAGCTTCACCGACAGGAGACGATAATTCATGGATGAGGATTTCATTTTAATTTTTTTTAACTTGGTTTCTGGACATGTTTTTGCTTGTTTCCTTTTCAGGATAACAATAGTGACACAAAATGAAATTACAAAATAAGTTAGTTTGGAATCTCCGCTTGTAGATTTAAGCATGACAATTTTAAATTCCTTCTGCCACATAAGATTTGCACTTGAAATTGTACCTCTCTCCCTGAACGTGCAAAAGTATATTCAGATGAATAATCCTTGGGCCACAAATTTTAAAACTATCTCAAGAGTTCTCTGAGAACTGCTTTTTTTTTCTGTATTAAATTTGTATCTGCTTAATTGCTATGATTTTCTTTTCTTATATTGTCATCATAGGCAAACTAAGGTAAAATGTGGTAAACATGTTTATTTAGTAAAAATTCTCCAAAATGAAATAGACTGGGCTCTAGCTGTGAAAAATAACAGGAATTCAACATCTCTAATAAGTTCTGTATTTTGCATTATAAAATCTCTTCATAGGAAATAATTTAAGACATGTATCATTTTAGACCTAAATGAAGTTGTGTTACACGTATGACATTTCTCCTGAAGGCTGAAATTTTTTTAGGGGTTGCCTGGGTGGCTCAGTGGGTTAAGCAACTGACTTCGGCTTGGATCATGATCTCACGGTCCATGAGTTCGAGCCCCGCGCTGGGCTCTGTGCTGACAGCTCGGAGCCTGGAGCCTGCTTCGGGTTCTGTGTCTCCCTCTCTCTCTGCCCTTCCCCTGATCACACTCTGTCTCTCTCTGTCTCTCAAAAATAAATAAATGTTTTTTTTTTAATTTAATAAGTAAAAAAAAGAAATTTTTTCATAGTTTACCTTCTGCCTTACAAGTTCTAGAGACCAGTGGTTTTCAAATTATGCTTTCACAAAGTGCACATGGATGCTATTGAACACAGCAGGAAAGGAAGTGGGAAAGGGAAGTACAGGCAAGTGAGGGAAACGTAAAAGATCATCTCTTCAACCAGTACAACTCGTTGTCTCTATTTTCTCTACTATATTCTGTACAAGGGTCCTTTGAAGAAAGATTCTCAGCTTTTTAAACAGATTTTTTTTTTTTTTTTTACTTAGCAAGGCAGACAAACTCACTTGTAAGTATTATTCACTCTTCCAGGAATCAACAAAAGGCAAAATATGCTCACTGAAAGTTTACACTCAATTATGCTATTTTCCTGGGGAACTTCTCCATTAAAGAAAGTTAGCAGCGAATGTCTGTGTAAGCCCCCATCATCAACGCCTGAGTACGAACAAACAGCACAATTTGAGGATGTACCTTTTTGAACTTTTTATTACCCCTGGCATTAGAAACCGAGTATAAATAATACTCCTGGGAATATTAACAATACACAAAACCAGTATTTCAAAGTTCTGCCTAGAAGCGATATCCAAACAATAATCTGAAAACAAAAAAGTCCCCAAACCAGAGATAAAGCACGCGGTGAGCTGCAGACGGCGGGATCCCAGAGCATCACGCATAAATCTTGTGCGGAGACGAACGAACGCGCACCACCGTTATCTGTTTTGCTGTGATACCGAAGTCGTGGCAGGGGACAAGAACGCCTTGCGTACCGCATGCCAGGCCAAGGGGATGCGTCTTGCGATTGCGCAACGATAAAACGGTTTGCGTCCTCCACCACCTGCAGCCAGGGTTTTATTAAAGCCACATCCTGAAACCTACTCCTCACTTCTGCAGACTCTCTTTGAAAGCAGTATCAGAGAACAAATAAAAACTTTTATTATACTTGCTAGATTCCTTATCTGCGAGGCTGATTTACGAGGTAGAGAAAAGCGCAGGGTCTTATCATTTCACACACTGGATCATTTTCAATGCCAGCAGCTCTGGGTGCCACTGACATCATCTGTCAGATGGAGCAAGTGGGTGTTTATTAATTTTGTCTGTTATCCTCTGTCGGCAAGAAACCATAGGGTTAGCTCTGTTTCATTCTTCCTTGTATTCATTGCCTTGTAAAATTTTTAGGAGGTGGTAAAAAAAAAAAAACATAAGAAATAAACCATTATTTTTTGTAAGCAACTTTATTAAGTGCCTTCCCTAGATAATAATACCGATGGAAGAGAGATCAACAAAAAGAAATATTACCGAGGCAAGGAAGGGACTTGAAGAGTCTCATAATTCAGCAACTGCTCTTTATTATAAAGATCACGAGTTTTTTTTTTACCTTGGGCAATTGCATTTTAACACAATATTCCCTCTGCAGCAAAGGTGCAGACACGGAAAACTGTATTTGAACACAAAAGGTAAATTTACTCAATTCATTTAATAAAGAGTATAAAAATGTTTTCGCCACTTTTCAGCACAGTGCCCTAACTTCCTTGGAAGGCTGTTTTTCAAATTTCTCACGTTTTCCCCTTTCAACTTCATTCTATAAAGCAACATTCTAGAGGTTATGCTGGCAACAATCTAGTAACAATGCTGTACTAACAGATACGCTTTTCCAAAATCAAATCTACTATCAGAAGAATAGGGCCTGAATTCTACACAAGAGATATGCATCCAAATAGTGGTCGTATATAATTCCTTTTAAAGAAAAGAACTGCCAGGGCACCTGGGTGGCTCCGTCGGTTAAGCGGCCGACTTCGGCTCAGGTCATGATCTCGGGGTCTGTGAGTCTGAGCCCCGCGTCGGGCTCTGTGCTGACAGCTCAGAGCCTGGAGCCTGTTTCAGATTCTGTGTCTCCCTCTCTCTGACCCTCCCCCGTTCATGCTCTGTCTCTCTCTGTCTCAAAAATAAATAAACGTTAAAAAAAAAAAAAAGGAATGAGCTGCGATTTAAAAAGTCTTAATTAAATGCTAGATGACATTTGCTTTATTTGAAGGCTTTATATGAAGGTTTTGTTCCCATTGGAAAATAAGACAACTTTTCGTTTGCTTCCTACAGTGGACTTGATGGACAGCTCTCTGATTCAGCACGTCCTCCTACGTCACAGTTTCTGGGAAGCAAGAGAGAGCCCCCTCTCTGTGCAACACCTCTTTAAGGCTCTTCAGGAGCTGTTTCAGAGAGTCAGGGCGGAAAATCCAGGACAGGTGCATCCCAGAGCTTCAGAACTCACTCTGAGCCTTCTCACAGCGATGTATGACAGGTGAGCATGTGAAGGTCACACTGTGACCTCAAGGGCAGTGTTTAGTCACCACTGGTCAGTGACCATTTGGTGTTGTCTAAGGTTTGCTTAAGGTTTGATACATGAGAAGTCTTCTTTGTTTTCGGCAAATGTATTATTCATTCAGCAGAGGAACAAAGAAGCACACGTTTATCAGTTTCACTAATACGAAAGACCCATGGGTAGCAAAAAGGGAAAAAAAACAAATCCACATTACTTTTGCTTCACACAAACTCGTTTCCACTCTAGACACACACACACCTTTTGCCAGGGTGATTGTATGCCTATACATGGAAAAAAAAAAATCACACTTTTCTCTTGAGTTCCTGGTAGCTTATTTGTTTGCTCATTTCCTTGTAAGCAATGATCAGTTTTTGTTTTGTTTTGTTTTGTTTCTCAGGTGCAGTAAGGTTGAATAATTTGTTTGGGATGCTACACAAACGTACTATAGACCGGTGGCTTAAAACAACAAACGTTTCTCATGGTTCTGGAAACTGGGAAGTCCAAAATCAAGGCGCCGGCCAGTTCAGTGTTTAGTGAGGACTAGCTTCCTAATTCACAGAGGACTACCTGCTCACTGTGTCCTTATGTGGTGAAAGGAGTGAGGGAGTTCTCTGAATTCTCTTCTGTAAGAGCACTAATCCAATTCATGAGAGCTCTACTCTCATGAACTAATCACCCCCCGAAGTCCCACCTCCAAATTTCATCACATTGGAAGTGAGAAGTTTGAAATACAGGTTTTGGGGGGACCCAAACACTCAGTCCCTTGCACCTGTAAGCCAATTTAGACCATGTCGAAGGCTTTATTACGCATGCCATCAAGTAAATGGTGTGTGTCTGTGTGTATGTCTGTGTGTCTAGCTATGTGTGTGCTTCCCTGGCTCTGGGGTCCACCGTTCTTCTGTCCCACTTCATTTTGTTTACCTTATCTGGTCTTGACCTCATCCTGTAGAATGGACTTCTAAAAATCATAGTAAATATAAAACATTTGGAAAGTACAGGAAAGAGTAAAGAAGAAGAAAAGTCACCCTGAATCCCGCCTTCTGAGGCAACCACAGTTTAACCATCTGGAAAATGGTTAAACAAAAGGAAACAGTGTTTCCTTTTCCAGTTTGTTATTTATTTTTTTTGTTGCATAAATAACATATCAACATGTTTTCAAGCTATTTTTTTCATTATTTCTGATTCCTTAAACATTATGCTTTCGACTATCGTTTCTAATATCAATGCCTGCATCTAGAAATCCTCCTACCTGTGAGACATTGTTCTGCGGGTTTGAAACTGCAGAGCCAGTGAGCCAAGAACAATTAGGCTCTACGCGAGGGGCCGTGAACTGGTGGATTTTGTATATAAATGCTTGCTCCTTTTGTCTTCCTTTTGTGCTTGTATCTTTGGTTTCCAGACATGTGTATCCTAAGGACGTGACCCGGCCCACTCCGTGAAGACAGGGGGTATCCCTGTTTCCCTGGTGCCTAGTACCGTGCTTAGCACAGAGGGAGCAGCCAATAAATAATCATCGGGCACATGAATGAATGAATGGATGAATGAACGAATAATGAAATATTTTAAGTCAAGTTTTACTCTGTCAAAAATCTAGATAGCGGAAAACAGACCATGAAAAATGTGAACTTGGAACACAAGGTCAGAAGCGTCCGTTCATAGTGATTGTTTTTATAACCCACGTCACCCAGAATCACCCTGCCTTTCCCATCCTGGTCTCTGTGTTTTGTTGCCCTGCAGCACGGGAACGGGCTTGCTCAAGCTGGCACCTGTGGCTGCTGCCCTGATTGCTCTCTGCGGGGACAGCCCTCTTACGAAATACAGAGGTAACATACATAAGACTTTGCGTGTATCGAGTGCAGTGACCTCTGAATCTCCAACACACTGTCTCCTTCACTCATTCCTATTCCCTGCCACGTGGCTCTTGTTTGGTATGTCCTCAGCGTGGTGGAAGTTTTCAAGATGTCCATCTATATGTCCTCATTATTCATAACTTTGTTATTCTTGCTCCTTATTCGTGTGGGAATTATCCAGACACAAGTGGTTATTATTCGTTTAAAGACTGGGATTCTCCTCGCATCGCCACTTTCCAGCCTCCTGGTCTTCATCGCCGATGTGCTGAATTATCAAGAGGTTGAAATGTGAATTGCTTTTCATTAGTCATCGTATTATCTAATTTGGGAAACCTTCAAAACAGCAAGCAAATAATCAAGAAATATACCTTTCCTTTCCGTTTCCCTGCACACCTACAAATAAACTGTTTAGAATTCAAGGCACATATTCTTCGAAGACATATCACAAGTATTCAATTTAAAGATTTCTTTTTCTCCTTGTATGTCTAGCTCTTTTTCAGCTCTATGCAGAAAATAACAGGGGAGGTTATGATTCTGGGGCACGCATGACTCGAAGGGTTTTGAGAAACCTACTAACAGATCTACAGCAGGTAAATCTCCAATACTTAAGAATTCTAAATGTGTTCCAGTTATATTAGCCACCTTTGTTATTAAGGAATATGGTTTCCTACTGTGTCAATTCTCTGTTAATGTAGTTCTCCATGCAATCCCTCCCCTCTATAGCCACTGCTCTTATCTGAGCATGGACCTAATCTTTTATAATCACTTCCTAACTGGTTTCCCCAACTCAAGCTTCTCCTCCCTCCAACTCTGCCTCCACCTTGCTGTCAGTGACTTTCCAAAATGCAAATGTCACCCGCGTGCCTAAAATTCCTCCTTGGCCATTCAGGTCTATTGAACAAAACCTAAATTCCTTAGCATCATATGAACAGCTTTCCTGGGGCAACTTGGTGGCTCAGTTGGTTGAGTGTCTGACTCTTGATTTCGACTCTTGATGTCAGGCTCCTTGCTGAGTATGGAGTCTGCTTGAGATTTTCTCTCTCTCTCCCTCTCTCTCTCCCCCCCTCCCCACCGTCTGCCCCTCTCCCCTCTCTTTCTCTTAAAATAAAATAAAACAAAATGAAATGAAATGAAATGAAATAGAAAAACAAAAGAAAAGCTTTCATGATTTGACCCAATCCTTCTCTTTTCAAAAAGAGATAAAATCATGATTTTTATAGGAATACAAAATGAACATGTGTCCAAAAATGTATTTAACTTGTTAATTGAAAGAAAGCATCAGCAAGATGTTACAAGTAGTTAAAAGAAATAGCCCAAGAACAAACAAAATGATAGATAAGGAATATTAAAATGAATTTGCAAGTGGATGAAAGATTGACTTTTGGGGGAGGAGGGGGAGGTTGGTCATCAATCAGGATGGAATTTATTTGCATGTCTATAGATGAGAATTATTTGTATTTCAATCTGGTTTCTACTACAAGTTAACTTTAATTTTCTACAGAGTTGTAAAATAACCTAGTCACATGATATGTAATGATGCATGTATCCGTAGGTTCCAGAATCACCATTGAAAAGATATCCAGTGGTTTCTTCTGTTTGTTCCATAGTGTTTAATTTTTTCTTACCTTTTGTACACTGATTTCACTCCTTTGTATCAAAATCTTTACCCTGCCCAACATGTACCAAGTTCTCCATGCCTGACTTGTGTGGTTGCTTCTATCTCCAACAGCCTGCGTCTCTTTTCCCTTGGCGAATACCGTTCATGTCTCAAGTCATCTAGATTATTAGTCACCTCCTCACTAAAAGCTCTTTAACTCCCTGTGCATAACTTTGTTGTCAAATTTTGTTGCATTTATTGCCAGATATGTGGCTTCCACACTAGGCTGCTTCTCCAGGGGAAGGCTTCTATTGCATTCGTGTTCACGTCTCTGATGGCTTAAAAAGTGCCTGGTAGTAAGGCCTTCGACAAATGTTTAATGAAAGTATAAATGAAATTCAGTCCTGAATACTCAAATAGTTAACATTTGCATCATTTCCTGTGCTTGAAGAATGTACAAATGTACTGCTGTTTTTAGCCTTGCTAGGTAAGGGAATTGAACCTCCTTAAAGTAAGTATGTTACTTAAATGTTAAACTGATAATAAATGATGTGTCTGAGCAAGAACTTCTACAAATGGATTAAGCAGACTCCAGATTGTCTTCTGTGGAAGTGGTTGCTCTCCCAGCATAACTTTTACCCATTTCGAGAATGTCTCTACTTTTTTTCCAGCCCCTGTAAAATCCCCACACTAGGCTTTCTGCACTATGATGCCATTAAATAGCTTTCTATCATTTTTCTCCTGGGTCTCCCTCCTGGGTCCCCTTCCTCCCTGTAAGGGAGGAAAAAAAATAATCTTTTCTTCTACCCATTGTAAGGTTCTCTGGCTGGGGCCCTGTAAATTAAACTGACAAAAGACAGATTAACAAGAGGAGAACAGACAGAAATTTATTAACATGTATACGGTGCACACACATGGGAGTACCCAGTGCTGAGTAACTTAAAGGGATGACTAGAATTCAGGCTTACATATAATCTCAAGCTAAACAAAGGGAAAGGGTTTGGGGCTTCCTGGTGGAGAAGGAAAGTTATGAGAAGGTGACCAGGAAAACTCTGATTGTTTAGTAAGGTTTGTTGTGCGGATTTAAGTCCGTACCTTGTCCATTGATCAGAGTTGTTAAGACCCCTCCTCTTTCTGGTAGGGAAAGAGAGACACCCTTGGCAGATGAAAATTTCCTTTATAAATAAATGTACATTTTCTTTACAAAAGGAAACCTTGTGCCCTGCTTTTAGAGCTTTTCCTGCATCTGCTGGTTTTCAATGGCCTTTAGCTCAAAATAATCCATACGCCAAAGAGGCACATTTTGGGGTGGCATACTCTGGTACTCTTCAGGACCACGAATTCTGAACTGGAGAAGGTCATGAAGGGCGTGGGTAAAGAGGAAGATTATTAGAACTCTAGGACAGGGAGTATGGTTCAGAACAACCTATCTAAAATTACCTGTGATTTGATTTGGTCTTAGTATCTTAGGTTCATATTGATCATGATAATATTTAGTTTATTCTGGAAATTCCAAGTAATAGTCAATAGGTTCATATTTTTTAAATGGAGTGATGATTTTGTTTTTAATTTAGAAGGTTAAACCTCAGGCATAGCTATTGGTGATTGTGGCACACGGATCCCACTGACCCTTAGGCATATCTGCCATAGCAGAGGCACCTAGCCCAACACCCCTCACATCTCAGGGCTCGAGCTAACGGGGAGCTGGGGAGATTGGAAGAGTCTGTCCATCCATTTCTGCAGGCAGACTTGTAAGACTGGAGGGCTTAGGTGGATATCACGAAAGTAGGTGGACTGAGGGGCATTTTCCTTCTCCCGTAGAAATCCTTGTGTTCACTTTCTAGCTACTGTAGCTTGCCCCAGGCTAGCACCCCATGCGACAAACCCTAAAGCTCTGCCCTTGTTCCAGGCTCAACTGAGGTCAATGAGCAGCTGAAATGGCAGCTCGAGCAGTGCTCTGTCTGCCACCGGTGCCTTAGTAGGCTCCTGAGAGAAGTCTTTGGAAGATGGAAATTTGCATAGCAAATTATCATCCCATTGACTTCCATTAAGAACTCAGAGATGGATTCCCATAGAAAATTCCAGGCCCCGTTGTGTGATTCAAACCCCTCCCCTAAGGATCCTAATTATCATTTCAAGTGGCATTCTGCCTGTGCTAGTGTTCCATCTAGCCACATGGGATCTTCCATAGCACACCTGCAAGAAATTAGTCAAATGGACAATGAATCCAGACAATTTTCACGCACACACTTAAAGCCAAAATGTGGAGGTGAAAGCCTCCTACCGAAGTGAGTTTTCTTTTGGCCGATGGCAGAGTCACAGAGCTGGCAAGCCGGCTCCATCTGATCTCCTTCCCTTGATTTACATGAGGTCGACCCCCTTTCTCAGGGCTCGAGAACACCCTCCAACTAATTTTCCAGTTAGTTCATCAGCACTCACAGGCCAAAGTATGGCCAATGAGTCGGTTTTTCAGACAAAGGCCAAATGACGTAGGGAGCAGTTACTTACGTTCAGCTGGTGACGGGGTTATTATCAATTTAAAGTACAGCCATCTTGTCGCTGTTACGAAAATGTTTGTTGACTCCTGCCTGGCTAATTGTCAGCAAAGTGGTTCTAAGTGCCACTTTCCTGATTAGAAGAATGTTTATTCGAGTTGATGGACTCAGCAGGGGGGTCTTTGAAATTACTTTGAGCTTGCAGGCGATGCCTCCTGACAGCCAGTGCTGTACAAGACATCAGACGCGAAATTAGGACTTGTGACCAAATGGGCATAAATGGAGGTGACAGGTACACGTATTTGTGCATATAGATAATGTCAGAACCAAGTCCCTGGCCATCTTGGCAGTCACAAGGGGTTCTTAGTCCCTTAGTTAAACTCCCTTGGTGATCATGATTGAAAGGTGGAAACCATTGAGTGAGGCAGTGCAGACAGAGCCCTTGGAACACCTACAACAGAAGTCAGAAGGACAAAGCTTTGTGAGCACCCCTCAACAGAGTAAGGAGTCTTGAAGCGAGATCTCAGTTCTGCAGCTAAATCACTTTTTTTTTCACCCTGAGCAAAACAGTAAATCTCAATCGCCCCTTGCTTTAAACAAGGATAATGATTCCTGCTCTACCCCAGAAACTGGTGTTTGTTGAAATGCCATGAAAGTGTTTTAGAAGGTTTTCCTTAAAACCGCTCTGAATATTAATACAATATCATTGTTATATGTGATTCACAAGTAAATGAGGGCAAAGAAAGGTGAAAATAATTGGATTGGGATCATAAGAAGTGAAACAGCGACAGCCGTGCCTGGATTGCCCCAATTGCTAGACTGTCTTCTCGCCCTCCTCCTTCCTCTCAGCCCCACTTTTTCCCACTTGTTCATTCATTGCCCTCATTCAGATATTGCACAAAACCCACAGATTTCTCATCTGCTTGGACTGAGGCAGTTCATCCAGTCTCAGGCACTAAATACTTGTGACCCCGTGGCTGTAAGCACCTCTAGTCAGAAGTGCTGATTTCAGTGGTCACCTACTTCTCTATTTTTTCACAACTGACATGGGGATTTCTTGCCTCTTGTAGATCCCAACTGTTGTAGGGGAGAGTCGTGCTCTGTGCTCTGTGGAAAGTGCCACCCGCAGCTGTTTCCAAGGGGTGAGTATGATGCAACTGTCCCTGGGACTTGGGGGCAGATCCCCGGGAGTTGGGGGCAGACAAGTTTGCTGCCCAGTTCAAATTACAGAATTGCTACTCCACACAGCATCCGAGACAACCTAATTCAAGATATAACCTTGCCTCAGAGCGTCTGGGGGGCTCAGTTCGTTAAGCGGCCGACTCTTGATCTCAGCTCAGGTCCTGATCTCACGGTTTGGGAGATTAAGCCCCGCATCAGGCTCTGTGCTGACAGTGAGGAACCTGCTTGGGATTCTCTCTCTCTCCCCCTCTCTCTCTGCCTCTCTCTCTTTCTCAACATAAATAAAATAAACATTAAAAAAAAAGGTATAAACTTGCCTCTGACTTTTCATGTGATAAACGTCTTTGGCAGAGCTGACAGAAACAGCCAGAAAAGAAAATGAAAATACATTTGCATCTATAGTAGAGACCAAAGTCATGCTGGAAACACATCTAAGTGAGCCATTGTTTTTCAGGTGTTAAGCCCAACAATCAAAGAAGAAAAATTCCTCTCTTGGTTACAGTCTGAACCTCCCATCCTCCTGTGGCTCCCAACCTGCTATCGGTTATCTGCCACTGAAATGGTCACTCACCCTGTTCGGTGTAGAATCTGCAGGAACTTCCCAATCACTGGACTGAGGTACTCATCAGTGTTTCGCAGACGGTCATTCTCCAAATGGGTCTCGGAGTAGAGCTGTGTCTCTCCAGATTCCTTTTGAGGTCCTTCTCACAGATCTGGAACTCAGTTGATATTTTGAAAACTACTCAGTCAGTAATTTTCTGCATGAGGGATCTTGGTTGACAATAAATTATATTTTATCTTCTGTAATTAATGGAGTATTAAATTCTTCCACTAACACAGTCTGATCAATAGACATTTGTATTTCTTTAGGGGGAAAATGTGTTTTCTTTTGTTACAAAAGAGATATTTAAATTTAATTTAAATATTTAGCTTAAATATTTAAATATTTGGGAGCTATTTATAAGAATTACAGTAATAATAATAGTTTATGAACTGTTGAGTGTTAGGCTAAGTGGTTCACGTGGACCATTTCGTTTAAGGACTTGTTAGAACCTCTATCCAAGGTGGCATTATTATCCCCAATTCGCAGAGAAGATAAATGACTTACTTGCACATGCTTAGCAAGTAGCAGATGCTGGCGGACTGAATCCAGAGTCTCTGCCTTGCGACTATGATGCTATACTGCCTCCCAGTGCAGAAAGCTGGGAACAAGGGCTCAGGATCCAAAGGAATAAAATCAGGTTTTGTGGGGGCAGCTCACACCAAGTCTCCACTCTGCCTGGAGGAAAGGGCAGATTTGGAAGCTAGGTTTGGACATTCAGATCTTTCCAAAGCTTTGAGAATGAAAGTCAGAACCCCACCTTAGGAAAAAGGGTGCTGTTGGTCTCCCGTAAATAAAACAATGAAGCAGTGAAGTTAAAGTGGTTGAAAACTTGAGGAGGAAAGAAGGAAAGCAGCAGGTCTAGGCCAAGCACAGGGATGCCATTATCGTGGTGAATGAACACAGGTAGGGGCTGAAGGGGTGGGGGTAGGACTGAATTGCTGAGAAAACCCAGTTGCTAAAAACAAGTCAAAGAAAGGGGTGTCCAGAGGGGCAGGAGTGAGGACTTGGGGACTCTGTTCCTCTTCTCATCCTATACTTGCAGATCTTTACTAGCCCAGACAGTAAGCATGCTCCCTGTGGGTATAAATTACATCCGCTGGGTCTCTGGCCAACCTGGAAATCACGTTTTAGTTTTGCCAACGAAATGAATTGGGTTTGCAGAGAATTCCGAGTACATGGTGAAATTTCATTCATGATTAACTGTACTTTAAACAATAGAACCTATAAATGGGAAGGACTGTTGGAAACCAAACCAAAGAAATCTCCATATTGCAGTGAAAAACAAACTCCTTTTATATTGGACAGTGGAGGAACATGAATATGATGTACCATGTGATATGCAGCCAATAAATAAGTATTAATTAAGTGGTTACCACATGTCCTGCCCTCCCCCCAGGGGCAGAATTCACTTTGCAGTTATATAAAACACAACTTTTACACCGAAATGTTTTTAAATTATTGTGTGTAACACAATGCAGATATTATTAATCCTGTTTTACAAAGGAGTCTCAGAGAGTTTGAGTGGCTCAGGTCATACGAAAGCGGAAAGCAAAAAGGGCCATACGCTAAAGTTGAGACTACATCACTTTCTACTGAGAATGAAATTAAGCTTCCTCTTAGAAATGCCTCCGTGCAACCCATCTTTCTTTCTAGACATCCGAGGCAATGTACAGTTCTCATATATGCAGATAGCTGAGCAACTTGCCCAAGGCCATTAACCTCTCTGGACCTCGGTTTCTTTAGAAGTAAAAGGAGAGCTGGAGCCAACGGAGTGCTAGACTTACTTTATCTATAACCTTCTGAGTCTATTAGAAATTGCATGTATTACAGTCCCAGCCTTCAGCTTGTGTTTTTGGCTCTCATAAGCTCCAGCAATAGCCTCGCGGCTTTAAGTTTTAGTGAGATGAAGAAGGTCATTTTAAAGCAGAAGTGTTGGCAGATCTGGAGGTAACAGGGAGAGGCAAGAGCTCAACCTTCTAAAGTAAGAGGAGGTAAAAAGATCAGAGATTGTTCATAAGCCAGTGTTATATTTTAGCAGGATGTATCGTATTTATGCTCTGTAATAGCCATGTAAGGTTGGGATGAGATTGGGGGAAAACCCAGACTTGGTTCTCTCTTGGTAAAGGCACCAACAGATCCATCTCATCAGGGATGGATGGATCCACGCCTTCTACAAAGGTGTAGAAAACTACGCCTTTTCTCATGTACCTGTAGGTAGCTTCTGAGCATAAAGGGACTAATGCAAGGTTAGGGTCAGTGTATTGTCCTCGATGAGTCGACTGCAGCCATATGTAATGCTGATAAAGTAGCCAGTACAGGTGGCTCATCAAATAATCTTTATATAAAATATCATGTTATACGTTTCATGCAAACAGCAGTTATCTTCCCAATTCTGCATGTTGATTGAATCATTTTCAAAGCTTTGTAAAAACCTTGCCAGGCCAAGAAGGCAGGGATTACCAGTCCCATTCTTCTCGTGAAGAAACTAAGTCATTCACTTAACTTCTTTCGTCTCATGTTCACTGAAAACGTTCAGTGCACCAGGTATCCTCCAAAGCATCTGACCTTAAGTTCCCACTTCAAGGTCACTGGTAATGGTGGGGTGTGCGTCCAAATTCAAGCCTCCTGTACCAGCGGTCTATTCTAGGGGTGAAAACAGCTGGCTGTCCATTCAGGCAGTATCCCTGGGCTCAAAGCCTAGTTCCCCCTCTGACCAAGACGTGGTGTAACTGTGTGCAAGTTGCTTAAATTCTGATTGCTTCAGTTTCTTTATCTGAAAAAATGAGAATAATAAGAATGCCTTACCTCAAAGAACTTTCATGGGGATTAACTGTCAATACATGTAGATGTATTGCATATACATATGCACATGTATACGTGCCTGCCCTTAGTAAGTGTTCCAAAACTTTGGAACTATTTTGGCTACCTTGACTACTATTCTAGCCATTCGATGCTGTTTATGAATACTGTATCATGGAACGAGGTGTCAGGGTTAGGCAGTGAACAAGGGCAGCTGAGGGTTGGTCTCACGGAGCTTACATTCTTCTGCTCTGCCTTCCAAGGACTGTGGTCAGAAGACCTTCTGCCATCTGGCCTCAGGGGCACTCCAAGTTTTGATTCCTCTGTTCTTCAGAATAACCAGCGGGTCTGATAGATTCGATATGCTCTAAACCCTCCTTCTTGGCTCCGGCCTCCTTACCCCATTCCTTTCTATCTGGAACTTCATCCTCGTTGATCTGGAGCCCAATGGCACACTTCCTCCATGAAAACTTTTCTGACCTCGCAGCCCACAGGGGTCTCCTCCTCTCTCCCTCCTACAGCACTTGCCTTCTATGCCTCACATTTGGTGCATAATCACATATTGCTTAACTTTTCCAGTTAGGACCACAAGCTTCCCTATCATCTCTCTGCAGCAAGACATGAAATTTGAAGAGCACAGGGGTCTGGTCATATTTCTTTTTCTGTAACTTTCAAGGGAGGGGTTGAAAACTCAAATGTTTACAGGAGCTAGGCACGTAGTCTACATGTGAGAAGTTGGCCAGGTAGGGACTGTGGTGAGCTGGAGAGTGTTATCTCCAGTCTAGAAGGAGTAGCTGTCACTTTGCTCTCACCTATTATTGTCACTGATGAAGAAGACAGAGCTTTTATGCCACCTCCACTGTGTTTGGAGAAGAGAATTAAAATATCAGAAAAAAAAAGTATAGATCCCCAATCTTTGACAAACACTATGATTCCACTCAAATATCATCAAAAGTCACTAAATCGTAACTATGAGGCCTTACCAGCCCTCCCTGATATCACCATATTATGAAACACCCCTCCTTCCCATGGGTCTCAAGATACCCTCCTCTCCTGCTGACCATGGGAGATTTAAGGGTGTGACTATTCATAAAAGAAGGACTGCAGTGTTGATGTGTTAAGAAGCTTGGGTGTGGTGGTCACTCCCCCACACTCCAGCTGAAGGAACGACCCTCGTCCACTGCGTTTCTTTCCTACAGACAGAGTTCTAGAAAAATCACAAAAGTTGCTTTTAAATTCTTTATCTACGGCTTTGTTTTCCCCAGTACCATGCAGGAACACAGGTCCAGTATTATCCTGTCTTGAAATTCCTCAAGAGAAGTCAAAAGTCAGAATGTACTGAAATCTCCCGGTGTTTGGTTTTTGGTTTTGTTTTGTTTTGTTTTGTTTTGTTGTAACTTGGCGACTAAATTCAAAAGATTTGAATGCCACCATACAAAATGTGGCTTCAGACTTAGGGCTCTGTCTTCAGGGTCGTAGTACACAGTAGCCTGCCTGTAGAAAGTGTTCGGTATATCTGCGGGGGCATGAATCAGACTTCTCTACTATAGTTTGTTGGATAAAACGATGTTAGTGTCATGCTGTATTATAAAAAAAATACTATCAAAAGAAGATTTCTTCGATTAAAAATAACATGTCAGAGTCACTTAACGTCCCTACAAAGTTTGGGAGAAATTTTACGCTTACTTGATAGCCGTGATATCTCCTGTATGTTCTGGGGTACCCATTCTCCACCTGAACGTTATTTTCTGAGCTCATGAGCTAGTTGCCACCTTAGCCTTACTTCCGTTTTAATTGACAGATACCGCTGTCTGAAGTGTCTCGACTTTGACATCTGCCAGGCGTGTTTCTTATCTGGTCTTCACAGCAGGTCCCACAAGAAGGCCCCTCCTGTGTTTGAGCATTGCGTCCAGGTAACATCTAGTGCAAAATACCAACCATTCATGAATCGGTACTGGCGACAGCAGTTCACAAACTTTGCCTCCAGTAAAACCACAGATTCTGCTCCTTTCGTTCACGAGAATGTTTAAGAGTAAGGAAGGGGTGGGATGCCTGGGTGGGTCAGTCAGTTAAGTGTCCGATTCTTAATTTCGGCTCAGATCATGATCTTTCGGTTTTTGGTGAGTTCGAGCCCCCCATCCGGCTCTGTGCTGACGGTGCAGAGCCTGCTTGGGATTCTCTCTCCTCTCTCTCTGTCTCTCTGCCCCCTCCCCCACTTGCGCTGTTTCTGTCTTTCTCAAAATAAATAAACTTAAAAAACAAAAGTCTAGGGAAATGGCAAACTCAACCTTAAATATCTCTCAATATAAATCTACAAATATTTTTTTACATCATAGATTTTATGCCCCTATTAGGGGCAAGAAAAGGCCAAACAACACTCAGTACGAAGCCACTGATAACACACTATATAGCAGACAATATCTGAGGAATAAGAGGGGAGCAGCATTGGGAGTGGACTCAAAGAAAAGGCTTTGATTTGGTAAAAATGACAAACCTAGGCTTCTAGTTACTAGTGCCTCTGGGGAAAACTTTTCTTTTAGCATGTCTTATCCTGAGCCCTAAACTTCCAGTATTTTTGCTGTAGGAAAAATGAAAGAGAAAAATTGCCATCTCGGTTTTGACTGAAAGAATATTAAACTGAGACTTCACAACTGCCTTCCAAACGTTTTGTTGTTTTTTTTTTAAGAAAATCTACTCAGCAAGAGAATTCAGGTCTTTTGAAGAGACAAGAGAAAGAGGATAGTTAATTTTAAGCAAGGAGCATTTTCATTTTCCCAGAAAGAACACTTTCTTCTCATCGCTAAGTTCCTACAAATCCATTTCACCATATAGATTTTGTCACACGGCAATGGTGAGAGATGTTGATTCGCTAGCCTTACGGAGGACAGCTTTCTCTTGTTCTCTCTTGAACATGAATGGTCCACAAAAGTCAAGTGCTTGGATCTTGCCAAAGAATTCCAGTGGGTATTGTTTTATGCAACTTAAATAACCCAGATGCTGGGTTACTTGTTGGCCTGGGGAGATATAGGGCTTCTTGAGGTTAGACTGACACCATGTGGTCACTTTGTTATTACACTTCAGATTTCAAGAGCTGAAAATCTTTGAATAAAATCCCTCATTCCTTTGTTCTTTTTGGCAGAAGTTCTTAAAGTGGGGTTGATGGGTGGACTTCAGGTGGAATCCACTGATATTTTGTATAGAATTAATTGTACGAGCCACTTTTCTGTAGATAAATCCACGAGTGACCATCCAGTGTGGAAAGGAATCCACACCCCAAATGTTAGCAGCCCTGGACCTAGCCCTGTTTCATACACCTTCTAGATTCAGCCTTCCAGGTTACTGGATTGCTCTAAGGAAGAGAGGCTATTTGTGTAAGTTGAGTGATCTTTAATTTAGAAACTTACACTGCGTGGACAAGTAGACAGAATGCAAAGAAATTCATGTAGTAAGGAAGTAACATGATTTTTCTAAGGGCATAAAAGTGAATGAAATAATTCCAAAAACTTTCATGGTGGCCAGTCCACTCAAGTAAGGAAAAAAGACCACATTTAGACTGACAGGACCCCTTTTTAATGTTGGCTATTCCAGCAGATGTCAGCAAAGGAGAATACAAAATTCCTCCTCAGGACCCTCAGAAACAACCTGCTCCAAGGGCGCTGTGGGAGAAAAGAAGCTTTAAGAAGGCGGTGGCTCCTGGACCAGGTGACCCCAAAGAACATGGCTGACCACGCAGAGGCCAGGTGAGTGTCCATGAGTGATGGTCCTGTAGGGCAGCCCCCCAGGAGCCTGGGGACTGAGTTATGCAGCCGGCACAGCATAGCACAGCACACACACACACGCACACACACACACACACACATACACACACACACACACACAGCTGCTTTCATAACGCTGACCGTAAAGAAGGCATGACCTGGGGGTGAGAGGGTGCTTAAGATGTGTTTCCCCTCCAAAAATGATCTTTAATTTTGAAGTAGAACAAGAGGCAAAAGTACTTCTAAGTGGCCCATCCTAACATTTTTTTTTCCAACGTTTATTTATTTTTGGGACAGAGAGAGACAGAGCATGAACGGGGGAGGGGCAGAGAGAGAGGGAGACACAGAATCGGAAACAGGCTCCAGGCTCTGAGCCATCAGCCCAGAGCCCGACGCGGGGCTCGAACTCACGGACCGCGAGATCGTGACCTGGCTGAAGTCGGACGCTTAACCGACTGTGCCACCCAGGCACCCCATCATCCTGACATTTTAAAGGCATCAAACCCAGGAGCCTTTTAACAACTTTGCTTTTTAACCCTAGTTTTGTTGGTTTGCTTTCAAAAGCCTAATTTAGAATTAATACTTTATTTTTATTAAAAAAGGGAAAGAAAAACACTCAGAATCCCATCATGCACAGATGAGTACCAGTCACATTTTAGTATTACCAAAACAGGAATTATGCTGTGGATACGACTTTTTTAAGTTTAATTAATTAATTAATTAAGAGAGAGCATGTAGGGAAGAAGCAGAGAGAGGGAAAGAGAGAATCCCAAACAGGCTCCATGCTGTCATCGCAGAGCCCGATGCTCGGCTCGATCCTATGAACTGAGAAATCATGACCTGAGCTGAAATCAAGAGTTGGACACTGAACCAACTGAGCTATCCGGGTGCCCCTGTAGATATAATTTTTGATTCTTCTTTTCATCTACATGAAATGGAGAGTATTTCCCCTGTCATTAGTTTCCAAAATATTATTTTTAATGGCCTCACTTTCATCCTTATAAGGAAGTATCATAATTCATAAACAACCTGATATCATTAAACATTTTGGTTATTTTCAAAATTTGCCCCATCAAAATTCTGTAGTCAACATCCTTATACATGCATCTGCATATAGTTTAAATATTTTATTACGATAAATTTGCTCAAATAAAATCATTGGATCAAAAGTTCTGAATTTTGTTAACCCTTAAAATTCAGAGTACCGAATTGTGCTCCAGAGGGTTATCTCAAAGCTTGCCCAGCACTACTAATATATGAGGTCACCTATCACTTACCTAAAGATCACCAGCCTAAAGATGACTTTAAAAAGTCTTTGTGGGGGCACATGGGTGGCTCAGTCGGTTAAGCGTTCAACCCGGGCTCAGGTCATGATCTCACGGTTCATGGGTTCAAGCCCCACTTAGGGCTCTGTGCTGACAGCTCAGAGCCTGCAGCCTGCTTCGGATTCTGTCTCCCTTTCTCTCTGCCCCTCCCCCACTCATGCTCTGTCTCTCTCTGTCTCTCAAAAATAAATAAACGTTAAAAATTTTTTTTAAAAAAAGTCTTTGTGATGGGGGCACTTGGCTGGCTCGGTTGGTGGAGCATGTAACTGTTGATCTTGGAGGATGTGAATTTGAGCCCCATGTTGGATGTATGGTTAAAAACAAAATTTTTTAAAAAGTCGTTGTGATGTTAATTTTGGAAGTAACCATCTCAAAATGTAAAATTGTAGAAAGCAAAAGAAAGAGATACTGTTTCCATGGGCTTATGATCATCAAAATTTTGGGAGAAAAAAACCCAGAATTATTAATTTTACCTACAGAGAATAGAGGAGATCAACTTAAATCAGACTGGTATTCATTTACTAACTTTTTTTTGTAATCTTAAAATGTTTTCTCAGACACCCACCAGCATATTTCTATCTCAATGCCAGACCCTATTTCTAGGGTCATTTAGTCACTTTCCAATCTAAATATGTTTTATAGTTCTTTCCTTTCAAGGAAAAACTACATGTTGACAGTGCAATTAGATGCCATTTATTATGCCTGTGTCACACTTACCTAACAGGCTGCATCAATATATCTTTAAAGTTAGAGAATTTGAGTATCTGGATGTATATCTTTAATATAGTACAAAGAATTTTAAAATAAGCACAAAGATATCAGGTGCCAATTCATCTGTCTTCTTCAAGACAGATTTCACTTTTCCCAGGCAAAGAAACAATACAATGTGTTGGTTAGTCATCTGGATTTATTATACACTTGAGATCTTGTCTAAATTCCTACGTTCTCATAGTTAGAACACAGAGATCCATACTCTTAATTCTATTTCTTTTCGCTGCTAAAGCCAGACTGATGTTTTAAAAGCACAAATTTGACGGCATTCCTCATGTGCCCGTATCCCCTAAACTCCCACGTCTGACATCCCTCCAGTATCCTCCCATTGATTTTAAGCTAAAAACTAACAGTTGTAATAACCACCTGGGTGGCTCAGTCGGTTAAGTATCCAACTCCGGCTCAGGTCGTGATCTCGCAGTTCTCAAGTTCGAGCTCCGCGTCAGGCTTTGTGCTGGCAGCTCAGAGCCTGGAGCCTGCTTTGGTTTCTGGGTCTCCCTTTCTCTGTCCCTCCCCTGCTCACACTCTCTCTCTGTCTCAAAAATAAATGAACATTTAAAAAAAAGTATTACTTTAAAAACTGTAATGATTTAGAAATTTTCTGCATATTTTGGGCCCCCTGAGCACCTCTCCAGTTTCATCTTCCCCCCGCCCTACATTGTCTCATATCTTCATGTTCCCCACAAGACTAAGCCAGGTACCCACCCTCTGAAGACTTAAACCTTTGCCTTAAGGAATTGGTACCCCTCACTCCTAAAGACCCATAGAAGTCTTTGCTCATATGTCATCTCATCCATAAGGCCATTCTTGATCACTTACCATTTCAGCCCTGTCGTCCCTGTCACTGGCACTCCAATCTGCCCCTCTTGCTTTATTTTATTTCAGAGCATTTCATCAGCACCTGACATCCTATATATTTTGCTTTTATTTTTTGTTTGTTTGCTATAATGTGAGCTCAGGGGTGGGGGTGGAGAACCTTTTATTGTTTCCGGCTGTATTTCCAGAATTTGGAACAATGTCTGCATTTGATAAATGCTCAATAAATGTCTGTTGAATGATTGGCTGATGGACTGAATAATACAACGATGGATGTTTGATGAAGGAATTGATGGGGGTAATAAGATAGGTCATGAACTCTTTTAGAAGGGAGCATGAGAGGAGCACCTGGGTGGCTCAGTCAGTTGAGTGTCCAACATCGGCTCAGGTCATAATCTCATGGTTTGTGGGTTCAAGTCCCGTATTGGGCTCTGTGCTGACAGCTCAGAGCCTGGAGCTGTTTTGGATTCTATGTCTCCCCCTTCCTATGCTCCTTCCCTGCTCATGCTCTGTCTTTCTCTCTCTCAAAAATAAATAAACATGAAAAAAAAGAATGGAGCTTGAGAAAGTCTCACAAGAGTGATTACACAGTGTTGGGAGAAGGTAGTGAAGTGATTGAGCTTTGTCCTCAGTCAACTGTGTGGCTTTGGGGAAATCTCTTCATGTTTCTATGACTCAGTTTCTTCACTTGATAATAAAAATAACCTGTCCTATAATAAAAATAACCTGTCCTTCCTACTCCGAGTAGTATCAGTGGAGATAAGAGGATGGACGGAAATTGCAAGCGCTATGCAAAGCTAAAGGTTTTTTAAATGTCAATGTGTTCTACTCTGTCTACCCGAGTACAGTAAAGTGTTCCCCAAAGTAAAATTCTTGTGTAATAATTTTCAGTTTAGCTTAGATATTAATGAGTTCAGAAGTTCTGATCAGTGGCTGATCTAGGAGAAATGATGAGGAATATTATTAGTTAACAATGTGACAATAGGCAGAAACACATCCCTGATACCTGTTGACATATTAGTACTGATCATTATCTAAGAGATTAATGATTTTGCCAAGTGATAGTACTAAAAATTCATTCATTGGTTCAGCAAATATTCTGCACGGTAATGAGCCTCCTCCCTTTTAATGTGAATTCACTCACTTTAAATATAATGGTTTACATTGAGATTATTTTCACTTACAAAAAACATAACCGAAAGCCAGGTGCCAAATATCACCACTGTTATTAAATATTTTGGGAAGTTCTTACATATATAATAAAAAAATTAAAACAGCGAAACAGACAAAATTTCTTTCATTTGCAGCTAATATGATTGTAAATCTCCAAGAAATCTTAAGTAACTCTAGCAAAAACTATTAGAATTAATAGGCTTTGAGTGGTGGGAAATAAAATATATATGCACAAATTAATAGCTCTGTACTATGATAACAATAGCCAGCTAGAAATTTTGTTAAAATCCCATTTACAGTACCTGTAAAAATTATTTTAAAGAGAAACTAGGGAAAAAAAGCTTAGCAAAAAAGATACAAAAGCCACGTTAAAAAACTATAATATTTCAGAGTGCCGAAAATAAGACCTGAAAAGGGAGGAAACATACCAAATTCATGAAGGAGAAGACTGTAGCATGAGAATTGTACATGTTCTGAAAATTAATATAGTTGATCCTCATTATTTGTAGTTATGAAATTTTTGAATGCACTAACGAAAATTTATTTATAACCCTAAAATCAATACTTGCAACGTTTTCCTGGTCATTTGCAGACATGCACAGAGTGGCAAAAAATTTGAGTTGCCTAATGCACGGCTGAGGTCAAACTGAGAGTCACTCTGCCTTTTGTTTCAGTTTTTATACTGTAAACACATCCTTTTCACATTTTTTGTGCGTTTTTTTGGTGGTTTCCCTGTTGCAAATTGCCCGCATTGTGCTGCAACGTTGTCTGCTGTTCCTAAGGGCAAGAAGGCTATGACATATGTGCCTTAACAAGAAAATGTGCTTTAACCTTTGTGCGGGCATGCATTATAGTGCTATTGACCATAAGTTCAATGTAAACAAATCAACAGCATGTATTAAATAAGGTGTCCATAAACAGAGACACACAGGGGCGCCCGGGTGGCTCAGTAGGTGGGGTGTCCAACTTCGGCTCAGGTCACGATCTCACGGTCTGTGAGTTTGAGCCCCGCGTCGGGCTCTGTGCTGACAGCTCAGAGCCTGGAGCTTGCTTCAGATTCTGTCTCCAGCTCTGTGCCCCTCCCCCGTTGGTGCTCTGTCTCTCTGTCTCTAAAATAAATAAACATTACAAAAAAATTAAAAAAAAACAGGGACACACATAAAACAAAGTTATATATTGAGTGAATGATGGAAATGATCTGCCCAGAGACCAGCAAGAACCTCTAACCCTGTATTTCCCCTTGGGGCGATGGGTCAGTCTGCATTAAGTCAGGTTCACAGTGACTGTGTAAAACAGAATGGCCATCATTAATGAGACCTGACTGTATTTAAATTAAATCCATTTCCAAGTAGAATCACAATGTTTTTTTAAATACGATAAAATGATTTTGAAGGCATTTTGAAATAATAAATTGTACCAGAATATTTTAAATTATAAAATTGAAGAATAGTGGGAAGGGATGTTTTTCAACAGATATTAAAACTTGCTATAGAACCACTATGTATAAAAAAAGAATGAACATGTAGATATGAGGATAAGATATACAATTTAATTATTGATTCAAGCATAAATGGGAACCTAATATATGATAAAGATGATGTTTTGATTCCCCCAAAAAGGATGTGTAGTTGGCTATCCATCTGAAAGAAAGCAAACTGGCCCTGATTTCATCCTATAAACTAAAATAAATTCCAAATTGTTTAAAATTTAAATGTAAAAACAACTCTCTGTGTCTCCCTCTCTCTCTGCCCCTCCCCCTCTTACGCTTTGTCTCTCTCTCTCTCTCTCAAAAGTAAATAAACATTAAAAAAATGTGTAATAAAAAAAAGGGCAGGGGCGCCTGGGTGGCGCAGTCGGTTAAGCGTCCGACTTCAGCCAGGTCACGATCTCGCGGTCCGTGAGTTCGAGCCCCGCGTCGGGCTCTGGGCTGATGGCTCAGAGCCTGGAGCCTGTTTCCGATTCTGTGTCTCCCTCTCTCTCTGCCCCTCCCCCGTTCATGCTCTGTCTCTCTCTGTCCCAAAAATAAATAAACGTTGAAAAAAAAATTAAAAAAAAAAAAAAAAGGGCACCTGATGGCTCAGTCGATTAAGGTCATGATCTCATGGGTCGGAAACCCGCATTGGGCTCTGTATTGACAGCTCAGAGTCGGGAGCCTGCTTCAGATTCTGTGTCGCCCTCTCTCTGTGCCCCTCCCTTGCTCGCACTCTGTCTCTCTCTCCCTCTCAAAAATAAATTAATATTCAAATCTTTAATATATAAATGTAAAAACAATTTTAATTTAAAATAAAAATATTAAACTTAGCATTGGAAGAGATCGTCCTAAGAAAGACAGAAAAACAAAGCATTGTGAAGTCATAATAGGCAGATATAGGGGCACCTGGGTGGCTCAGTTGGTTAAGCATACGACTCTTGATTTCAGCTCAGGTCATGATCTCACAGTCATGAGATCAAGCCCCACATTGGGCTCTGTGCTGAGTGTGGAGGCTGCTTGGATTCTCTCTCTCCCCCCACCCCTGCTCACTCTCTCTCTCCCTCAAAATAAACAAATAAACTTTAAAAAATAATAATACACAGATATCCATGATAACATGCACACTTAAATATTTTCCTGTGGTAAATGATATAAAGAAAATCAAAAGATAAACTTAGAAAAATATTTTCACTAATAAGACAAACTATATGACAGAAAAGCCCTTGCAAATTGATAAGAAAAACCCAAAAGAAGGGGAAGGGGAGATGAGGAAGAAGCAAATGAGGAAGAGGAAGAGAGTGAGGAGAAAAATACACCAAATATATAAGTAGGCAACCACAGAAGACATATTGCAAATGGCTATTTTTTTTTTAATTTTTTTTTAACATTTTTATTTATTTTTGAGACAGAGAGAGACAGAGCATGAACGGGGGAGGGGCAGAGAGAGAAGGAAACACAGAATCGGAAGCAGGCCCCAGGCTCTGAGGCATCAGCCCAGAGCCCGACGCGGGGCTCGAACTCACGGACCGTGAGATCGTGACCTGAGCTGAAGTCGGACGCTCAACCGACTGAGCCACCCAGGCGCCCCTGCAAATGGCTATTAAACACCCCAAAATGTTCTCAATGTCACTAGTGGCTAAATTACAAATTAAAGGAACAACGAGCTACCATCATCGTATCTAACAGAACAGCAAAGCATGAGTGAATAACCACACCCAGTGCTGGCGAATATGGAAGAGAATAGGCGCTCTGAAATTTAGCAGGAACACAAGTAGCTGCAGACTTTTCAGAAAATAAGCTGAAAAAATCTCCATTTGTTTGTTCATTCCATTAACCTTTAGCTAACACTCTTCTAGGCACTTAGGATACGTCAGTGAACAAGAGGGACAAAGAGCTGTCTCTGCTTTCAGAGAGCTTTCATTCTAGTGGGGAGACTAGACAATGAAAAATAGGCATATAGTTGAATTGTATAGTATATGAGAAGTTATAAATACTAAAAGAAAAGAAAAAAGAAGCAGGTGAGAGATGCCAAGACTTAGAGGAGGAATTGGTAGCACATTTAAATAGGGCGGTTATAGTGGATGTCTGTGAAAAGTCACATTTGAACAATGCCTTGAAGGAGGTGAGGGAGTGAATCCTACAGGCATCTAAGAAAAGCCCTGCAAATTGAGCAGACAAGCAGCCAGAAGTGGAAGTGTGCTTGGCAGGTCCAAAGAACAGCAAAGAGGCCAGTTTGGCAGAACTCGGCAAAGGAGGACACGCTGAAAATAGACCAACGGGATGCAAGGGTTGGGGCAAAAGCAGAAGCAAGGTCGTATCATAATTTCCTAAATGTTCTTCCGGTGTTCCTCTTTTCAACTTTGAGTTTGAATCCATTTGGAATTTATTTTAGCAAGGGTCTGACTTTGCTTTCTTTCAGATGCGTGCCAATTTTGCGATCTTTCCCCCCACTTAATTACATTGCCAACTTTGCTGCATATTAGATTTCCTTATATGGTTGGATCAGTTAAGAGAATTTATATTCTCATCCTCAGATCTTATGGGTCATACTAAACTATATGGTCATGGTGATGCTATAGTAAGTAACAGGAGAAAGTAGCTATCATCTGAAATAGGGAGGCTGTTTTTGGAGCAGGTTTTGGGGGAGGATGATCAGGAGTTCAGTTTGGGATAGGTTAAGATTGAGATATCTCAGACACCCATGCGGAGATGTCGACTAGGCAGTTGCCCATTCATAGTCTGGAATTTGGGGGCAAGCCTCCTGGACGTGCAAATTTAGGAGTTGCCAACACAGATGGCTCTTCAAGCCATGACCTTCTATGAGATCGCCGAGGAGAGTATAGACAGAAAAAAGGTGGATAGCGGATTGAGCCCTGCAGCAGTCCACATTACAAAGTTGGAGAGCAGAGGAAAAGCCAGCAGGGGAGATGAGAAAGATGAATGATCTAGGAGGAAAACGAAGAAAATGAGGCATCCTGGAAGGTAGGCAAAGTGTTTCAAGGAGGAAGGCGTGGTCTCCTCTGTCCAATGCTGCTGCTAGGGCAAGCAAGAATTGGCCTTTGGATTTTGCAATGAGAGAAGCATTGACCTCAAAAAGAGCAGCGTAGGACAGTGGTAGTAGCAAAAATCAGACTAGAGGCAGTTTAGGAGAGAATGGGGGCTGAGGAATTGAAGATACCAAAGAAAATTCTTTCCAGGATCTGTGACAGTAGAGGGAGCAAAGAGTCAGTGTGCCTGAAGTGGAGAGAATGTTTTGTTATGATGGAAAAAATAACAGCATGTTTGAGTACTGAAGGGAATGATCTTATGGGAATAAAAGCACCACTACCTAGTAAATAAGGACACACATTGCAGCACTGGAGGGTGGGGCAGTAAACCGGAAACAACCCAAGGGTCTACCAGTAGAAAACTGGTGGAACACACATGAAACAGACATCCAACAGAACATAATAAATCCTCTTAAATGAACAAATTTAAGCACGTGTCTATTATACTAGAGGGCATTCATCATCCTACATTAGCCAAAGGGCAAGTGGCAGAATAATGTGTATAAAATGATGTCATTTTTCTTCCCAAAATAAATCCAATATATATTTGATGTTTGTATGAGAACTGAAAAGTGGTGTGGAGCAACCCAAAGGTATCAAAATTATCTCAGACGGGGTAGGAAGAGTGTGTCACTCAAACATATGTTACAAAGAAGTTACGGGTTCTCCCCAAATGTCCCATTGCTTAAAGACATAATCAAGTGTAGCACAGAATAATCACTTCATTCCCTGTGCTCTCATCACATCCTGTAGAAATAATCGCGTTAATGTCAATAATGATTGTATATTCATCTGTTCATTAAATGTGAAGTATCTGTGAGCAGGGAGTTCTCTGCTTTTATTTTTAATTGTCTTATCTGCAATAACTCGAGATGGTGAGACGCTTTAAAAATAGTTTTTGAATAAGAGAATTAAATTAAGTGTGGAACTGTATAAAATGGAATATGCCTGACCTTAAACTAATCGGCTCTATTTTATGTTCTTTCCGATATGACATGGTAAACACACACCGGCGCTTAGAACCCCTAGTATCTGACCTGCACAGGATGACCTGGGGGGGTTGATGCAGCCATCGCTAAATTTCCCTGCATTCTCCTTTCTAGATTGTCAAGAAGGAGGGTGGGAAATAAAATCCCCACTTCCATGATTGGCTAATTCCTCTCTATCACCTAGGTAGTTGCCTAGGGGAAAGAAAAGCACCAGAAAAAAAAAAAAAAGTCACGCTACTTTAATGCTCTTTTGAATATTAAATTTAATATCTGATTACGCATTTTCTAAAAAGGCTCTCCTCGATGTCATAGCTGATAGTTAAATATTATTAACACCTCTTATAAATCTCTGCTTTATAGCATGATTTCTATTCAGATGTGAATGTGATAAAGAAAATATTTTTTGAAATCACTTTTTATCCCCAATCACAAAGTGTTACGTATTTACTATAGAAAACCTGGAACAGCTGGCAACGAACAAAATTGTAACTGCAGTCAAATCACAATGGAGCCACTATTGTAATATTTTAATTTTTTTATTAAGTTTTTTATTTTAATTCCAGTATAGTGAGATACGGAGTTATATTAGTTTCAGGTGTACAATACAGTGATTCAACAATTCTATACATGACTCAGTGCTCCTCGTGATAAGTGTACTTTTTCCAGATATTAATATTTTAATAGTAATGTGTTAATATTTTGGTGTACTGCTTTCCCTGCAAATACTTGTAATACAGTTTACATCATACTGCAAAGCATATTGATTATATAGTTCCATATCAGTGTAGGTTATGTTGTGAGCATTTCCCATTGCCATTACAACTCTTCAGACACATTGTCGTGCAATGTTTATTCAAGTGGGTGTAGCATTATTTATTTAACCCTTCTTCTGTCATTGGATATTTGAGTTATTTCCAATTTTTGCATACTTTAATATTTTACTATTGAAATCCTGGTACTTTATTCTTTGTACGTGGTTCCCTAAATGTTTCAGTGGGGTATGTTCTTTAAGTGAAATCACTAGAATGAGAGGTGGGAATGTCGTCAAGACTCTTCATACTCGCTATGAAATTACTATTTAGAAGCTATGCACCAAACTATACTCCTAGCGAATTCAGGTAGCCATCTGGCTTGATTCTTGCTAGTACTGTTACTTAATTTTAAATTTTGGTAATGTTATGAGCAGAATATTTTTTTTATTTGCTTTAATGTCCATCTCTTCTTAACGTAGAAGGCAATTGTATTTTCTCTTCTGTCGGTGTCTTCTGACCAGTTTTCCTGATGCATCAGTTTGTTTCATTAATGTATTTGAACTTTTAAGATTTTAGCCATGGGCAACCCTTCTTCATAGTTATTTCCTTTTAGTCTTATTTATAATGTGACTTGCTATATAGACAGTTTTAAGTTCTATGGAAACATTGTTAATCGTTCCTTTTCTGACTTCCTACACGGTTTTATGCTTGGAAAATTTACTGCGTTAAAAAATCAAATGACCCTTCAGCTGTATTTGCTTTAACGGGCTTGATTTTTTGTTTGTTGGGTTTTTTTTTTTTTTTTTTTTTTTTTTTTTTTTTTTTTTGGCATAATATGGCTTGGCTTTTTTCGGCAGTTAAGTAAGGTTTAAGTCTACCTGGGTTTTATTTCGATGCATGTTAGAAGGTGAGGGTATTCTCCTATTCCTACTTTTGTACTTAAATAGGCAATTCTCCCGGCCACTTCCAGTAAAATCAGAACGTGGATATATGACCCGCCCCTTTCCTAACTCCCCCCAGCAGAGGCGGAACTGTCATGATGTGTAATCAGCGTCTGGGGCCGGGTGGTAGATAGGAGGGTCCAGCGCCTCCTCTGCTGTCTTGCTGACATCATTGTTATTTTTATTTTTTAAAGTGTTAGCTGTTATTAAACAATTATTCTTCTAGAAAAACTTTAAAACCATTTGTAATATGCCAAATTAGTCATTCGTATTTTGGTTCGATTTGCATTAAACCTCTATTCTGAGGTGCACATATCTGTCAGTAAGGGTTGTATGTAGCTTACTTCTTACCATTCTCCATTTCCCACTGAGAACACCCTGGGTCTTTTACGTTTGTTGTACTTGTTTTGAATAAAGGCCTTTCCCATCGTACCTTTTTTCTTAATTATTGATGATGGCATATTGGAAAGTTATGGATTTTTGAAGAGTTCTCTTATAAAGAGAAAGCTTTCTGAACTCTCTTAATAATTTCAAATACTGGTTTAGTGTGAATCTCTTGCTTTTAAGTAAACAATCATACAGTTTGGGGAAAAAAGGATATTTTGGTCTCTCTTTCCAATATTTAAACCTCTCATTTCTCTGCATGTCTTCCTGAGAGAATCCAAATCTTCCAGAACAGGACTGAATAATGCAAGAGGTGGTGGGACAGCTTATCTCACTAAAAATGGAATGAGATTTAATGGGGGCATTTCTCTCATGCTTCTCCATTAACTCTGATGGTGTTCGTTGTTGGATTGAAATTCCTTTTAATGTGAAGGAAGTAATTTTCTTTTCTTATTCCTTTTACGTTTTTGGCGGGGGGGGAGGAGATGCAATCAGAAATGATTTTGAATCTATTTATTTTAAATCTCTTTTTAAGCCTCATTTGACATTATCTCATGTTTTCCTTTATTGGGAGAACTGCATTAACAGTCTCTGAGAGTAAACATTCCTGGCATCACTGAAACTAAAAGTTATATCTGTTTGTAGTGGATTGTTCTTCGATTTAACTTAAATTTGATTTGCCTATTTTTTATTTAGAATTGCAACACTTATGGGGCAGCTGGTTGGCTCAGTCGGTTAAACATCTTTCTTCAGTCCAGGTCATGATCTCGCGTTTCGTGAGTTCGAGCCTCACGTCAGGCTCTGTGCTGATGGCTCAGAGCCTGGAGCCTGCTTCTGATTCTGTGTCTCCCTCTCTCTCTCTGTCCCTTCCCCTCTCATGCTCTCTCTCTCTCTCTCAAAAATCAATAAACATTTAAAACAAAATTTTAAACATATATTCTCAAATTAGATAACTACTGGTCAGTCTTTGGCCTCTTTAATATGATCAATTGCATAGTCTTTCCCGAAGAGTAGAAATGTATCAGGTTAATCTGATGTTTCCAAGTGTGCTGTTTATTTGAAACATTCTTCCCAGCTAAAAACTATGAATTAATGGCTACAGTGGTACACACAATTAATTATAATATAGTCTACATTGTTCTTTGTGGCATGTTTTAGAAGATTCGGTATTAATATCCTTAAGAAGACAACAAACCTATCCTCATTTACATGGAGCTGAGCAACATGAATTTTCTCTTACCTTTTGCTCCCCCAAAAGAGGGCAACGCTCACCACAACAGCATATGCAGCCAGGGAACTGGACTGGCCACTTAGTGGACAAAGTTCAGCTTTGAAGGGACTGTTGCTAAGTCTACATCCTAAAAGTAAGCTGCATTCGACTTTGATGTCTTTAAATTTTGATGTCCAGTGTCCACAGATATGAAGTTTCTGCCCCCAAACTTGCTGGTATAACTTACAGATAAAGATTTCTTCTGCCCATAGGGTCCTCAACATGGCAACTCAGTATCACACAATGTGATGCTATTCAAAAGTAGGGGGGAGGGGAAGGAAAACCAGTACATCCAGGCATAAGGAAAATGCCAGGAAATTTGGAAGGGAAGAGATGAGAGGCAAAGAGAGGTAAAAGAAATAAAATGAAAGAGAAACGTAAAAAAAAAATCCAACGTAATTTTTCATCAAAGGAATTAGAAATGCCACATTGGTTGTGTGAGTGTGTGTGTGTGTGTGTGTGTGCGCGCGCGCGCGCACGGTCTGCAAATACTTTCTCCGGTTTTCAATCAGTTGTTTATTTGCTCTCCCAAGTGTGACTCCACTGGTAGGTGTTCCCCTCAATCAGTGTAATCAGTACAGTCTGATCCTAAGGAAGGTCTTCAGAACATTATCTGTAATGTTTTTCAATCACCCAGCAAAAATTAAAGTTCCCATGCTGCAGCGGTGCTGGGGAGAAGTGTGAGCGGAGGCTGGGTCCTGCGACCGCCCAGTGACAGGCAGCCCGTGTGCATGGTAACCATCAGCCCCCGTAGACCCCCCCTGCAGGCGTAGCAATGCAGAAGGCTGCAGTTACCCGTGTGGGGACACATTAAGCAGCCTCTCCGTCTCCTGCTTCGAATAAAAGAAGAAGAAAAGCTATTTCCACAACCGAGCCTTTCTTCCACTTTGACATTTCTTTATTCCAAAGGAGGAAATTTCAAAGAGGTTTTGCTGTTCGGGTTTTCTATCCTTTATTTCACTCTCCTTATATTCCACCTCACCTCTTTTTCATTTTTATAGTTGCTACAGCCTATCTTACTCATGTAGTACATTTCTTTCTTAGATTAAAAAAAAACCATTTTTAATTATACAAATAAGATGAATCTGTTTGCCTTAGAAAAAGTTAAAATATTGCAGAGAAAGGCAAGGTCTTTTTCAACCATAATTCCCATCCCAGGTCAGGTTCCCAGTTCCCCAGAGGTAATCTGTTTGGGCTAGATCTTCGCATTTATTTGCGGTATATCTATGCATTTCCAAATATGCATACATGCGTGTTCACGTGTGTGTGCGTATGTGTGCACGTGTGTGCCCAAAGTGGGCAAATGGCTACTATCTATTAAACGTAAAACCTGAGAACCCTGCACACATATATGCTCGAGGAGACATTACAGCTTTGTTCACTGCAACATTGCTTACACTTTCGAAAAACTGGAAACAGCTTGATGCCCTCCAAGTGAGAATGACTAAATAAACCGTAGTACCTTCTCTATGGCTGAACTGTGGTAAGCCCATATGTGCCAACCCGAAACGCTTCTCAACTGCAGAACAACATGTACCACGTGATAACACTGATGTTAATAATATAACGTTCGCGGACTCCAAGGCTATGCGAGGCATGCGGAAGCTGTTTGAACATTTGAGTGAAGAGACAGGCCCAGGTCACTCGGAGGGGCCACAGAGTACACGCCAACCAGAGAGCGTGACTCTAAGTCTGTAGTTCAGTTCCTTCTTCCTGCCCTTCCCTCTTCCTCTTTCAGGCTGTTCCTGTAGACGAATGTTCCCAAGGTGGCCAGCTCCTCTTCAGCGGGTTTGCAGGGGGGAGATAAGGCCACAGAGTATTGCCACAGCTGCTTATAAGTGTAGAGTAATAAAATCCAATCTCCCATCCAGACGTGCAGGAGCCAAGGGCTGGTACACGGTGCCCCAGGAGGCTGGGCCAGTCTGGGTCAAGTCAGGACTTATACCTGGGTGCCGTTCAGGGAGCAAAATGTGATATGAGAGGCAAAGTTTGGTGGGAAAATCCTAAATGAGAGCTGAGCTGATCACTATTAATTCAAAGAGCCTCGGTGAATCCAAAGAGAAGTGTCGACTCTCAGTACACATCCATGTGGAAAGGGGTGGAAAGATAGGAAAGTTTAAGTAGAAAGTGACAGACCGAGGGGAAAGATTCCTTGAGCCAAGATTCCTTCCCAAGGGGAAGTCAGTGGCCCAACTGCTTTTCATAGATGCCTTTGGGGAAGGAGGTTTTCTGGGCAGCAGCCTAGCTCAGGCAAAGGACTGTTGTAACTTATTTTTAAAACCTAAAAATCTTGTTCATGGTGAAATCCTTTTAAAGAAAAGCATCGTGTAAAAATGAGATGGTGAAGTTGCCCTGTGAGCATATGAACATCTGCATCCTTGTATATGAACCTAAACCCAAACACCAGTCACTTCTTGAAATAGACTGTATTTCATATATGTATGATATACATTATATATATTAGAACACGTACATATCTCATTATCATGTTCCTATGATGAATTGTAAGGAATGTGGGTTAAATTCAAACCAAAAGATAAACACTCACATTCTGTATTTCTTGCTCCTCTAGACTGTGGTCAGCATCAGGAATGAACTGTGGAGAACTCACGAATCCATTAATGCACTCCACAGGGAGTGGAAAGATTTCTACAAAGATATCACCATGTTTTTTTTATTATTATTAAGAAGAAATCCCTTAAACAGAGAAATACTAAGCCCAATATGAAGGTAAAAGGAGACTTTGGTTCTATTTGAGTTAAGCAGAACAGAAATCATCGGGCTGGTTCCATTAAGCCTAGGAGATGGGGACAGTGACCAGCATAGGAAAAAAAAGAGAAACTGACACCACTAATGGCTATAATAAGCACAATAGTGTCTAGAAAACTGTCCAGAGTGACTTCTGAGGATATATCTCTGTTGTGTGCTTCAAGTCCCTGGACTGACTCCTTTCTGAAAAACCCATCATAAAGATACATTTGAAACTCCAATTATAATCAAGGATATTAGAGTCAGACTCCCTTTTCATCTGAGTGTGATTGCCGATAAGTGTGAGGGCTCTCCTTCAGAGATGCCCACTTTAGGCGGGAGCCCAAACCAGACCCCAAGACCTCCCCAAGACCTATGGTAATTAGGAATTTCAGAGGTTCTAACACTGAGAAATCTTGTTGCGTTTGCCACCAACAATTTGATTCCTACAAATTCCACCCATATGCCAACCGTGCTGATGAAAGAAGAAGATTGTACTTCATTCTGCCAGTTTTAATTGTACACATACTCCATAACCGGGACTATTTTAGGCCCGGGCCTGGGAATATGGCAACAAGCAAACCAGAAGAAAAAAATTTGCCAGAATAAAGAGACAGTTAGACATTATTAAGTAATAGAATAACTAAGGTATACGTAAAATAACAAGTAAAATATGTCGTATGTCATATAATGTGAGTGTCTGGAGGTTTGAAGGCTGGAGACTAAGTCCAAAATCTAAGGCTTTATCAAGCTCGGTAGCAATGAGACAAGCAGAAAGCTAAGAAGACAAATAAGTAGGAAAGGAGATGTGAGGTGCTGGAGGTCGGGTTTTGCAGTTTCAAGTAGGGCAGTCCAGGAGCCACTAGGAGAAGTTAAGGTGGCAGAGTAGTAAAGGGACCCTGGGTTTGTCTCATCCCTCGATCACAGCTAGATCAACATCAAACCATTTTGAACACATAGGAAATAGATCGGATGATAAACACAACAATCCGCATAATTGGAGGGAGAGAACACGGGCAGGTAGTGGTGTGGGGAGGTGACCTAGGGGAGAAAGAGGGAAAGAGAGCAGTGTGTCGGGTTTGCACAGGAAAGCACTCCACCCCCAAGCCCCGGAAAGCGCTAGAGAGAAAGTGAAAACAGGCACAGAGGACTGTGCAAGAAACCTGTTCGCCCAAACCACTGACGGGAGTGGGGAGGAAGGAGACGGATTCAGTACCACCAGTTTTTTATAAATGGCAGAGTACAGAGTTTGAAACTTCAGAGGTCAGCTGTAGTGTGTTCTGAGGATCCCCTGGGTCGCACAGGTAGCAGTGGTTCCCCGTGCATTTGGTAGAGGTGCTACAGCCTCTCCGTGGGCAAAAGATCCCGCGGGTGCCATCGAGCCACCAAGGTCACCAGTATAGGTTGTAATAATTCCATTTTCATTCATGATTTTATCTATTTGGGTCATCTCCCTTTTCTTTTTGAGAAGCCAGGCTAGTGGTTTATCAATTTTGTTTTTTTTTTGTTTTTTTTTTTGTTTTTTTTCAAAAAACCAACTCTTGGTTTCGTCGATCTGCTCTACAGTTTTTTTAGATTCTATATTGTTTATTTCTGCTCTGATCTTTATTATTTCTCTTCTTCTGCTGGGTTTAGGCTGTCTTTGCTGTTCTGCTTCTATTTCCTTTAGGTGTGCTGTTAGATTCTGTACTTGGGATTTTTCTTGTTTCTTGAGATAGGCCTGGATCGCAATGTATTTTCCTCTCAGGACTGCCTTCGCTGCATCCCAAAGCGTTTGGATTGTTGTATTTTCATTTTTGTTTGTTTCCATATATTTTTTAATTTCTTCTCTAATTGCCTGGTTGACCCACTCATTCTTTAATAGGGTGTTCTTTGACCTCCATGCTTTTGGAGGTTTTCCAGACTTTTTCCTATGGTTGATTTCAAGCTTCATAGCATTGTGGTCTGAAAGTATGCATGGTATGATCTCAGTTCTTGTATACTTATGAAGGGCTGTTTTGTGACCCAGTATATGATCTATCTTGGAGAATGTTCCATGTGCACTCGAGAAAAAAGTATATTCTGTTGCTTTGGGATGCAGAGTTCTAAATATATCTGTCAAGTCCATCTGATCCAATGTATCATTCAGGGCCGTTGTTTCTTTACTGACCGTGTGTCTAGATGATCTATCTATTTCTGTAAGTGGCGTGTTAAAGTCCCCTGCAATTACCACATTCTTATCAATAAGGTTGCTTGTGTTTGTGAGTAATTGTTTTATATATTTAGGGCTCCCGTATTCGGTGCATAGACATTTATAATTGTTAGCTCTTCCTGATGGATAGACCCTGTAATTGTTATATAATGCCCTTCTTCATCTCTTGTTACAGCCTTTAATTTAAAGTCTAGTTTGTCTGATATAAGTATGGCTACTCCAGCTTTCTTTTGACTTCCGGTAGCATGATAAATAGTTCTCCATCCCCTCTCAATCTGAAGGTGTCCTCAGGTCTAAAATGAGTCTCTTGTAGACAGCAAATAGATGGGTCTTGTTTTTTATCCATTCTGATACCCTATGTCTTTTGGTTGGCACATTTAATCCATTTACGTTCAATGTTATTATAGAAAGATATGGGTTTAGAGTCATTGTGATGTCTGTAGGTTTCATGCTTGTAGCGATGTCTCTGGTACTTTGTCTCACAGGATCCCCCTTAGGATCTCTTGTAGGGCTGGCTTAGTGGTGACGAATTCCTTCAGTTTTTGTTTGTTTGGGAAGACCTTTATCTCTCCTTCTATTCTAAATGACAGACTTGCTGGATAAAGGATTCTCGGCTGCATATTTTTCCTGTTCATCACATTGAAGATCTGCCATTCCTTTCTGGCCTGCCAAGTTTCAGTAGAGAGATCGGTCACGAGTCTTATAGGTCTCCCTTTATATGTTAGAGCATTTTTATCCCTAGCTGCTTTCAGAATTTTCTCTTTATCCTTGTATTTTGCCAGTTTCACTATGATATGTTGTGCAGAAGATCAATTCAAGTTACATCTGAAGGGAGTTCTCTGTGCCTCTTGGATTTCAATGCCTGTTTCCTTCCCCAGATCAGGGAAGTTCTCAGCTATTTCTTCAAGTACACCTTCAGCACCTTTCCCTTTCTCTTCCTCTTCTGGAATACCAATTATGTGTAGATTATTTCTCTTTAGTGCATCACTTAGTTCTCTAATTTTCCCCTCATACTCCTGGATTTTTTTATCTCTCTTTTTCTCAGCTTCCTCTTTTTCCATAACCTTTATCTTCTAGTTCACCTATTCTCTCCTCTGCTTCTTCAATCCAAGCTGTGATTGTTTCCATTTTATTTTGCAGCTCGTTTATAGCATTTTTTAGCTCCTCCTGACTGTTCCTTAGTCCCATGATCTCTGTAGCAATAGATTCTCTGCTGTCCTCTATACTGTTTTCAAGCCCAGCAATTAATTTTGTGACTATTATTCTAAATTCACTTTCTGTTATATTGTTTAAATCCTTTTTGATCAGGTCGTTAGCTGTTATTATTTCCTGGAGATTCTTTTGAGGGGAATTCTTCTGTTTCGTCATTTTGGATAGTCCCTGGAGTGGTGCGGGACTGCGGGGCACTTCCCCTGTGCTGTCTTGAATAACTCGCGTTGGTGGGCGGGGCCGCAGTCAGACCTGATGTCTGCCTCCAGCCTACCGCTGGGGCCACCATCAGACTGGTGTGTACCTTCTCTTCCCCTCTCCTAGGGGCGGGATTCACTGTGGGGTGGCGTGGCCCGTCTGGGCTACTTGCACACTGCCAGGCTGTGGTGCTGGGGATCTGGCATATTAGCTGGGGTGGATGGACAAGGTGCACGGGGGCAGGAGGGGCAGGCTCAGCTCGCTTATCCTTCGGAGATCTGCTTCGGGAGGGGCCCTGTGGTACCGGGAGGGAGTCAGGCCTGCCGCCGGAGGTGTGGGTCCGCAGAAGCACAGCACTGGGTGTTTGCATGGTGCCAGCAAGTTCCCTGGCAGGAACTGATTCCCTTTGGGATTTTGGCTGGGGAATGGGTGAGGGAGATGGCACTGGCGAGCGCCTTTGTTCCCTGCCAAGCTGCGCTCTGTCATCCAGGGCTCAGCAACTTTCCCTCCCATTGTCCTCCAGGCTTCCCACTCTCCGAGCAGAGCTGTTAACTTATAACCTTCCAGATGTTAAGTCCCACTTGCTGTCAGAACACACTCCGCCTGGCCCCTCTGCTTTTGCAAGCCAGACTCGTGGGTTCTGCTTGGCCAGCGGGCCGCCCCTCCACTCCGGCTCCCTCCTGCCAGTCCGTGGAGCGCGCATGGCCTCTCCGCCCTTCTTACCTTCTTCCGTGGGCCTCTCGTCTGCGCTTGGCTCCGGAGACTCCGTTCTGCTAGTCTTCTGGTGGTTTTCTGGGTTATTTAGGCAGGTGTAGGTGGAATCTAAGTGATCAGCAGGACGCGGTGAGCCCAGCGTCCTCCTACACCTCCATCTTCCCTCCGATCTAGCCAAGGTCACCAGTATAGGAACAAAGATGCTGGCTGAGGGCAGCAAACCTTAGCCCCGGCTGGGTGTTGTGATTTACCATAAATTCTGATCTGTTGCCACCGCGAAGTAACATGACTATTTCTTGGGACAAGCGGCACCAGCCACAATGCGAGGAGACCCTCCCCCAGAAGATCACTGCAGGTCTGACCAGCTGGAGTCTCTAAATGGTGGGATTTTGAAACACAGCCAGGTCTGAGATAAAAATTTTGGAGAGAGGCACCGCCTGGTAGGCAAACAGCTTGGACATAGGGGGCAGATGGGGAGCTGGCGGAAGTGGGGACACAGGAGGGGTGACTGATCGCACGCCTGTGAGAGTGTGAACTTCCTGCTCTGGAGACTAGAGAGAATGGTGAAGGCGTTTTTGCTATTAGCCCACCAACAGTGATTGACCCCAGTGCGCTATACAGCGCCACCAAGTGGATAATGGAGCCATTACACCAAGCCCTGCCCGGCTGTGACCTCCAGACACCTCTCAGCTAAGCAAGTGGGCTTGAGAACTGAGAACCGTAGAGGCAGGCCCCTCCCTTAGAAGACCAGCCTAGATCCCTTCCACGAGTTCAGTCTACTGACCATAGACTCCTGCAAAGTTTCAGCTCTAGGGGAAACTGGATCTAGCTTCATTTGGGTGTTTTGTTTGTTTTTTGTTGTTGCTGCTGCTTCTGTTTTGTTTTGTTTTTTTCTATTGTTTTTCTTTTCTTTTATTTCTTGGATACAGAAAGAGCAAAATTGTTTTATTTTTTATTTTTTAAGTTTTAATTTTTTTTCTCTCTTCTTTTCTCTTTTTTCTATCAAGCTTCTCTTAACAAGCAGACCAAAACACACCTAGGAGTTAGCTTCCCTTATTTTATGTTTTCAGGTTTTCGTTTTTTATTTTATTTGATTATTATTATTATTATTATGTTTCTTCCCCAAAATGACAAGATGGAGGAATTTACCTCTAAAGAAAGAAAAGGAAGAAATGACAGCCAAGGATTTAATCAATGCAGACATAAGTAAGATGCTGAACTAGAGTTTAAAACAACAGTTATAAGGATACTACCTGTGATTGAAAAAAGCATAGAAATCACCAGAGAATCCCTTTCTGCAGAGATAAAAGAACTAAAATCTAGTCAGGCCAAAATTAAAAATTCTATAACTGAGATGCAAACCCACACAGAGGCCATAAAAATGAGGATGGATGAGGCAGAGGAGTGAATTTGTGGTATAGAAGTAAAATTATGGGAAATAATGAAGCTGAAAAGAAGGGGAAAACACAGGTCAGTGGTCATGAAGGTAGCCTTAAGGAACTCAGCAATTTATTAAAATGTACTAACATTCAAATCACAGGTGTCCCAGAAGATGAAGTGAGAAAAAAGGAGCAGAAGATTTATGTTAGCAAGTTATAACTGAAAACTTCCCTAATCTGGGGAAAGCCACAGACATCAAAATCCAAGAAGCACAGAGAACTCCCATTAAACTCAAAAAAAGCCAGTCATCACCAAGATATATCATAGTCAAATTCACAAAATACACAGACAAGGAAAGAAAGCAGCACAGGGGGGAAAAAAGTCCCTAACCTACAAGGGAAGACAGATCAGGTCAGTTCACAGCAGATCTGTCCACAGAAACTCGGCAGACCAGAAAAGAGTGGCAAGATATATCAAACATGCTGAATCAGAAAAAATGTGCAGCCAAGAATTCTTTATCCAGCAAGGCTGTCATTCAAAATAGAAGGAGAAATAGAGAGTTCCCCAGACAAATAAAAATGAAAGGCGTTTGTGACCACTAAACCAGTATTACAAGACATTTTAAGAGGCACTCTTTGAGTGGAGAAAAAAAAAAAAAAGACCAAAAGCAACAAAGACTAGAAAGGACCAGAGATCATCACCAGAAACACCAACACTACAGATAACACAAAGACACTAAATTCATGTTTCAATAATCACCATGAATGTAAATGGACTAAAGGCTCCAGTCAAAAGACATAGGATATCAGAATGGATTAAAAAATAAGATTCATCTATATGCTGCCTATGAGAGACTCATTTCAGTAAAGACACCTGCAGACTGAAAGTAAGGGGATGGAGAACCATCTATCACACTAATGGACATCAAAAGAAAGCCAAAGTAGCAATGCTTATATCAGACAAACTAGATTTTAAAACAAACCCTGTAACAAGAGATGAAGAAGGGCATTATATCATAATTTAGAGGTCCACCAAGAAGATCTAACAATTGTAAATATTTATGCCCCTAACTTAATGAACCCAAATATCTAAATCAATTAATCACAAACATAAAGAAACTCATTGATAGGGGACTTAAACGCTCCTCTTACACTAATGGATACATCATCTAAGCAGAAAATCAACAAGGAAACAATAGCTTTGAATGACACACTGGACCGGATGGACTTAACAGAGAGAAATTCAGAACATTTCATCAAGTAAGGCAGTCAGGGATGGCCTCACTGAAAATGCAATGTTGAGCAATGACTGTGAGAGGGTGAGGAGAGGAAGGAGGGTTTCAGGCAAAAGGACCAAAAGGGCAGACTGGTGTGTTGAGAGTAGCCAAGAGCTCTGTGGGGTTGGCGGTGAGTGAGCCAGAGGGGAAGCAGAGGGAGGCCAAAGAGGAAAGGGGGCTCTTGGCCAACTGCTGGGCCTTGTCTGCCTCTGAAGGACTTTGGCTTATTCTAAACAAGGAAGGAGACCCTTGGAGGATTTTGAGCAGAGGAGTGACATGATCTGGTTTGTGTTTTAAAAGAATTGCCCTGACTGCCTGGCTCTTAAACCCATAAACAACTGCATTTAGGAAGAGGAACCAAAACAGACCCACAATTCATGAATTGCCTGCCTCGTTGTTCCCTCCCTGTCCTGGTCCCTCCCTGCCCTGCTAGGTGTTTAGCCATGACATGTATACTGTCCTTCTAAATGGAGTGATTCCAGACAAACAGATAATGAATAAGGTCAAATTTCAAATGCAACTAGCTAGTGAAGGTATGCTGTCAAAAGCAATCCATAACATGCATGATGAGTTTTCTAAAACACCTCTAATGCCAATGAAATTCTTAATGGAATTGTGTGTATGTATAAGAGACCTAAAAGGCAGTGGTATATGGTGACCATATAGTCAAACAGTATAAAACAGCATTGATCAAGGTTAAGTAATAGTCAAGGCACAGGCTCCTTCAGTATCTTTTCCCACAGAGAGGACTCACAGTACATCTTGCTAGGGCTCTGGTGAGTGTGCTGGCCTCTTGCCCTTCCTACTCACGCAAACCTGTCCTCTTTGCAGAGTCCTTAAAAAACAGTTAAACCGATACAAAGACAAGTTGCAAGCCATATATGCCGCCCAGAAAGAAAAAAGCTGCCGATTTGAAACAAAGATTCACCAACTTACGGCCAACCAGGATAGTCTGTGGACCCAGCTACAGCAGATGGGGCAGCATCTACAGGTAGGCAGTGTGGGAGACACTGGCCATCTGGACCGTCCAGAAATCTGGCCTCAAATCCTCTGGCCAGTGGAGGGACTTCTGCCTGAAGCTTCTCACCTCACTCTGATCGGCCTCTTCTCTTCCCTGCCTCCTCTCTCCATTTCCTCACTCCTCCCACTCTTATCCTCCAGACTGTGTCCTTCCCCTTCCTGAAGGCAATGCCATTGGGAGAATTGGTGGCTGGTGTGGTTATCAGTGCCATTTAGAAACTATAGATCTAGAGCAAAGTGGTCCTTTACAGCACTGATTAGCCTTTTGGTCGCTGCATCCTTTTTACATTCTTAAAAAAAATTTGAGGATCCCAAGGAGCTTTTGTGGGTTATATCTATTGTTCTTTACCATGATCAAAAATAAAAGTGAGAGGTGGCTTAAAAGTTTATTACTGAATTAGGGGGGCCTGGGTGGCGCAGTCGGTTAAGCGTCCGACTTCAGCCAGGTCACGATCTCGCGGTCCGTGAGTTCGAGCCCCGCGTCGGGCTCTGGGCTGATGGCTCGGAGCCTGGAGCCTGTTTCCGATTCTGTGTCTCCCTCTCTCTCTCTGCCCCTCCCCCGTTCATGCTCTGTCTCTCTCTGTCCCAAAAATAAATAAACGTTGAAAAAAAAATAAAAAATAAAAAAAAAGTTTATGACTGAATTTAAAAATGTAGTAAACCCATTACATAGGGAACAATTTTAAATAGTAACTATATATTTAAAAAAAAAACTTTAGAATAGTGGCGTTGTTTCACATTTTTAAACAAATTTCTTTAATATCTGGCTTAATAAAAGACATGACATGGGGCCCCTGGGTGGGTCAGTTCGTTAAGCGTCTGACATCAGCTCAGGGCATGATCTCATGGTTCACGGGTTCGAGCCCTGTGTCGGGCTCTGTGCTGATAGTGCAGAGCTGGGAGCCTGCTTCAGATTCTATTCTGTGTCTCCCTCTGTCTCTCTGCCCCTCACCGTCTCACACTCTGTTTCTCTCGTTCTCTCTCTCTCTCTCACTCTCTCTCTCTCTCTCTGTCAAAAGTAAACATTAAAAAATGTAAATAAACATTAAATTTTTTAATTAAATAAATAAATAAGTAAATAAATAAATAAATAGAAGACATGACTTCACTGCTTCATTCAAGATGTTTTATTGAAGTATATGAAGAAATCTGGTCTTATAGAGATTTGCAGTTGAAAAAGAGAAAAACGTTTGAATAAAGCCTTTTCAAATCATTAGAGATCTTTTTCGTTGAAAGTGCACCGAAACACAAGTGATTGTTTCTTTTTTTTTTTTTAATTTTTTTTTCAACGTTTATTTATTTTTGGGACAGAGAGAGACAGAGCATGAACGGGGGAGGGGCAGAGAGAGAGGGAGACACAGAATCGGAAACAGGCTCCAGGCTCTGAGCCATCAGCCCAGAGCCCGACGCGGGGCTCGAACTCACGGACCGCGAGATCGTGACCTGGCTGAAGTCGGACGCCCAACCGACTGCGCCACCCAGGCGCCCCCACAAGTGATTGTTTCTTAAAGGAGAGTTGCAACCTTGAATCTGAAGCCATCGCTCTCTCACACTCTTGTTTCATTAAAATACAATGTTGTGTTGTGCGCTTCAAATGAAGCTTCTACCCATGTATGATATTGGAGCACGATACACTGGTAATTTGGAAGTTCGCTGAGCTAAGCCAAATTTCTTACCTCCCATTATACAATCCCCCCCCCCCCCCCCGCCAAATCACATTCATTAATACCACCATTAAGCTCATCAGGAAAGTCTTTCCGGGTTGGAAAGGTATCATGCACATGGTGGTGATCCGAGTTTTCTAAAATCTGGTTTCTGCTACAAGCCTCACCTGTTGAAATTGACAATACATACTGTGAATTGCTTCCTTACTGTGACAATCTCACTTCACCTATTTTTGGAAAACGTTTGCCAGACTTCCAAGTCTGCCTAACAGTCTGCAAGTCCATCCTTTCACCCAGAAGGCAACGTTTGTGTTTCAGTAACATTCGAAGTATTTTGCACACTTCCCATTTCATCCTACACAGTACATGTCATACATGTATTCTACAAAATACATGTCATCATGTACATTTTTCATCCTACAAAATACATGTCATAACTAAGAAAACTGAAAATGTGTGTTATACCACCAAGGATATTTTTATTTTATTTTTATTTATTTATTTATCTATTTTAGCTGCGAGAGCATAATTGTGAAGAACACTACTGACTAGTAGCACTCTTTGATGCTGCCTTGATTTGTACCAAGGCACCAACGGTGTTAACCTTACTTACTTTAGCCTTACTTTTGACTCTTGTACCCTCGGGGCAAATGTCAACACAGTGAACAGGCAAATAATATCTAAGTATCATCAGGCAAATAATTTTGACCTCACAGACCTCTAAGAAGGTCTTAGGGATTTCCGAGAATCTGTGGACCACACTTTGGGAATTGTGCTTATAGGGTGCACACCCCCTAGATTCTATACTCATGGCTTATTATAAGCCCCCCCAACATACCTAGCTAGATGGATCATTATGAACGTGTTTTATTGTAATACATTTTAGCTACAATTCAAGGTATCCTGATGTTCTCAGAAATTCCTTATGATAGTTTTAGAACCTGAACATTTAGGACCTAGAATTTTCCCAAGTTCTTGTGATATTTTAGAATCTGAACTGCTGTCCTTTTTGTAGCTGGTTTTAGAGGGACATTGAATTAACAGCATAAAATAAAATCAATAATAAATGATTTAGAAAAGAGAAAAAAAAATCTTGCATTAAAATTTCCGATTAGGAGATTAAAACGTAATGTATTTATGAAAAGGGTACGATAAAGGTTGATTTCTTCATGAAGTTTTCTTTACCCAGGCAATGTTGCAGCCACTCCACCCTTCATCTTCTTCCTGTCAAAATATGATTTCCAAGGGTGACCACGGAAAGGATGGAAGGTTTTGGAGGGGAGGAGATTCTTCCCAGGTCACAAATGCCACTGAAGCCTGTTCAGAATGGGAACCTCTCGCTTACCCAACCATGATTGACAAAAGTCACCAAAGTCAAGCAAATGCAGAGCGTGCTGTACCAAATTCAGAATCCCCAGAGGCCCTTTTGCCGCTGAAGTCAACACAAAACAGCAGGGCACAAAGCCAAGCACCAAAGACCTCAAAGGAAATCTTTAGCTCCTTACCCGGTTCTCAGGAAGGATCGCTGCAGGACACCCCCCATATGGCTCCTGAAATGAGCAGTCATGCTCTGGCAACTGCAGACAGAAAAGAGATGCCTAACATCCAGGAGGGAAAGGATGAGCTAGAGGAAAAGGAACTGCAAGAACTGTTGTCAAAACTTACAGATGCCTTCACTCTAGAAGTGCCACCAGGTAAGATTTTCACAATCATTGGAGAAAGTTAACGGCCAAGGATTCAGGCTGCCTTTTTTTTAAAAAAAAAAATTTGTAATGTTTATTTATTTTTGAGACAGAGGGAGACAGAGCGCAAGTGGGGGAGGGGCAGAGAAAGAGGGAGACACAGAATCCGAAGCAGGCTCCAGGCTCTGAGCTGTCAGCACAGAACCCGACGTGGGGCTTGAGCCCACGAACTGTGAGATCATGACCTGAGCCGAAGTAGGACACTTAACCGACTGAGCCACCCAGGCGCCCTCAGGCTGCCTTTTATTTTATAACATTATCCCAACAGCTACAATTCATCTAGTGAGTAAGAGTCAGAGTTGTGAATCGTTTGGACATCAGTAGCATCTCTGAACTTGAGGTCTAGAGTTGCCCAATTTACAAGGTTTTTGTGAGCACTAAAGGTGATAGACCGTAAGAGATTTTACTATAGCGTCTGGCACAATCCTAGCATTCCATAATAGTAAATAGCTACAAACACTTTAGAAATAAGCAGCTTTCATAGCTAAACTGGAGAAACAAAAGCAAAAAATAAAAACGATACGAAGATGTCAAAGACCAAAAGACTCTCCTAGAAGAGAAGCCAAGTTTTTACGTGAAATTTAAATTAGAAAGCATTTCCATTATAAAGTATTAAATTATAGAAGAGAAGTAAATAACAAAAAATAGATAATTTTGTTATTGCTCTTATTATTATCAATAGTACTGCCACAAATATAATTGGGCAGCCTGACATTACCATTTAAAAATGGGGGTAATAATAAAGCATAAGAGACTCTTAAAAACTGAGAACTGAGGGTTGATGGGGGGTGGGAGGGAGGGGAGGGTGGGTGATGGGTATTGAGGAGGGCGCCTGTTGGGATGAGCACTGGGTGTTGTATGGAAACCAATTTGACAATAAACTACATATATTGGAAAAAAATAAAATAAATAAATAAATAAATGGGGGTAATAATGATGTTCTTCCAGAAGACAATTGATTAAGTTTCTACAATGTAATTAGTACCATCATTATCATCATCATCTTCTTCATAAGCTATGACTCCTTGCTAAATTCTGAAGGCTCTTTTTAAAAAATCTGGAGGGGCGCCTGGGTGGCGCAGTCGGTCAAACGTCCGACTTCAGCCAGGTCACGATCTCGCGGTCCGTGAGTTCGAGCCCCGCGTCAGGCTCTGGGCTGATGGCTCAGAGCCTGGAGCCTGTTTCCGATTCTGTGTCTCCCTCTCTCTCTGCCCCTCCCCCGTTCATGCTCTGTCTCTCTCTGTCCCAAAAATAAATAAACGTTGAAAAAAAATTTTTTTTAAATAAAACATAAAAAATAAAAAATCTTGAAAAAAAATAATAAAAAATAAAAATCTTTTTGAAAATTCAGTTAAAATTTACCTTAAAATTTTAATTTTAAAATTTAAAAGGCTCTTTACTATAGTTATTTCTTCTGTTTTGGCCTGGTGCCATCTTATTTATAGTGTTTTGTTGCCTTAATATTATCCCTATATCTATATCCATGTCCTTTTTGAAAGCCTAAGATCTTTTGTGCTTGAGCGACAATCTAGAGATGTGTGAGGAGGGCTTCTCAAAATATTTCCGAATCGGCGTGTGAGTTTTTTAGAGCTGCCATAACAAAGCACCTACCACAGAGTGGGTAGCTCAAACATCACAAATTAATTTTCTCACAGGCCTGAAGGCTGAAGTCTGAGATCAAGGTATCCCTCTGTGGGCATCCCTATCCAAATTTGCTCTTTTTATAAAGACACTACTATTGGATTAGGATCTGCCCGTATAACTTCATTTTAATTTAATTAACTCTTTAAAGAAGCTGTTTCCCAATATATTCACACTCTGAGGTCCTGGGGTTAGGACACCCACATATGAATTTGGGAAGAGACACAATCCAACCCATAACAGTCGGTGAGCTGGAAAATCAGTATATCATAATGTCGGTCGTATACTGAAGTTGGTAGAAACAAGTCAATAAAGTAATTATTTGGTGATTCTGAAAATCTCCACTGTGAGAAGAGTTGGAGTTATAATCCTTGCATTAGAGAACACACGATTACCAAGATGCCCAAAGTATGCTCAGACTGCCTGAGATAAAGACAGGATGAGAACTCCTTGTGCTTGATTCTGAGGCCGGCACAAGATTCCACCCACTGTGTTTCCACTTTAACTTCATTGGGGTCATGACGAGTACTCAAAGCAAAGTCAACATCCACTTGAAGGTTTCAGGAAAATTTCACGTAAAAATTTGGCTTTTATTCTAGAAAAATCTTCCAGTCTTTGATATCTTCATCTCATTTTTATTTTTTGTTTTGTTTCTCCAACTGAACTTATTAGGGCTGTAGATTCCTCATAGCCCTTGCAAACGTAGCAGGCTGTGTTGCACGTTCCGGATCACTAATAAGCTAGGTCTAGGGAAGACATTATCCCAACACTTGTGCAGTTTGATACCTAAAACTAAAAGATGCATGCATATTTTAATTTCCTTTATCAAAGTCTATATATAAAAATCATACATATATACACACATGATTATATCATTAAAAGGAAAATCATGAAAGGGTAAAGCTTATTTCTACATTTCGATGATGCAATAATGTGTAGAGGTGCAGTTAGCATTGTCCAATCTTGTAGAATATACCAAAAAAAAAAAGTATATCTCAAAAAGTTAATTTAAGGAGAATCATTGGGATGTTTCTACCGGAGGTATACAAAAGTGCTTAGGATGCTGGCAAGAGAGCACGCATTTTCCCTTTTTGTTATTATGGTAGTGCATACTTCAGGATGATCCCACAAATGCTAATTGACAAGATTTAAATGTACAGTCTTATTTCTTTTCGAGCAGCCCTGTTTCCTTAATGCTTTCAAGCAGAGGATCTATGTTAATCTTCATGGCTATTTGCATTTCCTAAACCTCGTCACTCCTCACTCAAATATTTCTAAGTAAGTTTATATCTTTATTCAATCTGGTCTTGAATATGATCTTGTTTGCAAATTCTTCTTAGCCATTGGTGATATGGGTTATAAAAGTACACTCCGTCATTTATGCATAATCTCTGCATGCTTGCCAAAATTACACCAAACAGGCATAACAGGGCCAGAAGTGTGATAACCACACTGATGAAGGTGTGGAAAAGCCAACAAACTAAATTAGGGTGTTGGCTACCTTTGTTTTATTTCTCTGTCACGGGTGCATCGAATAACAGCAGGAAGTTCTTGATCATCTTACTGTCCCAGTTTTTTTTTTTTTTTAATTTGAGAATTCTCTGGAAAATTAGGAAGTCCCATTGTTTGTAACAGGCTAAGGTTTACTCAGCGTCAACGTATTTACCCAGTGTTGTGATCATCCTAGTGATGTAGGCAGGCTGGGTCCGAGGACGCAGAGTGGGTCCTGAGGACCTGCCAAGAGAGTCCGTGGCTTCACGCAGGATGGAAATCAAATGCAAGCCAGCAGGAGGTGAAAGCAGAATTTATTGAAGATATAAAGAGCGAGGTACAGATGGAGAGTCTGAGAGACTTGGAAAGGAAGAGAGGGAGTCTCATCTTTGCTTCAGGTCTGGGGGTTTTATTGGCAATTGTAGTCAGTGCACGTGTCCTCTCGGGCACACAGGAACCGGTCAGAACAAGGACAGAGTGCAGGTGTCCATCGTAAGGCACTTATTCCCTGAAGCCGGGGAGTCTTGGCATCAAGATAGATAATCTAGCACCAGTGGTCTGGAAAAGGCACATGATGGCTCTGCCCTGTCATTCCTTAGATATCATCTATTATGCTGGAAGACCCCAAATACATCATTATCTCTTTGTCCCTTACAAGGAGGACACACATTAAGGCATGTGTAGGGTGGGGGGTGCAGGTCCTAGCAAGAATAGAAGCGGGAAAAGAAGTGAAGGGGGAAAAGAAAAACACAGCTTTTTCTTTCACAGGGTCTCTTCCGTTTCCCTGCCTCACTGTCGCTGACTACTCTTTTAGATTGGAGCTGCGCTAAGGAGTCAACACAGTTTGGAAATTAAGATAAACTTTAAATTGCTTAAAAGATAAGACTAACGCAGTAAGCCTAATGGTCAATTAGGCAGTCGTGCACATTAGCTGAATAGAGTCATTCGTTACCACGATAGGATAACAGAATTTCAAGAGACTATGAGAGTTTAATAGAAAGCATGTAGAAGAGGTTCCCCAAGCCTCCTTAAATTCCAAATGCTGGGTTGAAAATCAGTAGCAAACGATTTGCTCAAGCTTGCAACAAAGGAATTTACCTTACAGTGCAGGAACAGGAAATTTTTCTCTGTATGGTTGTATGTCTTTCCTTTCTCAACTTAAGTTATATTGTTCTTGCTTTTGCTTTTTTTTTTCATAGGGCACCGCTCAAACTATTCATCAGTAGCTAAACAGCAGAGGTTCTCACAGCATGGTCCCTAGACCAACGGCATCAGACTCACCTATGACCATGCTAGCAATGCAAATTCTTGGGCCCCATCCCTGATATACTCTATTAGGGAGCTCCAGAGAAACAGAACCAACAGGGTGTAATATAGAAAGAGACTTATTTTTAAGAAATTGGCTCATGTGATTATGGAGGCTGGCAAGTCCCAAGATCGACTGTCAGCAAATTGGAGACCTAGAAGAACCAGCGGGTGTGGTTCTAGTGCAAAAGCTGGCAGGCTGGAGACTTAGGAAACGGTGATCTTTCAACTGGAATCCGAAGGCAGAAGAAAACTCATGTTCCAGCTGCGAGGCAGTCAGGCCGAAGGACTTCTACTTAGCCTTTTTGCTTAATTCAGGCCTTCAATTGATTGAATGAGGTCCATCCACATTAGGGAAGGCAATCTGCTGCGGTTAGTCTGCAGATTCAAATGTCAATGTCATCCAGAAACACTCCTACAGCACACCCAGAACAATGACCAAATATCTGAGCACCAGTAGCCAATCAAGTTGAGGCATAAAATTAACCATCACATGTACCAAATCAGAACTCTTAGGGGAGGACCTAGAAACCTGTTTTTACACTGTCCAGGTGATTCTGATATACACCAGAGTTTGAAAACCTCTGCTCTACAGTGGGATTTCTGGCTCCTCAGATTATCGCTCAGAGTCATGGGAATGTCCTTTAAGAACCCACGACCAAGTTGTATTAGTAATCGATCGTGGCAAATAACAGCCATCTTATTTTCCAGGTAGCCTAGAGAAAGGGCATTGTCAACAGGGACGGGGGAGCGATGGTTTCTATTTCTTCTCCATGCTAGAACTTTGGCACGATCAGCTTAGGAACCTGTAAGTGCTTTCTCTGAAGGACTCTCCTATTTGTTGATTTCAGGCCCACAATCTTCGGTAAACATGGACCTGTATTGTGGAGCTGAGCGGCTGTGCAGGGCCTTCTCTGCCCTTGTCGATCAAATCACTTCGTCCAACTTGAAGTGATAAGGAGGAGTCCAGGCCCAAGGACCCCTTGGATGATGATGAAACATATTTTCAAAATCTATACTAAAAGAATTAAGCCTTTTACCTCTCCATAATCTGGTGTGAAATGTGAAGAAAATAAGTTTTATTTTTTTCATCTCCCTACTCACGTATCTCAGTCCTGCAGTTCAGACTAAAGCCCCGGGAGTGAGGGCAAAGGAAAAAAAAGGCCAAGTCAAATCTAGGTGTATTGAGTTTCCGATAGAGGGACATTATTCATTCGAATACCTTATTAGTGATATTCCAGTGTGTGATCTACATGAATTAATGCAACTGTCTTCTTCAAGTAGCACTAAGTGAATTGATGACTGTATTTTCTTTTTTTTTGGCCCGTATTAATATCTTTCTTTTTTTAAATTTTTTTTTCAACGTTTTTATTTATTTTGGGGACAGAGAGAGACAGAGCATGAACGGGGGAGGGGCAGAGAGAGAGGGAGACACAGAATCGGAAACAGGCTCCAGGCTCTGAGCCATCAGCCCAGAGCCCGACGCGGGGCTCAAACTCACGGACCGCGAGATCGTGACCTGGCTGAAGTCGGACGCTTAACCGACTGCGCCACCCAGGCGCCCCAATATCTTTCTTTTTTAAATTTATTTTTTATTTTTAAATTTACATCCAAGTTAGTTATCATATAGTGCAAGAATGATTTCAGGAGTAGATTCCAGTGATTCATTCCCTATGTATAACACCCACTGCTCATCCCAACAAGTGTCTTCCTTAGTGCCCATTACCCATTGAGCTCATCCCCCCACCCACAATGCCTCCACCAACCCTCCGTTTGTTCTCTGTATTTAAGAGTCTCTTGTCCCCCTCCTTGTTTTTATATTATTTTTCCTCCCTTCCCTTGTGTTCATCTGTTTCATATCTTAAATTCTACATGAGTGAAGTCATATGATACTTGTCTTTCTCTGACTAATATTGCTTAGCATAATACCCTCTAGTTCCATCCATATTGTTGCAAATGGCAAGATTTCATTCTTTTTGATTGCCAATTATTACTCCATTGTGTGTGTATATATATATACACACACACCACGCCTTCTTTATCCATTCACCTGTCAATGGACATGTGGGCTCTTTCCATACTTTGGCTATTGTTGATAGTGCTGCTATAAACATAGGGGTGCATGTGTCCCTTCGAAACAGCACACCTGTATCCCGTGGATAAATGCCTAGTAGTGCAATTGCTGGGTCATGGGGTAGTTCTAGTTTTAACTTCTTGAGGAACCTCCATACTGTCTTCCAGAGTGGCTGCACCAGTTTGCATTCCCACCAGCAATGCAAATGAGATCCTCTTTCTCTGCATCCTCACCAGCATCTGTAGTTGCCTGAGTTGTTAATGTTAGCTATTCTGACACGTGCGAGGTGGTATCTCATTGTGGTTTTGATTTGTATTTCCCTGATAATTGAAAGAAATGAGCATTTTTTTCATGTGAGATGATGCTCTGATGGAGACCAGGCTTGTCAAAGAACTAAATACACACACACACAATCAAGTATATGCAAAACTGATGAAATCTGGATAAACTTTGTGGATTGTACCAATGTTGATTTCCTGGTTGCATTATTGTACTATAATTATGCAAGATGTTACCATTGGGGGAACTGGATGAAGAGTATACAGGATGTCTCTGTATTATTTTTTATAACTGTATATGAACCAATGATGATCTCAAAATAATTTTGTTTTTATTTATTTTTTTTTTTTTTTAAATTTTTTTTTCAACGTTTATTTATTTTTGGGACAGCGAGAGACAGAGCATGAACGGGGGAGGGGCAGAGAGAGAGGGAGACACAGAATCGGAAACAGGCTCCAGGCTCTGAGCCATCAGCCCAGAGCCTGACGCGGGGCTCGAACTCACGGACCGCGAGATCGTGACCTGGCTGAAGTCGGACGCTTAACCGACTGCGCCACCCAGGCGCCCCAATAATTTTGTTTTTAAAACGTGAACATTTCTCACTAAAATCCCGCACCCAATGCGTTTGGCTAATGTACCTATCCGCCACTATAGATGCTTAATTTAATAATGTCCAAAGTAATAGCTAACATTTTTTTTTTTTTTTACTATTAGAGTACTTAGTTTCTAAGCACCTTGTAAGTACCAACTCATTTACTCCTCACAACAAAACTAGCAAATAGATATCTCATTTTATGAGGAAATTATGGCACAAAGAGGTTCAATAACTTGTCAAAAGTTGCTTGGCCAGTAGTTGATGAAGTTGGGATTTGAACCCAGCTTCTGGGCCTCTACTCTACCCTGTATTTTCTCTCAATAAATATTGCTACGAGTCCAGTCTTATGGATATTGTCTTGATGTGCAACCCATGTTGCACTTAGAGAGTCATGGATTTTTATTTATATGATCGGTAATTTCTAGTACTGTCCCAGAAGAAAATGATGGCCATTTACATAGGATTAAGAGTGGGTTATCCTTGTTCAACCTCATGCTAATATTTGCTCTTTAGCCTATCATAATTTTTTTATTTTGCTTTTTTTCGCTCTTCTTCTCACTTTCTCCCAACTTATTCCTTACAAGTTTAATAAGCATCCCCTAGAACACAGATCAGCAAACTACAGCCCACAGGCCAAACCCTGCCGACTGCCTGTTTTGTCCGAGCTATGAGCTAAGAGTAGTTATTACATTTTCAAAAATGGTTGAAAGAGTCAAAAGAAGAAGAATATGCCGTGACACTTAGAAGTGATATGGATTCAGATTTCATTGTCCACAGGCAAAGTTTTATTAGAACATCACCACACTCATTCATTCACATAGTGTCTATGGTTACTTTTATTCTACAAAAGTGGAGTTGATGATTCATTGCAACAGACACTAGATGACCTACCGGCATATGATAGTTACTATCTGATCCTTTACAGAAAAAATTGTCAGCCCCAGTTGTAGAGCACCAAGGTGACGGGGGAGCCACGGGCAGGCTTTTCTGTAAGCAAGAGGGGCATTTCTTCAATGCTTTGTAAGAGATAAGATAATACTAAGATAATAAGATAATAATAATGATTTGTAAGAGATGGCTTTTAAGAATGTGATAAAAGGTATTAGAGAGAGGGGCATGAAAGCAATACTGTAAGCCTATGTAGGGGCGCTTGGGTAGCTCAGTCGGTTAAGCGGCCGACTTTGGCTCAGGTCGTGATCTTGCAGTTTGTGAGTTCGGGCTTTGTGCTGACAGCCAGAGCCCGGAGGCTGCTTCAAGTTCTGTGTCTCTCTCTCTCTGCCCATTCCCCCCTTATGCTCTGTCTCTCTCTTAAAATAAATAAATATTTTTTAAAAAATTTTTAAAAGAAAGGATAAAGTGGCAGTTTTTAATGTGCTCATTCTCTTAAAGAAAAGCTGAAGGTTAACAAGGAAAAGCCAGTTCCTTCCTCGGACTCACTTCCCCTGTTGTTAGGACTTGTTTAATTCTCAGTTGTGGCTGTCTTCTGATAACCCTTTGGATAAGATTTTTAGTTTAAGGAGGACCTAAACCTTCAGTGAAAACATTTCCTGAAGCTTCCTTTAGATCTGGAAAAAGCAAGCCAATTGTTAACATATCTGAAATTCAAACTGGTTGTCAAGCATTGGTTATATAGTACAATTGGAGAGATGAAGTAGTTAGATATAAAAAAATCACATTGTGTCTGGATCTCAAATAAATTTGCTCATTGAACTTCTCTGTAATGAACCTCATTTGGGTCTGGTCACTTTTCAGGGAAAAAATTTTTATGGATTCCTTTATTATAATACTGTTCACTTTACTTTTAGTTTGCTTTGCAGTGCAAAGTGTAACTAACCACCTATAGGGTTTTATTATTTAATCAAATAGAAAATAGGCTAATTGAAAGATACTTATACTTACTGTTCTTTTCTTAGAGTTTAGATTGTCAGTAATGGTAATATAAAATATTGAAATATGGGGCGACTGCGTGGCTCAGTTGGTTGAGCATCAGACTTCGGCCCAGGTCATCATCTCACCATTCCGAGTTTGAGCCCCAAGTGGGGTTCTGTGCTGACAGTCTGGAGCCTGGAGCCTGCTTCGGATTCCGTGTTTCCCTCTCTCTCTGCCCCTCCTCTGCTTGCACTCTGTCTCTGTCTCTCTCTCTCAAAAATAAATATTTAAAAAATTAAAATATTGAAATAAAAAGACTCCTTGGGGCACCTGGCTGGCTCAGTCAATTAAGTGTCCAACTCTTTATTTCAGCTCAGGTCTTGATCTGAGGGTTGTGAGTTTAAGCCCTTCATTGGGCTCCATGCTGGTTGTGAAACCTACTTAAAAAAAAAAAAGACTCTGGGGCTCCTGGGTGGCTCAGTTGGTTGAGCGACTGACTCTTGACTTTGACTTGGGTCATGATCTCACAGCGGGTTTGAGCCCCACATCCGGCTCTGCAATGATAGTGTGGAGTCTGGTTGGGATTCTGTCTCCCCCTCTCTCTCTGCCCCTTCCCTGCTTGCTCTGTCTCTCTCTTAAAATAAATAAAAATGAACTTAAAAAAAAAAAAAGACTCCAATAACGTCACTTGGGATCCAGAGCTTTTATTAATTTTGTTTCCATTAGAAGAATGCTTTATTTGCCGTTGCATATGGTTTTTCTTGTTCTTTGTTTTATTCATTATTCAAAAATATTCTTTCAAACAAGATTTAGGTATTATAGACAGTCAGTAACTGGTAATAAATATAGCCCATTATGCCTGTATGTAAGCAGTGGCTACTGGCTTACAAGTCATGCAGTGTATTCAAGTTAAATGTATGGCACTCCAGTTCACCAAGATCCGGCATCCCAGAACAGCTGATCAGAGTGAATACAAACAATGTGACTCGCCCAATCCCCTGGTCATCTTTGGAAGCTATTTTAACTCTTTCAGATAGTGGGATGAGCTGGCAGTAAAGCCACCCTTTGAAGGAACATGCTAGCAGGCTAAAATAATGAAAAACCTTAAGTAGGTATGCTGAGAGAACATGGCTTAATATTTACCTCTGGACATTCCCACCATTTCAAGTAATTAAATGATCAAGAGTCAAGGAAACAGTGTTTTTTTAGTTTCGAGATACGAGTTAGCTCTGAGGTTAGATTTACTTTCTCTTTATTTCCAGGCCACGGGTGACTTTCCCAATGAGCTTAGACCCACTTCCGTGCAAGTGCATGCTTATCACACCTTCAATCAACTCTTTCTTCTTTAGGAAAGGTGTTCTTAGCTGCTGAGAATATGCACCTGAAAGCAGAGAAAAGGAACTAGTCGTTAGAGCACCAAATTATTCTCAGGTTAATTAAATGTCAATAAATTGGTCTTAAAGTTTGTTATTTCTGTCACTCTATCAGAAGTCTGTATAAATTTATTGCAGGAGTGTGTATGTAAATCTGTGTTTATGTGTCCTTTGCAGTTTAGTTAAATAACCTAAGTAAAGTATAATAAAGACATGTCCTTGTTAACTAAAATGTATGTATTAAGATATGTTCTGACTAAACAAGTAAAAGTGGTCATTATATAATTTTTAATACAAAAATATACAGAAAAAACTTAAATTACCCATAATATAATCTTTCAGAGATAACCATAATTTTATGCATACACACTTTATACCATAATTTAGCGAACCATTACCTTATTGTGCGACGTTCCAATTATTTCCACATTTTCTACTGTTATAAATAGCATTGCAGTGAAGATTCATGTACTGCACGATTGGTTACATCTCTGAATATTTCTTTAGGGTAGAGTTCTAGATAAGTAATTTCTAAAGATGTCTCTAGGAAATTTCTTGGAGTAAGTAAAGTAAAAAAAATCAAACATTGGTGCATCTAATTATTTATATTCCCGAAGCACTGTTTTCTCTAATGCTTGGTGCTTTACAAAAACAAGCACTAACATTTACCAGCTAGTTAGACACCAACCGCAAATATCATCAAATTATAAATCTGAATTTTAATGTTCTTATCATGAAGGAATGCAAAGACTCCCAATTTTTCTAGAACATACAAACTGCCAGTCTCAGGCAGGCAGGTTTTTTTTTTTTTATTTCTCTCACTGGCAAAGCATGATTTGTTGAAGGAAAGGGCCATTGGTTTTTGACACAAACAAGGATATACTTCAAAATCCCTTCATTTGCATTGAAGCCTTTACTAACCCATGAGTTAACGTCAAATCGGTCATTTTCTATTTGGAAGTTATCAGCCTACTCTTTTCCTAAATCAATTAATAACTCTCTCCCTCCTTCTGCCTTGACAAAATCCATCATACTTTGGTGGTTAAGGCCGGTTACACCATTTTCACACCTTCTGGATATTACAGCACTCAGTTAATAACTCATCCTTTCTAGACAAACTATGATCTTTTGAGTCTTTTCTCAAGTGAGAACACATCTAGACCTCAGAATTTTTGGAATTCTCATTTCTAGATTCCCTCTGTTCCTGTTTAGCACTGTTATAAACAACTATAGTATCTACGTCATCACCCAGCTCAACAAGCTGTCCTTGGGGTAAAGCTCTTCCAGACTCTATTGATTGTTAAATACATGCCTCTCATAAATTTCTTTTTTATAGAATCACAGAACATTAGAAAGGAGAACATAAAGAGACTTTACAGTTCATCTAATTCTTTCCACACCCCTCTTTTTCAGATGAAGAAACTGAGGGCTAAATAAGTTGACTGAGGTTGCATAGCTATTTAATATCTCTTGTTTTCATAGTTTTTGGCCCAATAGTAACAAAGAGGATATACTGGCATACAAAATAGGAGTTTTATGGTTTGGTTTTTTTTAATTTTTTTTGTTTTGTTTTGTTTTAGAGAAGGAGGGGGAAGAGGCAGAGGAAGAGAGACAGAGAGAGGAAGAATCTTAAGCAGGCTCCATACTCAGTGTGGAGCCCAACGCAGGCTTGATCCCACAATCTTGGGATTATGACCTGAGCCAAAATCAAGAGTCAGTTGCTCAACCAATTGAGCCACCCAGGTGCCCAGGAGTTTCATGTTTTTAGCAATGACTGATAGCAACAATTCTCAAGTGTATTTAAACTATTAAACTTGAAGATATCAAAATAAGAACCCTTTTGCATATTATGTAGACATATTAGTTCTTCCCTTCTGCTCTGGTGATTTGATTTCCCTGAGAACTAGAGAGACAAACATCTCTTTACCCTCACCCCCATCCCAACCTGGTAGCATATTAATCCCCCAAGGACAATAGAAAAAGTTAGTGGAGAATCCGTGCAGGTACATCCAGAGCCCCGCTGAGCCACTAGAGATTTCAGCAAGCCTCTTGAGATGAAATCTCGATGTTCCAGCAACTATTTAACTTTTAGACACGGTGTCTTCTTGACCCAAGACCCTCTTTGACTGTGATGATACAATCAAAATGGAAAGCTTTGTTTCCTGATCTGCAAACAGTTGTTTATGTCAAACATTAAAATAACTCCAATAAAGTGGAATGTTCCCTCCTGCTACATAGTCACTCTGACTAAAGTTTGCAGACCAGCTGAGTCAACAGCAACTCTGTAGCAAGATTAAAAAAGTGGCTTCCAAAGCTGAAGATAAATCTACTGCCTTTAAAAAGAAGAAGAATAAGAAGATAGAAATGCTATGTTGAAATATGCTCCAAAAATTACATGAAGCTTCTGACTATTCTGATAGCCACATTGCAAGCAAGCAAACTGAAAGCTGCTTTAGAGAAAGACCTTGTGTGTGTGTATACTTATTCTCGTGTTCATCTGAACACAAATATTATTACATTCATTTTTTTCTATAGATAATTTAGTAATTCAAAGTGAGTGCAAATATAAAAGATAAATATTGGTAGTGATTTGAGTATGACAACTAAATATGGTAAGAATGGAAGAAAGAGTCCTACAGTACAAATGAAGAAAATATACAGGGGTAGAGCATTTGACTGCAAGTGAAGAAAGTATGTAATTCTCTTGATGCTGATGTCTAAACAGCCTCTGTTCAAATAATTTTTAAATATTGGTAACCAACATTGAAAGACGCTTATTTTTGTATTTCTTTAGTAGCTAAGCTGATAGAAGAATATTTCCTCTAAATACGGAAATTGGTTTAAGTTACAATGACACTTGCCAAAATAATAAATTTATCTATAAATAACAGCAGAGGATTATCTGGTTTAATGGATCAGCAAATCATAAGATTTTTAGTGAGGTTAAAGCAAACTAGATATATAAAAGCTCTACAATCTCGGAAAAGTGTTGCTCTAGAAATATTACGGTTAAGTGCTGTTTTAATAGGGAAATTATAGGGATTATAACAGTTCTCACAATAAAATATACAAATGTAAATTTTATTTATGCCTCAGTTTTGCACTATTGCTTAAATGATTCTTAGCACCCAAACAGGATTTGCTGCAAGGATTGCAAGCTCATTGGTTGAAACAACTCTAAAAATGGAACAAAAACAATATGAATAGGGCCAGGGTATCTATCTCTCAGCTTACTCATAGGGGCTCACTTGCTCTAATTCTAATTCTATAAAGGATACTTCTTCTAGTGCCCCCAGAGAAGACTGTTTTTTAATAAAATATTTACACCAGTGAGAATCTCTAAATTTGTCAGAAGTTCCAAATTACTAAAAATTAATCATTCAACTTGCTGGAAGTTAATTACATATTTGAGATGTGTTCAAAAAGCAACAAGGAGTGAATCTGCAAGCTAGCCAATTTTTCTGCCCTTTACTTCACCAACTAAGTACATTACAAGGAGCCTCTCCATTTACATGAAAGCAGTCTTTTTTTCTATTTAAAAGAGGCAAGAGCTTGCGTGCTGTGAATATTCCCCAGACTTACATTCAAATCTTCCCAAATCCATAGCATGCAAAGACAGGTTATGACTGCTAATATTCAGGCTAATCGCTTTATGCCTTTACGTTGTATTTTGAGAATCATGCCTTTCCTTACTTGCCTTTTTGACTCTTCTTTGCTGCTGTTTACATGAAGTATGAAAATGACAATATGTTGATACAAACAGCTACCATGAAATGCAAAAGGCAGTGCTATCTTCCTATCACTTATGTGCTCTTGGGTTCACCCCTGAGAGGAATATATGTGGCAATGGATTCCCCGAAAGCCATTTCCCTCTTCCTCACAATTCATCACATTCATACTTCATTGACCCTTTCGAAAAACACGGGGATCTAGAGTTCACCACCTTGTTTTCTCCCTGTGTGCTGTGGACGCACTGCTGAAATCTCCTCTTCCTTCCCAGCCAATTGCCTCCTTCCTAAGCCATGGTTCCTGGAGAGGACACAGTCCACATAGATGTCCCAGAAGAGTTGGGCCAGATCCCAAAACAGTGCCCCGTGCTTCAAGTTCTCAGACGACTTTAGGTAGATCATAAAATCCCAGAAACCTGAAACAGTGTTAGAAATTCGAGGCTTCCGCATTTCTAGGAGGAGCACTGAAGAAGATTCCCAGCACTGAGGATCAGCTTGATTAAGGGCCAGCAGGTCTGTCTGGCTATGGCAGAAGAAAGGAGACACACAGCACATTCCCACAATGAGCAGGGAGCAGGTAAGGGTCAAGGGGCGGTAGATCCCTCTTCTGTTCCCAGGATTGGCCATGGTGTTGAAACTGCACAGAATGGAAATATCTTATGAATCCTCACTTGATCTCCACTCAGTAATGAAAATAATTATGCCTTTAAAAACCTTGGTGTCAGCAAACAAAATGCACCATTGTCCCTAGGAAAAGTCTTATCATACCTCCCAGATCATAAGCCCCGTTCTACCTAAAATGACTCATCGTCGAGCCAGGTATTGTAAAACCAAGATACTTAGATTAAAAAGTGTTTATTCCTAAGACATGTTCCTTTGTGAGATGAATAAGTGAACTTGTTTTTCCCAAGTACAGAGGAACATAGTTGAAAAGAATATTAAGTGAAAATTTAAAATTTTGCTGCATGGCTTTAATTATTCTATAATATCTTAATTTAGCCTACCTATTTCTCATCCAGGACTCACATGCAGTTAAGAATTTTAAACTATTTTATCCTTAAATGTTTTCTTATTTGGGGTGACTTTCAATTTTTTAAAACAAATAAGAATAGTAAAATATTATAAATAAAAACAAACATAAGGTAGTGTGCTAAAAGTATAAGAACTAAGGGGCATATATTCAACCAATTAGAGTAGAATTAATAGACACTTTATTAATACCTAAAATGCTCTACAATTCTCATATAACTTTCATAAAGATGATGTTTTATCATTTCTTTCTTCTTGCCACAAATCTCAAGACTTTTAATGAAAATATTTGCCTCTCACTCAACTTTTCTGGCTCTCAAAGCCTGTTACAATAAAATTAAACCACATACCACTTTGAAATTATTATGTTACAGTTCAGACAAGTGCAATGAGAAACAATGTTCTTAAAATAATCTAAATTTTCTTTTTTCCAAGGAAACAAGCTTATCTTACCCTTTAAGACTACTCAAAATGTATATCACACTGAAACAACTCTCACATAAAGAAAAAACAGGAGAGTACATGTAGCTCACTTTTAGTTTTCCCTTATATTTCCAAACATTTTAGATGTTAGTATCACGAAGGCAAGCAAGGCACCGCTCATAGGAACACTTATGGGAATACATCTATCTTGGAATATGTAAGGAGGATAACACCTTAAGATGGAATCTGTCTCTTCTGCACAGCAGCAGAACAGATTGAGGTACCATGAAATCAATATTCCAGAACTGCCTTTGAACAAGGCATAGTCCTATTTGGAAGAGGTACGTGGAGATACGAGATTATTCAAAAATATTTCAGATCACTTACACAGATCTCTCCGTGAACAAAATTATATTCAGTGCGTCCTCCTCTCAACTAAAATGTCAAAGTCGAGTTGCCCCAAAGGCTATTTTTCCTTAGGCGACAAGTCCAAGTGTCAGTGCCAAGTTATCGGAAGAGGGCGGGCCGCTGTCCAGCGTGCTGAAGTTAGTGTTGTCCTGGACTCCCTGCCTGATTGCGCCACAGCGCTCACACCGGCTCCTTTAGATTCCCTTCTCAGGAGTCTTTCTCGAGCCTGGAAGTTCCTCAGCCCTGGGGTCCGGCGTGCGCCCCGCTACAAGCCCCGCGCTGTGCTCGCCGCGTCCCAATCCCACACCTAGTTCTACGGCCTCACCCACATCAAGGCGGAGCTGCCAAGGACCCGCTGTGTCTTTTGTGCCCCATTATTTTCCTTACACCGAGGCTCAACTCCCAGGTCTCAGGAGGGCACCCCTTCGCACTTACCTCCCTCTCTGGATTCCCTCGAGCGTGTGGAGAGGAAAAGCTCAGGCTGCTCCCGGAGCGAGTGACGGTCCCCAGCCCCGGCGTCCTGAAGGCTACGGTGCCTCTTAAGCAGTGGGAGTGTTCGGCGCCTCTCCAAGTCTACGTCAAAGCGCCGGGAAACTGCCGCCACCTCTCGCCCCCAAGTCCAACTCCCGCACCCTCTTTTTCCCTCCCTCCCCTAGAGATCTCACTTCAGGTAAGCGGCAGGCTTAGCCACACACGCCCTCACTGACCCTGACGCACACCTACCCTCCACCCAGTGGAACTGAGCCTTTCTGCGGTTTGGATTCCCGGTCTTACCTCGGGAGGAGCGACGCGAGGCAGGAACTGGAAAGTTGGGACCCAGCTCCGAGACAGTCTAGGAGTGAGTGGGGCTCCCTAGATTCCCCACCCTCCAGGCGTTCCTTGTTTGAGAATGCAGAGATGTGAGGGAAGACCCAGGACTCCCGGAGGTCGGAGAAGGCACGAGGGCACCCTGAGAGCGGTCAGAAAGGGCTCCAAGGGAATAAGGAGCCTCCTAAAAACGTCATGGGTGTGAATTTCTCTGTCTGTCTGTAGTCCTGGGCTGAGAGTAGGAAAACGCCTCCGGGGGCAAGGATGTGAGTAGGGAGACGTTGCTGGAAGGCCCCCTTAACTGGGGACAGGACACCCCCATTACCTCTAGGCTCTGTGGCCTGGATCCCCTCAGGAGCCGGTGTTTTTGCTGGCATCACTTGTGCCAGCCCACTGTTGAAGACTCACCTCAGGGGCCCTGCGTTTTGCCTGGGACTCCCTTTGGTTCTCAACTCACAGCTAGTTAATACCTTAGAGAGGGACTAAGCCCTGTCAAGCTTACGGAGCTCTGCTGAGCATTAGCGTCTCCCTTCACTGAAACACACCCTGCCTGGGAGCCTGAAGCAAAAGTCTTAGCTTTGCAAGTGTTTCCAAGGTTTGCCCCTCGCCTGGAAACCCTCTAAGTGTCCTAAAAAACCACTTGGAGTCTCCATTAACTGAAGGCTTTTGTGTCAGCTCAATAGTATCCATGGTTACCTTCCAGAGGGGCACAGAGAGGAACCCAGGCTTATAGCAAGGTTTACTGAAGACAGAGAGAACTGACCAGCCACCCAAAGGATAGAAACAAAGTTCCAAAGAGGATTCCTGAGGGGTTCTGGGCTTTTTCTTCATCTCTGAACCTGGATGGGGTGTACTTCAGTTACTCAATCTGTGAACTGAACATACTAATGCCTGCTTCTAATTGCACCCTAAAAGGTGGAGGGAAAGATAATAGGTGAGATCTTGGACTTGCTTCCTAACTTCAAGATGCTCTCAGCCTTTTGGAGAAGGTCATTAGAGAAACACAGGTGTGTGACCACAGAGAGAATCCTGTGGAAAGGAAAGGGAAAGGAGGGGAAAAAGAATGTATCTTTGAGGAGGTGACTGATGAATTTCTTGAGGAAGGAGTTGTACAGGTATCCTGGAGCCAAAAGGGGATATAGTCTTCTCCAGGCAGAGAAGTCAGCATGAGCAAAGACATTGAGGGAGCACTCAAAGCAGTTCTGTGTTTCTGGGAGAAAAAATAAGGAAAGGAGTGGAAAGAAAGAAGAGAGAACAGAAATTCTGGTTTGGGATGTGTTATTACCTTTGAAAACATCGGTATATTAATAGGCAGTGCTTACTTTACGTTTCAGTGCCTTTGTGCCAGACACTATTCTACAAGTTATGTATGCAGAAGGAACAAAACAAAGTCCCTTCACTCATGGAGCTTACATTCTAGTGGGGATGGGGGAAGAACATTTATATATATTTTTAACTTTTATGTATTTTTGAGAGACAAAGAGAGATAGAGAACGAGCAGGGAAAGGGAAGAGAGAGAGAGGGAGACACAGAATCTGAAGCAGGCTCCAGGCTCTGAGCTGTCAGCACAGAGCCTGACGCAGGGCTTGAACTCATGAGCTGTGAGATCATGACCTGAGCCAAAGTCGGACGCTCAACGAACCGAGCCACCCAGGCTCTCCAAGAACATTTATATTTTAATTAAAAAAAATATATATACATATATAAAAATCATTATAATACATATAAATATAATATATAATTATATTAATATATATTATGTATATGTATAATGATTTGTAGTTCCAGTTTCTGTGTTGAACATTGAGTTTACAGCTATATATTAAAACAAACACATAACTAGCTAATTAAATGAACAAATAGTGCCATGTATGAGTCAATAATGAGAGTCTATCATTCTGAAGCCCTCCTCCCCAAAATATATGTATAATATATCAGTTGTGCTTAGATAAAACAAAAGATCATCAAAAAAAGTAAAGCAGGTTTGGAAAAGGATGTGGAGAAGAGTTATTCTATATGGAATACTGAGAAGCATTTCCTGGTGAGGAGATACTGAGTAAATCCTATTAATGTGGAAGAGTGAATCATACATGAACATGAGAAAGAATTGCTCAAAGTGGGAAGCTTGGGAAAAGTGTGCTGTGAGAAGTGTTTTCTGTATTGTGAGAAGTGAGGTCAGAGAGGTGGTCAGAAACCCATCCTGGCTGCTCAGTAGAGCACAGACTGGATGGGGCAGGGCAGAGGCAGGAAGTACAGTTGGGAGCTGATACAATAATTCAAATGAGATACGGTGAATTGAGTAGAGGTTGTAGCAGTGGAGTCAATGAAAGTAAGTGGATTCTGAATATATTTTGATGATAGGAAAAACAGGACTTATTGATGGACCAGCTGCAGGATATAAGGAAAAGAGAGAAATTGAAGATGACCCCAAGTTTTGGGGGCTAAGCAACTGGAAGTTTGGAATTACCACCAGCTAAGAGAGGAAAAGTGTTTTGAGGAATCAATATGAGAGAGGAACATCAAGAATTTGGTTTTCAAGATGTCAAGTTTGAGATGACTATCATCCAGACGGAGATGCTGAATAGGCAAGGCAAAGGTGTGGACTAATGATAAAACACTTGGGATACAGCATTTAGGAGAGAAGTTTAGATTTGGGGTTTAGGCTTACCTGTAGACACTAGGTAAAACCCTCATAGGAAAGTATGTAAAGTGGATAAAAGAATAGCCAGATGATAGAAACTAGGAAGTGCCAACATTTAAGTGATTGAGCAATGGAGTCAAAACGAACCGGAAAAGTGTGGTTCCTTAGAAGTCAATGAGACAGAGGTTTTCACAAAGAATGAGGAAATCAACCATATCACACAGATTCAGAAAAGGGGCCAATAAAATGAAGGCAAAGAATGTTCCATTGGACTTGAAAAAACAGGAGGCCACCAAGTTGCTTATTAGGAACAAATTTCAGTTGAGTGTTCGGGGAGAAGGAGTGGGGGGCTGAGGAGAAATGCAAAGTGAAGAAATGCAGACAGGCCCTGTGAAGCACCTTCTATGAAGTTGAGAAAAGAAGAGGGAGATGGATTGGAAAGAAGGTTGGAGGTTGGGTCTTTATCATGTGTCCAGGCTGAGGGAGAGAAACCACTAGAGAGAGAAGTCGAAATTCAGGAGAGAAGGACAACTAACAGTCTCAGAGGAAACAAGAAGAGGAATGAAAATAAAAACGAACCAGTGTTTTCCAGAAGGGGGCAAAGCTTGCTCTATGAACAAGGAGGAAGGCGGGGGCAGGGGGCTCTCTCTGGATATCTGTAGGTAGAAAGGTGGGCAGCGGTGCAGAAGTTGACATGGTGAGCGATGGTCTCAATTTTCCTAATGAAGTAAGACGCACAGTCAGCCACAAAAATATGAACGAGGGGAGGTGTTAAGAAGGGAACTTAAGAGTGAAAAGACTTTGGGATAATCACTGAAGATAGGAGAGGAGATAAGAAAGAAAGAGAGACTAAAGAAAGTACTAAAAGTCCAGGCAAAGTTTGAGACCACAAATTTGCATGCATGCATGCCTGGTTTTTATGAGGCAAGATAATTTAATGAATGAAGACTATTATATTCTGTAGCCAAACTAGCTGGGCTTACACCGTATCTTTCTCATAGGTCATATTTCATTGATTCTTAGATGCATTTTTTTCACATTTAACACCACTGAAATCAGAATGTATCTATCAGCTGATGGTACTTTGCAGTTAGAACTGCAGCATTTTCTTTTGCTTTTTTAAAATAATAGGATGTCTACAATTGACTGCATTCGTGATTTGATGTAATGTTATGGGCAACCTGACCTCTGTGAAACAGTTTTCCTGCATGTAAAATGAGCAAAAATGTCTCCTGTGGCTGGTGAAAATGAAACGAGATCGTACACGGAAAATACTTAGAATGGTGCTGCGTGTAGCTAGTACTTGAAAAATGCTGGTTATTATTTTTCTCCTGCGGCGTTCATCTGACCGAACGTAGGAGAAAAGAATGGTCATTATTACATTCGCCTAGTGTTAGAGTTGGGTAAATGCTGACACAGATGGATGCAAAGGACTCAAGGACTAACTTATAAGTTAGCAAAAGAGAAGAGACTGGGGTGGAGAAGGAAAGACTAGAAGGAAATGGAGGCAATGAGAGGTCTCAATAAGGGAGGGAAAAGGCAGGTGTAAGAGGAATAAAGAAGGAAGGTACTGAAAGGCAGAGAGGCTCTGATCAAGGAGAGGGATACTTACATTTCACATTTTAGAGGTGGGACAGCTCTGAATTCTGAGCACAACCACTAAAAGGAGCGGCTGAAATGGGTTGAAGGTAAAGACCCCTGTAGTTGAGCTCCACCTCTCCTGTGAGTGTGAACATCATGAATTGAAATGGTCGCCGCTATTTGTAAAAGCTGAGGATGTGTGGCATTGCTATCCCAGTGAGACGGCTTACAGCTCTTGCTAATAGGAGTAACGGCTTTAAAAAATACATTTTTTAAAAGTCTAGCTAGTATCTACTCATATCTTTTTTTTTCTAATATAGTTACTGGGGACTGGAAGTTTTGACCTTCAGTATAACTTTTGTAGTGCCATCCTGGAAAACAATGAGCTGTAAACATTTCTCATAAACACAATTCACCAGCTTACACTTGAAAATTAAATTATTGAATATTTTATGTATTTATTTATGTATGTATTTATTTTAAATGTTTATTTACTTATTTTGAGAGAAAGAGAAAGAGCGGGAGAGAGGCAGAGAGAGGGAGAGAGAGAATCCCAAGCAGGCTCTGTGCTGTGCTGTCAGTGCAGAACCCGATGCGGGGCTCAATCTCACCAACTGTGAGGTCACCACCTGAGCCGAAATCAAGAGTTGAAAGCTCAACTGACCGAGCCACCCAGGCATGCCTGAATATTTTTATTTAAAAGCAGATCCTAATGACTATATACTCTGTTGTAATGTATATTCAGTATTCATTCCTCGGTTATCAGAGAAATCTGGAGAGATTCTTGGGAAGAAATATATGTCTTTTATCTGGGCCTTCTCATCAGCTTAATAATTGCAAGAGAAAAATAGCAGACTAATTCTGGAATTTAGATAAAAAGAAAGCCACCACCAAATCATTTGAATAAAACACTTTATGCTCTGTGTAACATACTAGGATGTTTAGTTTGATATCTTATCCTTGTGACTTCATTTCCATAGACTAAACTCTCCCTAACGATGATGACTTTTAGTCAGCAACATTTTACAAAACATTGTTTCCATATACCTGGTTTCATGTGACCCTAAGGAAAACGTATGTTATCCTCCTCTTCCCCCATTTTGCTGTTAAGGGATTTTCCCTGGGTGACTAAGCTGGTAAGAATGAGAACATGAGAACATTTACTATCTGTCACTCTCTATTCTCTTCACTGTGTAGTCTATCGTTATTCTCCTCTATGTCCCCAGTACCAACTGGGAGGGAGGATATGGCGGGTCCAACTTAGAGAATCATTTTAATAATCTATATCTGGAATCAATCTATCATATCATCATTCTGACTTGTTAAAAATATTTGGAGAACCAATGGATCATTTAAAATTACGTGATGCCAAAAAACCGGTTTGACTGGCATTTGTCATCCAAAGAGTTGTTTCAGTTTTATGCAGTTGCAGCCTTGGGCGAAAGAATGACTAGTTGAGAAGTAAATCGCAATTAGCTGAATGTGCCCCATGGGTAGATTTCCTGATTTTTGCCACTTGAAGCAATTCTCAAAGACATTAAAAAGGACTTCTGATTAATTTTAATGAAGTTCAAGAGCAGTTATATAGATAGTTTGCATCTTCAGCAGTGCATTAATTTGCAAATGATGGGGGCAGCCTTTAAGAATAGGGTGCTTCTTTAACATTTAGGATCAGATAGTAAAAATAATTACTTTCTCTCATTCTTTTATGCTTTTCCATAATGTGAAGATGGCAATAAACAAGGACAATTTCCTGGAATGCCCATTGGGGTAAGTGGATGAGTCATTCTTTAATTGTCATCAAATTCATAAGGACACATTGCAGTGAAGTAGTCAGATGATACTGGGGATTGATTCTAAAATGTGCAGAAAAGGAAAGTTACTCGGTGACACAGGAATAGTTCATTCATGTTTTTCCTGCTTGTACAAGTGAAGTTACTGTAGTTGTGATCATAGGCACAATGGTGGGTTTTTTGGAGGTACTTCTCAAGATACATCCATCCTTTGCACATTCTTTCTAGTAGGTTGCAAAGCCAAAAGGTATCCTTATGGCTTTGTCAACAGTTGAGTTTATCTCTTACAAGAATCCCAGTCATTCAAAAATGACCGTTGTAAGTCCTGTCTTTTTGGGCTACTCATTTCCAAAGGAGACTACACCACCAGTGATTTGTTTCCAATTTGGTTTGTATACCAAAGCAACTATGACAAAGGTCTGAAGTTTTAGCAAGTTTCTTTCCCTAAGGCTTTAATTATGATAGAGTAGCAGAAAAAGAACCAACATAAAACCTCTATCTCACCATGTGTGGGAGGAGTAGAGGGGTTCACAGTCAAAAAGTCAGAGGTCCAGTGACAATCATGGATTTTGGTCCAGAAGAAAACATCTGCGAAAGAACAATAAGGACACAGACCTATATGTCGAAGGCATAAAAACATCTCACAGTATGAGCAGGGCTCCTGGGATGAGGAACTTTTCCTTGACCCATGTGCCTCTAAGGGAGTTAGCTTTTCTCTGCCCCAGATTTTGTTCATACTTTGTTCTGCCACAATTTTGTTCATACTTTCATTATGCACTTACTATATTCTAATTGATATACATGCTTATCTGTCTCTCTTCACCTTCCTACTCCCATCCAAACCATTCCTTCAGAATGGGGATCATGTCTGACTACTCTCTCAGCTTTAAAGCCCAATCAGTGTGGATTGAATTTATTTATGAGAATAGTCTCATTTTGAACCTGAGACTGGGGTAGTGAGTGTCATTTAACAACTCTGCATTGGTCATATTTCTTTCTTATGACTGGACAAAGAAATTAAAATGTCAGTCAGCCAATTTAGTTTTTCTTTTTAATTTTTTTGCATTTATTTATTTTTGAGAGACAGAGAGACAGAGCATAAGTGGGGGAGGGGCACAGAGAGAAGGAGACACAGAGTCGGAAGCAGGCTCCAGGCTCTGAGCTGTCGGCACAGAGCCCAACGCGGGGCTCGAACCCACAAACCGTGAGATCATGACCTGAGCCGAAGCCGGACACTTAACCGACTGAGCCACCAGGCGCCCCCAGTTTTTATTCTTTATCCAGTGCCCAAACTTTTTATCATACTTTTGCTGGATGGAGATATTACTTTGATTTAATTATAAATACATCCTCTGAAATGCAATTTTTTTTATTGAAAGACTATAATCTAAAAGTAGATGCTAAGTATGAAAGTATCAAATCATTTTCCTTGAGAAAAGACATCTCCCATTCAATGACAAGAGTTTAACTTTCAGTCACTGGAAAATGCGAAACATGCTAAATCTAGTTTGAGATCATTTTGGTGACATGTTGTATTAGCTAGAAACACAGTAAGCTACAATAACAAAAAACCTGATTACGGTAGCTTAAATAAAAAGGGATTTCTTTTTCTTACCTAAGAAGAGGTCTGGAGAAGTGTGGGTGCTAATATTACTTCAGTGACCAAAAATATCAGGCCCTACATTTCTGATTCCCTTATCCTTGCCTTGGACCCTGATGTTAGCTGCCACAGCTCCAGACGTCACATCTACATTCAAGGCAGGAAATAAGTAGAAGGATTATTCCGGCCCAGCTACCTCTGTTACTTTTTAATCAAGAAAATGAAGACATTCCTAAAACCATGGACTTAGCATTAAATTCATAGGCTACACCTAGGCCACATGGTCATTTATAGATGCAGGTAAGTCTGGGGAAAAAAGCTCCAGTGGAAGGGGGTAAAGTACTTTGTGCAGGGAGTTGGGAATGGCTTTGGGAGAAGCAAACAGCAAAGTCAGCCCCACAAGGCAACGTGAACTGATGGAAAATGAGGCAACTTTAACCCTAAATTGGGATAACTCTTTTGCTGCTTATCTTTTCTTTTCCTAGGTCTTAACTTCTTTATCTTAAAACTGGAAGTTTCACTATTATTCACTAATAATATTCACTTCTCTTTGAGAAATAGAAGATGCTAGTAAAAATACAATGATGGCTGCATAAGCTACTTGGGGATACAACTGAAAGCTCCTTGTTTCTAGGACTTTGAGCAAGGCATTTCAGCTCTCCTATGCATCAATGTTCGCTGCAAATGATATGGGTCCAATTATATAATTCCAAAAGTCTTTTCTGCTTTCTCAATTTGTTATCTATGATTTATGGGAATAATCCATTGATGAAATAAATGTCTAGAAACGTTGGATTTAGAAAATCATTGAAATTAAGAATTAGAGGTGGTATAATCATTATAGAGAGGAGTTAAACATTGCTATACCCTGTGAGTAAGTATACACTTCTCAGTGTAAACACCAGAGTAATGCTTGCACTTGTACATTGATAAATATGCACAAGAATGTTCGCAGAGATACCATTCATACAGCAAGAAACCAGAAATGACACAAAATCCCAAAAAGTAGGGAATAAATAAATACATTGTAGTATAGTCACACAACAGACTATTTCACAGTAGTTAAAACGAAAGAAGTACAGCTAGTTGGAACACCATGGATGGCTTTAAAAATATATTGAAAAGGAAAACATAACTCCCAAAAGATTATATACAAATGCAGATACCCTTTTCATAAAGTGAAGACAACTGAAACCAAGCAACACATTTATTAGGAATATTTAAAAGAATATAACTGTGTGTTTCAAATGGCAATAAAATTATTATAGGAATCAAGGTAGTAACTACATTAGGAGGGAAGAGTTCGTTGGACAAGACAGTTTCACACAGAGTTTCACACAATGTTAGTTACTGTGAATGTTCTGACCATCACAGTGAATAGTAGATTCATTCTTTATATATATTATAGACTTTTAAATAAATAAGTAGGCAAGTAAATAAATACCTTCATACAAAAGTTCAATGGATTAATGAAAGAGTATATCAAGGACGAAGAATCATGACTAATCCCATTCTGTTTATTTATATTTCAAGCAAAAAAAAATTTTTTTAAGTCCATATCACCTATGGAAGGTCTTTAAGAAAACGACCTTATTGAGCTAATGTTCTTCTTTCCTCAGATAAAACAAATGATGCAAAACTTCATTCACCAAAAAAAGAATTTCTTGGCTATTTAGGATGTCTTCTATTAGAGCACCTAGTCATTTAACTTGTGCTAATAAAACAAGGAGGGAAACTGGAAATATATAACACCCTGTCCTGAACTCCAGTCCCTCTTGGGATAACCACACTCTATTCCCTTTGACTGATGGGGACTGATGAGTCCCCATCCCTGTGCTCCTTCTCTGGGGTAAGGTCAGGACAATAAAATGTGAGGGTCCATCCACAGCATCTTCCTGAGAAGAAAGGAGATTGTTGAGATGACTGGATATTTACTACTTGAAAGCATGTCCTCTACTAAGTGCAAATGAGAGACCATCAAGATATGTTTTAAACCACTCATAAATCCAGAACCTAGTGGGGAACATAGTAGATGAAGACAGGCAAAGAATAAGGTATTGAAATATACTGATGCATATGCCCAAACCAAAGCAATTCATTTGTTCAATATTACACACACGCGCGTGCGCACACACACACACACACACATAATGCCACTTGCTGTTAGGGGCATGGGGGACATATATCAATAAACAAGGTAAGCAAAATCCTTGCTTTTATGGAACTTACATTCTACTAGAGAAGACCAAAAATATTTAAGTAAACAAATATATAAACCAGATCATTTACGAGCAAGAGTGAAATATAGGGAATAAAATCATGTATTACAATAGAGATTGAGAAGAAAAACATGGCTTTATTGCACAAGTGACTTCAGTCCTCTAACTTTTTTAGGCCTTCAATCCATGGAAGCTTTGAGATTGCATTAGTACTCATTAGAACATAATCAGCCCCTTATGCTTATAAATTTGACTTGTATCAACCAAATTCAAGTGTCATTAGGCATACACATGCAAAACTACTGAAACCTACCAAGATATGTGGAGAGCATATGCATCTTCACCAGTCAACCACTCTGCAATCAGGCTTCTTTTTAACCCTTCCCCAACCTCTTCCTTGAAAACCTTCCAAATAATAGGAGATCCACCCCTTCCCTAATGGCCAGCAGCTCCTGAAGAAGAGTAAATTTCTTTTAGCAGGCTCCATGCTTCTGACATATCTGAGGGTTATATTCTAAGGGAATTTAATTATACCTAATTTACATAGGCACAGATATGGAAAAGCAGGTTATATATTCAAATATATATGTATATATAGATGTTTGTATGTATGTATGTATATGTACCTCCATCCCATCTTGGGATCCCATATTCAGATGAAGTTTCATACCTAACTAACATCTTGGGACACCCGTTCATAGTTGACTTTGAACTAATGACCATGCAGAAAACTTCTAGACTCTAACAAAGATGTGACATCAGCCAAGGCATCGACTACGTCTTAGTGAGAAGTTTATCACTTCCTGTGTATACATTTGTGATTGTTTTCAACTTGTAAACCTGATCCAGAGTTGCTATCAGAAAATTGACCACTTCTGTACTCAAACATGACATCTACCTTGGACGTCCAACATAACTTGCCATCCCCAGCAGAAAACATTGACTTTGGAACAAATTTCTTGAGCTTTCAGTTCAACACCGCTGGCTTACTAGGTAACAGGAGCAAGAGAATTTTCGAGGAAATCTATGATATGACTATATGACCATTGCATTAATCCATTTCAAGACCAGAAAGATGTCAGGCAATGACCCACATAACAGAAGCACGTGTATTATTTTAACATTTCATCAAATGCCTGGCCGTTTTGGCAACACTGGTGAGCTGCTGCTTGTAAAGACTATTGAACCTCTTGTTTATCTGCCTCGGTTGTAAATGTTTAAGCCATATAAAAAACAGTAAAATTAAGGAGAAAATCAAAACAAACAAAGTTAAAGCCATGCTCGTATGCTAATAGACTCATGACCTGTCTGACCATTTTTGAGAAAAGTCATATTCACAAACATGACCCACCTCATTTCTAAATCACTATAGTTCAACCACACTCTGTCCAGAACCATGATCCCACATTTATCCCTTTTTCTAAAATGGTTCCCAGAACAAGCATTAGCCCCATGATACATCCTATAGAACAGGCTCTCTCATACTGAATAGGGAATTGAAGGCATTCTCAGGCTCTCGTAAAATCTAGACAGGGAGAAGAGTATTACGAAGGGCTGGGATTATTCGGTTAGGGGTGCTTCCAGGTTTTAAATCTTTTGTGGTGGGGAAAAAATTCTCTTATTTCAAAAGCAAGATGTCAACATTATTTTTAGCTGTCAATCACATTTTATGCAAGGAACTCAGTTTTAGATATCGATCACTTTTTGTACAAGGAATTCAAAATTCATCTTTCTCTTTCACTATAATAAAAGTAAATATACACAAAGTGTTCCAACCAAACTAATTCCAGAGCTATTTAACTAACCTTCAAAATAAGGTTTTGCCAAACAAAGAGATGATCCATGTTATAGCCAAACAAAGGGAAAGTCAGACAAACAAAGAGATGATCTATGTTATAAAATATTTGTAATAGTCCACTAATATAAGTGATATGTGAAATGTGGATATATGAATTGTTTGCCTTTCCGGGTAACTCACTGGAAATGGTACAAACTTTGATAGTCAAAGGACTTCTTCCAGGGACATTCATCTGTAATTCATTCATCTCTAAAAAGCAAAAGGCTTTTTATTTTATATGGACAACTACCTACTCGGTATATATATCCTGAGAACAAAGCCAAAATGGACTGAATTGACTACATTTTCCTCCTTTCATCTGAGCGTTTGGTCTCATATAAATATTTGAGTACAAGGTCTTCTCAGAGTTTTTTTTTTAACTTTAATAAAGAAGAATTTATTTCTTCATTTCTAACCATAGCTAATGAAATGCGGCTCTGGGCAATACATCACCAGGAAGGAAGAGGTTATACAACTTTCTGAGAATTCACTGAACTACAGAGTCATTTTGATTACCTATAACCATGACTTTCTACTTGGATTGGCTTCTTTTATTTCCTTTGTTCAACTCACATTTCTCAAAATGCCCAACAAAATGTCTTCAGCACCTCCCACTTCTTTGTGTAGTATTGAGAATGTAATTTTGAGACTGAAGAACAATTGACGGCTTAATTGTGTTCCACCTTATGCCATGCATCTGCGTTTACATCATTGTGGCCCAGGGGCAGTATTTTTCTGTGGAGAGCCACCGTGGTGTTGATAAGAAACAACCACTCTGCTGATAAATCAATATCTGGCTTCTAATAAGTATGGGAGTGTCATTCTCATCTCTCGTTCCTGGAATGCCAAATGCTCATAATTTCAGCTTTGGACTAAAGAAAGTGTAATTATGGTTACAGTCATGGAAGCAAAAGGATCTTTTTTAATCCATTCTCTTGCTATATGGAGATCCTGTCAAAAGTTTTTTCAAGGTTGGATATCCCAGTTTTCCTCAAAAAAATTAAATATATCCTAGTGAAGCTCCCAAGACTTGGGGGAGTTGAATACTCCCTTAATGGAAAGTCATTATTGATTTCAAGTTGGTTGGAATCATGGCTACCGCAGGAAGATTGGATTCACCCTTTCTTGCTACGTTCTGTCCTTGGAACCAACGGAATTCAGTTCCACTGCCGGTAGTATCTTTTAGCACATAGCGCTGATCTCATGGAAGTCATCTTCTTCCTCTGCTCCATTTATTCCATATTTTCGCCCAATCTCATCAGTTCTCTGTCTCCCTCACTCTCTTCCTTTCCCTTTCTGTAATATGTCTTCAAGAATTTGCCTCTAGTTTTATGGCTCAAATTATTACATCTATAGATGGTACTCGAGTTAAAAATTTCCATCCTGACCCCTCCAAGATATTCTATATCTTCATTTCACTAACCTGCTGGACAACTTCACCTGATTTTCATCAAGCCCCTCGATGCCAACAGATCCAAAATGGAATACATCTTTGCCCCCTAATTCAGGATCTCCTCCAGGCTGCCCCCTTCATCCCAACTACCTGGCCTTCATCTTTTACCCTTCCCTCTCTCTTCCTTCCCACAACCAGCTGCCAGCTTCTGTTGATCCTACCTGTGTGATCTGCCTCTTTCACTCTCTTTTTTTTTTTTTTTTTTTTTTTTTGCCTTTCCAGAGCCCGATGTCAATTCCTCATTACCTGGATCTGCGGTATGGAACTGGCATCCTAACCTGTCTGGATGGCACCTCCCAGCTCTCTGACCCACAATCCATCTTATATACTACTGCCAGACCGCTTCCCTTACCCTGATCGTCATAAACCTGCTTCCAACTGCTAGAGAATTAAGTCCACACACGACAGTTCAGAATCTACAACTTTATCCAGGGCTACAGGTCAATCCTCACTTCCTTCCTTTCTTCCTTATACTCTACGCTCTGATAAAACCCATAGCTGCTTGGCGACTGTCCCAGATGGGATTCCCTGGGAAGCAGACTCTGGGGCAGAGTAGGGACAAGCTGTCCACCAGGGAGGGAAGGGAATAGGACTGGGCAGAGGGAGATGAACTTCCTCGCGGGCCCCAAAGAGGAGGAGCTCTTGGAGCTGGCCTGGCCCTGAGAGTTGTCCTGAATCAAGGTGGAGCCTTGATAACCCCACATTGGGGCCTTGATAACCCCACATTGATCCACCACTGGATGTGGGCCGCTTCAACAAGGGCAGTTTTCTTCAGTAGAGGCAAACCTCAAAAGGATGCACAGCTGATGCCCACCTTCTGGCACTACTCTCAGCAGATAGAGGAATAAATCCTTTATGCTCCCTTTATTCCTCACGTGGATCTCCTTCCTTCACTTCTGTAGCATTTTCCTCTTCTGGTCCTCCATAGTTTAGCTGCATTTCCTTTACCTAGTGTGACACTTTCATCGTAAATGGTCATTCTTCCCCTATTTCTCAGCTCCTTTATTAAACCATAATATCCTACAGGGCAACATCTGGGCATCATATTTCCTGACCCACCGTAACTAGCCAAAGTGCCTTTATTAGAAGATTTTCATATTACTCATTGACTCAATGAAGTTCTTCTTCATACAGGATGGCACATAGCATTTCTGTAACCTTTCAGTCATAAGTTTTATAATGGAAAACTGCTTCACTCATCAGAGGTAACAGAAAAATCCTATCTCTTCTCTCACGTAACGTCCTGAAGATACTTCGCGCTGGTTTACGTATTCCCTCCCTCTTAGGTGAAATGCCATAGGACTGATTTTCAGGCTTTTCCTTCAGTCCTACTAGCCTTCTCTCTCTCTCTCTCTAGTTGTACAAAAGGTTAACATTTACATTTAGAAATGGAAGATTCTACCATACAGATTCTCTGAACTTGGACACTCCCTGTCTCCCAGCGATGGCAGCGAGTAGTGGTTCCAACAGTACTCCTTGTTGAACCAGCCCCCAAGGGTAGGCAGCAAGTGATTCTCTCCAAGGATCTACCACTAACATCCACCTGCTCATTTTCCTGTGTTATATGTGATATATTCCATGTTCTCCTGGGTTCCGAAAAAGACCCAGAATTTGATTGCCCATGTCCTGAGTCTGCCTTGTCACTTATAGAACCCTCTTCGACATTGAGGTTTTTTGTGTTTTTTTTTTTTTAACTGTAAAATGGGGATAAAGAGGGACAATAAAGCAATGTGGTTAGACCATGGACTCTGGAGCTTATAATACCTGTGGTTTCATTCCAGTTCCACCACTACCTGGAGCCGCCATCTTTGTGCATCCCCAGAAAGCAGTGGAAGGACCACGAAAGACTTCATGGAGAAGGCAACATTTGAAGTGACACTTGGGGAGGCATTGAAATTTGACCGGGACTGTAAGAGAAGTCTTCCCAGCAGAAGAAACAGGCTGAGCTAAGGCCAAGAGATTAGAAAGTACTTCCTTGCCCTAATGATCTGATAGTCTCGTGGTTTTTTGGAGCCAGTAGAACACAGAACATAGTACACAGGACACACACGTCTGAGCACACACACATACACGAGAGGGGGACTGAAACACATCCTCAGAGAGACCCACTTGCTGCCTACTTTTGTGGGCTGCTTCCGTAGTGGTGAGAGAAAACAAATGAAAGATTCAAGAAAGTAACAAAGTAGTGATGGGAGGGGGGTTACATCTTGCTGACTAGATTACAGTTGTTTTGATTTTCTTTGAATTTTGTTTGTTTTCCAATTTTTCTGCAATAGACATGTAGCTTTTCGTAATTAATCAGAAGCAACTCAAGTTGTTCCTTCCTGCTGAATGTTTCAGCATCTCTTTGCTCAAAAATCTTCTCCCTATTTCCCTGGATCCAGAAAATTACACAGGACCTCTGGATTAGCTGATTCACGCCTACATCCAATTGATTTTGAGAGTCAAAGACAGAAAGAAAGGCTGTCTTAAGAATCCAGTCAAGTACTTAAGCTTGCCAGGTCACAGGCACTCATAATCAACCCCAGACCCTCTCTAACAGGTGGCAGACATGGCTTAGGATCCAGGAGTCACTAAGCGCCTTATTGAGCATTGAGACAAGGTCTCATTGAGCACCGAGGAATGAGCCCTGAGAAAAAGCCCATTTGCCAATGCAGGATTGGTTCATTGCTTACAAATGAACACATCTGAATAAGCTTGGCACACAAACCACCACCAAAAGGATGTACCTTCGGGCGGCCTGCTTTCAATGGCTGTGCCGCCATCCACACAAAACAACGGTAAGTCAGCATTGTAAGTGGGAACTCATGTGAACACCTGCATGACCCTTCAGTCAGAAACCTACAACCCCGCCTGGGAGCAAGGCCATGTCTGTGTACTCACTGGGGCTGTCCGAAGATTTCAGGGGGCCATGTGCGAAAATGTCTCACTGATGTACGTTGAAGTTACATACTAGGGGCCAACAGGCTCAATCCTACACAAAGACAGGTTCTGGCTACATCACCTTGACCCACACAGTGCTTTTAAAATATGAATTGGCTGCACCATTTAAAAAATAGAAACAAGCCTGGATTTCTGGCTCCTGTGAAAAAAATAAACGGAAGGGTCAAGGAAAGAATCAATTTTCCATGTGGTGACGATTGACTGGAGCTGAGTAAAGACAGGGTAAGTGCTCTCTAGCCCAGCTCAGTTTCCCCAGCCCTCTGGTCTCCTATACTGCACTGTTCTGCTCATTGTGATAATTTGCCACCCTTGCTTGGTAGCCATTTCACCTACATAGGAAAAGCTACTGCCTAGAGTCCATTCGCCATCTCTGTGGGAGTTACAATCACCCCATAATGCTATGTCTGTTGCTGCAGACCAGAGGCATCTCTGATGTCATTTACAATCCAAGTTACCTTTTTTGTGTCTTCACCACGAGACCTGTGCCTGAAGAAGCAAGGAGCTCTCCTGCAAGCTCATTTACCCCCTGAAGACTGGAAGCTATTTAAAGCTCCAAAGAGAGCTGAAGAACCCTTGATATACTCCTGATCATTCAGGACAAAGATTTTTGTTTCATTTTGTTTTATTTTGCTTTGCTTTGTTTTGCCTTGTTTTTGTAGGACCAATAGATTTACTCAGCTAATTTGGCTTTCAATGATCATCACAGTCGGATAAATGTTCTCATAAGGGCGGACTCTGTGGGGTCACAAGTGCAGTCTTTGCAGCCACACCAAGGCAAGTGTGTGCAGACGCAATCAGCTGGCAGAGGAGCATCGGCAGATCCCAGCAGGACAACTATTTTCAGGTAATGAGGGATCATGGCATTTGCTTTCTCTCCAGAAGTCACGTACGTGGCCAAGAACTTGTTTCAGTCAAGGAGCCAGACCTGCTGACAGGTTTCAGAAAAGCTCAAGGAATGGTGACCTTCTCCCCAAGGCATAACAGAGAGATAAACACCAACGTTAGTGGACTGGGAGTGCAATTGCACTTGGAAAATAATTCTGACCCTTCATTAATTGAAGGACTTCCTAATGATGCTTTAAAAGCATTTGTGGTTTTTATTCACCCCCTCACTCCTGACTGAAATTAGTCAGGGATCTTTATGTGAAGAAAATATAGAAAGTCGACAACAATATATCGACGTTAGTAACTGATGGCCCCAATTAAGACTGAGCCATGATGAGCACATCAGTGGGAAAATAGTTTAAAACTACAAGGTTCTGGGGCGCCTGGGTGGCTCAGTTGGTTGAGCATTTGACTTTGGCTCAGGTCATGATCTCACGGTTCGTGAGTTCGAGCTCCATATCAGGCTCACTTCTGTCAGCGTGGAGCCCACTTTGGATCCTCTCTCCCTCTCTTCTCTGCCCCTACCTCGCTCATGCTTTCTCTCTCAAAAATGAGTAAAACATTTTTTTAAAAATACGAGGTTCTGATGGAGAATCTTATAACAATCATCTTGCTGTAAGCCAAAAGAATTCAGATATCTGAAAGCTAGACTCAACATAACAGGTTGTTCTTCTTCAAGATATTGATGAGTGAACTTGCATCAAACCAAATGAGCCCTGGTTAACATAACAATAAGTGATCATGGTACTAGGTCCAATGACACAGCTTTTTTTTCTCAAATGCCACCTCCTCTGTGAAGCCATTTTTGATCTCAAGGGCAGAGATAGAGTCTCTCTCCTCTCTTCTGAAGTGCCTAAGTAACTTATGTCTGCTAGGGCACTTATCACCTTGTTTTTACATGTGGCATCTGAGAGTGAGAGCTCATCACTGTGACCTTGAGACCTGGCACAATACTGTAGGATCTTTACAGATCAAGTGTTTGTGAAAGGTAGGAAGAAAAGAAAGAAGGAGGGAGGGAGGGGAGAAGACTGGAAGGAAATACAGACGCTTAGCGTTTCTTTAACCAAAGGTCTGAGCAGCTCTTCCTCTTGGTCTCGGCACGTCGCTTCCCATATCTTGAGTGTGTTTCCCACTTAATTAGACTAGTGATCTCTCGTCATCCCTCAAGACAGTTCAAAACTCACTTCTTTCGGGAAGCCTTCCTGCATCCCTCTCCCGCCTGCCCCTCATCAGTTCTCCCTTCTCCCGTTCCTGAGTTTGTCACATTTATCATGTCTCTCTCTGCTTAACTGTGAGCAAGCTTAGACCAAGAATTTCCTTTTGTTCCTTCAATTTCTACAAGGAGTTCTGGGCCTAGAGGCTTAGTAAATACTTGTTGAATGAATGAATGAATGAATGAATGAATAGAAGGCCCTAACTCTTGCACATTAACCTAAAAGGTGCCCACTTTAAATTTCAACAGCTATTTAAGAATTCCATTGTGAGCATATGGATTATCTACTTAATTATTCACATCAAAATTTTAACTCTAGGGCTGCTGTTCTGCGTCTAGGGAGTTTCTGGTTTCAGGCCACCTTTCTTAGTCAGTTACCAAGGGAGCATGGGGTAGAACTCATTTCAATGTCAACTTCAAAAACAGAATGACTAAAAGGAAAACGTATAAAAAAAATCAGATAATTCTTTTAAGTTTATTTACTTATTTAGAGAGAGAGAGAGAGAAACATGATCAGGGGAAGGGCAGAGAGAGAGACTCCCAAGCAGGCTCCACACTGTCAGTGCAGAGCCCGATGTGGGGCTCAAAATCACGAACTGTGAGATCATGACCTGAGCCAAGATCAAGTGTCAGACGCTTAACCAACTGAGCCACGCTGGTGCCCCTATTCATGTTATTTTAAAGGGCTCCTATTTTATTACATAAAATGACATAGAAAGCAACGAATTATGGTGAATGGATATAAAATTTCCATGAGATTATTTAGCTTAGGTAGAAGAGGCTCTTTGAAGGGGATCCTAAGTAAGATGGCTGTGAGGATAAGCCAATGATAGCTAGAAAAATAAACCAGGTTGAGGTTATGCAAGGGAGACAGAAGTTTAAGTCATATTATTAAGCTTGAATTTTATCTGATAGGAGATGAAGAGACCATACAAACTTTCATCAGAGGAACGATGTGTTCAGATCAGCTTCTTTCCATGTCAAGGTGACAGATGTAAGTAACATACCTGTGGCTGCTGAGGCCAACCCAAGGGATGGCAGTGAGGCTGGATGGAGGAGATACACTGAAAGATATTTATAAAGAAGGAATTGGTCATCAATTCCATGTGACGTGTGAGGAAATACTTTCTTTGAATGTTTTTTATAAAACGATTTATATAATCAAATACTTCTATTTTCTTTATAGCTTGACTGTAAATTTGGGATCATGCCAAAAGTATTACTAGCCATCTCCTTTTAGACTCAGAAGAGAGACACTAAAGAAAACTAAATGATAATGTGATCCTAAGGTGGGGTTTTTTTTTTTTGCCCCTGATTTGTAAGAGGCAGAGCATTTCCAATAAAACCAATGAAACTGAATTCTAATTAGGGATGTATTAATCATTAACCAGAGATTTTATTTTGTTCCATTGACTGCTTAAATTTTCAGTGAGCCTTTGACTGAGAAACCCGTGCTAAAACTCTTGATATCAGGCACACGGCCATTTAATCAACAATACAAGATAACACAAAAGGGTTTAAGAAAAATAATGACAGTATAAAGCTACAACATTCTATGTTAACAAAAATTTTAATACACACTTATCTAAAAGATGCATACAGTGACTACTGAATCTCCATTCATAGGCAGCCAACAAGATTATGAATGAATTTATTAACTTCCAACAAAACTTCAGGTTGTACACTTAAAAAATTACAAACCATTTAAAAATGAAAATTAACAACGGAAGCAACAATGACTCTAAAATCTGATGGGATGACTTTAAAGAAAGGTTCAAGTATTGTTTGTAAAGTTCTTCAGACACTATAGTCTTTGAAAAGTTTGTGCATTTCCCATCTTTGCATAGTGAAAACAAAAACGGAAACAAAAAAACACGCATACCACTTGGTAAAACTCCACAGCTCCACGTGATTCGTGTTTCATAACATGCACCTATGGGTACTGCTCATTTATCTAATAGGAGTAGCACTAATTCAGTGGGCTCATGCAGTATCCCAGTGAGCAATGAAGTTAGCGCACACCTCCTCATCCAGGTGTCGTTGATTAATGCAGCAAAGAATAGCAGGTGGAATGGGAACTTGCCATCACTTAACACTAACTCTTGTTGGGTAACATTACGACGGTGATAACGCTTGTGCTTTGAGCTCAAATTAACAAGAAAGGACTATTCTCACCACAAAAAAAAAAAAATCAGCAAACGAATGGCATGTGCAAGAGAAAAGACAACAAAGAGTCTGAAACGACATAACCGAATGCCACCAAAAACGATTATCATCCATTGTTTACGATTGGGATGGCTGCATTCTCTTTCATATTCATACACACATGGCTTAAAGCTTGTGTATTTTACATATACACACAGATAATTTAACATTGGAACATAGGTTTGGTTACCTATGAAACTGCCAGTGTGACAAAAAGTTACACTGACATTTGCCATTATGTACATAATATTTGGGGACCACTGTGGTCTGATTTAAAACATAACATCGCACACTTACAATGTTGTTTGTGAAATGCTCAAAAGTTAATAGTAGAGATTCAACCTGTTTTGTAACCACCATGGTTTTGTTTCCGTTAAGTCACCATGGCGCCTCTGGAAGAGCAGTGAAATGTGCATGGTGTGCTTGGTAGCAGCTTGGAATCCACTAGTGGGTGGGATCCAGCAACAGACAGACAGAAACAATGCAGCGACAGGAAGAGATGCCAAGTAATCTGAGTTTCCTCTGGGCTGAAAGAGCCATCGCCACTAGGTGGAGGGATACAGCCTGTGTCTTACGAAGCCGAGATAAGGCTGATAAATCTTGTAGATAGCCCTGTTATTACAATATAAACAGATAGCTAGTTCTAGAGAAAGACCGCAGGCCCGGGTAGCACCTAGTACTCAGAAAGCAGTAACAGGATTAAGATGTTAGGCTGTGATCTACTGTAGCATACAGAAATTAAGGTTTCTGCTCTATGATTGTGAGACTTCCACAATTAAATGTATCTGGGAAAAAAAAAAGCCCCACTGTTTCAAGCAGTAGATTTTTAGGACAAGAGTCCTAAAGCCTCTCCAAAGTCAAAGCAAAAGTTGTGAGACTGGTGTCATGAATCTTGCTGAAAAGGGACTTAAAGCTAAATCTAGCAACTCACTGGGTTGTCATGAAGCAAACAGTACAACTGCGTGTCCTGTTCCTGAAAAGGGGACGTTAGGGAAGAGCGGGCTCTTTTGGGGGCCGTCAGGAAAGCTCGTCTCTAGATGGATGCTGACTGAAGGAATCACGTACAAGTTTTTATATTCAAAACAAAGTCAGGACCAAATTTCTTTATTGATGTATATACTTAACACTTGAACGGAAGCTGTCTCGATCATAAATGGAAGAAGAAGTCAGTGCAAATGAAGGAAACTCGAAGGGACTTGGGAACCCAGATTACATCCGCACATCTGCCTGGAGGCAAAAGAACACCATGAGCTTGTGAATAGTAGAATCCCATCATAATCCAGAACATTCCACAGACCAGGAACACACCATGGACCCAACAAGATTTGCTGAAAACACAACACACAGACTTAAAGCCTATGATAGCAGTGCTCCCAAGAAGGTAATTGCTGCTTCTGTGTCCGTTCCCAGTTTCACAGTGGGGTTCTACCATATATATTTCGAGGCAGGAAAATGAAGCATGAATGAGATACTGACAGTAATAGATACGAATAAAATGGAAAGCTTAATTTTTCCCCCAAGTTTTTAACGCTTAAAAATTGTTATTTAATTTAAGGCTTTAAGTTTATCCTTCTTTCACATTAAAGACAGGGAAAGAAAATTGTCAAAACAAAAAACAAAAACCACGAGCTTGGCACTTCTGTGATTAATTTGAGAGGGCGTCTACTTTCTTACATTATGTACATACGTTTATAACGACATCAAAAAGTTTTAGACTTGTCAGTACATATATTTGCATTTACATAATTTGTGTATTTTTAATAAGGGTTATTTAGTTGTTTGTGTCCCCCCACCCTTTTGCTTATGTTTAATTTCAAGCATTTCATTTCACTCAAAGCATTTCATTTGTAAATTGTACCTGTCTTGTGCCCAAACTCCCTTCGTCTGTGGCTATGTCTGTCTTTGTTAAACAAGCCCCCAAATCACTGAACAACGTGTTGGTCTTGTGACGAGAGAAGAGAGAGAGAAAACAGAGAAAAGAACCCAAAAGATGGGGAGCAAACAATAAACTCAAATCTACAGAGAACCTTTATGAGAAAAATATTTCAGTACAGACAAGTGAAAATGATGTGTCAAAATCTCTTATTTCCATATTTACACTTATAAAAGGACTATACAGTAGCATCATTGTTCAAGTCCCAGCTCCCATTGGCAAAGGATGCTCAGTCCAGGAGAACAGACAACGGGGAAGTAAATCAACAAGAGCAGGGGTCCGGAGTCCTTCGCGGCCTGGTCTAGGCTAGGGATGGAGGGCCAGGCAGCCTCCACGTGTTTGCCTTTCATCTTCACCTTAGGAATTCAGTTGCAGGTTTGGCTGTGGGTTGGCTTGCTAGCTGCTTGTTGTATATATGCCATGCAGATTTGACCCTTTCGGAAATGAGATCTTTATGCCACCGGAGTGTGTCATCGGTAGGAAAGGGAAAAAAAATCATGCCAACTCATTTAGAAGATATTAAGTGCCGGCAGGCTGAGGAAAGAAAAAATCATTTGCTATTTCTTTAACGGTTCTTTTATTGCACTTCATTTTTTTGTAATTGTTCCTTCTTCCTTTAGTTAGAAAAAAAAAAAGATTCTGTGAAATAGTTCTTTTTTATAACATTGTCTTTTATCCCCTTTTATTGACCGGCGGTGAGAGGGGTTCTTTGAAATTATTTCCCAAAAGGACAGTTTCTTTTTACCCCCGTCCCTGTCCCCCAGCTTCGGTTCTGTGGTCATTACCACCCAGCGTTCTTGTTTACAGACTTAACAGTTCCGGAAAGGGTGCTGTGAGTTTGTCACGCCCAGAACCCAACAGTGCGAGGCACCGCTCACCCGGTGCTGCAGAGTCAGATGGGGCCTTGCTGAGTGGGATCGAACCTCCTCTTCTTGACATTTCTTCCAGAGACGCAGGCGGAGAGAGAAAAATCCACAATATTAATCAGATCGTGGCGAGAGGAGGGTGATGATAATGACAACCACGCTAGTTCCAGAGCAAAGTAATCAACTCACACGGAGGCAGATTTCCCAGAATAACTTGAAACACAGAACAGCTCACACTTTCGAATGTCTTTACATCTCCACTAGAGTATATCCATTTGTAAAGACCAAAAGCGGCTTCGAGTTGTTCATTTTAAATCACTGGAAGCCTCCGCAGCCCAATTTGTCTCTTATTTCAGAAGTAAACGATCTGACTAATTTTAACTAGATGAACATTACAGAAAGGGCTCTTCCTACATTGTAGGGAGATCTTAGGGGAACTACGCACAACTCCGAAGGGCTTTGAGCTGCTTCCTTCCAGGACTTGAGAGTTCTGTGTCAGCGGATCGGCCTTTGCCAAGACGGCAAGGAGCCTTGTTCTATCTTGCTGCCTTGGGTGTGTGAGCTCTTACCCCACCATGGAACAAGCATTTTTCATATTTACAGAGTTGAAAACCAGAGTGCACAGTAAGACGGCACACTCAAAGGAGAATGGACACGGGCTTGGGTTAGTTAAGCGAATGTAGCAGTTAAGCTCGGTGGAAATAAGCAAGTTAAAATGCCTTGCTCTCAGTGTCCAGTCTCCTAAAAAGTGGTTCCTGTTGTTTAAAAAGAGAAGAGAAAAGAACCAGCAAGACACTACAAGGCAACAACAAAAGTTGGTTGCAACCTCCCCATGGTCTGGCTTCATGTGGGGCATCAAGCAAGGGGGCTCATGCATTTAGTGTGCGCGCTGGGCAGGTGCAATGCTGTTGCCACCGCGGCGTCATGCAAAACTGGAGAGCGAGGGGTCCCCGAGCCCCCTCTCGCCCCTGCCCACTCGGGGCCGGTTGAACACCCTTCCAGCCCTCCGTGCCGAAAAATGACAGTGTGTTCCTCCTCCCCCGCACGTCATTCAAAATTAAAACAATACCAAAGCTCAAAATATGTATAAAGGCATCCTGCAAAGTGCTCATTTCTCCCAGATGGCCACTTTGACGCTTCTCTTTTGAAATAGCAAAAATAAAAAAATCTTGAAAGAAAACCTCCCTTTTCTTTTAAAAGTTTTCATTAAAATGTCTTCATTAATGGCCTAAGCCTGTGGTTTGTTGGCCTAGCAGGTAATCCATTGCTGCAAACTCTATTTGCAACAGTGCTACTTCCTTTCTTCCCTATTCCCCACCACCTCCAAGAACCTTCTCTTGTGTCAGTTTTTTCTAAAGCAGCCATTGCTGCCGCTTTGAGACCAAAAGGGACGTCCCCCTTAATGCATCTGGCACTGAGCTCGTTCGCTTCAGAGCACAGGATCTGTGCCTACTACCCACACACTCACAGCCCTTAAAGGTAGATGTGTCAAGATCAACTCTACCCATGAGTCAGGTGGGGAAAAACAAAGATTGCTTGACCTTGTCAAATGACCCTGAAGGACCAGGGGTTCCGGCCAATTTAGCTCTGTATTGCTGGAATTGAAGAGAAACGTGAAACTAACATCCCCTCAATTAAAACGAATGTAGAGGAAAGATCAAGGGAGCTAGTGCTGCACATGCAAATGACTACATTGCTCACATCTAAATTCCCTTATTCAAATTCCGGGAATGGCAGATAAGTAGCCATGTCCAAGGTCTTAAATGCAATCCAGTTCGTTTTTAAGTGGAGATACGAAATTCCATTTCAGCCTGGCATACCGTCAACCCCCAGTGCCCAAAAGATCGTGCTCCTTTGAAGTCAGCGTTTGAAACGTAGATTATATCGTTTTAAAGAAAATATATTCTACAGGATGAATGGTTTCCCAGGTCAGACCAAGAAGCCAAATCATCCTGTAGAACCATTATTTCTATGGGAAAATGGACTCTGAATACCAACAGGGCACTATATCTCCTCCAGAGATCCCCCAGCAGGAGGAAGGCAGGGCCCCGTGATGACGGCAGAGAGGGACCCTCCTGTGGCAGGCTGACCGTGAGGGCTCCTCATGTATAAATTGCAAAACTACCATGGTGAGTCGTGAAAACTCACCGTGTATTGAGAACTGCCTGTCCTGAATTTTCTATATGAAAAAAGTCTTTTTGCTCATTTGTAATATGAGAGCACAACTATCATGGGTGGATGTTTGCTGTCTTCCTTCCACAGCTGTTTCATCTGAATTCCTTCTGCTCACTAGGACTGGAAAAGCAACGAATGTTCTCATCATAACCCGTACGGTATTTATGGATCGTTATAAAATGTGAGCATAATCCATAAACCTTGCACCGACCCAGCTTTCACCAATCTTTCCGACATGTGAAAAGCCTACACTTTTGTCTACAATATACATTATACACATATATATTTATACAAAATTAGAACAGTGCTCTTCAGGTAACAATACCCTGAAGGTCTGTGAAGGCTTTAGTTCTTTCAGGACTATATATTTACCCACTGCTATCGCCTTCTTCTCTTTCCACAATGGGTCATCGCCACTCACCGAGAACCCTCCCCTCAACCCCTCCTAGGCCACCTTTGACTGAGCTCACTTCCCCAGGGGGCTGAGGCAGGAAGCTGACCTGGTTCTTCCGGGCCAGCCTGCTAGGTCTCAATGAGAAAGTGCCTAACCCAAGAGTTGCAGGAATTAAGGGAATTAGGCTCCTTATTCCCTACTGGGATATGGTAGTGGAATTCAGAGAAGCCGCAGTCTCGTTATCCTCATGGAAAGACTAGCTAAAATTGATTCCATTTCCTAATTCTATAAAAATCAAAATAAAAAGGCATTTACCCTTTTGAGAAACTATAATTGGCAACATTAAATTCCTTTCAAATTTCATCCAACTTGACATTCAAACAATTCAACTGTCCTCGTGATAAACCCAGATGTGATCCTTTACATGTCAGTTACATGATTACCTTCCTTTAACCTTTTCTTTAGTATGCCCTACGAAACGGAACACAGGCCAAGCAGAAGTGCTTAAAATAAGCCCACATCAGGCTCAGTAAGAACTTGTAACCCAAGTAACTATTCATAGAGAGGAAATCACAATTGATTGTTATGCAGACTTATTAAAGTAACACTTTTAAGGTCAAGAGCAGCTCTGCCAGGCCAGTATGACCACTACTGCCACTGAATCGTACCGAGGGAGCAAGCAGTGGGGTGGTGGGGCATGGTAACCGGGCTCTACAGTCTGAGGCATGGCAAGATGGTTGCAAGAGCTCAGGACTAATCCTCAAATCAAATCCTCAAATCATGTCACTGTTACCTTCAAGTTGTTTTCCTACTATCACCTAGAATTTCTCTTCCTGATCACCATCGCCTAAAGTGTTCACATACTTCATACGCAAGGTAAACGACTATATTGCTCACATCTAAATTTCTGTATTCGAATTTAGGGGATGTCAAATAAAAAGCCACGTCCAGGGTGGTAAGAGCAATTCTGGTCATTTTTAAATGGAAACAGGAAATCTTCTTTTCATAGGTTTGTTATCTTTCCTAAGATTTAGAGAAGAGGGTACTAAAATGATTCTTCATCTACTTGATTTTTCTAATGTCAAGTAAAAGCAACAGCCCTAATAATCTAATCCAGCAGCATTACTATTCAAAACTGAACAGCGGCTGTGAGTTTTCATTAGTCAACCAGGACCAAGGTTGGCAGTACTCTGCGGCACAGTCCATAGCTTTATTCTGCATGTGTAGGTGATGGAGAAGAAAAGGAACATGGGGGTGGGAGGGATGTAAATAAATGCAGATATGGGGGTAAAGTGGGACAAACTGGTGTGCCAAAAACCTATCCTCATCTTTCACAGGATTTCTTACAGACAATTTCTAACACCCCATAGACTGGGAATCCATAAACTAAGTCACCCTTAGTATCCTCATACTTCTGGAGTATGCAGATTAACTGAAGTTGCTAAGGTATACCTACCACAATACCCCATATATCAGAATACGTTAAATAAAATAACCTACCAGATAAGGCATTTTTTGTTCTTCTCAGGAGTTCTACAGCTTTGCTTATGGAAGTCTTGTTTGCATTAAGCAAAGCTTGCAGACTCTTATTATTCTGCTAAAAAGACGTCATCTAAGCTTATATTATTTTTTTATCACAATTATCTTAACAAAATTTCATTATCACGTATTCACACAAAGGTGCACACATTCACACATGCATGCACACTCACATATACTCATGCTTTTTACCACCTATTTCAGAGGAAATATGGTTTAGGACAAAAGCTATAAAGAAGGGCAGAGAATGTCAGGGATCAGAGCAGAGCTATTTTCTCATTTGTATTTGAACAGGTCATGTGCGGTATGACACTTCTTCCACACTGAAATTACTCACAGTGTTATGCCTCAAGAAATGTGACTTTGGGAAAAAGCAACACTTCCCCTGAGCCATTACCATATTTTCCTTTAATCTAAAAGTTCATGTAGCCTCAAATTCTCAGGCTACTTTGCTACTTGCTTTGCTTTTCTCTTCTAGTAAAATGCAATTCCGGAAGGATTTCCAATAAAAGTATTCAGAGCAATCTCCTTTACAAACTATTTTCAACGTCTGATTCTAAATGACCCTCTTTTGTATTTACATTGAACTCAACAAGAAACTCAAATAAATCGGTTCATTTAGCAAATAACTTCTAGACTAATAATCTCCAAAACTGCCCAAGTGGTGGGAAAACCTAAACTGTATCATTTGGCACCCAAAGCTTTCTCTTGCAAAGTAGAAGTAGTTCTTTAATGTTTAATATAAACCACATGGCTGCTCTTAAAATCTAAAGCAAATTCAGATCCTCATATAGTGGCCAACAATCATCATGAAGAACAGTGGTGTCTCCAGGTTTAAACTACTACCATTCAAGAATTCTTCTGTCTTCAGTTTTTCCTGTGTTTTAGGGCATAAAGATACTTCATATGATTGTGTGTGTGCCTTCCTACAATGCTTTCCTTTAAAGTAATTCTTAGGCTCAAAGGGCACCGTAAGGGGCGCTGGCTTAGCGCATCAGTGCGCATGTCTGCACAGCGGTCCCCTCTCGGCCCTTGGGAGAGGCTGTTTCTCACCTCACTAAGTGTCCCTCTCCCCTTCCTCTTCTCTGTTCCTCCGATGAGTAGACATCTCTCTCAGATATAAGTCATCTGTACAGGGCCTAATCCACTTATATACACAGTGATAAAGGCTTTTCCATTTTTCCCCAAAGAAACATGCAATTCAAGCTGTGCGCTAGGCCAGGCCACTGTTTTGAGGTCCTGCTACAGAATAGTGCTCTTGTCTCCAAAGGCTGAGATAGTAAATTTGGCATTGCATGTGGCTGAACGTCAGAGATGCACAGGACTATTTTCCAGTCCTTTGAAACCAAGGCTTCCTGATGCCAAAAGGCAGAAGCTTGGGCACGAGCCAAATTTATTTTTCTTAAAGCATATTTATGAAAAATTTCAAGGAAGTATTTTAAAATAATAACAGATCATGGGACTACTATCATGTACAATGACTTTTTTACAGTAATATGGCACGAAGAAAAATTGTTGCTTGAATTAGGCCGGCCTAAACAAAACAAAACAAACATATATATAATATATATAACATATATATAATATATAACATATATTATATATATATATATATATATATATATATATATATATATATGTTTCAGGAGAGTGCCATATATTAGGGACCATGAGTGACTCATTATCTGGGCAATGTCTTGTTAATACCATGATGAGAAATTCAAATGTGAGTTGTCCATTTTGTGTGTGTTTTTGAAAACATGATGATGCCAAAACTACTATTGCATCAAACAAGTTCAAGTTTACAAATATCTCTGTAGAAACGAAGTACCATTTCATAACAACTTTCCAAGTTCAAGCTACTCAAAAACTTGTAGGCCTACTCATTAAATCTAATATGATAACAAAATTATCAGAAAATGTTGAATTTATTTAGATCATCATGTAGTTTGTTTTTCTTCCATAATCAGTTTCTAATAACATTTTACCTGGTTTCAATATTTTGAATTCAGGATTCAAAATATTAAATAGAATCAAGTTCATAATTAATGCAATTATTCAGAGAATTCAAGTAAAAAGCTTCCTCTATTGAGTAACCAGATGGAGGCAAAGTGGGTTTTGAATTTAGGTAATGGTCTTATTTCCCACTTAAATTTGTTTCTGTAGATCTGGTTGGGACTTAATTTATCAGAGGGAATATTTGGCATAGGAAGTCTTATCTACAAATCATACTGATCAAGCCACCACAGCCTGAAGAAAAGATATACAAAGCAATTATCCAATGAACCTGAACTATGGAAACATCAAAACTTGATAAACTAGGTTTACAAATTTTGGTCATAATGAAGGTTTATTTGTGAATATCTGCCATGTCTATTTAAACAAACGTAGTTCAGTGATCAATGCACAATCCAATGACTAAATGACTAAAAGTCACTATGGAAGCAGGCCAGTTAATTTGCAGTTAATTAGAAAATATTTAAGTATCACAGAGCCACAGATTTCAAATTCCAATGTGAAACCAATGCAGATGGTTAGGGAATTAATCATTTTTTTAATCTGATTTTTATAAAATCACAAAGCTTTTCAAATCACAAAGCTACACATAATGTGTTACGTGTGAAAAATATTGAACAAAGAGTTACTTAGGTTGTGAAAAATTCAAAACGTCAATGGAATATAAATGAGTTTTAAACACACAAAGGATTTATATCCCCTTATTTCCAACTGCAAAGTGTCCTGATTATCGTGTATAAAAAACGTTATCTCAGAATGCTTGCTCCTAAAAGCTGGAACGGCTTCTACTGAAGAACCTCTACTTTGTTCTCCTTAAACTTGTGCATGTGAATTCCTTCTACATTTCAAGTTTTCCCACTAGCCTGAAGATGACGTTTGAGGTTTCCACGTTTCTTCTTTTCTAGCCCATTTCTGAATAAAAATATTCATTTTTAACAGTTTACTGCTAAAACTTGAAATCTTGTAGCAGGAACTCAAAACCTGGTTATGTAAGCAGAAAAGAGAAATGCCAGAGCCACCGAGGAGAAGACATGCGGCGTTGCTTACTTAAATCCCCATCCTGTGCCCCCAAGGACAATAGCTGCTACCAGGATGGCACCAGCGATGGAGCCTATTATGAGATTGGTGGCACTAGGACCTGTGACAAAGGATCATGGGAAGAAAGTCATATGAGCCATCTACCGTCGTCACCACAAGGGAAAGGCAGTTACGCGGTTTTTCGGAAGTAAATACCCTGCATAAAAAATTGCTAAATGCTTAAATCGCCTTGATTGACTTAGTGTAATCGCACTTCTGATGTGAGGGAGAGCTACTGCTTGGACGCGAATGCCTCTGAATCTAAAGCTTCTGCACCGCTGACAGTTAAGTTCAGTTCCATTCACCTTCCACAGAATTTGAAGCAAATGTGTCCCAACTGCCAGCGTCACCAGTCTTTCTTCTCCTCCTCTTTCCCAGTATCATGAATCAAGCAAGCAAAAGAGCACATAAAGAACATGGATGCATTAGAATTAGCTCAATCTTACTGGCAAATCATGGCAGGAAAAGAAGGGAAAATATTCTAATAAAGTGCTCTTTCAAGCAGCACCCAAAGTTGTCGGAATGCTACGGTTTGTTTTTTTAGCCCCCACTTGGAAACAATTAACATTTCGAAGTCAGAAGGAGGTGAGGCCTGGGTGACTTAGTTGGCCAAGTGTCTGACTTCTGCTCAGGTCCTGACCTCGCGGTTCACTACGTCGCCGTTCCTGAGTTCGAGCCCCATGTGGGGCTCTGTGCTGACAGCTCCGAGCCTGGAGCCTGCTTCAGATTCTGTCTCCCTCCCTCTCTGCCCCTCCCCCAAAGTCTCTGACTTTGTCTCTCTCTCAAAAATAAATAAACATTAAAAAAAAAAGTCAGAAGGAGGTTACTAATAAATCTGACTTGAAAGCCTTGTGCTCAGAGAGGCATTTCTTCACTGTAAGGATCCATACAGTGTTTAAACAACAACTTGCGGTTCCAAAGGCAAGATAGGGAGGAAGCGTAAAATTCATCCAGGTAATTCTGTAGAAATGGAAAAAAGATTCTGCCGGCTCAACTGAGACTATCTTTCAAGTTCCCATTTGAAATTCGAGGCCTGGAGATAGAGTTTAAAAAGGGAGTAGAAAGGACAGCAAGAAAGAAAATACAAAGTGGGGTTTCCATCGAGTAAGAAAGACTTAACGCATATGACAGCACATCCTTTCCACTCACAGGGGAAAATGCCTTAGCTCACGATTTTTAAATGTAAGCAACGTTAACTAGCACAGGAATTATTCTGCACCTCACATCCTTCCGGATGCTAACAGGTAGAGTGCCCCCAACAACAAAATACTTCCGATCGTAACTGAATATCCCGTTTCAGAAGTCATAAGGCCAATTTTGCTATTTCCCCTGAAATCCTTGACTTTGTGTATATGTTCATTTCTGCATAAAAAAAAATTCTCTTTTCTGCTCACATCAGTGCCCTCAACTGTGCACACAAACGGATGCCACTTTTAGCAGCACTAAAATCGTGTGTGTTGTATGTTTTTACTCAGAGACCACTCAGGGTTGGTGAGGGTGAGTGGAAAGGTGGGAGACAGCTGCGGCGGGGGTCTCGGGGATGCGGTCTCTTCAGGCGCATGGGCTCGTGACTCATTCTCAGGACTAACCACAGAGGTTCTACAGAACCCAAATCTCAGTGGCCTTCAGAAATGCACAAATAAGAATAAAGAGTAATATGACAGCAATCAAAGCAGGTTAGTTACTCTACACTGAGCACTTACTCTGTACCAGGTGAGGGTCTAACCATGTGACAAAACATCTCACTGGATCCTCACAAAAACCATACGGGGTAAGAATTATGACTATCCCTGTTTATTAGATGAAGAAACAGTGGCTTCTAGAATGTAGTGACAGAGGCAAGATTTGAACACAGATGTGTCTGACTCGAAAGCTTATGCTATAAATCAAGGGTCAGCAAACTATATAACCCACTGGCCAAATCTGGCTCCACTTACTGGTTTGCAAAGAAATTTTGTTGGAATACAGCCACGCTAATTCATTTTCATGTGGTTTACAGTTTCTTTCGTGCTAAGACAGCAGAGTCACAAGGCCGTGACAAACATCCTGTGGCCTGCAAAGTCAAAACTATTTACCTTCTGGCCCTTTACAGAAAGTTTGCTAACCCCTGCTCTAATGAAACAGTCCACTTATATGTATTTCCTCCCCACATTTTAACAAGGAAACATATTTTGAAATAAACATTTAGAAAATATTTATATTTCCATGTACCTTAGGCTTTAGACATGATTTGTACTTTACTAGCTCAGAAGACAGGTTGGGATTAGAATCAATAGATAATTCATGACAAATGAGTCCTGATTTACAATTATAAACTAAGGTGTAGAAATAACCCCCTGCCCCCTGCTCCCAAAAACCCAAACAAACAAAAAACTTCCAAACCTTCTATTCACGGAATCCTTAGTGACTAAATGAACATTACACTATTAGCTAAGCCAGGAGGTGTTAAAACAATGTATACTGTACTATCATGGATTTTTTTAAAAAAACTGTATGATTTAGCAATTATGACAAAATTTAGAATTTGGAGGAAAACAATCAGTAAACTAATAAACAAAAAATAGTGCATAAGCCAAGAATGATAAATAACAAATCTATTTTTAGAAAAAATAATACACTTATACAGACTTACCTGTCACAACCAGAAATAGCCACAAACCAACAAGACTGGAAGGGATGATGAAAACAGACACTGGTCACAAGGACTATACTTTACAACAAATGCCTTGGGGGTTGCCTAGCTCTAAGACTCAAAGGGAAAGTTATTAAAATTCATCCCTTAGTTGGTACTTTGCAGCACATCACAATTATGGTCAATAAATAATCGAAAACCACACTTGGGATGATTTTTTCAAAAACTACCTTTCTTCAAGGAGGAATTTCACATAAATGTATGTATAGAATTTCCCCTGGAAAGGGATGTTACTTCTACAGGTAATCCAGTCAGCAGATCTAAGGTGAAATTTTACAAGGCAAAGTTTTTGTTTTCTCTAAATGTTACCTCTGCTCTAAAACTTTATATTCTAATAGGTAAAGAGAAACAAAATATCTTTTCCAGTCTTTCTAGCTGCCCTGGGTTAACTAGTTCACAGTCTGTACCCATGGGAGGTGAGTTGGCAGGTGTAAATCTAGTCAAAGTCCTTCAAACCAGGGGAGAGAAGGTTCGGGTAATCTTCCACACAGAGTGGGAACTACAGGCCTGCTTTCCTTGTACTATTTCGGTGTCTGGGTCTCCCAATACTGGTATGGAAGGGCATCTGTGGGCCACAATCACTGGGACTAAGGAGGAACGCATGTTACACGATCAACGTGCCCATGGTTTGGACAGGTTGAGTAGAGGCTATCTGGTGGTTCCTTAAGATACCAGTAATTCATCCGGGGCCACTGTGAAGTGTCACCCATCCCCGTGAACACAAAGACAGCATGGGAAAGGGTATTTCTGTCATTTGTAAATGTTCTTCCTGTAATTAGAGAGAGGGGGGAATCACGAAAACCTTTTAGTCTACAGATCAGCAACTTCATGAAAATAATATCCCATGGAGAACTGACAGCTATTCTGAGGCTTGGATCAAGTACACAGCAACCTTAATAGAGGTACCAGAAGACCTGTATTTCTGTGAAAGATCAACACGGGCCAGGGACACACAATTTATTTGTGCACTGGCTATTTTTAAGACAAAGCCACCAGATAATCTGCAACTACTCCCCTTAAGGTTTTGCCGGCTTGGATAAATATCTTTTTCTTCTTCACACTCTTTGGTCCCACGCAGTTATGGAAGCATCTAATTTGAATTATCAATCTATTTTATATTTTAAAAATGAAGGCAATATACTAAGTATCTTCTTTAAAAAGTTAAGCCAAAGCTTCCCATATCACTTTAAATACATGGAGGGAATATGAGTGACTATCACTCAAATTATCTTCAAAAGAAGCTACAACTATTAATAATTCCCAGCTGTAAACGTGGATTTATTCAGTGAAGATTGCATTCATTTCAAGAATACTAATAAAACACTCACATAAAAGCATTTTTTGTCAACAAAAAATAATGACAATAAAAGGTCTGTATCTTAAAATTACTTTTATAAGTAGAAGAACAATGGAAGCTTTTGGACCATCGTCTCAATTGTGAAGACATCATAAGCACCCCAATATTATTTTATGCCCCACATTGTTCCAGACAGGAGAAGGTTCTTCACTGCACGAGGAAACCACACGACACAGACACATCCAAATAACACCACAAGGTGCACTTGCAAGGGGAACACGTCAACGAGACAACACGCGGTGGGGATTAGGTACCAGCAGTCAGTTCACACACCGGGAACCAAACAGAAACACTCCGAGACTCACAAAGATGCTTACTCTATTCCCCACCCTGTGCCTCCAAAAATCACCCCCAGGGCCAGAATGGTGCCTGCCACAGCACCTATTAGCCTGCTTGTGGTCATGTGCACTGTGTGGAGGGAAAACGGAGATGGTTTTAACAAAGGAAACGAATCACACACTGATTGCGCTAACACACAACATAATCTGTTCAGGAAATTCTTTGAAAGTCAGTTAAATACTGACATCTCTGCTTTAAAATTTAAAATGAAGGTCTACATACACATTGAAAACACTGGAGAATAATGTTGAGGCTAATTTAACTTCAAACTCTACAAACCCTACTTAAAAAATCCTCTCTTATAAATACTGTTAAACATATAAATAATCTAATTTGAGTTACAGTTCCTACAAGGAATGAGTTGGAATGAAAATGTCATTTAAACAGCATAACAGCAAGTCTGGATTTTAATTCCAAAGTAACAGACCGTTAGCATACTTCACAAACTTCTCAAACCGTAAAATACACCTAAGAAGCTGCATCTTTTCAAACTTTAGAACTTACGTTCAATTTTATGAAAATCCTACAAATTTAAAAGACTATCTTTAAAATTAAGTACATTTTCAACCTGGAAAAGTGTATTGCACATAACTCTGCAATGTTCGGGTTTCTGGCACAGTCTTTGGGTGTTTAGTTGTTGTTGTTGTTGTTGTTTACAGTTCGCAGGGCATAAACTATGCACTCAGAGAAAGTCAGGGTCGCTGGGAAGCACTGATTGCTTCAGATCACCCAATGGTAGATTACTGACTGGAGACACTCCACCCCTGCACATCACCACTTTCGTGCTGAGCTCTGAGCTTTCAGATGTTGCAAAAAGGGTCTGCACTGCCCAGAGGTGCCCAGGCTGCTCTCCACACAGGCAAGAAGTTTAGTGCTGGGGCAGGAAGGCAGATTATTTAAGATTGACTGTGTCTGTGTGTGTGCGCGCGTGCAAGCGTGTGGACATATACACACTTTATCTCCTATCTTCATGCGATCAAAAGCGCTGGCTTCAAATCACTTTACTAATGAAAACAGAGATTAACTTTGACAAGGCTGCATGGCACAGATTGTGTGCTATGAGACGGTGAAGGAAAACAAAGAGCCATGATTTGAACTCACAGTTTTTTAAGGCTTAGTATTGTGTTCATTGACCTTTTGGGTCCAACTACTCTCCCAAAGAAGAGAGAGAACCTTGATCGCCAACGCTGGTGAGTAGGGGTACATCCACTCAATCGCAGGGCAAACAATAAGAGTGAGAGATTCTAGTTTTTATCCTTAGCTAGGCACAACCTGAGTTGTTAATAAAAAGCAAAACAAAAAACAAAAAACAAAAATGGAAACACAACAGAAAACAGAAAGTCTACTGAGGGCATTGAGGGGAATGGAAAAAAGACCAACATACAAGGTGGTGGTGATGTTTTCCAGATATGACAGTACATTAGAATTCAAAATAACCAAACCATATCTCAGATTTCTAAACTGTGGAGGCAAATACTGGAATGAAAGGTACTATAAATATAAATACTCATTTTTTAAGATCTTAGAAAATAATTGCCTTCAGAATACTAAATTAACAAGGACATATTATATTACAATTTGGGTTTTTTTTTGGGGGGGGGTTGGGTTTTTTTTTTTTTTTTGCTTAAGATTTAGGCATTGGCCCTCAGAGCCAAAATACCTGAAACTCCTATTAACTCTTCAATGTTTATATAAGCTACATATGCTAAATTGTAGGAAAAACACACACACACACACACCTGTAAAATGTGATAGTAAATGAATGTGTGTTAATTTTTAAAAATTATAACTGCATGAATGATGAATAACAATTTAAAAAGGCCTTTTTATTTGCTACAGATATAATTCCTCTCTGTAGCATAAAGAGAATTAGGCAATCCATCATGTGGGTGTTAGAAACCAACCAGAGGAGCAAGGCATCCCTACAGACACTTCAAATATGCATTCCAGAGAAACAGATACAGTCTATAATCTCTGCTGAGCAAGAATAATTATCTCCCAATTCTTAACTGATAACCACTGCTAGCACCAAAACAAGACAAAATAAGTGGGGAAAAAAGCTTTTTCAAAAGTCTTCCCCCTCCTCCTTGTTTGCCCGCTACCTTTAATTCTGGTGTACTGCAAAGGTATGTAAAATACACTTGACTCTTTATCGCGATACTTAACAGGGTTATTTCTTCCAGTGCGCAGTGACTCAACCTGCTTTTAAATTGACATGAATGAATTGCTTGGCTCACAAGTGGGTAGATTTTTATAGGGGACAAATTTGAAAACAGGTTTCAGCTGCTCCCCAGAGCTACAAAGGATTTACCTTCTTATTGAAAAAAAAACCTCCCTTGGACTTTTGGGGGTCTATGCTCTCCTTTTGACCTCTATACTAACTTATTTATGATGTAACTGTAATTGTTCATTCATTCACGCATTTATTTGTTCATTCATTATCTACTAGATGTGTTTTTTGTCCCAGGAACTATGCTGGGTACATGATGATATACCTCACTTTCTTTGCATTACACCAAACCTGGAGAAGAAACTTGTAAAGACTCATAACTAATAACGCAATCCCCCTACTAGGGATGCGACTTTGTTTCCTGATTCTTTAACGTACTTACCTTTGTATTATAACTTGTTTGTGGAAATTATTTTCTAGCAATATGTCCTCATTTTTGTTTTATTAAATTCTGATGTTTGTTGGTTTATTATTATCATTGTTTTTAGTGTTGCTTCCCTGCTACCTAGGCTCACATGTGCTAACAGGCAGAATTTTTGATAAGTATGTAATATTAAGATACAAACTGTAAATTTTCTCCTTTTCTTAAGACATTCTTACTTTATATGTAGAATTCTCCACAGACAAGTCATGCTTCAGATAGCGTGAAATTGCGCTTTTGAAACTGAGTAGTTGGGGTTTTTTTCTTACTTTTAGAGAGTTTCTGAAACAAAAAGGTGCATTATTTCATCCATGTGATTCTAATGAGCAAAAGGCGCTATAATCCTGCATCCTGAATACTTCAAAGGCAGGAGGCATCAAAGCCATCATTTGTGCTCTATAAATCAAAGTTCTTTCTGCAGGAATTTATGATTTTGCTAACATTTAGGATTAGAAATAAATACTAAATATATTCTTTATATGTTAGAATACAATATTGGCATGACAAACATATATTTTCTAGCTCCGTATTTCATTGTCAGACACACAATCAGATCTCCTTACTCTTTCCCATGAAATTTTTAAAAAGTTAAGTTCATTTTCAGATACACTGGGACAAATGTCTAAAAAGATGAAAAACAAATTAACTTCATATAAGAATATTATTTCAGACACTGTCAATGGAAATATCATGGAGTTTTTCTGAACCCAAACAAAATAAACTCAGTTACTGAAAACTTTTAAAACCTGGTAAACCCTTCAAAGTTATTGATGAGGCCATTATTGATGAGAAAAATACATAGGTGATACATAATTCTGCAAGAGTGTAATCACATACTACCATAATACCTCATATCTACTCATCTGAACTACAAAATCAAAGATGTGTGCATTCACAAAGGAAGCAACAGATATACACAAAAGGTAAATGTAAACATTAATAATGCTCTTTAAGGTATTAAGACTTAGAAATTATTGCTTTCAAGATACGAAATGCTAATAATATAATACTCCCTTGAGAAGCAATGGATGAGCTAATATGCTTAATCATTACCTGCTTATTGCCTCACCCTTTCTACTTATTACTATGCTGTGAGAACCCGCAGAGTAACTTAATACTCAGCTTTCAGTGAGGCAGTCAGTGTGCAATAACAGAAAAAGTATTAGGCTCAAGACCAGGTGATCTATGTTTTACTCTTGGCTCTGTTACCCTTGGGAATTAAGTTAGACCCATTTGTAAAACAATGGGTCTGGACTGAATGGCCACTAAGGCCCTTCTGTCTCTGATGTGATGACTGTGGACATAATGAAAGGGTCTAACCAAAGCTTCTTAGCAGCGTCTCTGCCCTTCCTTATCGATGAAAATGTGGTATGTATCAGTTTCTTCTCTTTCCTCCTGTAATGCTGCTGCAAACCATCCAGTGAGAAAAGTTCCATTGCGTTGCATAATAAGCACCATGAAAAAATGCCCACAAATTGACAAAAATTGTCAGTACTTCTACTGACTCTCCTATAGCCTGTGGGAGTTCCAGGCCTTTTAAAAGGCGCAAACTTATTCTACCCCATTAGGGTAAAGTAAAATAACTTCTTTCAGCGAATTCGGTGGACACATGTTGGGAGATGAGGGACCAGAAGAATCTTCATATGTAAAAATATGGGAAATAAATGACAGTGTAGAAAACATGAGTGAAGTAGTATGCAATGGAAAATCTTTTTTAAAAAAATCTTTGCTCACATGGTTTCTGCTTTGAAATGCTATTTCCTGTCTTTTAATAATTTTGGTTTGAGACATTGGAGCAAATAAACTGTGGGTCAACAAGTGCAGAGCCAACTTCAATGGCAATGTTTCTTTTTAGCTTTTTAATTAATTAAATTTAATTTACATTCAAGTTACTTAGCATATAGTGCTATAATGATTTCAGGAGTAGATTCCAGTGATTCATCCCTTACATATAACACCCAGTGCTCATCCTAACAAGTGTTCTCCCTAATGCACCTTCCCATTTAGCCCTTCCCCCCTCCCACAACCCCTCCGGCAACCCTGTTTGTTCTCTATATTTAAGAGTCTCTTATGTTTTGTCCCCCTCCTTGTTTTTATATTATTTTTGCTTCCCTTCCCTTATGTTCATCTCTTTTGTATCTTAAATTCCACATATGAATGAAGTCATATGATATTTGTCTTGCTCTGACTGGCTAATTTTGTTCAGCGTAATACCCTCTAGTTCCATCCACGTAGTTGTAAATGGCAAGATTTCATTCTTTTTAATTGAATGGCAATATTTTTATGTGTGTGTGTGGGGGGGGGGTTGCCCCTACCCAGATGGAGAGGTTGAGTTTTTATTCTTCCAGAAACTTTGTTAAAATAAGAGAAATACCCAAAACACATTGGCTCACTTCTGACACCCTCATCAGCTGAAGCAAAGTCACAGAGTTCTCCTTTTTTTTTTTTTTTTTTTTTACTAATTATGTTTTGATTCAGAGGCCTGCAGTTGTATACAATTTATCTTTTATGCCCATGTTAATAATACAAGAGGCAATATTCTCAGCTTTGTTTTTGAATTTTTTCCTCCATAACAAGAAAACACACTAAAATTAAATAAAACTAAGTATGTTTTAATACCCTGTCACTGTGTCTATACAGAAAAGCCTCCATCCGTGGATATGACAGGTCAGATCACTTGGGTCTTGCCCGCTGTATATGGCAAGCAGCTGAGAAGCACCCAAACACTGTGATCCATAAGGCCAGTGCCAACCAAACTACTTCGATCATGAAAAAGAATATATGGCAATCAGTTACAGAAAAACCTTGGCACCTCACAAGCAACCTTGGCACCCACAGTCAAGAAAGTACAGATTTTTTCAGTGTCCTGAGTTCATGACCTGCTACTCTTCAACAACGCAATACAAATGGTTACTGGCAAACTGAAAATCGGCACTAGCATGCACCATTTTGTTTCCTTCACATGATCCCAAAGGGAAAGGATGTAATATTTATTGAGTGCCTACAATATGCCAAGGATGTGCTGCCTTTTAAATAGTAGATGGCCAATAAATATTTGCTATCTGGATACAATTGGAAGTACCTAGTTTCTCTCTTATCATTTTCTTTTAACCAGAATATCAAAAACAAAATCATAAAACCGATAACAAGGTGTTAAAATTGTGATTTTGTTTCTTTCTCATTTTACTAATGTATTAATGGATTGTTTATAGAGGCTGAAAAGATATTAATAACCATCATAGATAAAGCTATTATTTAGTCATGCTAAAACTGCTTGACTTTTCTAGAAATCTAATAATTTACAATAATAACTGCTCTTCATAGATAGTAATGGCTTTTTTCTATTTAATAAAGATTACCAGAGTCACGAGGATTTTAGCAATTTTAGAACGAGGGGTGCCTTTACTTTCGTGACTCCATTGTCTTCACTAATAATGAAAAAAGAAAACATGCAACAGAAAAGAAATACACCAGAATGTGTATACTGATTACCTCTGAGTTGTGGCATTAAGGGTGATCTTTATTTTCTTTTTAATCTTTTCCTTATTTCCAAAATTCTCTACCATAAACAAGTATTACTTGAATGGTCATAAAAGTTATTTTTAAAAGATAATATAGAAGAGCACCATGGGGAAAAGGAAAACAAAACAGAAGGCGGCTGTGAATCTCCTCTTTTCCAGAATGCAGCTGTTTGCTTCACACCCTCCCAACTAAGCTTTCTAGGCATAGGTGGGTGAAGGAATGGGAAATAGAATCGGACAACTGCTAACCCTCTACCCCCACATACTGAAAAAGGACAGAGGCTAAGCCAATTTAGCTCTGTTCATCTCTTCTTTATATATCACTTGAAGAAACAGCATCTAGATCTTTAAGAGAATCACAGACGTGCCATGGAGAGAAAATCTGGAAAGAATGAACGTCTGCTTCTCTTGTCAGAGTTTGAAATCTGCTCTAAATCTAACTTCTGAAGGTGGATCCAAGAATTTTTTGTTCCAGTTTTAAGACTAAATGTAAAAGTGGAACTGGTTCCTTTTTACAAATAGAAGTAGGAGAACAGAAATAGACTGTGAGGGTGTGACTATGGCTCTTCTTACAGAATTTCAATATCATAGGCATATTAAGTAAATGCATGGAGACTTTTTAACACACCCACTATTACTGAACATTACACATGCACCCAGATGAGCTAAATCTCTTCAGGAACTGAGGAGCATGGCGCTTCGTATACTTTTCAAAGTCATATTTTCCCAATATTTTCCCGATGCTGAAGTTCAGAGAGTTTAAATGAGCTCCCATGCAAAACTAAGCAAATCAAAATGACACTATTTCTATAGGTACTTTTCCTACCTGCAGGAAAAAATCATGATAGTTATTTATAAAATATCATTAGTGGCACCATGAAAAAGAACGTGATGTACGATGTCACTGGGACACATCCTCTGCTCTAGAAACTCTGGTTTCTCAGGTACAATGCTATAGATGCTGTAATAAGCCTACTGCAATTGATGACTTATTTTAGATCTTTGAAATCATATGAGGGCTTGGGAATGGGGGAGGAATAATGAGAAAGTGATTATCAAGTTTATGATGATAAAGAGCATGTTATAACACAACGTAACAGAAAAGACTGGGCCTGAGATCGGGCACTTGGGTCTTGGTCCCAGCTCTGTCTCTGGCTACCTGGATAACTATAAAATGTCACCTGTCTTCAAGGCCTGGGTGTTCTCATCTGCAAGATGAGGGTGGTTCTAGATGGCCATTGAGACTCCTTCTAATTTTAAAATTCTAATTTCTCTCTTTCTGATAACTGACTAAAACAAAGTCCAGATCTTTCATATTCTCTTTGAAGAATTAAAGTTCGGTGAGGATTTTGGGGGAACCTGGGTGGCTCAGTTGGTTAAGCGTCTGACTTTTGATTTTGGCTCAGGTCATGATCTCACAGTTTGTGACAGCAGAGCCCTGCTTGGGATTCTCTCTCTCTTTCTTTCTCTCTCTCTCTCTGCCCCTGCCCAACTCACACATGCTCTTTCTCTCTCCCTCAAAATAAATACATAAACTTAAAAAATATATATAGTTCTGTAAAGATTTTCCACTTCTTCCCAATCAAAAATGTGTTTAAGCAGAGCATAGAAGACAGCAATTTCCCTCTGGAGGATTCTAATTCTGAGGAATGACTAGAGTCTCATGTTAGCCAAAAAGATTTTACCTATTAGAAAACTGGCAGAGTGGAGACAAACTGTATAATGATTAACATATGTGCTTATGGAAAAGGAAGGAGGTTTATAGGAAAGAAAGGAAACTGCAAGGAAGGAAATTGGTATATTTACTTCTTTCTAATCTCAGTTCTAAACTAGGGGAAATTCAAATGCTTCACTACGTCACTCTAGAATCCTTAATGCTTCAGTAACATGAATTATATGTTTGAATGGCAAAAGAGATACTCTGGAGTGTCTCCTTTCAAGTCGTTTCACTTGTTATATTGGCACCACCGGAAGAGTGCCAACAAATTCAGCATGTAATGAATTGAAACTGAAATCGCACAAACCCTTAGGTCCTTCATCCTTGGGGGGGTGAAGGTTCCTAACTGGATCCCGGATACTGCAGTCTGTCCCTGCCCAGGTGAAATCGCAGATGCAGGTGGCTTCATTACTACACACCTGTGAGGAACAAAAAACAGAAATGGGACATTTTCATGGTGCTTTCTTAAACATCTTTTTTTAATGTTTATTTATTTCTGAGAGGGAGAGACAGACCGTGAGCAGGGGAGGGGCAGAGAGAGAGGGAGACACAGAATCGGAAGTGGGCTCCAGGCTCTGAGCCGTCAGCCTAGAGCCCGACGCGGGGCTCGAACTCACAGACCGCGAGATCGTGACCTGAGCTGAAGTCAGACGCTTAACCGACTGAGCCACCCAAGTGCCCCTCATTCTGCTTTTTTGGCTAATGGTGATGAATGTAAAAGAGACGTGGGGCAGGGCGGAAGCCTTTAAAAACCACTTTGAATTTTTTAAGTCTCCCATGGTTGAAAAGGGGAGACAACATATACATAAAATTGTTGAGTGGTGTTTTCTTGTTAATTATAGAGAAATACCCATTAAAAGAAGAAAAAAAATGTTTTTTAAGATTTTACTTTTAAGTAATCTCTACACCCAACGTGGGGCTCAAACTCACAACCCTGAGATCAAGAGTCACATATTCTACCAATTGAACCAGCCAGGTGCCTCAAAATGGAAGAAAATTTTAAATTAAATGTTAATTGTTTATGCTGATATTATTTACAAAAATGTCTGACAATGTCGTTTTTTTCAGAAGTAGTTGTTTCTAGGAACATACTTCAGAAACATATGCTTAATTCAAGAAATTAACAGATACAGGGTTCCAGTGGAAGGGCCAGAGATTAAACACCAGATGAAATAAATCACCAATGCATTGTTTTACCTCACCATGTCCAAATGAGCACAACACCCACCTCCCCTGCCTGCCCTCGGTATCACCCTTCTCTCAGTCAGCCAGGCTGAAGACCCTCCTAGAATGATTGTTGTCTCCTTTTGCTTGTCCTGGGGACCAAGCAGCATGCTGGAATGGACTTGTAATTTAGATGAAATAAACAACCATGCAAACTAGAGATAGAGGTGTTTAAATTCTTATCTGCCTGTGAAATACATTCAGAGACAGATCATTAGAGATGATAAACTGAATATCAGCCTATTGGTATAAGAAACTTTTTAATCTGAAGTGTTATAATAGCATGATTGCGATTAACAAGGTTGAATTTGACCTTTTATTTAACAGGATGAAAAAGAGGAAAAGTACAGAATTAAGAAGGGCCTTTCTAGACATTAAGTTTTATGATGTTTTCAGAGAGGTAACTGAAATAACTGAAATGTCTGTCCAGTGCTTTTATTTTAACAGTGATTACTGAACATTCACTATGTGCTAGGTACCTATGCCGAGTGCTTTATGTATAGCATCTAATTTAATCCTCATACTACCCATCACCCTGATGGCTAAGAGAAGGTAAGTGCCTTACCCAAAGTCACCAGGAGACCAAGGGGCACAGTCAGGACTCAAACCCATGGTTCTTTCTAGCCTCCAAAACCATGCTCTAAATCACTAAACTATACTGGTGAGCCTAGGATTCAACCAAACCCAAAACCCTGAATAGTCATTAGGCATTTCCTTCTAAGGCCTCTCTACCTTGTTGTATTCCACGTCCTCTGCTAGCTAGCTATATTTTGATTATTTTTGCCTTCCTTCCAGCATTTTCCTTTTATGTTATCACTCTCAATTTCTTCATGTCTATTTTTTTCCCATTTCTAAAGTCTGTATAAATTTTGAAACGTCTTGCTTTTACTAAGCTAATTTAAATAATTATTAAAATCTGTGTCGAGGGGCGCCTGGGTGGCGCAGTCGGTTAAGCGTCCGACTTCAGCCAGGTCACGATCTCGTGCTCCGTGAGTTCGAGCCCCGCGTCAGGCTCTGGGCTGATGGCTCAGAGCCTGGAGCCCACTTCCGATTCTGTGTCTCCCTCTCTCTCTGCCCCTCCCCCGTTCATGCTCTGTCTCTCTCTGTCCCAAAAATAAATAAACGTTGAAAAAAAAATTTAAAATCTGTGTCGAGATATTAAGTCTCAGTTTGCCAGGCAGTGTCTGCCCACCTTCTTCACAGAATTACAAACACATACAGGTGTGAGTGGAGAAAGCATTTTCTCTTCAGCTGGCAATGGGCGGAGCAGAACTATACAATTTTAAACATGTGAATTATATCAGTGATTCAACATCTAGTCTATGTGATCTTGTACACACAGATACTCAGTACACATGCTGAGTAGCCGAAAGGGAATACTGAGAGGACTAAAGTTATCTTGAATGGCACAAAGTAGTTCACGTGGGGTCTACAGTTCTTTTAGGAACCCTACCAATTTCTTCCACCTCTTTAGCTGGCAAGGTATAGACAATTTGGGAAATACAAATAGCCAGTGATAAAACAAACAACACAAATAAAACCATATCGGTACCTATGGGTATTATCCTTAGCAGGTGAGGATAGCCTGGAAATTATCATAGTGCGTAGACACTGGCAGCAGACGCAAAAGGAGAACGGCTGAAATGCAAGTCTGACGACTGTGAACTTTGAGGATGCCAGAGAATAAAGGTTTGAACTGGAACACGGATGCCTACTTACCCCATGGCCTGAACAGACTTTACCCTTGGAATCAAGTGGGCAGCTACTCATATTTAGGGCCTGAATCAGTAGGCACTTCCGATCTAAACACATCATGGATGGACCACATGGCGTTCCATCTTCTACATAGCCCACATCTGTATCATCATCTAAAATCACATGAGCACCACTAAAAAGGAGAAAGATATTCATGCAACCATTAGCACCATAGTTAGAAACAGAAAGCCAACATGAAAGAGGCTTGCTCTTCATGAAATTAAACAGGCTGTCAGTGGACATAGATGGCTCCTAGCATTTCTCCACCTCTCCCTGCCTTTCCCCCTTTCCTACCTCCCTTCAATAAAAGAACATGAGGACAGGAAATACATTTCATTGCCATTATTGCACTGCATGTCATTGGGGAAAAAATGTCATCGGCACAAAGTATATACTAAATCTTCACTTGCTGTCAAGACCAGCATGAAGACTAAGGGTGAGTTGCCTAAGAACAAAAGAAGCCAGTTTTTACATAATATACTAGTTTAGAATATATAATTTAATTAGGCTGTCGTATCTAAAGATGTGTGAAAACTTACACCTTCAAAGAATATGCGTCTAAGTAATTAGATTACAAATTTATTCCAGGAAGGATCTTATTGTCTAGGACCTGGTTAGAATTGTTTTCAGAGCAGTTCAAAGGAAACAAAAACCGGCAATCATTCGAGCAAGAGAACAGTTTTCAATTTGCTCACCCAACCACTTTACTAAATCTTTTTCAAAAGTTGTTTTTTTTTTTTTGGATGTTTCCAAATCTTACATTCACTCACGGAAGATGAAGGTTAGCTACTCTAAGGACACTACGGATAAAAGTCTGCAGACACTAAAAGCGGTTCTGTAGGGGAATCCCAGACGTGTTTGGGGCCACAACAGTACCATGTGCACGTGATTTAAAAAATAAGCCTCATACTTCCTGTGCCCTGCACTCACAGATAATTGGATATCAAATGTATGCCTACAACTATAAATAACATCTTAATAAATATGCTCTATATGTTGAGTATTAAGCCATCTTCTAAAGCAGAAATATGCTGCGTGAAGTATAAAGTCTATTTTTTATGATAAAAAATAAAACACACATAGTGTTCAAATACTGAGCTATTACAATGCTCAAAGCTTTAACCATAGGTCAAAATGGACACTGTAAGTCTACTCAACAGTTATAATTACAAAGAAGACCCTACTACTAATAAGTGGTCCCATTTTTGAGCAAATGTAATTTGCAAATCAATATACAACCTTGTTTTTTAACTCTAAACATGAAAGGTGATCATAAAATTAAAGTCAACAGTCCTCTTGTGAGAAACAGAAAAAATTCATTTGATTTTTCTGAATTTGTAATTCTCGTGATTCATTAGATTTTCAAACATTTAATATATTACCTGCAGTCAATCACTCGGCCTTGATGGTAGAAGGAAGTTGGGATGATCTCACCCTGAAGTTGACCAATGCGTGGAGCTCGAGTAAGATTGGTACAGAGTAAAAATCCACAGAACACATCACTGAGCATGTCAAATAAAAACAAAAACAGAACAGGATAGGATGAATCAAGCTCAAAATAATCAAAACTATTCAGTCCACATCTATTCAAAAATTGAAAATATTTTCTTTCCTTCTAAATAAAGACGTGTTCAAATACTGCTGGTTGGCTACGACCCACGCCTTCCTTGCTCACAGGATCGCAGTTTTGTTTGGGTAGCGACATGCCCAACCTCAAGAGATGGATCATGACCGGTGTCTGAGCTAGTCTGGCACCCCCATCCCCTACGGCCACTTTCCCTCTGTCCTGCCCTAATAGGGCTAAAAGTGGCCCCTGGGTGTGGTGACTGGAGGAAGTTGCTGGGGAGAATGTTGCTTTCTGGATAAGAGGTCAGAGCCCAACAGGGAGAAGACCTTTTGTTCCTACTCTCACACTGCCTGTCTTTGAATGTGCAGCCTTTGTATCCAACCTTGCCGTCGTGAGTTCACAAGCAGAAGGACAGACACTCCAACATGCTACGGGGTCAAAATCATCTGGGTCCTTAGAGACACCGTTAAATGACACACACACACACCCCGCCCCCGCCCCTGCCCCCACCCCCCTGAGAGCAGCTACCTCCAGCTTATTTGTTAAGTAAATGATGAACTCTCCCCTAAAAAAGGGCGGGGAATTGAAATGACACATCAAACAAAGGAAATCCATGTCCAATAAATGTACTACAAATGTACTACAAAAATGTACTAAATCCCATTTGCAATCAGGGAAATGCAAATTCAAACCAAAATAACATGGCAGTTTATGCCACCGGAAAGGATAAAAGTAAAACGTCTTTTAATACCAAGTGTTGGTCAGTATGTGATTCCACAAAAGTCTCATGTGCGTACTAATGACGGTTGGGTTTACTAGTACAGCCATTTTAGAAAGCTGTGACATCATCTGGGTGGCACTGAAAAGACACATACCCTCCAACCTAGCCATTTTTCTTCTGGGTATCGGCCTTAGAAAAACATGTACAAGTGTGCGCTAAGTTACACGTATAAGAATACCCACAGCAGTATGGTTCCTAACAGCCAAAACATGGAAACTACCTAAATTAACACAGAGCGGAGAAATACATCATGGGATGGGAATATGAATATGAATGAAAATAAAACAAATGAACAATACGTATGAACAACAACACACACCACGGAAGATGCTTAAAATGCTGACCTTAAGAGGCAAAATAGAAAATAATGCATGAAGTATGATTCCTTTTATACCAAAACCTTAGGCAAAATATATTGTTTAGGGATGAAAACTTAGGCAGCCAAACTGTAAAAGCCAAGAAAGTAATTGCCATAAAAGGATGGCAGTACCTGCAGGAGAGAGACAAGGGCACCTTGCAGGGAAGGATACGTTTTCTGCAAGGCTGCAAGTTCTATTCCTTGATCCAGGCAGGAATGACATGGAGATTCATGTAATAATCATTTGGCAAACTAAATATTTGTGCGTTATTCACTTTTCTGCTTACATGCTATATATCCCGATTTTTAAACATTTCAGAAAACAGGCATTAATTTTCTTTACCCCCTTGGGGGTTGGATGTTCTATTACTAGATATTCAAAAGCTATCTTTTACAATGATCCAATCCAATGCCTCCCAAACTTTTTGAAGTGACACGGACACAGAGAAATGATAGGTTTGTCCAGGACATTAAGCTAATGAAATCCAGGTGTCCAACCACATACACTATTACTACTTTAGGCCCCCCTCCCTCCTACTGTCTGTCACCTTCGAAAGAGAAGCAATATTTTGGAATGTCTGTGCCTCACCTGTGAGACATTAGTTGAGAAGTTACGTTCTATTATTTTGGTTTAATTTTAAAGAAATTTTGGTCAAAGATCTGTTGTCTCCTAAGGCCTCATCCACCATCAAAGACTACATGGAATAGCAAAGTTTCATAAAGTACAACAGAGAGATCATTAACTAGAAAAATAAAACTCCTTGCTTTGCTTCAGAACTGGGAGTATCCTTATGGATACGGAAGGATAATGAAGGAAATTTGGCCCATAACTTAATGGTCCCATAGATCATGTCACTGAGTTAACTTTAATAAACTATACGATCACAATTTTCACTTTCCGAAACTAATCCAGGGAAAACTATTACCAGTGTCCTCTAAACATATGTCATTTCCAGGGGCGCCTGGGTGGCGCAGTCGGTTAAGCGTCCGACTTCAGCCAGGTCACGATCTCGCGGTCCGTGAGTTCGAGCCCCGCGTCGGGCTCTGGGCTGATGGCTCAGAGCCTGGAGCCTGTTTCCGATTCTGTGTCTCCCTCTCTCTCTGCCCCTCCCCCGTTCATGCTCTGTCTCTCTCTGTCCCAAAAATAAATAAACGTTGAAAAAAAAAAAATTTAAAAAAAAAACATATGTCATTTCCTGAGTAAAGATGCCTCCAATATGCACTAACTAGAGGCTTTTTAGAAGTGGGGGGGGAATCTGATATAGACGTTAGATGCTTAATTAAATCAAATGGTATTGCACTCATGGAATGATCCAAAATATGTACCACTTCACTTCGAGTTGTCCCCGAAATATAGACAATCCACATATTGTGCTTGTAGAACTTTGTGTATACTAGTACATTCATAGGCCATACCTTCCAGCAAAAGTAGCAAATTAAGACCCAATATTATGTCTTAACACTTGGCAAAGTGTCTTTTCAGACAAGCATCAGGTAAAAGACAACATGGGAGAAATGTTTTACAGAAATGTTGTGAGTCTGTGCCACGGCAACTGCCTAGTCCATAGCCATTTGCTTCTAGATAGACTAATGTGTTCTTAAAGTACATACTCTTAACATTTTCAATCGTTGCCTGTTTATTAAAAATCAGTAACACTTATTTTGTGCCCACGTCACATTTGAGCCAGGCCTCCCAAGTCACTCATTGTGCCCCTGAAGCTGACCACTCACTGTTTGCTGCACTGGATCCATCGGTCTCCATCCTTCCCACAGTTTCCCTTCTCTGTGCCTTCTGTGTTCAGCTTTTCGTAACAGAACTTGTCAGACCCTGAAGCCTCTTTTGGAGATGAGCAAGAGAAGAGAATTTGTGTTAGTCATCTTTGTTATTCACAACCAGCAGTGTGCAGGTAAATGCTTAACAACTGGTTGTCCACAAAAAGAAAAAAAAAAAAATCCTGACTCATAGCATTTGCCAATTTCCATGCCAATTTCCATGGTGTAAATACCACTGTGCAAATTTCCACGGTCTAATTAACACATGGCTAATTTTCAACCGTCAATGTGATGGCAACAGGCTTCTGAAATTCCTGAAAAATTAACACTTGGCTCTTGCAAGCTACTACAAGACAGTGCTAACACATCCCTGTTTTTAACTTGAAAAACAAACTGATTCCCAAATTCTTGTTTGGTGGGTTTCAGGGAGGGAGGTAGAAGTGGCCATCAGCAGGCATTAGGGAAAGTGGCATACAGAAAACTAATAAAGAATCTTAGGCCTGGGGTGCCTGGGTGGCTCAGCTGGTTAAGCATCTGACTTTGGCTCAGGTCATGATCTCACGTGTTGTGGGTTTGAACCCTGCATTGGGCTCCGTGCTGACAGCTCAGAGCCTGGAGCCTGCTTCGGATCCTGTGTCTCCCTTGCTCTCTGCCCCTCCCCCACTCACACTATGTCTCTCTCTTTCTCAAAATAATAAACATTAAAAAAATTTAAAAAAAAGAACCTTAGGTCTGTTTTATATTAATATTAAAATATATTATAAAGTCTTAGGCAGTTAAGATTTTGTATCGACACTTGGGTTTTGATGTATAAACCTTTTAAAAGACAAATATGCCTCTATCATCTTTCCTCTGTCAAAACTGAAGCACTGAAAGTAAACCTTTCAGTTAAATGATATTTGCCAAACACTGAAATCACTCCTGCAGGGGCTCTATTGTCCCTTCATGTGCTTTCTTTCCTTTGGGGGTGACCCAGCCTCCACCACAAGACAGACCCTTTTCTCTCTGTTGTGGTCTGGCCCCCAAAGGCGGAAGTTGAAGTTCGCTGGAAAGGCACTGTAAATGTCAGGAAGAGAAGGGGTGCATTAACACTTAGGGAATGTACTGAGAGTCACGACTATGTTCCCAATTTCTATGTGTCTGCCCCTTAGGAAGAACCTGCACTTCTTCCCTTCCAAGTGAGATAACAGAATTACAGAATTTTAAAAAGTCTGGTACTTTTCTGGGGTAAAAGAACAGAAGGCTAACTTGAGGGGTAAAAGTTAAACCCAAGGTACACAGTGAATCACGCAAGTGTCTCGACAATGAATGTGACCATCCCACCGAACCCAATCTTTGCAAGTGGATGTGACATCCCTTCTCTGACAGCCAGATCACTGAGTGACACGACTTGGTTCTGATAACAAGTCCTCAGCTTGAACAGTTGTTTTCTGTGGTTTTGTGATCACACTCACAGTCCTCTTTACTCTCATCCTTTCCTAGAGTATTTTTGAAAACGTCACTCCGGAAGCATCTAGGAGGCTCAGTTGGTTAAACATCCTACTCTTTATTTTGGCTCAGGTCATAATCTCATGGTTTCTGAGATCAAGTCCTGCATCTAGCTCTGCACGGATAGCATGGAATCTGCTTGGAATTGTCTCTCTATCTCTCTCTCTCTGTCCCTCATCTGCTCATGCTCTCTCTCTCTCAATAAATAAATAATCATTTAAAAATAAAATAAAATAAAACAAAAGAAAACACCAAGCTGTACATGTCTTTCAGCAAGACTGGCAGTGCAGGATAGTATGTAGAGAAACCTGTGTGCAGCCACCAAGCAGGAAAACATGACTTACTCGTCCCCCAGATGTGCTGACACTGGTTGTCTCGGGTCTTGCACTCCCCGTTGTAGCAGCGGCCCTGAGGATAGTGACACACATTAGCAGGCCCACACAGTCGGTTTCCGTTTCCCCCAGACTTGTACTGCAAGATCTCCTTTTGTTGTTTTTAGATAAGTTGATTTTTTTTTTTCACTCGATACCCCAATATTTTCAGTGAAAATAAAAATCACAAACATCTTAAGGGAAGTACAACAGACAGTTAAATTCTAAAACCCAGAACAGACCTCAGGGTACAGCTCTTGAAGTCAAAACTTAATCATCTACAATTTTACATTTTATGGAAAACAAAAGTTGGTACGCTTCTTGGGTGATTCCAGAATGACCTTTAGCTTCTTTTGGGTGTGAATGTTACATTACAACATGGCTTTCAGGAAAGAAAAAAATCCTAATTATAACAGATTACAGCACATTGTAACAGTCAGACTTTCCCATAATAAGCTAGCGTTATTGAAAGAGGGTCACAACTCAATAAATTAAATTCGTAATTCCTTAGTCGTTACATTTTTTCCCTTGCCCTCAATCAGACAATTTGTCACCAGGGTTAAATATAATACTATATTTAGCATTTGATATGCTATGAAGCAATGTTGAATTAGAAGACCATTGTAATAATTTATTGTTCTTTGAGTTGCAATTTCCCTTCAAAGTTACATTTACCAAAAAGAAAAAAAGAACTCACAAACTAATCCTTTTAAAATTACATTTAAAGTTTATCGCCCAGCATACCTGATTCTGATTGCATGCATATCCGTCTTGCTTATGAAGATTTGGTGGGCACTGAAAAATATAATGTGTTTAGTTAATGTTCAACATAATACCTTCAGATTCTGTGTACAATATACAAAAATGCAAACAAAACCAACCATGGTGAATATATAATCGGGAATGTTTAGAAAAACATGAGTAATCTTAAGTAGGTTATCCAAACTAATTCTTGGTAAAATTATTCTTGGTAATTATTCTCGGTAAAATTCTTCATATTACTGGTAAAAATAACAATTAAATTAATCCATGCAATGGGTATTTTATACCATTACATTCACTTGCCTACAGTTAAAGTAGAAGGAATTGAAACAGACAACCAAGGGAATGAATCACCTTGATATGTAGGAGTGGACACATTGGGGAACTAATTCACAAGACCTTTCTCAGCCCTGTGAAATGTCAGATCTGCATTCGACACCCTGATGCTCACCCATAGGCCACATCACTGAGAAAGAAGAATACTCTTCAACTCAAAGTCAGTGTTGCATCCCCGAACATCTCCAACCTCTCAACTACAGGCCTGTCACTAGAACAATCGTGGCGGGATGGTTCTTTCTTTCCCTGGGTCTATTTATCAAACCATTGTTTAAAAAGTACACTTCACTTTCCCAAAAAGTTACCCTGAATAATTTAAAAATTTTACTATCTATGCATTTTATTTGCCACATTTGAGAGACCTGAAGACAGTTCAAGCCAAAGGCTCTGGTACCGTGTTCAAAGCAAATGTGAAAAGAAAAAAAGCAATATGCATACAGGTGAAACAAGGGAATAAGAAACACAACAACAGGCACTGGGTCCTCCCCCAGTCTTCACCTTGTCAGTAAATGTCAGTTCCACTCTTCCAACGGGTCAGGCTCCAAACCTTGAAGTCATCTTCTGTTTCTCTCTTTCTCTCACACCCTCCTTCCAGTCTGTCAACAAATCTCCCTACCTCTACCTTCAAACTATAATCACGATCTGACCACTTCTCTCCACCTCCACTGCTAACACTCGGCCCAATCTGCCATCATCCCTCACCTGAAGTGCGACACAGCCTCCAACTGGCTGCCCTGTTCCCACCCTACTCTGCCGTGACTGATGTGACTGCAAATCTGCCAGGCACGCATCCCCCCAACGGCCTCCGCCCTGCTCTTCCTTCACACTTCCCCCCAGACTTCTGCGTGGTTTGCTCTCAAAAACTATGACCCCTCCCATGTTGGCATTCTCCGTTCCCCATTTCCTGGTTTTTCCTTCTCCTTAGGATTTATCACCTTATGCTCATATATGTTACTTGTTTGTCTGTTGTCCCCCTCCCAGTGTGAGCTCCAGGCAGGCGGGGATTTTATGTTTGGTTCCCTGCTGCCTCCCAAGCACCTAGAACGAAGCCAGGCTCGATTATTATTGAGTAGGTGCTCAATTAGTATTGGCTAATGGAATAAATAAATGAATGACTTACGCAGCTACAATTAAGTTACTCTGTTCTCCACATATCAAGCTGTTTATCAAGTTCAGTACAGAAAGGCAATAGAACCAATTTAGAATTTACAATTGCCAAGAAGCACTAGCTTACTGAGGAACACTGTTAGATAAATGCTTTGGTTTTTCCCCTTTCTAAAGAAAAACTGGCTTTCATATAAGCTTTCATTCACCACAGCTTTATGATCTGATGGTGACTATTCACAGGACATAATTATCAGCACTAAAACTAGCATACTGGGCCCGTGGCACAAAAACAGAGATCTGGCCACAAAAGTGGCCTCTTTCATCCATCCAAATCACTCAAAACACAATCATTATCTTATTAATCAACTAACTTAATTATTCACTTGCTCTGAGCCAAATACAATCACACTGAACAAAAATGCAAAAGAAACGTGGCTACTCAAATAGGTATACCAGGTCTAAAATTACTTATCACATTTGACTTTTGTGAGGTCGCAATTAAAAAGAAATGTGTAGAATTCTTACCAATTAAAAGAAAAAAAGCCCTTATTATAAACTGACACAGCTACATACAAGATTTCTAATCAATTTATTTCAGTTTAGGCTAATAAAAGTGAGTTGCTTATTACTGAATTTTAACGGGGAAAGTACAGAATGTCTTACTTCTCTGGAGACACTTAAAACAAAAGAACCATTCATCTGTATACCTTGTTCTGCTGTGAGCGAGCTCTGGATTCCATCTCTAAATGCGATTCTAGCCCCAGTTCATGCTGTCAGGAAGGGTTCACACGAGGCAGGCTCAGCAGTGCAATAGCATTTAAATGTGCTTATTTTAAATCGTGTTATGCCACCCATTTAGATGCCATGTTTCACAGTGCTAACAAGAAACATTTCCCACATCTTTCAAAAATACCTTTATTATTCATCCGGTATTGTTTGCCAAGGATTTCTCTCAGTTGCACAAGTATTGTTTATTCTGTGATAAACCGTGAATTGAATAAACCAGCCCAAACGGATAAGCAAAATGCTAACATGCAAAAGTAAGCAAAATTTGAGACACAAGACAAAGTCATGATGTTGCCAATGACATTGATTCTCCGAGATGCAGAGATGCTCAGAGATCCCATTTTCCTAATCATAATTAGTACCAATTAAATTCAAAGTTCACTCCCTGTTAGAAAGCAGAGTTCTGACGGATCTTAGCTCCTCTATCCCAATTATCTATTTCAGGCACATTCTGGTCATATAAGGAAATGATTGCTAAAAGAACATGCTATTCCAATATGCCACTGAGATATTAATTGAATAGTATAGTATAATAGTATAATTTTCACCTTATACACATGAGGCAAAAAGAATATTTTAAAAATTTAGGCTACAGAATATTAATAGAACATAGAGCCCTCATTAAAAAAGGCTTACTTCCAGTAAATTCTATGGCAATTCAGGACATTAAAGCCTGAAATGAAAAAGCTGTACTTTGAAAAGAGCTGAACACACAGACCAAAACCATATATGATGGGTATAAAAATAGTAGTATTCTACAAAAACTAAAATACAACCCAGTGAAACAGTGTATCGGGATTGTCACCAAACATAAAACTTGGCACGAAACACAGAACCCACAGTTCTTACGCTCTTTCACTATATCATAGGAAAATTGCAAGGAAACCTATTTACATATCTAAGAGAAGAAACAGAGAAGCACAAAGTCAATACAAAATAGCTTGAAGATATTTCACTGTATCACATCCTTAAAAGGGTCCCTCTGAATGGACTCTCAGATAATATTACATTGAGAATCTTCAAAAGGCTAGTTAAAAACCTTTGCTTCCTCCTCCTCTTTATCCCTCCCCGCCCCCCAAGGGAACTCAGTGTAATTCTAGCTACTCTGTTCCAATACTTGCTTCCCTCCCCCTACTCCCCCACCTGCTCCAGGCAAGTAGACTGCCTGACTGATTGACAAAGCGAGAAGAACTACCGGCAGTTGGCTCAGTTCTGCCTTCTTCTTTGCCTCCTCACACAAAGTATACTCTCCCCACTGTTCCACCGAGACATACAAGGCAAGGACCCACCTTTGCAGGGAGAAGTCGCTCCAGACCCACCTCTGTCAACAACCTGTTGCTACAGCCTGAATATGGGATCTAGAAAGAGGCTCATTGAGCTCTCAATGCAATAGAAAAAAGGGTATTTTGACCTCCAACTGTACTCTACTTATTGGGAGCCTCTGGAAACCACAGTACCTGGCAATAGATAACTCTACGCCTGGGCAATTTATCCTAAGGAGCAAACCCTTAGGAACAAGAAACACTCTTAAAGATGCACAAAGATGTTCACCGTCATATTAATTATAATAACGAAAAACTGCCAACAGCCCAAATATCCACCACTGGATAACAAGTCACAAGTCAAATGATAATCCACATGACAGACTCTCATGTAATGGTAAAAAGGACATTTATAAAAACTGTGTAATAGCACAGGAAAATGTTTTTGAAGTCATGTCAGAGCAAAGATAAATGTAGAATGAAACCCAAAATTCTTATTACTCCCTTACTGCCCTGATTGCTGACGTCCTCATCGATTTTTTCCCACTACTCTCCAGTAATCCCTGCCTTCATTCCATTTCTTGAGGAAGATAAGCTTCCTTACTCGCTGTTTTCTGACTAGCTCCATCTTATTTGTGTTTCTACTTAAATGCCAACTCCTCCAGGGCATGCACCTGACCACCCCACCTAACGCTACCCAACCCACATCTCATATCATCTTATTTTACACTGAGCACTTCCCACCATAGATGTTCTGTTCACTTATCTCTCCACCAGCAAACGTAAGTCCCGTGAGGACAAGGACTTGTCTGTCTGGTTCCCTACCGCATCCCAACGTTTACAGAAGTGCTTGACATACCAGCAGGTGCTCGACAAATGTTCGTTGGAATGAAAATAATGCCTTTAAGGTAAACATAATATAAACTTTAAAACATAAAAATGTATACGAAGGAATGCTGGTAGGCAACGTCAATATAATGGTATAATAATTTTTAACGTGAAGAAGTCCACACGAAAGCATATGGGCCATGGGTGCCAGACAATGTAAGTGGGAGAGAGACAGAACTGAGAGAGGGGGGCCCCTGCTTGTGATTCCCCCTCCAATCAGTAGCAGTGCTACTCGTTCTCGGCCTTCTACAGTGGGCATTCCAACCCATTTTTTTCTTTCTTTTTTTTTTAATTTTTTTTTCACGTTTATTTATTATTGAGAGACAGAGACAGAGCATGAGCATGGGAGGGGCAGATGAGAGGAGGAGACACAGAATCTGAAGCGGGCTCCAGGCTCTGAGCTGTCAGCACAGAGCCTGACGTGGGGCCGAACTCACGGGACCGCGAGATCATACCTGAGCCGAAGTCGGACGCTTAACCGACTGAGCCACCCAGGCGCCCCCAACCCATTTTTTTCTTACAAGAAAGGGCTTTGTGGTTTAAAGATGTCTGGAAACAGTACATTAATTCTTCATGAATGTGAATATACTATTTTAGATGTTGGGACAGAAAGAAAGATTATTCATTGGATAGAAACCACATAAAGGGGAACTAATCATGAAGGGGAAATTTGGAAGAAAAAGAGAATTTAGGCCAAGAAACACAACATACGTTCTAAAATCAAGGCATGGTGGAGATCTAGTCATTACTAGAAAACAAAGTAAACAAAACAAAAACAAAGAAACTAATATCATATTCACACACGTAGTCCAACTGAAAGCTTTCCAATGTGTAAGATACTTGCAAGTAAAAGTATGGTTCAAAAACTCAGCTTGTCATACCTGGCCGGAGGTCTCCAGTACCAATATCAGTAATATCACACCCATTCACAGCATCCCGACATTCATACCTCGTGGCTGAAACTGCAAATAAAATTCAGTATTAGGAGCTAGTATTAAATTACTATTTCAAATAGTATTGTTTTATTCACCAACGATCATAACCATCACCAAACTCGTTTTATGAAATAGCAGGCAGTTGCAGAATAGAGACAAGGTCCAGGTACCACTCTCTGTAGTAAATATGAATTATTAACCCAAGGCATTCAATTTTAGATTTCAAAACCCACGGTCTCAAGAGTATTACTTTTGGAAAACAAAGTGACGGCAATTATGTGAAGAAGATACAGTTGTGTGGTTGAGGACAAAAGAGCAAATCACTAAAATACAAACATTTAAGATCCTGTGAATATTGATATCCACACTCAGTCTACACTGATTATACCTATGAGCTTGGATGTTAATCTTGCTGTAGCTAAATGTACACAATCAAATTTCAGTGAATTCATATGAACTCCTTTCAGTGATACCAATCACATTGAGGGGGTGGGTAAAAGATGAAGGGAAGAGACCACCGATGTCAAGCAATTTGTAATCTGGTGGGGAACATAAGACAATCAAGCTAGAATGTCCTAAAATGCCATCATACATTGGTAGTGAATAAAATTATAAAATCATGTAACTTTATGGTTCTAAGTAATATTAGAGGTTTGGTAAATGAGAAAAAGGAATGTTTAAAAAGTGACTTTTCAAAAGCTCACTGGAGGTCCTAAGATGGAAGTTAACTGTGTCCACATACACATAAGCTGCATATATACACATATGAACATTCCTTATCTAGCTTTCTTGCCTTTATAAGGGATTTCAAAAACCAAACATAAAAATGTAGCACTAGGTTTTATGTTCATTGTCCAAAATAAATTAGGGTAAGTTTTAAAGAAAAAGGTTTAAGTCCTAATTATTATTATTATAGGAACTATTATTAAAAAGACCACAGGAATTGTCCCTTTCTATTCACCCATTTAATGTGGCTTTCATCCGCATTCAGGGCACAACTCTCAATGTTTATTTGGAAGGGTATATGTATATTTTCTTAAGGAGGTATTGAAGGGTAGGATAGTTGACAGTGAATCATAGTAAAGGTAGATGTTTTGACCCCCAGGTTTTAGGTAGATTTATTGACTGTACAAAACTGTGAGGCACATATCAATCAACAGATTTGTAGCAAGTTCTAAAATGCTGTATGTACACACTGAGATATTTAGCTAATATGTCCCATGAAAAGGAAGACAAAATTGTCAGGTAACTCACAAGACATGAGGTATTGTTACAGCAGGGCCCGTCGCTGCAATGAGCCCCATTGGAGAGAGAGCATTTCTTACAGCAAATCCATAGCATTCCTAGAGGAAACACTACACGTGAGTAAGCGAGGAAGCTTACGGGCTGGTCATTCAACCCTGTCTCCACCTGTGTTACTCCACGTGGGGAGACTTATACAACAGCAAGCAAATACTTTAGGAAGTAATCACTTTAAACAATGATAAGAGTCCTTCCTGCCTTATTTTTCATCAAAGGGTGATCTTCCGTGAAAAGGCTTGGTCTACCAACAAGTAAGCTCATCTCTTAGCAGGCACCTCACCGTTGGTTAGCTCTAATACATTCTTAAGACTCTATCTAGTTATTTTTTTAAGATTTTTTTTTTTAAGTAATCTCTACACCGAACATGGGCTAACGTTCACTACCCTGAGATCAAGGGTCGCCTGCCCCACCGACTGAGGCAGCCAGGTGCCCCCAGACTCTATCTAGTTTTATAAAGACAAAAATAACACACACCATGCTTCATGATTTGGTAAAATTTGAGTGGGATGAATATGAGCTATGGATTTTAAGAGGAAGGAGATTTGATTAGAAGAACCCATTGGGTTTTTTTGTTTTGTTTTTCTTTTTGTTTTTGTTTTCAACGGGGCCATAAGGACATGATTAATTCTAACCTGTCTGAGCTGGGATTAAGCATTAATAGATGAGAAAGACCATGAGAAGGCCAGTATAGGCTTCTCACTAATGCTATTCTTGTTTGCTCTGGGTAAGAACTGTGGCTGAGACAGAAAAGATCTCTTATACCTACCACATGTAAACCACAGTCACATTCTTCTCCAGCCTCCACATATCCATTTCCACATTCTGTGGGCTCAATAGCTGAAAGAGATTAGGAAGAGAAAGGAACACGTTTAATTTATCACAGAAAGTCAACACACCAATTGGGCGTATAATCAGCTATCATGTGATATTCTTCTGTGATTGTTGTGGTGGCACCTATAACTGATGTCTGTGTGGGAAACACTGTTCACTTATTAAAACACTTCTAAAAAAACATATTCCAAATGGAGTAATATTTCTTGGAGGATTCTCTGGAGATGGGCCCCAGAGATGACCTCTACCATGAGAATACTTGTAATGGAAACAAGCTGTCAAAAAGAATAGATCACTTATCATATTTGCTAATGGAGCTAAAATGCATTGCTAAGGCTCACAGATATCTAATTTTGTGACTTATCTCAAGTCGGCTGAGAAAACATAAAAATTGTCAAAAAGATAAAAATGTTTCAGCCACAGCCAAATGTGATATACACAGTCAAGGAAATTCAATAAGCTTAGAAAAAGTGCTGCCCATAATTCTCATTGAAAAGAAATCTGTACTGTCCAAAGCATATTACATAAATGTGCAGACATATGCATGGCTGTATAGAAATTCCTCAATCATTTCTGGAGCTACGGAAGAGTCAAATTTCTAGAATGACTCACACTGCTAGTGCTATGAACTTGCTTGCCAGATAAATTGTATTGCAACCAATGATAGAGGCAGTTGATTATTTACAAGAAACATTTCTATTTTCCTTCAGCTGGGGCCAGATCTCCCTGGGCATGTCCATCACACTTGGATGGAGACTGGAACAGCACATCCCAATCCAAATGCTCAAAGCCATGAGCATGAGAGGGCAAAAGAGACTCCTTCGCCAGTAGCAGTACCCGCCCCCAAAGAAGGGCTGCCTTCCACTGAGTCCACCTGACAAAGACCCAATTCTCCTTCCACTTGCAGGAAGGGAAAACTCTTATCAGAAACAAGAAAGGTTTCCAGGGTACTTGGGTGGAGTCAGACTCCCCTATGGGAAAGTCCACTGAGCGAAATCAGGAGTCCTAATCTCCATGGGATTTTATCAGGAGGCAGGAGAAAATGGAAATGGAAAGCTCAGATTGGAACATGGCTAGCACTTTCTATCAGGCCCCGCATGGAATCAACTACTAGACTTCATTCTTGGACCCTGCTTCCATCCTGTGACAGGCCACTATCACAAACTGAGTGGAAAACATGGCCAGTGGGAAGAGTCCCATAGCACAGAAAACAGACACACAGATAATGCGAAAATAACATGGAAACCACGCATGCATACATGCACTCATTAAAAGCACTTAGAAAAAAAGAGTCAGTTCCTTCATGCATACATATAATAGTTTCTACTGGAATCCATGGGGGCTTGAAAAAAAAAATCCTTCTAGGGCACCTAAGTGCCCTAGAAAAACTGACTCTTAGAAAAAAAGAGTCAGTTCCTTCATGCATACATATAAACAGTTCTACTGGAATCCATGGGGGCTTAAAAAAAATCCTTCTAGGACACCTGAGTGGCTCAGTTGGTTAAGCATTTATTCTTGGCTTTGGCTCAGGTCATGATCTCACAGTTCATGAGATGGAGCCGCACACGTAGAGTTCCACGCTGATGGCACGGTGCCTGCTTGGCATTCTCTCATGAGTGCGCCCCCTCTCTCAAAATATAAATAAATAAGTAACTCATAAATAAATAATGAATGAATAAATAAATAATTCCGCCGTGTAGCTTAAAAAAATAAATCTGTATTACTAATTTTTAATTTTTTTATGTTTACTTTGAGAGATGAGAGAGAGACAGAGACAGAGCATGAGCAGGGGAGGGGCAGAGAGACAGGGAGACACAGAATCTGAAGCAGGCTCCAGGCTCTGAGCTGTTGGCACAGAGCCCGACGCAGGGTTCAAACTAATGAACCGTGAGATCATGACCTGAGCCAAAGTCAGACGCTCAACCGACTGAGCCACCCAGGTGCCCCTGTATTTACTAATTTTTAAAATTGAAGATGTATAGTTATTTTTATTTAGTTTCCAAGTTATTGGAATAATTTTCTTTCTACTCACAGGCAATTTCAGAAACCTAGTGGTGGATCCTTTAACACACTCTAGAAACTTTAGAACTCAGTGTTGTTGCCTCAAGCATGCTACTTATAATTAGCTGGTGAGACACAAGGCAGGTAAAATTAGTCACATACATTGCAATTCATAAAGCCAGCAGCTCACATTAATTCATTAACACTCATTTCCCCCATTTTAAACACTTTGAAATTTTCAGATTTCCTGTACTGAGATCAATGCCATGAAAGGCAGGCAGCCGAATTTCATGATGCAAGGTCACTTTAAAATTCCTGTTTCTTTTTTTGCAGCCTTACTGAGACTTCATATAGGTGTCAGACATCAAACTACTATCCTCTGACTACAGGAGTATCACTTACTTATGAGGATAGTAGTAAATTAGTCTGTCAGCTATCCACATGAGTCACTGATTTTTATTTTTTTAAGGCTAACATGATTTCACTGCTCTCTCAATTCATAGAGCATTAAATCTTTTTGTATAGCAAATGGGTTATATTTGGCTTATGAAGTAGTATTGTCAAAAGCAATATGAAATGTGCAATGTTAGAATTTCTATACCATCTGCGAATTAGCAGCAATCCTATCTCTTTGCTTGTTGAAAAATTCATTTCCAAAAATGCTACTATAGGTCCATAATCTCTTATCCAAAAGCTTTGTAGCCAGTGAGTTTGAAAGTCTGGCTTTGCTAGATTTTAGAAAAGTATGATGCAATTACCATGTTCTATACAAAAGCCCTGAGGGGCCTCATGCATACCCTAAAATCAAAAACATTTCTATTTCTGCAGTAAGACTTATGAATATTTACACTATGGGAGATAATAAAGGTTTTCAGTCCACGACAAGTTTTACTGCCTGACATGTTCTATGAAAACTCATAAAAAAACACTTCCAATTTTCTGAGCTTTTTGAATTAAGGAATTATGGATAAGGACTGTGACACTGTGTATATGAATTTGATGAAGTGCCATTTGACAACATGGACCTTCCCACACAGAGGACTACATAATAATACTAAATACACATATGTATTTATGAGATCCATAAATACCTCGAGCCACTTTTTGGCTGGCTCATATTAGTAATGCTTCCTGTCTAGGAGAATAGACCACTCAAAAAAAAAAAAAAAGCCCTAGAGAGAATGCCAAAGGAAAATAGAATTTTTGTCAGAGAAACGGGTTAAAGCAATATATCTTTCTTTGTTGTTTTTGTTTTTATTTTTTAACGCTTATTTATTTTTGAGAGAGAGACAAGAGAGTGAGCAGGGGAGGGGCAGAGAGAGAGGGAGCCACAGAATCCGAAGTAGGCTCCAGGCTCAGAGCTGTCAGCACAGAACCCGATGCGGGGCTCGAACCCACGAACCCACCCATCATGACGTGAGCCTCAATCGGACGCTTAACCGACTGAGCCAGTCAGGCATCCCTAAAGCAATATGTCTTAATCTAATCCACAATCTCTTAGCAGCAGGATGAAAAACCCTAATATGAAAATTTCAAAAATATTTAATTGAAGGATGTTTGTTTGGGGGGGAGGGGGGGAGGGGTATAGCCAGCATTGAAAAATCAGAGATTCAGAGCAGGGAAACTATGGTTTTATCATTCATTTAAACAGGACTAGTTCTTCAGATGATAATGGCTTCTATAAATATTAATCTGATTGACAGAAAGAAAATCTGTTTTCCAAGACAAGTATCTGACGTTTGGCAGTATTCCACTGTAAAAAGATAAGTCTTTCTGCATCTAGTTTTATTAAGCTACTCTTCAACATTTCACAAGCAGTAAAACGCAAGAATGGCTTTTAAGTCTTTTCCCACAAATAAGAGATTTGCGAGTAGATCTGAGGTATATATGATTTCAAAGGCTGTGCTTTCCTAAGTGTTATGCACATTAAATGAACTTCTTAGAAGCAAAAACAAAAATTGGACAAATGATTACACTTTCTGAGTTACTAACCTTTGTCGGCCTGTTGAAAAGACAGGCTCCTCCCCCTCTCTGTAAAAAGTCTCTATATTCCAAAATGCTGCACTTTGAGAACTTCCGGGAGTGGGACACCCTGAGAAAATAACGAATCAATATGTAAATATTTACCAAAAGCAGGTCATCAAGAAGAAAATTAAAACCCTTGAACTAGAACAAAATGTTCACTCTGGATCTAGATGCTTCCACACAATGTTGACAAGGCATTTATGTTCCAATTGCCAAATAAGTATGTGTGGTAGAGTTTACAAAAATAGAAATTCAAAGAAAACCACAGATTGGGAGGCAGGTTACAACCTCCTCAGCAGCCAAGCTCTTCTGTGCCTTGGCTTAGAAGAGGTTTAGAAAGCTCATCACAAAACTTCTCCACCTAGGCTGTATTTTAAATGTGGTCGTTTTTATTTGCTCTAATCTCAGTAAGGCAAGCACCTTTTGCCTCTGTCCCAAATAAAAGACACAAGGGAACCTGCCAGATTCTACTTTGGAGGAAGGAATTGTGACAGTTAATTTATTAAAGATTATATAATGCAGGCTTCAGGAACACAATTGAGGCAAAACAAGGAAACCCTAAAGAGAAGTATTACTATACACACACACACACACACACACACACACACACACACACACACACATGGATATCTGTATATATGTTTTTGGCACATAGGGTAAGCTCCTTCTGAATTAGAATTAGGTAATAAATAGCTCCTTATCTCAACTTCAAAACTATTGGTGATATTAATGACTCAGCAGGAATATAAGCCTGTGTGATGAAATTAATCAAATTACTCTCTCTAGGTCAGTGCATAGGGAAATATTATACATATGGTCATGGTTAAATGGAATCATACACGCTGATTCCTCGGGCATATTTGTCACAGTACTTGATTTGAGAGTGACAGGCCGCTATTCCGAGATGTAATCCATAGTTTTTTTTGTAACCTGGTGCATGAGGGTAGTATATGGAAGTAGGAAAACCTACATGTTGACAGGGGTCTCTTAAAGAGGCTTGGCATTTCCTCTAAAAGTCTGATAAGACTGCATTTTCAAATCAGGAAATAAATTGGCATACATACACATATTTAAATACACACACACACACACACACACACACACACACACACAAAGTAGTTTTTTTTATATTCTAAGGGTTGGTCAGTCCAAAAATTCATTTAGAAATTGGGAGTCAGAAGGCAGAAGGCAGCTCCCTTTAGAAGCAATATTATCAATAGTGTTACCTTCCTAGAGTAGTCCTTGAAAATGCTGTTTAAACCCATAATGTCACTAAATTGTGGTGCAACAGTAAGGGGAGCATGAAGGCTAACGTTTCACGTTTAAACTACCTTTCTAGAAACCTATGTCCTAAAGCAGCAGGCGGAATGTTGATTCTCTCTGCAAACCCTCACACTCACACTCGTCTTTTCCCCATGAGCAGGACTCCCGGGGAAGAGTAAGGAAGGACTCTGCATGAGTAGGTCATGGGCCTCTGGCCACTGGGGCTCCTCGGGATGGGGTAGGACCAGAAATGGGTGATGTGTTGAGCAGATATCTGGCATTGGCAGAAGGAACAAGAGAGACCAAACGGGTGAGAAAACCTCTTCCAGCTAGAAGGGGTGGGCTCTAGCTTAGATGGCCATGGGCCCGTGGCTTCCCGTGGGTGCAGGGGCTGGGGCAATGTTTCCAGGCTTTGGTTCACAGCTGCAACGCAGCAGTTCACAGCTGCAATGGCACTAGAAAGGGTGCTAGTTCCCAAAGTGTCCTCACAAGAAGAGATAGGTGAGAAAATGTTCAAATTTCTATCATAGTAGATACCTAAGTTAGACACAATAAAGCTACCTTAAGAACCAAAAAGCTTTACTGATTATATAAGCAATATAGTGTAAGTTTTACTATGGCAAACATGTCTATTGTGAGAGTTCCATAAAATATAATTGATAATAAATTGATTTTCATTGACTGCTTCAGGCAGACAACGAGCTTTATCTAAGTGCACTAAAAAATTAATGCCTCTGCTAACTTAGAAGCATTTAATAATGTGTTTCCTTTAAAGGTCAATAAAGAAATAGCAGTTATTACTATATTTTATATCAACAAATTTAAGCAAAAAATTAAAATATAAGGCAAATTAATCCTTCCATTTTAAAATATAAGATAATTAATTATGAATTTATACTGAGTATTGAACCTAAGAGACCAGTACTTGGGAGACTGTGTATCTAATCATAAACAGCAATTTCAGTGAAAGGCATATTTCAAATGCATATATAATGAAATTTACCCTGTTTCCTTCCATGATGCAGCCACCCCAAGACTCTGTGCAGTCACATTCTAGTCCGATGAATAATAAGCAAGGAAAAAAAGAGAGAAACACAAAGTCACATCTTTACTTTGCACTGCAGCTCTTAGATAATTCTCATCACCAATTTCATGTCCTAAATATACAGAACGTTGAGGTCTCTCCAAACAAAACCTATTTCTTTAAAACAATACTTCTTTTCCTTTCCAGAAGTATAGGTGCTCCCTAAGACAACAGCTGCTAAGGAATAAAACTATGCCTTTCTTCGTGTTTGTAACTCAGAGAACTCAATGTTTAGGGAAAAGTAGCCTGGTCTGGAATGAAAGCCTGAGTTCTGGTCCAAACTCCCCTGATGAGGAAAACGGGAATAACCTCTCTGCCTATCTCCCAGAGTGGATCGCGGCTCATGCAAGATGAGCGCCTGTATGTGCTCTGTGAGCTGGAAGGCTCGCTTGCACAGATACAACGAGTCATCACTGAAGCTCCGCCAACAGAGCACACGGAGGTTCCAGGAGAGAATTCCATTTGCTTGAGTCAAGGTGAGGTTGGGCCGGAACTTGAAGAACACTATGCTAAAAGGTTTAGGAAAAGAGAGCATTCTAAAATAAAAGTGTAAATAGTCATTTAAATTAAACATTAGTCATAAACTCAACATGGATGTCAGACACTGCCATACTGATACAGTAATGGGCTGTTCTTTTATTTTTCCTATTCTTTTTTCTATCATAAACACAGATGTTTTACAGAAAGACTCCAGATGGGATTTTTTCAAAATCGAAGTTCAGAAACTAATGAACTATCTACCTAAACAAATAATTCACAAAGGAATAAAACATGTTAGGAAGGAACTACTCCAGGCATCAGTAATGAACCCTACTTCTCACCGCAGACACTCACCCAACTCTGTAACAGGTCTCTGCTGACCCCAGCGCTGGCCTCTTCACGCCCCAGCCTTCTCAAACAAGGCCATATACCTTGGCCCTACTCTTCAGATTTTAAAGCCATCTATCCCGCTGATGGAACCCCAAATACCTCCTTTATGTGTACTGTGTGTTTCCTTGGGAAAGCAAATACTCTGAGCAAGATATTAATAATGAAAGTTTATGGATATTTGCGAAGTGCCACCAGACTTAATACACCCACAAAGTGATGACTTAATACGTCCAAAAGGAAATTGAGAAGCCCGTGGATATGTATTTTGTTTCAAGTTCCCACAGCATGTGCATTAATGACATTATTTGAGAGTCGTCAAAAAAGTATAAAATTGGGGCGCCTGGGTGGCTTAGTTGGTTAAGCATCTGAGTTCAGCTCAGGTCATGATCTCACGGCCCATGGGTTGGAGCCCTGAATCGGGCTCTGTGCTGACAGCTCAGAGCCTGGACCCTGCTTCGGATTCTGTGTTCTCCCTCTCTCTCTGCCCCTGCTTGTGCTCTAGCTCTCTCTCTCTCTCTCTCAGAAGTAAACAAACATTAAAAAATAATTTTTTTTAAAGTATAAAATGTAGAATAATGTGAACGTAGATTGTTGTCCTTTTCTTCTTTGGGGAAGTGAGGTGGGCAAGGAGACCTTTACTTTAAGCGTCTGATAGTTTCACAGAGGGGAGCAGACTTCCACTTAAGAGAATAATTTGAGTGAATACCTCGGTCCTTTTATCCACAAGGTCGCATTATTATTTTTGTGAGCCTTAGGCACTTCGGCCTCGTGCCACCAAAGTGTATTAGAAATTGTATTTTGCTACTTTGTTGGTTTAAAGACTAATATAATCCAGGTTGGATTTCATTCTGATTTTTAAAGAAATTCAAATTTTTCATGGACTCCTAAAACCATTGTGGGCCTTGGATATTTGGCTACCAGAAGCTCAGTCCGGTCTTTCCATCTTCCTCTCTTCTGATTAGTGAGAAGAGTGACACCAGCCATCACTGGCTGCACTTTCCCACTGGATGGGATCCGGGGCCCTGTGTGGACTCCCTCCTGGCACTGCCTGCCCACTAGAGTGTTAACATCTACCACCCATTCCCAGGCTTAAAGGGCCCTAGGGCAGAGCTGCCTGGAGGGGAGGCTTCTTCTTGAACTCTTCTGATGGGACCATGTGAGTGAGTTCAGTTGGAGGTAGGTAGGTGGGGAATTCTAATTAGAGTTGGCGCTGCTTTCTTATAGTAGATCTAAGCTATTCCTTGATCCAAATGTACTATTATTAACTCCCTGATGGAGTCTCACTGGCATCCAGTTTCTATACTCCGCTGCTTAGAACCCAGAGAGTGAGTACTCATCGACCTCACCCCCAACATTCTGCAGTGTGAGAAAGACCTGATCCCACTCTGAGAAAGTGAGTATGATTTTATGAATTTTAAAGGAGAGATATCTACAACCCAAACGGATTAAAAATTACCTTAAGTCGCTCATTTGATCATCTTTTTTAAGAGGAAGGAAGTAGACTACAATTAAACTATAATGACTTAGGAATGAACAATATTTATTTATTGACCGGACATGCATTATATAGACAGAATGGCACATGAAAGTGAGTAAGAAGGTCAATGTACATACTTGGCTTTCTGCTAGAAGGTTCCCATTGGATTCCAAGGTTTTGAGCCAGGCTCTGCGATAATACTTGTGCCACTGCCATTGGAAGACCATACTGTTTTTCAGAGTTGAAAGTGTGTGGGAAACATTTGAGAGAGTGCACAAAGCTAGTTATTATTTCTTAATCATCACCACATATCATCTCAGTTCCCTAAGCAGAGCCTCACAGCATCGAAAGACGGCATACGTTCCTCAGCACCTCTTCCTTGCAACTGGGCCCAAGAAGCAGAACGCCTCTCTTCCTATGTGGCATCTCTCAGAACTTGATGCTCTCACATGGAAACATAAGATACAACTCGTAAAAGGCTGTGCCCCAATCCAACTCATTCCAAACCAAGAATAAATTCAACTTACTAGAAATATGTCGAGAGAGAGGCCTTGACAGAATGATGGCTCAGAGAGGCCTCTACTGAATGATGGCTATTGGCTACAACTTGTTATAATATATCCTGGCATTTATCAGGGTTTAGCTATAGTTGGTTCAGCCTTTTTGAGTGCTGTCACCAACTGTTGTAAGATTTCCTTTATATAATGAAGGTACTGGAATCCAAACAATGAGATGAAGGAAACATTTGTTTCAATGAATTCTATAGATAGAGAGGTAGAAGGCATAAAAATGAAAATTTTACATAGGGAGAAACCAAAGATACTGATTAAATATAATCACACATTCTTTGATTTAAATGAATTAAAACCTAACATCCGCAGGAGAGCATTATAGCTTAAAGTTATCAGGAAAGGAGTAATAAGTTTATAAAAACTTATCCATAGAGTTGAAAAAAATATCTGGATCAATCTTTGGCATGCGTTTGCCTGATAAATATGAATACTATCATTATGAAATGAAGCAATACCTCTTTTTTAACACCAAAGACCACTTTGGGTTCTATTTACTAATATAAATCACTTATACCTTATTCCCGGTGCCACTGTCATTTTAAACAAGCCCAAGAGGGATGTAAACTAGGCCACAGGGAAGAAAGAGATCAGATGCAAAGATAAAGCTCTACTTTAAGAAAATTGATCAAATTTACCTCATTCACGCCAACACCCCTTGTGCGAGAACAGACACCTCCAAAGTAACTCAGACTGCTTCTCTTATAGTGGAATGTCACACGCCTACAGAAAAAGAAAGGACAATCAGGAAGCCAATGTGGTGGCCACCATACATGGGACCATCATGTCCCAAAACATGTCTACTCACTCTACACTGAATACCCCAAATTCAACTTCCCTCAGGAAATCAAAAACTACATTCTAAATACCTTTAGATTTATGTTATGTTAAGCAATCTCCGTAGAACAAACATTAACTGAGCACCTACGAAGCACTGGCTGATTATTATAAATTTATAAATTATTAGAAGTTGCTGGGGGCGCCTGGGTGGCTCAGTCGGTTGAGCCTCCGACTTCGGCTCAGGTCATGATCTCACGGTTCGTGAGTTCTGGCCCCACGTCGGGCTATGTGCTGACAGCTCAGAGCCTGGAGCCTGCTTCAGATTCTGTGTCTCCCTCTCTCTCTGACCCTCCCCCGTTCATGCTCAATCTGTCTCTGTCTCAAAAATAAACAAACATTAAAAAAATATATAAAAAAAAAGAAGTTGCTGATTATGGACTGAGAGAAACAAGTAAAGAGCTAAGGTGAGAGGCAAGGAAGGAGGAATTTGGTTGGTCTTAGAGGATGGTCTGAAAACAGCTTTGTAATGAATGAACAAGGAAACCACTTATTATATTAAAAGAAAGTATGGCAATCCTTTTCCTTAAGGATGAAATCTCAATTTTATTCAATGGTTCACCTCGAAAGACTATATTTCCTAGTCTCTCTTGCAGGTAGGTGTGGCTATGACAAAGGGCTAGCAAATGATTTACTGGTAAAAATTGATATGTGCAAGCTTTCAGGAAATCCACTTTAATGGAGCTAACTCAGCTGGAAGGAGTGCTCTCTTGCACTCTTCCCTCCCTGTACTCCTGGTGCCCGTAATAAAGGCTGGTGCACCAGCAGCCACCTTGAATCATGAGTTCACCTGCAAGATGTAAAGTGTGAAAGTAAGATCATGCTCTGAAGGTAAATCTTATGACCATGGAACCACCTTCCCAGCACCAGAAGGCTTACCTCCCTGCTACGTATATAACCAGAGAAAGAAATCAATTCAGGATCCATACACTTATGTATAACTTAGATGGTCCAATAAAGGGATCAAGATAAATGCCAACCCGAAGACCACAGGTACATACGAGATAAGGTGCACAGCATCAGCATGCTGTTTAATGCGCTGCCGGTATTTGGAGAACTCATGGAGCATCTGCACAGGGTTGGTGGTGATCTCAATATGATCCTTCTCAGTCCAGGTCTCTACAGCCACCAGGACAACCCTGGTGTTAAGCTGCTCCTTGTAAATCTGAGGGTATACAACAGGACAGGTGCAGGAGGAAAACACTGGGTCAAACATGCACAATCAGTGATTCAGAGTCAGTGGAAGGACAGGAGGGGAGGTGAGAGGAGAACATGAGGTCACAATTAGCTCATCATAAAGAATCTTCTTTCCTTTCTCATTTCCAAGAGCAAAAATTAAAAAAAGAAATCACAATCACACAATTCAGCCTCTCTCCTACTAGACTATTTCAATCCCAAATGAGCACATTTAGTGGCCAGGCATCCTACTAGGGGATGGACAGTAGGGATGTCAAGATTTGAAAGTCTGGACATAAATTCTAAACAGGGTGGAGTAAAATCACCCTTCCAAACCTCACAGGAGGTGACACGTAGGAGCCTGACATACTGGCTCCGGGTAAGCGCAGTGTGACCAGCGAGTCCTGCAGGATTGGAATAGTCTGGTAAATCCTTGGACAAGCACCAGCAACATGGCTGGCTTGCCCTTGGAGGCCTTGTGACATGACACCTAGAATAACAGCCAGCGGGAGTCGTGGATCTGGGCCACAACAGGGAAAAGCAGATGCGTATCACCCACCTCACCCTCGCCACGGGGTGGCATCATTCACAACATTTAAATTGTATCTTTCGGCTCTCTTTCTCCAGTTCTGGCCCAGTAGCTAAACAATTCACACAATTAAGCGACTTCAAAGACTGCTGTCACTCTGTCCTATTTTCAAGCTAATTAAGAAAATAATGGATGTCTTTGAACCCACCGAAGAAAGAAAATACCATGGTGCCTGACTCAACCTGAAGCTAAAATGATTTTACGACAAGCAAGTTAGAGCTGGTCAGCTTATAGGAGAGCCCAAAACAAAAACTGCACTTTGCAAGATGTGATTCCATTCAATCATGGTAGAATGACCAACAAAAAGATGCTACCAAGTCAACAACTTTGGCAGCGAAAAAGGTGTGCCCGATACTCTCTTTTCCATATTAACTTATAGTTTTTGTCTGAGAAGGCGGCTGACAAGAGCTGAAATTACAGAAAATTAATAACCCACGTGTAAACTGGCTTTCAGAATTTCAGTCCTAACTCTGTATGACCCACTATGCTCATCCACCCGTATTATGCCTTTACCTAGCTGTCCCTGTAGGTGTCATATGTTATGAGTATTTACAACATTGAAGGTTCGGGGACTGTTTCAAAGGCAGAAAAGGAGGCAGTTCTTTGGAGAAAACAAGTATCATTTAGATAGTTGGCAACTCATAAAAAGTCTTCTTTTCCCAGGTAAGAGGGGACATATAATAAATATCAGATAAAAATATATTTAACTGAACAAAAGAGCACTTTACATTAGAACACAAGGCAGTATGCTATATTTAGCCTATGACTATGGCAAATAGAACTAGTTATTGGAACACAGCAAATAATATTCACATCTATGGAATTCTAGCTAAAGCAGGAACAAGGAAGAAAACCTTAACCATTATTCTCTGTAACTTACAAAATGAGAGGGAAAAAATATTGATATGAACGATTTTATAGAGTTAGAAGTCTTTGTAAGAAGATACAGATTTTACTGTTTCAAATTAGTTTCATTTGGGGACTGCACTTAACGCTGTCATCTAGAAATAAAATCTGAAGCATTCACTACTAAGAAAGTAAATGTTAGTTAAAAACAAAACAAAACAAAACAAAATAAAACTGTATTTCCTATATTCTCCAAACATACTCCACCTCAATCTACTAGCTCTCTTGCCATATATTTAAGACAATAAGCTCAACTGGTTATTATCATCAAAGTCTCATTTGTCAAGTGTAATTTATACTCTTTTGGTAGTTTATTTTCTCTTGTGTTTTTGTCCTTCATAGGCTTGGTGACAAACAGGTCTGGACATCACTTATAAGCAGCACTAATGCATCTCTGGGATACTGAGAATGACTCAGCAGCCCTCCTAGCTCTGAGGACACTACTCTTTTGAAGTTTCCACCCTATAACTTCTTAGCCAGATGAGCTTAAGGATGGCATTTTTACTTTTGCCCAAGAAAGAATTCAAATAACTAGTAAACAGGTAGAAATATAAACCATTCCATCTTGGAAAAATAGGTTCAAGAAAATCAGGATACTTACAGAATCCACAAGGTTGACCACAGACTTTGCAAAGTTATTGGTGTGTGCGTGAGAAGAGCGATACTTCTTATACTGGGGGGGGGAAAGGATAAACCAGTCACTGCTAAATCATAATTTCATGGTAAATTTCAAAATACAGTAAAAGCAGAAATCTCACAGCAATAGTACAAATGGGGATCAAAAATACACAGTTCAGCTTGTGCCATGTTGGATATGGTGGTGTTCTATTTTATTTCTCTGTTAAGCAGCAACACTCTATCTAACACACCTTACCAGTTCCAGGTAAGGAGAGCGCCTGTAGAAATCTGTGCGAACAGAAAACAAACTGAGGGTGGATGGGGGAGGGGTTGGGGTGGGTAGGAGGAGGGGAGAGGGAAAATGGATGATGGGCACCGAGGAGGGCACTTGTTGGGATGAGCACTGGGTGTTGTATGTAAGTCAATTTGACAGTAAATTATATTACAAATAGTAATAATAAAAAAATACTTTAATTAAAAAAAAAAGAAGCCTGTGTGAGAAGCTTTACACCTGAGAAGTAAGTTGTTAATTCAGTCTTAATGTCTACAAATGCAACCTTTTTTTGTTTTCACTAAAAGCACCTTTACCAGTTTACAAAGAGCTTAGCCAAGAAATTTAGGCCCAATACGACACCCTTCTCACTTTAAACTCCAGACCATACACACACCAAGAAAATTTCCTCGGCAGCATTTTAGATACTGCCTATGATACGGAATGCATTCTTTCATACATTTCAATATAGTCTTTCAGAAGAATGCCTCCTCCACAGGAAGCTTTCAAGAATGTTTATGGTTATTTATGATTATTTGAGAAAATAAACAAAAGTCAATTAACAATAATTCCACAACAACATCTGGAGGGCTACAGTTTTAGCAAATACTGCGCAGCAGGTCTTTGAGAGGGCATTGGAAAACTGACATCTACGCAGGGGGATCACGCCCTCTACCGAGGAGAAAGGAAAACAGACTCAAAACTACTGAATCAGATTTGCACCATAAATCTTAAAATCTGTCTTTAACCACAATTACTATAATAACATGTCTTTCACAACTATTAAAAATGTTTCTATGTTGGAAACCCATGATATTCCTTTTTTCTTCTCCTTTGCCCACTTTTCACACTATAAATTTGTCAGGCTCCCTTCATTTCATTCTCTCTACCCGTAGTACTATGTTTTTTTTTTAAACAAAGAATCTAGGTCTTCATGCTTAGATACCTGATATTTATTTTTTATCATATTTTATACATGACAACCCATGAAAAATGTGCCATAAATTAGTACCGTCCTATTGGTTTGGTAGCATTTGTTAATTTATAACCATTTACATTTATAACACTTGCCATAGTGTGAATGTTTGTATTCCCCTGAATTCATATGTTGAAATCCTAACTCCCAAAATGATGGTCTGAGGAGGCGGGGCTTGGGGGAGATGCTTTGGTCATGAGGTGGAATCCTAATAAGTGGGATACTAATAAGTAGTGCCTCATAAAGGAAGCTCCAGAGAGTTCCCATGCCCCTTCTATTAGAAGAAATGGGGACTCGGGGCGCCTGGGTGGCGCAGTCGGTTAAGCGTCCGACTTCAGCCAGGTCACGATCTCGCGGTCCGTGAGTTCGAGCCCCGCGTCGGGCTCTGGGCTGATGGCTCAGAGCCTGGAGCCTGTTTCTGATTCTGTGTCTCCCTCTCTCTCTGCCCCTCCCCCGTTCATGCTCTGTCTCTCTCTGTCCCAAAAATAAATAAACGTTGAAAAAAAAAAATTAAAAAAAAAAAAAAAAAAAAAAGAAGAAATGGGGACAGAGTAAGGTGCTGGCTATGAAGTGGGAAGCAGGCCCTCACCAGAACACAACCATGCTGGCACCACAGTCTTGGGCTCCTTGGCCCCTGGAACAGTGAGAAATTAATTTCTGTTATTCATAAGCCACCCAGGCTGTGGTATTTTGTTACGCCAACCTGAATGGACTTGGACTCAGAACAGACTCAGACTCTATGTTACTGCTGCCACTGTGCATTCCAATCTGACCTGAACTATCTTTATGTGTTCTTTACTGGTAGTGAACATCAATCTGTGCATATAACTGGGCCATAAAACATCGTATTGATTGAAAAAATTTAAGGTACTTTAACAGGGTTTTCAAACCTAGCATAAAGAAGCTGCTGTAAATAGCTAAGGATTTTAAGTTGTCCAGCAAATTCTACAGACTAAAAAATGTCAAAGACATTTTTTAAGCTAAAAGCAAAAGTCTCAACACTAAGTCCCTTTGGGGTGATGAAAATGTTAAAAAGTCTCAATGTGAAGAAGCACACATCACAAAAAAGAAAGGAAAGATATTAGCTGACACCTATTCTAAGGCACCTATTACAATTCACTTTATTTTCTTCTGAACATTAATTTGTCCATTTTGTAGACTTCTTTTTATAATATAATTATCTGGAAAAATATGACATGCAAGTTAAAAAATTTAACAAAATGAGGTCTTTTTTGGAAGTCTATCAAAATGTGATGTTTTTCACTTATTTCATGTTTGTAATTTCCACATCTCTATTTTCCTTTTTAGAAAGCCCACTCTGCCCACTGTGGGGTAAATGAATTAGAGAGGGTCCAGCATGCAAGGAGAGGGACCTGCCGGGAAACTACTGCAATGGTCCAGGTAAGAGGTAAGGAAGGCTGGGTATCTGGACAGAGAAGTAAGTGGACACACTCTGAAGGCAGGGGTCCCACGACTTGCTGATGTATACGATGTGGGAGGTGAGGAAAGAAGAAAATAAAAGATGACTCCTACGTTTTGAACTTAGATAGCTGGGGGAATAGTGGTGCCATTTAAAATAATGAGAAAGACTAGGAGAAGAGAAGATTAGGACCAAGGAATCAAGAGTTGTGATTCAGAAATGTTGGAGATGAGCCTATTCAGTACGGAAGTAGGCATGCAAGTAGACAGTGGATACATAAGGATGGATCCAGGAGGCTGGAGGCATAAAGTAGAGAGGGTCAAGTTTAAAGTCATGATACTAGTTAAAGGTTGAGACTGGAAGTGGGCACTCTGGGGGAGTTCTAGAAAGAAAAGAAAGCCCAAAACCAAGTTAGGGGTATTCGCAAAATGCTAGAGGCCAGGTACACAAGACTAAAAAGAAATAACTAGGGAGGTGGTGGGGACTGTTGTGTCACAGAAGCTGAGAGATGAAGAAAATGTTTCAAATAGGAGAGCGTGCTGAGCCGCGTCCAAGGCTGCTGAGAGAGCACGAATGATGACAGCTAGCAGCACTCATTGGATTTGTTCACCTGAAGTGCCATTTACCCGAGCAGCTAGGATTTACCAGGACCAGTAAGTGTTTCTGCTACAACAAATATATGCGCCTCACAATTCTATGAGGTGGCGTTTATTAGCCCCATTTTAGAAATATGAGGTTCAGAGAGGACAAAGAACTTATCCCAGGTCACACAGATGGAATTCAATGCCTACTCTGGGTTCAGACAGGAGCTAAAACTTTTCCGTTAACAATTCTTTAAAATAGTTTATGTATATTCCCAATAAATCATGATTATTGATGAGAACTCATAATTGGTTAGGTGCCCATAAATACGGTGGTTTTTAAATAGGGTTTAAACTGAAGTTTAAATTGAAAAAAATGTCTGAGTTACAACACACCTGCACTCTTTGACTTATACATAAGGACATGGCAAAAATGTAAGCAAGACATTTCCTTGTGCACTTTAAAATATTTCAACCAACTGTCTATTAGAGTAAGGTTTTTCATATTTATATTTAGCCCAAGTGGCTCAAAGAAACGTTTGCAGACCCTTATCAAGGCTATAATTGGCTCACAAATTAGGTTCCACCAGACAGCTACTAAGATGCTTTCTACAAAATTGAGTGATTTTTCTTTTCTAATTGAAAGCCACTGAAAACATGATGCTTGTTCAAAGTAAGGTGTGTGCATTTTTTCAGGAAGCCAATATTAGGTTACTCTGAATTAAAGAGGTGAGCTTGAATGTGAATGTAGGCAAAATGTTTCTAGTCCCTGAATGAATGAGAACTAATTTTGCATACAAAGAAACTGTGCAATCTCCATTTATGATAAAACTTACTTTCACATTTTGTGATCACTGAAAATAATTTACATTTAAAGTGCCAAATTTACTTTCCTTCCTGAACAATTACAACATTTAAGAAATTTGCTTTTTGAAAAAAATTAAAATTAAAGCTTGATTTTCAACCCAAGGATGACGGTTATCAAAACAACTGTGCTGCTTCATCTAGCACAGATTGTATGATGAGTAATTCCAGGGATGATCATTCTAAAACCCAAGAGCAAACATTCAGATATTAAAAAAATAGATGGTAATTATTCTACTTCAGTTTTACTTTCAAAACATGAATTTCAGTACTCTGATCCATGTTCTGAATTACTACTTCTTTGTGTCAATCAAATTCAACAACTACTTAAAAACTTTTTTTTTTCATTGCTTACTGTGCATTGCCTCCAAATTTATCACTGCAAATTACGGTTCTTTTCTTCTAGTTTCAAAGATAAATGAACATATCATGCCTAGTTCTCATTCAATTTTAATTATAATAAAATAATTACCAAGGTTTACCATTAACAAATTTGGTAGCGGAAACAAGTTAACTTTATCACAGAATATATGGTATAATGTGCAGAAAATCTCTATGAAAATGGTATTTTAATAGGAGGGTGCTACTGTATCACTCATAAGATAAAGACAAGATTATTCACATGCTTCCATTTAAAAGGATTAAAAAATAAATTCAAAGCATATAAATTTAAAATGTTTTTCTTTTTCTATTTATACAGTTACTGCTATCTACTCTTTGATTTATAGCTTTATGTACCTTCCCAATAAAGTATGGTGGACCAGGATGTGGAATTACAAGTAATTGGTTGGAGAACTGTTCTATTAATTCCCACCTATATGCGAATGTACTTCGTGAATTTAAAGGCATTGCATGTAGCTTAATTATTGCTTCCACTACTTTAAAAGTATTTATATAATGGGTATTAGAAAAAGCTTAAGTGTCTAAAGCCCTAATTTCACAACATACCACAGTGCTAAGGACTGAGAAGTAGCTAGATAAAAACTCATTGGGCCAATCAACAAAAATAGTTCAAATGAAAAATTATCTTGGGGTTTCAAGAAAATTAATGTCCTTCTGAAACTCCTTTTTTAGCGTTCATTAGCTAAAATTCATTTGGTTTTCCTTCCCACCAGAAAAGACCTCTCCTAAATTGTATGTAATTCTGATAAATTCTGCTGCTTCTAACATATAGCAAGCAATATATAAAAAAGCTAATGGTAAATAAAATAAATCTGCATATAAAATGAAGAGGTATTCCACTGAATAATATTTAACATAACTGAACTAGTACTTGGCAACTTAATGGAAAATGTCTGTTAAAGTAGAGATTCAAATAAAAGTTTAAAAACAAATTAAGTCACCACATTTTTAAATACACGGTTTCAAGGCCTTTTTTGAGTAGCCTCTACTAATTAGAATTTCATGTTGTCACTTTACCCTATAGTCTGCTAATCTAATTTGGTCTCCTCAAAATAAAACAAGGACTTGGGGTGCCTAGGTGGCTCAGTCAGTTAAGCATCCGACTTCAGCTCAGGTCATGATCTCACAGTTCGTGCGTTTGAGCCCCACATCAGGCTCTGTGCTGACAACAGAGCCTGGAGCCTGCTTAGGATTCTGTCTCCTCCCTCTATCTCTCTGTCCTTCCCCCACTAGTACCCTGTCTCTCTCTGTCTTTCAAAAATAAATAAATGTTAAAAAAACTTTTTTTTAAAAAAGGACTTAATGATATATGCGAGGCAATCTGAATTTTTGCTGCAATCCTTTACAGGTTTTTCACCCATACCTGACTTTCAGGTATTTCTTAAAGATTCTCATCTTTCCAGAATGTAACTGAGTTTTCATAAAAGCAAGTACTCTTTGTTTTAGTTTATATAATTTTTTAACTAAGTTATGTAATTACAACAAAAATTACGACTGGCCTACCCAGTCTGGGAAGTGTGGCCATGGGGTTCTGGAGCCCCCTCCCAACAGTTCACGAGAGCCAACTGGATGCAACTTTTTCCAGCTCCTCATTTAGTGACCTCACTTGGGTAGCTTGAAATCAGCTACGATGGGAGTATTTACAGCACCGATATCAGCAAACATTATAAATCAAGGTATTTTTTTTCCAGAGAGTTGGGTGTTAAACACTTATCAGCATACCCCAAGTGTTGGTTAGACTCTTTAGAAAGCTGTAGGCTTCAGCCAACCCATTTTATAAGGGACATGATTAAGCAAAATAAGGTTAAGAAAGTTTCTACTCTATTTTCAAGAAGGGCTAAAGGAGGCAATAATCATTTTTCATGTCTCTTAAGTGTTACTGAGGTGACACACTAACTTACATTTTACTTTGACATAAGTAACACAATATTATTCATCTTTCTAAAATTTAAAGAAGATAAATCATCAAAGATAGTCTCTTTGAGGGGCGCCTGGGTGGCTCAGTCGGTTAAGCGTCCGACTTCAGCCAGGTCACGATCTCGCGGTCCGGGAGTTCGAGCCCCGCGTCGGGCTCTGGGCTGATGGCTCAGAGCCTGGAGCCTCTTTCCGATTCTGTGTCTCCCTCTCTCTCTGCCCCTCCCCCGTTCATGCTCTGTCTCTCTCTGTCCCAAAAATAAATAAACGTTGAAAAAAAAAAAATTTAAAAGATAGTCTCTTTGGATATGCCTTTATTATACATGTTTATCTCCTATAACTATTTTTGTCACAGGCCATAATAATTACTAAGAAAAAAATGTTAGCAGAACAAAGACACGTGATAAAATTAAAAACGTAGTGGCCAGGGGCGCCTGGGTGGCTCAGTCGGTTGGGCGACCGACTTCGGCTCAGGTCATAATCTCACAGTCCATGAGTTCGAGCCCCGCATCGGGCTCTGTGCTGACAGCTCAGAGCCTGGAGCCTGTTTCAGATTCTGTGTCTCCCTCTCTCTCTCACCCTCCCCCGTTCATGCTCTCTCTCTGTCTCAAAAATAAATAAATGTAAAAAAAAAATTAAAAAACAAAAAACAAAAAACAAAAAAAAACGTAGTGGCCAAATAGATAGATGATGAAAAGTAGAGGATAAAAATTTTAAATGAAGATGTGTAAAAGACATCAAACAGACAGTTAAACTCATTAATTATAATCACTAAATAAAAGGAAAGTTTAGAGTTGTGAAAATTCTATAAAACCCACTGTTTCCAAACACCATGAAATAAATCAAGCCATTCAATAGTTCCAAAGAAATAAAACATCTAAATATATTGGCCTTAGTAAGTAACAAATAATTTTTAAATATAAAGTGAAATGTACTCTTTCTTAAGCAACTACCAGGTTTAAAACTCACTAATTCCTTATATTCTTACCGTTTTGTGATCATTAACAATCATAAGTTCCAAATATTTCATTTCTTCAAACACACCACGAGATGGCTGTGGAAAATAAATATATATGGTCAGAGTGGTCAGCTATATCTCTGATGCTAACTCTGAACTTGGAGATTGACTGAATTTCCAAAGAACCCCTTCCTGCTAACTTTATAAACACCCTGGAGGAAACTTGGTGAGGAGATCAAAGAAAGTGACTGTAAAGTGTGGGCAAACATTCAAGTATTCAGAGAAGAATTGTATTTAATTATCATTAAGATACTCATCAAAGAACAGCCCATGTTATTTTTATATGATTTTCATATGTAAAAATATTCTAGAGAAAAATGCACAGTATAATTCTGCTAAAATAAGTAATCTCAATTTTTTTGGCATTAAACTGTGACCAAAAAAAGATTCATATCTACTTCAAACTTCAAAGAAAATCTACTTAAAATTCATTTAATAAGAATAGCACAGCACACGTGGAACAGCTATCAATATAGTTAAGAGAAGGGCAGCCTGGCTGGCTCAGTCAGCTAAGCGTCTGACTCGGTTTAGGCTCAGGTCATGATCCATTGGTTTGTGGGTTCAGGCCCCGTGTCGGGCTCCGTGCTGATGGCGTGGGGCCTGCTTGGGATTCTCTCTCTCCCTTTTCCTCCACCCCTCCCTCACTTGCATGCATGTGCTCTCTCAAAATAAGTAAATAAACAAAAAAAATTAAAATATATACATATAGTCAAAAGACGCATTAAGTCAATGGAGTGAAATTATAATAATAACGTATTACATTTTAACCACACAACTTCCTAAAGGAACAAACATTGACAATTATTATTTTCCAAGTTCTTCTAAATTTTGATTATTACTAGATAATTTTAAAAGCAAGTGCTAAGCATTTTAGCCATCATTTGGACTTTCTTTTTTCATAACTGGGAAATAAATAATGATGACTCTTTTTTCTTTATGTACAAGGTCATTCATCAGTTTACATTTGATAAGGGTGGACTATCATGAAATATCAGTAGCCTATATAAAACTTATTATTACCAACCACATCTTCAAGAGTAAGGAAAACAACAAGAAAAAAGTCTCTAAGTAAAAAAACAAAAATTGTACCCACAATCACCATAATATGAAGAAAGGCTCATAAAAGAGAGGACGATTTAACCTGTAACTAAGTTTCTGATGGCTGGTGGTCTAATTTTTTCACAAAAAAATACATTCAGCAAAACATTATCTAAAATGTGCAATTTTCAGTATAATTACTCATTAAGTTATCTCGTAAATTACCATGTAATCTATATGCTGTGGAATTAATTCTCGGTTACATAGCATTCACCATGTAATTACGAAACAGTCCCCATCATTACAGCTTTCTAATCTATTATGAAAAAGACTAGGAACATAATTTCAATGACAAAGCTCCTATACATTTATCAATACATGGGAGCTATATGATTGTTGTTGATTATAATTACATGATTCTTATTTAGTAACTGTCATGATACTAATGATCAAATAGATCCTTAGAAAAACACATCCAGCTTCAAATTTTGGTGTAGCAGAACTTTTAATTTGAAAGAAATACAAATAAGCATAATTAGCCAACATTTCAAAATCTAATGCTTCCCCTTACACTTTTTGTTTATCAAAATGTTTCAAATTTGTTATATAAGCCATATGAGAAAAAGTCTGCTGTACTTTTAATAGAAAAAAACACACTGTAATTTTTGTAAGAACATGCTTTGAAAAGGAAGCTAATACAATACACTCCATCAGTGTTCATAGGACACTGGAATCCGTTTATATCACTAATGGAAAAGGCTGATATGCCCATAAGACTCAAATCACAGGAGGAGTTTGGTTGGTTGTTTTTGTTTGTAAGAGGAAGTTGCCCAAATTTAAACTGCTTTAGATACACTGAGATACTATATGATTTGGGGCACACAATTTAACTGAGTGAAGCGGCCCTGACCGTGATTCAATGCCACACTCACATTCACTGCTCTCTTTCTTCTCCTTTTCAACCACTGCAATTCAGATAAAAAGGGCCACTGGTCACTGCTTTCCATACCTGTGTAAAAGAAAAAAGAATACCAAAATTTATACTTGACTACAGTTCAATGGGAGTATGTTTTTAAAATATTATGTAAAGCTACCAAAACTAAAGCAGGAAGAAATAAAAACTTTGAACACACCCACTACCAGCAATGAAATTGAATCAGAAATCAAAAAATTCCTCAAAAATAAAAGTCCAGGAGCAGGAGGCTTCACAGATGAATTCTACCATTTAAAGAAGAGTTAATACCTACTCTTCTTAAACTATTTCAAGAAATAGAAAAGGACGGTAAACTTCCAAATTCATTCTATGAGGCCAGTATCACCCTGATACCAAAACTAGATAAAGACACCGCAAAAAAAGAGAACTACAGGCCAATATCCCTGATGAACTGAAATATTAGCAGACTGAATCTGACAACAGATTTTAAAAAATCATACACCACATTCAAGTGAGATTTCTTTCTGGGATGCCAGTGCTGTTCAATATTCACAAAACAATCAACATGATACATTACATCAATAAGAGAAAGAGTAAAAACCATATGATCATTTCAACAGGTGCAGAAAAAGCATTTGACAAACTACAACATCTATTCATGATAAAAATCCTTTGCAAAGTAGGTCTAGAAGGAACATACCTCAACATAATAAAGGCCATAAATGAAAAACCCACAGCCAACATCATAATCAATGATGGAAAACAGAGCTTTTCCCCTAAGGTCAGGAACAAGACAAGGACCTCCACTTTCACCGCTTTCATTTAACATAGTACTGGAAGTCCTAGCCACAGCAAGTAGACAACATAAAGAAATAAAAGGCATCCATATTGGTAAGGAAATAGTAAAACTGTCACTATTTGCAGATGAAATGATACTATATACAGAAAACCCTAACAGCTCCACCAAAAACCTGATAAATGAATTCAGCAAAGTTGTAGGATATGCAATCCATGTACAGGAATCTGTTGCATTTCTACACACTAATAATGAAGTAGAAGAAAGTGAAATTAAGAAAACAATACTTTTTACAATTGCCTCAAAAACAATAAAACATCTAGGAATAAACTTAACCAAAGTGGTGAAAGACCTGTACTCTGAAAACTATAAAACACTGATGAAAGAAATTCAAGATGATGCAAAGACATTCCATGCTCATGGGTTGGAAGAACAAACATTGTTAAAATGTCTACACTACCCAAAGTAATCTACAGATTTAATGCAATTCCTATCAAAATACCAGAGGATTTTTCACAGCACTAGAAACAACCAATCTAAAATTTATATGGAATCACAAAAGACACCAAATAGCCAAAGCAATACTGAAAAACAAAACTCAAGGTACCACAATTCTAAACTTCAAGTTATATTACAAAGTGGTAGTAATTAAAACAGTATGGTACCGGCACAAAAACAGACACATAGATCAATGGAATAGAACCGAACACCCAGAAATAAACCCACAATTATATGGTAAATTGGTCTTCAACAAAGGAGGAATGAATATACAATGGAAAAAAGACAGTCTCTTCAACAATAGCTACATGTTGGAAGAATGAAATTGGACCATTTTCTTTTGCCACATAAAAAATAAACTCAAATGGATCAGAAACCTAAATGTGAAGCCTGAAACAATAAAAATCCTTGAAGAGAGCACAGACAGTAATGTCTCTGACATCAGCCATAGCAACATTTTACTAGCTATGTCTCCTGAGACATGGGAAACAAAAGCAAAAATAAACTATTGGGATTACATCAAAATTAAATGTTTCTGCACAGCAAAAGAAAAAATCAACAAAACTAAAAGGCAACTTACTGAATGGGAAAAGATATTTTCAAATAACATCCAATAAAGGGTCAGTATCCAAAATATATAAAGAACTAATACAACACCCAAAAAACAATAATCCAATTAAAAATGGGCAGAAGATATGAACAGACATTTCTCCAAAGAAGACATACAGATGGCCAACAGACACATGAAAATATGCTCAATATCACTCATCATCAGGGAAATGCAAACCAAAACTACAATGAGATACCACCTTACACTTGTCAGAATGGCTAAAAATCAACAACACAAGAAACAAGGGTTGACGAGCATATGGAGAAAAAGGAACCCTCCTGCACTACTGGTGGGAATGCAAACTGGTGCAGTAATTGTGGAAAACAATATGAAGTTTCCTCAAAAAGTTAAAAACAGAACTACCCTACAATCCAGCAATAGCACTATGGATATTTATCCCAAAACTACAAAACCATTAATACAAAAGGATACATGCACTCCTATATTTACTGCGACATTATTTACAATAGCCAAACTATGAAAACTGCCCAAGTGTCCATCAATAGACGAATGGATGAAGAAGACGTGGTATATATATATATATATATATATATATATATATACACACAATAGAATATTCCTCAGCCACAAAAAAAAAGAATGAAATCTTGCCATTTGCAACAACATGGATGGAGCTAGAAAGTATAATGCTAAGCAAAATAAGTCAGTCAAAGACAATTACCATATGATTTCATGCATAAGTGGAATTTAATAAACAAATAAGCAAAGGAAAAAAAAGAGAGAAAGAGACAAACCAAGAAACTCTTAACTACAGAGAACAAACTGATGGTTACCAGAAGGGAGGTGGCTGGGGGGAAATGGGTGAAATAGGTTATGGAGATTAAACAGCACACTTATCATGATAAAAAAATAAAATAAAATAAAATAAAATTACTACGTGAAGGAACAGCAACATTGCTAACACACATCATCTCAAAATCAAAATAAACTAAGGTGAAAAAAGTATGCCAATCATTAAACATTTCACATCCTCATGGTCACAAATCTAATTCCATTTATAATTCACAAATTAATTAATTTATAATGCAAATATCAATTTCTTCCAAACATCACCCAAAATGTAATGAGCTGTTCAAGACTCATTAGAATATGCATATTTGACCTACAACCACCTGACCCTCAATATCTGAAAATTTGGGAGAATTTCACTGTGCTTAATTCATTTTAGAATTAAAAATAATGTATGGCATAAGATTTTGCATAAACTATCAAAGACTTTTGGCATTAATATACAGAAATAATATCAAATACCCCAATAATCCAAAAGAAGCTTTTGTCAACATCAGCGTGCTTAAGATGCCTCAGGACCAGAGCATAAGAGAGAGATAATACAAATTGGCTAAACAGCAGTAAACTGCCAAGGAAATTTAAGGATGCACCTGATTGCAGATCACCATTAAATTTAGCCACACTCTCTGGTTCCTAACAGAGCTTTACTCCCGGGCTTCGTATTTCGGTATTTCCATCAGCAATGACTCTCCAAGCCTCAGTAGACGCCAGCCACAGGCAATGCCACTGCCCACCCACATTGCTCGCCACTGACCAATTCCACCTCCCACTAAGCCTGCGTGTACTGAGCTCCACCAAGTCACGGCTCCTATTACACAATATAAAATGGCTATCTTAATTAGAACTTACTGAGATTCTTCATTTGCTTAGAATATTGTCCTGCCAAGGTTTTCTGGATTATATGTGGTCGACCTGTGCTTTTCTGAAACAAAAACAATGGTAGACAATTAAAAAGCAAGATGTGATCAAGCTTCTTTGGAACAGTGTTAGAACTTTCTACCATATCTTTCTGAAAATGGGAACATTTGTATGCTAATATTTTAGCTATCAACAATGAAAAGTATGTCTTATTGAAACTTTAATTTTAAATAAAATAGAGCACCATCGAATTGCTCCAGTGTAGATAAAAGCATAGTCTTATTAGCTACTTTTCAACTTCAGCTTTCTTCAAAGCAATGAATAGGAAACTCACAAAAAAAGAAACACAAATGCTCAACGAACATATACATACATATATATATAATGAATGCTTTAATACTCCTTCAAAATGCAAATTTAAAAAAAGACATACCAATTTTTGCTGTCAAGTTGGCAAAGGTTTTTAAATTATGATAACCATAGTTAATTATGGTGGCAAGTTAAAAAGCACTCTCATACTCTGCTGATAGGAGTAAATTGGGAGCACAGTTCAAAGAGAAATTTAGCAATGTCTATCAACGACCTTGAAAATATTCATATCCTTTGCCCTAGTAACTATGCTTTTAGAAGCATCTTATTTCCATTACTATTATTACTATTAGCTTCCATTACTGAGTGCCTGGTATGTGCCAGATACTGTTAGGGTACACAGTACCTGATTTAATCCTCACAAGAGATCTATATAACGCATATTTTACCTTTGTTTTACAAATAAAAATATTGCAGCCCAGAGAGATACATCATTCAGCTAAAATAATATTACAGAATAGTGATCCCATTTACTTTAAACATATATGAGAACATATCATTGAAAAACTGGAAGAATGTATACTGAAAGGTGAAGAGAAATTCTCTCTTGGGGATGGGATAATGGATAATTACCGTGTAGTTAAGTATTGGCTTCTCTTGCTTTCCAGATTTCCTACAATGTACTAGTTTTAATCAGGAAGTTATAAAAAGAGTGTTCTTAATAGATTACATAAAAGACTCACAATAATTAAGAGTTTTGCTACTCATTACTTGAGAGATAATATGAATTGTCATTAGAAATATCCCATCCATATTACTTGATTTATTGTAAAGCATACTAAAACCAATGATAATAAACTACACATCAAAAAATCTAAATTCCAGTTTGGTAAATTCTTAATTCTGGTAACAAGTGAAGTGATATCTAGAGCAATGAAACTCACAATTGGATTAACAGTGCAATTTTAAAAACTGACTGATTTAAAAGTTTCAAGCACTGTTCTTTTCCCTCTCCCTATGTGAAGACGAGGGCAGATTGTTAATTGAACAGAAGGTAGGCAGTAAGGAGGAAGGCAAAAGAGAAAAGGCATTAAGCATGTAACAATCAGCCCCTGAAGAATATGATTATGGGTATAACAACATAAAACCAATACTTGAAATACTATGACAATAACAATTTGTTTATAAACCTTTTCAACAGTTTATTAAACATAGTCACGTACATTTATGAATTCATCAAACCTGAAAAATTGACCTATTAGGGATGCACAGAAAAATTATCTTATTTTATATTTTTAAAAACTCTGAGGCTTAGGGAGTTGTTATTTTGGGTTTTTTGTTTTGTTCTTTGGGGGTCTGTTTAGGGTAACAGGACCATTCATCAATGCAAGAAGTCAAAGCCAATTTTTGGCTGACCGAGTCAAATAATCTTGCCATATACAAGTTATTTCCCTACCACTACAGTAGGGGAAAAACATTTACTTAGTCAAAATGTCTTTATCGGGGGGTGGGGGGGGTGGAGAGTATCTTTGTTATCCAGTAGTTTTTAAATTTACCAGTTGAAAAACGATAAGGTTTAAGAAAACAGGTTTAAACATTTAAAATTTAATGGCATTTCTGTCTCAAATGTGAAATTTACAAGGTATTTATATATACATCGCCACGACAAAGAAAATACATGTTTGTTCAATTGTGATTATCAACAGTCTAAATGACCAGTATCTGTCTCAAAACTTATTTTATCTACATGTGAAATCTCTAAAGAGAAAAAAAACTGTTTTCTCCTCCCCATCAAATGATTGCAATATTCTGACTCAATTACTCTCAGAATATTATCTTCCCATTAGCAGCTCTCTTCACTGCTATGACTCCCCTTATTGCCGCCTGTCAGCGTCTTCATCTCCTACCATTCTCCCCTTTGTCCACCCCTCTCCAACCAGCGGGGTTCCTCAAAGTTTCTACAACACGCTAGAAACAATCCTGCCTCGGGGCCTGGGCATTTGCTGTTCTCCTGGAATGTTCTTCCAGCTCCCTAATTTTTTGGAAGTCCTCCTTCAAAACTACCATCTCATTCCGCTCTTCTCTGGATGGTTAATATGAAGGTTTACTTCTACCTTCATATTTTGGCTTCATTTTTTTTTCTCCTTAGCACGTACCACTGTCCAACATACAATATGTAATTACTTACTCATCCTGTTTATCGCTGTCTGCCCCCTGTAGACTAGAAGCTCTATGAGCCTCAGGCTCTATGTCTGTCTTGTTCACCACTTTATCCCCAGCACCTAAAATAGTGCCCAGCCTGTAGTTGGCTTTAACTACAATACCTAACAAATATAGACCAAATTTCAGATCTATTTACATTCTATTAGTGAGCAACACTCTTAAGAGTATATGATTTCTTGTTTTCCTAATTTTATTAAGATAAAATTGACATTTAATGTTGTATACGTTTAAGGTGTACAATGTAATGATCTGCTATACGTATATATTGTAAAATAATCTTCACAAAGAGTGTGGTTAACATCTGTCATGTCACAACTACAATTTTTTCCTTGTAATGAGGACTTTTAATACCTAATGTCTTAGCAGCTTTCAAATATACAAATGTACTCTGGTCACCAAGTTGTACGTTATCTCTCAGAATTCATTTATCTTCTAACTGGAAGTTTGTACCTTTTGACCACTTCCACCTATTTCCCCCACTGGCTTCTGGTAACCACTAACCTGTTCTCTATTTCTGAGTTCAGTATTTTTAGATTCCATATATAAGCAAGATCTGTCTTTCTCTGTCTGACTTATTTCACTTAGCATAATGCCCTCATGGTTTTCTATCTAGGTTGCTGGCCTGTGCATAAATGTAGGCATCATTTTTTTTCCCTACCTCTAAAGAAAACTAAATACTATCTAATATAATCATAGTTCAACTACACATTTCCCCACTGAAGATTCTTAGGCTCATAAAAGTTAGGTATATGGGTATACAATTATCTAAAGAAGCGGTGGTAATAAAAGCTAGTTTAAAGGAAAAGAAGATGGTCACTACAAAACAAAATGTCCTCTCTGCTCTATAGACTAGAAAGAACTGCCTTCACTTCCAAAAGCCTAGATTTGTCACCTCTTATCATCCCTTACTGGTGTGTGACCTGTTTGATGAGAAAAACAACTTTTGTGTTTCTGAGCTGCTGCCTAAGCATTTTACAGCCTGATAACCCTGCTCACACCCAGAGTCTGGACATTTAGATAAGAACTTGAGTTCAGGATTCCCACTCTCAGTTCCTGCTTTGGTTTTCCCAGGGCACCTTTTAAAATAACCACTTGGATACAGGAGTGCTGATGCATAGGGGCACTTGTACCCCAATGCTTATAGCAGCACTCCCAACAATAGCCAAATTATGGAAAGAGCCTAAATGTCCATCAACTGATGAATGGATAAAGAAATCGTGGTTTATATACACAATGGAGTACTATGTGGCAATGAGAAAGAATGAAATCTGGCCTTTTGCAGCAACGTGGATGGAACTGGAGGGTGTGATGCTAAGTGAAATAAGCCATACAGAGAAAGACAGATACCATATGTTTTCGCTCTTATGTGGATCCTGAGAAACTTAACAGAAACCCATGGGGGAGGGGAAGGGAAAAAAAAGAAAAAAAAAGAGGTTAGAGTGGGAGAGAGAGCCAAAGCATAAGAGACTCTTAAAAACTGAGAACAAACTGAGGGTTGATAGGGGGTGGGAGGGAGGGGGGGGTGGGTGATGGGTATTGAGGAGGGCACCTTTTGGGATGAGCACTGGGTGTTGTATGGAACCAATTTGACAATAAATTTCAAAAAAAATAAAAAATAAAAAAATAAAATAACCACTTGGAATTAATCCTGCTAAAAGTTAGTGACCTCTACTCCAACCACCTTGTAAGTAATAGGCGCTTGCTATCCTGCTCTCTATCCCTGGCCCACTCGTGGCCTGGGATGGAAGACTGCCCTGCCTCTGGCTTACTGCCCCACCACCCCAGATTCCAGGATCTGTATGTAATAAATCCCATGACTGTACTTCCCCTGTGTGAGTGTACTGAACAGCATCGTCAATCCAAACAACCATGGATTTCACTTTCCTGAAGTGGGAGCTAATGCTAAGGGAGCCACCTGCTGAGCCTAAGAAGGTGGCTTGTGTTCCCCCTTTCAGCAGGTCATAATCTGCATATTCTAAATTCAACACACCAGCACCAGCTTCTCAAAAGACCTGGGATGTGCAATTTAAACTTCAAAACTCACAGTGTCATTCTACGTTTGAAAAAATGTGTTGCATATAAATGCACACTGACATCTGCTTAATATTCTTTATGGCTCAAAGGCAAAGATGATAAAAGAATAAAACACCATGGGGCGCCTGGGTGGCTCAGTCAGTTAAGCGTCCGACTTCGGCTCAGGTCAAGATCTCGCAGTCCGTGAGTTCGAGCCCCACGTCGGGCTCTGTGCTGACAGCTCAGAGCCTGGAGCCTGTTTCAGATTCCGTGTCTCCCTCTTTCTCTCTCCTCCCCCGCTCATGCTCTGTCTCTCTCTTCTCAAAAATAAATAAATGTTAAAAAAAATTTAAAAAAAGAATAAAACACCATAAGGAAACTAAGGTCACAGACTTACTTCATCATGAATCAGCTCCAGGGGTTCTATCATATATACAAAGGTATTATCTTCAAACATACCACTACAAGACAAGAAACCACACAAGGAGAAAATTAACAAATATAGCAAACAGCAAGAAACAGCAAATGAGCTTCATATTGCATCTTTAAAAATGAAGAGTATATCTGGACAAATGTCTTTATACTGCCCCAAATCTAATTCATGTATCTGTATTGAATCCCACTGTGGTCTCAGCACTATACTAGACAGCAGATAGGCTACAGGAAGTATTAAAGTGTATCCCACAAGCATACATATTATAAATGTTATAATTGATTTTTGAAACAAAATGGACAGATCAGATGATTAATCTGGAACAAGACTATTCATACAGTTCCAGTATGTCAAGTTATATAATTCCAGACAATGTACAACTAGTACAAATTTGTTACACAAATCCAACATCATCTATAAGAAAATAGGTAATTTGTGCATTAGAATAATCTAAAACCATCTGATTCTGGGGTGCCTGGGTGGCTAGATCAGTTGAGCCTCCAACTCTTGATTTCAGCTCAGGTCATGATCTCACAGTTCATGGGATCGGGCCCCGCATGGGGCTCCGTGCTGACAGCGTGGAGCCTGCTTGGAAACCTCTCTCTCCCTCTCTCTTTGCCTCTCTCCCTCTCATTTTAACAAACTTTAAAAAAATAAAAAATAAAACCATCTGATTCTGAAGACGAAAACAGAAGTATACTTATGGCTGCAAATCGTGAATTTCCATTAAGCAGTATGACTCTGTTGCATTTAATTTTGAGAGGTATAGCAAGATAAGATTTTCAAGATCCTTTTCCACCCCATGGCCACAACTAGATCCTTACATCAAGTGTTACTATTTGCATGCAAAAGGTGTTTAAAGAGGTTTTTCTAGAGACTGCCTTGAAGTCGATGTACGAACTTCTCTCTTTGGCCCCCCATCCTCACCTGACCAATACCACCTGACTGCTTGTCCTCTGTCACACACTTCTGGGAAACCTTCCTGGACCTTCCTGGTCACCCCGTAAGTCCCTGATGCTCCCCTTCACAGTTCCAATTACCAGAATGGCAATTAAATATTAATCTGTGTAATCACTTGTTTAATCTCTGAATCTCCTGCAAACTTTAAATGTTAACAGAACATGGGACCAGCCCAGAAGATTGCCTACAACAAACATCTGTGAAAGAAAAGATGGAAACGGTGAATGGATGAAAGCAAATTCACTCTCCCATTGAGAATCCCACATACTGAAGTCCGTTGCAGGTTGAGAGAGCTGCTCTGGAGTCCTTGACACCTCGGATGCTTCCGTGATAGTAACAGTGCTCCCCACCCTACAAAGCAGAAGGGTTAATTGATTAACAAAGCTTTCTTTGTCATCATTCACTCTTATAGAAGCTTCTGTGAACCAAAAGAATAGCAAAGATGGTCCTAGAAACTGCTCTTGGTTGATATGAAATCTGAAAAGGCACTAAGCAATTTTTCAGCTTTTCTATAATGATGTTGTGTTATTAAATTTAATGAAGGAGAAAAAAAAACCATAACAGGAATAAAAAAACCAAAGCAACTGGTACAACTTATGCACTTTTTGTAAACATGTAAGGGAGTAGATACGTACCTGATGTTGTTATGGAATAAGGTCTTCTACCTACCTGAGGAGAGACCCCAAAGGTGTTGCTAATAATTGTGTTTGATGGAAAGCTACGTAAAACCTTATTATTTGCCTTCCTACCTTTTAAATTAGTTTAAAATTTTTTCGGAAGTATTATATGAACTTAACTTTCAAATTCAAGTAGTAACTACAAGGCCTATTTAAAAAAATAGAGCAGTTACTTTCTCCCTCTCTCCCCACCTCCATGGCAACCATCTTTAACTCTTATCGATTTCTCCTACTGTTTACCTATGTATTTCTCAATGGAATATTTATACTGCTACATCCTGGTTTATTTCACTTTAGAAATTATCTTCCTAATGTAGAATCTCGGAAACCTCTCTTGCTCCCAATACATGCCAATCCACATCACCAGTTTTTGGTTAAATTGGTATTTAGTGTTTTCATTATGACTCTGCAAATACTGTTCACAGTTGTGTCACTATGATTACATTTTCATTCTTGCTCCACTTTTAATTTTTTGAGATGTTTTGATTCGTTTATTTGCTGGCTTATTTTCCCATGTATTGAGCACTTACATCTTTCTCATTGTCTGAAATATTATCTACAACTCCTCTCCTATGGTCAGACATATCGGGTAATTTATCACATGCATTTTACTCCTACAGACAGCCCTCTTGTCTCCCCTCAACCTCCAGCCAGGCCTGATGCAGAGCTACCAACCAGGAGTTCTGTGTAGGGTCATCCTGGGAAGTCTTCTGCCTCCCTTCTATATAGAATCCTAGACCCCATGTCTTCTCCATCCATGGTTTCACCTTCCCTTTTTTTTGAAGGTACACATCTTCTGGTACTTTCTTGAAAAAGTGATCATGGAAGATAGATTTGGTGAGAACTTGCACATATAAAATTTTCTTTTTCTATCTTCACCCTAGATCAATCATTTGGATGGGTAGAGAATCCTAGATTGGAAATTACTTTCTCTTGGCATTTCAACAGCATTGTGCACAACTTCTAATGTTGCTGCTGAGAAATGGATGTTATTCTCATGTTAGATATTTTTTTATAAAATAGAATTTCTCCTTTCAAGAGAAATTGAGGGAATTTTACTTATCCCCATTTTTATGAAATCTCATGACATGCTTTGGAGCAGGTCTTTGCTTTTTCACTATGCTGAGCACTCTGTCAAACCTTTTAATCAAGAAAATGCAGAGGCGCCTGAGTGGGCTTGGTCAGTTAAGCACCTGACTCTTCGTTTCTGCTCAGGTAATGATCTCGAGCCCCATGTCAGGCTCTGTACTAGCAGTGGGAACCGTGGTTGGGGTATTCTCTCTCTCTCTCTCTCTCTCTCTCTCTCTCTCTCTCTCTCCCCCCCCCTCAAAATAAATAATGAACATTTAAAATTGTTTTAAAAAAGAAAATGCATGAACTTCAGTTCTAGGAAACTTTATTATTTCTCTGACAATTCCCTCCTTTCCATTTTCCTCTATAAATGGAGCTCTTCTATTAGAGTAAAGAAGTGATGTCTGCCTGGCTATATGGCTGTAAGTGCCCTCCACACACACTTTCAATCAACCCTTCTGTTTATGTGTCTTCAATTCCTGGCTCTTTAATTGGCTTGCTTCTTCTTGGTTTTCCCCTAATGGAAATTAGCAGAACAGACGAAGCGCAAACCCCACAGTTACCCCTCATCCACCTGCTTTCTATCTCCCAAAATTTTATGGATACCTCTTGTCTGCAGTATTTTCTTCTCCTGTCTTTGTCCTTGTGGGTTTATATCCTTTTTTATTCTTTAACTATTATTTGAGTAGGTTAATGGGATGGAATAGAGATAAATATAAGCATTGAATCCACTGTTTAACCAGAAGCTTCTTATTGGTTTTCTTAAATAGAATGTACTGGACACACTTTGACTTTTCTCGATGATTTACAGTTATTTTGATCACTGCTCATTATACCATAGTCTCAGAGGCTCGTCGGTACTACCATAGTCTCAGAGGCTCGTCGGTGACTAAGGGTGTCTACCCATACATCAAATGACCACTCCCCAACCAACTCAGTTTCTTTCCTCCTCGACACTATAATACACATTTCCAATGCTGGTTGTCTAAATTTTGTATTACAACCTTGTTAATATCTTGTAAAAGGTTGCATTTGTATAGGGTTTGGTTCTCAAAAAACAACCTTTTATATAAATATTGACGTGTATGTAATATGACAAGTTTTATTTGCATAGTCAACACTGGGACTTATAAGGACAAATGGTATCACACATCTCAGCAATTTGGGAATCCGGGTCAATATTCTGCAATTAAATTCCAAACTCTTCACATGATTCTAAAAACAACCACAGGGACCTGTAAATTCCATCAAACTGGTTATTTAGCACTTTGTATCACACCAAAAGGCTATCTTAAGTCAGGTGATTATTAGAAAAGCATAGCAAACCCTGTCATAGTTACCTGACCTTTCTAAGAAAAGCTTTATTTCCCAGATTTTCCTAAAAATAATCTTTTTTCTCCCAGAAAATATTTCCAAGTCTTTTCTTAGACTTAAGCTTCATTCACATTGGAAACTGAAGGTTGATGCTCTCTCAGTACAAAGGTCATTGCTAGTTGTTTTAATTAAGATAGGATATTATCTGAAGGAATTGTTTTGGTTCTCCATGTATATGAAGGTGAATCACCATATTTTCTGAACCTTAAATAAGACTTGAGGTAACATGAAATACCTGATGGTTGTTATCATTAGAAAGCTTGAACATCTAAATTCTATAGTTATATTAAGCACTGTGAGCAATTTGGCAGACTCTAAGTTAGTATTAGTATTTGGTAGTATTCGAGGACTTTCTGAGTTTCTTATTACTAAATTTATAAGTTTTTAAGAAGGCATTACCATACAAATACTACTTGGCAACTCTCCAGATATATGTAGCCTTTTATAAATACCAGTGCAAAGGAACCTATTGAAGTATTTCATATGCAGTAAATCCTAACCGAGAAGAGGCATTTCCTCTTTGGTAACAGGGATAATAGTGCAGAGAGGCCACTCCCAGAGGCTTTGTGAGCAGTGACATTGGATAGTCAGCTCTGGGGGTGCCTTCCACCCAAGGATCGAACCATCTTGAACACTCATTGTCTCACAGTAACTACTATCTCCATGTACAGATAGGGAGACAGAGACAAAGTGCTAAAAGACTGGTAAAGACAGCAAGAAACCAAACTGAATGCCACGTTTTCAGGCTCTTGAGTTAGTGTTTCTTTCCCCAGTTGGGAAGTACTCAGACAGTTCTATAGCACTGCCCAGCCACTTCCAGATCAGCACTTGTGAGCGCATCACAGATCTGTGACTAGGCCAACAGCAGGCAGGACAACCCAAATGGGCTCATTCAGCACATGACATAAGTCTATATGAGTCCCCACAGGCATCAGCATATTCGAATTCAAAACTGTCCGTCGGTTATTTAAATTCAACAAATACAGAGCATCTGATACATGGAAATTATTGGCCACTCGAAGGAATTTAAAAATCCTAGTACATATGCTCCCCAACCTACCACTGCCACACAGGTGAACACTCTGCAAGTCAGATAACACTTAAATAATAGCAACTTTGCTCCAGGAGGTTTCCAAGCTCAGAACCGCATTGGAAACCACCAGGCCATTCCTGCAAGTAATGGAACACTGAGTGTGTATCCTTTAAAACACTTCCTGGGGCGCCTGGGTGGCGCAGTCGGTTAAGCGTCCGACTTCAGCCAGGTCACGATCTCGCGGTCTGTGAGTTCGAGCCCCGCGTCGGGCTCTGTGCTGCCTGCTCAGAGCCTGGAGCCTGTTTCCGATTCTGTGTCTCCCTCTCTCTCTGACCCTCCCCCGTTCATGCTCTGTCTCTCTCTTCTCAAAAATAAATAAACATTAAAAAAAAAAAAATTTTAAACACTTCCTAATCAGAGGTGGCTTGGGATAACAGCTCTGTGAGTCCAATGCTAACAACATGTAGGGGGACACAAAGATTTGGTTCCCTGGTATTATCGATCAAATGACAGAAACAGTTTGATTCTACTCACTTTAAATACAACCTATTGGAAAATAGAACCTATTGTTTCAATTTGATTTATTCTAAAATTGCTCTACCTTTGTGTCTGTTTAACTAGCTCACCTGCACATCAGTAAAGGTCTGCCAACCGGTTATTATTATCTTCATTACTTAAAAAGCTCAAATAAACTTCTGCCCTTCCGGGTAAACATTTGAGAAAAAACTACACGGGTCTTAACTCACGAATGTGTATATTTTGATATTCCAGGTGCTGAATATAATAATGAAATATGACACTCTGTTCAAATGATTATTCTACATGCATATCTTTACATTCAAACTTATCAATCATCAGGGTCTATCAATCTATTTAACTCGTCAGATGGCTGATAGCAAAAGAAAAAAAGATATCTTTCCCTGGACACATATACCTGAATTTGAATACCGCAGCATAAGGAAACGAAAAAATTTTTTCAGATAATCAGGGAACTTGCGACCCCAATACCAATTTAGTTTACCTTCATTAAACTCAATAGGAGAAAAATATTCAAGTATTAAAACAGTTTAGCTGTACCAATGCTATGTAAATTTTTAACAGTTCATACAAAATTATCCTATTCAAACTTAAAATAGCTTTGTGAGGACCCACTGTTGTCTGCTCTCTTGAATTTTTTAAATTTCCCGGCCAGGAGCCATGCCCACAGAGGCTCATTTTCCTCCAATAGGAATCCCTGCCAAGAACGCTTCATGAAGAAGTGAGCTTGAACTGAGCCGTGGTGATGATTTGATTTTTAAAAAAGCACAAAAACTTCTAGGAGGGTGATGTGATTATAGTGATAAAGAAAAGAACAAAGACAGGGATTTTTATCTGCGTGGTTCACTGATGTACATCCAGTACCTAGAACAGGGACTAGATCACAGTAAGCTAAATCGGTGTGTGTTTAATGAATACGGATGACTTATTTATGAGCCTGAATGACAAGACCAATCTTAAAGGAGCAAAGGATTCATGTTTGTTGAGAAGGTGGGTACGTAAGTCCCCATTCCCCACCCGAGGGGTTATGTTTTCTTTAAGATATAACTGACAAGCCAGAAAATTCACCCTTTTGAAGAGTATAATTCAGTGGCCTTTAGTATACTCACAGAGTTATGCTACCATCACCCCTAATTCCAGGATATTTTCAGCACCTCAAAAGGAAATCTCATACCCATTAGCGGTCACTTCCCATCCCTCCTTACCCCAGCCCTCGCAGCCATATCCTACCTTTGGTCTTCATGGATTCGCCTATTCTACACATTTTAAATAAATGGAATCATATAGCATATGGTCCTTCATGGCTGGCTTCTCTGACTTAGCATAATGTTTACAAGATTCATCCGTGCCGTACCTTGTATTCGTACTTCATCACTTGTGGCTGAATAGTATTCCCTTGTGTGGCTATATCACATCTTATTTATTCATCAGTTGATGGCCATTTGGGTTGTTTCCACTTTTTTGAATAATTACGAATAAGGCTGCTGTTAACATCCACATCCAAGTTTTTGCTTAACCCTATGTTTTCGGTTCACTTGGATATCTACTCGGGAGTTGAACAGCTGGGTCATAGGTAATTCTCTGCTTCACTTTTTGAGGAACTGTCAGGATGTTTTCCAAAGCAGCTCCAACATTGTACATTCCTACCGGAAGTAGATGAGGGTCCTAGCTCTTCATGTCCTCACCAACACTTAACTGTTGCCAGCACCTTGGTAACAGGTATCCTAGAGTGTGTGAAGCAGTACCCACACAAGTTTAAAAATCAAATGAGAGAGTGACCCAGGGCTGAAACAGGACTGAAACAGATCAAAGTGCCACCTTAATTTTTGATATACCAGAGGAGAGGATTAGCTGAGAATCCAGTAGGTCTGCTAATGCTTCACCCGTGAGGTGGCTACACTTACCAACCCAGGGGTAGACAACATGGAACAACAAACCCCCACCACCAACACACACACACACACACACACACACACACACACACACGCACACACACCCTGGGCTGCCACTATGCAACTTAGAGTGTGGAAAAGTACAGAAATTGTGCTCTTACTATAAGGAAATGGACACCATGAAAGACAGGAATAAGAACTACACAGACATACCCAACTCCTTCCCATCAGTTGAACTGCTCCTCCTTCTAGGGTGGGAGTGAGCAAGGGGACAGGAAGAAGCCAGAGTGAGTAAACAGAGCCAGGAAAGGGCCTTTTCCCCACCCAGTAATGATAAAGAGTAATAACATAGAGGGAAGCGGGGATAGGAGTCCAGCATCAATCTGTTGAGGCTCACATTGCTGGCCAGCTGATAGTTCTTCTCATCAGCAGAATTGAAACCAAAGTATTAGTAAGCGCTCAAAGTTATTGGTTCACGTAACAGGGACTTAATAGAAATACGTTAAAGTTGAAAAGTACTTTTACACTCTCATACTGATACCTAATTCTTTTACAAGAACTAAAACGGTAAAAATTAACTCGTTTTTAGTAGGTTCATCAACAAAGTTGATCAACAAATCAACGAAGTTATTTTGCCATATAGTGTGTGTAAAGCACCGTGTAGGAACTCTAACAAAAGCTCTTGCTCTGTGGAAGGCAGAACCAAAGTTCTTCCATATTCATACTGATGCCTGGCATCTATTCTATCCTGACTACTTAATTTGTTTACCTCTCCAGTTCCTATCTTTGCTTCACAAGGAAAGAAGTCCTTATACCCCACTTTTGTCCAATAAAAATAAAAGCCTAAGACATTGGTCTTTCTTAGCAAAAAGTGGGAACTAGGTAGAGGCTTGGTAGTGGTGAAGCAGGAACTAGACAAGCTTCTCCAAGGGGGGATTCATCATTCTATCTGAAACTAATTTCCAGAATATTTTAAATGTCCACATTTATATTGAAGGTCAAGGCCAAATAAGCTTTGTATTCTTTCCATTTCTTTCCAAGTAATTCTTTCCAATGTGTGTGTGTGTGTGTGTGTGTGTGTGTACATATACTTTTGTCTAAATAGTTTGAAGCCTTTGGAAGAAAAGTTGCACACTGGGTTGAAACAGGTTTAATGAACCTAATCATCTTTACATGTTAATTTCCTTCACTGGTACTCTGTGAAACAAAGAAAACAAAGATTTTCTTAACATGTAAGGCAATGTGAAGTTTAAAAAGAAAGTTTTAAAAACCATGTGTAATTGTAGTGGGAGTGTGGTGGATCTAAATAAACTTTCAAAAAGAAAAACTATCAGTATGTACCAAAAGCCTTTAAAGAAAAGTACCAATTCTTTGACACAGAAAATCCCATTCTCAGAATTAATTCTTAAGCAATTATTAAAGACGTGCTCAACATGTATCAGGAGGGCCTTTCCTTATAATTATTTGTATAGTGAAAGTTTGGGAACAATCTAAATGTCTATTACTATGGGATTTCAAAATAAATTATGGCAAATTAATAGGAAAGAATATTATGTATTTTTAGAAATAAAAGTCTAGAGGATTATTTAATATGCTGAAATGTTTATAATGTTATTAGCTTTCTTAAAAATTCTGCTTCAAGGGGGCACCTGGGTGGCTCAGTTGGCTAAGCGTCGGACTTCAGTTCAGGTCATGATCTCACAGTTCGCAAGTTTGAGCCCTGCATTGGGCTCTGTGCTGACAGCTTAAAGCCTGGAGCCTGCAGATTCTGTGTGTGTGTGTGTGTGTGTGTGTGTGTGTGTGTGTGTGTGTCTGCCCTTTCCCTGTTTGCGCTCCCTCTCTCTCTCTCTCTCTTGCTCTCTCTCTCCCAAAAAGAAATAAAAACTTAAAAAATTTTTTTATTTAATTCTGCTTCAAGACAGTGCACCATGTCAACTCAGTTTCTGGGGTATATATGTAAATATAGACACATAAAAAACAGACTGTTATGCTTAATTCATTATATCGGGAGAAAATAAGTTTGGAAATGTGATCTGTTTGGAGAAAATGAGGCATAAATAAGAGAAAAGCAATGAAAACGAAAACAAACTGCAGTAAACACTTCCTTTGCCAGAGTTTAAATGCCCTTTCTTTTAAATTCTAGTTATAACTGATATGAGATTCGATGTGTCTTGTTGATGACAAGGCTTCCTTTTGGGACCTCTAATAACCTCTGGAGGCCAATTAGCTACTCCGATTCTAAAAAAAAAAACTGACTGAACTTGTTAGTGAGAAGTTTGACTCAGGTTACTGTGGCCTGGAAAGGTGGCTCCTTTGCTGAGTTCATAAAGTTCTCATGCAATCTTCTCTACTCCAGACTCATGATTCAGCATCCGCAGTGCTCGGGGCCCTGGCACAGCTGACGGAAGCTTCGGTTTGTACAAATGCCAGAAAGCACCGTTCCCGTGCTTGATTTAGCATTTCTGCTTGCTTTCCACAGCATTAACTTTTAGGGAGATTCAACAACCCCCAAGATGAAGCCTCAGGCAAGAACTGACAGAATAGTAAGAATAATAACTGAAGTCCTTAATCTGCGACATAAAATTCAGAGGTTTAAAACACACATCAAATTACAAATGTGCCCACTTAATCGCACAGTTGTAAATCCTGAGAAATTCCATAACCCCCTGGGCAGTGTTTACAATTAAGGTCACCCACAAATATTTGCTGAGAGGCTGTCACACTGGAAAAACCCAGTTCTTGCTGTACAACCCAGCAAGCCCACACATAAAAGGCCCACTTCTGCGCCAATACTCACTAGCAATATGGCGGGGGGGGGGGAGGAATCCAGTGTTTCCCACTATATTTTCTTTCCCTATTTCCTCTCCTGTACCTGTGGTACCACCCTGCAGACACTGCTTAGGCTCAGTGGCACTCCGTAGACTTCCTACAAATCAGAGTCTCTGAATGTAGCCATTCCAGGGATATTCATCCTGAGTGGTGGAGATGACTGTCTTCCTTACATACAAATAACCTCATTTTAATCTAAACCTGCTTGCTCCTTATTGACATTCTGTTAAGAGAACGGTTAAACTCCAACTAAGGAAATCAAGTACCCAATTACCTTTGTATTACAATGCATGGGGGCCTTGAGTAGGTTGATTTGTCTTCTTTCGGCCTCAATTTCTTGCTTTGCACAACAGAAACAATAATATCCATCTCCCAAAACTGTTGTGAAGGTTAAGAGGGAGAGTGTTCCCTGAATCTTCCTTCCCCAACCTGACCTCTAACCTTCTTGGGCACCAAAGTCACTTGGACTGAAGAGCCATTCTAGTAGTCCATCCAGTCTTATGATTCAGATTCTGTGACCATGAGTTGGTTGTCTACTCCTTGAAGGTATTGATATGGAACTGTATAGCTCTCCATACCATCCACTGACAGAAGTTAACAGTATGTATAACCAAAACAATAATTATATCTTTATGGGCCTGAATCCGCAGAATCTCCAATGTTATCTCAAACATTTGTAAGTCTTAAAAAATTTATCCTAAACTTATTTGAAATTTAAAAATAGTACCCTTGTACAAGAGAACAGATAATTTTATTGAGATAGACATCAAAACGATGCAGTGTGCAATGAACAATCCTATGATTGAGTATATTTATGTTACAGGATTCCCATGTTATTAACCATACCTTAGAGTACTGTGGTTTCCCATTTTCATAGTGGATCTCCACATAATCAGAAGACAGCAAACCACTACAAAAGAAAGAAAATAGAGTGATTTCTGCATCTAAGACACTTGGAGGTTTAAAAATAATCAGCTCAATAGACGTCTGCAAGTAGCCTATAAACCACAAAGAGCTGCAGTCCACAATAAGAACAGGTTCTCATCAAAAGCCTCGATTGTTATCCAGGAACAAATCATTCTTCAATCTGTTTACAAAGACAAAATATAGATAACATAAGAATGAATTCTTTTTATTCACATGATGCATCATTTGACTGATAGGTTCATTGATATGGAACAAACAGAAAAAGCCAGTAACAGGAGGAGACAGACCCTATAAAAATCCCACAATTATGCTCTAAATAACTGGAATCTCAAAACATAATCACTGAGGAAAAGTATAGAGTAAAAATATTTTAGGCTTTTCAGGCCACATAGTCTCCGTCACAACTACTCAACTCCTCTGAGTTAGCACAAAACCAGACACAGGCAATGTAAACAAATGAGCATAGCTGTATTCCAACAAGACTCCATTTATGCACACTGAAATATGAATTTCACACAATTTTCATGTGTCATGAAATTGTTTCTTCTTTAACTTTTTTTAACCATTTAAAAATGCAAAAAAAAAAAAAACATTCTTAGCTTGAGGACTGTACAAAAACAGGTATGCTAGATGTGGCCTACGGGCCATAGTTTGCCAACCCCTAGAATAAAATGACAGTTAACAACATAGACTTTGAATCGGGCAAAGCAGGATTTAAAGCCTAGCTCGGCCCCATATTGGTGGTGTGACCACGGGCAAGTTACCCACCTCAGCCTTTCCATGAGTCAAATGGAGGCGACAGAGAGTACGAACCTCATGGGATGTTGGAGAGTTAATGAAAGCACATGCATGGCTTAGCCCAGAGCTCAGCACCAAGTATGTGCCCAGCGATGAGCTCTGAGGCCATCACTGCTTTTATTTCAATTCAGCTTCTTCAAACACATTTCTCCCTACACATGTGGGGAATGCAAAATACGAGCCTCGCAAAGAGCACGGCACCATTAGGGCATCCGGGTTCCTCTCTGGGCTCTGCGACTACAAATGCTGATGACAAATGATGACTCACATGTGCTGACCACTCACTATGTTCGGGCACTGCACAAGGGCTATAAAGAGTCCAATTCATTTCATCCGAATGGTAAGTGGAGGACAAAAGTAGGCTCTCCCATGTATGAGCCAGATGTGTGCCCTAATTTGAGGCCTCCACTTGCTTTTCTGCAAAAGGATGGGCTGGAGTAGATGATTCCTCAGGTCCCTTCCTATGCTGACATTCTATTTTCTATGATTCTGCCTACGTGTAGGTTTTCTTGGTAGGAAGTCTTGACACTACCTCTTTAACAGAAGTATGGAAGAACTCAGTGGTTTTGCATCATTTTGAGAACTGTGCCTGATGCAGTTCTAACATGCCCCAGTGAGGAAGGCTGGAGGCAGCCTGGAGCCAGTCAACAGAGGGGGAGGCCCACATGCACATCCAGGATAGTCCCCACATAAGCCGAAGGCCAACCTTTACAACACAGAAATAAGGCAGATGCTGGTACGCTTTTCTACTGAAATTACTAATCAAATGTATATCTACTGATGTTTCTACATTTGAAACTAAATTATGGGTACATCTACTCATTCCCTTTTAAAAATCTTGGGGCACCTGGGTGATTCAGTTGGTTGAGCATCTGACTTTGGCTCAGGTCACCATCTCACAGTTCGTGAGTTCAAGCCCCACGTCGGGCTCTCTGCTGTCAGTGCAGAGCTGTCTTTGGAGCCTCTGCCTCCCTCTCTCTCCCCCTCTCCCACTCGAGCTCATTCTCTCTCTCAAAAATAAACTTTTTTTTTTTATTAAATCTAAGTAGGAGTCAATGTAAGGACATCTTAACTCTATGTACTTAAAAATACCTGGCAGGGTGTAGAAACTTCTTTCATATCTAGTTAATTAAGTCAGCTACCAGCACTGTGAATATACATAAACAAGGCTATTGATGGTAACATTTCTCTGAGGAGGCAGAGGGGCTTCACTAACTACCCTCTAATTATCTCTCTCTACAGGTAATGCATTATTTTCAAGATTCTCAACCACACAATCACTGAAGCATGTCTAAGAGTTGAAAACAAAGTTATTTGCTTGTGATGACAAAGGTATTCTAACCATTGATTGCCAAATCTGATAAAGGTCACTTTTTTTTTTAATCCTTACTTTTGAAAGAGACAGAAAGACAAAGCATGAGCAGGGGAGGGGTAGAGAGAGAGGAAGACACAGAATCTGAAGCAGGTTCCAGGCTCTGAGCTGTCAGCACAGAGCCCGACATGGGGTTCGAACTCACGAACCATGAGATCATGCCCTGAGCCGAAGTCGGTTGCTTAACCGACTTAGCCTCTCAGGTGCCCCTGATAAAGATCACTTTAATTATCCTATTTACCCCTTTTGAAGGGCTTTTCCCTCACTGTGGACATCTAACATCTCCTGCATTTGAGAGTCTCAAAAAAGAAAAAAAGAGACTTCTAGAGGGGCCTGTGACAGACACTGAGCTGAACGTAACACCATACGCTCCTGTCACCGCACCATTTTACTCTCCACCTCCTATAAAAAGCACCACCTTCCCATCTGCTCCATCCTTTCTTCCTGTCTGATCACGGCACTCTCCCTTAACACTGTTTCTGTCACTCAACGAGTCATCTCTAGCACGTGGCATAATCCCTAGCACATGGTAGGCCCTTAACCGACACCTGCTGAGTAATCAAACATCTGCCAACGTCTACTATGTGCCAGGCCCACACTACGGGCTGGGAGGCTGAGATGAAGAATGCAACTCTCTGAAATTGCCACTAAACAAAATCAGCACAAATGTATGAGATTAGTCGTCTCACCCTAAATATTATCTGTAATCTCCCTAAAAGTGAATTAACAACCAAATGTAATCTGATCATAAGCCTTTTTTAAAATTATTATTTTTTTTTCAACGTTTATTTATTTTTGGGACAGAGAGAGACAGAGCATGAACGGGGGAGGGGCAGAGAGAGAGGGAGACACAGAATCGGAAACAGGCTCCAGGCTCTGAGCCATCAGCCCAGAGCCCGACGCGGGGCTCGAACTCACGGACCGCGAGATCGTGACCTGGCTGAAGTCAGACGCTTAACCGACTGCGCCACCCAGGCGCCCCTCAAAATTATTTTTAATGTTTATTTATTTATTTGAGAGAGAGAGACAGAGAGCACGAGCAAGCAGGGGAGGGGTAGAGAAAGAGGGAGACAGAATCCCAAGCAGGGTCCATGCTATCAGCACAGAGCCTGATGTGGGGCTCGAACCTACGAATCACAAGATCGTCAGCTGAGCCGACACCAAGAGCCGGACGCTTAACCAAATGAGCCACCCAGACGTCCCTGATTGTAACAGTTTTAAAGTAATTTTGAAGTAAGATCTTTCAGCTGGACAAGTAACACTGGAAAGAAGAAATGAATAATTAAGCATGCAGCAGTGTGTCCCCAGCCCCACCCAGCGGAGAAAGAGCAGGTAATCTCAAGCTCTGGACGCCTAAGGATGAGTTGTCCTGCAGTCCCTGCTTGCAGATGCCCTTCAAGGCATTTCCCCCACCTCTGCTTCTCCTGGTTGCCCCAGTAGAATGTCCTGTGGAATCAGAATGTTCTCACCTGCCAATGCTAATCTACATGGCAATTGTGGTCCCAAGCATAAATGGTCATTTTGCTTTGTCAGTCAGCCAGTGGGGTGCTTAATTACTTGCAGAAACCGATAAAAGGGAGTTTTGGAACACCCTAAATTCTGAAATAAACATCCTTTTCTAATCATTTAAGTTACAGAAAAACTATATACGATGGCTACTACAATGCTTTTCATGACAGTTATCTGGTGAAAGACGGATGATCCTTGGAAGTAAAGGGATAAATGCAGGACGAAGTTCAAAGCAAGGTGGAAAAGAGCAGAACTGGAATACGGAAATTCTCTTTAACCCCCTCACTCTGCACCTTTGTGGTCAATCTGTATGACAGAGGTAGCAAAAACAACATGAACTCTAGAGACAGACGGAATGTGATTTTACTCAAATACGAAGGACAAGGGTGAGCACCTTGAAGATCCTGAACTCTAAGAGCAGGAGAATGGTAAGACTATTAAAACAGGGCACGCGAGCTAAGAATCAGACTAGTGAAGGGAGCTGTGGTAGAAATAATGCCATGTAGCCACCATATCCCATTTCATTTTCCCCTTCCTGGCACAGTGAGACTATATTTCAAAGTTTCTCCAGCAGTGAGGCTGAGGCCAAGAGACTGAATTATGGCTCATAAGAGAGAACAGGAAGTGAGGTCTACGCCTCTGGTGTGGCCATTACATTCCATACAGGATTATCCAAAGTCTCTCTTCCATGGCGGCTCTGGAAGCCACATGCCCCAGATGGCCTAGCTGTGAGATGGGTGCAGCCTAGGTTCCTACATCCTGACCTGGAGAAACGCTTCCTAGGAAAGCCACTAAACTTGTATTAGACCATAACGTGTGGGTAAGAGACAACATTTTACAGTGTTAAATCCCAGATTTCATCTTTATTACAGAAACATGGCCTCAACTATCCTAATTCCAAAATTTGTCACAAAGAAATATTTAGAAATTTAACGTGTAAAGAATTTCAGAATCATCAGCAAATCGACAAAGAAGGCTTCTGTAAGATCTAAGCATTGGAAATTCAAACCAAGAGAGAACTATGCCTTGGGGAGAGTCCTCAGGTTTGAGATTTACATGTCTAATGAAAGTAGGCACACGAATAATCAAGTGATCAAAACTCCCAAAGGTTTATATCTTCCAGTACAGGGAGGCTCATTATGGAGAAGCCAAGGATCCAGTAACTGGAAAAGTTAGCTACCAGGCATCCCTAGAGCCTAAAAATCTTACTAACCAAGACTGGTAGATAACTCCTAGGTTGTTTTTGGAAAATAACTTGAATCCCTTACTTTAAAGAAAGAATCCTATGCTTTCTTTTGGGTGACTCTGTCAGGAAAGGCTAAGTAGGCTAATCAAGCAAATTGCATTGTTCAGAGTGAGATAATGTAAAGGTCAGTGCCTTGGGCTATAAGGAAAAATGCCAGGAAAGACCAACACTGGACCACAAGGAAACCATCTGGTCAACATGAATAAGAATAATTTACTTCCTTATTAAAAAAAAAAAAAGTCAAGCTATCAGTCTCTAGAAGCCCAGTTCTGAAGTCTACATTCACTGAAATTACTGTGTTGAGCCCTCAGAGTGTATACATCTGATTAAAATATTGTGTGGGTTGCTAGGAGCAGAATACATTCTTCTGAAGGGACCTAGAGGCCAATAGGGCATTCCTTCACCATCAGAGCTAGGGAAAAGTCAGGAAGAAAAGAGCAAGCACCAAAGCTTAACAACTGGATGGTCATATAATTTATCATCCAAAACAGGCCATCTTGGAAGGTCAGGCTAGTCTAGGAAATGAAAAATACCTTAAAGCTGAGATGCTATTTAAGCAAGAAGTCTGTGAGTATGTCTCTTTCCCAGTTGCTTTTGACCTCTGTGACTATGTTTCATATGGCCACTGTTTGAGGACAACCTTGGGCAGTCCCCTTAGACTCTCTCTCTGAGTGTATAACATCAGGAGGTAGGTACTTGGAGAGGAGTCAGCAGTCCAAGATGCAGAAGCCAGAGAACTATGAATCCAGATTCACTGCAGTAGCAGACACGTCAGGCCTTGACTAGCCACGCTCCTTGTCACACGATGTCTTTGTTCTTAAGTGAACGGTAGCATAAATATTTTAATTTAGTTCTTAGTGGTGAAACTACTTGCATAGGGATTCAAAACTGAGACTGGAACAGAAGTCAACGTTTATGTGAGCAAAAGAATAAAAAATTAAATTGTGTCTAGGAAAAAAGACTGCCACTAATGTCCACTTTCATAATGTGGACATAATTCACTCGCCTGATGACCTTCTGTTTGACAGTGCTTAGCTTCTCAATACTGGAAGCCCTGATCATCTCAAATGGCCCTTGACAGAGTCACTGGCAAAGTCTCCTGCCACCCTCTCCACCAGGCCCCACATTCATTCATTCAATAACAAACGCTGGTCACTATGGAGATTCGCAACCTCATGGGGCTTCAAGCATATAACAGCAATGTACAATCGAGCACCATGCCTGTCCCCTGTTTACACTAGAAGCTTCTCTTTTTTCCTTTTATACACGTACATATTTTTAATTCATCAAATAATTACTATTTGTATAGTAATTTGTACCTTGTATAAGGTACTATAACTTGTGATGAAGAGAGACATAGAATTTAACCTCAGTACATTCATACAGGCATAAGCCTATGACCTTAGAATTATCTTTCTGTCCTTCTATTGCTTTCCTTTTTTGAAAATAATAGGCTTAAAAGTCAAATGATCTTTCAGTCACCACTTTTCTCAGGTTTTAGGAAAAAGTTACTCATCCCACCTACAATAATTTTTATACCAAAAGTGTTTCAGCTAGAAAATATATAATCCCTTGAGTGTAAACAATACAATAAGACTTTGAAGCTGTGCTGAAGGATTGTAGGCATGAAGAGGTTGGAATTTAAGAGTGTAGAAATGCTATGTTAAGTGGGGAAAAGTAATTACAGATTGAATAGAAGCTTTGTGTTAAGTCAAACAAAGACGGCCTGCTAGGCGAGGGCTGGGAATGTGGGCATATTTCATAGGAACAGAGCTGCAGGTGGAGAAAACTCAGCATAAGCAGGATGGAGGGAGTGTAAACCTCTTTGAGGGTCACAACAGGAATTTAATGAGTTATTAAGTAGCATGAGAGGTTGCAGCTGAAATTTCAATGTGGAGGCACTCTTGCAACTCATAGGTGATGGCCCCATGCACCATAATACAGATAAGAACACCCTAGTCTAATATAACAGGAGACACAAGCAGCGCTGCAAGTTAATAGATAGGGAAGTAGACAAAGAAGGAGCTAGGGGAAAAAGGAGGAAGGAACTCGAGGGGATGTGAAAGCTGGTGACCACCACCCAAGCTGGCTTGATCAGCCAAGGAGAGTAGCCAATTAAGAGTTCCCTTCTGAAAAGGTGGCATCAACAGACATCTTTAATTAAGTAAAAATGAAAGATGTTTAATTTTTCTTCCTCGGCTTTGAAGTCAGACCATATGAAGTGGCTAACACATTCCTAGCTGTGGCTGCCAATACCTCTGCAAGTGCACACCAGTAATTCTGAGATTCCTCTGTAGCAGAACTCTGGGTATTCTCATCTATGTGATTTGACCCCCACATATCATGAAACAAAAAAGATTTTTAAACACGGGGAAAACTGAATCCAAATAAAAATGCCATACCTTTTGAACACAATTACACATAACTGAAATGCTTTGATGCACAAATTTAAAGCTAACAGTGAATATTGTCGTGTGTTGAATATTGCTAACGTGGGTGCTCTTCTGATATGCCCAACATTTCTTTTTACAACCATTAAATTTGGCACAACACACATCATAGAGAATGGATATCGACCTGTCACCCACCCCTTGACCTCCCATAACCTTGTCCAGGACAGACAGCTCTCCACCAAGTCTAATTCTTGCCACGCCCTAAGACAAGAATTCCCTACTTCTATTTTTCATTTTATCAGGAAAACTGCACATTTGTGTACATAGTGTTCCATTCTTTCCAAGTATACATGAAATGGTAAAAAGAATAAAAAAAGAAACCAATGGAAAATCTATCAGAAATAGTAAGAGTTAAACAAGGTAGGTGCTTACAAGATAAATATGCAAAAATAAAATACAGTTTTATGTGCACCAGCAAAAACCACCTAGAAGTAGTCTAGGGAGAAAGTTTCTACCAACAATGACAAAAACAGAAACAAATCTCATAGATGTGTTATATATGTAGATACATAAACATAAATGTACACATGTATAGATGTACATATACCTTATAACTTTAATGTTAATTCTAAACAAAATTCGATAAGTTTTTATAACTTGACAAAATTATTCCCAAGTTCATCTCAAAACACAAATGTTTATGACCACCCAATCATTTTCCTTAAAAGCAGAGTTACAATAGGATATTACTATTATATTACGTACATTAATATTGTAATAAGCAACATACAGAGCACTTACCTGGTAAAACAGATGGCCCAAAGGGCGGGAAAGAAAGTTCAGAAAGAAATTCAAGTTCATACCAAAAACCTCATGTATTAAAATAATGGCATTTTAAATTGGTAAAAGAGAGAATAAAGAATAAATATATATGAGACAAGTGATTTAACACTTTGGGAAAAGTCAGATCCCTAATCATATCTTACACCAAACTAAAAATATATGCATTAAAGATATATATGTTTTAAAATAAAGCCATAAATTTGATATAAAAATACAGCTGAATGTTAGGAAGAGAGACCTTTTGAAGCATTATATTAAACACAGAATTATAAAGAACAATAGATATGACTACAAAAAACTTTTTAACTTACAGGAGTTAAAAAAAATCCATGAACAAAATTTCAAGGAAAACTAAGAAAAAACATTCCCAAAATATATGAAAAACAAAGGATTGCCATAATTAACACAAGAAGCCAAAATGAAAACCAATAAAAACAGAAAAACAATTCAATAGAAAATGGGCAAAGGATGTGGGCAGGCGATTCACAAAATAAAATGTGCAAAATGCAATTCACGAGAAAAAGAAAATGAGAAATACTAATGACCCTCAATTACACACAAATGCACAACTGCACTAGTAATAAAAGACCTGTAAATTAAAATAACCGTAAGAGACCAATTTTTCCCTTCGGTTTACAAAGTAGAAATGAATAGTAGCAGCCAGAGCTGGCAAGAGTGTAGAGGAGCCCTCCACGCATTACTGTTGGGAACCTGGATTAGTATGCCTTGCTGGGACAATTTGGCAACAGTTATCAAAGTCCAAAAAACATATTCTTTTAAATCCATAACTTTTTATAATCTCGTAAGTGCTACTTATAAAGGTTTCCTGAGGAGGGGAGCCTGGGTGGCTCAGTCGGTTGGGCATCTGACTTCAGCTCAGGTCATGATCTCACAGTTCCTGGGTTCGAGCTGCGCGTCCAGCCAGCTCTGTGCTGACAGCTCGGAGCCTGGAGCCTGCTTTGGATTCTGTCTCCCTCTCTCTGTGCTTCCCCTGCTCATACTCTGTCTCTGTCTCTTTCTCTTTCTCAAAAGTAATAAAATAAACATTAAAAAAAATTTTAATATGAAATTTATTGTCAAGTTAGTTTCCATACAACACCCAGTGCTCATCCCAACAGGTGCCCTCCTCAACGCCCACCACCCACCCTCCCTTCCCTCCCACCCCCCATCAACCCTCAGTTTATTCTCAGTGTTTAAGAGTCTCTTATGGTTTGGCTCCCTCCCTCTCTAACTTTTTTTTTTTTCCTTCCCCTCCCCCATGGTCTTCTGTCAAGTTTCTCAGGATCCACATAGGAGTGAAGACATATGGAATCTGTCCTTCTCTGTATGACTTATTTCACTTAGCATAACACTCTCCACTTTCATCCACGTTGCTACAAAAGGCCATATTTCATTCTTTCTCACTGCCACATAGTACTCCATTGTGTATATAAACCACAATTTCTTTATCCATTCATCAGTTGATGGACATTTAGGCTCTTACCATAATTTGGCTATTGTTGAGAGTGCTGCTATAAACATTGGGGTACAAATGCCCCTATGCATCAGTACTCCTGTATCCCTTGGGTCAATTCCTAGCAGTGCTATTGCTGGGTCATAGGGTAGATCTATTTTTAATTTTTCCAGGAACCTCCACACTGTTTTCCAGAGCAGCTGCACCAGTTTGCATTCCCACCAACAGTGCAAGAGGGTTCCCGTTTCTCCACATCCTCGCCAGCATCTATAGTCTCCTGATTTGTTCATTTTAGCCACTCTGACCCGCATGAGGTGGTATCTCAGTGTGGTTTTGATTTGTATTTTCTGGACACTGAATTTTGAATTTCATATTCTTTTCCTTTTTTTTAATTTTTTTTAACATTTATTTGTTATTGAAAGAGAGAGACAGAACGTGAGCAGGGGAGGGGCAGAGAGAGAGGGAGACGCAGAATCCAAAGCAGGCTCCAGGCTCTGAGCTGTCAGCCCAGAGCCCAACACGGGGCTCGAACTCACAACCCGCGAGATCATGACCTGAGCCGAAGTCAGTCGCCTAACCGACTGAGCCACTCAGGCGCCCCAATTTCATATTCTTTTCACATGTCATGAAATATTCTTCTTTAGATTTTTTCAACTATTTAAAAATGTAAAAACTCAGGAGCACCTGGGTGGCTCAGTCAGTTGAGCATCGCACTTTGGCTCAGGTCAAATTTTTTAAAGGTTTCCTGAAGAAATAACTGATAAGAGCAAACACACATACACATACACACACACACAGACAAAAAAAAAAAAAAAACACTAACACACATATGATGATTCTCTGATGATGCTGTAGGTATGAGTCGGTTTACATGTGCTTTTACAGACAATTGGAAAGATGTTTACAACATTGTTCAGTGAAAAAAGCAAATGAAAGAATATTACATTTGGTAACTTTTTTAAAGTTATGTTTACATAAAGAAAAAAAATCTGCAACATATACACAGCCAAATGTAACAGTGAGCTATTGTTTTCTGTAGAACTTTGAATAGTTTTTATTTTCTTTTGCTTACCCGTTAATTCCTAAAGCTTTTTTTTTTAAATTTTTTTTTTTTCAACGTTTATTTATTTTGGGACAGAGAGAGACAGAGCATGAACGGGGGAGGGGCAGAGAGAGAGGGAGACACAGAATCGGAAACAGGCTCCAGGCTCTGAGCCATCAGCCCAGAGCCCGACGCGGGGCTCGAACTCACAGACCGCGAGATCGTGACCTGGCTGAAGTCGGACGCTTAACCGACTGCGCCACCCAGGCGCCCCTCCTAAAGCTTTTATAATGAATATATTTCACCTTTTAAAATAAGAAACCACAATACAAGCTATATTTTTTAAAAGAAGAGAAACATGGGGCACCTGGTGGCTCAGTCAGTTAAGCATCCAACTTGGGTTCAGGTCATGATCTCATGGATCATGAGTTTGAGCCCTACATCGGGCTCTGTGCTGACAGCTCAGAGCCTGGAGCCTGCTTCGGATTCTATGTTTCCTTCTCTCTCTGCCCCTCCCCTGCTTGTGCTATCTCTGTCTCTCAAAAATAAATAAACATTTTTAAAAAATTAAAAGAAGAATAACATAGCTCCTTTAGGAAGAAATTAATTAATGGCTAATTTTAGGCCCAGGGAAGGAAAAGAATCACAGACACAGGCAATGCGACCAACAGCCTGTTCTATCACTCAGGGGGCAGGGGCCATGTTGTCTGCCTCTGTCCCCCTCAACTCAATGTTCCTGACATTCCCTTAACACCTGGAGGTTGTCCATGCTACAGGGAGTGGGTGAGGACAGAAAGAGAAACCAACACAGTCCATTTCCTCGAGGTGTTTATAATCTCCTACCAAAATAAGACAAGGTCGCAGGTACCCCAGTATTAATAACAAAGCATCAAGCTGCCCTCAGAGAGGAAATGCATTTCAACTAAGATGACCGGGAACTTTTCTGTAAGAAAGAAAGGCCAAGGCAGGTTCGTGACAAAATACGCTCTGGGAAATATAGGCAGGAAAGAGCAGGTCAGATAGACAAAGGGACCAGGGTGTGCAGACAGGGAGGCATATTCAGGAAGCAGCTAAAAGCCCAGTTGGGCCAGGGCATCAGTCATAGTGGCAGTGGTGTTAAAAAGACAGATTTGGGCTCAGGCAATACACCGGTTTAAGCAAGGAGCTGTAACCTGGAAAAAGAAAGGCAATCTAGCATCAGGAACTCGGAACTTGGACGACCACACTCTGCTTTCTGTCAGACCTGAAAACGTGCAGTATGCTCTGTGTCCTCAGAAGCTGTAAAGACTTTCGGGCCTGAGAAGGGCTGAACACCGATAAGTTTCTTTTACTGGGTCAATTAGAGCCATCTGCAGAGTAATTAATGTTAGCAGCAGGAGAGAACAGCAAGAGACCGGCAGAAACACTAAGAAAAGGCCTTCCACATATGAAAACCTGTAGCTTTAACTTTCCTTCACTCATTCAATTAATGGCTCAAGACCCAGTGAGAAACAAAACAGAGAAGGGTCAAACAAAAGATCAACAAAGGCTATTTAATATTTACTTAAATGTTTCCATTTCTTTAAACATTTTTACTGTAAATTATAGATTTTTGTCCTCAAATCTACTACGCAAATGCTAGTGTGAACTCTGCAATTTTATGTTCTTTTTATTTATTTATTTTTATTGTTTTTATTTACTTTTGAGAGAGAGAAAGACAGAGTGCGAGCAGGGGACTGGCAGAGAGAGAAGGAGACACGGAATCCCAAGCAAGCTCCAGGCTCTGAGCCGTCAGCACAGAGCATCATGCAGGGCTTGAACTCCCGAACCGTGAGATTATGACCCGAGCCGAAGTTGGACGCTTAACCAACTGAGCCACCCAGGTGCCCCGATTCTTTTAATAGTTAAAGAAGAGTAAGATTTTTGTAGAATAGCCAGAAGGATCTTTTGTATGCTTTCCTCTTCTCTTCTTCCCCTATGTGGGAGAAGTCTAATCCTTTCTCTCACCGGTACTGCCCCAACCAGAGCCTGGAGAGCGTCTGCTGGCTAAACCGAGACCTAAGGCCCCAGACTGACAGACGACAAGGCTGCACAACCCAGTAAAGGAAAAGGCATTCAAAATGGTCATCCCTGATTTCTCTGTCCTAAGCAGAAAACAGGATTCTATGAAATTATGGGATACTTCATACCTACAACACAGGGATGTTTAGAAATGGCAACCACTGTCCTTTCTAAATATTATATATGTTTAAGAAACTATCACAATGTAGCAATGAGAAACATACTTCTGCAGGAATATCAAACCAATAGGCAAGATAAGAATACAAAATAGCGAAAAGAAGAGAAAGAGGGAAGAAGAGGAGAACTTTGAGGAGAACTTTTTAAGGGTTTCTTCAAGTACAAAATTACTATTATACAAAATAGCACCCATTTTTTAAATTACCACTTATAAAAATGATCTTCAAATTCATTCCACATTTCATGGCATCAAAAAATGATCCACTGGGCCTTTGATTACTAAAAAAAAAAAATCATGAGTTTCTGAAGCCCAGCTAATTTCTTTAGCCAGAGAATTTTTCATACTTCCAAATTATGTACTATTTCAACATAATTGCAAAATACAGACCTCTGAAAAGTACAGAATTTATCAGGAAAACTATTCGTGTTGTAGCTTCTTTGGAAAGGGATTGCTTTAAAATGGTGTGAACTTTCAGATTCAGTGTAGGTCATTACAGAGCTAACTTGGTCTTGTTTACTTTGCTTACCGTTGTATCCTCAGTTATGAAAGAATGCCTGAACTAAACGAGCACCCAGATGTATTTGTTGGTTGAATGAATTAATGTCAATTAAAGAAGGAATAGGTAAACAGGAATCAAGAGGTCCGGTTCCTGGCCTGGATATGACACTGATTGTCTCTGAGACCTTGGAGAAGTCCCTAATATTGTGCAACAATAATATTGAGGACCTATACTGTATAAGTTTTCTTACAAGTAACAAGAACACTGGGTTATAGGATCTCTAAGGACACTTCGGTGGCTAAGTTGAGCATCCAACTCTTGATTTCGGCTCAGGTGGTAATCCCAGGGTTGTGGGATCAAGCCCTGTATCTGGCTCCGTGCTGAGTGTGGAGCCTGCTTGGGATTCTTTCTCTCTCTCTCTCAATCTCTCTCTCTCTCTCTCTCTCTCTCTCCCTCCCTCTGCCCCTCTCCCCTGCTTGCATATGCTCTCTAAATAAATAAATCAATAAATAAGTAATAAAATAGTGAATGACTACTATTATCTCCTACCCTAAAAATATACCTGTGCTAAGCTGGAAGTTAGGGGCTGGTAACGCACATAGCTCGTCTATTCAGTACACGCTTTGTGAAATAATCAACTGTCAATATACTGGAATGACTTCGGCCAACATTTTGGAGAATGGTGCTAAAAGAAAAGCTCCATCCATGTTCCATATGTACTGCAAAAAGCCACTTTATAGTTTTTTTCTTATTCTACATATTTCCATGTACCTCAACCAAAAAAGAACAAACACCTCCCTTTCCAAGATGTAAAGTGATAAACTCCCTCTACAGATTGAATTAATAATGAACGAAAAACTTATACATAAAAACTAATCTAAGAGCTAATATTTAAGAACTGCTGAAGCTATATCTAAATTAATACTAACCTATTTAAGCAGTGTGTTAAAAAATCAGATAAGAATTACAAAACCATTACTTGATTGTAACTAAAAATATCTCAAAGACTTAAAGTCGTACTAACATGCGTTATCATAAAGATACTGAAGATCAAAGATAACAGGGAAAAATAAGTATTTATCCTGCTTGGGAGCTAATGATAAGCAAATCTGATGGCATTTCACGTCACTTTAAAAGACACATATAAAATCATGACTACAGGTGAATCCTTTAATCTATACCAGTCTAATTATACAGTCTGGACATTTTGCATAATGCTAAAACTGAATTTTTATCTTTTAAAAGCTACTCAAATCATTAACTATTGGCACTTGATTCTCTAAATATATGTCTTAAGTCATTTAAAATAATTTGTAGGCAGACACATTCTTTCTATTTTAATGTATATAGTGTGCTGGTGCTAAAATCAAATCAGTGGTGGTAAAAAAAAAAAAAAAAAGCAGAACAACAGATATCTAAAACAGCAGAGTTTCAAGCCAATTTCTATAAATGGGCTTTTCCTCTAGCCAGAAAACTTTCATTAAATCCAATCTTAAAATTTTAAGTCCATGTAGACAATCTTACCCACATTCACAATTAAAGTGCCTCTCAATGTTTGGATCAAAAGCAAAACCTTCATAAGATTCTAGAAGCAGCCAAATCCCAGAGAGACTGACACAGAAAAAAGGAGAAACTATTCTATTTAGGTCCTTTCAGAGATGCTATTTTTAGTTTAATCTTAAAACCAGACATTTTTAGAACCCTGGTGAAAATTCTAACAATTAACTATGTGATCCATAGTGGTAAATTCACTAAGTATCAACAGTAAGTTCCAGAATCATGAGTTGGAGATGATAGTAAAAAGAAAGATCCTAAGTAAACTGATTCACATCCCAGTTTGGTAAGTCACAATGAGAGTAGAAAATGGAGTGGACTATATTCCGCGAAATATCCAGAAGCTAGTAGTCTGGTAGAATCAAAACTCTGGGCCAAGAGAACATTCAGGAGTTGAAACACACAGAGTCTAGAGATCACCAGCATGTGAACACCAGATAGGCAAAGGAGACTCTCCAAACTACCACCCCATAGAAATGACAGGTACCATGTTGTATCCACAGTTCTTGTTATTGTCGCCTACACAGAGGAGGTATCCTAATAAAGTTCTGCTGCTAATGAGTCCACAAGCCAGGAAGCTCAAGAAACAAAAGACAAGATGGCACACCACACTCCAGTCTGAAGAATCCACGGGAACCTGAAGGTCCTACAACCAGAGCTCAGCCCCAAGTAAGGAAGGTGAGGCCTGAGATAACACATGGCAGCAAGAAAACTGAGACTCGGGTTACTTTCTGTCTCTATCTTTAGGTAAGTATCCACAAAGTCAAAAACCAGTCCCAAGCAGTAAGTGCATGAAGAGTGGGAATGTATGGTGGAAAGAAGAAAGGATGAGAGCAGGTCTCTTACTATTTCAACCTCTGCCTGGAGCTTTATGAAAGGAGTGTCAGTGTGTGAGTGTGTGTGTGTGTGTGTGTGTGTGTGTGTGTGTGTGTGTGTGTGTTTGCATCTGTGTGTGTGTATGCACACATAATTTAATGGGCTATCTATAACAAACAAACTGTAAGACATGGAAATGGAGCTAATATGTATCCCCAAAGACCAGGAGTCAATGAGGTAAAAAGAAGTTGTATGCTCTCAAACTGGTAGACCAATACAGGAAATTTCTAACTGCTTCTTATAACATTTGACAAAGGTATGCTGGGTGTCAGTCCACTAAATATTTCATTGCACGTGTTTGACCTCTTCATTTTACTCGAATTCTAATTTCAGTAAGTCAGCATGAATTACTGGACCCTTCCAATATTAATAATCCTTCTTACAATCCCACACAACTTTTTTTATGGAATGCAAGAAATAAACAAGCATCCACATTTTGTTTATTTCTTTATTTTCTTCTGAAAGTTCTATTGTTATTACTTATTATTTACTATTTTGCTGGGTTTGGTTTGGGTTTTGGTTTTTCATAAAAAAAAAGCACAAAAACAAAAAACAAAAAACCACTCCCAAATCTCTTACACAAGCTTTAGGATGAGAGGTTGCCTGGGTGGAGGGTGGGGATGGAAGAAATGTGTCTGTGAAGAAGCACACAAGGGGCCCCTAAGACATTGGTAATGTCCTGTTTCTCAACCTGCATGGTGAGTATATATGGTTGTCCATTTAACTCTTCCTTAGACTGCAAAAATGTTTCTACTCTTTTACATACAATATTTCATAATTTTAATAAATTAGAGGAAAGTGATCCAAAATATCTACAAGTAATAAAAACAGAAGAGCCCAGTCCAATTCTGACATTAAAAATGTTGAGTATGAGACAAATCAAGCCAGAAATTGACCAAGGAAAAGGCATCTGGAATTAAAAAGCTATCACTACCAAGACCAGAGGGGAAAAATGTCTAAAGAACATGTGGGAAGTGAAAAGCACAGAGAGAACAAAAGGCAACTTTCTCCTTCCCTAAAATAGCAGGCTTATTAGGCCATTTTTAGACTCCAGTGTTCATGTAGGAGTCCATTTCTATTAAAAGAGTAGAACTTAGAAAGGGAAAAGAAGTTCTTGGAGAATACCAAAGTACAGAAAAGAAAAGTTCCAGAAATACAACCAATGGTAATAGACCAGACAGGATTTGAACTATGACTTTATTACCAAAATATTTAACTCTTGGACTAGACAGCTAATGATGAAAGGCGTGAGACACACAAAATCTTCCCGTGCACTGATTTTCTGTGGAGCTACAGAAGGACAGTGAAGGATGTGCATGGGGCAAGGTTAAGGGCAGACCCCACAGAGAGCTGCCATGGCTGATAACTGGTTTCAGAAGAACGTGGTAAGTGATACCATCCCATACCCTTCACTGGAATAATCTACAAATTTAAATTTGATTTTTAAAAAACAAATACTGGTTTTCAATCACCAAAACTACCAGGGCTGGACAAAAAAATCAGTCTTGGTTGGTTTGATAATTATCTTAAAACATATTTGTGAATTCATAATGCCAACAAATGTCTCCTCTTTCTCACTCCCACCTTCTCCTATTATTTAAGAGATTTATTTGCACACAGGAAGGTGGAATTCGTGAGTGATAACACCAGCAGTGGATCTGAGGAAAAGCAAGACCAGTGTCGCAACTATAGCAAGGTACACTCATACAGCACAAGTCACTTCCAGACCTTTTTTTGTTAACAAGATAAAATCTTTTTCAGAGTTCCTATTTTTTCATCAAGGAAAATATATTACAGTGCTAGAATATTTAGCACATCCAATAATTCTGAAATAGGTTACTCTAGGGTGTTTTCACATGTATGCTCAGAGGGTCAGATCAGTATTATAAATGGCTCTATTTTTATGCACAATTTTAAAAATCCTCAGGCCATCTAATGGCACTTAGCCTTTTTGGATGACTAATAATATCTAAAACGAGAGGATATTTTTGAGATGACTAATAATTTGAATACGCACACTAAAGTACAATCTAAAATCCGAAAGGATGAGTAAAGTAATAGCATAATGAGGATTTTTCCTTTTTTCTGTGCCTTATGCCTGATCATCCTATAACTCTTAACTAAAAAACAATTTTTTTAGTTTGCTTTTAAAAGAATATTAAACAGCTTGTTTTAACAATGAAAGACAATTAGGGGCACCTGAGTGGCTCAATTGGTTAAGGGTCCAACTTCGACTCAGGTCACGATCTTGTGGTTCATGGGTTCAAGCCCCACATCTCAGACGTCTCAGAGCCTGGAGCTTGCTTCAGATTCTGTGTCTCCCTCTTTCTCTCTGCCCCTCCCCTGTCCATGGCCTGTCTCTGTCTCTCTCTCTCTTCTTCTCTCTCTCAAGAATAAACATTAAAATAACAATAAATAAAAATGAAAGGTAATTCTAATTTTTTTATCCCATAACCTCAGATAACAAGCACATGGATATCAGTTCTCTTTAGCTCTTTTATCTGGATTATATCACCCAATTTCACCACAGGTGTCACTGAAGCAATGATCTAAACAGCTCAAACCCCAGTCATCTTCAACTAGCACAGGACAACTCAGTGAAGGTCAACTCAGTGAAGGTTCCTAGTTAATAGATCCTCATTGTTACCAACTCATCCATTCTACAAATCCAAGGGTACTGCCACTATAACAATATCTAAGAGAAATGCGTAATGATCATACTTCCAAGAACTGAAAATGTTTTCTTCCCTCTCATTTTCTGTCTTAAGCCTATCATTGTTTTTCTTTCCCATATCCTATTCCTTACACAGATCATAAACTCCTCATAAATAACAAAAGAAGAATAAAAATTAGAGAAGCAAAAGAAGACTCCACGTTCCCTACAAAGAGAAATGGTCTTAATTTCAAGCTACTAAAAACTATAAAGCTAAATACTGAAAACTCTGAGCCAACGTGTATCCCCCCAGAATCTGAATGGGTCAAAGGACTTTTCAGAGGTGAAGGAAGGCAGAAGAGCAAACTTCTGTTTAGCACACAGAGCTCCCAGGAGCTCTGCAATGAGCTCCACTGACCCCCTCACACCCCCAGTCAGATGGCCTCTCCCAAGGAGAGGCATGGACTGTGAAGAGTGAACAGGAAACATACCCAAAGGAGCTGTGGGGCCCTGGCTCACCATCCCCCTCCCTGTTGCCACTCCCTCTTCTCCCATACAATGCTTCAGCAAACAGCTGATCCCAGCCATGGCGTCATCATAATCAAAAAGAAAAGAACAGGGGACTTGAGCATTGATATAAGGAAGAAAAGAAAAAAAAAGCCAGGGGAGATGAAGGATATACATCACAAGGAAACAGAGGAAATGCTCAGATAAATATTTCCCTCTGACCTCAAAGAAATTATAGACATGACCTCTTTTTTGAAAGGAGCTCAAAAGAACATCATAAAAGATTAGAATAAGATAAAAAGGAAGTTGGCAAAGCTCAGGAGGAAAAAAATGAAAAAAATAAATGTTATAAAGATGCAAATCAAGCTGAAAACAGAGAAAGAAAAAACATAGTCAGGAATCAATAATAAAATAATATAGAGATGAGGTATACAGAAGATCACATATACACCTTGTTATTCCTGAAGAGAATAAAACACATGGAAGAGATAAAATAGACAAAAATAGAACATAAATTCCCTAAAATCAAAAAAAAGCTTTGAATATGCAGCTCAAACAAACAAACCATGTTCCTGGAAAAGCTTATAAAGCACCATTAATACTGGATAGTGTTATTAATCTTGGGGAAGCTACTGATATGGAAAAGTCATATAATCATGTTAAGCCAGAAGAAGCAATCTCTCTAAAGAGAGAAAACTAGGTTGCCTCTGACTCGTCCACAGCATTCTCAATGCCCAAAGACAGTGGGGCCATCCCCTTAAGTCCTGGGGGAAGTATGATTCAAAATTTTTATATCTAGTCAAGTTATTCTTCAAGTATAATGGCAATAAACAAACATGTTTACGTTCATGAACTACATGAACTATAACACCCAAAAATCTATCTTGAACAACAAACTTTTCAGTTAATTCCAGTCAAACAAAATACAAACAACTCAGGAAAAATAGTTCTAGAAGCCATGGTAAAAGGATTCAAGTTGGGCACTGAACCCCTTAAGTTATGGGAACTGTAATTATTGAACAAAATACAAATGTTATAAACCTTGACAATGTAAAAAGAATATTATAACTAACAGGTAAGAAGGAAAGTGGAAGAAGTATAAGTATGTAAATTTGTTCTTCATTCAAATATACAATCTAGCTGAAACACATCCTTTTCTTTAATGACTCCAAACAATGTTCGTTGTCTAGCAAGTAACATCTCATCATGAAGAAATATTCATCTGCCTTCATCAATTTCTTTAATTTCACTTCTTTTTCTTCTGTTAAATTTAATATTTATTAAATCCAAGTTTCTTAAATGTAGTCATTTGTTTAAAATATCATTATAGAATAATCTCTTTTTGGTTTTGTTGTCGTCGTTGTTTTTAAAGTTTATTTATTTTACAGACAGAGAGACAGAGAGAGAGTGCACACAAGAGCAGGGGAGGGGCAAAGAGAGAGGGAGAGAGAATCCCAAGTGGGCTCTATTGATAGCATAGCTCGATCTCACAAACCTCACAAACCGTGAGATCACAACTTGAGCCTAAATCAATAGACGCTTAACTGACTGAGCCACCCAGGCGCCCTGAATAATCTCTTTCTTGTAAACTCTCTACCAAACCTTCCATCTGTATGTATAGAAAGGTCTCTGAATTAAACTGACAAATATTAACAATGGCTACTTCTGAATGGTAATTTTTAACTTTTTCCTTTGTACTTTCAGGTACTGACTTTAAATTTTATAATAAGCAATATCATCTTTACAAAAAAACAATAAAATATTTTTCAGAAAACTGCTTTTGATTTAACAGCTACTCTTCTAGGCCTCAAAAGTATAGACTTCTGACAATTAAAAGGAAACTAACCATCCTCCATTAGCTGCTTTTTATATGACGGTTCAGTAACAATCGGTCTGTAACTTCCATATTGAAGATGAAGGAGTAACTTGGGATATCCATTACTTAGCCATGGCAAGCTGCCACTCTAATGAACTTCTGCTTTTGGATGGAAATCAATACAACTGAACTTTGCCAATGGTCTCAGAGAGGAAAGTTGAGAGAATGATCCATCGAACTATTAAGGGGTGCTTTGTTACAGTGTTTTGTTGGTGCTGACTTCTCAGAAATAAGAAAAGATCTTTACTACTCAAATACAAAAGGCCTGGTTCAGAACATGAGGCTTGCTAGGTGCTCAATGCATGCTCACATCTACTTGAATAAGTGATACCTGAAAAGCAGCAGGCTTTACTAAGCCCTTTACTTTTTTAAATACTATTGGAAAAGGAATTTAAAATGAAGTGGGCAATGAGAAAAAAAAAAAAAAAAGAAAGCTATCTTTTTATTTTTTCTTCCCCATTCCCTTTATACCCTTATCTCCATTGGAAAACAGACCTGGACGTGAAGAAGTCCCAGCAGGCTGCACAGTGATGACTGCCCTATAGATCTGTGCTCTATAATCACCATCTATTCCCAGCCTATAGATTTAAGGGCTTGAATAAAGTCTACCATGAAAAAAGAACACTCCTGCAAAGCTTATAGCCACCTACAAACTAAAAAGCATGTTTGCATTTTTCTATCGGTGAGACCAAACAGAAGCATAAAATTATGACTCGAAAATACGCAACAGTAGACATTTAGACAAAATCTCACTAAGAAAGTACATTTCAAATGAAGCCCCTGGTAAAACTCCATATAGTAAATCCTGTAGGGCAAGGATCTGACTGCAATTTGTCACCTAGAATGTCATGACTTTATCCACTGTCAGAACTTTAAATACACTTTCTTCTTGTTAAAAAAAAAAAAATAGCCCTGCATTTATTTCTAACTATGTCAATGTTGAAAAGCAAAAGTCCTTAAATAGATGTGAATCTTCTTTTATTGCAAGATAATGTACAATCCCACAATGTTTTTCAGATCTTCTGAACACTTTCTGACATTTTTAAAAATTATTTCGGGCATCTCACCCGCTTTCATTTACCTTTCTAGGTTTAGCCAATCATTAATTTAGGCAAACGGTTACTGCTCAGTGTGAAACTACAAGTATGGCTAACTGGAAAACAAGGTTTTTGTCATTCCACTTGGACAAAGCTGAGTCATAACTACACATCTGTTAAGAAATTAACTGTTTGGTCAGCAACAGAGAAATTAAAATTTTTCCCAACTGATTAGAAAGCACAGAAGGCCTTAGCCATCCAACAGCAAACATCCATAAAAATAAAAAGACTAAATCTGCAATACTAGAAGGTAAAATTCAAGTGAAAGTAGCCTGCTTCCCTGGACATGTAAACATGGGTTCCAGACTGTAACTGACAGAGTGAAGGCCAGAGAGTGGGGACATGGGAATATTGAGGAGCATGACAGCTTATATTGTGAGCAGGCGGAGGAGTCCTGGAGAAAGACTCCTACACTTAGGTTCTCCTCCACCCGGGAAAAACACCAACCACTTGCTGAACCTCGGGAACAGAGGCTTAAGACCACCACATTTTCTTTTTCAGTCGAAGTCACTGTTTGAGTCTCCACCCCATTCCCTCTTTACCCCCCACGCCCCCACCATCAGCCTGCCTTTTCCAGAGTCAGCACGTGGTAACTAATTCCTTCCCATAAGCGCTTTCCTCTGCAAAACTTGCTCAAATATGACGAAGGATAACGATGAACATAAAGATGGCCGTTTGTCTGTAGAGACTGCAGTGTTAAGAAATAATGTGTGGCTTATCTAGAGTCTTGATAAGGCATTCCAAGGGGTCTGGTGGCCTCTGAGCGGCATGTGTTAATGCGGGGGGAAAGAAATGATGCAGTCTTGTGAGAGAACTTTAAACTTTGAAGTCTATCCCTTCTTAATGTAATGGTCCATTGAATGTCAACACAGAACTGAACTGAGGCTAGACCTTCCTAGGAATCAATGTGAATCTGAGTTACCCCAGAGACACCAAACTTTCTCTCACGGAGAGGAAAAACTGGATGGAAACCTGGATTTCCTTACACCTAGATGGAGCTACCTCTTCAGAGAAGCCATGCAGCTCTAGAGTTAATATGCTGATTAAATCCCAGGCTACCACTAACTAGACACGTGATCTCAACATGCAAGGTCTAATAATCTGTGCCTTGGTTTTATCATCTTGGTTCATCATCTCTTGGGTTGTTGTGAAGAGTAAATGAGTCCATTCACATAAGGTTTTCTGAAACGTGGCCCACACTAGAAGTTCTCAATATGTCCATTATTATTGTCATTTTGCTTGAACCCCAAGTTTTGCTAACCTTGTCTGTCTGAGTTAAAATTGTTATCCTTCTGCTGATAATTTTGGAGGTGAAAACCAGATCTAAACCACTGTTATTAGAAGCCTTAGGTTCCAAATGTGTTCCCACCTGCAAACTTAATAGCTGGTAGGTTTGACAGCCCTTTTTGCTCTGCAAGCCTGTCTACCAGTTCAGGAGAGGAAACCTCATGGGAATCAAGTCCGGTATTTCATACCTCGAAATCTAGACTCTCAGTCCCAGAATCCTCATCCAGTTTCTGATACACTCACTCTTCCTTCTACTTAATCTTTACTATTTAAATAACTTAAAAGATTTATTACAGAGTATACAGTTTAACAATTCCAAGCACATAATCTATTGTTGCATACATGAGAGCCCTCCAGGCAACACATTCCTTACTGGGAAAGGAAAATGTTCAGAGCTATGAGCTGAAAATCCTGGGTTCTAGGACTCCACACGTACCAGGGTCACCTTGGGCAAAAGAGACTATTACTAAATTTCAGGGTCTTCATCTGTAAATGGTAACATTTGGTGCAAACTTTATGACTCTATAAATTACAGAGTACGTGCCAAGCTGATAGCTATGCTTCTAAAGATATTCTGTTATAAAGTAAAATAATACCCCTTATTCTCCAGACCTCAGATTGCTGATCCTCTTAGCCACCTGGAAATTAGCCAGCATCCAGGACACAAGGGAAAGGGCTCACTGAGTCTTTGAAATCATTATTTTAAAGGCAGAGCAACTCTTACGCTTGGCTAGAGACTTTATTCAAGGTTACTAACTCCTGATTTACCTAAAATGCTAATAATTTCTGTTATTCCTTATTCTAGCTATAACATATTAAAAACTAAAAGAGCTGGAATGACGCAGCAGGTTCAATAGGAGCCAAAATTACAGCCCACAGCACGAAAACAGCCGCAATGCCTATTACACTTCAGGTCAAGCAAGCAAACAGCAACCGGGCATATTAAAACAAAAAGTGAAATTACACCGAATACATAGTCTACCAAAGAAACAGAAAAATATCTAACCCACTTTGGAAGGATTCTTTCAAAAACAACTCATTTTTTTTTTTAAGTTTAGCATATCTTCAAACCCCGCTTAATGTGGAACACTCCATGCCTCAGCAACCTTGTATCTTCGATGTTTCATAATATCAGACCTTTAAAACTAGTCTTTTGTAGGTTTTAGGTGATGGGAAAAGATAGGTCAAAATTTACATAGTGTCGGGATCCACAATTGTGTAGGGAAGCCATGATCATTTTGAGTTGTTTTTAAATAGAACCTTACTACAGTTTTCAATTAAGTGCTTCCGTGAATAGAAAAACAGAAAACAAGAGACTGTTTAGAAATCCTTATACCAGCCAAGACCAGGATCGCTTTATGACAGAACACTGGCAAGAGATCGTGAAGAGTCAGGAGGTAGGAAGTGCACTTTGTGGAAGGAACTGAACACCTCGTAAGGGTCTGTTCTACATTCCAGTTTTTCCCACTCTGCACCTCGCCTAGTTCTCCCGTCAATCTCAGTTTTTGGCTTAATAAACTGAGGCTCAGAGTGGTGCCATTATTCCCCAAGTGGCTGAATCAGAATGCAAATCAAAACATTTAGCTGTAGCCTAATGCACACTCTCCGCCACGCCACACTACTTACTCTCTCATCACCCAAATACTGACTGCACCTCTGCCTTGTGTCCAGCAACGTGCTAGGTGCTGATGAACCACGTATTCCTTTGTCCCTCTTAGTATTCTCACCTCTCACCCTACAAACTTTTCTTATTCCACAGTTACCAAGGGCTCTCTTGGCATACGGTATAATCCTTGGCTTTCAATAAATATGATTCCAATTCTTTAAAGTGAATATGCTTCTCCCTTGTAATCATGCAAACTTTACAAGTTCACACCACGACAACATCGGACAATACAGTGCACTAGAAGGGTAAAATTCCATTACCTCAGGCTCATGGTGGCCTCGCCAAGTTAACGCAATCCCAAGAGAACCAATTTCTACTGAAGGAGATGCTACTTCATCTTATAAGGTTTAATATTATATTTCTGAAATCACTAACCAATAAAAATAAGCAATAGCTTCCCAACATACAAAAAATAACTATGCCTAGAGGGAAAAAAAAAAATCACTCGGCCCAGCCTACAAATGAATGGGATTTAAACACTCTACTGAGCACCAAGAGTAGACTATCACAGACTTTCTGTAGGGCAATCCGGCTATACTACATTAAATTATGTATACACCAGCAGTCCTGCTCCTGGGTATATGCCCCTGAGAAATTCTTACACAGGCAATGCATCCACAGGTCCATTACCATATGGCTTACGGTTGTAGAGAGCCAAAGGGAAATCTAGATTTCGTGCCCTGGGGAAATGGAAGAGAATCAGACACTCTCCATGGATACTCTCCAACAGTTACATACAAGCATAGATTTTTTAAACATGATGTTGAGTAGAGATTTGTAGTATAACACTATTTATAAAATAAAATTAAATGCCCACAAAACTATAATATCTATGTTTATAAGAACACATACAAGTAAAAGACCATGTAAAACATTTTAGGATGGGGTGGGGAGTATAAGAAGGGGCCTGGAGATAGACAAGATTGAAAACTTTCAACAATATTGGGCCATATCCAGGCCAATGATGTAATGTGCCATGAATGAGAAAGATGATTAGTGGTCTGAATGTTTGTGCACAGCAGCCCTTAGCACCTGAAGTTTATGTGCAAATCAAAATCATATCAGTCATAATCACCAAAACATGCTGTTTCTGAGCACTTGACTTCTTTTCTACTATTCTTCAAAGTCAATGGAAAATACGGATTTTTACCACTAGTATTTGATGTTCATAGTAAAGATTCAATAAACAGCACGTTATTGAAAAAAAACACATACATTCAAAAAATACTTAATTCATAAACACAGAAGAAATGCTTTTGCTGGCTCACAGATAACACAGGAGAAAATAACTATTTATGAAACATTTTTATATAAATTCATCAGAAGGTGGCCTATTTTTGAGTGAAGACAATGGCCAAAAACTTAGCCAATTTAAAGTGTACACACTTGAACTCAAAGTGTCTGCTGTGTGCATATATAAAGAATATTCTAGGGGCGCCTGGGTGGCTCAGTCGGTTAAGCGTCTGACTTCAGCTCAGGTCACGATCTCGCGGTCTGCAAGTTCGAGCCCCGCGTCGGGCTCTGGGCTGATGGCTCAGAGCCTGGAGCCTGCTTCTGATTCTGTGTCTCCCCCTCTCTCTGCCCCTCCCCCGTTCATGCTGTGTCTCTGTCTGTCTCAAAAATAAATAAATGTTAAAAAAAATTAAAAAAAAAAGAATATTCTATCAGATTTGGGTGGTAGATGTGTTAAGAATAATAAATATAATAAATATATTTTATATTTTGGATAGTAACCCCTTCTAGGATATATTATATACAAATAACTTCTCCCATTCAGTGGACTTTTTATTTTGTTGATGGTTTCCTTCACTGTGCAAAAGCTTTTTATTTTCATGTAGTCCCCAATGGTTTAATTTTGCCTTTGTTAAGAGTACACTTATCATGATGAGCACTGAGTAATGTATAGAATTGATGAATTACTATATTTAACACCTGAAACTAACATAATACCATATGTTAATTACACTGAAATTTAAAAATGTACATTTAAAAAATGACAATAAAAGAATACACAAAAGTATGGTACTTCACACCAATGGTAAAAGATGATTTTTCTATATACCACCATCACTCTCCAAAATAAGGCAAAGGAAGTCAGTGTGTTTTGATATTATTCTTCCCAATATGATCAAATAAGATGGAGATTAATTTGGACATCCAATTTGATTTCTGAAATAGCCTAACATTATCTCCAAAGAAAACACTAAAAACATTTTTAAATTACTACATTTTAATTTTACCCAGAATACTAAAATATATTATCATATTTCAATGTGATTTTAGGGGAAAAAAACGAAATTATACCTAATACATTGGGTTTTATATCTACTAATGGGTAGTTAGTTATTAAATGTTCTCTTAATAGACTGCATTACATTCAGTTCATCTGTAAAACACATAGAGGCAGAAAAATCTGGCAGTTCAACCTGAGATTGCTTTCACCTTGTAGAAAGTTCTTCCAGATTTGAAAATACCATTTTTTAGGCTGCAAAAGCCTCCTGCTGTTTAATAGTACTGAGCACTGGCAGGGAGAAACTATAAATAACTTCTTACATGCTTAAAAAATAATACTTCTCAAGTATTAGAAAAATTCTTTTTATAACTTTCCAATCTTTTCTTCTTGGAAGATGATCTGTATTCTTATTTCATATTCTAGGGGAACACCTACGAACATAATCTTAGCTATTTTGAAGGGACAAGAGCAATCTCACAAACCAATTTCTAGAAAACTGATGATAATTGAATGAAGTAGACTAATATTCGGTCTTTATGATTGAGAGGCTTTTAAGTACAAAATCTGAAACTGGGAGGTAAAAAATTACAGAAAGATAGAAAAAAAAGGGCTTCATAAGGCAGCCACAGACTAAGAATCAGCCACCTCAGGCCCGGAGGTGTTCTGGAACACACTAGACGACCACTCAGTAGGGTAAGAAGAGATGTGAATATCAGCTAGGGGGTTACACTGAATGAGTCTTAATGCATCTAAGCCTGCTCTATCATGATTCAAAGGGAATTCAAAAAGAAGCTGTAAGCTGTTCTTGGAAACAGGAACCAAATACACAAATATACCTGTAATCATTTTCATTCAGAAGTCACAAGTAGAGCCTTTGTAAATCCTTCCGATTTCAAAGTGGAGATTGAAAAGTAGCACACTTCAGCCAAGTCAACAGAGGCAGGAAGCCCACCCAACTCTACTTTAATACAAGAAACAAGACCTTTCAAAGGACATTATGTTATTTATTTTTTTGTTTCAAGTTTTTATTTAAATTGTAGTTGGTTAACATATAGTGTAATATCAGTTTCAGGAGTAGAATTTAGTGATTCATCACTTACATATAACACCCAGTGCTCATCACAACACGTATCCTCCTTAATACCCGCCACCCATCTAGCCCATCCCCCACCCACCTCCCTCCATCAACCCTCAGTTTGTTCTCTATAGTTGAGAGTCTGTTTTATGGTTTGCCTCTCTCTCTCCTTTTCCCCCTATGTCCATCAACTGATGAATAGATAAAGAAGTTGTGATTGGAATATTACTCAGCCTAAAAAAGAACGCAATCTTGCCATTTGCAACAACGTGAATAGGTACAGTGTGTATCATCCTAAGCGACATAAGTCAGTGAGAAGAAGACAAATACCGTATGATTTCACTCTTGCGTGGAATTTAAGAATCAAAAGGACATTTACATCTGAAGAAACTGAATTATATTTGAAGACCCTGAAGAACACCAGAATAGAAAATATTCTGTAATTCAATCCAACTCTCAAAACACAATTTGGACCATGCTTTCTTCAAATATTAAGAAAACATCCTTATTTAAAAAATAAATAAATCAAAGCATGAGGCTGCGACATTCAAAGTGAGACATTCAAACTGAGAAGTGGAAGATGACAGAGTCAATGGATGGAAACGCAAGGCTCCCCTCCCAGGTGGAGGTGGATGACAGCAGATTCAGCTCAAAGACACACACACTTATGTTCTTGGACTTCTCTCATGCCAAGGACAAAGCAAAGACAAGGCTGACCCTCTGGATCAGGAAGGAAAAGAGAAGGGCTTCAATGCTACTCTAGAAAAAGCATTGCTACAGTGCTGTTAGTTCAATTATACTGAGAAAAACATTTTGATTCCAGGGCCTGTATCATCCACCGCCGTGGCAGAGCTAAGTCTTCATAACATAAAGGGTCTTGTTTCCTTACGAAAGGCCAGTTTTCATGAATGTGCTACTATCGTCCATCATCATGTCTAATCACCCACATACCTGTGCTGAACACTTGCTAGGTAACACCTAAGGATTAGTGGGGTTTTGTACTTTGAGAGCCGTGTCATTTAATTATTACTTACCAGGAAGTGGACCTCAAAGACGAGCCAAAAAATACTGGTTCTCTTTTGGCTTTCTATACAGCTTTGCTCTAGGACAATGGGTACAACGTTATGAGCTGCTCTGCACTGACATTAGTATCTCCCAGTCGATATAACCAGGTATTAAGCAAACCTTCCTCACTGGGACTTACAGGAAGAAAATAGAATTTCCTGCATAGAAAACACACACACAATTTTTTTTAAAACAAGTTATGCAGTTTTTAATCATAAAGAGCACTTCCGAACAGCATATCTTGAGGAGAGCTATCAAGTCAGAACAAGGGAAATGCAGTATGGGCATTTTGGTGATGATGCCGAGTGCAGGAACGTTTGCCTCCCTTAATCCACAGACCTGAAAACCCTGCCTCAAACTGCTTTCATAAAAAAGAATATCTGATAATGTCGCGAAGTTGGTTCATTTTTTTTACAGTTCTCCAAGTCGAAAGGACACAAAGTTGGATGAAAAGACAGATATATAATTTACTTCTCAAAGCACTGCTGTCACTAAATGTTTACATTCAGTCATGAGCACATTAACGATCGCATAGGAACAGAGTTAACTAAACTTCCCAAAGAGAAAAGGGCACATATGTATTTTTAACCTCGGTAAAATATCAGTACTTCATTTTTACACCTCAGAAAACTACCGCTGGCTACAACGCTGTATCAGATACAGATACTAGCAAGGAAAAGATTCAAAATAACTACCCTGTATTAACAGCCCATCACTCATATGTATCCAGTGAAGAACATTCCCTATCAAAAACATTGACTCCCAGTAAGAATGAGTGCTCAAAAGAGTTCCTGCCCCACCCGCCCCCATCCAAAAGTATTATCTACTGATCCCTGAATTATTCCTTCCTCAAAATTCAGCTTAAGCACCTCTTCCTCTGTGCAGCTTTCCCTAATCTCACCTAAATGATGAGCTCCTTAAAGAAGCTGCATCTTATTCTGCTTTGTTTCCCCCTAAACTAGCGTCGTACAGAGAGACAGAGCGAGGACGGCCAAGCGCTAGAAGTCACATAAAGAAACCCTTTACCATCATCTGAATAGCTTTAAAGAGCAAAGCATCTCCTTAGGGTCAAGTACCAGGTCAGGCTGTGCTTAATGCATAAATACTAACAGTAATGAGGAAGAGGCTCAGGCACAATTAAGTCTCTAAGAAATTCTAGGGATTTATAAGAGACATAGTCTTGTCCTTATGCTGTGAAATGTTTCTTGTCACATAGTTTAGTCTGATTTATTGCATATGTGAAGTCATTTGGGCAAAAAATAAAGGAAGAAGAAATGGCATGTGCACTCTACAATGTGTTAGAGATTTTCTGCCTCTTATTTGAAAAATATTCCTACAAGAAAGATAAATATAGTTTTCATTTTAAAATTATCTTAATTGAAATAAGGACTTGAAACTTTTTGCAGAAATGGTCTTATGGAAAAGCCTATATAGACTGGTTTGTTTTTACACATAACCAAATGATAAAGCACGTGTATATCATCATGGAAGATGAATTAGAACGGATTGTTTAAAGAGATCACTTTTATAAACAAATCATAATAAATGATAGGATTCTAATATTGGGGATTCTAATATTACAATTAATTTTAAAAGATTAGGGAAAACGACTGTAAATGATGATGCCAGTCTACGAATCATCAAAAACAATGGTTGTAGAAATAACACAATTCTTACTGGCGGCAGATGATAGCCAAGAATCTTAATGAGCCCTTTTATCTGATGTCAAGCGGTTACTTTATATAAATCTCTACAATAGTAAGAGAAAATTTTAATAGAATTATTGCTTAGCATTAGATTTATACAAGACAGAGTAGTATTGGAAGCAAAGCAAGACGTAAAAGACAAGTGATGCAAAATTTATTCATCCTCCGTTCATCTTTATAGAACTTTTCACACATAACTTCAGTGGGATTCCTTCATCACTGAAAAGTGTCTCAGCTCTCAAAGGCTGTGACAGTGGGCAATCCTGAGTTCTGATCCTGGCTCTGTCGCTTAGTGGCTGTGTGATTTTGTTAATTTCTCCAAGCCTGCCTTTTCTTTCACTCCATACTTCACCTCTCTTACTTACCTTCTTCAGGCTCTCCCGCTCTAACCCTCAAACCTTTGTCTGGCCAACTCTGAAGTTTTACATCTGAGCTTAGACATTTAGTTCCCTATCTCCTCCCACCCCTCCTATGTGTGATAAAAGCATCCTTTATTTCTCCCACCATGGTACATCCCAGACTGTCATTTAAATGGCTGTAGATTTCTTTCTCCTCCACTGTTCCATTGGCTTCATGAGGGAAGGATTTCTCTCTGGTGGCTTTAACAGTGTCTGGCACTTAACAAGTACTAAATAAACACTTCTGAAATAAGAAGTGCTTGGAATGGTTCAGAAAAGGTTTCAATCCATGGAAATCTACTGATCAATCCACTGGGGCTGGAAAGAACTTCATGCACTTGGCTGACAGAGAGTGTCAAAACAAAATATCCATGTAAGTGTAACGTTTCTGATCATTCACAAAACCATAGTTGCAGACTTTAACCATTATGCTACCTAATGTCCTGCCAGTATCAGAGCCAAAGGGATAAATTCCTCTTTGACAGGAAAATGTTTATATCTCCAGACAGACAAACTTCTTTTATCAGATAATGGTAATTACATATGCCAGTATGTGGCTTTTCTCACCTGTCAGAAAAGTAAGATCTAAATTCAATAACTACCATAATTAACTCATCACAGATGCTTGGTATCATCTAATCCTCAATGCTTTCCAATTTTTTGTCAAGATTAACTTCTGCTGCAATTTTTATAAATTTATCTGTCTTCAAAAGACCAAGAAATGGGGGTGCCTGTCTTGCTCTTGGTGGTGGAACGTGCAACTCCTGATCTCAGGGTGCTGAGTTCAAGCCCTACATTAGGTATAGAGCCTACTTTAAAAAATTAAAAAAACAAAAAAGACAAAGAAGTGGTCTGAAGAATGAATCAAGTTCAAGTTTTATTTCCCCACATTGCATTAGGGTGGATACCTGCAAAGGGTCTTTTTTAATCCATTAGTTAAGACATGGTCTCTTAATTCACTAGATATCTTCTATTTCCTAGATTAAATAAGCAGTGCATTGTGATTCCATGGACAATTAGAGCCCTTTGATTTTGCTAGAAATTCTTAGATGACTTTTTTTTTCTCTGTGGTTCTAGAGACTATAGCCACAGATTTCTCCTTTCTGGACAATCTTGGAACTTAGAGCCTAAACCTAGCTTCTAAGGCCCTTCTGATTTTCTCAGTCTGGTGTTTAACTTCCCTGGGTCCCATCACCCATAACAATTACTGTCGACAGGCAAGAGGGCATGGGGTAAGGAAGTCTCATAATTACTACAGTTAGAGGGCAAACATCCATTGTCCTTCACTACCCAAGAGTTATACTAAATCATGTCTGCCTATGGAAATAAAGAATCAGTACATAAATGCCAGTGGTTTCATTGGGATTTTATTTTTAATGTTTCTGCTATTATTATGTTTGACTGTGGAAGTCACTGTCAAACCATTTTGAAAGTAGGTCAGATACACACCCTAAAAAAGAGAACTAGAACCTATCAATATGTAGGCAATACTTATATTATTATACATTTTTCAAGAGTTTCTGGACCTGATCTACCAGCATAAAGATGGGTCGTCAAAAGCAAATGATAGTTATAAGATCCAAAGCATCCAATATAGGGTTGACTCTCCAACGAGAAATGCCTAAGGGAGATTTGATAGGTCCTCACCTAATCAGAGAAAATACAGCAAAAAGAGGAGCCACCCAGCACTATAGAATCAAAATGTTTAGAGCCAGACAGGAAAGGATGCCTTAAAGGCAGGATGCACCTGGGTGGCTCAGTCAGGTAAGCATCTGACTCTTGATTTCAACTAGGGTCATGATCTCACAGTTCATGAGTTCGAGGCCCGCACTGGGCTCCTCACTGACAGTGCTGAGCATGCTTGGGATTCTCTCTCACACTTTCTCATTCTCTCTCAAAATAAATAATAAGACTTATTTTTTAAAAAGGGGAGATGGGGGGCAGAATACCCCACAGCACCTCATTCCCCACAGCACTGGAAACTTTAGTATACTCTAGGGCCTCTAGGACATATGAAAATCAATATTCACCTACATCATATTGCACATGACATAGTGGCAATCGATACTTATGACAACTTTGGGGAATCTCTGCCTCTCAAGCTTCCTTACCATCACAGAAACTCTTTCAAAGCTACCAAAATAATTTAACCTTTCCTTTTCCATAAATGCAAAAGAGACCATAATCTCTCAAAACAGCACTTGGAAATTATAGGATTATTAGCTATGAGAGATTTCCTGGTCAACAAACAGCAACATTTAATGCTGAATGTCTCACTACAATAAGTAAGCAATAAATGCATTAGGATATATATTAATTTGCTAAGGCTACCATAACAAAGTACCACACCTGGTGGCTTAAACAACAGGAACTTATTTCCTCCTGGTCCTGAAGGTTAGAAGCCCAAGATCAAGGTGTGGGCAGAACTGGCTTCTTCTGAGGTCTCTCTGCTTGGCTTGCAGGCGGCCACCTTCTCACTGTCGTCACATGGCATTTCCTCTGTGCACACATAGGTCTGTGTCCAAATTTCTTCTTCTTATAAGGACATTGGTCATATTGCGTTAGGGCCTACCTTAAAGACTTCATTTCAACTTAATTACTTCTTTAAAGTCCTTTTCTCCAAATCTGGTCACATTCTGAGGCACTGGGGGTTAGGACTTCAACACAGGAATTTTGGAGGAAGACAGTTCAGCCCACAACAGATGGCCTGCTCAACAAACAGGATTATTTTAAATCCTATTGGAGAATTGTGTGTTTTCTTTATATTGTTAAAAACTGACTAAAATAGTTCAATTCTTTTTTCCCCACTTTATGTGAACAGATGAGCAATCGTTAGAATTATGCCCAGCTTGCTTGTAATTTGATAGTCCAGTGTTGTGATCAAAGCAGACACAGAAGAAGACTCAAGACTAAGGGCCCAAGCTTAGTCCCAGCATGTGATTGAATCTTACCAGGCCTCAAGTTGCTCAGCTGGAAAATGGGAATAATCACATCTTCCTCACAGGGTTCTAAAGGAATTTGAATAGGAGAAAATGGGTAAAGGGCTTAGCATTCGGTCTGTCACCATCATGGCTACTGTAGTAGAAAGGCTTCCTTCTGCAGACCTCGAAAATTAGGAAATAGAGCATTTAGCCTATGAGTTAGCAGACTGATGAGCAGAAAGTAGGACAGGAGTGGGGGGCCAGCACTGGCACACTTGGCCCAGCCGATCTCGGTTCAGAAGTCCTGCAAATTTACAAGCCAAGATGGAAGACCGCAACAGCTCGGTCTTGGGCTAGAGTACAGGCCGTCTGCTGCACCCTCTTCTCCAGCCACAGCTCCTAACTCCTGGTCCTACTCACTCGCAAAAGGCAAATGGCACAGGAGGAGGCCTGTCTCTGCTCCCCACGTTCCTTGTTACAAACCAAATTGAAGTTCGTATCTCCAAATCTGCAGAGCCGAAAGAGACTAAATTTCCCACTTAGAATCCAATGAGTCCAAACAAGGAGATTGCCTTCCATCTGCTCCTTGACACTTCCAGCTTCGTTGAGTGATGGGTTCACCAGTCCTCACTCCCTCCCAACAGGAATCTGGTGCTTTCCTACTCCCACACCTTTACTCCGCCACCTTCCTGCGTGCAATGAGATTTTCTCCCTCCCACATCTTCCCAAGTGAAAAGCGTGTGTCGCAGACTCTGCCCTGTCCCACCCGTGGGCTCTTAGCAGCCACGTCAACACACGGCAGGAAGCTGATTGGGAAGACCTAGGTTCCTGGCCTCAGGGCATTTTTCTGTCTCCAAGAGGAGGCAGCGGAAGTACTCACGAGTTATTGCCCCCAGAACCAGCCTCGACCAACAACAGACTGGCAGTTGGTGGACAAAACCCCAGCTTCCTCATCACTCAGTTGGATGACATTCTGAAGAAGAATCCACCCAATGCCCAAGGTTCCTCAGCAGGAATGAGCCGCAGTGGGAAATCGCATTTTTTTCAGCTTCCTTTCTCTTCCACGTCTCACTTCCTTACACCCTGAAGGTATTCTGGAATTCTTACCTCAGGGTCTGCCACCAAAGCCAAGATAGCATCCTTTAAGATGAACACCAAATCCCACCTTCCACATAAAACCTTCCCTCAGCATCTAGCCCTCACAAATCACTTCCTATGATATTTTAAGACTATTTGTATATGTTTTCATCTCATTTTTTTTTTACTGTGGGTTCCTGTGAAGGAGAATTCTTTTGCAGACCTCTGAATTCCATGGGTCCCTCAGCACAGTACCTTATGCAAAAAAGATACTCGATAAATGTTTGTTGACTAAATGAAGAGTAAATTGGTTGTCATAATTAGCACAAAAGTCAGGCTCTTGATTTAACCTAACCGAAACTACATCAGTGTGGCTGTTTTCTTCCTTCAAAAGCATTGCATGAACTACTTTTCATGAGCAAATTACTGTGCATATATTTCTTTAAATCAGCATTTTCTAGATATTCATCTGAAATCAAACACCCCTGATTCAAAAACAAAACAAAACAAAAACAACAACAAGGAAACAAAGACCTTTTCCTAAATGCAGTACCTTACTGAACACATTACTTTCACCCTTTCATCGTGCCTCTACTTGCCACTTCTTGGAGTAGATCCCTTCCCACGTGGTGACACTAAGACTGCTTCAATCATCTGTGCCCTGGCACTACCCCCACCATCCTGCATGCACTCATCAGTAAGCACCTCAAACCCCATCCCTGGGTGAAGAGAAACATCACTGTGACTCAATGCAATGACCTCCATGTAGAAGGTCTGTGTACCTCTCTCAACTAGGCATGCTACATTGATTTTCCTTTTCTGAGATTCCTGGTGGCCCAATGTCAAATGTCACCACTATGTACATATGTATCCCAAGGCCCAATCTTGCTATGATCCAGGTCAAGCAGTGTCTTCTCCAGTGTTTGTTGGAGGTTACAGAGGCCTAACATTTGTTGGGGGGCCAATCACCATTCCATGTCCCAGCCAACACAATATGTACACAAAAGGATAGGGCCATATACAGGACAAAGTTTAGCCCCCACATACAATTTTCCTAATAGGTGCCATTGAAGAATGTGGCTGGAACCTTAGACAAAGCGGCTTTCCAGGGAGCCCGCAGAGGTAAACTGATTCAGCCCAGCTACCCAGTTTCACACAGAAGAGCTACAATAATAAGTACCTGAATATGTGCTCTGACTGCTGAGTAGAATATAGAAGAACCAAGGGATTGCCCACCTCACCCAGGAACAGATGTTAGTGTGAGAAGCCCTCAAAGCCCAGTTCCATTATTTTAGATAAAGCAACCCTACCTATTAGTACCTAGATTATGGCCCAATGGATGTCAGGTTCTGACCAACCATACTCATCACTTTGAGTGCATATCAACCACAGGCCAGCCATCTCTAATTTCTTCTTCAGTCCCCTTTCAGCAGGAAGAAGATCATACAGTACACTACCCTCTTTTCATTTACAAAATCAAAAAAAAATACTGACTGACATTGAAGTGGACCTGTCCTGTTCTCATTAGATCAGAAGCTTAATGAGATCAATGAATCTTTTCTTCACTGCTGAATCCCCCAACACAAAGAGAGATAGGGGGCTCTCTGGTGTCTCTTCTTATAAGAACACTAATCCTATCAGATCAAGGATCCACCCTACAACCTCATTTAACATTACCTCCTTAGAAGCTCTATTTCCAAATACAGTCATATTGGGGGTTAAGATTTCAACATAGGAATTTTAGAGAGACAAATTTCAGTCCACAGCATTAACACACCCTTCCAATTAGCAGACATGTATAAATACCACACATTATTATCTCATTTAATCCTTATAACAGCCTACAGCTTAAGAAGGAAACTAAAGCTTAAAAAGTTAAGAATATATCCATATGATGGCATATTATTTAATACAACATAGAGGAACCTTAAAAACATTATGCTAAGCAAAAGAGGCCAATCGCAAAAAGCTACAAGTTGCATAAGTCCATTTATATGAAATGTCCAGAATAGGCAAATCCAGAGACAAAAAGTAGATGAGTGGTTGCCAAGGGCTTGGGGAAGAGGGGAATGGGAAACGTGCAGGGTCTTTGCAGAACAACAAAAATGTTCTTCAGTTAGATGGTGATGTAATTGCGTACGTCTGCGAATATAACAAAAACCACTGAATGGTACGCTTTAAAGAAGTAAATTTTATGGCATGTGAGTTATATCTCAAACTGTTATTAAAACAAAGAAACTTGGGGTACCAGGTGGCTCATTCATTAAGCATCTGACTTCAGCTCAGGTCACGATCTCGTGGTTCATGAGTCTGAGCTCCACGTCAGGCTCTGCACTGACAGTGCAGAGTCTAGCTGGGATTCCCTCTCCCTCTCTCTTTGCCCCTCCCCCACTTGCATGTGCTCTCTCTTTCTCTCTCTCTCTCTCTCTCTCTCAAAATAAATAAACCTTAAAAAAAACTGCTGTGAAAAAAAAGTGGAGCCCCTGGGTGGCTCAGTTGGTTAAGCATCTGACTCCTGATTTCTGCTCAAATTATGATCTCATGGTTTGTGAGTTCGAACCCTGCATCAGGCTCTATGCTGACAATGTGAAGCCTGCTTGGGATTTTCTGTTTCCCTCTCTCTCTCTGCCCTTCCCCTGTTCTCTCTCTCTTTCTGTCTCTCAAAATAAATAAATAAACATTAAAAAAACAAAAACAAAACAAAAAACAAAGAAAATTGCCCAAGGTCACATGGCTAGTAAATGATAGTCCCCAGATTCAAACCCGTGTCTATATGATTCCAGAACTGTGATCTCAACCATTATGCAGCTCTGGTCACTCTTACTCCCTATAAACAATTATTGAACATACCAGCAAATCTAATTGATAGGTAATATGGACTTTGGCATGATTCCAATCACACGTATGGAGGAGACAATCACTGGACTCCAGGACTTCCAAGGATCAATACACGTTAAGCATTCAATCTGGTAAACCTTTTTAAACATTCTGAACGTAGAAAAAGTTATTCTAGAAGAAAAACAAAACAAAATTGAAAAAGGAAGTATCCTAAAAGGAAAATGACCAAAAGTCCTCTGAGGCCACAACTAGGATTCTTGGCTAAATGAAATGTAACTCCAGTAGTGTGACATCCATGCTTGCTGCCCTCCGACAGCTTCCCATCAAACACATCTCCACAGATGACGGCCCTTCATGATTTGGCTTCATGTCTTCCTCTCTGACCTCATCTCCTCAGTCTACCCCCACTGCACTTACTGCCCCCACTGTCCTCAGCCTTCCAGCTTCGGTAGTGGCTCATCTTTGACGATCAGGTTTCAGCTCACTGTTCCTCCTCTGACAGACCTTCTGGCTTCTGTGACATCCAAATCATGTTGGCCACCCCTACCTGCAGTCCCCGTGATCACATGTGATCTAGCTTTATTTAGCGAACAAAGCTCCATGGCCGGAAGCAGGGACCCCGCCCCATCCTATTCTCAGCAGCTTCAGCACCCACAGGAGTCCCAGGCAGACAACAGATGCTTGCTCGACACTTGCTGAACAAACCAATAAAACACACGTCTCTGCCACGAGATGCCTCAGTAAGCCAAGGCCTCGCTTTTTCAATCTATAAAAGCACAGACTCAAAAACACTCTCCTCTCAGGAACCCACATTGGGGTAGTCTTCACAAGCTGGCAGTCCAGGCCCGATGAGCTCATTCACCACTTAGATTCTGCGGCCACCACTTTGATTAGTTTATGTTGATATCTTTATGCTTTTATTCCTTCACCGAGCCCATGAACTTGCCACGTACCTTTTCCCTTTTCCATTCTCCGACAACTTAAATTGTTGTAAGTAGTGTGGTGATGACCACTCCGTGGTGGAAATGGAGATCCCTCTTTCCTCAAAAGTTCTTCTGATTCCTCCATGACTGATCAAAAAATTCTCTTTAATTTATTCTAACATGAATCAGACTTTTTAGTTAATCCCAGCCATTGAAAGTCATTTAAATTAGCGACCCACCTTGGCCTGCACACGTCATACCCTGACACAATTCCCTCGCGTCTCTACGTCATACCCGTAGCGCATACTCAAAGCTGCATCAGAAGGCTCGAGACTCTGCACGGGGGAGATACTGCACGAGTACAGCTCTCATGGCCTCCCTCCCACTGATTTACTTTTCCCTGTATAAAGAGACCTCCAGTTATTCCCAGTCCAGTCCCGAAGCCTCCTCCTGACATCATTTCCCTCCTTGGCCAGGCTGGATCCTGGTACTTAACTACCCAAGTTATTGACCAGCATTCAAAGAGCTGTGCTTCCACTCTTCCTCACCTGTGCTACCACCAGAAAATCTGAACCCTGATCCATGCTACAATCTGCCTCCCCTCCTACCCTCACATGCTGCAATGATGCAGCACCCCAGGTTAAGAAAAACAAAACAGAACACCATCGGGAAGACGACTCAAAGATTGACACGTAACACATGATTGATATCTAATGACAGTCGCTCACACATTCTTTAACATGACCTTGGTAAACTTCCTCACCCATTCCTCCCAGCGATGAGCCTAAATTTTTGTCATTTTCCTCAAGCCCAACCCACCCCTCCTCTCTATCCCAATTCCTACAGCAGATAACGCTGTCCCCAAGAAGGAACTCTCCAGAGAGGCATTTTCTGAATGTCACCCCTTCACCTGCAAACCAATCTCTACCTGCACACACCCATAAGTTGGGAATGAACTGTCCCTCCTGGTTCACGCTGCCCTTGTGCTACTGGTCTCACTCCCTTTTGTCCTCACTCAGATCTGGCTCCATAAATTATCTCCTGTCTCTTCTGTATCTTTACCTCTCCCTCTTTCCAGCTCCATTGCTCGCCTATCAACTTGCTGTGTTACCCCTACCAGCCCGTCCCCTGATCCCAGTGTCTTCGTCTAGCCACTGCTCTCGTTCTCTTTTCCTCTCACCCAGACCTCCTCGGTGGGCCCTTGCTGTCCCCACATCACCTCCTCTCAGTCCTTTCCAGCCAGTCGTAACCTAGCTTCTGCCCCCAAAGCTTCACTGAAACTACTGTCTTCAGACCAGTGAATACTTAATGGATAAATACAGAGGGTAATCTTGGCTCCTTATCTCATTAGATCCTTTTCATGTAAGGCTATAAATCACATCTTCCTGTTCTGAAACTCTCAATTTAATCATTGCCCCGATTCTCCCCCCATTTCTCTGAACACTCACTCTCTGTCCCTTCGTGGATTCCTCTTCCTCTCCTCAACTCTTAACTGTCTTTCCAGCTTATGTTCTCATTCTACCTACCTTCCCTGGGCAATCTCATTCACAACCATGCTTGTCATTAACATTATATGGAAATAACTCTCTACTATCTCCAGCCCCCATCTCTTCCCTGAGCTTCAGATTGTTATTTCCACCTACCTCCTAGGCATGGCCCCATGTATGTCCAAAACCTTTCAGATCAATTATGTCTATTCTGATTTCATATCCTTTTCACCATTTAAAGAGTTGTTCCCTGTGCTGCCCATTTTAGCTGGATACCTTCCACCTAGCTATCTGATCAAGGCACCTATTAACTTTAACTCTTCTTTCTGCCTTGTCATCCATATCAAAGCAATCCTGATGATTTTTATCAACTGAAGATTTCTTGAGAGCATTCTCTCTCCATGCCTCTGGGCACTTCTTAAGAACAGAACTTCAGTTTATTCCCTTACTTTATTTTTCAGACTCTAGAGGATAACAGCCAAGCTCTGAAGCATGACAGACGAGATCTTGCATGAGTTGAGCTGTCCCTGGGCCTACCTATTCTGACTCATCCCCCTCTGCCTCAACCTTGTAATTTACCATGAAGTTCAATAAAAGTCTCATGCTTCCTTAACATGCCCCACAGCTGCATGTGCCTGGCTCCTTAGCACACGCTAAGAATTGTCTAGACACAATTCTCCATTTCCTCTTCCTCTCCTATCCTTCTCCCCAACAGCTCTCCTCCTCACTAGCACCTGTCTTAGAAGATTCAGCTCAACTGTCACCATTTCCAGGATGCCTTTCCACACTGTTCCCACCTGAAGAGCTGCCTTTTTGTTGCTACCACAGAACTCCACGTTTATCTCTAGCACAGCAAATTTCACACTCTTCTAAAATTGTATATTTACCTATCAACATTTCTGGACTAAACAAGAAGCTCCTCCAGGCAAGGGCCACTCACAGTAGGTGCTCAACTTGGTTACTCTGCATGTTAAATATTACTGGTAAATGATTTTCTCGTGTGTTTTCAGATCTCTAAGTCCACTGGAGACTTCTTCAGTCATTCGATTGGGAGGCTCAGTCGTGGCCGTGACGTTTTAATGTTCAAAATACATGGCAATGTCAGCTGCTATGACCACCCTTCAGTTTGGAATGACAGTCTCCATTGCAGTAAGAGTTAAAGGAACAGAGGACCTTAAACAAACTAAAATTAGCCATGCTTCGCGACTCAACACAGTCTAAGATTTGGCAAGACAAATCTCCTAGGCAGGTACAGTGCTGACACAGCGGGGTGAAAAGGCACTCAACCAATGCTCAGCAGACTCAAAGAAGAAAACCCGCAACAGCTTTACCACCGGAAACTGAGTTCTGCTGATTCATTCTGACTTAAAGCTGCAACAAAACTTGAGTAAGGAGCACCCAAGCTGACTCTGCGTTTTGTTTTTTGTTTTTTTTTTCTGCCGAGCTCACAGAATTTGGCATATAAGAAATTTAATAGTTGTTCTATATATTCCTTTGCAATTTCTCAGATATTGACTGCGGCTGCCTACATTATAGTGTCTGATGGCCTTATGTGGTATCTTTCTGGCAAAGATTCAGTTCTGGTCAAAATACTGAGGAGAATTTAAAATACTCACTGGAGCTCCTGGCTCCCTCAGCTGAAGAGAACCATACAGGAAATCTCCTTCACCCAAGAAAGGCTCACTGCTAGCTCAATTAGAGGCTGAAGAGGCCTGCTTCAGTAAATAGCGCTTGCTCATGCTTTGTACAAAGATATCTGTACAATTGGTTCCAACTTGGGAAACGGCATTTAAATATCAACATAAACACATGCTCAGAGAAAAACTGGGTGGATTTTCATCAGGACCAATCTCTAAAAACCTGTATTAGAGAAAATTACAAAGGAAGAACCTTCTCAAAATAGGTATCGCAAGTCATGATTTTCTTTGTTCTTCATACAGAAGTCATGTGAACTGCATAATGAAAAGTAAAATGGAAGAAATTTCTAGACTGAAGTCTAATTATACTTGAGTCAGTAATTCATCATGTTTCCTATATATAGTAATGACCATAGTTAACACTGATTAACTAGCATTACTTCAAAGACTTATTCCATTTAAAATCATAATATGTAAGTACTCTACTGGAGATATTTAACAAGTTAAATGTTAAATGCCTTCTCTTTCAGGAAAAGAAAAAAAGACAGACTTCGCTTCAGACTTTTATATTTTTCTTTAAGTGCAACATGACATAGTCAGCTAAAAAATATCAATTGCTTCAACAACAGACACTATTTTGACTAAACCATTATCATGAAGTAAAGTTTTATTGCACTTGCTTCTTAACAGGATTATAACTAAACACTTACTTGTTCAGTGTGAGGTCAAGAATGAATTTGGAGCCAAAGGCTTCAATCTGGAAGCTTGCCTGGGCCAGATGGACAGCCTATGGATTCAAAGAGACAGAAACAAACTTAGCTTACCTTCCTGTCTTTAAAGCTGATTAGATTGGTAGCAATGATATTAAATAAGAAAAACATTTTTATGGATTGATGCACTTCTTTATGGATCCCTGTGTAACAATCCATTTCTTTAAAAGGATACTAGGTGCATTGTCATGGCTTTACTTGGAAGACATAAATACCTGTGTAGCACGGAACTAATAAAAGACAATCGGTCCTTTAAAATGAACCCATTGTGATCAAAATCAAGAGCATATTCAGCTGGACTTTCAAAGTGACTGCGATGAATTATGCAAAAGTCTGACTAATTAAGGCTGGATTTCAGCCTATTTTGCGCACAAAGCTAACCAATTCTTTCTGCACACCTAAGTGAAAACTCATGTCAGCACTCTGTTCTTCATCAGAAACTGGAACTTTCTATAAATGATCTATCAGCAGAATGTGGCAGTAAAATGCGAATCTACAACCTTTTAACTTCAGAAAGCACTTAGACCCATGCCCCTCATGAACCCTCAGAGTATATGTCCCCCTGAAAAAGTCACACATTTACAAATACTGTCATTACTAGAGCACCTGGATGGCTCAGTGGGCTGAGCGTCCAACTCTTGGTTTCGGCTCAGGTCACGATCTCACAGTTCATGAGATTGAGCCCAAAGTCAGGCTCTGTGCTGACAGTGAGAAGCCTGCTTGGGATTCTCTCTCTCCCTCTCTCTCTGCCCCTCCCCTGCTGGTATGCATGCTCTCTCTCAAAAAAAAAAAAATAAATACACCTAAAGAAAAAAGAACAAATACTGTCGTTACTGTGCCTTAACTCAAAACACGATAATCCCATCTAAACAGGAGTCATATGTACTAGGTGTTAAAGATTAGTTTAGCTCACAGAATTATCTCGAAAAATGTAAGTTAACAAATCAATGGAGTTTTGTTAAAGTCTTACCCAAGATAAAATTCCCCTCTATCCTTCCATCAAGAAAAAAAATTTTTTAAGGACAAGAATAAATGCAACATCTATACTCCCTTCCCTTCCCTTCCCTGCTCAAAAACATCCTTCCTGCAAACTCCATTCTTCAGGCATGGTGGTGTCACAAACCATCTGTGAAGTGCTACCTGCATGGCAACCAGACACTGCATCCTCCTGCTCTGGTACTTTCCCCTCCTCCCCTCCCCAACCCCTCCCGGCAATACCACCCATGCTCCTCTCTGTCTTCATCCTACCCTACTCATCCTTCAAGGGCAGCCCAACTGCATTACTTTCCACGAAGCCCTCCTTCACACGCAGGTTGGAAGTGAACCCTTCATCCTCAGGGCTCCAGGAACACTTCATCTGCTTCTACTCTGCACCATGATGTGGGCTCACTTTCCATCCCAGCCTGGACAACTTGTATCACAAGGGTATTGCAAACAGTTGGAGATTAATGGCCCTTCCTCAAAATATATGAACTTCTAAGCCAAATATTTATTGTCAGGACTATTTTGCCACGCCAAACCCATAAAATACTATAAACCATAACTTCTACTTCCAGTCAAGCACAACTGCTAACCGCATAATCACTACAATAATCAAAACATAGGGTGCCTAAGTGGCTCAATTGGTTAAGCATCCGTCCAACTTCAGCTCAGGCCATGATCTCACAGTTCGTGAGTTTGAGCCCTGCATCGGGCTCTGTGCTGACAGCTCAGAGCCTGGAGCCTGCTTTGGATTCTGTGTTTTCCTCTCTCTCTGCCCCTCCCCAACTCATGCTTGCACTCTCTCTCTCTCTCTCTCTCTCTCTCTCTCAAAAATAAATAAATATTTAAAAAATTAAAAATAATAATCAAAACATGAAATAAAAATGAAATTAATAAGTATTAAAATTTAAATACAAAGCAATGAGAAAGAAGGAGCCCAAATACCTAACACCTTGGCCCAACTCGCCAAACCCCAAACAACCATGCAGAATACGGTCATCATATCTGATTCGGGCTCTTCCTGCATCCAGATGACTACATGACAGAAAAAGAAATTCCTGTCTTGTTAACTGAGGTCTCGGTCATCTACATCAGAACCTTTATCTCCTGACATAAATACCATATTCTTCTTATTCTAAATTCATTCTGTGTCTTGAAGCATTAATTTTTGCATGAAGATTTTGATGAATAATGCATACAAGGGAAATTTTTTCATTTCTGGGTCCCAAAAGTTTAAAGGAAAAAAACAACTTTCTTCTTGAGAATAAGATAGGCTCTTAATACATGCACCCCAATGTTTATAGCAGCGTTATCAACAATAGCCAAAGTATGGAAAGAGCCCAAATGTCCATCAACTAATGAACGGATAAAAAAGATGTGGTTTATATATACAATGGAATAGTACTTGGCAAACAAAAAGAATGAAATCTTGCCATTTGCAACAGCATGGATGCAACTAGAGTGTATTATGCTAAGTGAAATAAGTCAGAGAAAGACAAATATCATGTGATTTCACTCATATGTGGAATTTAAGATACAAAACATATGAACATAAGGGAAGGGAAGCAAAAATAATATAAAGACAGAGAGGGAGGGGCGTCCGTGTCACTCAGTCGGTTAAGCCTCCGACTTCAACTCAGGTCATGATTTCATGGCTCCTGAGTTCGAGCCCAGCGTCGGGCTCTATGCTGACAGCTCAGAGCCTGGGGCCTGCTTTGGATTCGGTGTCTCCCTCTTTCTCTGCCCTTCTCCCACTAATGCTCTGACTGTCTCTCTCAAAAATAAATAAACATTAAAAAAAATTTTTCTTTGGGGCGCCTGGGTGGTGCAGTCGGTTAAGCGTCCGACTTCAGCCAGGTCACGATCTTGCGGTCCGTGAGTTCGAGCCCCGCGTCGGGCTCTGGGCTGATGGCTCAGAGCCTGGAGCCTGTTTCTGATTCTGTGTCTCCCTCTCTCTCTGCCCCTACCCCGTTCATGCTCTGTCTCTCTCTGTCCCAAAAATAAATAAACGTTGAAAAAAAAAATTTAAAAAAAAAAATTTTTTTCTTTTAAAAAAACAGAGAGGGAGGCAAACCATAAGAGACTTTTAAATACAAAGAACAAACTGAGTGTTGCTCCAGGGGAGGTGACTGGGGGATGGGCTAAATGGGCAAGGGGAATTAAGGAGGACCCTTTTTGGCATGAGCACTGGGTGTGATAAGTAAGTGATGAATCATTAAATTCTATTCCTGAAATCACTATTACACTATATGTTAACTAAGTTGGATTTAAATTTAAAAAAAGATAGGCCCTTAAGCATATTTTCTGTTAAGAATATTAAATAGAGAGAAGAGTTCATTAATGCCACCCTGGCCTAAAAAGGGTGATAAATTACTGCCTTAAGCAACTTAAAAGAGCCTGACATTAACCACTGAAAGGCTCATCTTACAGCAAATAAGCAACGAGACAAGTACAAACCCCAACAGAAGCCTGTTGTACGATAAGGTAGCTGGTAATAACTGCTTACCCCATTTTATAGCCTTGTTGGGAGTTCTAGGATTAAATAAACTTATACTGAGCCAATGTGATAAGATTCAGTTTAACAGAATTTAATGAAAGAGCGGGCAAATAACATTACTATTGGGATTTTCCCTTTTTTTTTTTTTTTTTTTATTCATTCACTCTCCACACAGGTGTTAAGTCTCACTGTGTGCATAAGGATGACTGGAACACAGCCCCTCCCCTCCAGGGAGACCTGCCAGCCTCGGTGGGTCTAAGGTGCCACAGGGACCAAGACTTCACTGACCAGGTGCAGTTTGAACAAAAGTCCAGAAGATGGAAAAGAATCCACCTGCCAGACGAAGAGAAGACATTCAGGGCATGGGGGGGAAACATTTACCACAATAGAGTAAAAAATGAATATGGAAAAAAAGGCTTTTTTACTTTTTTAAAAATTAATATGGCCTATAAAGAAACAGTTTTGGGGGGGGGGCGTCTGGGTGGCTCAGCTGGTTAAGCGTCCAACTCTTGATCTCAGCTCACGTCATGATCTGATGGTTGGTGAGTTCAAGCCCTGTGTCGGGCTCTGCGAGGACAGTGCGGAGCGTGCTTGGGATTCTGCCTCTCCCTCTCTCTGCCCCTCCCCTGCTCACTCTCTCTCTCTGTCTCTCTCTCAAAATAAATAAGTAAACTTAAAAAACAAACAAACAGCTTTTGAAGGAAATGTCAAACAATGAATCTGAAAAGGTGCTCCAGAGACTGTGGGGCTTTGCGCGATATGCTCAATGACATGTCTGGTCACTCAGACATACCTGTGGCCAAGACAGCAAGCATTCCTCCAAATGTGCCCCCACTTACTCAGCACAGTGCCTGGCACATGCCCAGTCACCACCACCACCATCATCAACGAAGATATTAGAACTAAATCATATTGACAGATTACCGTCCACAACAACTGAAACACTTACAGTGCCATCAACAACATCCTTGTTTCTCCATGGGGAAAGAAAATATCTGATCGTATTACCTTTATCAGTAAGAATGTTTTAACATTTTAACTTATTTTAATGCAAAGAGGCAGCACATTTTCCTATAAATGATTTAAGATTTCCCCAAGCATTCATTTTCCTTGTACATATATCAAATAGAATTGGTATATTCATCTAATACATTTGTATCCATCTTAAGGAATTTCAATACAATGGTATACATTATTTTTCTTATGTTCCATTTCTCTTTCCATTGTTATACATTCAGCATTTGTACAGAGTACAGATTCTTCTCTATATCGAAATAAGTACCTGACAAATGCTACTTCTCCCCTATCATTCTGTAATTTCTGCTCTGTCTGAAACGTGATTAAAATAGTTTTTAACTACTGGAATCTCTGCTACTCCATATCAACTAACTGATCATTTTTTATGTTACAAAATACTATACAGTTTTGAAAATTGTCCAATTAAAATATGTTTTCAAATCAGGTAAAACAAGTCCTCATCATTATTGTTCTACAAATTACATTTTTGGATATTGTTTTTACTTCATAGTAACCCCCTTCTTTCAAATGACAGAAACATCAGAAGAATGGCCAAGATGAGTAGAAGGTTTTATAACACATGCCTTTTTTTACAAAGAAGGAACCATACAGTGAGGTTTAGAAATGTGTTCAGTAATACAAAATTGGATCACAGATATACTTTAGAGAAAAGTTCATGAACCACACATAAGGTCGTAATGGATTATTTCTCCTTTGGGATATTTGTTAAACAGACTTGATGATTAACACTTGTTTTTACAAGGACAGTCACTATAAAAGCAGTGTGAAAGAATGCAGGGTTTTACAGTCAAAGAGCATCATTTCACGACAAGAATAAGCATAGCCCTGGGCTCAGAATTACACCCTGAAGGACTGAAAACAGCTGTTGCCTAAGCACTTCGATATTTTTCTTTTGACTCAGAATCTGGAACAGTGAAATTACAGGAACTCTATAAACAAAAAACAACTAAACTCAATTATATACACAAACCTCCTTTACTGAAGAACAATTTACACATTTAACAATGTGCTTTTGTATTTCTAAGGTTTTTTTTTTCTTTTTAGTAGATGGCACCTAATGGTATCGTATTAAATAACTTTGGAAGACTGTCAGGTTCCTCAGTGAAGACTGGTTTTGCGTCTTAAGACTGGTTTTGCGTCTTAAGACTGGTCTTGCGTCTTAGCGAGCTATGTTATGATATTGAGCAATCATGTACATTACATAAGCTGAAGATACATAGTTATGCTTTCTTGGGACTTATATTCTAGAACAGTTAACATTAATATGGACATGAAGACAAGAGAAAAAGATGACTCTCTCGACTTCTAGTAATAGAAATCAGACATTTCCAGAGTACGTATGTTTTCATGCAAAAATGCCTCACACATAATGAGTATTCAATCAATATTCTTCACTACTTGGCAAGGACTCATACACATAACTGAAACTAAATATAGGAAGTGGAAAGTTTAAACTTTCCCTGAATTCAGAAAATATTTTGAGACTGAATGTCATAATTCAGTAGAAAGGGAGCTACTTGAATTGAGGTCTCTACACTGTCCATCACAGCATCCTCTGAGCGGGTAATGTACTTCAATATGCTCTGTAATGTATATGGTTTGGGAAACAGAAGAAAGTTTGGAAGAAGTTTCCCTGCTCTTAAGATATATTCAGTTTATTTAGGGAAACACTCACTGAAGTAATGAAGAAAACCTGTCTGGAGCGGCATATCAGTAAGACAAACAAATGCTTTCCAAATGGCCTGCAGAAGCCCTGGAAAGTATGAAGCAGTCCTGAGCAGACAGCTGTGGGATGATTCCAGCTCTGTTTCCTAAAGAAGAGAGCTGTGGGCTTCTAGGAAAGAAGGTGCTAGAGAAATCAAAATGTTGTAATTAGAGTTAGAACCCAGGAACCCAGGATCAATAAACTGTCTTTTCTACTGCAAAGAATCACGGAAAAAGTAAAACAGCTAAATAGCTGATTACTAGTGAGACTGGAGGTAATTTCTTTCTTATTTTTATGTCCCTCATTGCCATAATATTGCTCATCCTATGTTCACTAAAATATTATATTCATAGCGAGTGTGGGTCTGCATCTGCGTGTATAAACTATAAGCTTTTCAGGGCACTTGAAAAGCTTTCTTTTAAGATTCGGGACATTTTATGGTTTCAGAGTAGATGGATTTGGAAATTCACCAACTAGGAAGGAAGAAAGAGAACAGCTAATCATATCCTACAAGGAGCCTGCTTCGTTGTAACAGGTTGAGTGGCTGAAGGAAGAAGCTTTGCTATGCAGCCTTGCATCACTGGGTTACACAGAGTGGTTTTCTCTTCCGTGTCACAGGAGGCCCAGAATCCAGCAACCTGAATAATTAAATTCCAATAAGAAATAAACTATCTAGTTTAAATTGGAATACATTTGAGGAAAATACTTCACCTTCTTTAGATCACACAGGCTTTTCTGTAAATAACGCATCTGGGTCTATCCCACACACAGCTAAAGAAACACAGAAATCTAGCTTGTGGATCTTTTTCCTGTACAGTGTAAAAATTCAAATATGGAAATATATCTTAGGAGTTTGAATGTTCAAAAGGAAACACTAATAGATCATTTTAACTACAATCTGGTTCCAACCCCTGATCCTAAGTGTGCACACTGGTGATCACCAATGTGATCAAGACTTTTATATAATAAAAATAACAACGCCCTATATTCCTTGTGTTTTAATTATCTCGACCGATCAGAATAATATGGTACCCTGTGCAGTTGACTTAGTAGGCAGATGTTGTGATTGCCCTTTTGTAGAAGAAAAACATTTTTAGAAGGCACACAGAAGTTAAATGATTTTTTTGTTCAAGGTCACACATCAAAGGAAGAAAGATGAAGTGTTGGCTTCAGTTCAGTGAGGAAAAAGTGCCAAGTTATGCCAAAAGTCCTTATCCCTCCAACCTCAATGTTTTCTGGTCATTAAAATATAAATAATAATAGCTTACCAACAGGATGAGTATGAGGGAAGTTCCTAGAAAAGTTTGGCCACATAGAAAGAGGTCAATAATTTAGGAAGAAGGGGGCAAAGTTGAAGGACAAAGGGGGGCGGGGAGAAGAAAACTACATTAATGTTTTGGAAAGGTTATCAGTCAGCTCCACCTTAAAAGTTCCTTCCCAATATAGCTGGCCACCTTCTAGAAAATCCAATGTGCATTTATCCTCTGCAAAATTCACAAATTTAATATTTTTTATTGCTAATTACCATTAGGCATTATGCTTTGACTGTTCAAGTTGTCGTGTCATTATGCTTTGACTTTGTTCAAGTTGCCGTGTCTTTAAAATAATATGAATCATTTTCCTGAGACGTGGAACAGCTGCAAATGTTACATGAAGGCAATTTTGCAAATTAAGGTAATTTGCTGAAAATTCTTCCCAAGATGCATTTAAATAGGTAGCTTGTGGGAGAGAACATTATCATGTTTACTTCTAGCATGTTCCAATTCACAGGATTACTGGTTAACCCATTAGCAAATTTGCATTGAATCCCAACGTTGTGGGAGATACCGTGACAGATGCAAAGATATAGAAGAATTAGTATTTACATGAAAGTTTACAACGCAGTAAGGGGAATGAGATGAGAAACCACAAAGAATAAGACACTTGAGTTAAATACTTCGGTTAAATAATAATAATGATGAATAGTATCCATAAAGATGCCACAGACAACTTAAGCACAATTAATTCCCCAATCTAATGTTAACAATTGTATGGTATGGGTAACAAGCACATTTAAATATAAGGAGCCAGAATGCTGAGGACTGGAGAGGGCTGAGAAAAGCTTACTGGAGAAGTCTTTCCCGGCATTTAAACATAGCTAGAATTCAGGTAGCCCTAAAATTGATTTAACAGGATGAAATTTCAAGGTGTTTCTAAGTGTTTGCTAACAAACAGAGACCTAAGAAACATGCTTTTAAAGTAAAACACAGGATGCCTTCCATTCTGGAACATGAAACTACAGTTTGAATTGTGGTCGGAACCAAAACATGGCAGTTTAATATAAAATAAAGCATTTCACGAGATCACACAATATTTTGTGTGTGAACACACACAAGTCTAAAATATACCAATGTATTTTGTAATCAATCTATCTTTTAGCCTTAAACTAGAAAGCTGGAATCCCAACCTTGATGGATATTACAGAAACAACACCACAACAACAGCAAAGCACACTGTTCTCACAGGCCACAGACTGATCAGCCTCTCCCGGTGACGGAGGCAAGTCATTGCTTGACCTTGTTCCCTTAGCCAACCTAGCCAAGAAAGGTAGAACTTCTATTCTGAAAGAAATCTAGCCAACATTCAACTATCCAGTCTGATGATTCAGAAAAAAAGGATGCCATGTTGAGTTTTAACATCTGACCAAATTTTTTCCAAGAGTGTTTTGCTAAATAAACCAGTTTTAAAGAGAATCCACTTTTCATCTTCTTCCTTCTTCTCACCTACTGTCACTCAGTTTGAAGTGCTCTCTAAACCTGATACAGACAAAAGATAGATCCTGAAGAGAAAGAGGAAAAACAGGTATTGATAATCCAAACAGATATTCCAGTTTATAAATCGTGAGGTAGTTGCAGTAAAAATGTATTTAAAAAAAATTTTTAATGTTTATTTTTAATTTTGAGACAATGCAAGAGACAGAGTGCAAGCAGCAGAGGGGCAGACAGAGGGAGACACGGAATCTGAAGCAGGCTCCAGGCTCGGGGCTGACAGCTCAACGCGGGGCTCGAACTCACAAACCACGAGATCATGACCTGAGCCGAAGTCGACGCTTAACCGACTGAGCCACTCAGGCGCTCCACTAAAAATGTAGTTTTAATATTCCCCATGGCCAGCCAAAGAAGAGAAGCTAGAAATACCTGGGAGGGGTCTCTTTTTAGCCCTATAGAACCACACTAAGATCTTCCTGGGTGATCATTTAGTAACCCAGGAGAACTCTGGAAAAAATACACCTTCAGTGACAAAGCATCTTTGGACATTTCTATGGATTGCCTTCCATACATTTACCCATAGTGATTGATGTTTGCTGGATATTAAGCTGACAATACCAACTCAAGAGAGAGATGAAATCATAAGCCTCCAGAGCTCTTGCTATTTGAAAATGGGCAAATCATTAAAAGCATCACTACAGCTGTATTATTTAGCTTTCATACATTTTCTGAAAGACGAGTAAAAGTACAACTATGACAACAGTTACCATGGAAGCAGTTTCTTTCTGCTGCCTTCCTGAATAGTAACATTTAATTTGATGCATTAATCTAGTAGCTGAGGTGTGATTCACCTTTTTTTCCTCATCAATTTCTACATGACCAAACTGTGCAACCCCAAGGAGTGATTCTCTCTCTGCTAACACTCTTTGTCATAAAAGAGAACATATTTTGTCCTTCTAGCCAGAATTATTGAATACCCACTTAATAATTTAAATAAAAGAATAGAAATAGGGCATACGTTTTGAAAACAAACACCACCAAACTCCATGCTGAATATCTGTGACTCATTACATGACAGATTTGTTAATTTGCTTATATAATGTTAATACTATCCCCAAAGAAAAAAAACTTCTGTAAAATAGCACCCCATGAGAAGCCCTATCTTCTTTGTCTTCCTACTCTTGTCCTTGAAATGCTGGCTACAAGACCCCAGAGGGCTCAAATATCTAGCCAGAGCAAAGAAAGTTCTTTAACTTGGATCTTTATGATGACCACATAGGATTAGTTAATAATAAATAAGTCTGAAATACAAAATGAAAATTACGATACACAGTTCACTTGAAAACCGTTATATCCAGCAAATCACAAATGATATAAATTGAAATATTAATTTCCAGTTTCCAAGGAAGGCAAACAGACCTGTCCAGCCAGATCTCTCATCTCTTGAGGCATCTTGATTCTACTGATCTTCACTGGTGGGTCTCACACTGTTCTTGCCCAAAGCTGATTTGTGTTGGGATCTCTATACTTCTATTTGAAGAAATTTCTCAGGCTACACATATGACTTCATCAGAAATACACAGCTGTGTGATGACGGAATTCCCAAGATGTCTTTGCTTTCCTTAACTACTCTCTGGGAGATATGTGGCACAATATTTTGTGTTACGGGGTGGACCTTCCTTTTGTCTACAGGAATCCACCTCCATCCACATTTTTGATGTAAAGAGAGTTCTATGTTTGCTGGTTCTCAGTTGTGTCTGGTTCTGTCCTTTGCTCTAAATTCTGACCTCAGTTATGGCCATGGATGTGTTGTGTTCTGCCCTTTTAGATAGTAAGAGTAACTTCCAAATTAGGGGCCAACCCAAAAATGGATTTTCCCATTTTACAAGCATGCATGTGCCATTAGACTTCCTCAGTAACACTACTAAGATCTATTTCTGGACATAGAGACTCAACAATTGTCATGTATCACAATTTTACTCAAAACAGGTATCATGTGTGCTACATACACATGCTTTACTCAAAGCTAGATATGGAAAAATTAATATTGATGTGACCTAATTTTCTCTAACACTCATCTTTCACAGAATTCTGCAAAATGCCAACCATTCAGCATGTAGTCACGTAATTTTTGAAAGTAACATTTAGAATGTTGACTATTACACAGAATATTGTGCCTATTTTGGTAAGCAAATAATAATCTCACTATGTCTACAGAATGTTTTAGATTCATTAAAACTCCATTTTAATCTCCAGATAAGAACCCAGAATTACACAGAATCTTAAAAACATATAAAACAGTACTTTGAAATATCTCCATTTTCTCAGCTTACATCCTACCTCATTGGCATCTACATCATATATGAAATAATTTACTGATTCAAGAGATAATTATTGTATCTACCGTGTTTCAGCAGAAGCTCTGGTTTTTCAGAGTTTGTATTTTAGTGTGTGTTGGAGGGCAAGGGGAGTAACACAATCAACAAATAAATTAAAAGCAAGTTAGGAGCACTTGGGTGGCTCAGTCAGTCAAGCATCCAACTCTTGATTTCAGCTCAGGTCATGATCTCACAGTTCGTAGGATTGGGCCCCACACGGGGCTTTGCACTGACAGCATGAAGCCTACTTGGGGTTCTCTCTCTCCATCTCTCTCTGTCCCTTCCCCACTCATGTGCACATGTGCTCTCTCTCTCGCTCTCTCTCTCTCTCTCTCTCTCTCTCTCAAAATTAAATAAATATTTTTAAAAAGAATAATAAAACAATTCAGATGATGATAAATTCACCAGGTAAAGAAGGAGGAATTGACAGTAATACAATAATAGTAAGGGACTTTAGGGGCGCCTGGGTGGCTCAGTCAGTAAGCGTCGACTTCGGCTCAGGTCATGATCTCACGGTTCGTGAGTTCGAGCCCTGCATCGGGCTCTGTGCTGACATTTCAGAGCCTGGAGCCTGCTTTGGATTCTGTGTCTCCCTCTCTCTCTGCCCCTTCCCTGCTCACACTCTGTCTCTCTCTCAGAAATAAATAAATATTAAAAAAAAAATAGTAAGGGACTTTTATACCTCACTTCCATCAATAGATAGATCATCCATACAGAAGACCAACAAGGAAACAATGGCTTTGAATATCACATTAGACCAGATGAACTTAACACCTGGTTAACATCTGGATACATATGCAGGGGCGTCTGGGTGGCTCAGTCGGTTGAGCGTCCGACTTCGGCTCAGGTCAGGATCTCGCAATTTGTGAGTTCAAGCCCCATATCAGGCTCTGTGCTGACAGCTCAGAGCCTGGAGCCTGTTTCAGATTCTGTGTCTCCCTCTCTCTGCCCCTTCCCCGCTCATGCTTTGTCTCTGTCTCTCAAAAATGAATAAACGTTAAAAAAAAAAAAAACTTTTTTAAACATCTTGATATATGCAGAACATTCCATCCAAAAACATCAGAATACACATTCTTTTTGAGTGCACATGAACATTCTGTAGGACAGATCACATGTTAGGCCACAAAACAAATCTTAATAAATTTAAGAACTGAAATCATATCGAGCATCTCTTCCAACCACAGCGGTCTAAAACTCAAAATCAATTACAAGAAAAAAAACTGGAAAAAACACAAGCATATGGAAACTAAACAACATGCTACTAAATAACCAATGGGTCAATGAAGAAATCAAAGGAAATAATAAAAAAATACATGGAGACAAATGAAAATGAAAACACAACAGTCCAATCTCTGGGAAACAGCAGAAGCAGTTCTAAGAGACAAATTTATAGTGATTCAGGTCTGTCTCAAGAAACAAGAAAATCTCAAATAAACAATCAAACCTTACACCTAAAGGAATGAGAAAAATTAGAATAAAGTAAAGTTAGTAGAAGAGAGGAAATAATAAAGACTAGAGCAGAAATAAATGAAACAGAGACTAAAAAAATAATGGAAAAGATAAAATTGACCAACTGTTAGACTCATCAAGGAAAAAAGAGATACCTCAAATAAAAATCAAAAATTAAGGAAGAAAAATAACTACTGATATCACAGAAATACAAAGAACTATAAGAGAATACTACAAAAAATTATATGCCAACAAATCGGACAACCTAGAAGAAATAAGTAAATTCCTGGAAATATACAATCTTCCAAAACTGAAAGAGGAAGAAATAGAAAACTTGAACAGGGTGATTACTAGTAATGAAATTGAATTAGTAATCAAAAAACTCTCAAGAAACAAGGACCAGATGGATTCATATGTGAATTTTACCAAACATTGAAATAAGACTTAATGCCTTTTCTTCTCAAATTATTCCAAAAAAAATTGAAGAGGAGGGAAAGCTTCCAAATTCATTCTATAAAACCAGCATTACCCTGAGGCCAAAACCAGACAAAAACACTACAAAAAAAGAAAACAACAGGGGCATCTGGGTGGCTCAGCTGATTAAGTGTCTGACTCTTAGTTTTGGCTCAGGTCATGATCTCATAGTTCAGAGTTTCAGCCCATGTCAGGCTCAACTGCATTACTGCACTAAGGATGCAGAGCCTGCTTGGGATTCCTTCTACCTCCCTCTCTCTCTGCCCCTCCCCTGCTCTCTCTCTCTCTCTCTCTCCCTCTCTCTCTCTTTCCCTCTCTCTCAAAATAAATAGGTAAACTTTAAAAAAAAAAAAAAAGAAAGAAAAAAGAAAACTACAGGCCAATATCCCTGCTGAAGACAGATGCAAAAACCCTCAATAAAATATTAATAAACCAAATTCAACAATACATTAAAAGATCATTCACCACAGTCAATGGGGATTTGTTCCAGAGATGCAAGGACAGTTCAATATTCACGAATCAATCATTGTGACACATCACATTAACCAAAAGAAGGATAAAATCTATATGATCATCTCAACAGATGCAGGAAAAGCATTTGACAAGATTCCACATCCATTCATGATAAAAACTCTCAACAAAGTAGGGTTAGAGGGAACATACTTCAATAGAATAAAGGCTATATATTTAAAACCCACAGCTAACATTGTACTCAATGGTAAAACACTGAAATCTTTTCCTCTAAAATCAAGAAAAAGACAAAGATGTCTACATAACCACTTTTATTCAACATAATACTAGAAGTCCTAGCCACAGCAATCAAACAAGAAAAAGAAATAAAAGGCATCCAAATTGGTAAGGAGAAGTAAAACTATCACTATTTGCAGATGACATGATACTTACTTATAGGAAACTCTAAAAACTCTGTTAAAACAAAACTATTAGAAGTAATGAATGGGGGCACCTGCATGGCTCAGTCAGTTAAGTGTCCAACTTCGGCTCAGATCTGATCTCACCATTTGAGAGTTCAAGCCCCACATCAGGCTCTGTGCTGACAGCTCAGAGCTTGGAGCCCATTTCAGATTCTGTCCCCCCTCTCTCTGATCCTCCCCCACTTGCACTCTGTGTGTGTCTCTCTCAAAAATAAATAAATATTAATTTTTTTTAAAAAGTAATAAATGAATTCAATCAAGTCTCAGGATACAAAATTAATATACAGAAATCTGTTGCATTTCTACAGACTAAGAAAAAAGTAGCAGAAAAAGAAAATAAGAAAACAATCCCATTTACAATTGCACCAAAAAGAATAAAATACCTGGGAATAAATTTAGCCAAGTAGGCAAAAAAGAATAAAATAGGAAAGAGGCACAGAAATTTAGGAGTTGCAGAGTATGGAGAGATGACAGTATTAAATGGGGGGGGGGGAGGGAGACAGAGGAGGACTCTCGATTTGAGCAAAGTTTGGGAGATGAAGGAACAAGTCACCTGGATATCTGGGAAAAGAGAATTTCAGGCAGAGAGAACAGCAAGTTGCAAAAGCCCTGAGGCAGGGGTATATTTGGTATGTTAAAGAATAAGCCAATTTTGAGTCAAGTGGAATAGGTCAAGGAGAGTGTCACAGGCAATGAATTAGAGAAGCAATGAGGTGTCAATTACACAGGGCTTTGTAGGCCACTGTTAAGAACTTTGCCTTTTACTCTTAATGAAATAGGAAGTCACTGAATATTTTAAGCTAAGGAGTGACATGATCTCCTTTCCATTTTTTTTTTTTTTTTTTTGAAAGATAGAGGGTGAGTGGGGGAGGGCCAGAGGGAGAGAGAGAATCTTAAGCAGGCCCCACGCCCAGCATGGGGCCCGACACAGGGCTCAATCTCACAACCGCGAGATCATAACCTGAACCAAAATCAAGAGTCAGATGCTCAACCAACTGAGCCATCCAGATGCCCCTCCTTTCCATTTTTCAAAGTTCACTCAGGCTACTGTGTTGACAACAGCTGAAAGGTCAAGGGTTGCAGGGGCCAGGGAAAAAGCAGAGGGTCTAGTTACAAGACTGTTGCAATAATCCAGGTAAAAGCTGATGGTAAATTGGATTTAGGGGTAACAGTGGAATTGACAAGAAGCGGTCAGATTCTGAATGCATGATGAAAGCAAAGTCAACAGGAGTTGCTTACAGATTAGATACGGGTTATGAATGAACTAGAGGAGACAAGGAAGAGTCCAGAATTTTTGGCCTGAATAACCAGAAGAAGTAAGCAATGTAGTGGCATGAGCAACACCACAGAAAGAGCAAGTGATAGAGAGACTTCTGTTTGGGACCATTATGTTTGATATGCACCTTATATATCCAACTGGAGATGTAGAATAGGCAGTTAGATATAAGGCACGGAGATATATCTTTTCATTAATGTTTACTGAGTGATTACATACTTTAAGAAGCAATAAGTGAGTAAATGAAGGATTAAGCCTCGAATTAATGAGTGAATAAATGAATTAATACTGGGAATACAAAAATATTCCAGTAAAAGAACTAGTGAGGAGTGTATACTTCAACAGATAACCTAGTTTCTGAAATAGCGAGGGTGTAAAGGAGAAAAAAAGATAACTTGGGGGAAAACTAAAGAAGTCAGTACAAAGCAACCCACTCCACTGGGCTTTAAAATAACATTTTCAATTAAAACAGTGTCACTTTGGAACCCAAGAGGTATATTATGCACCACAAACCCCCTCAAAAGAACTGAAGTCCAAGAGCATCATTTTCATGTCTTGTATGTATGTGCTAAAATTACAAAAGAATGATCAGCAAATGAGGAGGTTAGTTCCCTAACAAAGTACATGGATTATATGCATGGATGTGTATGTATGTATATATACGTGTATATATATATATACATACACGTATATATACATACATACATATGCATATATATGGTATTCTTATAAAACAACACAGTTCTGACCTTTGATTTCCCACATTGATTTCCATATTCTGGAAGTCACGCTATCTTAACAGCTTTTAGTATTTCAAATATATCACTGCTTTTAGGTATACATTGTTATTATACCACTTTTTGGAAACTTTTAAACGTATACACTTACTGATTTTAATTTACTAACTGTATCTATCATCTTAGGAGCCTGATCTTAAGTCGCAGAGATCAAGGTATGCTCCACACCACCCTACTGAATAATGTACATTTCTAAAAGTCTCTAACCAACCTGGTAATTAAAGTTTATATTGCAAAAGTTAGAAATGAGAAGACTCGAGAGCACTGTATAAACCTCTTCATTCTTAAATCTGTTCCTTGAACTGCTACTTAAGTTACCAAATGGCAGTAAGGAAATTTTTCTTAGATTATTTTTTTTAAATCACAATGTTTTTGTTTCAACAGTTCCAAAGAGCAAGAAAGAGATAAAGCAATAATTGAAATTTCACTTTACTTCAATTATAGTTATTTTAGGTGATTTTTTTTCCCTAAAATAAGCAAATAACTATGTCAGGGCGATATCTAATTAGTCATGACTAGAGAGGGCATGATATTAGGAATACTTGATAAATAGTCCAAAATAAAAACTTCTTGGGGCACCTAGGTGGCTCAGTTGGTTTAACTGTCCAGCTTGACTCAGGTCACCATCTCACAGTTTGTGAATTCTAGCCCTACGCTGGGCTCTGTGCTGACAGCTCAGAGCCTGGAGCCCACTTCAAGTTCTATGTTTCTCCTCTCTCTCTCTCTCTGCCTCTCCCCAGGTCCTGCTCACACTCTGTCTCTCTCTCTGTCTCTCTCTTTCTCTTTCTCTCTCTCTCTCTCTCTCTCTCTCAAAAATAAATATTTTTTTAAAACTTTATAAATAAAAACTTTTTATATGGGGCGACTGGGTGGCTCAGTTGGTTAAGCATCCAACTTCAGCTCAGGTCATGATCTTGTGGTTCACGGGTTCAAGCCCCCGTCAGGCTCTGCACTAACAGCTCAGAGCCTGGAGCCTGCTTCAGATCCTGGGTCTCACTCCCTCTCTGCCCCTACCCTGCTCACGCTCTGTCCCTGTCTCTCTCTGTCTCTCTCAAAACTAAATAAACATTAAAAAAAAAAAAAACTTCTTATGGACTATGAAAATCCTTCCGTAAATATAAGACTATAAAAAATTTAACAGTTTTATCTTAGCCAAGAAAGAAAAAAGCCATTTCAATTAAGACTTCAAGAAAATTCTTTTCTTTCTGCCTTCCATTCCAGTTAACACTAAATTAGTTAGTTTCTCACAAAATAGAAACTATAGAGTCTGCAAGATTGTTGTAGCAGTCATGTCAGAGCAGTAAAAGATAAAAAGTCTCAGTGCACAACTAGATTCATGTAGGAAACAGTGTATACGTTAAAGGACGGAAAGAAAAGCGTTGCCATTTCCCTATCCCGTACGTAGGTTTGCGAAAGTTCTATATAACATGGTTTCTCAACCTCAGCACTGCTGACAGTTTAGGCTGCATGCATCTGTGCACTGCCAGACGTTTGTTTGACAGTATCCCTGGCTTCTACCCACTAGATGCCAGTAGCATCCCGTCCGCAGTATGACAACCAAAACTATCTCCCGACATCGCCAAATGTCTCCCGGGGAGAGCAGATCTTCCCTGGTTGAGAACCCTCGTTCTACATGGTCAGGAAATCTATGAATTTATGTAGATTCCTCTAGATGTGTTGCCTTTACACAAAATTTAACCTTGGTTTCCAAGTTCATTTTCAGCTGTTACCAAAGCCCTTGAAACAAAACAGCAGGAAGCAACTGATACCAACAGAAAATGAGAGTTTGGTTCTTTCAAAAGTTAAATGTTGTCTAACCAATAAGAAGCAAATTCTGAACATTTATACCATAGACAGCCCCCTAAATAAAGCTATAGGTTTAAATCTGTTAAATGAGCTCATATGCATTCTTCCAAAAACAATGAAGAAATACTGCAGCTACGCAGTCCTGAAACTTGATCTTTTACAAGGATGCTTAATGTTGTTTTTTTTTCTTCCCAAAGTGGCAGCTTCTTATTATCTTTTGAAATGTCATTTGGTGACTCAAAAGAAAACAGCTGTAATTTAAACAGCATGAAATGAGGGGGAATAAGTCAGTATGTGGCTTCTGTTTAGAAGTTACTGAGCTGTCTTGCCATGATTAATGTAATATGCTTCCTCCGTGGGTATATAACCCCAGGTCTCCAAATACCATTTATATACTGGTGGCTCCCATAGTTATCTCATCCCGACCCGTCCTTGAGACCATGGCCAATTTACTCATCAACATACCCACACAGATGACCAACAGTCCACCTGAAGGGCACACAGTCAGTTTCTTCTTAGCCTTCTTTTCAACTCTCCTCCCCAGCCCTTTCCATGTTGGGGAATAGTAACACTTCTGTAAGCCTTATAATCGTTCTTGATTTCTGTATTAATTTCCTTTTACTGCAATAACAAATTCCATAATTTTGTGACTTGAAACAACACAAATTATTATCTTAAACTTCTGGAGGTCAAAAGTCCCAAATCGAAGTCTAGAGTCTTTCTGGAGGCTCAAGGGGAGAATCAGTTTCCTTACCTTGTCCAGCTTCTAGAGGCTGCCTATTTGCCTTGGCTTCTAGGTTTTTCTTCATGTGGCCCCAACCTCTGCTTCCATCATAATATCTCTTTCTTTGACTCTGATTCTTACAAGGACCCTTGGGATGACACTGGGCCCACCCAGATATTCCAGGATGACCTTCCAATTTCACGATCCTTAACTGAATCACATCTACAAAATCCCTTTTGCCACATGCAATATTGTGATTTATAAGAAATATAAATATTTAGTCATCCAGATGACCAAAAGATATTTTTCATATATATTTGGTCTTCATCCACAGTTCCTGGCTCACAGTTCCAAAAACACTTGGAATTTCCTGACATAAGAGCAATGGGAGTGCCATTTGTTGTAATATTTGGTTTTCTGTCCCCAGTCCCTGAAATCACTTCAGATCCATAATGGTGCAATGTCATCTTGTTACTCATGACAGGCTCCTTCCTACCACAACTGGGTTTATGTTAATGAGATGATTTTTGGAAGGCACCTAAGGATGGGGGCTGGTTGCCAGGGGAACCAACCATGAATAGAGGTTTGGAAGTTTCAGTCCCAACCCTTAACCCCTGGAGAGGACACAGAGGCTGGGGGTTCAATCAGTCACCGATAGCTAATGATTTCATCAATCATACCTATGTAATAAAGCCTCAATAAAAACCTAAAAGGAGAGAGAGGGTTCAGAGAGCTTCCAGATTGGTGAACACGTGAAGATTTAGGGAGAGTAGCACATTCCAAGAGGGCAGGAAACTCCGCACCCTTTACCTCCACCTTGCCTAGACATCTCTTTCATCTGGCTGTTCAGGAGTTACATCCTTTTATAATAAACACGTAATCTAGCAAGTAAAGTGTTTCTATGAGTTCTGCGAGCCACTCTAGCAAATTAATCAACCCCAAAGAGGGGGCTGTAGAAACATCTTACTTATAGCCAAAAGCACAGGTGGTAGGTAACCTGGGGTTGCAACTGGTATCTGAAGTGGGGTTTGAGGAGCAGTCTCATAGGTCTGACCCCTTAACCTGTGGGATCTGATGTTATCCCCCCCGGTAAACAGTGTCAGAATTGCTGGTGTCCTGAGAATCGCTTGCTGGTGTGGAGAATCCCTCCACACATTGGAATTTGGTGATCAGAGCCACCTTTTACCATGGGAGGTAACATACTCACAGGTTCCGGGGATTAGGATGTGGACATCTTGGGGTGGGGAAGGCATCATTCTGTCTACCACAGCTCCTCTCTTTTACTAGCCCACTCACCCTCAGATCACCAATCACCTGGAAACTTGACTTCTAATACTCATCCCAAATCCCACTTCCCTGTAATTCCTCTGTTACCACCCTAGTGATGGCCACACAGACTCTACCTTGGACAACTGCAAGCATCTCATAACTCGTCTCCTTGCTGTCACTCTTGCCCCTCTACAGCCCATCATCTGTGACACAGCCAGAATAATTTTTTTAATACAAATCAGATGATGTGATTTCTGTGTTTAAAACTCACCAGTGGCTTCCCATTATAACTAGAACAAAATCCTAACAGGCCCTTCAGCCTCTGGTCCTTTCTTCCTTTTAAAAAATAATGGAGGAAGGAAATACGCAATGTTTTCCTCCACAGAATTTTTCTCCCTCCCTCCCCATCAACCTGCCAAGGCTGAGGAAGAGCTCCTGGTAACTCATCAAAGGAAGGCACTTTGCTTTCACTGTCCTCCCCAGCTCTCTCCAGAGGCCGAAGACAGCAACTTGCCACTAATTCTAACGCTATGCCCTCCCTCTCCAAGTCCATTTTGAGGATAAAAATCATTCTAAAACTACCAGAAAATTAAAAATATGTGAGAAGGAAACATCAAGAGGTAAGGGAAAGAAAGGAAGGAGCATAACATAGTGTGGTATATTCTTCACATTTCATAGCAAGCAGACAAAAGATAATATCTTAGGTTGATGGATCTAAAAATAGGGCAGAGATAAATTATTCAATGTTAAAAGAACTAAAAATAAAAATTTAGCAGCCTTTGGGGAGTGTCGGGAGAGAGACTTTCACTCTTCATTTTATTCTGTTATGAACTCTGAATTCTTAAACCATGTACACAAAGTAGAGTAACTACTAATTTTTCACAGCTATTTGCACTAATTTTACAGGTGAGGCTGTGCATGTTTATATATGAAAATCTGTCATCAGTTTTTCACCTACCGTGATATTCCTTCCCTCTGATTCTCAAGACTGCTCTCTGGAATTTCCCCACCAGAAGCTCCCACCAAGGACTTCTTGGTGGTAAATCAGAGGGCACTATGATCCCACCGGCAGCATCTCTGGAAAATTATTCTTTACGCTTCCTCTGACTCTACTTTTCAAAAACTCTTTTCTCCCGGCATCACCTCACACCAACTATTGCTGGAGCTATTTGTCTCACTTTCAAATAATAGGAGTCCACACGAGATAATTCCTACTCACCTTCCAACATGCGAGAATCTCAGAATTATGAGAAACCATAAGGATGTCTCCCTCTTTCTCTTTCTCTCTCTCTCTCTCTCTCTCTCTCTCACACACACACACACACACAACTATAAAAACTAATAAATTAATTCATCAAAGTTGCAGGATACAAAATCAACATGCAAATATTAGCTTCAGTTTTATACATGAACAAGGTGAAAAACCTGGACAGTGAAAACTACAAATCACTGATGAAAGAAATAAAATAAAACACAAACAAATGGAAAAACATCCTGTGTTCATGGATTGGGAGACTCGATGCTATTAAAATGTCAATATGACCTAAAGCAATCTACAGATTCAGCTCAATCCCTATTAAAAAAGAAAAAAATCCCAATTACATTTTTTGTAGAAATTGAAAAATCCATCCTAAAATCCATATGGAATCTCAAGGGACTCTAAATAGCCAAAACAACTTTGAAAAAGAAAAAAGAGGTCTCACACTTCCTGATTTCCAAACCTACCATCAAGCTACAGTAATCAAAATAGTGCGGTACTGGCATAAAGATGAACATACAGACCAATGCACTGAGGGGCCCAGAAATAAATCCTCGCACATACGATCAAATGGTTTCGGACAAGGGTGCCAAGACCAGTCAACGGAGAAAGGACAGTCTTTCCAACAAATGGTGATGGGAAAACTAGATATCCACATGCAAAAAATGAAGTTAGACCCTTAACTTACTCCATATGCAAAAACAAACTAAAAATGAATCTAAAGGCCTAAATGTACAAGCTAAAATTATAAAACTCTTAGAAAAAAATACAGGGGGAAAAACTTAATGACATTGGATCTTGCAACGATTTCTTGGATATAACGCCAAAAGCACAGGCAACAGCAACAAAAAATAAATTGAACTTCATCAAAATTAAAAACTTTGTGCATTCAAGTATACTATCAAAAGAAAACTCAACTCATGGAATAAGAGAAAATATATCTGATAAGAAATTGATACCCAGAATATATAAAGAACTCCTGCAACTCAACAACAACAACAACAAACCCAATTAAAAAATGGGCAAAGGATTGAACACACATTTTTCCAAAGAAGATATACAAATAGCCAATAAGCAAATGAAAAAGTGTGCAACATCATTAATCATCAGAAAGTGCAAATAAAAACCACACGGGGATACTCCTTTACAGCCATTAGGATTAAGATTACTGAACAAACAAACAGAAAACAAGTGTTGACACAGATGTGAAAAATATTAGAATTTTGTGCATTGCTGGTGGGATTGTAAAACAATGCAGCTGCTGTGGAAAATATTATGGTTAGTCCTCAAAAAAATTAAAAATAGAATTACCATATGCTCCAGCAATTCGACTTCTGGGTATGAACCCAAAAGAGCTGGAAGCAGGGTCTCAAACAGGTATTTATACACCCATGTTCGCAGCAGCATTATTCACAACAGCCAAAAGGTGGAACATTTCAAGTATCCATCAACAGATGAAGGGATAAACAAAGTGTGGCGTATACATGCCAAGGAATATCATTCAGCTTTAAAAAGAAAAGAAATTTTGATATAGGGTACAACATGGATGAACCTTGGAAGACATTATGCTAAGTGAAATAAGCCAGTCACAAAAGGAAAAATACTGTATGATTTTACTTATCCGAGGTACCCGGGATAGTCAAATTCACAGAGAGGAAAAGAGGAATGGTGGTTGTTGGGGACTAGGGAAAGGAGGGAGGGGAGAGTTAATATTTACTGGAGACAGAGTTTCAGTGAGAACATCCACCGAATGAATAATGAAAACATTCTGGAGATGGATGGTGGCGTTGGTGCACAATAATGTGAATTTACTTAATGCCAGAGAAATATACACTTAAAACGGTTAAAATAATTCACTGTTTTTAGCTGTGATTTATAAGAGAATCAGTATATGAACTCTTCTTGGTTAACAGCAGTTAAGATGCAAAGCTCAAAATTTTGCCTCCTGGTCATGGCATGTTTAGTAATATCCCAGCATCTAAATTAATTAATTAATTAATCAATTAATTAAAAGAGTGGGGTGGAGGGGACACACCTGAGTGGCTCAGCCAATTAAGCACCTGACTGTTGATTTTGACTCAGGTCACGATCTCGAAGTTCATGAGATCAAACACCAATGCCAGGCTCTGCGCTGACAGCATAGAGCCTGCTTGGGATTCTCTCTCTCTCACCCTCTCTCCCTGCCCCTCCCCCACTCGGGGGCACAAGTGTGCATGTGCGTGCACGTGCGCACGCTCTCTCTCTCTCTCTCTCTCTCTCTCAAAATAAATAAATAAACATTTTTGAAAACCCAGAATTCTATTTCTGGTATCTTCACCTTCTTAAATGCTTCCGGTTAGGGGGTCTATCGATTATTCCATTTATTATAGTTTTATCATTGTTACATTTCATTCCAAGCCAGAAAACCATGCACTGCAGATGAAAGTATTTCTTGGGTTTCGTTTGGTTTTGCCTGGGGACTTGGGGAGCGGGAAGAAGGAGGAGAAGTATGTGGATGTTTATCTAATTGGGCCATTTTTTAGGGAAAATATGCAGATACATGCTATTTATAGTATCTAGTGCCACACCGTACCCAGCTTTGTAATTAGCTCCGCAAAGAAAACAGTTCACCTTACAACAAAATGCCTGATTCTGAGCCTGCCCCAGAGAGTCCTGATCGTTGCCGAGGGTTTAGGAAGACTCCTCTATGCTCCAGAGTACAAACACCACGCTGACATACTCCTGCCTCAACCTGGCTCACAGGATTGCGGCCCTAAGACACCACCCCACATCTCCGAGTATTTACTCCTGTGTAAGTAGGCCGCTTCCCTCTGAGGTGACTCAGTCAAGCTCACCTGCAGCCGTAAAACCAGGGAGACCCTGAGCGTCACCCCTCCCCACAAATGTCCTCACAATTACTTTCAAGCCCACTTTCTTTTTGAGCAAAACAATCCTTTATTCACAAAAGGACAGTTCACAGCTTGGATTCCCTAGGCCTATACCTAGCAATTAATGGGTGACATTTACTGAGTACTTCCTATACGCCAGGCATTGTGCAAACCACTTTACACGGGCAATCCCATTTCAGCCAGGCACAGCCTCTGGGGTGGGGGCTATCATTATGTCCATGTTATTGAGAAGAAAACTGGAGCTTTAGCATAGCTGGTATTAACAGATATGACCCTTGCGTCCCCAACCATCCTTCCCCCACACCGTGTTGCAAACGAGTTAGTAAAGGAAGTCAAAGAATATCTGATATTCTAAACAACGTAGCGCAAGCCATATTTTCCCCACAAATAAATGCCTATACTGTATCATTAAGGTGTCAATTTCCCTGTTTTGCACTGAAATAACATCATGTCTGTGTAGGAGCACTGGTTATCACATGCTGACAAAAAGTTTAAATCGGGTGTTAGTAAAAAATAGAGGGTAAGTGAACCAGTTCTTAGTAAATTCAGCCTGTTTCAAAGACCTATTTCTTCAGGCTACAGCCTCCTGTGTTAGAGAATATTTTTCCAAAAGAGAAAAGCTTTTCTAGAGTGGTCAAATGTCTAACTTACAATTTGGGAACTCCAAATACGAACACCCTTGGTTCAGTTAACAAGGAAGGAAATCCGGTAGAGAAAAAAAAAAAAAAGAAAGTTAAGGAAGAGTAACAAGAAATGGTAGGCAGATAAGCAAAACACTGCAAACATGTCAGGAGTTTAAGCAAAATTATTTATCTGGAGTTCTCATGTGGGGCGGGGGCAAGGGCAAAAAACACCAACTGGGTACAGAAGGCCAAAGTATATGCAGCTGTGTTTTCTGGTGTCATTAGCTCATAGACCCTCTTCATAGCGAGGGAAAGTTGTCTAAACAGGACGGAAACGTCCCCTGTCCAACCCACAGATGTGTGTGATGAAGGACTAAGGGACTGGAAGTTCAGGTCATTCTTGTCATGCCAACGATTCTTCAAGACTGGGGCAACTGACCTGACGTCCCTGGACTTGGGTTTCTCTTCTAGAACACAGAAATACGCATCACTAGTAACAAAACCTGTTTTATAGAGAGAAGATGAAGGAGACGCCTCGGTAAAACTGTTTAGGTCACTACAAAGGCAACATACTATCTTTGCTGTTGTCAGTGTATGGTAGAGTGAACTGCAAGCTGATTGAATGCATTCAACTTAGCTGAAACAGTAAAAAGGAAGAAGACACATGGAAGATGAGGGACTCCCCTAAGTGTTGATTGATTTATATTATTAATGGAACCCATCGGCAATACTCAAAAATCAATTTATTCGTGGCCCTGGAATATTTTTATGATATGCCTCCAGGTGTGCTTAGATTTGACTTCTAAAATTGATCGTTACCCCACTGAAGGCAGAAGGAAGTGGTCCAGGAGCATGTGATTATCCTGTTCCCACTAGCCACCTAGGGTTAAAAATGAGCCAGCATGACTCCCTCAAGTGGGCACGCCATGCAGATAAGAAGAAGGTGAATGTCCTCGACTATATAATAATAGATCAAAATTAAACAGCAATACAGTTATTAGTTATCGGGTCCTATTTATACTTCTGTTCTTTGGTTTCCTTGAACTTAACTCTCTCCAATTAGTGTCTATCAGTAGAGGAGACTTACTTGAATTTCCATCCTTTTTATTTCTAAATAGAGAACACTTAGTTAACAAATAAATATCTTTCACAACAGAAATGAAAGTAGACCTTGAACTCATTACTTTGAAATCCTTCAGATGAGGAAAGTAGCCTCTGTCTACTCTTTAGCCATGGGAAGAGCCTATATAATGAATGAATGAATGAATGAATGAATGAGTAAATAAATAAATAAATAAATACCTATTTGGAGCATCGAGCCAATTCACAGATTTGGCTCTGTCCCAGGATGGGTACCCCATGATGAAGAATGCACTTTTCATGTTACTCTATAAAAAGCAAAAACTTTAGCCTAATTTGCTATGAATGAACATGATTGTTTTCAACTTCTCATTACTCTGAGTAAAATACGGTAACTGGACCTACCCTTTTTATAATAAGATCCCTAGCATTGGCTTTGATTAAAATTGTACTGAATTTATATAAATTCTAAACACAAAAGACTCCTTTGTAAAACTACCAAACTCAGATGCTGAGCAGATTATGAATGAATGAATTATGTGAATGAATGAGTCTTTCATAAGGTTAAAGGGTACCCACGTCATTTGTGAATCAAACACTTTGTGTGAATAAAGCCTTGTGAGTACGTACATTTTGGACAGGCATAAAATATTCTTATTCATAAAGACTTATACTGTAGAAATAATTAATTACTCAGATCTTAAAGATGGAGAAGACAGGATCTTCTGAAGCAGGAATTTAAGAGTATTTGACTCTAAAACAAAGGCCTGAGAACTCATTACTGACAGATTAGGTTGTTACCACTGATCACAAGGATTTTTGCTAACTATCCCCAGAGTTTGGACGGATATAAGTGGAATCATCCAAACAAAATGACTTCCTGTGATGAGCTGACCTTTGGGTAAACAGGCCTGGAAACATGCCGAAGGGACTGCAGAACAGCAAACACATATACAGTGTGCGGAAGGGGAGTGCCAGCTCTTCTCCAGAATGCCTCACATTGTTTCCTTTGCTCCACAAGTAAAATCCACCTAGCTGAAATCATGCTTGTTGCATGTGAATAAAGGGAGTCATGGGATAAAGTAGGTGTTCCGAGATTAATCTGTCAGCAGTGGGACTGATGGGCTGACAGAGAGAGACAAGAGGTAATGACAAGAACACAATACAGAGAGAGGAGGAGGAATGCATTCAAGGGAGAAACGTCAAGACTTAATAAGTGACTATTTATAGAGAGAAGATGAAGGAGAGAAAAGAGTCAAAGATGACTCCCCAGGTTCACTGTCAGATGGCTTGAAAAACAGCAGTGCCACTGGGGAAAAGGAGGAAGGCAGACGGACAGCTCTCTTCCCAACTGACCTGACTCTCAGATTGGGTGATGACACCAAGCCCAGGCAATTGCATCAAGCAATTAAATGGTCCTGGTTTACTGCCTGACTCCAGAGAGAAGGACAGTGGCCTAATCTGTTAACAAAGCCTGAGAATAAGTGAGACAGACTGACATTACTACAATAAAACTTTGGATTGCGGGTAACTTGTTCTGCTAGTGTTCAGCAAGACAAGCAAACATTTCTAATAAATTTTAACTTGATAAACAAGAGATGTCTCGCAATGCGAGTAGTATGTGACGCCGAATGTCACATGACCCCAACTGAGCCAACGGTTCCTCTTTGCCTTCCTCTCTCGCTACGGGATTGTGGATGATCATCAATGCAATGTCACATTTCCTCGAAATCCTCAAAAGGAGGCAAAAGCAAGTGTCATTGGATAGGTTCCTTGTTAAAGTTGCACGAAAAGAAACAGATTCCAATGAGCCAATAGATAGCAGTGATTCCATTATGATAGTGAAAGTCGTCCTACACAACAACCCTCCTTTCTCGTCTCCCTCACACCAGTCACGAAGATTTTCAAAGATAAGTGCAGGTTAATTTTTTTATGTATTTTGTGTTTCCTTTATCATTGTGTATTATATTACAGTATTGTAATCATTTTTATATGACTATTTTTGGGTTGTGGAATGAATCATCTGAGTTTCTGTTATTTCTCATGGGGAAATTCCCTTTGATATACAAGTGCTTTGGATTACAAGCATGTTTCTGAAACGAATTATGCTCACAAACCAATGTTTTACTATAGTTACATAGTTAGCAGGAATAAGTCAACCCCTATGCAGAAAGAGTAGGAAACATTACCTAGAAACACATACTGAAGCAAGACTTTGAAAGGCACAGCTCAGCACAGACCGCTGAAAGGCACAGTGGCCATCAAATCAATCCAGGGTGAAGTGATCAAATACAGTCCAGACTACATGGGACCAAAGGATCAAAGAAACATCTCTAGGGCCCAAGCAAGAATCAGAAACGAGGAAGGCTGGGTGTTCAGCAGCAAGAGTGGGGAGACTGAAGTCAACAGCGTGTGCTAACCCCATGTAAAGAGGACTGTCTCCCACCCAAGACAATTGTCCCAATCTTCTGATTCTTCAAGAGAATCACCCCACCCCATCTTCTACCATATACACTATTTCTTCCTCAAGCATTTGTCAATCCCTGACATCTTTGTGTCACTGTTGATGGTGCTGCCCTTGCTATGTTTATGGTCTATCTTCTGCCACCAGAAGGTGAATTCCCTGAGGAGCCACAGAACTGACATTCAATCAACATTCCACCGATAATGTGCTCACCTCCTGACTTCACAGGGCTTCACCATCTGAGTTGGAATATCCAAACCCCTTGACTTTCACACTCACCACTGACCGCTCCCATGGACCCTAGTCTCTCTCCTGCATGCGCTTTGTGAAGGATAAGACATGGGTTCAAATCCTGGCTCTGTCTGCTACTGACTAGCTGTTTGTTCTTTACAAAGACACTAACTATAGATCTCAACTGCAAAAAAAAAAAAAAAAAAAAGAAAAAGAAAAAAAAAACAGTTGAAAACAACTGGAAGAAAACACACACACACAAAATTGTTACTTGTGATTTGTCTTCTCATAAGTAAATACATTTGCACCTATTTTTAATAAATAAATAAGTTTATTTATTTCACTGTGAAGGAAATAAATACTGCCACATCTATAAGCATGTACATTACTGGGTTTTTAGAGGAACTAGTGAGTTTCTTTTTAATTGACTACAAACATAACACTAATGCCTAATGATTTTGAATTTCCCACACTTGGGTTTCCCCTTCTTCTTTTTTTATCTAAATGTTTTTATTTATTTTTGAGACAAAGAGAGACAGAGCATGAACAGGGGAGGGTCAGAGAGAGAGGGAGACACAGAATCCCAAGCAGGCTCCAGGCTCTGAGCCATCAGCACAGAGCCTGACACGGGGCTCGAACTCACAGACCGCGAGATCATGACCTGAGCCGAAGTCCAATGCTTAACCAACTGAGCCACCCAGGCGCCCCGGTTTCCCCTTCTTACACCCACCGCACCAAACTCCCCACTGCCTCCAAACAGGCCAGAGCCTTTGCCTGCTGACTCTGTAGGTGTCCTTCACCCTCCACCCTCCACCCCCTCTCCACCTCCTGAAAACTTACCTCCTAACTGCTCCTTAGGGCCAGCTCAATTGTTTCTTCCTCCATGAGGTTTTCTTGGACTTTCCTGGGTGCCCACAGACTTTTGTTCTTACAACTGGCAACTGCACTGACACGAACCACTCACCACCAACTGCCTTGTTTCTGATGCCCATTCAATTATGAGCAATGGTAGGGACTGGGCGTTACTCTTTGCCACTTCTCTGAGTCTAGCACGGTGCCTGATCCCTAACAGGTACTCAAGGGGCACTTTGGTGTCTCAGTCAATTAAACATCCGACTCTTGGTTTTGGCTCAGGTTATCATCTCCCGATTCATGGATACGAGCCCTGCGTCAGGTTCTCCGCTAACGGTGCAGAGCCTGCTTAAGATTTTCTCCCTCTCTCTCTGCCCCTCCCCTGCTTGTGCTTGCTTGCTCGCTCTCTCTTTCTCTCTCTCAAAAATAAATAAACATTAAAAAAAAAAGAGTTACTCGGGGCGCCTGGGTGGCGCAGTCGGTTAAGCGTCCGACCTCAGCCAGGTCACGATCTCGCGGTCCGTGAGTTCCAGCCCCGCGTCAGGCTCTGGGCTGATGGCTCGGAGCCTGGAGCCTGTTTCCGATTCTGTGTCTCCCTCTCTCTCTGCCCCTCCCCCGTTCATGCTCTGTCTCTCTCTGTCCCAAAAATAAATAAACGTTGAAAAAAAAATTTTTTTTTAAAAAAAGAGTTACTCAATAAATGTTTGCTGAACCAAGCAGAACTGAATGTGTAACAGATGTAAATCTGATTTACTGGAAACCATGAGTGGATACACCTCTTGTTCCACCATTGAGAACTAACCCACAGCAATAACAAAAACTACCACGTGGTCAGCTCTTGATTATCCACATTAATGGTTAATAATGGGTGACAGTGATAGGGATGATCTAAGAACTGTTGATATAGATAATTTCACTCTTTTAGGTAATGTAAATATATAGCAAGTGTGATTTATCCAGCACTAAAAACTCAAGGTCAAAATTATCTCTCCTACTGATATGTCACTATGCCAAAAATTCTCAACAGTAACATGAGGATCTTTTGAATGCCAATTCGATTATAACATGAAATTTCACAGAAAGCACTGTACTCTATCATATGAGTGTCCAATCCTCAATTCATTCAACAGCTATTTAGTGACAGCCTACAACATGCCAGGAATTACATACAAAACCATTACAAGCCTGAATTTTATATACTACGATTTTGTAATAACTGCTTAGGAACACCTGGAAAACCGGGACAGAATGGTGAGGCCAGCACAAAAGTTTGTAATATCATATAACCTAACGGTCACCGCTGTACCAATTCTGCGAAAGGACCCTGTAACTCATTCTGCTGTCCCACACCAAGCACAAGGGAGCAGCTGGCTTCTGGATGGTGAGGAAATGTGGAACCAGCCTTGTTCTGCATTAGAGTAGGATGTAATAACGATCATCATGATCTAAACTCATTTAAACATCTCTCTTCTCTCTCTTCAATCTGGGGTGGTGGAGAGTAGATCTGATAAGGAGAACAACTTTTGTTTCTCTGAACTGCTGCTAGACTTTTTACAGCGTAAGAGCCCTGCTCCCACTCAGAGTCCAGACATTTAGATAAGGACTCGCGTGTAGGATTCCCAACTGGCAATGAGGACGGAATATGGGCAGAGTTTGTATCCCATACGATTACTCTGAGCCGCAAATGGCTCATGAACTTCCTCTCCCAGACTGCTCAGTCTCCCTAGGAAGGAACCACTACTCGCTAGTGGTCTGTGGAGTTGCTTTGTGCAGCTATGTATTGCTCCTGCCAGGTACTGTCTCGAGTCCCCACCCTAAATTGAGAGTGCTGTGCAAGGTCAGACTCTGCCGCAGAGAACAACCAGCAGAACTCAGTCTGAGGTGGATGGGTTTCCCATTAGTCTCTAAACGAGACCCCGCTGTGTGTTGGGTCTGGAGATGATGGGCTATGATTATATGCAAAAGTTCAGCGTTGAACCAAGGTGAGATAACTAAGGATGATCCTTCAAGCAGGGACCAGGGGCTCCAGCTATCAGGTCCTAGGAACTAAGGAGAGTTTCCCTAGGTCAGTGCCAAAAGGGGAGGCAGGCTGCTGGGCCCAGTGCATCAGTAATCAGGACCACGTGCCGAGCTTGGGAAACCAGCCCTATCCCGTGACATCTCTACCAGGAGCATCATGGCACCTGGGTGAGCCAACACTGCCAAGGCAAGCTTCTTCTACATTGCTGCATTCCTGGCTGCTGTCACAGATTGTCCCCAACTCCCTGGGATACCAGAAGTCCCACCCCTGCCATGGTGCAGCAATACAAATTCTCAATTAAGTAGGGCTCCCAAGCATCTGGTACCAGCCCCTCCCAAGTTCCCAGAAGAGGTCAGATTCTTGTAAGACCCCTGCTCAAATGGCTTAGGTTTTACTTAGCACAGTGGCATACATATATGCCTAATCACTAATGCTACGTTCTTGGGGCTTGGGGGCTTTCCCCAGTACACTGGCTAACATTTCACTAGTAGAGGTGGACCCCAACTCCTTGGAAGTTGACTGGGATACCCTAGCAAAGGAGGCAGCAGCCTATGAGCCAGGGGAAAAAATAACCTCTGTCCCAGGTGTCCCCTGTTATTACCCATCATGCCAAAACATTGAATGACAATCAGCATGAATGAAAAACAGAGACACCTAACTATACCATGATACAAATGAAACATTTTCTAGAAAAATTTGCCCAAAGGAAGGAGAAGAAGGGCACTGATTGGCTCTTATGAGTCTTTGGAACTGGCCTCAAGCTTTTGCCTACAGCAGCTGAGATGCACCAGCTGGCTAGACTGGTCAAAGACCCCCAAATTCATAATTTGTTTAAAAATCCCAAAGTAGTGAGGGCCCTTAGAGACACCTTAAAGGAGCCTCCAGATTTTTCGCCACAGCAAGGGCACTCCCAAATGCATTAAGCCACCAGGAGAGGAGACACAAATGAAACAAAAAAAAAGGGGGGGGGATGGGTTCTGAGGAAGAGACCACCCCACACCTCCAGAGTCCACAGGAATAAGGAGGAAGACACTGCCTCTCCTGACTTGGATTTTTATAGCTTGGCATGGGGCCCATCTGCCTGTTGTGTTATCACCAAGTTTAGGGTCACTACAAGTAGGCAACTCTAGAGGAAGCGCACCTCCTCTTATGTCAAATTGGGATAGGTTGATGGGTATATCATTTTGCTGAGTATCATGGTCTCACGGGCTCCCTGACCATTTCCAACCCAGAGGAGATGCCCTTAGGGCCATAATCTAAGTTCTTCTTAAACGGCAACCCCCCCCCCCACCAGGCATAAGAACATGCTATTACAACTCACAGAAATGTCAGACACAATACAACAGGCTTTAGACTGCTTCAGTGCTGTAGCAAGACATGAAAAAGAATTTTCCTGAAGCCCAAAACTTGTTTGCTAGTAAAGGTGAACAGAACTCACTGCTCCCTCAGCCAGGAAGCCAATGGAGGAGCTCTAGGGGATTTGGGGGTTCCTGGGACTCTTTTCAGTCCTCACCGACAGGTAGTGCCTTGACCCATCCCCCTGCCTCTTGAGATGACCATCAGGCCTCGCTGTATTGGCCACTCTACTCCAGAGATCACCAATCACAGTCCCTGATGACTTAATCTCTGCACAGCCCAAAAATAAATTAGAAGCCTTTGCTCGGGCACTGAGGGCACTTCAAGGGACTGTCGGCCGTCCCCTACAAACCCCAATGAGGGCAGATGCCATCGCCCCTCAGAACGCTCCAGGCCCAGCGGCACGATCCAGGGTCCCATACCCTCATCTCTGAGAGGGGCTGCCAATGCCCCTGCCCTAGGCACCCTGAACTTGTCCCTCCTCTGGGGACTTCCCTAATTATCCATTATGACACACATACCAGATATTTTACCACTTTCATTGACATTGGAGCCCAAATTATAGTGCTGCTCAGGAATCCCTCCAAACATAAGCCAGGGACAAGGAGTAACAGGATAGTACAAGGTATTCATTTTCTATTGGATGTCACTACTGGAACAATATTTATGAAAAATCTTTTAGTGGTGATGGCCCCTTTGGCCCTACCCTTTCCTGTTACAGGTGTGGTTGCCTTGACATGCCATTGTGCCATCTGGAACAAACCCAAATTCTTGATCTTTCTAGTGGGAGCTGTATACCGGAGTCCATATGACTGCTAGCTCCCAATTAAGATGTTAAATGCCCCCCCAAATATCTCTTGTGACAGGGGACAGAGGGACAGCAGTCTATAATTCAAGATTTATTAAAGGAGGAAGTCATTAAACACACCATTTCTCCTTTCAATTCTCCCATCTGGCTGATATTAAAGCCCACTACTAATGAGTGGTGTCTTACAGCCAACTACTGAAATTTAAATGCTCAGGCGCCCCCTGTTATGAGAGCTCAGGCTCCCATTCTCAACATTTTCCAGTTAACTGAGGACATCCAGAGGGCTCCAGGGCACTGCTTTGCCATGATGGATCTAGCTAATACGTTGTGTTCAGTATCAGTCACTGAGGAGTCCCAATGGCATTTCACCTTCACGTTTGAAGGCACCCAAAATACCTTCACCTGGCTGCCTATGGGCTATCTTAACAGCTGGCTATTGCCCACAGTCTTGGCCAGCAAGACCTGAATACCCTCACAGTGTCACTTGCACCACCTGGTGTTGTAATGATGACATTTTAATGTAGGGCCCATCGGAGGATGGGGTGGGAGAGGCCCCAACACAGCTGGTGACCCACCCACACCATAGAGGGTAGGCTACTGCCCCACATAAAATTCAAGGACAAGCCACAACTGTTTAATTTTTGAGTATTAACTGGTCCTCTAAATGCCGAGAAATTTCCTTTGTGGTTAAATGTGAGTTAGTAACTCCTCAGCTCTCCATCATACTATGGCAAGTCCAACGTGTCTTATCATATTTTGGAGACAACACATCATTCTTAAACCCATTTATGCAGTTACATGCAAATCCCCCACATTTACTGGGGAGAGACTCAACAACAGCCTTACTGCTGGCACAAAGATCAATTCATCAGTTGACCCCCAGATCCCCACAGCTCCTCCTTCTGGGTTGAGGCACTGGCCACCATGGACTATGCACCTTGGAGTCTATCTATGAACTAAATACAGCTCCTCCTGGCTGCCTTACGGGCTTCTGCACCTTATGGCTGCCTTCCACAGCCACCCACTACACCCCCTTAGAACATCAAATTCTGGCCGCTTGTTGGGCTTTGATAGAAACAGAGGCCTTCCAAGGAGAGAATCATGAAAGCAGCAAGGGAAAAACGTCCTTAACCTACAAGGGAAGACAGATCAGGTTTGCAGCAGACCTATCCACAGAAACTTGGCAGGCCAGAAAGGAGTGGCAGGATATATTCAATGTGCTGAATCAGAAAAGTATGCAGCCAAGAACTCTTTATCCAGCAAGGCTGTCGTTCAAAATAGAAGGAGAGATAAAAAGTTTTCCAGACAAATAAAAATTAAAGGAGTTTGTGACCACTAAACTAGCCCTGCAAGAAATTTTAAGGTGGACTCTCTGGGGGGAGAAAAGATGAATAAATAAATAAATAAACAAATAAATACCAAAAGCAACAAAGATTAGGAAGGACCCCAGAACACCACCAGAAACTCCAACTCTACAAGCAACAGAATGGCAATAAATTGATATCTTTCAGTACTCACTCTAAGTGTCAATGGACTAAATGCTCCAATCAAAAGACATAGGGTAACAGAATGAATAAGAAAACAAGATCCATCTATATGCTGTTTACAAAAGACCCACTTTAGACCTAAAGACACCTTCAGATTGTCAGTAAGGGGATGGGGAACCATCTATCATGCTAATGGTCGCCAAAAGAAAGCCAGAGTAGCCACACTTATATCAGGCAATCTAGATTTTAAAATAAATACTGTATCAAGAGATGAAGAAGGGCATTATATCATAATTAAGTGGTCTATCCACCAAGAAGACCTAACAATTGTAAACATTTATGCGCCAAATGTGGCAGCACCCAAATATATAAATCAATTAATGACAAACATATAGAAACTCATTGATAGTAATACCATAATAGTAGGAGACTTCAACACCCCACTTACAGCAATGGACAGATCATCTAATAAAAAAAAATCAACAAGGAAACAATGGCTTTGAATGACACACTGGACCAGATGGACTTAACAGATATATTCAGAATGTTTCATCCTAAAGCAGCAGAATATACATTCTTCTCCAGTGCACATGGAATGTTCTCCAGAATAGACCACATACTGGGACACAAATTAGCCCTCAGCAAGTACAAAAAGATCGAGATCATACCATGCATACTTTCAGACCACAACACTATGAAACTCGAAATCAACCACAAGAAAAAATTTCGAAAGGTAACAAATACTTGGAGACTAAAGAACATCCTACTAAGGAATGAATGGGCCAACCAAGAAGTTAAAGAGGAAATTAAAAAGTATACGGAAGCCAATGAAAATGGTAACACCACAACCCAAAACCTCTGGGATGCAGCAAAGGCGGTCATAAGAGGAAAGTATATAGCAATCCAGGCCTTCCTAAAGAAGGAAGAAAGATCTCAAATACACAACCTAACCTTACACCTTAAAGAGCTAGAAAAAGAACAGCAAATAAAACAAAACCAGCAGAAGACAGGAAATAATAAATATTAGAGCAGAAATTAATGCTATCGAAACCAGAAAAACAGTAGAACAGATCAATGAAACCAGAATCTGGTTCTTTGAAAGAATTAACAAAATTGATAAACCACTAGGCACTTTGATCAAAAAGAAAAAGGAAAGGACCCAAATAAGTAAAATCAAGAATGAAAGAGGAGAGATCACAACCAACACAGCAGAAATAAAAACAATAATGAGAGAATATTAGGAGCAATTATATGCCAATAAAATGGGCAATCTGGAAGAAATGGACAAATTCCTAGAAACATATACACTACCAAAACTGAAACAGGAAGAAATAGAAAATTTGAACAGACCCATAGCTAGTAAAGAAATCAAATTAGTAATCAAAAATCTCCCAAAAAACAACAGTCCAGGGCCAGATGGCTTTCCATGGGAATTGTACCAAACATTAAAGGAAGAGTTAACACCTATTCTCTTGAGTTGTTCCAAAAAATAGAAATGGAAGGAAAACTTTCAAACTCTTTCCATGAGGCCAGCATTACCTTGATTTCAAACCAGACAGAGACCCCACTAAAAAGAACTATAGACCAATTCCCCTGATGAACATGGATGTGAATATCCTCAACAAGATATTAGCCAACCAGATCCAACAATACACTAAAAAATTATTCACCACGACCAAGTGGGATTTTATACCTGGGATGCAGAACTAGTTCAATATCCACAAAACAATTAACGTGATTCATCACATCAATAAAAGAAAGGACAAGAACCATATGATCCTCTCAATAGATGCAGAGAAAGCATTTGACAAAATACAGCATCCTTTCTTGATAAAAACCCTCAAGAAAGTAGGGATAGAGGGATCATACCTCGAGATCATAAAAGCCATATATGAACAACCCAACACTAATATCACCTTCAATGGGAAAAACTGTGAGCTTTCCCCCTAAGATCAGGAACAAGACAGGGATGTCCAATCTCACCACTGTTATTCAACATAGTATTGGAATCTTAGCCTCAGCAATCAGACAACACAAAGAAATAAAAGGCATCCAAATCAGCCAGGAGGAGGTCAAACTTTCACTCTTCGCAGATGACATGATACTCTATATGGAAAACCCAAAATATTCCACCAAAAAACTGCTAGAACGGATTCATGAATTCAGCAAAGTTGCAGGTTATAAAATTAATGCACAGAAATCGGTTGCATTCCTATTCACCAACAATGAAGCAACAGAAAGAGAAATCAAGGAATCAATCCCATTTACAATTGTACCAAAAACCATAAAATACCTAGGAATAAATCTAACCAAAGAGGTGAAAAATCTATACACTGTAAACTATAGAAAGCTTATGAAATAAATCGAAGAAGACACACACAAAAAATGGAAAAAGATTCCATGCTCCTAGATAGGAAGAACAAATATTGTTAAAATGTCAATACTACCCAAAGCAATCTATATATTCCATGCAATTCCTATCAAGATAACATGAGTATTCTTCATAGAGCTAGAACAAACAATCCTAAAATTTGTATGGAACCAGAAAAGACCCTGAATAACCAAAGAAATCTTGAAAAAGAAAAATAAAGCAGGAGGCATCACAATCCCGGATGTCAAGCTATACTACAAAGCTGTAATCATCAAGACAGTATGGCACTGGCACAAAAACAGACGCTAGATCAATGGAACAGAATAGAGAACCCAGAAATGGACACACAAACGTAGGGCCAACTAATCTTTGACAAAGCAGGAAAGAATATCCAATGGAATCAAGACGGTCTCTTCACCAAGTGGTGCTGGGAAAACTGGACAGCAACATGCAGAAGAATGAACCTGGACTACTTTCTTACACCATACACAAAAATAAACTCAAAATGGATGAAAGACCTAAATGTAAGACAAGAAGCCATCAAAATCCTCGAGGAGAAAGCAGGCAAAAACCTCTTTGATCTTGGCTGAGCAACTTCTTATTCAACACGTCTCTGGAGGTAAGGGAAACAAAAGCAAAAATGAACTGTTGGGACCCCATCAAAATAAAAAGCTTCTGCACAGCAAAGGAAACAATCAGCAAAACTAAAAGGCAACCGACAGAATGGGAGAAGATATTTGCAAATGACATATCAGATAAAGGGTTAGTATCCAAAATCTGGAAAGAACTTATCAAACTCAACACCCAAAAAAAAAAAAATACAGTGAAGAAATGGGCAAAAGACATGAATAGACACTTCCCAAAGAAGACATCCAGATGGCCAACCAACACATGAAAAAATGCTCAACCTCACTCACCATCAGGGAAATACAAATCAAACCATAATGAGATACCACCTAACACCTGTCAGAATGGCTAACATTAACAACTCAGGCAACAACAGATGTTGATGAGGATGAGGAAAAAAAGGCTCTCTTTTGCATTGTTGGTGGGAATGCAAGCTGGTGCAGCCACTCTGGAAAACAGTATGGAGGTTCCTCAAAAAACTAAAAATAGAACTACCCTATGACCCAGAAATTGCACTACTAGGTATTTATCCAAGGGATATAGGTGTGTTGTTTCAAAGGGACACATGCACCCCAATGTTTACAGCAGCACTATCAACAATAGCCAAAGTATGGAAAGAGCCCAAATGTCCATTGATGGATGAATGGATAAAGAAGATGTGGTATGTATATACACAATGGAGTATTACTCGGCAATCAAAAAGAATACAATCTTGCCATTTGCAACTACATGGATGGAACTGGAGGGTGTTATGCTAAGTGAAATTAGTCAGAGAAAGACAAAAATCATATGACTTCACTCATATGAGGACTTTAAGAGACAAAACAGATGAACATAAGGGAAGGGAGGAAAAATAATATAAAAACAGGGAGGGGGACAAAACATTAAGAGACTTTTAAATATGGGGAAGAAACAGAGGGTTATGGGAGGGGTTGTGGGAAGGGGGATGGGCTAAATGGGTAAGGGGCATTAAGGAATCTATTCCTGAAATCATTGTTGCACTATATGCTAACTAATTTGGATGTAAATTTTAAAAAATTAAATTAAAAAACAAAGGAAAGAAACAGAGGCTTTTGTGGGAATGGAGCCTATTGTCCTTTATACCCACATTACCATTATGACATGGACAAGGGATGCCTCCCAATGGAGGCTCACACAGCTATAAATGCCTCTCTGCTAAAACGGGAATGGTTCCTTCATAAAAAGATTAAACCTGATGTGACAGGTCTTTCCAAATTACAGGAGGATGTGACTTCCCCATTCCTCAGTCCTCTCGGTCCCCTTGAAGAACTGATGGACAGTGTGTTCATTGCCTTAGTTCCTGGTGACCTGGGATAACCCCAGGGAAGAGCTGATGGAATGAGAAGGGGAGTCTGTGTATTTCCCCAATGGCAGCACCACCACTGTACCCAGTGGGGCTTTCTGGAGAACGACAACATACTATCCTGCCAGCAGCACCACACTTACCAAAGATGGCCAGTCAGGTCAACTCAGCTCGCTGAGCTTATAGCAGTACAAATGGCTGTGCAGAGTGCCATTGCCCATGACAAGCCTCTTGTCCATATTTTTACTGACTCATGGGAGGTTGCTAATGGACTAGAGTTTTGATCAGGCCAATGGCAGCAGGACAATTTTCCCATTCAAGGCCATCCCATTGGGGGTGCCCCAATTTGAAGGGACATTGGCCAGGCACTAGTCATAATTAAGGTTACCCACGTTTCAGCACATTCAAAGGCTATCACTCCAGGGGTTGTCTTTAACTGAAAGGTGGATGCCCTGGCTAGGTCACTACCAGTTGGAGCTCAGCCACCAACTCTTTACCAGTGAGTCCACCGGCTCCACCTGCTCCACCCGCCATCACCAAACTACAGCCCCTCTCCCTGCCCGCCCCCCCCCACACACATGCATCAATCGTTGGCTCCACCATTCTGACCTTTCTTAGTCACCACTTCCATGCTCCTTATTCCCTGGCCAAAGGGTCCCTTATCTCTTCAGGTCATGGGGGAGCTGCTGCCACAATGACCTGGGCCCACCAGAGGGCATTCTGCTTGTTCTGAATTGCAAATTATGCTCCTAAACCAAAGACTGCACACTGCCCTGTCATGCTGCAGTTCTGGAAGGGGACCACTCTCTTCGCCTCTGAGGGTTAATTTCATAGGGCCATTCCCTCTGTCAGCAGGCACTATCCACTTGACAATTAACATATGGAGAGTTCTACTGGCCTACTGCTTGCTACACCTCCCTGTAGAGGTGGCAGGTAATCTCTTTCTTTTCTAAGTACATCTTGTCCCCATTTGGCCCTCCAGACATCACTGACACAGATCAAGGATCTCATTTTATTGCCCATATAACACCGCACTGGGCTCTCCTACAGGGTATCCAGTGGTACTTTCATCTCCCAAGTTGCCCCTTAAGTTACAGGTTAGTAATTGGACTCCTAAATGGACTTTCTGGCTGCCAGGGCACTTACCACTTTAAACTCTAGGCCATACGGCCAGCATGATCATCATACCAACTGGGCTCACCAGGCCATGCTGCCTATGACTGTGATCGTGGGGGAATTTGATGCCTTCGTCTTACAGGACAGTATCACCTACATTTTTCCCAACAGTTCTGAGTCCCGTCACAGACTTAAAATGTTGATCATCTCACCTTCCAAAATTCCTTGGCAACCCAATCAGGGTCAAGGGGGCTATGACCCCCTGGTCGTAGTTAGTCCTGGCCCATAAGAACATCGACCCACTGTGCTGCTGTTGGAGCACACTTACCTGCTTGACATGCAAATTCCGCCTGAAATTCCAAGGTATGGTGGCTTTAGTGGAGGGCTGCTTTCTCCTAACCATACCTCCCCAAAGGAGGTGGAAATAATTGCACCAAGACCCACTAAAGGGATGGCGTGGAACTCTAAAAAGGGGAGGGGGCGGGAGAGGCACTCAGGCTGGTTGACACCAGCATGAGATGACAGCATGGCGATACGATTACACCACTTGGCCCTTCCCCGCTTTGGAGGAGGCTACCAATGAACTGTTGACCCACAACAACCCCTTAATAAATCTTCACATGGGGCAGTCAGTGGGGAGGTGCAAAACTATAAAATACAGACGCTCACTGCTGCTGGCCTTACTCTGGGCCTTGAGTGCCCTCCAGGTCATAGGGCTTCTCCTCAGCCCGGAGAAGCAACACTACAAAGTCGCCGGACCATAAAGCACTCACTCACAATTGCATCCCAGCATGGAAGGACAGCACGTGTTGGAAGTCAGCCCTTAGAGGTGTGGCACCCAAAAGCCACCAGGTATGGATGTTAGCTTAAAGGCCACCAGCCCTGCTTACATGTTCACAGATATCCTGACCTCTGGGTACTGGCCATTACATTGCCCTAATTTCAACCCTAATTGGCTGATAGGCTTATGTAGTTCAGACTCATCTCTGGTAATAGAGAGCCAAACATTAAATTGTTGGGACCATATAACTAAGTTTTCTTTAAACCAAGCTACACATGTGCCTCCAACCCTTACTACTTATGGATGGAGACCTCCTTGGAGAAGGGTACTGCCTAATTATTTACAAGGTGCACCCAACGACCCCTCAGATTTACTGAGAATTTGTGATACTAGTAAATGCTCCTGATGGTTCGAGCAAACCTTAATCTGGGCACCCCAAGATTATTAGACCTTGATTAGACCCCTTATTAGACCCCTTGATCCCTCAGTTCCCCTCCTGGGTAACTACCTGAGAGAGCCACCCCTCTCTCTGGGATGGTTCCCTCCACCGGTGGCAACGCTGGAGATGACAACACCCAAGCCCACAACGTCATGGGACACAACCTCATCCCAAACACCGCCTCTGCAACCTTCCACTATGGCAGAGATGACACCCAGAAAAGACACAGCAGACTTGGGGTTGAGGAACTGAACACCTGTTTATCTAAACTCCCTAGTGATGACCCCCTTGGGGGGTATTTTGCAGTTAACAACGTGTTTACCCCAGAACCTCTTGCTTACCACAATGCTGGCTGCTCAGGTGTGGGGTGGCACTCTGGCTGCCGAGCTGCTCTCTGCTGTGCCTATGAGTTTGGGAAGGCCAAGGTATGCGTCCATCTCACAACCTTATGGGAGCCCTTTTAAACACTTCACTCGGTTGCCTGCCTTCCCCACACCCATTAGATTGGCCCACATTATGCATCCTCCTGGGGCTCAGCGAATTTAACTTCCATCGAGAGGACCCCTTCCTGACTGCAGATCCTGCCACCACCGCAGCATCCCCTTCTACACCCGCTGGAAGGACCACAGTTACAGGGTCACCTCTCCACACCCCCCTGGGGGGACCCTCCCACACAGCCACTACTCAGAGCTCCTGTTCAAGCCCTCCAATATAGTCTTAATATATTTACACAATGGACAGAAATCAAGCTCATTGTGGGGGGGGGGGGGGCTGCTGTAACTGCTGGGCATGTTACCGAGCTCAGCAAAGGCTATTTCCCAAGTTTCTACTCAGCTGATTTATTGACTCGGCCCCCATTTGCCCAACAGAAGGCACTCAACCGGTCCCTGCAGCTTGCCCGCAGCTCTCCGTGGTGCTCAACTGCTCCCATGCAGGACACTTTGCGAGACAGCATGTGGCACCTGCAGGAGTCTGTCCACATGTGCCCTTTACAATCCTCCATATCTGCCCCAGGCACCGACACCACACGGATGAATGCGACCTGCACTTTGTCCCAAGGAGCACAGTCCCCATGGTCTTGGTTCTTCCCTCAACCTCCAATACATCTGCATCCCTGCTGGCCCCTGGGAAATCCTGTCTGTCTATATACGTGTACTATGGTCTCCCCAGGACTACCCTCACAAACCACTAAGCAGAACCCTCAGTCTGTCTTCCTGCCTCCCTCACATCAACAGTGTGCAGGGTTCATCCCCATTACATCAGGTGCAGGCCTGCTACTATCTCTCATAGGGACTGGACAAGGCACTGCTGTATCAGGCACCCAAAAGCAAATTATTAAGGCACACACCCATCGGCCAGCAACTCCGGCTGAATACATTGGGCTGTTACACCAAACCCGAGTCTTTTTAAAGAAGTTTTTTTTTTAATGTTTATTTATTTATCTTTGAGAGAGACAGAGACAGAGTGAGGGCAGGGGAGGGGCCAGAGGGAGAGAGGGAGACACAGAATCCAAAGCAGGTTCCAGGCTCTGAGCTGTCAGCACAGAGCCCGATGCGGGGCTCGAACCCATGCACCGTGAGACCGTGACCTGAGCCAAAGTCGGATGCTTAAGCGACTGAGCCACCCAGGCGCCCCACCAAAACTTCGTTGTTAACGCAACAACAACATGATTCTTTAGCAGAGGTGGTTTTGTATAACCGTTTAGCTTCAGATTACTTATTGGCCGAGGAAGGAGGTATACGCGCTGTAAACGGAATCACCTGCTGCATGTGTATTAGTAATTCTGGACAAATTCTGGGAAACTTACAAAAGATGGCCCAACAGGTACAAGTATTTCATAACCTCACCCAAGCGTTTTACCAAACAAATACCTTAACCTTATTCAAGGGCTTTATTTTCTTGGCTGGATCTCAACAAGAGAAGGGAATGGTTATGGACAGGATTTCAAACTGTCACGTGTCTACTGACATTTTGCTTTGTTCAAATGTTCATGGGTTACGTGACCAAAACTCTGCCCGTGCCTTTTAATATCTCCACCATCCTGGCAGTGCCTAAAATTTTTCCTAAAGATTAATTCCTAAGCAGCACAGGGTCAATTGTGATGAGAAAAACAACTTTTTTGTTGTTGTTTCTGAGCTGCTGCCTAAGCATTTTATAGCCTGATATAACCCTGCTCACACCCAGAGTCTGGACATTTAGATAAGAACTTGAGTTCAGGATTCCCACTCTCAGTTCCCACTTTGGTTTTCCCAGAGCACCTTTTAAAATAACCACTTAGGGGGCACCTGGGTGTCTCAGTAGGTTAAATGTCCAACTGCGGACTTCGGCCCAGATCATGATCTCACAGTTCATGGGATTGAGCCCTGCATCAGGCTCTGTGCTGTCAGCACAGAGCCTGCTTGGGATGGTGTCTCCCCCTCTCTGCCCCTCCCCTGCTCATGCTCTTTCTCTCAAAATAAATAAATAAATAAACATTTAACAATAAAAAATAAAATAGAATTAGCATTTAGAAGTTAAGCCCTTGAAAACTTAGTGACCTCAGCCCCAAATGCCTCATAAGTAACAGGTGCTTGCTGCTCTGCTGTCTATGTCCTGCTCATCGTGACTTGGGACGGAGGACTGCTCAGGTGCTCGGAGACCTACCTGTCAACCCCTGTGTGGGTGGCTTGTGCCCCCTCATTCTGCATATTCTTAATTCCACACACCAGCTCTGGCTCCCCACAATAGGGAAGGTAACAAAAGATTGAGCTGTGTGCAGGCCAACTAAAGTCAAAGGAGGTGACATTTCTTTTCCCTAGACTCTGTGCTATGCATAGTGTACCTCTTCCATCCCTTCCCAACAGGAAGAGAAAAGAATCCCAAGGGAGCAGGATACAGGGTAAGTAATTTGTGACTAAAGGAAAGTTCCGCGAAAAGGTCTAAAAGGGAAAGAATACACCATCCTAAATATACTTCTTTGACATAAGAACTATTTTAGTCTGATTATTTCTAAGAAACAGCAGACACAGGAGAAGTTCTGAAAACCAGAGCACAAGTTACCCTTCTGTAAGAGTGGTTTCCATTTTATAAGAACTCTCCATTTGTAAGGGTCTCTCTCTCTCTCTCTCTCTCTCTCTCTCAGGAAGACAATGATTCTAAGCATCTAGAAACTCTCATCAATGGAGAAAGCAGAGTCTTCTCTCACCACTTACTGTGTTTTTCCTGATAGCTTCCCACAACTGGACCCCCACCCACCCACCCCCAACATCTTCTTTTGTCTTTAGCTGAAGATATTATCTAAGGTAGTGACTTGGGCAATTCTGAAGAGTTACTCAGTTTTCCTGGGTCTCCCCCATGCATACAGGAGGTACACATGTTATAAAACTTGTTTGTTTTCCTCCTGTTAAGCTGTCTTTTATTGCAAGGTGTGGCTCAGCCCAGAACTTAGAAGGGTAGAGGGAAATTTATTTTTCCTCTTCTACAGGCTCATTAACTTTCTTAGGAACAGATCTCATAGGATTATCTCAGAATGAATGAATGAATGAATGAATGAGTGAATGAATGAATCCAAATTGTTTCTCCCTCTTTTTAAGTGTATGTCCATTTAATTAATATATTGCATTAGTGGTTCATAAAATGCTTGCGTTTAGTAATCATCCATTTTTGCTTGTAAATGTCTTGGGGCACCTGGGCGGCTCAGTCAGTTAAGTGACCAACTGTGGCTCTGGTCATGATCTTGCAGTTTGCGAGTTCAAGCCCCACATCAGGCTCTCTGCTATCAGCACAGAGCCGGCTTCAGATCTTCTGCACCCCCACTCTCTCTGCCCCTCCCCGACTTGCGCACGCTAGCTCGCTCTCTCTCTCTCTCTCTCTCTCTCTCTCTCAAAAATAAACATTAAAAAATAAAAAAAGGTAAGTCTTGGTAACAAAGCAAAACTAAATTTTTTCCATTTCAGACCCTGAAACTTCTACAAAGTGGTAAACTGACTTCCTAGTAAGGAAAAATTTACACTAATTCATCAGAAAATAAAACTGTCTATAAAGAAACTTGAATTGGGGTAAGCACCAAAACTCAAGGAATATAACCATTTCAATCCAAGGTGACCACATTCCCCATCTGCTCTTGACCATCTCGGTTTATGTCTATTATCCTAGCCTGATGATTAAGCGTGCCCACTGTCACTCTCAAAAATGGCACAGTTTGGACAATAAGTTATTCATCACCTTATCTGGAGACAAAAAGATTCCTAAACAATCTCTGACAAAGAGAACTTTAAGGTTCTCAGAAACACTACTATTACAGAGGTGCTTTGCATCATCTGTTTTTAAACTCGTGAATTGTGAAAGAGTTAATAACATTTTCACTTTCACAGTTGTAAAGTAATAAGGACTGATCAACACTCCATGTTTGTGAAATAAATGTAAAACTCTGCCTTGCCACCCCTCTCTGGGAACTTCCCTATCCACCTGTACCCCCGGTCTGAGGATCCACGAGAATGGCACAGTGATTCAGCATTTCTAAGGCATTCATTAAAATGTGCTTGAGTGCAATGAAATCAGGAAAGGAAAAAAAGATACATAATACACATACTAAAATCAAAACTTCTTGTATAAAAGCAAGGATGATGAAACTCTATCGAATCTCTCTTTGCTGAAACATTTGTAAAGCAGCTGAACTGACAAGTGTCTCCCATGACTACTACTGGCAAGTCAGTTATCTTAAGACACAGCAGGAAACATATGGGACACTTTTTGTCACCTCGTTCCAGAAATGCTTAAAAACAGAAATAAAAGGGAAATCACAGACCACAAAGGGAAATTTCATGACACAAGACGCTGTTTATACCTGTGGCGGCAGGGGGCACTTTTTAGAATCTTGCTTATCTCATGTTAGTGTCTCCTGGGGGTCAGACGGTGCCTTGTCCATCTGTGCACCCTTATCTCTTATCTCTGAATCTTTAGCATACTCCTTTGCACAGGAAAAATGTGCAACCAGTGTGTGTTGAATTGAACTAATAAGAAAAGGAGAAAAATGCTTCCAAATATAATTTCTGTGTAAGCATTTTTTTTCTAAGATAAAAAGAACCCCTACCACCTCGCCCCAACAGCAAGTATGTGTTCCGTGGTGAGAAATCTACGTGAGTGGCAGGACAAGGTTTAACAAACCATATTATCATAAAAATTAAGATACAGAGGAGTCAAACCATGGCCTACCCAAAAAGCAACCACATAACATTAGACCAGAAGATAGGCGTCAGTCATAGCCTTTAAAACTTGAGTTATAGGGGCGCCTGGGTGGCGCAGTCGGTTAAGCGTCCGACTTCAGCCAGGTCACGATCTCACGGTCCGTGAGTTCGAGCCCCGCGTCAGGCTCTGGGCTGATGGCTCGGAGCCTGGAGCCTGTTTCCGATTCTGTGTCTCCCTCTCTCTCTGCCCCTCCCCCGTTCATGCTCTGTCTCTCTCTGTCCCAAAAATAAATAAAAAGTGTTGAAAAAAAAAATAAAAAAAAAAAAAAACTTGAGTTATAAAAATATTCCTCTGAAATATTTTTAAGTCTCAGCTCAGGAGGAATTGAGCATTCTTTGAAATACACTTTAAGGCAACTTGTGTGTGTGTGTGTGTGTGTGTGTGTTATTCCTCCAACACCCAAGGCAAAGGCACCAGAGTTCGAGAGCCTACCACCCAACCACAGAAGGTTTCATTAATTAGGACAGCCAGAAAATGGGTCTCAATGCACTTCTCAAAAGGGCCTTGGATTCGCCTTCCTTAAAGTCACCATCCACTCATCCCATCAAGAAGACAAATGGGCAGACAGGATCCAGGAGTCAACCCATTAAGTTACATAGGAGCAGATGTCATAGGGCTGTGAGAACAGAGTCCCGGAGTTCATCTCAGCCAAGGTGGGTAACAGCCCCATCACAATACTGTGAAACAAAATTAGCTGCTCCAATAATATTCTGTATTGAATAGGAAGCATTTTCTCAGAAACCTGACTTGTAAAAAATAATAAAAATGAAATGTTCAGGCCTCTTGAAGTTTATATTAGCCATTTTACAATCTTTGGAAAATCACCCAAAAGCCTTAAATTTCTAACTCCTCGTTTGTAAAATGGGAATAAATACCATTACCACTTACCTATGTTTTAGAAAACAAATCAAAACAATGATATGAACCACAGATACTTTTCTTAAACACTAGATGTTAGACAGTTACTGCTTTTCTCAATTGAACAGGTATAGTCCAAAGTAAAATATCTGACATACAAACTCTATTCTCTGCTCCTGATAAAGAACACAGGCACTGATGACCAACCCGTTGTATAAATCTGCTTGGCACCCAAAATATTACTAACTCAAATAAAGAGCAGTAAGCAAGGAAAAAAGATCCTTCAAACTCTTTGGACATTAAGCCCCTCATGTTCCGTTGAGTGCCTTTTTAAAAATCAGTGTCACTTTCTGAACCAACTGGAAAGTAAAGCAACGACTCACAACGAATGCAGATGAAGTCTTGAAGGACTATGATGGCCCAAACTGGTCTCTATATTACATAAACAGTTTGTATATATTCGCTATAATCTTTTTAAATGCCAAATTGTTTACCTGCTGAAAATATGTCAGAAAAAAAGTATTTTTTACTATGATCAATTAAAGAAATTTAAAATCAAAGTTAAACACTCAGTTTCTACGTGAAAGTGATAGCAACTCTGCAGACAAATAGCCTCGTAGAGCAATCTTCTGTGTGCAGAGTGAAAGCAGTTTTCATCATGGGGTGTAGAACACTGCACCCTTATAAAAAGCCTCACAGAAATAAGTCAGGACCATAAACATACTCACTTAACTACCCTTCAGTGTCCAATGCAACTTAAAGACACATGGACCCCATTTCAGCTATTGGATCTAAAAAGCCACAAGAAATTCAAATTCCACATTAGTGTCAGAGAGAAAAAAACAAACGGCAATCCTATCCCAGTAGATCCCAGGTTTACTTCCTCCAGTCTCTCCTCTATCGTAATATTGATTGATTTCCTAATAAAATGTTGCAGCAAAATTTGTGAAATCGGATTCTGGCAGCAAATCAAATCAAAAGACAACTCTCCGTGGCAGCTACTTTTACATACCCAGACCCATGCCTACCTTGTTATGTTTTTGCTGGTGTCTCGTCTTTGTGTCAAGAACATGATAAGGGCTTTCCGAGTCTTGGTTGATGTAATATATGAGTCTTGAAGGCAGTGTGATTTCTTTCTGCATTGCATTCCTGTAACTGGTATCATTGCTGCTATTCTGTTGCGATGTGTTGTCTTCATCTGCCAGGACTTCCAAATTTTTTTCTGCAGTTTCATTCCAATGCGGAGCTGGGGTGGGGGGGGTGCACAAAGATACACAAATACACACATATGCCCAATAAATACATACGTACTACAATGTTTTTCCATCAATTGCAAAAACAAAGTTTTCTATTTATAAGCAGGTAAGAAGTAGAGACACAGCAAAGCAAGTTATCCCAACAATGAAATGGCCTCGATAGGTTAACGGCCAGTGAGACATATACAACGATGTACTATTTATTGTCTTAGTGTTTTTTATGTGTATTTCTAACCAGTCTCAAATCTACACTTCTAAGTATGGGGAGTCGGGGTGTGGGGGGTGGAATGGACTTGAAGGAAGACGTTAAATGAACATGCTCAGAGGTTTTGACCCTCTCCTCCATCCCTTGAGTCTACAGAAAGCTCAATGGGACTCTGACTAGGAGTATCCCATCGGAGAGCTAAGAATGCTCCTAAGATAACTGGAGTGCTGAATTCATGGGCACGGGTTGTTAATTGATTCATTAAACAAAACAGACAATTCCTTTTTCTTTAAACTTTGAGACGAGCAAAAATTCTCTGCCATAGAGGGAAGCAGATGCTGGCAGCGTTCCAATTCCTTTTATTTTCCTGCCAAGGCCAGCTTTCTGCTTCCACTGATTTCCAATCATCGACGTATTGAATATCATATTATGTTAATTGTTCCTTATAATGACAAGCATTTTGAGAATTACAAACTAAAGGTCTCTCTCTCCGAAGTTTCCCTCCCCCATCTTAAGTCCAACAGCAGTGAATAAACCCAGCAGGCGATGTGAGGAAACAACACATTACCACTATTATTATTACAGCCTCCCGCATTCACATTCAGGCTCTCCACCCAAGAAGCAACTTGCTCCCTCACTGCATTTACCGTCCACCGGTTTCCCCTCCGCCAAGTTACACAGATCGCTGAGGCACCCCGCATCCACTAAATACCTTCCAGTGGAACCGACAGTAATTGGAATGGGTTTTTAGTGAATGCAACAGAAACGGACTTCAAAAAGTGAATTGGAATGAACAGGGGTTTGGGAAAGAGGTGGAGAGGCAGGCAGGGTGGCTGGGAAAGGCCGGGCCCGGGACGTGTCCGGAGCGCACGGACCCGCGTGCCCTTCGCTTTCCTCTGCAGGGCCCCGCAGGCAAGGCAATGCAAAGGGCACCGGGGCCATACCCACCGCTGGGTGCAGCAGCCCCCCAGGCACGGGGCCGGGACGAGGTGGCGAGTGGAGGCAGCAGGAGAAGGACGAGGAGCAGGCGGCAGGGCGGCGCGCGGGCCAGGGCGCGGGCAGGCGCCGGGCCGGCGGGGCCGCCGCGGGGGCCGCCGGAGGCTCGGGGAAGGCTGTAGCCCGCCAGGGGCGGCCGCCGGGAGCTGCTGCCGGGCGGCTTCATGGCTCATAGCTCCCGGGCGCCGCTCGGTGTGGCCAGCGAGAGCGCCGGGCTGGGCTGCGGGGAGGCTGCGGGCGGAGCCGGTCACGCCGGCTCAGCGCGCATGGTGCCGCCGCGGGCAGGGGGCCGGGGCTCGGGGCTCGGGACTAGGGGCTGGGCGGCGCCCCCTCCCCTGCTCGCCTCTCAGCCCCTCCCGGGCGGCCGCTGAAGAGTCCGGGGGTCCTAGTCGCTCCGCCAACTTGGAGCCTCCCCAGATGCTCCTCCCTCCCTGCGGCGGGCGCGGCCGCTCCAGCAACTGCGGGGGCTGCTGCTGGGGCTGAGGATGCTGAGACGGCGCGTGAGAGCGAGCGGCGCGGGGGCGCGCGGCGCGGGCGTGCGCCCCGCCCTCGAGAGCGCGCCCGAGCGCGCCTTCGGGTCCTGATGCTGATGCTGATGCCGATACGGATGCCGTTGCTATTGCCTGGCACAGGACGCACTGCGCATGCTTTATCGTGGAGGAAAAGGGAGAGGGGAAAAAAAGCAGCAGAGTGATGCAGCATCCCAGGCAGCATCAGAGGTGACGGTGGCATCTTCAGAGGTGGGGGCGGGAGAGGGGGGTGGCTGGCAATAAGAGATTAGCCAGAGGGGAAGAAAGAAGCGTACCGCGGTTTCCAGGCCAGAGACAAAGATGATTTGGGAGAAACAATCAACCAGAGAAATCTACCTGCCTCTCCCACCACCCCAGATCTTAAATACTCCCCCCTCCTATTCCAACCCCCTTCTCCGGGAGACCCTAAGGCCAAGCATTTCCTTCTTAATCCTTTATTTATTTCCTTCCTGCAAATTAATATAAAGGATTGCGGCCGGAGAGGTAAAAATAGCGCTGCTCCTCATTCAGCTGGCTCTTAGCCGGTGAAAAGAGGACTGCGAAGCACGTTTGCTCGTTGCAGGCTGGTGAGGGCTGGTGGGCGCGCTGAGCAAGGAGGCCTCGCAGCGAGCCAGACTCCCCAGGAGGAATCCCCAGAGCTGGGGCGCTCCCCCTCCGCCCCACCCCCACTCCCGGGCTTCTGTCCCCTGTGCCTATGCGTAGGGGCTTTTCCGAAAGCTGAAGAACCCGGAAGGGTGTTTGCTCAAAAGTTCAGAAAGCGTGACTGGGTGTATCTGGGAAGACTTAGAAACCAAGTGTGTGGCAGCTATTTTGGGAAATCCATCGCTTGTCAGCCATATGGGTGGACTTGCACTGGGGAGGACACACCACAGATTTTGAGATCCAGCCCTGACTTCTTCAGAGTAAGGGGGCGATTTTTCTCTTGCTGCTGTAAAAAAATGTAAATCCAGAGTCCCTGAGTTAGGTAGGTTAGCAGCCACTAAATCCTATGGTTTGTTTCCATTTAGGGCCTGTGACATATTTCTGCCCCCAAAGCCCCACAAAGCAAGCTTTCCTTTATTCATCCATCCAATGGCAGTGAGTGATAACAATGTTGTCTTACTCCATTATTAGTATTTAAAATGGAGATTATAACATCCACTGCGGGGGGATCCAGAGTTCCAAAACTAAAAGAAAAAAATACGAGTATAAAGCACCATAGTGATGACAGGGTTTAGTGTTGTTGGCCATATTCTCCACCCTAAAGAGGTTCAGAAAAAGGCTTCCCCAAATGTGCCACTTTGGCATGTGGATTATTTAGAGCTGAAGGCAATGGAAACCCCGTGGGCTCAAGAGAAAATTCTGCCCCTCCCTTAACTGCCTAAAAGAATTTAAATTGGGGATCTTTCTCAGAATAAGAGTTACTACCAAGGATAACATTTATCTGAGTGACCCCCATACAGCAATGCAAACATCTAATTACCAAACGTGCTTATTCTTATTGCCAGGTGCACTGACCTTCTCTCCTTTGGAACCCCCAGCGCCTATCCCATTCCTCAGCCGAGGATAGTGTATATATCTCAGTTCACCCTTCTGTTTTGAGAACTCTCATGTATGTAGAGTTCTCATATGTATGAAATTAAATTTTATTTTTCTCCTTTAATCTGTCTTGTGTCAGTTTAACTCTTAGACCGGCCAGAAGAACCTTTGAAATATAGAGGAAAATTTTTCCACCCCAACAACCCCCATTTAACAAAGAAGGAAGACGTAGGGAGTGGGGAAAGAGATGGAAGGAGGGAGGAAGGCAGACAGATAATACAGAGACCAGAGATCACAGAGCTGTTATGGGGTTAAACACTAATATTAGCTCATCCTCTCTATATCATAACTAAGATATTAACTTATTATCACACATGTATTAATGTAAACTTGTAACTGATGCTGGTTTCCCCCAAATGAGGGCAGCAGTAATGCTCCCTTTGGCTCAGTATTGTCCCTAGAACCTAGTATGGTGTTTGTGGCACCAAGAAGGCACTCAGAAACTGTCATCAATGAATAAACAAAAATGTGTGGTGCACTATAGCAGGAGTCACACTGGAGCAAGCTGATGAACACTTCTTCCTCCCTGTAGTTCCTACCTGTAGGTCAGTGTTCTTGAGGGTGTCTCAAGACAAGCATGTCCTGGCTAAGTTTTCCCAACTTATATTTGATATAATGCTATTATCTTGAAAAAGGGCTTGGGAGGAAGGAGGTGTACAAGGAATGAGAAAAAAGAAGGAAATGAAAGAGGCAAAGATGCAGTTCTTTGAAAGGACTCTCCTGCAATTAGTGACAATGTCTCAAAGCCTGTTGCACCCTCTTGCACTGCTGGTGGGAATGCAAACCGGTACAGCCACTCTGGAAAACAGTGTGGAGTTTCCTCAAAAAATTAAAAATAGATCTACCCTATGACCCAGCAATGGCACTGCTAGGAATTGACCCAAGGGATACAGGAGTGCTGATGCATAGGGGCACTTGTACCCCAATGTTTATAGCAGCACTTTCAACAATAGCCAAATGATGGAAAGAGCCTAAATGTTCATCAACTGATGAATGGACAAAGAAATTATGGTTTATATACACAATGGAATACTATGTGGCAATGAGAAAGAATGAAATACGGCCTTTTGTAGCGACATGGATGGAACTGGAGAGTGTTATGCTAAGTGAAATAAGTCATACAGAGAAAGACAGATACCATATGTTTTCACTCCTATGTGGATCCTGAGAAACTTGACAGAAGACCATGGGGGAGGGGAAGGAAAAAAAAAGTTAGAGAGGGAGGGAGCCCAACCATAAGAGACTCTTAAACACTGAGAATAAACTGAGGGTCGATGGAGGGTGGGAGGGTGGGGAGGGTGGGTGATGGGAATTGAGGAGGGCACCTGTTGGTGTGAGCACTGGGTGTTGTATGGAAACCAATTTGACATTAAATTTCATATTAAAAAATAATAATAAAGTGCAAAAAAAAAAGTCTATTCCAGTAAATAAAGCTATCTGTCAACCTGGACCAAGTGAACATCCACCAGTTTAAGCCACCATTCCATGCACTCAAGGAACAGAATGAGGACTCATTTCAGTTTCTAATAAGGAGCAGGAGTGTTTACAGGAAGTTGTCTTTTACACTATAATCAAAAGACTGCATTTATTTGCAGAACTTTAATGTTTACAGGCATGGCTGGAGGCAAATGAGATAGTGAGTTACAGAAGGAGTAAATCACTCAGAAAAACTTACCAGAAGTTTGTTCCTTAAACCATATATTTTAGTGAAGGTTAAAAACTGAATCAAAAAAAAATTTTTTTTGAGGGGAGGGGGGAGAGAGAGCCCGTGTGCGCCCACATGCATATGAGTTGGGGGAGGGGCAAAGGGAGAGGTAGAAAGAATCTTAAGCAGGCTCTGTACCCAGCACAGAGCCCAATGCAGGGCTGGATCTCACAACTGTGAGATCATGACCTGAGCTGAAATCAAGAGTTGGACGCCTAAGCAACTGAGCCACCCAGGTACCCTCCCCACCCAGAATTAAATATTCTTTAAGTGGATAATTTGTTAGTTTGGAAATATTCTTATCAGATAGTTTAGGATATTTATGGTTATGCAGTTTAGTTCCAAATATTATCTGTGCTCTCGTGATATTGAATACTTTGTTAATCACCACCTGGTGCTTTGCTCTATATTCATGTTTGTGCTGTCACCTTTCCCCTCTCAAAAAAATACTGAACTAGGCTGCATCCTGGTCATCTCTGATGCCCAGAGCCTACAACAGTACCTGGAATGGAGTCAGCACTCAATAAATGTGTGCTGAGTAGACAGCCAATCACAGGCAGAAGAAGGAAGCATTCAGCAAGCTGGATTAGAATGTAGAAAGGGATGTATGAGAAGTCTGAGTGCTGTGATAGCTCTGGTTAGATATGTGTGCTGCATTCCAAGGACATCAGGGACCATTGGAGTGGCCTGGTCAAAGTGACAGGCATGGAAATCTGCTGCAGTCGTAGGTGAAGGCAGGAAACCAGAAGATCCTTGGGAAGGAAATTAACCGAGTGATATGGACACCAAGTGAACGCAAATAAGGGGATGTGCGACCCGTGTCCAGAAAGAGTAGCCGTACTGCTCACGTAAGTGGTTCAGTTGGTCTGGTTCTGGAAGACACCAGAAGTCCTCTCTTTACAGGGGGCAGAACTGGACCCACTTTATAACCAGCGAGAAAACTGGGCCTGGACAAGACCACGTAAAAGTAAGGGTAGAAATATTAGATTTGGAAGGCCTCTGCCTGTAGCGCACTGAGACTCTGGGGGAGAAGGGAGATAAAGGCATCACAGAAAAGGGGCCTTGGTGGGTGAAAGCTGGCAAAAAAGGAGGGTGATGTAACAGAGCAGATGCGCAAGTATAATTAGAACGGAAGAACGATTTGGCCAAAGAGCCAAGGTCAAAGAAGGCATGCAGCAAACTAGTGGATGGCAATGATGTCGGCGAGCGGTCTGCAGAGTGACAGCAACAGCACAAACAAGGGCCAAGGGTGGCTGGGCTCAGTGTCAAGAGAGCTGGCTGGGGGCAGATCCGGTACAGATTCCGCTCAGGGAGGTTTCTCCCTCTCTTTTTAGAATGGCTGTGAAGACTGAGTTTGCGAGTGGCAATTAATATCACCAAAGAAAGAAGACAGTGTGCTTCTTGGCGAAAGTGAAAAAAAAAAGGAGTGAGATCTATTATTGGTGCTTTGCACGTGGTTCAAGGGTCAGCAAACAGTTTCTATAAAGGGCCAGATAGTAAATAGTTTAGGCCTTGTGTGCCATATGGTCTCTGACGCATATTCCTTTTTTTTTTTTACAACCCTTTTAAAAATGTAAAAAGCATGCAGCCTACAGGCCTAGTTTGTCAACTTACCATTTTTAACTATATGTGTGTATATATATATGTATCTTAAGGTTAACATTTTTCATCAACTGCACTATCTCCTATGCTTGTGAGCAGAAAAGCATATGCAATGCTCTACATGACTCTAACTCCAAACAAAGCCACTTCTCACTGAAATTTAACTATCCATTTAATTAACAATATAGTTGCTTAATTCTTTTTTCAACTTTTTTTTTAATGTTTATTTCAGAGAGAGACAGACAGACAGAACGTGAGCAGGGAGGGGACAGAGAGAGAAAGAGGAAGGCACAGAATCTGAAGTGGGCTCCAGGCTCTGAGCTGTCAGCACAGCCCCGATGCGGGGCTAAAACCCATGAACCGTGAGATCACGACCTGAGCCGAAGTCGGACGCTTAACTGACTGAGCCACCCAAGCGCCCCGTGTAGTTGCTTCATTCTTAATTCACATGCATCACTTGAAGGGATTCTTAAGGAAAGCAGCATTGCTCTGTTTTAGAGATAATTCCCAAACTTAGACAATGGAGGGGAATGGCAGAAACCATTTCCCAAAAAAGCACAGTTACTGAAAGATCCCAGACTTTTTTTTTTGTTTTGCCAAGGTGTTTTTTCTGCTGAGCAGACAGATGCTGAATAAATGCTACAGCCATGACAGCTGAGGGGATGGAGTAACGCTCAGTGGCAGCCCTTCCTGGAGCCTGTTGCCATCAGTGATCTGCCTGCATTCCCCAAAACTCAGTCCTAAGAGGCTGTGAGGCAACAAGTATGTTCTCCTGACACAGGGCCACACCCAACATCTCAGGCAACCTTCAAGTTCATGAAAAATCAGTCTACAAGTCTATGTTAAATATACCTGTGCTCGTTCTGAAGAATAGATCACAGTGGAACAATTCCAGAAGTCAAGATGTGACTTATTCCAACAGTGTTCCAACAGTATTATTTTTCTGGGAAAAGAAAAGATATTTACTATCAAAACTGTAATGGCCACAGACATTTCTAGGGGAATAGTTGAACACACAAAAATGTATCAAACTGCCGAAGTGTGAAAATATCTAAAGAAAGGTGACCCCTCTTAAAACCTAAAACTAAGGGGGTGCCTGGGTGGCTCAGTCGACTGAGCATCCAACTCTTGATTTCGGCTCAGGTCATGATCCCAGGATCGTAAGATCAGACCCCCAAATTGGGCTCTGTGCTGAGCGGGGGGCCTGCTTAAGATTCTTTCTCTCCCTCTGCCCCTCCCTTGCTGGTGCATGCTCTCTCACTCTCTCTTCCTCTCTCCAATAAAATTTTTAAAATAAAAAAAAACTATAAGTTTATAACAATATAACAATTGTTATATTAGCAATATTATGTTATAGGAAGGATAATTAAGACTTCCTGACAGAATAAGATACATTTGAAACACAGTTTAATTTTTTTCCCCATGTCACACACATTAGGCTAGTTTACCCACAGTTTAGAGCATTTACAAGCTGTAGCGCAAAGGGATAAAGCAGCATGTCGTAGTGATTGGTGGTGATGATATATGCTATGCAAAGCTTAGAGGAATTGTGGTTAATAAGAATAATCTTAGTCAACACATAATCATTAAGCCTTCACCAGGTCCCAGAGCAACACTAGGAATTTCTGCAGAAGGAAATTCCACATAGGATTGGGTGGGAGGTGGGGGGACCTCAACTACTTTTAGAGACAGCAATTGAATTTTATCGGAAAAGATTAGAACTCCAGCAACAGAATTAATATACCTATGATAATCCCTAACATTTGCATAATAACAATAGCTAAGCCCTTTAATAACGTCTGCTTTAATAATTACTGTGCATTTACACATCACTAAGTAGTTTTATCTGTTTTATTTTATTTGATCCTCAATTCTGTGACATGGAGAGAGCAAATACTACCATGTTTTAGAAGCTCTATCTTAAGATGTGAGGACACTAAGGCTCACTGATTTTGCAATGATTCTCTACCCTGGCTGCACATCCAATTACCTAGAGAGCTTTAACAACTTATCAATGCCTGACAATTTAGAATCTTCAAGAGTGGGATCCAACATCAGTGTTTTTAATATCCTCCCAGATTAACTGAATGTGCAGCTAGGGTTAAATGCAATGGGCCAATGGATTTCCCAAGATCATACAGCTGCTTGATATCGTAACTGGAATTAGAACCCTGAATTCAAGTCCTGTTCTGTTCCTGAGGTCTTTTTCCCCATGTCTGCTCTTTTCACAAGTTAACCTTGAACCAGGAATGATACAAAAAAAAAAAAAAAAAAAACACAGTTTAGTATAATTGCCACAGGACTTAAGAAAATATAGAATTAGAAAACATTTGAGTCAGAAATTACCTTTGAGATCATCTAGGAATTCAAAGTCATTACTGTACAATCGTGGAAGCAAAGGAGCAGATTTTAAGCTTGTTGCTCAAGGTCACATCAATCTGTGGCAGAGCTGGGACTGGATTCAGGTTTTCTTTTTCCAGGCTTTCCAGTACTTCCTATCATGCTTTGTACATGGTTTGTTTAAAAAAAAAATTGACTTGCAAAAATCCTGGTCAGTCTACAGTGTAATCCATTTCTGATCTCCCATATGGCATTGCTTTGTAAACACAAAGAAAGTTGTAGCTCTGAAGTCTCGGTCCCAATAGGACCAGTCCCTCTACACCCAGTCCCATAGTCTGGCTGCATAAAGGAGCCGCGCATTGCAGCACTGGAAGTTGTCCAACATGAACGAAAAGTACTGTGGGGGAGGCCCCATGCAACCTCGGAGGGAATCCGTCCAAATACAATAGCTATTGTTCTCCTACCTCTCTAGTCTTTTGTGTCTCAGATATTTCCAAGGGATAATTTTCTCATCTAAGTGAATTTTCTTGTACTACCTTCAGTATATCTTCAGAATTCGACAACTGTAGCTTCTTAAATCCTGTTTTAGATAGTCCCAAATTCGGTGAGAAACAGAAAAGAACACAAGAAATAATAAAAACAAAACAATAACAAGGAGAAGGAGGAGAGAGAAGAGGAATTGTTTATACGGCACCTACTGTGTGCCAGATACTGAGTTAAGCCCTTTATCTAGACACCTCATTTAATTTCAGGCAATTCTAAGAAGGAACTACTTTTTTTTAACATTTTTTAAAGTTTATTTATTTGAGAGAAACAGGGGTGGGACATAGAGCGAGAGGCAGAGAGAGAGAGAATCCCAAATGGGTTCCACGACGTCGGTGCAGAGCCCGATGAGGGCTCAAACCATGAGACCATGACTCCAGCCGAAATCAAGAGTCAGTCACTTGACTGACTGACCCACCCAGGTGCCCAAGGAGCTACTATTATTGCCCCCAGTTTGGCTGAGGAGGGAACTGCGACTTCGGGAAGTGAAGACATGTCCACGGTCATGTGACCACTAAGAAGCAGAGTTGGGTCAGGAGCCATGTTTGCCTGACTCTAAAGAAGCAAAATCTACTTGACCACCGCCCCAAAACAAAATACCTGAAACTGTCTCTTGAAAGGATCTATAATATTTTTAAATCATGGCACTTGGCTATAAATACAATTTAAAATTGTATTTTGTCTGTTTAAAACCACCGACATATTGATCCAGACACAGAACTGTTCAGAATTATGTTCCTAACTCCTTACTAGAGAATTCTGAATGCAGCCATTCTATACAATTATTTGTATAATTCCAAAACAAAGCCAATTATGGTGCAGATATTTGTTTCTTACATTGAAGTACCACTCCATAAGAGAGGCCAAGAACCTCACTTACTAGAGAATTTAATTTTTTCTATATTTTAAATTAACCACATCATCACCCATTAGATTTAGTTTAATCTGATCAACACTATAATTAGCAACATTTATTAATCTACCCTATTAAGTATTAATATTATATTTTGCCAACATATTAACGTGTTGAGATTTCTAAAGACATAACTATGAAAGCTTAAACCTTGATCAGTAGTCATTATATATTTTTATTCCGTTCTTCTAAGGCAAAAAGAACAGCTAACATTTATAGAGCTCCTTAGATCGTATAATATGCTTTTGCTCACCTTTTGTCATTTCCTATACTGCAGCACATAAATTAAAGCTGAGCCAGCTAGATTATCTCTGTTAGCTTGTCATGGGATTAGACTATTCATATCGTGGATACAGACGTGGCTGAGGGACAGAGAACAAATGATCGACACAGAAAGTCACTTCTCCAGAAGGAAAAGAGAAACTTGAGGATTCTCCAGAGACAAGTTTTAAGACTTTTTACTTGCTATTCTGATAAATTATCTGAGGGGTATATTGCATGCTAAAATGCCCTATCCTGCAGAACACAGTAAGTTTTTCCATGTAATAAAATGTTTGGGTGAACTGAGATAAACTATAAACAAATTTTCTGAGGCTGTGTGACATGGCCAAAAAACTAATAAAAGAATTTTATTATCAACAAGTAAGTTTTGAAATGAGCAACCTAAACTATTTATATATCTAAATAGCTATACATCCCACCTTCAAACATCACTGCACCCATGGTTTATTATCCAAATTGCAGCTGGCAATAACATGCACACATGCGCGCACACACACACACATGCGCGCACACACACACACCCTTTCAACTCCAATGTGGGAAACAGACTGTGGAATTGACTGCCTCCTGAATAAAACAACTTTATCTAAAAATGACAGCAAAACAATACTGATAATCAAATAGAAAATATGACACACCAAACTATGACATACAAGTCCTATAAAGAAATTAAACATGATCCAGGAAAAGGCATTTTAAATGACCAAGCTGCTGCCAGATGAAAACACCTAAAAAGATAAGAACCATACCATCTGGCAATATAAATAATGAGACAGGATATTTTCAAAGACTTTAAAATCATGAACAGTATACGGGGCACCTGGGCGGCTCAGTCTCTTAAGCGACCAACTTTGGCTCAGGTCATGATCTCACCATTTGTGAGTCAAGCCTTGCGTGGGGCTCTGTGCTGAGAGCCGGAGCCTGGAACCTGGAGCCTGCTTCAAGATTCTGTGTCTCCCTCTTTCTCTGCCTCTCTCCAGCTCATGCCCTGTTTCTCTCTCAGAAATAAACTTTAAAAAATAATAATTTAAAATCATGACCAGGGTAGATAAGGTGAGCATAACCATCCAAATCCTAAAATATGTTCATGAAGGGGTAGCATCTGAAATTTGAGTGATAGATTTTGTGCAAGTAACAAGTAGCACCACACATTGTGTTAAATTAATTTGTAGTGGACCCTTCTTGGGGAACCTCCCCTACTCAGGTATCTCCCCACTTCTGAAAATGTTCTAAGAAATAGGTCCCCATGATTAGGTCTATAATCCATGGTCTTGCTCCCCGAGTTCCTCTCCAAATCCAGCCATAGTTTGTTCATTTAGAATCAGGTACCTGACCTAAGATGGACCACTCACACTGTTTGATCTTCCAGGCACATTTGACTGACTCACTATGGCCAATCAAGTCCTTACTTGAAACTTTCTTAAGACTTTTTTAGAGCAGTTTAAGGTTTGCAGCAAAGTTGAAGGCAAGGTACAGCAATTTCCCGTATACTCCCTGCTTCCTCCGTTATCACATCCCCTACCAGCGGTACATTCATTACAACTGATGAACCTGTACTGACACATTATCACCAAAAGCCCATAGTTTACATAACTATCACTCTTGGTTGTTGTACATTCTATGGATACGGACAAATGCATGACATACATCCGTCATTTTGGTATCATACAGATACCAAATATCCTCTATGCTTTGCGTATTTACCCTTCTTCCCCCAGCTCTGGACAACTACTAAACTTTTTACGTCTCCATATTTTTGCCTTTTCCAGAATGACATATATTTGGAATTATGTAGCCTTTTCAGACTGGCTTCTTTCACTTAGTAGTAATTTTACAGCTCCTTCACATTTTTTCATAGTTTGATAGCTCATGTATTTTTAGTGTTGTATAATATTCCATTGTCTGGAAGCACCACTGTTGATTTAGTCATTTTCCTATTGAAGTACATCATGGTTGCTTTGAAGTTCTGGCAATTATGAATAAAGCTGTGTGCTTTATTTATTTATTTATTTAACAATTTATTTATTATTTATTTATCATTTATTCATCAATTATGAATAAACATCTGTGTGCAGGCTTTTGTGTGAACATAAGTTTTCAATTCCTTTGAGTAAATACCAAGAAGAATGCTTGCTAATCATATGGTAAGAATATGATTAGTTTTATATGAAACCACTAAACTGTCTTCCAAAGTGAATGTTCCATTTTGCATTCCCATCTCAATATATAAGAATTTCTGTTGTCCCACATCCTTGCCAGCATTTGGTGCTATCAGTGTTGTAGATTTTTGGCCATTCTAATAGATATATAATGGTATCATTGTTGTTTTAATTTGCATTTCCCTGATGACATATGGCATGGAGCATCTTTTCATACACTTATTTCTATCTGTGTATGTTCTTTGGCAAGATATTTGTTCATGTCATTGGCCCATTTTTAAATGCAGTTGTTTTTTCTATTGTTGAGCTTTTTTTAATGTTTATTTATTTATTTTTGAGAGAGAGAGAGAGAGAGAGAGAGGAGGAGGGGCAGAAAGAGAGTGAGACAAAGAATCCCAAGCAAGCTCCATGCCATCAGTGCAGAGCCCAAAGCAGGGCTTACACTCATGAACCATGAGATCATGATATGAGCCAAAACCAAGAGTTGGACACTTAGCCAACCGAACCACCAAGGTACCCCTTTTATTGTTGAGCTTTAAGAGTTCTTTGTATATTTGGTATAACAGTCCTTTCTCAAATGTGTCTTTTGCAAATATTTTCTCCCATCTATGGCTTGTCTTTTTATTCTCTTGACATTGTTTTTTGAAGAGCATAAATTTTTAATTTTAATAAAGTCCAGCTTATCAATTATTTCTTTCATGGATTGTACCTTTGTCAATATCCACAAAATAACCGCTGAGGTTTTGATTGGGATTGCATTAAATCTATAGATCAAGTTGGAAAGAACTGACATCTTGACAATATTAAATCTTCTTATCCATAAACATGAAATATCTTTTATTTTGTTCATCAGAGTCTTGTAGTTTTCTTCATATAGATCTTGCATATTTTGCTAGATTTATACCTAAGTATTTTACTTTTGGGAGTTCTAATATAAATGGTATTGTGTTTTTAATTTCAAATTCCACTTGTTCATTGCTGGTATATAAGAAAGCAGTTAACTTTTGTATATTAACCTTGTGTCCTGCAACTTTGCTATAATTGCTAGTCAGTTCCAGGACTTTTGTTGTTGTTGATGCCTTTGTATTTTCTACACGGATGATATCACCTGTGAAGAAACACGATTTTACTTCTTCCTTTCCTATCTGTATACCTTTTATTTCCTTTTCTTGTGTTATTGCATTAGCTAGAATCCAGTATGATGTTGAAAAGGAGTGGGGAGGGGTGCCTGGGTGGCTCAGTCGGTTAAGCGTCTGACTTTGGCTCAGGTCATGATCTCGTGGTTTGTGAGTTTGAGCCCCACGTCCGGCTCTGTGCTGACAGCTCAGAGCCTGGAGCCTGCTTCGGATTCTGTGTCTCCCCTTCTCTCTGCCCCTCCCCTGCTTGTGCTCTGTCTCTGTTTCTCAATAATAAATAAACATTAAAAAAAATTAAAAAGAAAAGAAAAGGAGAGGGGAGATGCTTGCCTTATAAGAACTTTTCTTAAACTGAAACTAGGAAAAGAGAGTGGGTCCCTCTATGGGGTTATAAAGCTCAACAGTATCGTTTCTCATTGTACAGAAGTTGAAATTAATGCCCATTGGCCATGAGAAGCACTAAGAGGATCCTAATAAGGAGACCAAAAGAATTTTTTTTCCAAACCAAGGAACTTTTGAGAGTGAAACGGGTGTTAATATTTAAGCCAAAAGAGGACATGTAAGCCAAAAATGTCTTAGAAAAACTCATATGTATGGCCCCCCTAGTCCTTATTAATAAATAGACAATAATGAAAGAAAAGAACAATGACCATTCTTACACATTTACTTTTGTATGCAGTATTTGAATATTGCAGAGACTGGTTTTGAAAAAAATAATCTTCACTTTAATTGTTGTACTAAAGTTAATTAAATGATTTTTTATTTTTTCTGGTTACTGTAGGGAAACATTAAAAACAACAAAAATAGGGACACCTGAGTGGCTCAGTTGGTAGAGCATGTGACTCTCGATCTCGGGGTCATGAGTTCAAGCCTCATGTTGAGCACAGAGCTTACCTTAAAAAAAAATAGCAAAAAGATAGTATAATTAACATGGAGCTGTGATGCCCAGAATGTCCCTCAAAAAAGGTTTGTTGCCCTAGCTGATGGGACTTGTATCAGCAGACACTCTCAGATGTCAGCCCCTTTAGGGATTGCTTCAATGTCAAGAGAGTAATACCACTCCCAGGCATGCCTAAGATCACACCATTCCATGGGTGATCCACATTGAACTGGTTTAGGGAGAGATATAAAGGCCTGACCACTTCAAAAAAAAAAAAAAAAGAGGAAAGACTCAAATAAACAAAATCACTAATGAAAGAGGAGGAATAACAACCAACATCACAGAAATACAAGCAATTGTAAGAGAATATTATGAAAAATTATATGCCAACAAATTGGACAACCTAGAAGAAATGGATAAATTCCTAGATACATATAACTTACCCAAACTGAAGCAGGAAGAAATAGAGAATTTTAACAGATCAATTACCAGCAATGAAATTAAATTAGTAATCAAAGAACGCCCAACAAACAAAGTCCAAGACCACACAGCTTTTCAGGAAAATTCTACCAAACATTTAAAGAAGCGTTAATACTTATTTTTCTCAAACTATTCCAAAACACAGAAGAGGAAGGAAAACTTCCTCTATGAAGACCAACATTACCCTGATAGCAAAACCAGATAAAGGCACCACAAAAAGAGAGAGAGAGAGAGAGAGAGAGAGAGAGAGAGAGAGAGAACTACAGGCCAGTATCACTGATGAACAGAGATGCAAAAGTTTTCAACAAAATACTAGCAAACCAAATCCAACAATACTTTGAAAAACCATTCACCACAATTAAGTGAGATTTATTGCTGGGATGCAAGGGTGGTTCAGTATTCACAAATCAATAAATGTGATACATCACATCAATAAGAGAAAGGATAAAAACCATATAATCATTTCAATAGGTGCAGAAAAAGCACTTGACAAAGTACAACATCCACTCATGATAAAAAACCCTTAACAAAATAGAGTTAGAGGGAATGTACCTCAACATAATAAAAGCCTTATATGAAAAGCCCACAGCCAACATCATACTCAATGGGGAACCACTGAGAGCCTCTCCCCTAAGGTCAGAAACAAGACCAAGATGTCCACTCTCACCACTCTTATTCAGTATAGGTCTGTAAGTGCTGGCCACAGTAACCAGACAAGAAAAAGAAATAAAAGACATCCAAATTGGTAAGGAGGGAGTAAAACTTTCACTGTTTGCAGATAACATGATACTGTATGAGGAAAACCCTAAAGACTCCACCAAAAAATAGAACTGACATACAAATTCGATAAAGTCATAGGATACTAAATCAATGTGCAGAAATATGTTGCATCTCTAAACACTAATAATGAAGCAGCAGAAAGAGAAATTAAGAAAACAATCCCAGCTATAGTTGCACCAAAAATATTAAAATACCTAGGAATAAGCTTAACCAAAGAGGTAAACAACCTGTCCTCTGAAAACTAGAAAACATTGATAAAAGTAATTGAAGATGACACAAAGAAATGCAAAGACGTTCCATGTCATGGGTTGGAAGAATAAATATTGTTAAATGTCTACACTACCCAGAGCAATCTACAGATTTAATGCACTCCCTATTAAAATACCAAAACCATTTTTCACAGAACTAGGACAAACTAACCTAAAATTTGTATGAAACCACAAAGGACCCCAAATAGCCAAAGCAATGCTGAAAGAGAAAAATAAAACTCAAGGTATCACAATTCCAGACTTCAGGTTATATAACAAAGCTGTTGTAATCAAAACAGTATATGGCACAAAAATAGACATATAGATCAATAGAGCAGAACAGAAGACCCAGGAACAAACTTGCAATTATATGGTCAATTAGTCTTTGACAAAGGCAAGACTATGCAATGGGAAAAAGTCTCTTCAACAAATGGTGTTGGGAAAACTGGATAGCTAAATGCAAAAGAATAAAACTGGACCACTTTCTTACACCATACACAAAAATAAACTCAGAATATATTAAATGTGAGACCTGAAACAATAAACATCTTAGAAGAGAGCACAGGCAGAAAATTCTCTAACATTGGCCATAAAAACTTCTTTCTACATATGTCTCCTGAGGCAAGGGAAATAATAGCAAAAATAAACCGCTTGGACTACCTCGAAATAAAAAGCTTCTGTACAGCAAAAAAAAAATAATCAACCAACCTAAACAGCACCCTACCGAATAGGAGAAGATATTTGCAAATTACATATCCGATAAAGGGTTAGTATTCAAAATACACAAAGAACTGACCCAACTCAACACTCAACAAATAATCCAATAAAAAATGGGTAGAAGACATGAACAGACATACCTTCAAAGAAGACATACACATGGCTGAAAGACCCATGAAAAGATGCTCAGCATCACTAATCATCAGGGAAATTCAAATCAAAACCATAGTGAGATATCACCTCACACTTGTCAGAATGGCTAAAATGAAAAATACAAGAAACAATAAGTGTTCATGAGGATGCGGAGGAAAAGGAAACCTCGTGCACTATTGGTGGGAATGTAAACCGGTGCAGCCACTGTGGAAGACAGCATGGAGTTTCCTCAAAAAGTTAAAAACAGAACTTCTCTACAATTCAGCAATCACACTACTAGGTATTTACCCCCAAAATACAAAAACACTAATTCAAACAGATATATGCATCTGTATATTTATTGCAGCATTATTTACAATAGCCAAACTATGGAAGCAGCCCAAGGGTCCGTCAATAGATAAATGAATAAAGAAGATGTGGTGGGGGCACCTGGGAGGCTCAGTCAGTTGGGCGTCCGACTTCGGCTCAGGTCATGATCTTGCGGTCCGTGAGTTCGAGCCCCGCGTCGGGCTCTGTGCTGACAGCTCAGAGCCTGGAGCCTGCTTCGGTTTCTGTGTCTCCCTCTCTCTCTGCCCCTCCTCCATTCACGCTCTGTCTCTCTGCCTTTCAAAAATGAATAAATGTTAAAAAAAAATTTTTTTTTTAAAGATGTGGTGTGTGTACATACAATGGAATACTAATCAGCCATAAAAAAAGAATGAAACCTTGCCACTGCAACAACATGGACAGAGCTAGAGGGTATAATGCTAAGCAAAATAAATCAGTCAGAGAAAGACAAATACCATATGATTGCAATTATATGTGGCATTTAAGAAGAAAAACAAATGAGCAAGGTAAGAAAAGAGATACAGGGGCGCCTGGGTGGCGCAGTCGGTTGAGCGTCCGACTTCAGCCAGGTCACGATCTTGCGGTGCGTGAGTTCGAGCCCCGCGTCGGGCTCTGGGCTGATGGCTCAGAGCCTGGAGCCTGTTTCCGATTCTGTGTCTCCCTCTCTCTCTGCCCCTCCCCCGTTCATGCTCTGTCTCTCTCTGTCCCAAAAATAAATAAACACGTTGAAAAAAAAAAAATTTTTAAAAAAGAAAAGAGATACAAACCAAGAAACAGACTCTTAACTATAGAGAACAAACTGGTGGTTACCAGAGGGGAGTTCGGTGGGAGCATGGGTGAAATAGAGTGAAGAGAATTAAAGAGTACACTTGTCGGGGCACCTGGGTGGCTCAGGTGGCTAAGGGTCCAACTTCGGCTCATGTCATGATCTCACGGTTCGTGAGTTCAAGCCTCGTGTGGGGCTCTGCGCTGACAGCTCGGAGCCTGGAGTCTGTTTCAGATGCTGTGTCTCTCTGTCTCTCTGCCCCTCCCCCACTCATGTTCTGCCTCAAAAAAGTAAATAAATAAACATTAAAGACTACACTTCTTATGATAAGCGCTGAGTAATGTGTAGAATTGTTGAATGACTAGATTGTACTCCTGAAACTAGTATAACACTGTATGTTGACTATACTGGAATTAAAATGAAAAACTTACTGGGGCGCCTGGGTAGCTCAGTCAGTTAAGCTTCCGACTCTTGGTTTCGGCTCAGGTCATGATCTCATTGTTCATGAGTCTGAGCCCTGCTCAACTGGGGGATTCTCTCTCTCCCTCTCTCTACCCCTCCCCTGCTCACGCATACACATGTATGCACTTTCTCTCTCTCTGTCTCTCTCTGTCTCTCTCTCTCTCTCTCTCTCTCCCCCTCTCTCAAAATAAATAAATAAACTTTTAAAAAACTTGTAAACAGGGACACCCGGGTGGCTCAGTTGGTTAAGCGTCCGGCTTCGGCTCAGGTCATGATCTCACGGTTCGTGAGTTCGAGCCCCACGTGGAGCTCTGTGCTGACAGCTCAGAGCCTGTAGCCTTCTTTGGATTCTGTGTCTCCCTCTCTCTCTTCCCCCTCCCCCACTTGTGCACCCCCCTCTCAAAAATAAACATTTTAAGAAAATAAATAAAAAACTTATAAACAAATAAATGCCTGACCTTTCTGGCTTACATTGCCAGATGTAGCAAATGAAAATACAAGACATTCAGTTAAATTTGAATGTCAGATAAATAATGAATAATTTTTAGTGTAAGTATGCCTCATTCATCTTTGTTACTAAACTAAAACTACACAAGTGGTAGTTTCTTAAAGGATGGTTGCATGTAGAACTTAAGACAGTATCATTGAATATTTTATACTGTTAACGTTAAATACATAGGGCTTCTTGCACATGTAATTGATGGCTATTTTACCCAATGTATTTGTTTAGATGGGGCATATTTATAATATAGTAGAGCTAGGATTGCTATGGTCTTCTTTTTTTCAAGTTTATTTATTTCTTTTGAGAGAGAGAGAGAGAGCACAAATGGGGGAGAGAGAGAGAGAATCCCAAGCAAGCTCTGTGCTGCAAGCATGGAGCCCAACACGGGACTCAAACCCATGAACGGTGAGATCATGACCTGAGCTGAAATCAATAATCAGATGCTCAGCCAACTGGGCCACCCAGGCGCCCCCGTTCTGGTCTTTGTATCAACTTTATGATATATCTGAGCCCTGTACAATCAAAATGTATACACATTCATTTCCATTTTATTGTCTTTTAAAGAGAAATATTGGTAGTTAATCTTTGATTTACTGACCCTGGTATTTCACGTTCTAAGTCATGTAGGCAATCCTCAATTACAACATTATTCTTTTGGGGATACACAACACATTTGGTGTTGATCTGCCTTACTGAACAGCGTATGGGAAACGTACTTTCGCAAAACTCAGGAACTGCTGGGAACAGCAGAAGGCACAACTGTGCAGTGGGAGGAACATGCAACTCAAGGCTGAAGAATCAAAGGTCATGTTTCAGCCTTATGAGGAATTTAAAAAGTGGTATCTATGAAAGTGTTTGATAAATTCTAACATACTGCAAACTTGCCAATGATCATATTTTGGAACTTACAGTTAGTTAAATGTTTGCTGGTTAATATAAATTATCATAAGGAAGTAACAGGTTTGGTTTATGCCTCTGATATTTAATATTTATCTCATGGAAGACAACGATGCTTTACTATAGCATGAGCCTTGGGACAAATCATCAGCTGTAGTTTGGTGGTACCCAAGGACGCATATTTCATTTCATTTTCTGGGACTCTTTTTAGAAATGGGGCGATGTTTGTGAGTGAAAAGCCACCGTATGGGGTAGAGCACTGCATATACATATTATATTGTAGGGGTTTTGTTATTATTAATATATATATTCCTTAGTACCTAGGGTTTCTTTTCCTTTTATCATCATACCAAGTGTTCATCTATTTTATTGGCTCTCTGTCAATCACTATGAAGAAATGAGATGCAAGCCATGCTCAGTCAACCAGGTGAGGGAAACACAAAAGGAACCACCTCCAGTCCAGTACCAGGATACATAAAGGTAACAACAGTAGTTATGATCTCTACTTGAAGAAGTTCAACCTATACCCACTCTGCTATGCACCCACACTTTGCTCTATCCCTCCACTGCCAGTCCCTCCCCTGCCCTACCACTGCTCCCTCGGCCATCTAGCTTCCCGCTGCTTCTGTCCCCTCACTGTCCTTGCAGCTCTCCCTAGCTTTTCTAGAATCATTTTCTCACTTATCTTATCCCTTGTGATCAGTATTCCTTAGGGTGACTATGGAGTATATAGCTTTTCTGTCATGGCTTTGGAATGATTTCTCAGAAATTAAGATATGCTAAACAGTCCAATAGGCCAACCAGGAACCATGCAGAGTGCTGTGGGGCTTTGTTAAGCAACGATTAGGGAGGGTAAGCTGAAAGAATGCGCATATAACAAGGGAGCCTCCATTTTCAATGAGGGAGTACTGGGATGGGAGAGGGAGAAGCAATGCCTCTAACACATTTGGCCACATACTCATTTTGCCTGGGATCAAGCCTATCTGCAGATTCTGCTGGCCATTTTTGTTTATTGCAGATGGAAAGTTCACATGGTTGTTCCAAAGCAAAAGGAAATATTACCGGAATATTGAAAATTTGGATAATGAAAATAGCACAACAGAAGAAAGCTGGTCACATTTAAAATAAAATAAAGTTAGAGAAAAATAGAAGAAATCATGGTATCAAAGAAGTTCTGGGTCAAAAGTCATTAAATTCATCCTCCCTCTCAGAACAGAGATTCCATCTATAACAGGAATAGAAAAGTCAAATGCCTAGAAGGACCAGACAGGTAATGAAAAAAGTGAAGGTATCATGCAATTAGGAGTGGTTGGGGGGGGGGGGGCACCTGGGTGGCTCAGTCGGTTAAGTGTCGGACTCTTGGATCGGCTCAGGTCATGATCTCACGGCTCGCGAGTTTGAGCCCCGCATAGGGCTCTGCGCTGACAGTGCAGAGCCTGCTTGGAATTCATTCTCTCTCCCTCTCTCTGCCCCTCCCCTGTATGCATGAGCTCTGTCTTTCCCTCCCTCTCTCTCCCCCCCCAAAATAAATTAAAAACAAGAAAAGGAAAAAAAAGAAGAAGAAGTTGTTGGGACTGTGGCCAAAAGGGAACACGCGCCTTGTCTACATGGGGCGGCCCCTACCAGCTCTATCCAGTTGTGATCTTCAGTTAAATGGGCCCGTTGCTGCTAGTTCTTCTAATTTTTCAAGAGGAATCGGAAATCCAGATTTTTGGTGACTTTTAAAAGAGATTAAATATTAACTACTTATTCAAATGTTTTAAAATGGTGGGAGATGGGCTAGGTTGGTGAGGGTATTAAGGAGGGTACTTGTGATGAGCCCTGCATGTTGTATGTAAGTGACGAATCACTGAATGCTACTTCTGAAACCAATATTGCACTGTATATTAACTAACTAAAATAAAAGTAATACAAAAAAACTTTTAAAAATCTTTAAAAGAAAAATTAAATAATTAAATTAAATTAATTAAATTAATAAAATAAAAATACCTCCTGAACTCAAAGACAACGTGAAAGTGAGCCACACCTGGCTCACAACCATTCCTCCTGCTCTGCAAAAAAAACCTGACTGTAGCCCAACACACATTTCAATAGTTCTAATCCTGAACTCTTTCTTACACTGAACCAAAGACCATAGTGGCATAACTTCCACTCTAAATCATATGAACTCTGTCCTTCAGATCAAGACAGAATAACCCTGTTTCATGTATCTCCCTTCTGTTCTTGAAATATGTCCTTCAAAAACAAAATGCCTAAGCCTTTATCACCTCTTTCCTTTCTAATCCATCCAATCCCTCTTTGCTCTCCAAATTTTTTTTTCTTAATTTATCACTGGGTTATGCTTTTCTTTAAATTTTGTTTAGTTTTCACCTTGCTCCTTCTCAGGTACCTACAGAGACTCTCTATTGTCTTTGGTTTCAAGTGCCTCTGTAATCTAACACATGGTTACCTATTTGAATCTCCCAGTTTATACCTTCTGCTCTGACATATTGTTAGTGAGAAATTATTCTTCCATTCTCTATGCTTCTTTCCAAAGCATATTGGAAGTCTATTACATCCTACTCCTAGCTTCTCTCTGTCCCTTTACTGTCTCCACCCCTGGGGTACAGATGAGATTTATCTGATGAGTATGAGTAAAATTGAAAAGAATAATCTGAGCTGGGCATACTCAGACCAACTTCCCTTTCTCTTCTACTGGGATTGAGCTGCCCACAGAGAGTAGAAGTCCTCCAACAGTAACAGAGTGATGTTTCAGCCTCCAACCCTCCTTTAAATTGTACAGAATCTGTTGAGACAACTAGGCAGCTATTTATTGGGCCCTCTGAAAAATACAGTCCACCATGTTCTTTCTCACCTCAGAAGATTCTGAAATGCCACAGATCACTCACTGTAATGGAAAGGAACCTTGGAGAATATTTAGTTCAGTATCATTATATATTAGAGATAGGAAAAGTGAGTCCCAAAAAATTTAAGTAACTTGCCCCAAACTAGTTAGTTAGTAGTAGACACTAAACAAGATTTTTAAAACAGGATTTAGAAGTTTGAAAAAAATTGGATCAACCATTAAAAAAATGTCTATTGGTATATAGCAAAATTCAAAATTATCATCTTAGATTAATAATTATAAATTCTGATCAAATAGTTTTACTGTAATATTTATATACTGTATTAGTTATGAGTACATTAAAAATCTAAACTCTAGTTTATTTTATTAAAGGTATGGCTTGGAACTCTGGTAATTCATATTACTCAAAAAAGCACTGTATTAGAGAAAAATATATCCAATATGATATATACACAGACAGACAAACACACACACACACACATACACGTAAAGAAATTTATTATAAGGAATTGGCTCACCCAATCACGGAGGCTGAGAAGTCTCAGGATCTTAGTCAGCAGGTGGAAAACCATGAAAGTCAATATATAGTTCTAGCCTGACTTTGAAGGCCTGAGAACCAGGAGAGCCAATGGTGTAAGTTCCAATTTGAAAACCAGTAGGCTCAGGACGAAAGATGAGCCAGTGTTTCAGTCTGAGTCGAAGGGCCAGAAAAAAATCAATGTCTCAGCTCAAATAGGCAGGAGGAGTTCCCACTTACTCACAAGAGAGTCAGTCTTTCTGTCTTATTCAGGCCTTCAGCTGATTGGATGTGGCCCACTCACATTAGGGAGGCAATCTGCTTTACTCAGTCTACCAATTCAAATGTTTATCTCATGCAAAAACTCTCATAGACACATCCAGCAGAATGTTTGACCAAATATCTGGGCCATGTGGCCCAGTCAAGTTGACATGTAAAATTAACCATTCACAAAGTCCACCCCTTGTCAGCTTGGCACCCATATAAATCTCCTTAAACCATACTTAATCTCAGAATAAAGACAATAACAAGGTCATAATTCTGCCAAACATGATATAACTATCATGCATACAAACAAAAATGGACTAGCTCTTTCCACAGAAGAGGGCATAAAGTCCTTCAGTGACTTTTATTCTTCTCCTTGATATCCATAACTCAAATTGGTAACTTAAATACTATGATGTAAATTTAACAATAAATACTATGACATAAATTCCATACATCTATGTTACATAATAAAGGAATAAGAGAGGGAAGAAAAAAAAACATTTGAGATGTATGTCATATATATGTATAATATATATGATAGATATATATATATGATGGATATCTATAAATATAAACATGTATATATGTAAATATACACATTTGTTATCAAAAAAATTTATAAGGAGGAAATATTCATGGCAGTTACAGTAACTGGTCATGTGGTTATAACTGGTATTTATTTATTTATTTATTTATTTATTTATTGAGAGAGTGCACATTTATTGAGTGTGTGTGCACACACACATGCAGGCTCCATACTCAGCACATAGCCTGATGCGGGGCTCAATCCCACAACTGTGACATCATGACCTGAGCCAAAATCGAGAGTTGGATGAGCAACCAACGGAGTCACCCAGGTGCCCCTGTAACGGGTATTTATGACTACTTTCTTCCAAAACCCATTCTGTATTTCCTTTGCCTTCAGACAGCACTTCGTCTGATTGTAATTCTTTACTTAGTGGGATGGCCCAAACCTTCATTCCTGAAGGGTCTGAGTCATTAGTTTTCCTGTTTAGATTGGTTGTTGTAGTTTTCTATTGACCTTTACCATGGGGCATGGTGATACTCAGAGATGCCCAAGCAGGATGGCAGTATAAGAATTTCTAGTACTTGTCTCCTACCAGCAACACCAATTGGAATAACTATCCATGCATGAAAATAGATTCCAGGTGAGGCATTACAGCACCTGGGTGGAGCCCAAAAATAAGGAAAAATTGACTGAAGCCAGTAGGAAAGAGTTTCTCATTACCCCTGTCATGACTTTCTCAAGCCTGGCCAGCCCAGCATGGAAAGAAACACCTCCTTGTAGGGGAGACAGAGTGCAGTTAGCACCCAACTTCACAACAGAGGCAGAAAAAGCATTTGACAAAATTTAACATCCATTCATCATAGAAATATCTTTTTTTGATTAAAAAAAACTCTCAACGAAGTCGCTTTAGAACTAATGTACCTCAATGTAATAAAGTCCACATATGACAAGCCCACAGGTAACATTACATTCAATGGTGAGAGACATACAAATGGCCAACAAGTACATAAAAAGATGTTCAACATCACTAATGCCCACCATCAGGAAGATGCAAATCAATACAATAAGATATTGCTTCACAACTGTTAGAAAAGCTATTATAAAAAAAAAAAAAGAGAGATAACAAGTGTTGGTGAAGATGTGGAGAAATCAGAACCCTTGTACACTTGTTGGAGGGATACACACAAAATGGAAAATAGTATGTAGTTTCCTAAAAAATTAAAATCGGATTTACCAGGTAATCCAGCAACTCAGCTTCTAGGTATATATCTGAAGGAAGTGAAATCACAATCTTGAAGAGATACCTACACCCCCATATTCATCGTAACATTATTCACAATAGCCAAGACATAGATTCAATTTAAGTATCCATAGACCTGTAAATGGATGAAGAAAATGTGGTATATATACATATAGAATATTCTTCAACCATAACAAAGAAGGAAACCCTGCCATTCACATCAACATTGATGGACATTGAGGACGTTACACTAAGTGAAATAAGTCAGGCAGAGAAAGACAAATATTGTGTAATCTCATTCATGTGGAATCTAAAAAAGCTGAACTCATAGAAACAGAGAGTAGAATGGTGGTTGCCAAAGGCTAGGGATTGGGGAAAATGAAAAGATGTTGGTCAAAGGGTACAAAGTTCCAATTTTAAGATGAATACGTTTTGGGGATCTAATGTACAGCATGATGACTATAGTTTAACAATGCTGTATTATATACTTGAAAGTTGCTAAGAGAGTAAATCATAAAAAGTAACTATGTGAGGGGCACCTGGGTGGCTCGGTCGGTTGAGCGTCCGACTTCAGCTCAGCTCATGATCTCACGGCTAGTGAGTTCGAGCCCCGCATCGGTCTCTGTGCTGACAGCTCAGAGCCTGGAGCCTGCTTCGGATTCTGTGTCTCCCTCTCTCTCTGCCCCTAACCCACTCGCATTCTGTCTCTGTCTCTCTCAGAAATAAATAAACGTTAAAAAAAATTTTTTTGAAGTAACTGTGTGAGGTGATGGAGGTGTTAATCTTACCGTGTTAGGGGTGCCTGGGTGGCTCAGTCGGTTAAGCACCCGACTTCGGCTCAGGTCATGATCTCGCGGTCCGTGAGTTCAAGCCCCGCATCAGGCTCTGTGCTGACAGCTCAGAGCCTGGAGCCTGTTTCAGTGTCTGTGTCTCCCTCTCTCTCTGACCCTCCCCCATTCATGCTGTCTCTCCCTGTCTCAAAAATAAATAAACGTTAAAAAAAATTAAAAAAAAATCTTACCGTGTTAATCAATGCACAATATATACGTGTATCAAATCATCACACTATACACCTTAAACTTACACTATGTTATATGTCAATTATCTTAATTAATCTGGAGAGAAAAAGAGAGAGAGAGAGAGAGAGAGAGAGAGAGAGACCCTAAGGGATCTCTTGCATTCCAGATACACTCCTTACTTTCATTGTGGAGTAGTAGTCCAATTTTCCTTTGGTCGGCAGGATCACTTTTTCCAGCCAGCACATTAACTCCCTTCTTTGCTTATTGATTCAGAGGCATGAGTAGTTTCAAGTGGCTGGACAGCAGTCTTAACTTCTTCTTCAATGGAATCACCAGTATGTCTCCTGAAGGAAGCATTCCTGTCTTTGGAACTAAGACCTCTGGCAAGAAGACAATAAGGTCATGGGAGCAGGAAGCAAAATTTTGCCGGTGGGTTACTATGGGTAACAGTGACTCGTGTCACTCCTATTTCCACCCCTTGTTCCCTGGACCCATGATTTCCAGCTTTGGGAGAAATAGCACCATATATTAGATGCTGATTCTGAGCAAATACAGCCTTCCACAGAACCTTGCCCCAGGTTGCAAGATATTGTGACCTAGCTGGCACTGTAACAAAGTCTTCATAAGGCCATTCTACCATTCTTTAAAACCAATTCCTTCAGGATGGTTGGGGACACTGTAAGACCAAAGAAGCCCAAAAGCATGAGCCCGTTGCCACACTTCTTCTGCTTGAACTGAGTTTCTAAATCCAAAGCAATGGCGTGCAGCATACCATGCCAGCGGGTAGGCATTCTGTAAGTCCACAGATGGTAGTTTTGGCAAAAAACATTGCATGCTGGAAGGCAAATCCATATCCAGAGTAAGTGTCTATTCCAGAAAGATCATGAGCTTTGGGGCCACTTTTTTCACGTAACTTACTTGTGCCTTTGGGGCCTGCTCCGGCTCAATCACAAACATACCACTTCCCTCTGGTATTGCTGTGCACATCCAACTTTATGACTTGGTGGGAGATAACACCCAGTTAATGATGGGCAGCTCAGTGTGCACGTTAACTTAGTTTCCAATAGTTAAGTTTTCAGTCTCCACTAAGGCTCAATAGCAAGTCAAGAGTTGTCTCAAAAAGGGAGTAGTTATCTGCAGAGGATGACAGGACTTAGCTCCAAAATCCTCAGGGCCTAGGTGGCAATTCGTCTATAGGAGCACGACAAAAACTCCAAACAGCATCCTTATCTGCCTGTGACATATTTAGTACAACTGGATATATAGGCTCATATGGCCCAAGTGGCAGAACAGCTTGCACAGCAACCTGGAGCTATTGCAGAGGCTTCTCTTGCTCTGGGTCCCACTCAAAACGAGCAGCTTTTTGAGCTACTCAGGAAATGGACCAGAGTAGCATACGCAAATGAGGAATATGCTGCCTCCAAAATCCAAAAAGGTCAACTGGGTGTTGTGCCTCTTTTTTTGATTAAGGAAGAAGCCAACAACATATCCTTTACCTTAAAGGAATAAAAAAATACACGCCCCATACCACTGGAACCCTAGAAATGCCACTGAGGTAGAAGAACCCTGAATTTTAGCTGGATTTATTTCCCAACCTCTGACATACACATGTCCTAACACTAAGTCTAAAGCCGTTGCTACTTCCTGCTCACTAGGTGCAACTAGCATAATGTCACCAATATAACGAACCAATGTGACATTCTGTGGAAGGGAAAGGTGATCCAGATCCCTACAAACTAAATTATGGCACAGGGCTGGAGGGTTGATATACCTTTGAGGTAAGACAGTGAATGTATATTGCTGGGTCTTGCCAGCTAAAAGCAAACTGCTCCTAGTGGACCTTACAGGTAGGGGTGGAGAAAAAGCATTTGCCAGATCAATAGCTACGTGCCAGGTATCAGCGGATGTGTTAATTTGCTCAAGCAACGAAACCACAGACAGTACAGCAGTTGCAGCTGGAAACACCACTCGGTTAAGCTTATGATAATCCACTGTTATTCTCCAGGATCCATCTGTCCTCTGCACAGGCCAAATAGGAAAGTTGAACGGGCATTTGGTGGGAATCACCACTCCTACATCTTTCAAGTTCTTGATGATAACACTAATCTCCACACTCCCTTCAGGAATGTAATATTGGTTTGGGTTTACCAACTTCCTAAATAGAGTCAGTTCTAGTGCCTTCCACTTGGCCTTTCCTACTATAACAGGCAACAGTTGGATATATGAAAATGGAGTTCATAGGGAAAAGATACAACTGGGAGTCATAATGTAGGTGGTATTTAAAGCCATGAGATCACCTCACTGCACGTGATCACCAAGGAAATGAGTGGAGATAGAAAAACTGAGAACTGACCTTGGAAGCACTCCAACTGTAAGAGGAGGGAGAGATGGGCAAGAAGACTGGAAAGGATCGCTTGTGAGATACAAGAAAAACCAGAGGAGTGTGGTGCCTGGAAGCCAGGTAAAAGTCAGGTCTCAAGAAAGAGGGGGTGATCAATTGTGCCAGTGCTTGATAGAAAAAGGAAGATTGGGACTGAGAATTTCCCACTGAATTTAACCAAAACTAAACTGAACATATCTTGACAGTCTGCTGTCAAGTTGGGTGACTGTTAAATCCGGGAGCACCTGGGGACTGTGAAGCTGCTTCTACCCAGATGCTTTGCCTGCAAGTTGCAGTGATTTATTGGAAAATATTTACTGCTACTACACTGTCATATCAGAAGCGCATGATTAAAGGAAAGTTCTTTTTTTTAAAGAATTTTTTAATGTTTCTTTATTTATTTTGAAAGAGAGAGAAAAAGAATGGGGGACAGGGGGAGCAGAAAGAGGGGGTAGAGAGAATCCCAAGCTACCAGTGCAAAGCCTGATGTGGGGCTCAATCGCATGGACTGTGAGATCATGACCTGAGCCAAAACCAAAACGAAGACACGTAACCTGAACCACCCAGGTGCCCCTGATTAAAGGAAAGTTCTTAAAGATCTCTGAAAGTGTGATCTTTTCCGCCGTAATGCAGAGCCTTGCCTAAATGCTGTCTAAACTTTCAAGAAATAGAGATTTTCTTTGTCCCAGGTAGTCTTGCAACCTTACAGAGAGCTTGTTTCAGCCTACAATAAGAAATGTTGAGCTTTACCAAGTTATATTGTAGGTTGCAGATACTGTGAGCATGCCCCACCACCGTGAACATCATAGCATGTATGTATGTATGATGGGGGGCAATGAAGAAAGACTGGTTGGCTCACAAAGTATTTGTTCTTGACCATGACTCTGTAGTTCTGAGGAAGACAAAAACGTAGAAAGATCAAGATAACTGGGAAGCGGTGTTCCCCAATATTAGTCACATTCAGGCCTGCATTAAAAATAATATTTAATAATATTTGTATGGCACACTGAGGTAAACAGAAAAATCTGATGTCTGCCAGAGGTGACTATCCCAAGGGTTCCAGTCACCTCAGATCCCACCTAGGTACTCCAAAGGCCAAGAGGCTTGATATCTTTGCACTATATACAGTACTTAAAAATATCAGTTGGGAAACCTCCCTTAAGTTCAGAACGGAGGGTATAAGATTCAAATGGCTGAAGTCCCCAGGATACTGAACTGACCATTCAGAATCAGCTTGATCAGAGGGACCTGATGTTGGTCCTCATCTATCATCTACACATTTTTTTTATAATATTAAAATGTAGTGTGAGACAAGTACACATTCATTGCTGGTAGAAATGCAAACAGGTACACCATTCTGGAAATGTGAACTATATGCCTTAATATTTTCAAATTCTGGGCTTTTAGAAATCTCTCCTGAGGAAAATTTCAAAAATACAAACAAAATTTTATATACAAAGATACTTAACATAACATTTTTTTGCACACAAGGTACTGATAAAATAAATTATTGTATATTCAAATTTTATAAAACTTTTAAAACTTAATGTACAAAGAGTTTTGATAACATAGGAAAATGTTTATACTGCACTATTAAGTGACAGAAACAGAATACAAAATTGAATATGACTTACAATTTCAATCATTTAAAATATATGTACAATATTAATATCCAAAAAATGGCCAAAGAGCTACTGGTTGATGGGATTAGGGGAAATTTTTGTTTTCCTCTCTTTACCTTTATGTATTTTCTAAATTTTTTACAATAATACTGAGACATTTTTATAATTGTAAAGTATCTCGGCAAAATCAAGTTTTTAGAATCTGTAATGAGATGAAAAATGCTTATGATACTCAGTAAAAAATCAAGATGAAGAGTATGACTACAACCATTTAACTTTTGTAAAAAGTATCTATATTTGGAAAAGAAAACTCCAATGATGATAAATGTAGATGTCTCTGAGTAATAAGATTGGGGCAATTATCATTCTCTTTTCTATTTTCTGCATTTTTCAATTTAGCACAATGGAAATATATTAACTTTATGTTGATAGCAGCAATATAATTCCTTAATTTCTATTCTAAATTTAACCATTAGGTGGTACTTAGTAGAATTTTCAAAGTGGAAGATTAAGTATAACTAAGGAGGAGGATCTAATTAGCATTCAAGGAAAAAAATTTTTGGCCAAAACATCAGTGAGACTAAAACAGACTCATTGTAAGCTTGAAAAAGACCCTATTCAACTCCATTTTCATAATCTAGTCTGCAGTCATTGTTAGACTTGAGAACAGCGGTTAAACTTTGACATTTTCTGTACTTTAAAGATAGTGACTTCTCTCTCCATCCCAAACAACTCCAGCTAAGTCAATTTTTAAATTTAAACCATTTCTGGAAACAAGATACTGTATAACAGACATAAAGACAATTAAAATACAATATCTTTTTATTGCCTTTTTCACCTTCAACATGTTATTACTGAGATGCACTTATCCCAGTGACAGATGTGGAGAGTTAACCAAAAAAGGGTACAGCCTTAGCATATGGTCAGGGAGTCTATCTTTCCACTGATCTGTGTTTGACATGAACTGGCAATATGGCTGAGATATCCTCCTTGGAAGTGAATTTTGCCCCATTACTAAAATATCTTTCTTCCACTTCATAAATCTGACAGTGTGAGCATTGATAAGCCCATTATCAAAGTACTAGCCAGCGCTATCTCTAGTGGGCTAGAGAGTGAGCAATTCCATGCTTCTAACGACTGGCTATTTGGAGGTGAAAATGGTAAAGAGCTGAGGGAGCTACCAAGATGCAAAATTATTGAAATGATGAAATGTATTTCTTCTCATTCTTCAGACTACAACCTGCCAATCACTTTGGATTTTAATGTGCTGGAAATCAAAGGAATTACTATAAAGCAAGACTTGAGCTGATAATGAATTATCAGTTTTAAACCAAGACTTTTTTTCTAATGGAGCATTTGGTACATCAGAGAAATATTGACCAAAACCCATGTTGAACACCAGCGAAAACTGAATTTTTATTATGCAAAGCCAAAAAAAATGCTGGGGTTATTTGTTTAGCAGCTGGTCTATCCCAACTAAAACAGACATGGTTATATATATTTACACAATTATTCCAATTTTTTTTTAGTATATGTGCTGCCAAAGTGAGCGCTATTAACACAATTATTAAAACAGGCATCTACACAGAAACATACCCCTATGTTTTATATCCAGAAACTAAAAAAATGACAAACTTGATGTTTCAGCCCATTGCTAAATAATTTGAATTATGGTCTGATTTAGCAATTCAATTGTTGTATAAGTGTGGTTAAACATTTAAACATTTTTGCATACTCTGCCTGCTGTAAATCTGAGAAATTTATATCACTCTACAGAGGTCATGATTTAGATGTTGAAAGGGCATGACAAAGGAGGTAATATTTTAGCTCAGTCTTGAGAGTAGTATTGGACTGATGAGGTGATTGCAGTCCTAATATCAGGTGATTAGAGTCCTAGAATTTCAAACACAGAAGGATTCTTACAGATGAGGAAAGAGTGAGCTAGGGAAGTTTAGACTTGTTCAAAGTCACACTACTGTACTGCAGCAATTTCTGGTTCAGATGAGGAATTCCCTGGCTTCTAGCCTCAAGTTCATTGTATGTGACGTTAACCCCCATATCACTTCACTTAGCAAGGTATAAATGTTCTCTGAATAATCTGTCATTAGGCAATAAGTGTGGGCACTGTCAAATATTCAATTGTCTACATACACATACACGTAGGGAGCTTTCTACCTGAACTGGAGCAAAACCTCTAAGGCAATCATGTCCATCATTAAGGAATTATTACCTCATTTTTGCTGTCTTCCAATGGCAAACATCTAGCCACAAACACTGCAGGGAGCTAATTTTCAAAGATGGCTCTCAAAGTGCGTGCCTCATGGAATCCATACCCTTGTGTAGTCTCCTATTACACGGATTCCAGACTCCCAACAAAATGTGCCAGAAGTAATACAGTGCCACTTCAAGCCTTTAGGAAGATAAGTTGCTTCTGCTTTCTCCTTCTTGGAATTTAGTTTGGGGAGTCCAGAGCCACAATATAAGAAGTCTAGCCACCCTACTAAAAACAAAGACTATATGGAGAGGTCATGTGGAGAGAATTCTGAGCCTACATGACAGGGAGAGAGGCCCAGCTGTCCAAGGACCCCAGTAAGCATCTAACTGCAGCCACAAAAAAGACCACAAACACCACCAAATGTTCTCAATCAACACACAGAGCAATTAGAGGTAATAAAACAGTTGCTATTTTAAGCTACTAAGTTTTTGGTTTTGTTTTCCTTTCTGATTTATTTCTCTTATTTAATTGCATTAGCCAGAATCTTCAGAACAATGTGAAATAAAAATTTATCCATTTATATAATTAAATAATCTATATAACGTGTCATTTGGTTGTATTTTACAATTTAGTTTATAATTGTACGATTACTATCAAGTTCTTCTTCCCAGCCCACTGGCCCTGTGCAAACACGTTTTCCATTTCTGTTGCAAATTTAACTCAGTTTTGTTTATGTGTGTACATATACACATAGTGTTATATATTAGTTTCAGCTGTACAATATAGTGATTCAACAATTCTACACATTACTCAGTGCTCATCATAAGTGTACTCTTAATCTCCTTCATCTATTTCGTCCATCCTCCCACTCCCTCCTCTCTGGTAACTACCAGTTTGTTCTCTATATTTAAGAGTCTGGGTGGGGGAGTTGTTTGTCTCTTTTTTGTTTGACTTGTTTCTTAAATTACACATTTGAGTAAAATCATACAGTATTTGTCTCTCTCCGACTGACTTACTTCACTTAGCATTATACCCTCTAAGTCTATCCATGTCATTGTAAATGGGGAGCTTTCATTCTTTTTCTACAGCCATGTAATATTCCATCTTCTTTGTTATCCATTCCCACATGTTTTGTTTTTTTTTTTTAATTTACATCCAAGTTAGTTAGCATATAGTGCAATGATGATTTCAGGAGTAGATTTCAGTGATCCATCCCCTATGTATAACACCCAGTGCTCATCCCAACAAGTGTCTTCCTTAATGCCCCTTACCTATTTGGCCCATCTCCCTTCCCACAATCCTTCAGCGACCATCAGTTTGTTCTCTGTATTAAAGAGTCTCTTGTGTTTTGTCCCCCTCCTCGTCTTTATATTATTTTTGCTTCCCTTCTCTTAAGTTCATGTGTTTTGCATCTTAAATTTCACATGAGTGAAATCATATGACATTTGTCTTTCTCTGACAAATTTAACTTAGCATAATACCCTCTAGTTCCATCCACGTAGTTTCAAATGGCAAGACTTCATTCTCTTTGATTGCCGAATAATACTCCATTGTATATATACCACATCTTCTTAGCCATTCATCTGTAGATGGACATTGGGCTCTTTCCATGGCTATTGTCAATAGCACTGCTATAAACATTGGGGTGCATGTGCCCCTTCGAAACTGCACACCTGTACCCCTTGGATAAATACCTACTAGGGCAATTGCTAAATCATAGGATAGTTCTATTTTTAGTTTTTTGAGGAAACTCCAACTGTTTTCGAGAGTGGCTGCACCAGTTTGCATTCCCACCAGCAGTGCAAAAGGGTTCCTCTTTCTCTGCATCCTCACCAACATCTGTCATTTCCTGAATTGTTAATTTTAGCCATTCTGATTGGTGTGAGGTGGTATCTCATTGTGGTTTTGATTTGTATTTCCTGATGAGTAATGTTGGGCATCTTTTCATGTGTCTGTTAGCCATCTAGATGTCTTCTTTGGACAGGTGTCTGTTCATATCTTTTGCCCATTTCTTCACTGGATTATTTGTTTTGGGTGTTGAGTCTGATAACTTCTTTCTAGATTTTGGATACTAACCCTTTATCTGATATGTCATTTGCAAATATCTTCTCCCATTCTGTCGGTTGCCTTTTAGTTTTGCTGATTGTTTCCTTCGCTGTGCAGAAGCTTTTTATTTTGATGAGGTCCCAATAGTTCATTTTTGCCTTTGTTTCCATTGCCTCCAGAGACATGTTGAGTAAGAAGTTGCTGCGGCCAATGTCAAAGAGGTTTTTGCCTGCTTTCTTCTCGAGGAATTTGATGGCTTCCTGTCTTGCATTTAGGTCTTTTATCCATTTTGAGTTTATTTTTGTGTATGGTGTAAGAAAGTGGTCCAGGTTCATTCTTCTGCATGTTGCTGTCCAGTTTTCCCAGCACCATTTGCTGAAGAGACTGTCTTTATTCCATTGGTTATTCTTTCCTTCTTCATCAAAGATTAGTTGGCCATACATGTCCTCTATTCTGTTCCATTGATCTAAGGGTCTGTTTTTGTGCCAGTACCATACTGTCTTGATGATACAGCTTTGTAATACAGCTTGAAGTCCAGGATTGTGATGCCTCCTGCTTTCGTTTTCTTTTTCAGGATGGATTGTTTTGGCTATTCAGGGTCTTTTCTGGTTCCATTTCCAAATTTTAGAGTTGCTTGTTCTAGCTGAGTGAAAAACATTATTTTCATAGGTATTGCATTGAATACGTAGGTTGCTTTGGGTAGTATTGACATTTTGACAATATTCGTTCTTGCAATCCATGAGTGTGGAATCTTTTTTCCATTTTTTTTTTTTTTGTGTGTGTGTGTATCTTCTTCAATTTCTTTCATAAGCTTTCTATAGTTTTCAGTGTATGGATTTTTCACTTCTTTGGTTAGGTTTATTCCTAGGTATTTTATGGGTTTTGGTGCAATCATAAATGGGTTCAATTCTTTGATTTCTCTTTCTGTTGCCTCATCATTTTGTATACAAATGCAACTGATTTCTGTGCATTGATTTTATATCCTGTAACTTTGCTGAATTCATGGATCAGTTCTAGAAGTTTTCTGGTAGAATCTTTTGGGTTTTCCATATAGAGTATCATGTCATCTGCAAAGAGTGAAGGTTTCACTTCCTCATTGCTGATTTGGATGCTTTTAATTCCTTTGTGTTATCTGACTGCTGAGGCTAGGACTTCCAATACTATGTTGAATAACAGTGGCAAGAGTGGACATCTCTGTCACGTTTCTGACTTTAGGGAGAAAGCTCTCAGTTTTTCCCCATTGGGGATGATATTAGCAGTGGGTCTTTAATATATGGCTTTTACGATCTTGAGGTATGATCCTTCTATCCCTACTTTCTTGAGGGTTTTTTATCAAGAAAGGATACTGTATTTTGTCAAATGCTTTCTCTGCATCTATTGAGAGGATCATGTGGTTCTTGTCCTTTCTTTTATTGATTTGATGTATCACATTGATTGTTTTGTGGATATTGAACTAGTCCTACATCCCAGGTATAAATTCCACTTTGTCATGCTGAATAATTCTTTTAATGTATTATTGGATCCAGTTCGCTAGTATGTTGTTGAGGATTTTTGCACCCATGTTCATCATGGAAATTGGTCTGTAGTTCTCTTTTTTGGTGGAGTCTTTGTCTGCTTTTGGAACCAAGGTAATACTGGCTCCATAGAATGAGTTTTAAGTTTTCCTTCCATTTCTATTTTTTGGAACAGCTGCAAAAGAATAGGTGTTAACTCTTCCTTAAATGTTTGGTAGAATCCCCCTGGAAAACCATCCAGCCCTGGACTCTTGCTTTTTGGGAGATTTTTGATTACTAATTTGATTTCTTTACTGGTTATGGGTCTGTTCAAATTTTCTATTTCTTCCTGTTTCAGTTTTGATAGTTTATATATAGTTTCTAAGAATTTTCCCATTTCTTCCAGATTGCTCAATTTATTGGCATATCATTGCTCATAATATTCTCTTACTATTGTTTGTATTTCTGCAGTGTTGGTTGTGATCGTTCCTCTTTCATTCTTGACTTTATTTATTTGGGTCCTTTCCTTTTTCTTTTTGATAAAACTGGTTAGGGGCGTATCAATTTTGGTAATTCTTTCAAAGAAACAGCTCCTGGTTTCATGGGTCTGTTCTACTGTTTTTTTGGTTTTGATAGCATTGATTTCTGCTCTAATCTTCATTATTTCCCATCTTCTGCTGGTTTTGGATTTTATTTGTTGTTTTTTTTCCAGCTCTTTAAGGTATATGGTTAGGTTGTGTATCTGAGACCTTTCTTCCTTCTTTAGGAAGGCCTGGATTGCTATATACTTCCCTCTTATGACTACCTTTGCTGCATCCTAGAGGTTTGGGGCTGTGGTGCTATCATTTTCATTGGCTTCCATGTACCTTTTAATTTCCTCTTTAACTTCTTAGTTAGCCCATTCATTCTTTAGTAGGATGTTCTTTAGTCTCCAAGTATTTGTTGTCTTCCCAAATTTTTTCTAGTGGTTGATTTAGAGTTTCATAGCGTTGTCTGAAAATATACACGGTATGATTTCAGTCTTTCTGTACTTGCTGAGGGCTGATTTGTGTCCCAGTATATGATCTATTCTGGAGAACATTCCATGTGCACTTGAGAAGAATGGGTATTCTGCTACTTTAGAATGAAATGTTCTGAACATATCTGTTAAGTCCATCTGGTCCAGTGTGTCATTCAAAGCCATTGCTTCCTTGTTGATTTTCTATTTAGATGAGCTCTTCATTGATGTGTGTGGGGTGCTGAAGTCCCCTACTATTATAGTATTATTATCAATGAGTTTCTGTATGCTTGTGATTAATTGATTTATATTTTTGGGTGTTCCAAGTTTGAAGCATAAATGTTTACAATTTTTAGGTCTTCTTGGTGGATAGACCCCTTAATTATGACATAATGCCCTTCTTCATCTCTTGTTACAGTCTTTATTTTAAAATCTGGATTGTCTGATATAAATATGGCTATTCTGGCTTTCTTTTGGTGACCATTAGCATGATAGATGGTTCTCCATCTCCTTACTTCCGATCTGAAGGTATCTTTAGGTCTAAAGTGGGTCTCTCGTAAACAGCATATAGATGGATCTTGTTTTCTTATCCATTCTGTTGCCCTATGTCTTTGATTGGAACATTTAGTCCATTGACATTTACAGTGAGTACTGAAAGATATGAATTTATTGCCATTGTGTTGCCTGTAGAGTTCATGTTCTGGTGGTGTTCTTTGGTCCTTCTAGTCTTTGTTGCTTTTGGTCTTTTTTTGTTTTGTTTCATCTTTTCTCCCCTCAGAGACTCCCCCTTAAAGTTTCTTGCAGGGCTGGTTTAGTGGTCATTAACTCAAGTTTTTGTTTGTCTGGAAAACTTTTTACCTCTCTTTCTATTTTGAATGACAGCCTTGCTGGATAAAGAATTCTTAGCTGCACATTTTTCCGAATCAGCACATTGAATATATCCTGCCACTCCTTTCTGGCCAGCCAAGTTTCTGTGGATAGGTCTGCTGCAAACCTGATCTGTCTTCCCTTATAGGTTAAGGACTTTTTTCCCTTGCTTCTTTCATGATTCATTCCTTGTCTGTGTAGTTTGTGAATTTGACAATGATTTGCCTCGTTGATGGTCGGTTTTTGTTGAATCTAATGGGAGTTCTCTGTGCTTCCTGGATTTTGATGTCTGTGTCTTTCCCCAGGTTAGGAAAGTTTTCTACCATTACTTGTTCATATAAACCTTCTATTACTTTTTCTCTCTCTTCACCTCTGGCACCCCTATGATTTGGATGTTACTCCTTTTTAATGAGTCACTGATTTCTCTAATTCTTATATTATGCTCTTTTGCCTTACTTTCCCCCTTTTTTTCCTGCTTCATTATTCTCCATAAGTTTGTCCTCTATATCACTGATTCGCTGCTCTGCTTCATCCATCCTTGCCTCCATGGCACCCATTCAAGATTTCATCTCAGTTATAGCATTTTAAATTTCATCCTAACTAGATTTTACTTCTTTTATCTCCACAGAAAGGGATTCTAAGGTTTTTTTCAACCCCAGTATTTTTCCAACCCCTAATATTCTTATTATTGTGATTCTAAGTTCTGGTTCAGACATCTTTCTTGTATCTGAATTGATTAAGTCCCTGGCTGTCATTTTTTCCTGTTCTTTCTTTGGGGATGAATTCCTTCATTTCATCATTTTAGAGGAAGAAAAAGAATTAAATAAATAAATATTTAAAAATTAAAAACAACACAAAAAAATCAAATAAAGGATATCAGCTCCTAGGTGTGTTTTGGTCTGGTTGTTGAAAGAAGATTGATAGAATAGAGAAAAAAGGGGAAAGAAAAGAAAAGGGGGAAAAAAAAGAAATACGTTTGAAAATTTTGTAAATGAATACAATAAAATAGAATAAAATGAAATGATGAAAGTAAAATAGAATTTTTAAAAAATTACAAAGGGGGTGCCAAGATGCCTCAGTTGGTTAAGCGTCTGACTTCAGCTCAGGTCATGATCTCTCTGGTCAGAGTTCAAGCCCCGCATCAGGCTCTGTGCTAACACCTCAGAGCCTGGAGCCTATTTCAGATTCTGTGTCTCCCTTTCTCTCTCTGCCTCTCCCCTCGCTCTCTCTTTCTCTCTCAAAAAAAAAATAAATAAACATTAAAAAAAAATAAATAAAAAGTTACAAAGAAGTAAAAAAAAAAGTAGAAAAAAAATTAAAGAAGAATCTTTTTTATAAAAACGGAAAATAAAAATAAATTTTTTCTCTTTCTGTGTTCAAGAAAAGAAAAGAAAAAAAATTGAAAAAAAAGTTTCCCCTAGAAGCCAAACTATGAAGCACTTTATAGTCTGTAAACTAAGCAGATAGAGACTTGTGGTGTTCCTCTAGAGTGTGGTTGGTGCAATTGGACAGGGTTTGGTGTAACGACTTCATTCCTCACCAGATGGCACTATTCAGTTTATTGGGGTGGATCCTTGTAGTGCAGGAGTGAAAATGGTGTCACCCAGCTACCCAGTCTCTAGTATCAGAACTCTGTACTCTCGGGGCACCTGGGTGGCTCAGTCAGTTGAGCGACCAACTTCGGCTCTGGTCATGATCTCACGGTTTGTGAGTTTGAGCCTGACGTCAGGTTCTGTGCTCACAGTTCAGAGCCTGGAGCCTGCTTCTGATTCTGTGTCTCCCTCTCTCTCTGCCCTCCCCCACTCATGCTCTGTCTCTCTCAGTCTCAGAAATAAATAAACATAAAAAAAAATTTTAAAAAAAAAAGAGAGAACTCTGTGCTCTTGCCAACTGGCAATCAAGGACCTCTCCTTTGTTTCCAGCTTCTATCCACTCCCTGCTTCTGCACTGTCCACAACCAAGCCATCAGCCTGCCAAGCAGCACTTTCCTCCAGAGTTTTATCTCAGATGGGACTGTGTTTCCAAACCCCTCACTTATGAGGACCCTGCAGCTTTGACCCACTCCAACCCTCTGGGGGAGGGTCTCACCAAGCAATGGCTGGGTGCCGGCTTACCCCCAGGAATGTTTGCATGACCACGCTGCCCAGAGACTGTGGCTGGGTGCCAGCCTGCCCCAGAAAAAGTTCACGTGATTGTGTAGCAGCAGTGTTTCCGGTATTATGGTAAATCACAACACACATCCGGCACCAGGCTTCACCCTAATGTCCTTGTTCCAACACCAGCAAACGTCGTTGTTCCCCAGGGTCCACTGGGACCTTTGCCTGTGGGAAGACTGCACAGCCTTTACCAAATATTCTTCCAGCAGGGGAACTGCCTCTCCCTGTATGGCCTGAGGACCCCTTGGACCTTGCTGTCTGTTCCTGGAGATTTGCCCTTCCCACCAGAGCTCTGCCAGTATCGAGCTGCAGAATTTCAGACTCTGTGCTCCCCTTTTTATATAGACTTAATGGTTTTTAAATCCTGTCCTTTCTCCTTTCTCCCTCTCTCTCTGCCCCTCCCCTGCTCAAGCTCTGTCTCTCTCTGTCTCTCAAAAATAAATACATGTAAAACAAAAAAATTTTTTTTTAAAAACTCTACCCACTAACCAAATTCCTTTTTCGGAACTCCAAGCATATATGTGATCCCATAAATAGCTAAGACCGGTCCTACTGGCACTTGAAGTTGATTTCTGGATTGCTCAGCAAATTTAACCCTTTTAAGTTGGGTCTACCTACTTAAGTGAATTCTGAAAATGAAGTGCCTTCAAAGTAGGTATATGTAAAGACCTTCCTGTCAGTTAAGACCAAAGTCTTATAGGCAATTTTCAAAATTCAAAATCAATTTTATGAAGAGAACACACTGGTAAAGAGAAGATAAGCTTGTCAGAATAATTCTATAAGCATAACTTGTATGTCATATGAATACATGGAACCTCTGCAATTTATTCATCATAATGCCTATTGTAGAAAAGCAGGGGAGACTTTAGAAGCCAATTTGTGGCAAGTATAACATTTATATTGGCTAAATAACAGCTTTACTATTCTAGTAGACGATTCAATAATAAAAGCTATCATGGTCCATGTATCATCTGCTGTGTTTGCAGTTACAGATAATTGTACAATTATTCTTGTGACTAATATTTTCATGTCTTTGGGGTATAGCAGGAAATTTTATCCATAGGAGAAAACAAGTTATGTAGAAAAACACCTAGAGTGAAGAAGCTTAGAAAGAAGGATCCATCTAACAAGCACCTTCATGGACAAGACTGTCAGAGGAAGAGGGAAAATGTGATATTACTTAGAATTTTATTTAGTTCCAGCTCACTAACGTGCTCTTTTACTGTGTCCAATATAGTGTTTACTCTATTAAGTTTTTTACTTCGTTAGTTTATTTTCACTCTCACATTTTTTTCAAGTAAGCGCTACACCCAAGCTCTATGTGAGGCTTAAACTCATGACCCCAAGATCCAGAACTGCATGCCCCACCAACTGGCCCAGCCAGATGCCCTCACTCTCACAATTTTTAACTTCTTTTTGTTTGTAGTCCATCCGTTCTTTTCTTAGATCTGCCTACTTCTATTTTGTCACTTCTTCTTATTTATCTCTTTGAAGATATGGAACATAATTTTTTAAATCACTTGATATGCTCCTATTATTTTGCACTTCATTAGGAGTGAATCCTTCTGATTATTTTGTTGGCTATCTTTTTTAGCAGTAGTTTTTCTAAAAGTGAATTTCTATGTGGATGGGCTAATCTTAGGTGGAGTTGGTCTTCATTGTTGTTGTTGTTTTCTTGCTGTTGTTTTGTCTTGTTTTTTTCTTTCTGTGATCACTCCTTTCTGTAAGTTTTGCAGTTGCCTTCACTCAGTCCCCAGGGAGACCTACCACCCAAGTCCAGAACCAGGTCTTACGCTAGAGGAACAATACCAACCATAGCATGATGGGGCTATTTTAGATCTACTTACTAAGCCCAACAAGTCCTGCTGCCAGCCTTGCTCTACTTCCTCCTGTCCCCTGCAGGGATTCAGCTTTATGAAAGCAAGCTGAAAGCAGTGATCAGAGGTATTTCAACCGCCTTTCATTTCCAGGGAAGGCCCACCTAGCCTTTGCTTTTACACAGTGATGCTTGCCCTGGTGCCTCACCACATGTGGGTCACTTTGGTTTTCATTCTCCTGCAGGAGTGACACTCCTAACTCTGCCTATTTCTAGACCTATAGCCCAGGAGGCCAACGCTGCAATCCTGGCTTACTGTTGAGTTTTTCCATTTCTGGCCCATGACAATATTAATTGTTGTTTATTTTGGTTTTTCCCCATAGCTGTGTCTTTTAAGTTTGGAGCAGAGGTGGAAATTTGTAAGGATACACTCAGAGCACCATTTGATGGGGAAGTTTGGAAAGAAAATAAAGACCCATGTAGCCATAGATAAATCTGCACATCAGGAGTCAGAAGTTAAAAAATATCATAGTTTTGCTTAAGAATGGCCCTCCTTCCAAACACGCAGAAGTAATCTAACCAAAGGCAACAGGTGTGTCATCTGAGGAGTGGATAATGCTCAAATGCATATTTACTGTAAGACTAGTACAGACACGTTCTAAAGAGAAAGAGGTAAAAGAGAAAGAAACATTGCCAGGATAATCCATGCAGTTTTTCAGATTCCACCCCATCGAGCCCCAAGACCTTAAACGCAGAAGAAATGCAATCAAGAGATTAATAGGAATACAAAATTCCAAAATTTTTTGAAAAATCCACCAGTCCTTTAGACTATCCCTCTTCCTGCATGATTCAGAAATTCAGACTGAGAGTCTCCCCAATTCCCAGAGCTTTCTAAGTTCCTTTTCTTATTATTGGTGTTCATTCTGCATATTAGAAATTTCTTAATTTGTTTTCACATCTGTTCCCATATTCCTGTGTCCAAATGCTGAGCTGAGTCTAAACCCCATCTAAGAGTGAAGTATCTGCTCCCTTATAACAGTGCTGCCCATTTACAAGAGACATCTCCAAGCACCCACTGTTCACGGTCTTTAGTCCCCGTAGTCTCAATTCTTGCTCATCTCTATTTCTTCCCCCACCAGATGTCATATGTTTGTTTGCTTGGTTGGGTGGTTGAAGCTGTGGTGTCATCTATGTTGAAGATGTGACTGGTTTAAACTTTGGAGTTTTTCAGTCTTTTTTTTTTTAACATTTACTTGTTTTTGAGAGACAGAGAGAGACATAGCAGGAGCGGGGCAGGGGCAGAGAGAGGACACACAGACTCTGAAGCAGGCTCTGGGCTCTGAGCCCTCGGCACAGAGTTCAACATGGGCTCAAACCCACAAACCGTGAGATCATGACCTGATCCGAAGTTCGACGCTTAACCGACTGAGCCACCCAGGCACCCCTGGAGTTTTTCAGTCTTAACAACCCTTCATCTGGGGTTCGAGTTCCCTTCTGCTTCCACATTTGTACCACCTGGAGAATCTTCTATCAGTGAATTCCTGAGCTGGAGTCACCATGGGTGACGTTTCTCAAGCTTTTGGTGGTGCAGAAAACAGCACTGTGTCATCTCCTATGTATTTTCCAACTTTCTTTCAGGCCAACGGCAATACTGCTTTCTCTACCTCATATGCTGAGGTGGTGCAACCTAATTCCTTACTCTTGTGTTCCATTTCCATTTCCCTCAAGGAATTCATATTTCTTCAGGTAGAGTCAGATGTTTCTTTCCAAACTTGCACTGTTCCTAGGTTGGCCCCACTCCTCCTCTACAACACGTGGGCTCACACTTGTCCCCCCAGTGGCATCCTTCCTGCTGTTCTCTTTCCACTTGCTCTCAAGACAAAAATGTATTTTTAAAGCTAGTGCTGTTCCTTTCCACATTCCAGATTTGCTGCGCTTCCAAAGCCCAAGCAATCCTTTACTGATCCCAAATTAGATTTTGAGTCCTTCCCCCTTTGGTCTGCAGTGTTTCCTGTGTCTCTGAGCAAACATGTTACGTAGAATCAAAGTGTTCTGGCACCATAGGCCAAGAAGATGACACAGCCCTGTAGAGAAAGGGTCCACTGCAGGGGGTGGGGAGGAGAGAAATACACACACACACACACACACACACACACACATATACACATATATATACATATATATACAGATATATGGATATGGTTTTATAGATAGATATAGATACAGATATAAATATAGATATAGATATAGATATAGATATAGATATAGATATAGATAGATATCCTTATAAACTTGTGGCACGTTTAAAGCCACAAGGGTGTCTTAAATAAGATGCTAAAAGTAAAATGATAAACAAACACATGAAAAAAGACTGATCAACCCGGTTACATCCAAATTTAGGTGTGAATGATCTAAGACTCCATGAACAAAGCTAAAAAATAAGCAAAACTGATTAAGAGAAAGTATTTGCCTCATACTTAACAAAAGATTATTTTACAGAGTAATAAGAAGAAGACTAACAGATGATAAAAATCCAAATAAAGGTTATGAACAGAAGATTTACAGAAGGGAAAATAGAAATAACCAGAACACACATGAAAACAGGTTCAGTCTCACTAGAAACCATGGAAATACAAGTTAAAATACTACTATGTCATTAATAAAATTAAACATTTAAATAAATATTATTTCTCCCCATTAGATTGGCAGAAATGTTTCATTTTATTAATGAGCTTTTGCTAGGTTTTAAGGAAGGGAGTACTATCAGATACTGCTGGAGAGAGTATAAATTAATTCCACCCTACACCCTAGCAGTTCCACATATAGATTTCTAGCTGCAAGGAACTAACACATATGCACAATATGGCACAGACACTTATGTGAAGGTTCTGTGCAGCACTATTTGCCATAGATAAAAATAAGTAACATTTTAACCATCCACCAATAAGAAAATAGCTAAAGAGGGGGCACCTGGGTGGCTCAGTTGGTTAAGCAACCTACTTCAGTCAGGTCATGCATGATCTCGCAGTTTGTGGGTTTGAGCCCCGTGTGGGGTTCTGTGCCGACGGTTCAGAGCCTGGAGCCTGCTTCGGATTCTGTGTCTCCCTCTCTCTCTGCCCTACCCCTGCTCACGCTCTGTCTCTGTCTGTCTGTCTCTCTCTCTCTCTTAAGGATAAATAAACATTAAAAAATTTAAAAAAAGAAAATAGCTAAAGAAATTATAGATACACAATAGTACATTGTATAGCAGTTAAAAGGAATATACTAGATCTAATATATCACTGTATGTTAACTAATTAAAATTAAAATAAAAACTTAAAATGAAAATACAGTTTAAAAGGGAGGGGGGGTTGCTGGGTGGTTCAGTCAGTTAAGCATCTGCCTTCAGCTCAGGTCATGATCTTGTAGTTTGTGAGTTCAAGCCCCACATCAGGCTCTGTGCTGACAGCTCAGAACATGCAGCCTGCTTCAGATTCTGTGTCTCCCTCTCTCGTGAAAAGCACGTGAAAAGATGCTCAACGTCAGTCCTCATCAGAGAAATACAAATCAAAACCACACTGAGATACCACCTCATGCGGGTCCGAATGGCTAAAATGAACAAATCAGGAGATTACAGATGCTGGCGAGGATGTGGAGAAACAGGAACCCTCTTGCACTGTTGGTGGGAATACAGACTGGTGCAGCTGCTCTGGAAAACAGTGTGGAGGTTCCTCAAAATATTAAAAATAGATCTACCCTATGACCCAGCAATAGCACTGCTAGGAATTGATCCAAGGGATACAAGAGTGCTGATGCATAGGGGCACTTGTACCCCAATGTTTATAGCAGCACTTTCAACAATAGCCAAATTGTGGACAGAGCCTAAATGTCCATCAACTGACGAATGGATGAAGAAGATGTGGATGAAGAAGATGAGGAAGATTCCATATACAATGGAATACTACTTGGCAATGAGAAAGAATGAAATCTGGCCATTTGTAGCAACATGGATGGAACTGGAGAGTGTTATGCTAAGTGAAATAAGTCAAGCAGAGAAAGACAGATACCATATGTTTTCACTCATATGTGGATCCTGAGAAACGTAACAGAAGACCAGAGGGGAGATGAAGGAGGAAATAAAAAGTTACAGAGAGGGAAGGAGGCAAACCATAAGAGACTCTTAAATACTGAGAACAAACTGAGGGTTGATGGGGGGTTGGGGAGCAGGGAAAGTGGGTGATGGGCACTGAGGAGGGCACCTGTTGGGATGAGTACTGGGCATTGTATGGAAACCAATTTGACAATAAATTAAATATTTAAAATATTATTATATATATTTGACAATAAATTATATATATTAAAGAGTAAAAAGTTAATAAATAAATTTTTAAAAGGAATACACTAGATCTATTTGTGTCAACATGAATAAATCACAAAACATCACTGCTAATTGAAAAAGGCAAGCTGCAAAATATATATATAATATGATATCATTTTGTCACACAAACACACACAAAGAATACTAAAATGATATTCTGAAAGCTCGCAATAGTGGTTACCACTGGAAATTGAGAAGTATATACATCTCAAGTTGGAAATGGCATAATAGCAGCTAACATTTATTATGTGTTTATTAAGTTGATATGATATTTAAGTTTTTTACATATATTACAACATTTATCCTTAAAACTACCCAGTGGAGTAGGTATTAATAACATTGTCATTTTCCACATAGGGAAACTTAGACACAGACAGGTTAAGTAACTTCCCTACAGTTGCACAGTCAGCCAATTGGTAGAGTTAAATTTGAACCTAGGCAATCTGGTGCCAGCCCTCCTTTAGTTACTCTGCAACCATGCCTGGGATACAGCACTGGGGTACTGGGATAGTGTTGCAATAGGCCTCCTCAGTAGCATTAGCTGTAGGTTTCTGGTTTTTTGGAAGGAGAATATAGCATTCAGGAATCACTTATATAGTTAAAAGTTTAATTTTAAACAGGAAAAGCAATTATTGATATATCTTAGATGGAACCACCTCCAAAAGAAAAAGGATGAATGGACAAGAGGAAGGAAGGAGGGAAGGAAGGAAGGAGGGAAGTGTAGGAGGAAGGGAGATGGGAAGGATGGGAAGGGAAGAAGGAAGGGAAAGAGGGAAGAAGGGAAGGAGGAATGTAGGGAAGGAAGGAAGGATAGGAAGGAGGAAGAGAAGGAAGGGAGGAAGGAAGGGAGGAAGGAAGGAAGGAAGGAAGGAAGGAAGGAAGGAAGGAAAAGGGAGGGAGGGAGGGAGGGAAGGAAGGAAGGGGGAGGAAGGAGAGGAAGGGAGATGGGAAGGATGGGAAGGGAAGAAGGAAGGGAGGGAAGGAAGGAAGGTTAGGAAGAAAGGCTGGGAAAGAGGGAAGTAAGGATAGGGAGGGAAAGAAGTTTAGAAGGAAGGTGGGAGGGAGGAAATAACAGAGAGAGAAGGACTTCCATCGCTCTTCATCTGTTTAGTGATTAATTTCATAGCTCTGGTTTATCAGACATTCCTAGTGCTCCAAGCTCCTGCCCTTATCAAGATTTATCTCAGACCAACTTAAGAATAAGAAGATAAGAAGGAAAACAAAACATTTGAATGTGAATATACTGTCCACAATTGCTGACACCATCAGTCCAAGATTTTCTACAGAGGAGCTCTGTTGTGAGAAGAGCCCTTCTTTGCCCTTGAAATGAATTCCTAACCTACTGCAATCAGTTCTCTCTCATTACCCAGAGGGTGTTGCTTGACCTGCAGTCATTCTCATTGTTTGGCTCTGATGGGGAGAGAAAGACAATTCCAGTCAAACCACAATTAAAACAAGGAAGGAAAGAAAAGTTTTTCCTAGTTTCTAGAAACCATCCATTTCCCCCAAGACCTTACAGGGGCAGCAGGTATCTCCACCTAAGCAAGGCCCTCTTTATCACCGCAGCTGTAAGGGGAAACTGGTCTTCCCAAAAAGCCAATCAAAGAGAGAAAACCTGACAAAATGAGGAGCCGAAAAGAAATTCTGCCACCAGGAACTGCATGTAACTTTTCCTTCAGCACAGAAAAACTTCTAGGCCTTAGCACAGTGTCCTAAACGGTGTTCTTGGACTTGGCCAATGCAATGTCTGCTGTCACCTTCTTTGGGGGGGGCGGTGAGTAACGGCTGAGGGAAGTGAGCTGTGAGCTCCCCCACGTGGCTGAAGCAATCCACTAACCTGGGGGGGGGGGTGAATAGGTTTCTGCAGACTCTCCCAGATTTCTCATCTCTATGTGCAATCCATTTCTCTTCTTTTGATGTGTTTTTATAGCATTTTCAGAAATAACATCATTTTGTGATGAGTTCTTGTCCTGAAACACTGAATACTGCAGTGATTATGGCTGGGGTTAGCCCAGAATATTTTTCTCAATAATAAATAGTACAATATACTTATTCCTATCTGTTTTTGCCAACCCACATGGCACTTCTTACGTGAACTCCTTTTTTGAACAAGTTGTTATTTTCAAGGCTGTGCTACAATTAATTTAGTTATCCAAGTTACCAAGAACCCTATGGCCAAGGAGAAAAACAGTCATTTAGTGCATGTCATTTACTCTAATGTAGTCCTCAAAATAGGGCAGCTATGATTAAAATCAAAATATACTGTACGGGGCTTAATACATGTTCCTTATCCCAAAATACCTCAAAAACACAAAACACAGAGCCCCTTAGCCAAAGCTTGCAGTATTTCCTTCCTCCTCTGTCTTAGGAACTCCTTCCAGATATAGAACAAGCCTTGAATTTGGCAATTCTTCTTGCTGCTGCAGCATATTTTCTCACTCCCAAGAAAATGTTCTTTCTCAAAAAGCAAAATGCCCAAAATTAAAAGGCAAGCTGGCAAACTGGGGAAATACTGCAATGACTATGATAAAGCACTTACATAAACCTATCAGAGAAAGTCTATTGCCCCAGTACATAAAAAGCTCTGAAGATTATTTCCAAAAGAGGAAACACTAGGGGCAAGAACAACTGTAAACACTTCAGCCTCTAAAGAAATCAAATAAATAAAAATTAAATCAAGATGACATTTTTCTCTATCATATTAACAAAAATGTTTAAAATGCTGCATGTACATGTGGTAAAATAGACGCTGGGATACTTATTTTTCGAAAACAATCTAGATGCATAGGGGCACTTGTACCCCAATGTTTATAGCAGCACTCTCAACAATAGCTAAATTATGGAAAGAGCCTAAATGTCCATCAACTGACGAATGGATAAAGAAATTGTGGTTTATATACACAATGGAATACTACGTGGCAATGAGAAAGAATGAAATAGGGCCTTTTGTAGCAACATGGATGGAACTGGAGAGTGTTATGCTAAGTGAAATAAGTCATACAGAGAAGGACAGATTCCATATGTCTTCACTCCTATGTGGATCCTGAGAAACTTAACAGAAGACCATGGGGGAGGGGAAGAAAAAAAAATGGTTAGAGAGGGAGGGAGCCAAAACATAAGAGACTCCTAAAAACTGAGAACAAACTGAGGGTTTATGGGGGGTGGAAGGGAGGGGTGGTTGGGTGATGGGTATTAAGGAGGGCACCTGTTGGGATGAACACTGGGTGTTGTATGGAAACCAATTTGACAATAAATTTCATAATAAAAAATAATAATAATAAAAAAATAAATTAAAAAAAAGAAAACAATCTGGAAATATAGCAAAAGGAGCCTTAAAAATATTCATACTCTTTGACTTCTGGGATTGATGTGTGTCACGACCGGTGCAACAAACACCAAGATCAGGGTCCTGAGGGTAGGGAGATGTAAGAAAAAAAGAGAGAAGAGAAGACAGTTTGGGAACAGGAGGGTCCCCTGGGCTGATGGCCCAAGTGACGGCTTTATTGTTGCTGTACACAATCTTTTATAATATAAGACTCTTATGGATCAGGTCATTCTAAGAATAATCAGGTTTCACATAATCGCTGCCAACCAAAACATTTAGTTCTGTGTTTCTTGTGCATTTTCTAGACGGGTCACAAGACCTTGTTGATAAGATTGCTAGCAAAACACAATTCCCATGTTTGTTTCTATCTGACTCGGGGTAGAAAAAGGGAGGTAGCATTACTGCCAACACCTGCAGACCACAGGCTTCAGGAATTAACTTTCTCAGCCTTGACAAGGCTTTCGTATGCCCTTGAAAGTGGGGGAATGGGAGGGGGAACCACCGGGTTGGCTGAGTCAACAGGGAGCCGTTGCTCGACCCGGTCTCAGCCTGGCACTGGGGCCCGGCCTCCCACAGATGTGAAGTCAAGGGAAAGCTTTATGTACAAAGATTCTTACTGAAATATTATGGATAGAAACCACCTAAGTAGTCAATTATTACGGGACTGGTTGCTACCATAGTTTTTTAAGCCTAGTGATTGTCAACTGTGGTACATGGGAATCCCTTAAAGAACTCTATTTTTTACAATAATGGTGCTTAGGCTGTGTATCAGAACAACTGATTCAAAATATCTGGGGGTAGGAGTTGGGTATGCATATTTTTTGAAATTCTGCAAGTGAGTCTCACATGCATCCAGGGTTGAGAACCATTAGGTTAAGGAAACTATGGTAGCATCATTAAGTAGAATATTATGCAGCCAGTAAAAATATGCTTTCAGAATTTTGAAAAATATTGTATTTCAAAACAGTTCTAAACTTAGCAAAAAAAAGTTGTAAAGTTGGCACAAGAAACTCCTATATATGCATCACCCACAGACCCATTTCAAGTTTGGCCAGTTATCCCAGAAGTAGCCCGTTTTATTGAAGCATCCTGTCCAGGATCTCCTATTGTTCCCAACTGGTATGCCTTTCTTGACTCTATCACTCTGACATTCCTTTAGATTATAGGACAATCAAAAAAAAAAAAAAAGATTATAGGACAGTCATTTTATAGAATGTCTTTCAATGTCAGGATCGCTCAAGATCACCCCTGTTTTAATGATTTGCTAGGAGAAATGACAGAGCTCAGCGTATCGTCTTACTTACAGCTATGATTTATTACAGCTGAAGGATACAAAGCAAAACCAGTGAAGGAAAAATGCACAATAGGCCAGGTCCAGAGAAAACTGTGGGCAAGTTTCCAAGAATCCTCTCCCAGTGGAGGTACACAGGACACACTTAACTTCCCCAGCAGTGACTAGAGATTAACTAGAGTGTGACTCTAGAATGTGACTAGAGTTCACACATGTGAACTTTGTCTACCAGGGTAGCTTATCAGGGACTCAAGTGCCCAACATTTTTACTGGGGGCCGGTCACATTAGGCATCTCTGCCTAGCAAATTTCCAGGCTCCCAGAAGGAAACAGGCATTAGCATAAACCACATTGTTCGTACAGATTAGGCACAGTGAGCTAGCTACTCTTGTCGGTTAGTGTGGTGGGAACACTTCCGAAATCCAAGTTCCCAGAGGCCAACAAGGGCCAATCTCACAAGGAGGGCTTTCTAAGAAAACGCCTTTTCTGAAGTCTCCTGTGTGAACTCTTTTCTACACAGATTTGTCTGATGTTTCTTAGGATTAGACCCAGGTAATATATTTTTGCTAGACTGTCACAGATGGTGTATTCTTCTCATTGTATCTACTGGGTGGAGCATGGCATTAATTGGCCCCTATAATAAAGAATGTGATTTCATTTCAGATGTTTGACAGCTGATGGCTTTCAAGTTCTATCCCTCTCCTTCTGCCCGCGGCTGGGCATGCTGATAAGAAAGCTCAGATGCTCCCTCTTTTGGTGTAGGTGAGAAATTCAAACCACGCAATCCCTGGTCCGTGCCTAAAAACTCCATCCCTTAAACAAAATAAAAGCCAAAAACAGTCACCCTCCTTGCCCTCCCAAGCCATTTTTAGATCTGCATGGGGTCCTGCCCTATTCTCCGTCCTGGGGTATGAGTGTGTGAGTGTGGTGTGCGTGTGTCTGTCTCTGTATCTGTTTGTGTTCAGCAGTCTCAAAATCTGAACCAACTTTGGGTAGGTGTGTGTGCATGTGTGTGTGCGTGTATCTGTGTGTCTGGGTGTGTTCATCAGTCACAAAATCTGAACCAACTTTGGGTGTGTGCGTGTCTGTGTGTGTCTGTGTCTGTGTGTGTCTGTGTTTGTGTGTGTTCATCAGTCTCGAAATCTGAACCAACTTTGGGTGGGTGTGTGTGCGTGGGTGTGTGCATGTGTCAATGTGTGTGTGTGTCTGTGTGTCTGCGTCTGGGTGTGTTCATCAGTCGCGAAATCTGAACCAGCTTTGGGTAGGTGTGCGTGTGTGTGTGTGACTGTGTGTGTCTGTGTGTGTTCATCAGTCTCAACATCTGAACCAACTTTGGGTAGGTGTGCGTGTGTGTGTGCGTGACTGTGTGTGTCAGTGTGTGTTCATCGGTCTCGAAATCTGAACCAACTTTGGGTAGGTGGTCCATCCCATCTCTACAAAAGTCCTGTTGCTAGTGGTGTTAACTCCCCATGGTTAAGACTGTATTTGTCAGGTCCCTAAAACTGTAATGCTATATCTTTCCCCTTTTTGTAATCAATAATATTTTGAGGAAAGATAATTTCACTATATAAAATCTCAGTCTTCACCTCACTTTCACTCACTAGCTTTGATGACCATTATTGTTAATTATTACTCTGATTTTTGCCAAATGAAGATTTTCTGATACCATGTATTCTTCTACGTTTAGTAATTGGTTTTCTGCTCTAAGGAAGACTAAAGAAGTCTTCCCATTTACTTATTTATCAGTCTTATTAAGATATAATTGACATATAATACTTTAAAAAGTCTACAGTGTACAAAGTGATAGTTTGGTACATATATGTATATTGCAAAATGGTTGCCACAATAAGGTTAGTTAATACTTCCATTGCTTCACGTAATTACAATTTTGTGTGTGTGGTGAGAATATTTAAGTATACAGTCTTAGCAAGTTTCAAGTATGTAATACAGTATTGTTAACTATAGTCACCAGGCTAAATATTGGATCCCCAGGACTTACTCATCTTATAACCGGAAGTTTGTGCACCTTGACCAACATCTCCCCATTTCTCTCAACCCCACCATCTTACTCTGTTTTTATGAATTCAGTGTTTTTAGATTCCACATGTAAGCGAAATCACACAGTATTTGTAGTTCTCTGTCTGACTTATTTCACTTAGCATAATGTCCTCAAGGTGCATCCATGTTGTTGTAAATGGCAGGATCTCCTTCCTTGTTATGGTTGAATAATATTCTATGTATATATGTACCACATTTTCTTTCTCCATTTATATGTCAGTGTATACTAAGGTTGATTCTATCTCTTAGCTATTGCAAATAATGCTGCAGTGAACATGGGGATGAAGATATCTCTTCAAGGTAATGATTTCTATTTCCTTCAGATAGATAGGTAGAAGTGGGATTGCTGAATCATGTGGTAAATCCAATTTTATTTTTTTAGGAAACTCCATACTGTTTCCCATTGCAGCTGTATCAATTTACATTTCCACCACAAGATACAAGTTTTCCAATTTCTCCACATCCTCATCAACACTTGTTATCTCTTGGGTTTTTTGGTTTGGGGTTTTGGAGGTTTTTGAGAATAGCCATTCTAATAGGTGTGAGGTGATATCTCATTACAGCATTGATCTGCATTTCCCTGATGATCCTGTTGGCTTTTTGTTTTGGAATAATGTCTATTCAGTTCCTGTACTCATTTTTTATTGAATTACTTGTTTTTTGCTCTTGATTTGTATGAGTCTCTTATATACTTTTGATATTAACATCTTATCAGATAGATGGTATGCAAATATTTTCTCCCATCTATAGGCAACCTTTTCATTTCATTCACTGTTTCTTTTGCTGTACCAAAGAGTTTTAGTTTGATAGACTCCCACTTGTTTATTTTTGTTTTTGTTGCTTGAACTTTCAGTGTTATATCCAAAAACTAGTTGCCAAGACCAATGTCAAGGAGTTTTTCGAGGAGTTTTATGGTTTCAGATCTTGCTTAAGTCTTTAATCCATTTCAAGTTAGTTTTTGAGAGTAGTATAAGATGGGAGTCAAATTCATTCATTTGCATGTGAATATCTAGTTTTTCTAACACTACTTGAAGAGACTGTCCTTCCCCCATTGAGTTTTCCCAGCTCCATCATAAAATATTAGTTGACTGTAGGTGAGTGGGTTTATTTCTGGGCTCTGTATTCTGTTCCACTGTTCCATAATCTATTTTTATGCCAGTATCATACTGTTTTATTTTTTTTATTTTTTTAATGTTTATTTATTTTTGAGACAGAGAGAGACAGAGCATGAATGGGGGAGGGTCAGAGAGAGAGAGGGAGACACAGAATCTGAAACAGGCTCCAGGCTCTGAGGTGTCAGCACAGAGCCCAACGCGGGGCTTGAACTCACGAACTGTGAGATCATGACCTGAGCCGAAGTCAGACGCTTAACCAACTGAGCCACCCAGGCGCCCCTAGTACCATACTGTTTTAAGTAATACAGTTTTTATTTCTGTAGCTGGGACCACAGTGAGTCAGCCACTTTGTTGTAAGCATGTCTTCTCAAAACAACTCTCCTGGGTCTTGGACTGCACTAGGGTTTCACCATCTCCTACCTAGTACTCAAAGTTCCCATGAAGTCACTTTTACCCACTGATTTTTACTATTTTTCCAAGGTTATGTTGATACCATACTGCCTTGATTACAGTATATTTATAATAAGTCTTAAAATCAAGTATTAGAAGCCCCAAACTTTATTCTTTTTCAAAGTTGTTTAGTTATTCCAGGCTTCTTTATATTTCCATGTGAATTTGAAAATCAGATTGTTGAAAAAGTTTCTTTACCAGATGGATTTAAAATGTGAGGAGGGTTTTCCAAAAAGATTCCACCAAAAAACTGCTAGAGCTGATTTATGAATTCAGCAAAGTTACAGGATATAAAATCAATGCACAGAAATTGGTTGCATTCCTATACACCAATAATGGAGCAACAGAAAGAGAAATCAAAGAATCGATCCCATTTACAATTGTACCAAAAACCGTAAAATACCTAGGAATAAATCTAACCAAAGAGGTGAAAAATCTATACACTGAAAACTATAGAAAGCTTATGAAAGAAATGGAAGAAGACACAAAAAAATGGAAAAAAGATTCCATGCTCCTAGATAGGAAGAACAAATATTGGTGTTTTTTTTTGTTGTTTTTTTTTAATTTTTTTTTTCAACATTTATTTATTTTTGGGACAGAGAGAGACAGAGCATGAATGGGCGAGGGGCAGAGAGAGAGGGAGACACAGAATCGGAAACAGGCTCCAGGCTCCGAGCCATCAGCCCAGAGCCCGACGCGGGGCTCGAACTCACGGACCGCGAGATAGTGACCTGGCTGAAGTCGGATGCTTAACCGACTGCGCCACCCAGGCGCCCCACAAATATTGTTAAAATGTCAATACTACCCAAAGCAATCTACATATTCAATGCAATCCTTATCAAAATAACATGAGCATTCTTCACAGAGCTAGAACAAATAATCCTAAAATTTGTATGGAACCAGAAAAGACCCTGAATAACTGAAGAAATCTTGAAAAAGAAAACCAAAGCAGGAGGCATCACAATCCCGGATGTCAAGCTATACTACAAAGCTGTAATCATCAAGACAGTATGGCACTGGCACAAGAACAGACGCTCAGATCAATGGAACAGAATAGAGAACCCAGAAATGGACACACAAAAGTAGGGCCAAGTAATCTTTGACAAAGCAGGAAAGAATATCCAATGGAATAAAGATAGTCTCTTCAGCAAATGGTACTGGGAAAACTGGACAGCAACATGCAGAAAAATGAACCTGGACCACTTTCTTAAACCATACACAAAAATAAACTCAAAATGGATGAAAGACCTAAATGTAAGACAAGAAGGCATCAAAATCCTTGAGGAGAAAGCAGGCAAAAACCTCTTTGATCTTGGCCGAGCAACTTCTTACTCAACACATCTCTGGAGGCAAGGGAAACAAAAGCAAAAATGAACTGTTGGGACCTCATCAAAATAAAAAGCTTCTGCACAGCGAAGGAAACAATCAGCAAAACTAAAAGGCAACCAACAGAATGGGAGAAGATATTTGCAAATGACCTGTCAGATATACAGGTGTAATATATACACACACACACAATGGACTGTTACTCGGCAATCAAAAACAATGAAATCTTGCCATTTGCAACTACGTGGATGGAACTGGAGGGTATTATGCTAAGTGAAATTAGTCAGAGAAAGACAAAAATCATATGACTTCACTCATATGAGGACTTAAGAGACAAAACAGATGAACATAAGGGAAGGGAAGCAAAAATAATATAACAACAAGGAGAGGGGCAAAACATAAGAGACTCTTAAATGTGGAGAACAGAGGGTTACTGGAGGTGTTGTGGGAGGGGGGGATGAACTAAATGGGTAAGGGGCATTAAGGAATATACTCCTGAAATCATTGTTGCACTACATGCTAACTAACGTGGATGTAAATTAAAAAAGAAATTAAAAAAAAAATCTAAAAAAAAAAGTGAGGAGGGTTTTGAGCAAGGAGTGGGATTGCATATCACCGGGCTTGTGTGCACAAACTCTGGGGCAACTCTGCCCAGCTCGCAACCCCTTCCCAACCTTCCTTGGGCAGCTGTCGACCTCTGTGTGCATCAGTCTCTGGTCTATAAAATAAGAAGAGCCTCTGTGTTTATGTGACAGGATCTGTTGAAGCTGGGATGGAACAGAGAGGTGGGACCAACATGGCAGAGAGGCAGAGGGATCTGAAGTTCCCTCATCTCTCAAACAAAGCAGTATTGAAGTCAAAGAACTTTGAACCCCAAGAGTGTGAGAGGAAAACAGACAGAGTCGCTTCCAGGGACCCACCGGGACAACCTGTTAGGCCATAGGGCTACTTAAAGGAACAAATCAAAGCACACCTGGTGAAGGGTCCAAAACAACACTATGAGTAGGGAGATAAAGTAACACAACGACAGAGAGCAAGTAACACTCTCCAAAAAACACCTCCTGAAGGGCCAGGCCCTGGACAGTGTATGACCCCTTTTTAATATAGTAGTGCTCACAAGTGCAGGGCACATAACAAGCTTTTTAAAACACATAAGGGACAGAAAACTAGCCAAAATGATGACACGGAAGAATTGTCCTCAAAAGAAATTCCAGGAAGAAATAACAGCTAAAGAATTGCTCAAAACAGATACAAACAATATAACTGATCAAGAATTTAGAATAATAGTAATAAGATTAATCACTGGGCTTGAAAAAAGCATAGAAGACAGCAGAGAATCTATTGCTACAGAGATCAAGGGACTAAACAATAGTCATGATGAATTAAAAATGCTAAAAATGAGGTGCAAAAAAAATAGAGGTGGTCACAATGAGGATAGAAAAGGCAGAGGGGAGAATAGGTTAAATAGAAGATAAAATTATGGAAAAAGAGGAAGCTGAGAAAAAGAGAGATAAAAAATCCAGGAGTACGAGGGGAGAATTAGAGAACTAAGTGATTCAGTCAAACAGAACAATATCCGTATCATAGGAACTCCAGAAGAAGAGAGAGAGAAAGGGGCTGAAAGTGTACTTGAATAAATCATAGCTGAGAAATTCCCCAATCTGGGGAAGGAAACAGGCATTGAAATCCAAGAGACACAGAGAACTCCCTTCAGACTTAACTTGAATCGATCTTCTGCACGACATATCATAGTGAAACTGGCAAAATACAAGAATAAAGACAGAATTCTGAAAGCAGCTAGGGATAAATGGGCCTTAACATACAAAGTAGCAGACCTATCTACTAAAACTTGGCAGGCCAGAAAAGAGTGGCAGGAAATCTTCAATGAGATGAACAGAAAAAATATGCAGCCGAGAATCCTTTATCCAGCAAGTCTGTCATTCAGAATAGAAAGAGAGATAAAGGTTTTCCCAAACAAACAAAAACTGAAGGAATTCATCACCACTAAGCCAGCCCTACAAGAGATCCTAAGGGGGACTCTGTGAGTGAAATGTTGCAAGGATCACAAAGGACCAGAGACATCACTACAAACATGAAACCTACAGATAACACACTGACTCTAATTCCATATCTTTCAATAATAACACTGAATGTAAATGGACTAAATGCTCCAATCAAAAGACATGGGATATCAGAATGCATAAAAAAACAAGACCCATCTATTTTCTGTCTACAAGAGACCCATTTTAGACCCGAGGACACCTCCAGATTGAAAGTGAGGGGATGGAGAACCATCTATCATGCTACTGGAAGTCAAAAGAAAGCTGGAGTAGCCATAGTTATATAAGACAAACTACATTTTAAACTAAAGACTATAACAAGAGATGAACAAGGGCATTATATAATAATTATGCAGTCTATCCACCAAGAAGAGCTAACAATTATAAATGTCTATGCACTGAATTCCAAAGCACCCAAATATATAAAACAGTAAATCACAAAAATAATTAATCTTATTGGTAAGAATGTGGTAATTGCAAGGGACTTTAATACTCCACTTACAACAATGGATAGATCATCTAGACAGAAAATCAATAAAGAAACAATGGCCCTGAATGATACACTGGACCAAATGGACTTGACAGATATATTTAGAACTTTTTCATCCTCAAGCAACAGAATATACATTCTTCTTGAGTGCACATGAAACATTCTCCAAGTTAGATCACACACTGGGTCACAAAACAGCCCTCAATAAATATACAAGAATTGAGATCATACCATGCCCACTTTCAGATCACAATGCTATGAAATTTGAAATCAACCACAGGAAAAAGTTTGGAAAACATCCAAGTTCATGGAGATTAAAGAACATCCTACTAAAGAATGAATGGGTCAACCAGGCAATTAAAAAAATATGTGGAAACAAATGAAAATGAAAACTCAACAATCCAAACGCTCTGGGATGCAGCAAAGGCAGTCCTAGAAGGAAAATACATTGCAACTTAGGTCTATCTCAAGAAGCAAGCAAAATCCCAAATACAAAATCTAACAGCATACCCAAAGGAACCAGAAGCAGAACAACAAAGAAAACCCAAACCCAGCAGAAGAGAAATAATAAAGATCAAAGCAAAAATAAACAATTAGAATCCAAAAAACAGTAGAACAGATCAATGAAACTAAGAGTTGGTTTTTTAGCAGATTTTGGTGGAGCATATTGGGTTTTCCAGGTATATCATCTCATCTGCAAAAATTCAGCAAAGTCTCAGGTAACAAAATTAATGTACAGAAATCAGTTGCATTTTTATACACTAATAATGAAGCAACTGAAAGAGAAATAAAGAAACTGATCCCATTTACAATTGCACCAAGAACCATAAAATACCTAGGAATAAACCTAACCAAAGATGTAAAAGATCTGTATGCTGAAAACCAGAGAAAGCTTATGAAGGAAATTGAAGAAGATACAAAGAAATGGAAAAACATTCCATGCTCATGAATTGGAAGAATAAATATTGTCAAAATCTCAATACTACCCAAAGCAATCCACACATTCAATGCAATCCCAATCAAAATTGCACCAGCATTCTTCTCAAAGCTAAAACAAGCAATCCTAAAATTTGTATGGAACCACAAAAGTCCCTGAATAGCCAAAGTAATATTGAAGAACAAAACCAAAGCAGGAGGCATCACACTCCCAGACCTTAGCCTCTACTACAAAGCTGTAATCATCAAGACAGCATGGTATTGGCACAAAAACAGACACATAGACCAATGGAATAGAATAAAGACTCGAGAATTGGACCCACAAAAGTATGGCCAACTAATCTTTGACAAAGCATGAAAGAATACCCAATGGAAAAAAGACAGTCTCTTTAACAAATGGTGCTGGGAGGACAGCAACATACAGAAGAATGAAACTAGACCACTTTCTTACACCATTCACAAAAATAAACTCAAAATGGATGAAGGGCCTGAATGTGAGACAGGAAACCATCAAAACCCTAGAGGAGAAAGCAGGAAAAGACCTCTCTGACCTCAGCCGCAGCAATTTCTTACTTGACACATCTCCAACGGCAAGGGAATTAAAAGCAGAAATGAATTATTGGGACCTCATCAAGATAAAAAGCTTCCGCACTGCAAAGGAAACAATCAACAAAACTAAAAGGCAACTGACAGAATGGGAAAAGATATTTGCAAATGACATATCGGATAAAGGGCTAGTATCCAAAGTCTATAAAGAACTCACCAAACTCCACACCCAAAACACAAATAATCCAGTGAGGAAATGGGCAGAAGACATGAATAGACACTTTTCCAAAGAAGACATCCAGATGGCCAACAGGCACATGAAAAGATGCTCAACATCACTAACCATCAGGGAGATACAAATCAAAGCCACACTGAGATACCACCTCACTCCCATCAGAGTGGCTAAAGTGAATGAATCAGGAAACTATAGATGCTGGTAAGGATGTGGAGAAACGGAACCCTCTTGCACTGTTGGTGGGAATGCAAACTGGTGCAGCTGCTCTGGAAAACAGTGTGGAGGTTCCTCAAAAAATTAGAAATAGAACTACCTTATGACCCAGCAATAAGGCTACTAGGATTTTACCCAAGGGAGACAGGAGTGCTGACACATAGGGGCACATGCACCCCAATGTTTATAGCAGTGCTTTCAACAATAGCTAAATTATGGAAAGAGCCTAAAAGTCCATCAACTGACGAATGGATAAAGAAGATGTGGTTTATATATATAATGGAATACTACTTGGCAATGAGAAAGAAATCTGACCATTTGTAGCAACGTGGATGAAACTGGAGAGTATTATGCTAAGTGAAATATGTCAGGCAGAGAAAGACAGATACCATATGTTTTCACTCATATTTGGATCTTAAGAAACTTAACAGAAGACCATGGGGGAAGGCAAGGGGAAAAAAAGTTACAAACAGAGAGGGAGGGAGGCAAACCAGAAAAGACTCTTAAATACTGAGGACAAACTGAGGGTGGATGGGGACAGAGGAAAATGGGTGATGGTCATTGAGGAGGGCACTTGTTGGGATGAGTACTGGGTGTTGTATGTAAGCCAATTTGACAATAAATTATATTAAAATAAAATTTGAAATTAAAAAATCAGATTGTCAATTGCTAAAAAACAAAAAACATACTGGACTGTAATTTGGGGAGAATTTCCATCTTAACACCTAATTTTTTAATTCATGAACACAGCTAAATCTCCATTAGTTAAGTTTTCTTTAATTGTATTGTTTCCCATGTATAAGTTTATATTTATTCTTATCTTTGTTTTTTTCACATCTTCATTTTATGATTTTTCTCTTTATCACTGGTTTTAACAAATTTGATTATGATGTAACTTGGTATGGTTTTTTGCATGTTTCTTATGCCTGGAGTTCCTGGAGATTCTTGGATCTGTGTATTTAGAGTTTTCACCAAATCTGGAAATTTTTTAGTTGTTATTTCTTTGAATATTTTTTTTCTGTCTCTACTTACCTACTTTGGGATCTTCCATATTAGGCTGACCTTGTCGTAAATTCACTGAAGTTGTGTTCAGTTTTCTTCTTTTTTTTATCCTGTATTTCATTTTTAAGTAGTTTTTATTGCCATGTCTTTGAGTTCTCTAATCTTTCCTTCTGAGATGATTCATCTGCTGTTAATTCAATCTAGTATACTTTTTTATCTCAGACATTGTATTCTCAATTTTTAAAGTTTGCTCTGAGTTTTTGAAAATACCTCTCAAGTCTCTCCTTAATGTATTCATATTTTAATCTACCTTTTTGAACATATGAAATATTTACAATATGTTTTAATGTTCTTATCTACTAATTCTATCTATTAGATAGATATCTAGAAATATCTATTTCTATTGACTGGTTTTTTCCCATGATAGTCCATATATTCATACTTCTTCACATACCTAGTAACTTGTTATTGGACCTCACATTGTTAATATTACTCTGGTGGGTGCTAGATTTTTCCCTCATATTTCTACAAATACTCTTGAGCTTTCTTCTTGGAATAAAGTTACTTGGAAACAGTTTAATCCTGTTGAGGCTTGCTTTTATGCTTTTTAATGTAAGACCAGAACATCTTTTAATCTGGAGCAAATTTTGTCCCACCGCTAAACAGCATTATCCTCCTGAGTGCACTGACTTCCATAAGCTGGGAAGTCTATCCACTCTGGCTGATGGGGAATACAAACTCTTCCAAGCCCTACATGAACCCCAATTACTTTTCTTTCTAGTCCTTCTAGGTAGTTCTTTCCCTAAATTTGAGCCATTTCCTCACGGACATATGTTAAGTCCTCAGATGACACTCAGAGGGGATGCTCTTCAGATGTTCAGAGCTTTACTTCTATAAGGCTCACTCTTCTTTGGTATTGTGCCCACAAAAGCTAGCTGCTGCCTCCTTGGACTGACACAGCCATCTCCTCATAGACCTTAGAGAAAAGTCAGTCCCTAGTATGCTGTCTTGTCCAGAAGCAAACATTTCATTAATGGCATTTTGACAAAAAAATAAATAAATAAATAGATAAATAAATAAATAAATAAATAAATAAAAGAATAAAGAAAAAAGTGAGACAAGAAATACTTTATTTGTTTATAAATTCTTTTCTTTTTTATATTTATTTTGAAAGAGTGAGAGCAAGTGAGCACAAAAAGGGGAGGGGTAGGGGGAGAGAGAGAGACTCTTAAGCAGGTTCAACGTTCAGCATGGAGCCTGCTGTGGGGCACCATCTCACAACATTGAGATCATGACCTGCGCTGAAATCAAGAGTCAGACACTTAGCCAAGTAAGCCACCCAGGTGCCCCCAACAATACCTTTGAAGGAAGAGAATGGGAAGGAAATAGAGAAAGTGGTAGAATTTTTTATGGAATTTTTAATGACACTGGAGAAAGCTTATGAGAGTGTTAATTTTTTTAAGAATAGAGAATTGTACATGTAATATGGTTTTGATCATGAAAACACACACACACACACACACAGAACAAAAATAAGCGAGATACTAACAACACTTGCCCTTTAGAACAGGATTTTTCTTATTCTTAGTTTTTCTGTGTTTTCCAAAGCTTTAAAAATAAGAATTAAGTTGCATTTTCATAATAAAGAAGAAAAATATAACAAACTGGGACGAGAAACTGGGTTCGCCTTAAAATAAGAAGGAAAAGAAAGAGCAAAATGCCCCAAATTTTGGGACAATTTTGTTGGCTAGAAGGAATCTATGAGTCTTCATATTAAGATTAGAAATTCTATTTATTTAACTTCCCAAAATGTCACCACTCACCACCACCACCACCACCAAAAATGTAGTAGTAGATCCAAGGATGCAAGATGCTTTTAATTCCAAGTAAGATGCTACACAATACTAAATAAAACTGCCTTCTCACTTACACTGACCTGGAGACTGATGACAGCCAGTGGCCACAGGCCCTCTGGCATTTGACACGAATGCCAGAAGTTTGGCTCCAGCTATCTAAATTCTTGACTTAATGCTATGATGCCACAAGTAAGTTTTCAGAGTGAATGTTGAACTTTACAGTAACATTTAAACTCTGTAGGCTTCAAAGAAAAAAGGGAACGTTATTTTAAACAGCCCAAAGAACAAACCAATCTGTAGGGGTTACTGCTCATAAAGACCTAACTCTCTTTGCTAGACTTATATGTAGCATGTCCTCCACCACGCTTCGTCTGCCATCTTGCATTGATAAAGTCAGTGTTTGTAGGATTTAAAGAAACTTTGTGTAAAGATAGTTTATTTAAAATGAACGTAAAGAAAATGAAAACCGTCTTTCCACTCAAAAAGCAAATATTTGGCCTCTTTGTTCACTGATTCCCCACCAAATTTCAGTGTTTCTTCTTCCATATAAACCTTATATTTGCCATGGTTGACTCAGTTTTCTGCTATCCTGTTCATACATATTAAAGGACTCAATGGCATAATCGGCTTTGCTTTTCACTCAGTTGCTTAGGGCTTATAAAAATAAAACACAAATACCCACAGCTGTTCTAGGCAATCACTCAGCTCTTTGAGAAAAAAATACAGATATAGGGACAGGTGGCCTCACTCTCAGCACAATGTTCAGAATCAAGGGTACAGGGACTGCAACTGTGTTTCCAGGAGAACACTAACAAACTCCCAGGCTTTCTAGGCTAACTATAGTTACAAATGTACATCCAGGATGAAGACAGTGGTCTTTCTTGAGCCTTCTTTCTTCTGGAAGTTGGCCAACTGATATCCAAGGTCTTCCTCTGTAGGTATACCTTAGGATTTCTGATTACCCAGTGCAAGTAGTTCAGCAGTCCAGAAAAATAGAAAATCAGCAACAAACCAACTGTCGGGTGGTAAGGTTGATAAAGAATACAATGAGAGGTCTACCTGCCTTTTCTAACCTGATTGCAATCTAAGTACAATTGAACAAAGGCATAGAGACATAGCAAGAGAAGGTCACAGCTCAGATAGTTTTGAAGGAGATTAACTAAGTGGGTGATACTGTCTGATTCTACTCTTAATATACTCATAGCACCCCCCCCCCCAATCAATGCTTCTGACTGCTACACAGAGGATGGGAAACCACGGAAGTCATGATTCTTGTTTTAAACACTGGCTGTCCTAGCAGCCTCCAGCTCTTTTCAGCTGTGGCTGTCCCCAGAGCTTGCCTAATGGCCCCCTGAATCTCAGAACTCCTACACAACTGTTTTCAGCTTTATTTACATCTCTGTTCAGATTCACCACAGAATTGCATTGGGAGTTTCCACCCCATCTCTCAGCCCTGTTGGCCACAGCCCTGGCCCATCACCTCCTCTCAGGTGGTGAGTGAGTCAAATAGCAGCTTAAATCTCTAAACCATATTTCTACCCTAAACCACCATAAAGCCTGTTCAAACCAATTTACCTGTTGATTTATGAGATATATTGACACTTCTCAATCATTTTCTATGGTTTACTCTGTCCATTCCCAATTCCCAGTGGAAGAAGAATTTGAGAATAATCAAGATGATGATACAAGAAAAAAAAATCTAACAAAGGAAAAATATTCTGGTATTTATATTATCCATACATGTTGATAAATATATCAAAAATTACCAAAATATATCAAAAGTATATCAAAATATCTCACAAAATATATTTTTCCATATATGTTGATAAATATTTATTAAATGAATATAAGTAAAACACCAGAAAGCCATTACCAACTCAAATCAACACATATGATGTACTCGTAAAGATCAGTCCTCTCAAACTTTACAGACATTCCAAACATCTTTTGTGAATTATAAATTTTAGTAATCCTTAGGAGGATAGAGGATTCTGGAAAGATGGCAGAGTAGGAAGCACCAGGAATCAGTCACCTTACCTAGACAACTGCATTGACAGAACCTGTCTGATGTAACATTTTTGGAACTCTGTAGCCTGCTGAAGGTTTGCAACTTTCAGGGTAAGCCTTGGGTGGTAAATTGTGGTTAATTTCAGTGAATTTTATCTCTTGTCACAGCAGCTACTCATCCCACACCCTAGGGCCTCATAGCAGGTTCTAGGAGCATGCAAGCAGTGGGAACCAGGATGGGTAAAAAGAACCCTGTACACCAAACATTGGGAATCTGTTCTCTGATAACTGACTGTTGCTTCTGATCACAGAAGTGTAGACAAAAAGGTAGCAGCATAGCTGTTGTACCTCCCTCAATTGTTACAAGCCTTCTCCCTTGGGCTGAAATGATCCCTATGGCATTTAAAAGGCCAGCACCTTTCCACCCTCCCTTTTTTCTTTTGTTCTCCTTTTGGGAGCAAGACATTGAGGACTAGGACATTAAAAAGCAACCACATATGCAGGTAGAAGTAAAAAGTCTCCACGCATGCCAGGGAAATGTACTGGTTCTGAAAAGAACCGAGAAGACTAAGTTTACATCTTAGGCCGATACTTGGTACAAAGACAGCCCGCAACAGCCAAAAGCAAAAATAGGAAAATAAAACAAAACTAGCAAACCCTGAGGAAGGAGAAGAATCCAATTTTCAGAGTTGTCATACAATTAGATTCAAATGTCCAGCTTTTAACCAAAAATATCACAAGACATACAAAGAAACAGGAAAGTATGACCCATTCAAAGGGCAAAAGTAAAGTAAGAGAAACTCTCCCTAAAAGAGACCTAATGGCAGATATATTAAACAAACACTTTAAAACAACTATCTAAAACATGTTCAAAGAACTTAACGGAAGATGTAAAGAAAGTCAAGAAAATAATGTGTACGCAAAATGGAACTATCAATAAAGAGAAACTTTTTTAATTTTTTTTAATGTTTATTATTTGAGAGAGAGACAGAAACAGAGAGACAGAGAGCAAGCAGGGGAGGGGCAGAGAGAGGGGGAGACACAGAATCGGAAGCAGGATCCAGGCTCTGAACTGCCAGCAAAGAGCCTGATGTGGGGCTCGAACCCACAGACTGCAAGACCATCACCTGAGCTGAAGTCGGCCACTTAACCAACTGAGCCACCCGGGCGCCCCCCACTTTTTTTTAAATTTTTTAAATGTTTATTATTTGAGAGAGAAAGAGAAAAAAAAATAAAGAGAAAATTTTTTAAAAAGTAAAATAAAAACTCCTACAGAATGAGAGGAAGTTTCTCAAAAAGTTAAACATAGAACTACCCCAAGATCCAGAAATCACACTCCTGGGTATTTACCCCCAAAACTACAAAAACACTAATTCAAAGAGATATATGCACTCCTCTGCTTATCGCAGCATTATTTGCAATAGCCAAATTATGAAAACAGCCTAAGTGTCCATTGACAGATGAATGGATAAAGATGTGGCATACATACAATAGAATATTATTAAGCCATAAAAAAGAATGAAATCTTGCCTCTTGCAACAACATGGATGGAGCTAGAGAGTATAATACTAAGTGAAATAAATCAGTCAGAGAAAAACAAATACCATATGATTTCACTCATATGTGGAATTTCGGAAACAAATGAGCAAAGTAAAAAGAGAGAGAGAGAGACAGACCAAGAAACAGACTCTTAACTTTAGAGAACTGATGGTTACCAGAGGGGAGGTTGGTGGGGGAGATGTGTGAAATAGGTGATGGGGATTAAAGAATACACTTAACCATGATGAGCAGTGGGTAATGTATAGGATGGCTGAATCCCTATAGTATATCCCTGAAACTAACATAACACTGTCTATTGACTACAGTGGGCAAGTGCGGCTCCCGCGCTGGCTGAAGCCGCTGCGTTGTGTTTCACTGAGCTGGAGCCGCCGCTGCTGTGGAGGCTCCGTGTGCAGTTGAAGTCTCTGCGCGCTCGATGCTCCAAGTGGATGCTCTGAGAACAGGACCCAGAAAGTCCTCTAGCCCACTAGCACCTTCCCGGCCAGGATTTATCTCTGCCACACTTTGAAGAATCACACCGTGCATGTGGTACAGTGAACTCAAAAGTCTGGCTAACGAAGAGAATGTCTACATGTTCCTTGTAACATGGAACAAACTGATATGGCAGGCTATCAAGTGTAGGAGGAAATCAAGTCTTTAGCAGCCTGTTGTCATTTTAGACAACGACTCAAGAATCTGTCAAAGACAATAGGGAAGGGGCGCCTGGGTGGCTCGGTGGGTTGAGCGTCCCACTTTGGCTCAGATCATGATACCGCAGTTTCTGAGTTCGAGCCCGGCGTGGGGCTCTGTGCTGATAGCTCGGAGCCTGGAGCCTGCTTTAGATTCTGTGTCTCCCTCTCTCTACCCCTCCTCCGCTTGTGCTCTGTCTCTCTCTGTCTCCCAAAGATTAATGAATATAAAAAAAATTTTTTTTAAAGACAATAGGGAAGCAATAAGCAAGTGTAGGCTCAAATTCTCCCAGAATATGTTTTTAACTTTAAAATGTAAAAGGAGGTGAGGGGTCGCCTGGGTGGCTCAATCGGATGAATATCGAACTTTGGCCCAGGTCATGATTTCACAGTTCCTGGGTTCGAGCCCCGCATCAGTCTCTGTGCTGACAGCTCAGAGCATGGAGCCTGCTTTGGATTCTGTGTCTCCCTGTCTCTCTGCCCCTCCCCCACTTGTGCTCTGTCTCTCTCTGCCTCTCAAAAATAAAGAAATGTAACAAAAAAAATTGGGGAGCACCTGGGTGGCTCAGTTGGTTAAACGTCTGACTTTTTGCCTCAGGTCATGACCTCACAGCTTGTGAGTTCAAGCCCGGCATCGGGCTCTGTACTGACAGCTCAGAGCCTGGAGTCTGCTTTGGATTCTGTGTCTCCCTCTCTCTCTGTCCCTTCCCTGCTCACACTCCATCTCCCTCTCTCTCAAAAATAAATAAACATTAAAAAAAATTTTTTTAATGTAAAAGGAGGTGAAATTGAAAAATAATTAGGAATTACGTGGAGAAAAAAGACCACCAAAATAATTATATATTCTTTTAAAAATATAAATAAATATTGTTTTGGCTCCTGCTCTGCTCGGAGAGGGAAACAGTCTGCCTCCTCTGGATCCTGCCCATCCCCTAGGAAGGACCCGACAGGAAGGAAAGAGAAGGCAGTGGCTGCTGGGCCTCTGCCATTGCGAACTCAGGGTTACTCCAAGGAACAAATCAAAGCACACCTGGTGGAAGGTCCAAAATATCACTATGAGTAGGGTAATAAGATAACCAAAGTCACAACAACAGAGAGCAAGTAACACTCTCCAAAGAACAGCTTCTGAAGGGCCAGGCCCTGGACAGTGTATGACCCTCCTTTAATATAGCAGTGCTCGCAGGTGCAGAGCACATAATAAGCTTTTAAAATGCATAAGGGATGGAAAACTATACAAAATGATGAAATGGAAGAATTCCCTCAAAAGAAATTTCAGGAGGTAGTGACAGCTAACAAATTGATCAAAACTCAGTTAAGCAATATAACAGAACAAGAATTTAGAATAATAGTCATAAAATTAATCGCTGGGCTTGAAAAAAGCATAGAGGACAGCAGAGAATCTATTGTTACCGAGATCAAGGGACTAAACAATAGTCATGATAAATTAAAATATGCTATAAATGAGGGGCAAAATAAAATGGACGCGGCCACAGCGCGGGCTGAAGATGCAGAGGGGAGAATAGGTGAATTAGAAGATAAAATTATGGAAAAAGAGGAAGCTGAGAAAAAGAGAGATAAAAAAATCCAGGAGTACGAGGGGAGAATTAGAGAACTAAGTGATTCAGTCAAACGGAACAATATCCGTATCATAGGAATTCCAGAAGAAGAAGAGAGAGAGGAAGGAGCTGAAGGTGTACTTGAACAAATCATAGCTGAGAACTTCCCCAATCTGGGGAAGGAAACAGGCATTGAAATCCAAGAGGCATAGAGAACTCCCTTCAGACTTAACTTGAATCAATCTTCTGCACGACATATCATAGTGAAACTGGCAAAATACAAGGATAAAGACAGAATTCTGAAAGCAGCTAGGGATAAATGGGCCTTAACATACAAAGTAGCAGACCTATCTACTAAAACTTGGCAGGCCAGAAAAGAGTGGCAGGAAATCTTCAATGAGATGAACAGAAAAAATATGCAGCCGAGAATCCTTTATCCAGCAAGTCTGTCATTCAGAATAGAAAGAGAGATAAAGGTTTTCCCAAACAAACAAAAACTGAAGGAATTCATCACCACTAAGCCAGCCCTACAAGAGATCCTAAGGGGGACTCTGTGAGTGAAATGTTGCAAGGATCACAAAGGACCAGAGACATCACTACAAACATGAAACCTACAGATAACACACTGACTCTAATTCCATATCTTTCAATAATAACACTGAATGTAAATGGATTAAATGCTCCAATCAAAAGACATGGGATATCAGAATGCATAAAAAAACAAGACCCATCTATTTTCTGTCTACAAGAGACCCATTTTAGACCCGAGGACACCTCCAGATTGAAAGTGAGGGGATGGAGAACCATCTATCATGCTACTGGAAGTCAAAAGAAAGCTGGAGTAGCCATAGTTATATAAGACAAACTACATTTTAAACTAAAGACTGTAACAAGAGATGAAGAAGGGCATTATATAATAATTATGCAGTCTATCCACCAAGAAGAGCTAACAATTATAAATGTCTATGCACTGAATTCCAAACCACCCAAATATATAAAACAATTAATCACAAACACAATCAACCTTATTGATAAGAGTGTGGTAATTGCAGGGGACTTTAATACTCCACTTACAACAATGGATAGATCATCTAGACAGAGAATCAATAAAGAAATGAGGGCCCTGAATGACACATTGGATCAGATGGACTTGACAGATATATTTAGAATCTACATCCCAAAGCAATGGAATATACTTTTTTCTTGAGTACACATGGAACATTCTCCAAGCCAGATAACACTGGGTCACAAAACATCCCTCAATAAATATAAAAGAATTGAGATCATACCATGCACACTTTCAGACCACAATGCTATGAAACTTGAAATCAACCACAGGAAAAGTGGGGAATACCTCCAAAAGCATGGAATTTAAAGAACATCCTACTAAAGAATGAATGGGTCAACCAGGCAATTAGAGAAGATTTAAAAATATGTGGAAACAGGGGCGCCTGGGTGGCGCAGTCGGTTAAGCGTCCGACTTCAGCCAGGTCACGATCTCGCGGTCCCTGAGTTCGAGCCCCGCGTCAGGCTCTGGGCTGATGGCTCAGAGCCTGGAGCCTGTTTCCGATTCTGTGTCTCCCTCTCTCTCTGCCCCTCCCCCGTTCATGCTCTGTCTCTCTCTGTCCCAAAAATAAATAAACATTGAAAAAAAAAAAATATGTGGAAACAAATGAAAATGAAAACCCAAGAATCCAAATGCTTTGGGATGCAGTGAAGGCAGTCCTGAGAGGAAAATACATTGCAATCCAGGCCTATCTCAAGAAACAAGAAAAATCCCAAATGCAAAATCTGACAACACACCTAAAGGAGCTAGAAGCAGAACAGCAAAGACACCCCCAAAACCAGGAGAAAAGAAATAATAAACATCAGAGCAGAAATAAACAATACAGAATCTAAAAAAACAGTAGAGCAAATCAATGAAAACAAGAGTTGGTATTTGAAAAAATAAACAAAATTGATAAACCTCTAGCCAGGCTTCTCAAAAAAAAAAAAAAAGAGAGAGAGAGAGGGGGGGGACTCACATAGATAAAATCAAGAATGAAAATGGAATTATTACAACCAATGCCTCAGAAATACAAGCAATTATCAGGGAATACTATGAAAAACTATATGCCAACAAACTGGACAACCTGGAAGAAATGGACAAATTCCTAAACACCCACACACTTCTAAAACTCAAATGGGAAGAAATAGAAAATTTTAACAGACCCATAACCAGCAAAGAATTTGAATCAGTTATCAAAAATCTCCCCAACAAATAAGAGTCCAGGACCAGATGGCTTCCCAGGGGAACTCTACTAGACATTCAAAGCAGAGATAATACCTATCCTTCTCAAGCTCTTCCAAAAAAATAGAAAGGGAAGGAAAACTTCCAGACTCATTCTATGAAGCCAGCATTACTTTGATTCCCAAACCAGACAGAGACCCAGAAAAGAAAGAGAACTACAGACCAATATCCCTGATGAATATGGATGCAAAAATTCTCAACAAGATACTAGCAAATCGAATTCAACAGCATATAAAAAGAATTATTCACCATGATCAAATGGTATTCATTCCTGGGCTGCAGGGCTGGTTCAATATTCGCAAATCAATCAATGTGATACATCACATTAATAAAAGAAAAGATAAAAACTGTATGATCCTGTCAATCGATGCAGAAAAAGCAATTGACAAAATACAACATCCTTTCTTAATAAAAACCCACAAGAAAATCAGGATAGAAGGAACATACTTAAACATCATAAAAGCCGTTTATGAAAATCCCACAGCTAACATCATCCTCAATGGGGAAAAACTGAGAGCTTTCCCCTTGAGATGAGGAACATGACAGGGATGTCCACTCTCACCTTTGTTGTTTGTTCCAACATAGTGTTGGAAGTTCTAGCATCAGCAATCGGACAACAAAATGAAATCAAAGGCATAAAATTGGCAAAGATGAAGTCAAGCTTTCACTTTTTGCAGATGACATGATACTCTACATAGAAAACCCGACAGACTCCACCAAAAGTCTCCTAGAACTGATACGTGAATTCAGCAAAGTTGCAGGAAACAAAATTAATGTACAGAAATCAGTTGCATTTTTACACCAATAATGAAGCAACAGAAAGACAAATAAAGAAACTGATCCCATTCACAATTGCACCAAAAATCATAAAATACCTAGGAATAAACCAACCAATGATGTAAAAGATCTGTATGCTGAAAACTATAGAAAGTTTATGAAGGAAATTGAAGAAGATACAAAGAAATGGAAAAACATTCCATGCTCATGGATTGGAAGAATAAATATTGTTAAAATGTCAATACTACCCAAAGCAATCTACACATTCAATGCAATCCCAATCAAAATTGCACCAGCATTCTTCTCAAAGCTAGAACAAGCAATCCCAAAATTTGTATGGAGCCACAAAAGACCCCTAATAGCCAAAGTAATATTGAAGAAGAAGACCAAAGCGGGAGGCATCACAATCCCAGACTTTAGTCTCTACTACAAAGCTGTAATCATCAATACAGCATGGTATTGGCACAAATACAGACACATAGACCAATGGAATGGAATAGAGACTCCAGAATTGGACCCACAAAAGTATAGCCAACTAATCTTTGACAAAGCATGAAAGAATATCCAATGGAAAAAAGACAGTCTCTTTAACAAATGGTGCTGAGAGAACTGGACAGCAACATGCAGAAGAATGAAACTAGACCACTTTCTTACACCATTCACAAAAATAAACTCAAAATGGATGAAGGGCCTGAATGTGAGACAGGAAACCATCAAAACCCTAGAGGAGAAATCAGGAAAAAACCTCTCTGACCTCAACCACAGCAATTTCTTACTTGACACATCTCCAAAGGCAAGGGAATTAAAAGCAAAAATGAACTATTGGGACCTCAAGATAAAAAGCTTCTGCACTGCAAAGGAAACAATCAACAAAACTAAAAGGCAACCGACGGAATGAGAAAAGATATTTGCAAATGACATATCAGATAAAGGGCTAGTATCCAAAGTCTATAAAGAACTCACCAAACTCCACACCCAAAACACAAATAATCCAGTGAGGAAATGGGCAGAAGACATGAATAGACACTTTTCCAAAGAAGACATCCAAATGGCCAACAGGCATGTGAAAAGATGCTCAATGTCACTCCTCATCAGGGAAATACAAATCAAAACCACACTGAGATACCACCTCACGCAGGTCAGAGTGGCTAAAATGAACAAATCAGGAAACTATAGATGCTGGAGAGGATGTGGAGAAACAGGAACCCTCTTGGATTGTTGGTGGAATGCAACAGTGTGGAGGTTCCTCAAAAAATTAAAAATAGATCTACCCTATGACCCAGCAATAGCACTGCTAGGAATTTGCCCCAGGGATACAGAAGTGCTGATGTATAGGGGCACTTGTACCCCCAGTGTTTATAGCAGCACTTTGAACAACAGCCAAATTATGGAAAGAGCCTAAATGTCCAACAACTGACGAACGGATAAAGAAGATGTGGTTTATATACACAATGGAATACTATTTGGCAATGAGAAAGAATGAAATCTGGCCATTTGTAGCAACATGGATGGAACTGGAGAGTATTATGCCACGTGAAATAAGTCAGGCGGAGAAAGACAGATACCATAGGTTTTCAATCATATGTGGATCCTGAGAAACTTAACAGAAGACCAGGGAGGAGGGAAAGGGGTGAGGGGAAAGTTACAGAGAGGGAAGGAAGCAAACCATAAGAGACTCTTAAATACTGAGAACAAACTGAGGGTTGATGGGGGGGTGGGGAAGAGGGGAAAGTGGGTGATGGGCATTGAGGAGGGCACCTGTTGGGATGAGCACTGGGTGTTGTATGGAAACCAATTTGACAATAAATTATATATACACATATACATATATATATATGTGTGTGTGTGTGTATATACATACATGTATATATATATACACACACACACATATATATGTATATACACATATATATAGTTTTATTTATTTATTTATTTATTTATTTATTTATAGTTTTATTCAAGGGGAAAAAACAACTATAGTGGAATTATTTTTTTAATATTTAGAGATAAACAAAAATGAAAATACAACATACCAAAACATATAGGACTCAGTGAAAGCCGTACTAAGAGGAAAATGTATAACTATAATACTCACATTAAACAAGATCTCAAGTCAACAACCTACCTTTACACCTCATGGAACTAGAAAATGAAAAGCAAACTAATCCCAAAGCTAGAATAAGGAAGAAAATAATAAAGATTAAATAAAACATAAATAAATGAAATACAGAATAGAAACATAACAGTGCAAATCAGTCAAATCAATGATGGTTCTTCAAAAAGATGGACATAATTGACAAAATTTCAGTTAGAGTAAGAGAGAAAAAAAGACCCAAATTACTGAAGTCACAAATGAAAATGAAGACAATACTACCAATTCTACAGAAATAAATAGGATTTTAAGAGACTATTCTGAACAATAGCAAGCCAACAAATTGGATAACTTAAACGAAATGGACAAATCCTTAGAAACACAAAACCTACCAAGACTAAATCATGAAGAAATAGAAAATCTGGATAGACCTATATCTAGTAAAGAGATTGAATCAGTAATTTGTTCTGACAAAGAAAAGCCCTGGACCTGAAAAGTCCAAGACTAGATTTCACTGACAAATTCTACCAAACATTTAAAGAACTAATACCAATTCTTCTCAAACTGTTACAAAAAACCTGAAGATGGAAAGCACTTTCTAATTCATTCTAAGAAGCCACCATTACCCTGGTATCAAAAGCCAGACAAAGACACTATAAGAAAAGAAAACTACAAATAAATATCCCTTATGAACACTGATGCAAAAAATCTTCAACAAAATACTAGCAAACTGAATTCAGCCATATATTAAAAGGATTATGCACCATGGCCAAGTGAAATTTATTCTTTCAATGCAAGGATGGTTCAATATATAAAACTTGACCAATGTAACACATCATACGAACAGAATGAAAGATAAAAACCACATGATCATCTCAAATAATGCAGAAAAAGCATTTGACAATATACAACACACTTTCGTGATAAAAGCTAAACAAATAGTAACAGATGACAACTACCTCAATATAATGAAAGTCATATAAAAAACCCACAGCAAACATCATAGTCAGTAGTGAAATACCAAAAGCTTTTCCTTTAAGATCAGAAATAAGGCAAGGATGCCTACTTTCAGAACTTCTATTCAACCACTTCTAGAGTATTGAAAACTCTGGCCAGGGCAATTAGGCAAGAAAAAGAAAAGGCATCCAAATACGAAAGGAAGAAGTAAAATTATCTCTGTTCACAGATGACAGCAATCTTTTTTTTTAATCTTTTATTTTATTTTTGAGAGAGACAGAGCACGAGCAGGGGAGGGGCAGAGAGAGAGACACACACACAGAATGTGAAGAGGCTCCAGGCTCCAAGCTGTCAGCACAGAGTGCAAGTGGGGCTTGAACCCACAAACCATGAGAACATAACCCGAGCTGAAGTTGGACACTTAACCGACTGAGCCACCCAGGCACCCTGACAACGATCCTTAATACCAGTGCCATCCAAGCCATATTGGAGCCTATGGCAAAAGGAAAACTCAGTAATACTGATTCTCTTTTTCTTTAAAATTTTGATATTTTGTCCATCCTTCATTTTTTTTTTCAACGTTTATTTATTTTTTTGGGACAGAGAGAGACAGAGCATGAACGGGGGAGGGGCAGAGAGAGAGGGAGACACAGAATCGGAAACAGGCTCCAGGCTCTGAGCCATCAGCCCAGAGCCTGACGCAGGGCTCGAACTCACGGACCGCGAGATCGTGACCTGGCTGAGGTCGGACGCTTAACCGACTGCGCCACCCAGGCGCCCCATCCATCCTTCATTTTTTACACTGATTTTGATTTCATATGTGTGACTAGTGAGTTTTTTGCTCATCCCTTAAATTATGTACCTGAAGTGAGTGCCTCACTTATTTCACCCTAGTCTGGGCCTTGGTTAATACTCAGCAAGTTCTAATAAGTAATCTTAATGCCTGAAAATTATGTCACTTGCCTATAAGAATAGAAGGAAAATCTTACATCTGTGAGTCATTTTCCAACCCATCTTGAGGCTCTTCAACGTGGAGGGCCTTTGCACTTGCTGTTCTTTATGCCTTGATTTACTGTATCCATCTTCACATGGTTGGCTACCTCTCACCCTTCTCAGGTGAAGTGCCTTATCAGAGAAACCTTCACCAAACCACTCCTGATACAATAGGTATTCAAATAAGTCTCTATTATTTTGGACCACAAAATCCTTTTCGTTTCTTTCATAACACTTAAAAAGTCACAGTTATTTACTTGTTTGGTGAGTTCTTCACTGTGCGTAACCCCCATCGCTATAAGCTCCATGAGAACAGGGACCCTACTCTTCACCATTGCTCACCATTACATTACCAGCACCTAGCTAGCCTAAAACATAATAGGTACTCAGTATATAATGACTGAATGGGTAAAAAGGCTAAGGAGGACTTAGAAACACTCAGATAAGTTGGAGAACTTCATGGGCAAAAAACTTTTGTTCTGCTTCATGTTGAACACCTGGAACACAATCACCTTATCTATCAACGACACAAATTCCTCAAAGCGAATCAAATGGTGAGCGTGGTTTGGGAGAAGTGGCGTAACGGGATTCAATTACAGTTGGAAGCCTGGTGAGGGGGTTTCAAGAAAAAGTGTTAGTTAGGCAGAAGATGAATGTACCGTGTACAGAGTTACTGGGCCAGAATGTATATACGTACAGAATGTACGGTGTACAGAGTTATTGAGCCAGATCCAAATGGGAGTCATAACCAGGCCTCAGGGGCTTCCCAGAGCATGTGCTAGGGCTGGGGCACAACCCATTCGGCCAGAGAAACCAGTGGGCCCTGACCAAACTGGGAAGGCCAGAACACAAATTAAACTAGGAAACGGTTTCAGCCTTGAATGCTTTCAGGACTGGCTGTAACCAGGTAGAAGATTGTTATCACTGAGGAAGCAGAGACACAGCTGTGTGAACACAAGGACTCCCTCCACTCAATACCATGGGATTATATAAGCAAATACATCAGGACGCCACTTTGGAGCAAGGCAAGCAGGGAGAGGAAGGCTAAAAACTAAAAGACGAAAGATTAAGAAGACTATTTCAATCATTGACTTGGGCTAAATTTGTTTGTCCTTCCCTCTCCTAACTTTGCAGGAATTTGTAAAGGAGAGAGATCATTTCAGTTTTGGAGAGGTACGGAATCTACATTTTCTTACCACATCCAAGTGATAGGGTAAGAACCTAGAAAGACTTCCCAGCAAATGAACAAAAGAACTATGATGGGTTATGGTTTGCAAACCGGGGTCTATGTGGCTCATGTGAATATTACTTATGACTGCCTTTTGTCTGGTCCTAGAATCATTTACTTACCAGAGCTGGGAAATACTTCAGTGCTCATGTGTTTCCACCTTCCTCATTTTACAAGTAAGGAAGCAGATGTTATTTGCTCATCTCAGTTTGGTCTCCTTAAGAACCATCCCCACCTCAGTAAGTCATGCCAGAATACACGTGAATACATGTGAATACATGCCAGAATGCTAGGTTCCATGGGTCTCCCACGTCCTTGGCCCAGGCTCTCAGTCTTTCTTAATGCTTCACCCAGATGCTCCATCTGATGCAAAACTTAGCACAGTATCTCCCCCTTCAGTGCTTCTGGCCACAGAGCCAGCTCCATTTCTAAGCACTTGTTCTTGCCTTGGCTCTGTGGTAAAACGATCTTATGAGCAGCTTTTTAGATAATCTCCTTCCTGGTTTGACCTAGCCCTGAAAACCTCACACTGGTATACTGACCATTAGGCAACAGTCTCACATCTGTTATGACCTTGGCAATGAGAATAACTACCTTTTTCATTTTTCTACATCTTGATCTCTTCAGTGAGGTTATAAGTTCCTTGAAACAAGGATTATTCATCTTTACATTCTTCCCCACATTACCTAATACAGTTCCTGGCAAAAATACTGGCTAATTGATTTAAAACCATTCTTCAATCACCAATACAACCCCCACACCATATTCTGAGTGAGCAGAGTAGGCAGCTGTTGGCTTGATATAAATTTAGAGTTTAGGAAAGCTCGCCCAGCCCAAGGACCGTTTCTCTCTGCCAGGATACCTAAAATAACCACATTACTCACTCCTTTGAGTCAAGGCCTTGAAAATTCTTGTTAAAATGCAAATGTCATCTGAGAGGGATAACATGAAGTTATCAATGCCTATTAATAACACAGAATGCTATTAGCTTAGTATGGAATAAGATAGATCCAGAATATGGAAAGGCAGACTTAAGTCAGCCCCAATGAGTTAGGACCTGGTGAAATCGGGAACATCTTAACAATTGGTGCGTGCATATTGAAAGGAACAAGGATCTTAGAAAACTCAAATGAGATGGTACCTGACATAATGCAAAAAAAAAATTAATAATAATAATAATAATAATAATGGCTAATATTTTTAAGTACACACTCTGTGCCAAATAGTATTCTAGGTGCTTTACATATATTAGCTCACTTTTCATTTCTTCATCTATAACAGAGATGTAATCATTATTCCAAACTGTTAGTGATTTATTCAACGGTACAAAGCTAGTGAGGGGTAGACTTGGAATTTGGAACAAGTTATGTGGCTCTCGGGTCTCTGTTGAACCTTCCTGCCACAGCATCACTGTGTTCCCTTGTTGTTTTCACTAATATGGTCATGATTTTAACCAGAGAAAGGGGGTGATGCATTCTTCTTGATCCTCCTCACCTACATTCTACAAATCTTTCGATATGTCTATTCATTCCTATTTCTCCTACAACCCAGCCCAAGTTCTCTTTATTTCTTCTCCATAAAGTACTCTGTCTGCCAGGCACTGGCACAGGGTCTCATCTCATGTAAACCTCAGATAAAATACTAACAATTTCTCCATGAAGAAACAAAGGCACAGGAAGTGTCATTACCTGCCCTCCCACCCCTGGCCAAAGTCATTCTATAAATATTAGTCTTGGGATTGAACTCACAAAGGCTGGCTCCAGAGCCCTCACTCATATTTCCCATGTGATCTCGCTATCCTAAGAATTTCTTAATCTGCCCCCATTTTGCTGATCTTTCCCAAACCACAGCCCCCACACCACAAACCCTGAGTCTCATCTTCCCACCCTAGCTCTGAACCTGGCATTCAAGAAGGTGGATGCTGAGGTTACCACCTTCCTCGTGCTGCTCCAGGCATAAGTCTCTACAGAAACACTACTGATTTGACTAAATTAAAAAAAAAAGAAGAAGAAGTTAAGGGGCACCTGGGTGACTCAGCCAGACAGCATCAGATTCTTGATTTCGACTCAGGTCATGATCTTGTGGTTCGGGAGTTGGAACCCTGCATCAGGCTCCACGCTGACAGTGCAGAGCCTGCTTGGGATTCTCTCTCTTCTCTCTCTCTCTCTGCCCTCCCCCACTCACACACACACACACACACACACACTCTCTCTCTCTCTCTCTCTCTCTCTCTCTCTCTCTTTCTCTCTCTCTCAAAAGAAATAAATAAATGTAAAAAAATAATAAACATTTCTGCATGGTCACAAACAATTCAACAAACAAAAGGCAACCTGGGAAAATATTCACAGCATATGTGATGAAGGGCTAATTTCCTTCATTTACCCAGAGCTTTAAGAGATACATACCCAAAAGGGAGGAAAAAATGACATAGGGTATAAACACACAATTCAGTGGCTTAATTTCAATTTCAAATGTTTGAACTTGAATTTAATTATTTTTTTAAATGGTATTTTTATATACCATATTATTTCTCACCTATTTTATTGGACAAAATTGTAAAGATTGATACCAAGTTTTATAGAAAGTGGGAAGGAGGACCTTTACAGACTATCATTTGGAATGTGAATTAGTGTAGCTTTTTCATAGGGCAATTTGAGAACATCTACCAAAATGTAAAATGCATATGGCATTTGATTCGACATTACTACTATAAAAAAATTCACTTTACAGACATCGTCAATTAACAAGTATTTCTGTCCAAGAATGTTCATTGCAGCATTTTTTGATTAAAAAAAAAAAGCCCAATTGCTGGTAAGTAGATCATAGAAAATAAATTATGATATCACGGATACATTTCTAAAGATAACTATCCTAAGATGCAATGGTCTCCAAACTGAGTGATATGTATGTACTAAGGTACATAAAACAATCTAGTGCAAGATGGAAGAAAATATTAGAACTTGAATACTGAATATATTCAGTGTTGAATATATATATCTATGCATTTTATCTTTCTTCAATCTATTTTCATGTATATTTTTAAATGTACATAATTCATGAAATGTAGTGGTTGAAGGGGTTCAGAGTATACCCCCCCCAAAATATGCCACTCTGGCACGAGGATTATTACGAGCTGAAAGCAACTGAGAGGAAACAGGCACAAAGAAAATTCTCTGGGGCACTCACTGGCTCAGTAGAAGGAGCATGTGACTCTTGATCTTAGGGTTGTAAGTTCAAGCCCCCACACTGGGTATGGAGAGTACTTAAAAAAAAATTTTTTTAATGTTAAAAAAAAACTTCTCTGTCCTCCCCCTGTCTCCATTCTTAATCATTGGAGACCACTCTATACTCTTCCCTCAGAGATGGTAATACCTGCATACCTTGCTGAAACCTTAGTGAAAGAACCCTTATCTTCTATTAGTTTTCTCCATATATCCGCCTTCCCACAATTTGCCACTCTCTAGAAGCTTTCAAAGTACTTTTTTTTTGACACTTTTCCACAAATTTATGTTCTTTATATATTTTTTTAATGTTTTTAATTTATTTTTGAAGGAGAGAAAGAGACAGAGCATGAGCAGGGGAGGAGCAGAGAGAGAGGGAGACACAGAATTTGGAGCAGGCTCCAGGTTCTAAGCACAGAGCCCGATGAGGGGCTCGAACTCACAAACTGTGAGATCATGACCTGAGCCGAAGTTGGACACTTAACCAACTGAGCCACCCAGGCGCCTCTATGTTCTTTATATTAAGATGTTACATAAGTCCTGCTGGGGCCTTGATCCTGGACTTCCCAGCCTGCAGAACTCTGAGAGGTAAATGTTGCTGTTTCAGCCACCTAGTCGTGGGGAATTTTGTTATAGCAGCCATGCAAAGGCCCTTAACAGTGGGACTTTTTATTACATTACTTCTCCGCACTCCTTCCCCACTCCTTTCCCTCCTCTGCAACCCAATGCACCTTACAGTCCAGCCAACCGATTTACTCTCAGATTCTCACTTATATGTGTTGAGAGCTACTCCTCCATGGGTCTCTGGTGCTCCTAAATATCTTGCTGGATGTACCAAACAGGCAAGGCCCTAAGTGATCTTTACCAGGACCATTTCTGAGTTGTCTCTGCAGCAAGCAAGCTTTGGAGATGAGGCAATGTCTCCCTCTTGGACAAAGAGCAAGCTTGCTTACCACTTGCTACAAAAGAACAGGTTCCCCAGCTCAGGTTCATGTCCTACTGCGTGTAAACACCTACGTGGGCCCTCTGTGTCATTGTCACAGGGCCTCGGAAACAAGCGAACTGACACAAACATGCTGTTTTGTGCTTATGATGCTTATGCTCCTTGCCAGGCTGTGAGTAATAAAGTCTTTTGTATCTTATCCAAGAATCTTGTGTCTTCTGCCAACACCCATGAATCCATAATAGACTGAGTTATTAGCATGTAAATAGAATAAAATCAAATTTCAGATCTGACAATAGAGTGTCTTCACTTCTATTACATTGCCCACACATTCTCTTTGTTTGAAACATTCTCTCCTCCTGTCTTTGCTTTTTTGTTGTTGTTGTTGTTTTCCTTTCTCTTATGGTTATCACAGTTTTTTATTTTTTTTTCCTGCAGACTTCAAAATTATACTTTATAGTTTTATTATCTTGTTGTTTACCTTTAGGTCATGCTTCTATGCCTCCAACAAAAATTTAACCAGCATCTCCTTTCTTCTCTCCAACTCCACAAAGATTTCAGAATGGTTTAACACCTTTTTTTTCCCCCATTTTATGGTAGTCTCTTATTTTAATTTAATTTTCCTTCATTTTAACCACCCCCTTTTTATTTTGTTTTGTTTGCTATAGGCAATTATTCGGATTTACCATATGCTTGCCAACTGTTTTGCTCACCATTGCTTCTTACACCCCAATCCTTTCTCCTAGGTTCAATTCCTGTCTTACAGTAAAGTATAGCCTTCAGTAGTTCTTCGAGAGTGGCTTTTGAGTGGTGAATTCTTTCAGCCACTTTAGCTGAAATATGCTTACTTCACCCTCACTCTTTGGAGACTGCAAGAGCAAATATCTTTTACCACTGGCATATGTAAGAGTAACGTGGAGGACATTGACAACTGCAGCTTCTTGGGTTCCTTAGAGATTCTATTTTAGTAGTTTTGAAAGGGGCGGGACAGAAATATACCTTTTCAATTAGCACTTAAAAGCAATTCTGATGTAAATATCTCAAAGCCAGACTTTAGAAGAAATAGGGCTATAAACAGATGGATGCCATGGAAAAGAGTTTTAGTCTAGAGTAAACTATAAACTAAACTAAATTAAAATCTTTCTTATAAAAGTAAAATAAACTAAATTACTTACTTATAAAAGTACACATGAAAGGAATTTTAGAAAAATGGAGAAATGAGGAGGCAAAGGTCACTTCTATCTAAATACCATTACTGTCAATATTATTAAATATAGTTGATCTTCATCATTGGCAGACACCATGTTTGCATATTCACCTGCTCGCTGAAATTTACTTGTAACTCCAAAATCAATACTTGTGGAAATGCACCCAGCAATGGAAAATCTGAGTGGCCACGGGACCTGCACTTGTTTCCAACCGAGGTGGAACAAAGCCACGCTCTGCTGGTTTGAGCTCTCACGCAGAGATGACCAGAGGACGGAGTCGGTAGGGGGCAGTATGGTGTAGTGCAAGAAGCTTCAGCTCTGTGGTCAGTTGGACCAGGTTTGAACCTCATCTCTGGCACCTGTTACTGGAATGGTCTCAGGCAAGTCACAACACCTCTGAACTCTGTTTTTTCTCCTCTGCAGAATAAAATAGAATCTACCAGGATCACTTGTTTTTAGGATTTAAGATGATAATCGATGTGAGATATGTATCTCTACGTACAGGAGCAACAACAAATCACTATTTTCTAATTTGGTGTTCCCAGACCTATTGGACATAATTACCATTGTGACCATTGATTGTATTTCTTTGCACACTTCTAAAAACTTTTCTGAAGTTTTTTGCAGGGTTACTCTGAGATTTATATGCTGTATTTATTACAAGGTCTGTCTCTCCCGTTCCAGATCCCTTTCTCTAAGGTAGTGGTTTCAACCTGGCTGCACATCAGAATCACCTAGAGAGTTTTACAAAATTCTGATGCCCAGACCCCATCCCCAGAGATTCAGATTAAATTATTATGAAGTGGGACCCAGGAAGCAGTAACTTTGAAAAGCTTCCAGGTGGTTCTAGTGGACAGAGGTGGAACCTCTGTCTACATATTTGGAGAAGTAGCCAAAGGTCTCAGTGCACTTTGGAGGCACCGATTCGATAGCGCCCCCTCCCTGTGGAGTGCTGCTTCGCCATTCTCAGCTCTGCTCTGGCTATGGCCCATTCCTCTGCCTGCCAGTGCCTGGAACTCACACCTAGTGTCTTTCCCACAACAGTGATGCTATTTGAGCCACTGACCTCCTTAGAAGGATGAGATAGAAAGGGTCCCAGAGCGTCTTTACTGACCTGCCCCTTAATCACCCCTCAACAGTACCACAGAGGGTCGGAAGAGAACACCAGGCTTTCAGGAAGACTAGAGGCAATGGAAGGGAACTGCAGAGCAGAAGAAAAAATGCAAACCCAGTGCCAGATATGACGGCTCCAATAGTCCAAGGACAGAGAGCCATCACCACCAAATGAATCTGTGTGCAGACCCAAAACGCTGCCTTCCACCTCCTTCCTGACGTAGGCAGTCCCAGAAGGCACACCCCTCAGGGGAACACTTCCCAAAGCCTGAGTTTCTCAGGCTAGAATAATATTCTATAAAAGATAGAAAGGATTCCTTCCACCATTGTGAGATCAAGATATGTCTTCTTCCTGCCTGATAGGTTCAGCAGGTAACCGATATGTTAAGTGCAAACACACGGAGACACACGCAGACACAAAGAAAAATTCTCAGATAGAGTATAGCCTCAGTTCACGCCAAGGATTTAGAGAAACGTTTTCCTAGGTGTGTGTTAACATGGTTTCCATCTATACTGAAGATGATATTTTACCTTATTATGCAAAACAGTATCAACCTTCTCACCCCAATTTCTTATATTCCTGCTTACAATCCCTTCCCAGAGGACTGCTGGTGCTTAACTGGAATGTTTCTGCATATTTTTCAAACATCACAGCCACTTGCCTCTGATGGCCACATTCTGGCTCCACAAAGACAGAGCAAAGCACTGAAATTACTTCTTTCTTTTCTAGTATATCAAATCATTTTCTGGGGGCATTTCCAAGACTAGCTTTTGTCAGTGGTCAAAGGCAACATGAGATTTATTATCTTCCCAGGGAGATGACTTCCTAACCTCAGCTCAGGGTGGGATAGTGGAGATGAGAAGAGGAAAGGAGAGGTTTCAACATTTTTTCTGCATTTGACGTTTCTGGATTTTAATATGTTTACAAAACATTATTCCGTGCACTATAAAATAGTGCCATTAAGTGTTTTTAGTTGCTAAAAAATATTTCATTGACTGGGTAGCCCATGGGCTATTTAACTCCTTCCCTATGTGTACATACATTAAGTTTGTTTCCAATTTTTTACTACCTTAAATAATGCTGCATTAAACACCTCTGCTTATAAAGCATCTTGCTTGGGACTACTCACTGAGGAGAGATGCTAAGAAATAGAACCGTTGAGTCAAAAGACAGATGTAGTTTTAAAATTCTTAATATTGGTAAACACTGTTCCCAAGGGCATGTACCAATCTACACCTTTGCCAGGAATGTATGAGACTGGATGTGGATGTTTTTTCAACGAGGAAACGACACGGTCAGATCTCCATTTTATAAAGGTAAGTCTGGCTCATGTCTAGGCCTGGTTAGGTGGGCTTATAGCAACCCAGCTTTAAATGATTAGAGCCTGGTAAAAACCAGAGGGAAGGCTTCATTAAGGAGACTCAGCCACGAGACAACCAGGAAAGAAACAAAGCCCCTCTTGGCCTTAAAAACACTGGGAGTAAATCAAAGTTGAAGGGAACTTAGAGGGGTGTCTCCCTCTATACCACAATCGAGGCATTGGTTGGAAATAACTGCAGCATCTGAGGCCCCCTGAGGATATGTTCTGTCCACGTAAAGTTACATTAGGCAGAAATGTCATGTACCTGGATATCAGAGTAGCCAGAAGCATACAAACAAGTATTTTTCAGAGTCAAGTCTTTTTCTTTTAAAAAACAAAACACTTTCCTTGTTTTGCTTCTGACTGCAAAAATAAGGCAGGCTCACTCTCTTACTTCTAATTGTCGTGTTAATTCGCCCAGGCTGGAGAACTTTAACGTCTTTCTGATAGTCCATCCATATAGCCTTAGAATAAATTCCCCTAGAGACCATGTTAGAACCTAAAAATAGAAGCTATAGCACTAGAATTCCCTTTCACTTGATAAGAAATATAATTTTTATAAATCTATTTGAATTGTTACTTACAAATAACCAGAACTTAAATCTCTGTTTCAAAGCCACTAAAAACTTGCCTTTTAAATTCAAATACGCAAAGTATACTGATCTAAACCTTGAGTCTTGGATGTGTTAATTCTTTTTTTTTAATTTTTTTTAACGTTTTATTTATTTTTGAGACAGAGAGAGACAGAGCATGAATAGGGGAGGGTCAGAGAGAGGGAGACACAGAATCTGAAACAGGCTCCAGGCTCTGAGCTGTCAGCACAGAGCTCAACGCGGGGCTCAAACTCACAGACCACGAGATCATGACCTGAGTCAAAGTCGGACGCTTAACAGACCGAGCCACCCAGGCGCCCCTCGGATGTGTTAATTCTAACTATTCACTACAGCAACAATGTCCAACAAAAAGGATAATCATCATCATCAAAAAAATCATCAACACAAGAGTGATCATCAAAAAAAGAACGCTTATTTCACGCGGCTTTACCTAATTTGGCTTAGCTTTCACGTCTATAGAAATTTGCCTAAAGATTTAAAAAAATCAGAGCTGTCTGTAGGGAAAACATGAAACATTTCCTCAGGAAAAATCTTAGATATTGCTCTATCCATCTCCTATGTATCTGTCTACATTGGTTCTAGCGTATGTGATGCTTTTCATAAAAATTGGAAATTATTATTTTTGCAGCTAACTACCTTGTTCTTGCTCTGCCCCCACTGTTACAGAATCTCCTCTACATGCTTAAAATTTTCAGTCTCGGAAAAAAAAAAAATTTCAGTCTCGGTTAAGGATACATCAGAGCTATGGAGTGTCAGCACCTTCAAGAAAACAATCAGTTTTTTCAGTTAATTTTCCACAGACTATACTTGGCTTTCCTCTAATACCAAATCGAATTTTTATTACACTGCTGAATAAGGTTTTTTTGACCATTATTTTGACTGTCAAATAGCAGGGAGGCAACGACCTATTCTGAAATACAAAAGTCACTTTTCTTGCCAAAGTATATTAAGGGTCACACTTAACCAGATAGCAATGGATAATTGCCCAGTAACCTGTGGGGAAACCTTCACTTAAAAGGGCCGGGGGCGGGGGGGGGGGCAGTTCTAAGAGAGGAATAAAAGCAGAAATGGTCAGCTTCTATTGAAAACTCTACCTATAGTCCTAGAAGCACAATTTGTCTGCTTCCTTTTATGGACTTCATCTAACTCTGTTGCTCTTCTGGAAAACTACCAATGCATAAATCATGTGTCACGCAAGCCGTAACTGCCCAGCACCACTCTGTTATCCTACTTGCTCCCCACTGGGACCTAGAAATGCCATTCCCAAGTGAAAATTACTTTCAAATTTAGGATAGGGGGAGAAGAATTGAACAAAATAGGGGTTTTTTAAGCAATTTTCAAAATTTAGGAGGAAGTATGGATTCAAAGGAAGAAAGATATAACCCACAGGTTTGCTCTCCATGATGGGTCTCCTCTCCCCACACAATCCTCAGTGCCCCCTGTGGGTCTTGAGAGACTGGCAATAGTAATCAGGTGCTTTTGGGGGTCAGAAGGAAAAGGGAAGTAGTGGTAGGGATGAGTTAATATGTCTGTGAAGCCCTTAGCACACTGCCTGGCACCCAGTAAGCACAGTGTGTTAGCTACTCTCATCATCAGGGTCATTATTGTTGGTCTTGTTATTATTAGGAAATGGTGGAAAGATCTTATTTCTTCTCAGTACTCTGGAAATTCTGGGCCAACAGAGGAGACCCCAGAGTGTCTCGTGTCAAATAGATGTACAGGGTCCTAACGTGTCCCTCATCTTCCCCGTTGGCAAGATGGAATCCGGTAGTTTGCGTTCTCTCACGGGAGGCTGTGACAGCATTCTTGCTTCTGTAGCACCAGCACGAGCAGCTCTCTTCTCTAGTCATTACTTAGCAGGCCGGCTTCTATAACTGCTGCCACTCTCATCCATTGCTGCTGATATTGCCTTTGCCACTCCTATCGAGATGGCTAAGGGTAATCGCATCAGTGGGATTATGGCCCTTCTCTATGACTCACTCAAGTGTTGTCTGACTCTTTGTTTATAGGTTATTTTCTCAAAGAAATCAAGACATATGTCCTTAACTTTGGATCAGAAGACATTTTTGTTCAATTTTTTTATTTTTATTTTTTATTTTTAACGTTTATTTATTTTTGAGAGAGAGAGAGTGACAGAATGCAGGCAGGGGGAGGGGCAGAGAGAGAGGGAGACACAGAGTCCGAAGCAAGCTCCAGGCTCTGGGCTGTCAGCACAGAGCCCGACATGGGGCTCGAACTCATGAACCGCAAGATCATGACCTGAGCTGAAGTCGGACACTTAACTGACTGAGCCACCCAGGTGTCCCTGGATCAGACGACTTTTATATGGTATCTGTGGTGCCTCCTTCCCCACCAACCCCCAGTCTTAAAAATTAATCCCGAGACCCCTAATGAATCTTTATGAGAATAGAAGTGCTGGTGGCTTCTAATAAAATGATAACATTTCCTCCATCATCATGCAAATTAGATTTCTCCCTTATTCTCAGAAATATCTTCACTGCATTCCCAACCTGTTTATAATCAAAGTGCCAAAGATATCTGAGAAGAAAAGCTCAATGGTTGTCTTCAATCACGAGCAGGGAAAAAATGATACAGTGTGACAACTGAAAGCATACTTCTGAGATAGGCAGCTGAGGTCCGTGTTGGCACTTTTAAGGATAACAGATTTGTGGAGACAAATGTAAAAGAGATGTAAAACAAAGAGAAATGAGACATAATTTTTAAGAATCCAGAAACATTCTGAGAAGGCAATGCTAGATAAAAATCCTTGGGAAAGAGCAGTACTTTTTTTTTTTATAATTATAATCCAACCTCTTTGATTACCACTCTCTACTGGGCAATTTCCCATTGAAACATTTTGAACTTTCTGTGAGCATTCTGTGATGGGCAAGTGAGACTCTGACTAATTTTTTTTTTCAAACAATGGCACTTGGAGAGCATTCAGAAACATGATACAGGCAACTTTGATGTGGACGTGAGGAGGGAACAGAACAATATTTTCATTTAAACCTTTCATGTAGGGGCGCCTGGGTGGCACAGTCGGTTAAGCGTCTGACTTCAGCCAGGTCACGATCTCGCGGTCCGTGAGTTCGAGCCCCGCGTCGGGCTCTGGGCTGATGGCTCAGAGCCTGGAGCCTGTTTCCGATTCTGTATCTCCCTCTCTCTCTGCCCCTCCCCCGTTCATGCTCTGTCTCTCTCTGTCCCAAAAATAAATAAACGTTGAAAAAAAAAAAAATAAACCTTTCATGTAAACTTTAAGATATAGTTCTACATCTCAAAGCTCATTTAAATAATCCCATGAAAATCATACTCTGACAATAGTGGATATTTTATGAGCAAGGATAGAATTTTTACTTCTCTGATCAGACATCAGAAGCCAGTGGGAGGATTCTTCTCAAAGCCTGTGAATCTCCCTTTTAAAATGCTGAAAGCACAGCTGAAAATTAGTTACATATATATATATATATATATATATTTAACATATATATATAATTAGTTACATATATATGTATATTTATATATATACATATATATTCATATATATTCATATATACATATATATGAAATATATGAAAATTCGTTACATATATATATATAAAATACTACTGTAAGTAAAATTATAGTTTCCATTTCTTACCATCCTGAACAGAGTTCACTTAGGTTTTTAACAGTTCTAATGACAAGCAAGTTTCCATATGAACTTTTTCAGCTGTTTGGGAATGTCAACAGGACCATCATGCACTGCAGCAAAAATGTTTCTCTGCTCTCTACTCTGCGTGCACCTATCAGTCATATTCACTTTTTTCCATTTGTTAAGGTAAGAGATATTTATATATTACCAACTACCTTCCCAATACTGCCTTAGATACTGAGCAGAATCTAAATGAATGAATGAGTAAATGAACAACACAGTTCCTACTCTCCAAATTCTTACAATATAGTTGGAGAACTAACTTATGTTCATGAAAACAATACAAAAAATATTAGAAAACAATACAAGATGGTACACAGGGGTGCTTCGGTGGCTCAGTCACTTGAGCGTCCAACTCTTGATTTCATCTCAGGTCATGATCCCGGGGTCATGGGATAGAGCCCCGCATGAGGCCTCCAAGAAGAGTATGGAGCCCTTGCTTGGGATTCTCCACCCCTCTCTCCCACTCATGCTCTGTCTCTCTCTAAAATAAAAATAATAACTTTTTTAAAAAGTAACTATGGGGAATATAAGACATAGAGAGCTCTGGACAAGCCAACAGTAGAAGAACAAAGCATGTCTCTGAAGAGCAAGAAGCTGAGTGTAAGGATAAGAAAAAGGGAGAGACGAAGCATCAGGGGCATTTGGGGTGATCACAGGCAAGAAGGAACAGGACAGGAAAACTCCCCATGAAGGAGGGCGAGCATATTAAAAAGGCTGGGACTTCAGGGAGCCTGGGGGACTCAGGTGGTTGAGCATCCAACTCTTGATCTTGGCTCAGGTCATGAGTTCGAGCCTCACATCAGGCTCTGTGCTGACATCGCGGAGCCTGCTTGGGATTCTGTCTCTGAGCCCCCTTCACTTGTGCACACAGGCTCTTTCTCTCTCCAAGTAAATGGATAAACCTTAAAAAATAAAAACTTAAAAAAAAATAAAAGACTGGGACTTCAATTGGTTTTCGGTTTCCATGCGGCATCTGAAGACTTATGTGTATTATATGGTTTTCTGCTCATCAAGCTATCCCAAGCACTGTGTTTCCCAAATAGGTCATGTGAGAAGGAATACCAAAAAGACAGTACAGAGGGACAGGGCAGGGACAGCTAGCAGCATTCTAAACAGCTATTCTTAGCTTCTTCTTTGGCAGAGACTCCAATCTTCAACTAAGCACATAGTTGCCTGAAATAAAGACCACGTTTCCAGCCTCCCGTGCAGATAGGATGGCCATATAACCAAGTTCTAATCAATAAGATACAAGCAGAAGCATCAAGTGGGTCCATTAGAAAAACACCTCAAAAGAAGCCGAATCTTAGAAGGCTCCTTAAAATAAGCCCCTGATTTACTTTTTCATCTTGCCTCCTTCTTTGGCTTTGCAACTAAAATAGGATGACTGGAGCTCTGACAGCCACCCTGTCCATGAGGTGAGCTCAAAGATTGAAGCCATGCACCAGGATGATGAAGTAGAAAGGTGGAAGCAGCCGAGGACTCTGAAGTCTGAGACTTCCCCATACTAGCCCTAGCATGCCTACTTCAGTCTTCTTTCACCAACGGAGGAGGAAAATTCTACACATTTTTAAGCCACTGATATTCAGAGCTTATCAGTTATATGCAGCTGAACACAATCCTAACTGATCCAGGGCATCTGTAGCTGACTGCAGTCCACAAATAGTTGCACAATGTGCAAGACAAGATATAAGATTCTGATGACTAAAACTCTTTAAAAAAAAGCATGCTTTCTTCTCACAGTCTTGAGCAGTGGGGAAGAAGAAACACATAACCAACAATAATTCATTATAAAAAGGGCTCTAACATATTACAAATGCCACAGGGAAATAACTTATTCATCATCATGCCCTGACTTGGAAGGAGGGTACAGTTGGGTAACGAAGAGTCTGTTGATTAATTGAGCAAAGAGTGTAAGAATGTTTCTGAAAGTTTTAGAGCAGCAGAGACAACTATTTTGCTCTCTATTCTAGGAGAAAACGAAGACTTTGAGAGTAGAGAGGAGATCCATAGGGGACTAGAATTGGGAGAAGGGGTTAAAAGGAAGAGGAAGAGATAAGACAGCAGGGAGGACAGGAGAGAAAAGAAAGAACCAACACAAAGACAGTAGGACACATTAGGTAGAGCCAAGAAGTGAGCCTTGTAAAGAGATGCCTGGTGGACAATTAAATGTGAAATACAATTAAAATATATAAATCTGTTTTTCGGTCTACCCCCCATGAAATCCCGAGTAAGATTCCTTATCTGTATGGAACAGATACTCTTTGGGGAAATGTGAAGAATAACTAAATCCTACTTCAAGGTTGGTGGGGTCCATACCAGAGACAGTGACAACCATCCGGTTAAACAGACGACGTTCCATGGAGGTTCTGAGGAAGGAGATATAGAAGTTTTGAGTGGAGAAAGTGAGAGTAGCATCGAGAATAGTGAGCAATGGGCACCTGGGTGGCTCAGTCGAGTAAGCGACTGGCTCTTGATTTCCACTCAGGTCATGATCTCTTGGTTTGTGAGTGCAAGCTCCGTGTCAGGCTCTGCACTGACAATGTGGAGCCTGCTTAGGATTCTCTGTCCCTCTTTCTCTCTGCTCCTCCCCTGTTCACACAGGTGCTCTCTCTCTCTCTCTCTCTCTCTCTCTCTCTCTCTCTCTCAAAAGTAAACAATAAAAAAAATAATAAAATAAAGTCATTGTGTTCAAAACAGAACTGATTTAAAAAAAAGTGAGCAATTTTACCAGGGAGATAAAGGGCGTAGGTTCCTAAGCAGAAGCATGTTCCCAGAGACCTTTGAGAGGATGGTTAACACTGTGAAAACTTCAGGTACCATGCCAAACTGGAATGGCAAAAATTTGAGGACAAATAGACCTTTCAATGTCTCTTAAATCACACATCTATGCAGGTAACTGATAAATGAAAGGGGATAGATAAGGGAAACTCCTTTAGATCAGCCATATATTTAGCAAATACTAACATACAAGGAATTCAAAGATGAATAAACATAGGTCCCACTTTCAAAAATCTCATATTATATATCCAACATACTTTCATTGTGTTTTATTCCCACAGAAGAGTATAGCTGCTAAATAGCTACTAAAAAAGTTCTCCAATGTGATCATATTACTGTGCTCTAAGACAGGTTGGTCTCTTAACTAACTTATAACCGACCTCCTTTGAGCTCCAAAGACCCGTGACCTTACCATGATCGGAAAAGTTTATATGCCCAAAAGATCATTATGAGAACTGTGTTTCCTGTAAAATAGATACATTCTGCAAAAACTCTGTTATTTAATTCTGCATCATTTTCCAGCCACTTTACATCTCTTCCAAAATAGAAGAAATAACAGTCCAACTCTAAATAGCTCAGCAATGAAGATACTGAATTAAACCAGCATAGTGAACAAGACAGAAAAGACAATTTCAGGGACCTCTCACTTAATATGGAAATGAGATGTAAAGCTGAGGACAAGGGGAGGAAAATTAGTTCAAAAGACAACATAGGAGTTATGATAGTGCTAATGTGATACCATAATGACAGACTTCTAACCCATGATTAATTTAACCAGTCACATGAGTCAACCTGCCAGTTATGTCAAAAGGAGTTGGCCTGTACAATGAATTCTGAAAATAGTTCTAGCAGATGTGGGAGAAGGAGGAGAGAGAAAAGGGAAGAGAGGAGAGATCAGTTTAGAGAAAGATGGGCCCTGGATGTGAAGCAGAATTTTATTCACATGCCAGTTCACTGGCTTTACTTTGGGACAATAAACTCTTCAATATGAGCTCAATTCAATGTACCTCATAAAAAGCATTTGCTCAGGAAGACATTGCTTGTTCAGATTTGGAACCAATTGTTCCATAAGTTCAAAACTAACAGTCATCTACCTATATGGTGGGTGTGATTTAAGAGATACTGAAAGGTCCATCTGCCTCCAAACTTTCACACTTCCAGCTTGACCTGATCTCATCAGTATTACAACTCTTGCATTAAATTATAAAATACTCTGGAAGGTCTCTGGGAAAAAGCAAATGCTAGTACTTATATCTGGTACATCCAAGACCATCTTGTCACTTTCCTACCTAGATAGCTTTCCTTTTAGTATGGTTGAGGCTGCCTAGATATGAGTCTCAGCTGCCTAGGTAATTTTGTAAATGTGTAAGGTCTACAGATTTTAGCTGATCCACAAATTAAGAAGCCAAGAGAGTATGCATATTCTTAAACACGTGGCTTTTTAAGAGGCATAAGTAAAATAAATTCCCGGTCCCTTTAAAAGTTAGAGGTAAAACTGCTTGTGAATAATCAAGTCTTATAGCAATGAAAATGAAGGAACTACAACTACATGCAAAAACATGGATAACTCCCACAAACAAATATTGAGCAAAAATAGTCAGACATAAAGAGGACATATTGTACAATTCCATTAATACAAAGTTCATAGCAGGTAAAACTAGACTGTACCATTAGAAGGCAAGAAGATAGTCATTACCTTTGGAGGAGAGAAGAAATGGCAGTTGGGAGGGGACAAAGAGGAGGCTTCCAGTGTGCTGGCAATGTGCTATTTCTTGAACCAAGTGATTGTTACTTGGGTATTTACTTTGTGATAATTTCTTGATAATTCATTTGTGTTTCATGTATTTTTTTGTACATATTATACTTCAGTTTTAAATTTTTTTAATTTATTTATTATTTGAGAGAGAGAGAGAGAGTACGTGTGTGTGTGTGTATGTGCATGTGGGAGGGGCAGAGAGAGAGGAAGAGAGAGAGAGAATCCCAAACAAGCCCAGTGTTGTGAGCTTGTAGACCAACATGGGGCTCAATCTCATGACTGTGAGATCATGACCTGAGCCAAAACCAAGAGTTGGATGCTTAACCAACTGAGCCACCCAGGTGCCCCTATACTTGAACTTTTTTTAAGTTTATATATTTATTTTGAGAGAGAGAGAGAGAGAGAGAGAGAGAGAATGCATGCATACCCACTAGAGTAGAAGAAGGCAGAGAGAGAGAGAGAGAGAGAGAGAGAGAGAGAATCCTGAGCAGGCTCCAAACTGTCAGCTCAGGGCCCAATGCAGGGCTCAAACCCACAAACCATGAGATCATAGCCTGAACCAAAACCAAGAGTTGGACATTTAACCCACTCAGCCACCCAGGCACACCTCTATACTTCAATTTTAAATTATTTTTACTTTATTTTTTTTTAAGTAAGCTCCAAGCCCAACATGGTGCTAAAACTCATGATCCTGAGATCAAGAGTCATATTTTCTACCTACTGAGCTAGCCAGGTGCCCCCAATTTTAAATAATTTTTAAAAGGAAAAATTTTTAAGTCAACTACATATGTGGAATTTCAAAGGACCCCAAACAGCAAAAACACTCTTGAAAAGAAAACAAAGTTTGGAAGTCTTAAACTTCCTGATTTCAAAACTTACTACAAAACTACTATAATCAGGTGTGGCTGGGTGGCTCAGTCAGTTAAGCATCCAACTTCAGCTCTGGTCATGACCTCATGGTTTGAGTTGGAGCCCTGCATCAGGCTTTGCACTGACAGCACAGAGCCTGCTTGGGATTCTCTCTCTCTCCCTCTCTGTCTGCCCCTCCCCCTACCTCTTTCTCTTTCTCTTTAAACTTTAAAAAATAATAATGAAATAAAAAATAAAACTACCATAATCAAAACAGCATGGTACTGGCATTAAAACAGACATATAGACCAATAGAATAAAATAGAGAACCCAGACATAAACCTTCACATATCTGATCAGAGGATTTTCAACAAAGGTGCTAAGACCATTCAATAAAATGGTGCTGGGAGAACTGGATACCTACATAGAAAGAAATGAAGTTGGAGTGTCTTACCTTAGACTAACTCAAAATGAATTAACTCAAAATGAATTATAGACCTAACTAAGCATAAATGCTTAAACTATACACTCTTAGAAGAAAACATAGAAGAAACACTTCATAACATTGGTCTGGAAATGATTTCTTGAATATGACACCAAAAGTATAGGCAATAACAGAAAAACACAGACAAACTTCACCTATAAAGTTCTATGCATCAGGGGCGCCTGAGTGGCTCAGTCCATTAAGCATCCAACTTTGGCTCAGGTCATGATCTCATGGTTTGTGGGTTCGAGCCCCACGTCAGGCTCTGCACTGACAGCTCAAAGCCTGGAGCCTGCCTTGGATTCCGGGTATCCCTCTCTCTCTGCCCCTCCCCAGCTTGTGCTCTCTCTCTCTCTCTCTCTGTCTCTCTCTCTCGCTCTCCTCAAAAATAAATAAACATTTAAAAAAAATTTTTAAGTTCTGTATATCAAAAGACATTATCAAAAAAGTGAAAAAGCAACTCATAGAATGAAAGGGCAAAAAGTCTGATAATAGATACATTAAAGAGGGTAAGAAAAATAGTTTCATTTAACCCATGTCACCTCTCCCCCAAGGAAGTGCAGCTCAGTGTCAAGAGAGACCCCCTCAGTCTGCAATTTCTCCCCCAAAAGGAAAATGACAGCACAGTGAAAGCACCAGCTTCCCCAGCCATGCAGCACACTGCCCAAAAGGCCCACTTCTTTGTTGCTCCACCCAGAGTAGTGAGGTGATCAGCATAACTGAAAGGTTGGAAGAAGCTGACTGCATAGCAATCAGGAACCAGAATTCATCAAAGGGACATGGCTTGTACAAACCGTTTTATAGATTCCATCAAGAAGGCTGCCTACAAACCACATGAGATGCTTTCCCTCAACTGGCCCATGGAGACTCTAAATGCTCCAAATACCTCACCCACACCCCCTGCCATCGTCAGCTCCCAATGTGCACCCCAAGGCACAGCAAGAATGGGCTTTTAGAGATGGCATGTGATCACATGCAGAAAACCAGCCAAAACCTGCAGGACTCAGAGAAGGCATAGAAACTTCAGCAATAAAGGGCACTGCTCTGGGAAAAACAAATGAGCTCTTTGCACCCAGACTGATCTGTGGGACTGAGAGAAGGTTTACAATCTTAGGAATTCTCCCCAAAGAGGGAACAAGAAGTATGCAGTGGACATATCCATAGTAAAGGTCTGAGCAAGCCTCAGATTCTCTAGCCAAGCTGACCAGTGAAGGCATTTGTATTTCCCAAAGCCAGTCAGTAATACTAGAGCAGGTGACACCTTCTTCAAATATGAAGACAACAACACAAGATTTCAAGGAACATAAAATATCAAGGACAGAAGACACCACAAAGAAATACAATAATTTTCCAGTCACTGACTCCAAAAAAAATGGAAATCTACAAATCACCTGTCAAATATTTGAAAATAATTGTTTTTAAGGAAGCTCAGTGAACTACAAGACAACACAGATAAAAATCTCAATAAAATCAGGAAAACAATACATAAACAAAATGTAACAAACAAATGTAATGTATTGTTCAACAGAGACAGAAATCATGAAAAAGTACCCAACAGAAATTTGGGGGCTAAAGAATGCTATGAATTAAATGAAAAATGGAGTCATCGAGATGGTGACATAGGTCCTGACTTCAGTCCCCTAACAAGAAGACCAGCTAGCAACTATCCATTGACAAGATACCATTGTGAAAATCCCAGAAATGGGGGCTGAGGTGAAAGCACCCTTGAGCTCAGAAACCATGAAGAACTGCATCATAAGTGTTGGAAAAGTGGCTACATACTGACCACACCGCCCCTCTCCCAAGCTGGCACAGCACCACACCAAGAGGGCCCTCTGGGCCTACAGTTTCCCCAATAAGAAAAAGAGAGCCCAAGGTAAATATCCCGCTCTCCAGCACTGTGAGTTTCTTCCCAGGGGGGCCCACTTGAGTCTTGCCTCCCATGAATCTTTTCAGGGGGAAATCTGTGGGGCTTGACTACTGGAGATCAGATTGTGATGGAGGAGGACAGGGCTTACAACAACCAGCTCTCAGATCTTAGTAGACTGAGTTCCTACTCATGGTGGTGCCCAAGTGGAAATCCCAACCAGCGGCATTGCCCATCTACAAAGGAAAGACAGTGGCCCCACCTGGCCAGGGTACTCAGTGTGTAGTTGCGCCTGATTTGATCCCCCCAAACAACCCACCCTTGCTGGTCTTACAACCTGTTCCGCTGCCTGCCCAGGCAAAGAAGCTGATTCATTGCCCTTCCTATTGTTGATGGTACCTGGCCTCCTAGCCACACCCAGTCAGGAAGCCCGACCAAAGCACTTGGGAAGCTGCGTAGCCCAGCAGCACTTCAGCTGAGAGCCCAGCCAACGGGTTTGCCCTTCTGCAGAGCCAGGCTGGTAGTCTTACCTAGCCAGGGGGCTTGGTGCATAGTGCAGTCCTCATTTGGTCTCAAACACTGAGTTTTCCCACCCTTGGGGCCTATTCTGTGGCCCCGCCCAGTCAAGGACACTAGCTCATAGCCCTGCCTGCTACTGAATACACCCTCGGCCCCACTTGACCAGGAAAGCTAACCAGAGCCCAGGGGAAGCTGTGTAGCCCATCCTGCAGCTCCACTTCGGGTGGTACATGAGCAGAGAGCCCAGCAAGTAGCTCTGACTCTCTGCAGAGCAAAGCAAGCGGCCCTATCTGGCCAGGGCACTCAGTGCACAGTTTTGCCTGTGCCCGCGTTGGGGCCCATTCTGCTGCCCTACCCAGGCAGCGGAGCTAATTCATAGTCCCACCTACACATAGTACCCAGTCCCTCCCAACCAAGCCTGATCAGAGAATCCAGGAAGCTGCACAGCCCATCCTACAGCTGCACTTGGGCAGGGGACCAAGCCAGCAGTCCCGTCCAGCTATTCCCAGCCAGCAGCGTACCCTCCACCTCAGAGCTCGGGCAGCGGCCTCACCCAAAAATAGACCCCACCTGCCCAAGGACGCTCTCAGCTGACCTGTCCAAAACCACAAGCTAAGCAGACTGGTGAAGGACTATCTCTGCCAAAGCTAACCTGTGAGGTCTGGGAAAGGGGAACTGCTCACTCACATGCACAGATACCAAAGTAAGGAGTCTAGGATCGTGAAAAATCAGGTGAACATAACACCACCGAAGGAATTAATAAAGCTCCAGTAAATGACCACAAAGAAATGGAGGTCTATGAACTGACAAAGAATTCAGAATAATCTTAGAAATGTTTAGTGAACTTGGTGTGCAAGAACAGACAAGTAACGAAAATAATAAAACAATGCATGAACAAACAAGAGGTTCGACAAAGAAACAGAACCATCAAAAAAAAGTTTTAGAACTGAAGGATACAGTGACTGAAATGAAGGACTCGTTAGTGTTCAAAAGCAGACTCGACCAAGCAAAAGAAAGAAACCCGCCATTTGCTACAACATGGATGAACCCGGAGGGCATTATGCTAAGTAAAATTAGCCAGACACAGAAAGACAAATACTGCATGATCTCACTTATATGTGGAATCCCCAAAAGTCAAACCCAGACTAATGAGAATGGAATGGTGGTTGCCAGGGACTGAGAGATGGGCATAGTAAGAAGACGTTGGTCAAAGGGTACAGAGTTTCAATTATAAGAGGAATATGTTCTGGGAATCTAATGTATACCATGAGGACTATAGTTAATAATGTAGTATATACCTGCAATTTGCTTTGAGAGTAGTTCTCAAGTGCTCTCACCACAAAAAGAAAAAAGTGTCAACTAGATGAAATGATGTGTGAACTAGCATGATTGTGGTGATCATTTCACATTGTATATATGTATTTCAAAACATCAAGCATCATGTTGCACATCTTAAATATATACTCTTTTCATATGTCAGTCATACCCCAATAAAGCTAGGAAAAAAATGGGGAAAGGACTGGAATGGAAATTTCTCCAAAGAAGACACACAAATCTCTAATAAGCACACAAAAAGACACTCTACCTCACAAATCATTAGGAAAAGGTAAATCAAAACCACAATGAGATGTGACTGCACACCATCAGGATGGCTATTATCAATAACAACAGAGAATAATAACCGTTGGTGAGAATGTGCAAAATTAGAATACTTGCCCACTGCTGGCGTGAATGTAAAATGCTGCAGCTGCTGTAGAAAATGTTATGGTGGTCCCTCAAAAAATTAAAAATAGAATTACCATCCATATGCTCCAGCAATTCCACCTCTGGGTAAACACCCAAAAGAACTGAAAGCAGGGACTCAAACAGATATTTGTACATCCATTTTCAAGCGGCATGATTCCAATAGCCAAAAAGTGGAAGCAACCCAAGTGTCCACCTAAAAATGTAGTATAGGTGCGTCTGGGTGGCTCAGTGGGTTGGGCATCTGACTTGGGCTCAGGTCAGGATCTTGTAGTTTGTGGGTTCGAGCCCCGCGTCGGGCTGTGTGCTGACCGCTCAGAGCCTGGAGCCTGCTTCCGATTCTGTGTCTCCCTCTCTCTCTGCTCCTCCCCTGTTCGTCCTCTGTCTCTCTCTCTCTCTCAAAAATAAATAAATTTAAAAAAAAAATGACAACAATAATAAATAAATTAAAATGTGATAGATACATACAATGGAATATTATTTAGGCTTGAGGAGGAAGGAGACTCTGACACAGGCTACAACATGGATGAACCCTGAAGGCATTATGCTGTGTGAAATAAGCCAGTCACAAAAGGATAGATATTATATGCTTCCAGTTACATGAGGTACCTAGAACTGTCAAGTTCACAGAGACAGAAAATAGAATTATGGTTGCCAGGGGTTAGGGGTAAGAGAGAATGGGGAGTTATTATTTAAGGGGTGCAAAGTTTCAGTCGGGAAAGATGAAAAAGTTCTAGAGATGGATGATGATGTCTACATAACATGAATGTATTTAATGCTCCTGAACTATATACTTAAAATTGGTTCAAAATGGCAAGTTTTATGTTCTGGACATTTTACCACAATAAAAAAAAAAAGTTTGGGGGCACCGGGGTGGTTCAGTCTGTTAAGCATCTGACTTCAGCTCATGATCTCACAGTTCATGAGTTGCAACCCCACATCAGGCTCTCTGCTCTCAGTGTGGGGCCTACTTTGGATCCTCTATCTTCCTCTCTCTGCCCCTCCTGTGCTCACTCTCTCTCTCTCAAAAATAAATAAACATTAAAAAAAAAAAAAAAAACAGTTTTGCGTTACCAACAAAACCTGGCCTACAGCTGAAGCTGTATTCTGCACTAGCACTTTCCAAAAGGAAAATCAGACCACGAGCCTAGTGTCTGGCAAGCTGCATAGGAATTGCTTTCAGAGCTTGGCCACATTACAAACTATAGGGCCCACATTAACATTCATAATATACAGAGGGAGGCCTGTTTTTTTATGTTCCGCAGGAGATTCTCATATGCAGCCATGTTTGAAGGCTGCTATGCTCTAATTTCACCGTATCCGCTTTAGAGGCAAAAAAAGCCAATTATCTATGTTTTGTTTATAACAGGCTCAACTCCAAATGTAGTGATTTTATATAATTAAACATAGTTGTGTTTTTTTACATAATGCTGTATTGATATTTAAGAAAACCCCAAAACTGAACAAATCAAAATCTCAAACCTTGACTTCACAGACACTACTCAAAAAAAGAATTGATTGATATAATTCTTTAAAATTTACGTTTTTAGACACATTTTTTTCAACCCCTTCTGCTAGCTTTGTGTTGAAATTTCTTAAACGGAATACTTGTTAAGCTAACAAGGAATTGTCATCTCACATTTTGTCTTATCAAATGCTGGCATGATAAAAATGTCTGATTCTTTGCTCATGACCATGTCACCGTTTATATTTTAAAAATCAGCTTCCACATGAAATAATCAGTGTCTTTTCAGCAAAAGCACTACACAGTAATTACATACCATTTGCATCTGCGGATTCATTCATTATTAACAACTTTATGATTTTACATTATTGACCAGCATCTTTCTGGAGCCAGGAAATTTATTTAATTACACACTAAATCAAGAGCCTAAAGATGTCTACGGGCCATTCTTGATAAGTGGTGACACGTGGTGTCACGGAAACGCTGAACTGAAATCCAAAGGCCTGGGAAGCTAGCTGTGAGCCACCCAGATCCCCACAAGTAAGTGCTCATTGCCTTAGCTGAATGAAGGAAAGTGCCCTTGGCGGAAAGGTTAGGTCTCCTCCACGTCAAGCTGCATACAATGACTGGTGGACCCAGACCTCTTGCCTTAATCCATTTATCTCTGAAGGTTCATCCCAGCTTTACATTCTCCTGGCCAAGGCTCGCCTGTGATTCAGCTGCATTACAGTCCCACCTCTCTCTGCCCTGCCTTCCTCACTCCAGAGAGCAAGCGAGCTCTAATGAATTGCTGGCAACAGAATCCTCAGCTCAGAGTCTGTTTCCATGGAAACTAGACCTGCATCACCTATTCTCTCAACTAGCTCTGTAACCATAGTAAAGCCACTTAACTACACCTCCCCCTGTAATTGAAGTCTTACTGTGTTTGAGGCCACCAAAAATCCCTAGTGCCGCAGTAAACAATCTTCTATCTTCTGCAGTGGCAGAGACCTGCCCTCAGGACTCACCTGCTATGACCAAGTTCATACATTTTACATCCCATCCTTTTATATTTTATTCCCCTTCAGTTGGCAAGGAGGAGAAATTCTGTATCACTACCAGGCACTTCTTTGAGGTTCATCATTTCCAAAGGAGGCTATGGCCTTTATCTGGATAGAAAATATCCTGGGATGGGGGTAGCTTAGGGCGATCAGTCCCATCTGGGTTTACCCAGGACTTCCCTAGTTCCAGCTCTAACAGCCCCGTGTCCCAGGAAGCACCTCAGTTCCAGGCAAACCTAGACAGTTGGTCACCCTAACATAGCTTCATATGTCCTCTGGTTCTATGGCCATCATCCTGGTGACTCTGGCTGCCTGACCTGTACAAGAGGCAGAATATAAGTCTCAATCCACGTGATTAGGTCATATGTCCTGCTGTACCTTTTACTTTTCGTGGCCCTTTTATTTTTCCTTTGTAACAACACTTACCAGAACTGTCATTAGTTATGCAATTATTTGTCTGATTTTCGTCTCCCCACCTAGACTGCGAGTGCCAAATGGGGATTCCTATTTGCCTTGTTCATGGTTGTATCTTTAGTGCTCCGCAGAGAACCTAGCTCACAAGTAATGACCAAGAAATATTTGTTGAATAAATAAATGAAGCAGGAAGGAGGGAGATGTATTACACCTGAGACCCACTCAAAGGTGAAAAACTAAGAAAAAGGATAAAGTACAGTATAGTCAGAATGAAAATAAATAAATAAATGAATGGAGGACTATTTACATGCATTCAACCCTGTACCATAATTCCATTTTCCTGTATCATATCACTATATTGCTGAACTATTGTTAAGCAGGCGGTTAATTACAATACTCAGATTTGACATATATTCATAATTTTTCATCAGATCAGGTAAACTGAAATATAGCAGGACCTCAATTTAAAAAAAAAAGTGAGGGGTACCTGGATGGCTCAGTCAGATAAGCATCCAACTCTTGATTTCGGCTCAGGTCATGATCTCAAGGTTGTGAGATGGAGCCCCATGTCAGGCTCCACACTCAGCATGGCGGGAGCTGCTGGGGATTCTCTCTCTCCCTCTTTCTCTGCCCCTCCCCCACTCGCATTTTCTCTGCCTCTCTCTCTCTCTCTCTCAAAATAAATAAAAACTTTTTTAAAAAGTGTTATCTGGGGGCGCCTGGGTGGCTCAGTCAGTTAAGCGGCCGACTTCGGCTCAGGTCATGATCTCGCGGTCTGTGAGTTCGAGCCCCGCGTCGGGCTCTGTGCTGACAGCTCAGAGCCTGGAGCCTGTTTCAGATTCTGTGTCTCCCTCTCTCTGACCCTCCCCCGTTCATGCTCTGTCTCTCTCTATCTCAAAAAAATAAATAAACGTTAAAAAAATAAAAAAAAAAAGTGTTATCTGAATGAATGAGCTGTATCAACATTTTGAGGGTCACTATTTCAGATAAGTACCCTGACAAGGAGATTTTAAACTGGGGGGATCAGAGCCCTTTGTCTAGAAGAAATTGTAGCAGTTTTTGGTCAAACCTTCCAATTTCTCTGTCAAGGCAACTGTATATTACATCTTGATTCCCTTAAGTGGTATTGTCTGTGGTTTTCTATTTTTTCTCACTGGCTACTACTAGAATAAAGCACATCCTTTCATATTATTTGAAGACACACTGAAATTCTCTTTTTATATCTCCTCATGACCATAATAAAAATCTTTATGTGTAACTCCCCACCCACATAACAGCCTTTTGATCATGTTGATGCTTAAATTGAAACTGGTGTAAATTGAAATATATGCTTAAAAAAATACAGGAACTCCTGTGAAATTACTCATCAGTAAAACGCTGTCCATTTTGAACAGCAATTCACAAAAACAGAAACATCTTGAAATGCCATGCTTTTAGATACTGGTATAATGATAATTAATTTTGAAAGAACATGAAAATGGATTTGGCAAATATGAGAGACCAAAATTGATTTTGGCCCTTGTTCTTTGTTCTTGTAAGAGACATTTATCCTCAGACCATCTAGAGCCCATAGGAGCTAAACAGCTTCATTTGCCAAGCTGAGAAATTATCTTTATCTCATCAACCTATTTCATACCAACTATAAAATATTTATAAAAATTTTATTCATGATTTTACTGCTATAGCTTATAATGTAAACCATATGAACTAAGTGATATAAATAAATTAGCAAACAAGCCAGGTGATAGACAGTTGATAGATCAAACAGGTCAAAGCTTCTTTGTATCTGGCCAAACTTCAGTTCAAAACTGTGAAGTCTACAGTCCTCTGACCTCCACTGTCAGGCTCCTTGGCTAAGATGAAGAGTGTTTAAAGCTCCTAGGAGTACTGCACATGGAAGAAAGTTATGATAAGGCTGCAGTATCATGACCCGTGGACCGCTGGAAATCTGGGACACCCTTTCAGGGGATTATGAGATGAAAAATCAATTTCAAAATATATTTAAGACATTATCTGAGGATTTTGACCCACCGTGCTAAATTTCTATTAATAGCACAAAACAGTGAATGAAATGGCTGGCACCTAAGTACAGACCTTCATAGTGTCATCAAAGTGTACTAGTGGCTATTATATTCTTTACCAAAACGCATTTACTGAAAGGAAAAAAAAAAAAAAAACCAGCTTCACTTAAGAATGCTCTTGACGTGGCTCAGTGGGTTAAGTGACCGTCTCTTGGTTTCCACTCAGGTCATGATCTCAAAGCTCATGAGTTTGAGCCCCGCATCTTGTTCTGTGCTGACAGCACAGAGCCTGCTTGGGATTCTCTCTCTCCCTGTCTCTCTGCCCCTCCCCTGCCTGTGCTCTCTAAATAAATAAACAAATAAGAAAAAAATGCTCTTGCTGAATCAGTAAAAATCATTCCTATTAAACCTGGATGGTTGAGAACACATCTTTTAAATATTCTGCAAGATGAAATGGGGCAGGGGGGCGCCTGGTGGCTCAGTGGGTTAAGCGTCAGGCTCTTGGTTTCGGCCCAGGTCACGATCTCACATTTCTTAGGATTGAGCCCCATGTCGGGGTCTGTGTGCAGACAGTGCAAAGCCTGCTTGGGATTCTCTCTCTCCCTCTCCCTCTGTCCCTCCCCCACTCGCATGCATGTGGGCACACACACACGCATGCACCCTCCCTCTGTCTCTCTCAAAATAAATAAACTTTTAAAAAATGAAATGGGAAGTACACATAAAGAACTACAGTATACTGAGAACAAACATGGTTGTGAGGGGTGGGCAGTGGGCAAAGAAATAGGTGAAGGGGATTAAGAGGTACAAAATTCCAGATGTAAAGTAAATAAGTCATGGGGATAAAAAGTACAACACAGGGGACACAGTCAATAATACTGTAACAATTTTGTATGGTGACAGATGATGACTAGACTTACCATAGTCACCATTATGTGATGTATAGAACTGTTGAATCACTATGTTTACACCTGAAACTAACACTATATGTCAACTATACTTGAAATAATAATTTTTTTAATTCTAAAAAATAGTTTAATGGCAAAATCCGTACTCTTTCAAAACAAAGAACTGCTGTATATTAAAGTAAAATAGTTATCTCCAGGAAGAGCATTTGTAGCAGGTGATATGCAACCTGCACTAGCTGATTTTCATGTAATACCATTTTATTTGAAAGAATAACTGACAGGCAAGGTATGCTTATTCAGATTCAGATGTTTGGCAGACAATTTTATCGAAAACAACATGAGCCTTTAACTGCAAGGAAAACAACTGACAAAATTGTTGCCAATGATAAAATGCAAGCTTTCGAGTGAAAATTGGGATTTTAGAAATCCGTGCCCAACCCTGCGAGCTTAACAGTTTACTGATATTTAAAGATGTTTCTGATGAAACTGGAAGTAATATAAACAAATGTGATTTTTCGATACTGTATAATGAAATGTGTCAGCATTTGGAAGATCTGCATAATTCAGTGAAATGGTATTTTCCACACCAAGGCATGATGTTACAATGCCATGCACAGGTAAAAGATCCACTCAACGTGCAATACAGACCAATGGATTTTAACGTAACAAACCATAAAAAGATCACTGGTATGGTTTTAGACTCCACATTGCAATTATCCTTTAAGAAACTACTACTTGCCCTGTTTTAGTGTAATTTCAAAGACAAATATTCACAATTACAGGACAAGGCTATTAAAATACTCCTCTTTGTTCCAATTTATATCTCTGTGAGACCAAGTTTTCTTCGTAATTCAACCAAAGCCCAGACTGAATGCAGAAAGAGATATGAAAATCCAAGTGTCTTCTGTTAAATCAAACACTAGGGCCACCTGGGTGGCTCAGCTGGTTCAGGGTCTGAGTTTTGATTTCAGCTCAGGTGATAATCCCAGGGTTTCGGGATTGATCCCCATGTCAGGCTGAGCATGGAGCCTGCTTAAGATTCTCTCTCTCTCCCTCTCTCTCTCTCTGCCCCTCTCCCTCTCTCATGCACTCTCTCTCTCTCAAAATAAAATAAAATAATTTTTTTTTAATTAAACACTAAAAAAAATTAAACACTAAAAAAGATTTGAAAAACTAAACACCACTCTTGTCAGTATTTTTTTGTTTTGGAAATATAGTTTTATTTCATTAAAAATGTGTTGTTTCTGGGGCGCCTGGGTGGCTCAGTCAGTTGAGCGGCCGACTTCGACTCAGGTCATGATCTCGCGGTCCGTGAGTTCGAGCCCCACGTCGGGCTCTGTGCTGACAGCTCAGAGCCTGGAGCCTGTTTCAGATTCTGTGTCTCCCTCTCTCTGACCCTCCCCCATTCATGCTCTGTCTCTCTCTGTCTCAAAAATAAATAAACGTTAAAAAAAAATTTTTAAAAAAATGTGTTGTTTCTGTTAGCATGCAGTAGGATTATTTTTGCTATTTTTAATGGAATTAATATGTAAATATTTTAAATTTTTCTTAGTTTTAATTTCTAATGCAATAAATCTCAGTAGATATAACCCATGTAAATAATGTTTAAGAGTATAAAGAGGTCCTGAGTTCAAAAACTTTGAGAATCACTGCTCAAGATGCTGAAATCCTTTTTTTGCTTAAGCTTGAGTCTGCTTTTTGTCACTTGCAACTGAAGTCAGAACTGGTACCAAGGAAAAGGAAGGGAGTCAAGTTCCACCACCAGACATCACATCAATACAGAGATAAAGAATCTGCCTCAATATTCAGAACAAAGAACAGGAATTCAGTCAATACAGGACACAGGAGCAAGACGTTAGTGAAAATTTAAGCCCTACTCATTTCCCCTACTTATAAGGCTCTAGAGAAATATTGAGGATACTCAGATCTGAAATTGGGATTTACTCAAAGTATTAAGAAGAGAGACGATTCGAACTGATATCTGGGTAACATAAGTCCTAACAGAAAAATTTCTGCTATAGAAATTTTATTTCAAGAAATAATGCCCACATGTCCATCATTGCTGAATGCATAAACAAAATGTGGTAAATCCACAGAATGGAACGTTATCTGACCATAAGATGGAATGAGGTACTGATTTATGCTATATGTTATAGCATGGATGAGCCTTGAAAACATTATGCTAAGTAAAAGAAGCCAGACCAAAAGGTTACATTTGTATGATTCCATATACATGCAAGGTTCAGAACAGGCAAATCCACAGAGACATAAAGTAGATTAGTAACTGCTAATGACTGGAGAAAAGGAAAAGGGGAGTTGCTGTGAATTGGTATGGGTCTCTTTTGGGGGTGATTAAAATGTTTCAGAATTAGTAGTAAAGCTTGTACAACTTTGTGAATGTGCTAGAAAATCTATTCTACTTTTAAAAATTTAATTTAATTTTTTTATTTTTTAATTTTATTTTAAATCTAAGTTAGTTAACATATAGTGTAATAATTATTTCAAGAGTAGAATTTAGTGATTCATCACTTACATATAACACCCAGTGCTCATCACAAGAGCCCTCCATAGTGCCCATCACCCATGTTGCCCATCCCCCAACCACCTCCTTTCCAGCAACCCTTAGTTTGTTCTCTGTATTTAAGAGTCTCTAATGGTTTGTCTCCTTCTCTGCTTTTATCTTAGTTTTCTTTCCCTTCAATTATACATTTTTAAAGTGTGAATTTTACGACATGGGAATTATATCTCAATTTTAAAAAAACATTAAAATAGAAATTATAAACCTGGTGTATTAGTTTCCTATGGCTGCTGTAACCACAACCAACCACAAACTTGTAGCTTAAAACAACAGAAATTTGGGGCGCCTGGGTGGCTCAGTCGGTTAAGCGTCCGACTTCAGCTCAGGTCACGATCTCACGGTCCGTGAGTTCGAGCCCCGTGTCGGGCTCTGGGCTGATGATGGCCCAGAGCCTGGAGCCTGCTTCCGATTCTGTGTCTCCCTCTCTCTCTGACCCTCCCCCGTTCATGCTCTGCCTCTCTCTGTCTCAAAAATAAATAAACATTAAAAAAAAATTTTTTTTTTTTTTTAAATAAAAAAAAAAAAAACAACAACAGAAATTTATTTGCCCACAGTTTGGGAGGCCAATAGTCTGAAATCAAGGTGTCAGGAGAGCTGCACTCCCTCTGGAGGTTCTGGGAGAGATTCCATTCCTCCTCTCTTCCACCTTTGGTGGTTGCTGGCATTCCTTTGCCACATTACTCAAATCTCTGCCTCTGTCTTCACATTACCTTCTGTGTATGTGTGTGTGTGTGTGTGTGTGTGTGTGTGTGCATGTGTGTGTGTATGTGTGCATGTGCATGTGTGTGTGTGTGTGTGTGTGTGTGTGTGTATGTATGTGAGGTCTCCCTCTTCCTCTTTCTAATAAGGACACTTGTGATGGCATTTAGGGTCCACCCTGATAATTTTATCTCAAGACCCTTTACGCAATCACATCTGCAAAGACTCTTTTTACAAATCAGGCATTTCACAAGTTCTAGGGATTAGGAGGTGGACATATCTTTAAGAATCATTATTAACCTACCACACCTGGTTTATATATAAATAACTGGTATGGTATGGCAGCCACAGATGGGCGCCACTTGGATCTGCCAACTTGCCAGTCGGCACAAGGAGTGTCATTAGCTGACAACTTCCAGCCACGGCACCTTCAGGATGTGCCACACCCTCCCTAGCAGCCCCAAGCCAATAACTGAGTGTGACAGGTGTACAACGGGCTGGTAATCTGCACAACATAGAACCTCTCTACCAGCAGTCTTTACGCCAGAGGTCTTCTTAGAGTTGACTGAGATTTAGCTCTTCTCAATTAATCTGTCTTCCTCCTTTCTCTCCTGACCTGCCTATTCCTATTTTCTCTCCTTTTGGTATTTGTGACTCAGGAAAGGGTTCTGGTGGAGACTTCTCTGGCAAGCTCCAATACAGGAGCTTGAGAGTGAACAATACATACAAGGACAATGGAATTGGCTGGTTATTATTAAGGGATATAAAGAGAGGGTCACCTGAGTGGCTCAGTCGGTTAAGTGTCTACCTTCGGCTCAGGTCATGATCTCACGGTTCATGAATTTGAGCCTTGCGTCGGGCTCTGTGCTGAGAGCTCAAAGCCTGCTTTGGATTCCATGTGTCCCTCTCTCTTTCTCTCTCTCTCTCTCTCTGCCCCTCCACTGCTCATGCTCTGCTCGTGCTCTCTCTCTCTCTCTCTCTCCCTCTCAAAAACAAACATTAAAAAGAAATTTTTTAAAAAGGATATGAAGACATAATGAAAAACTGAAGGCAGTTAACATTTGAAAACTAAGCATGGGAGACAAACGACCTGACAGCTTACAAAGACACTTACCTCTTGCAGTAAAGAGAACAGACACAACTGTGGAACAAATTCAGGGTAGTCAAACTTCAAAGACCATTGAATACTCAGCCAAGGCAAGTTTGGGCCTCTAGCTAGAAAATACGGAACACGGAAATATTGAATGGGAATGTATCCTGTAAAAGATGTGAGTTCTGTAGACTGCCCTGAACCCTCAGAGAATCTAGTGGCTACCTATAGCTCCCTATTTGGAATTAGCGTTTCCTCTGTGAGACCCTCTTCTGAATTAGCATTTCCCCTATGCAGAAAGACACTGCAGAGACCTCTCCCCCACAAGACAACTGGTCACTCCTCCTCCTCACCAGGATGCCAGATCAATAACTAGGACAAAATCCCAGCATCACACAACTGAGCACATGTTGGGAACTATAAGAGAAGAAGAGGGGGCGCCTGGGTGGCTCAGTCGGTTAGGTGTCCGACTTCGGCTCAGGTCATGATCTCATGGTCTGTGAGTTCGAGCCCCGTGTCGGGCTCTGTGCTGACAGCTCAGAGCCTGGAGCCTGCTTCAGATTCTGTGTCTCCCTCTCTCTGACCCTCCCCCATTCATGCTCTGTCTCTCTCTGTCTCAAAAATAAATAAACATTAAAAAAAATTTTTTTTAAAAAGAGAAGAAGAGATTACACCTTAAATGAGCTGCAAGGATCAGTAGACACCATAGGATTGGATTTTGAGCGTGCTTGACCAACTCCTATATAAGCAAGAGTTTATTGCCTTAGTGACACTCTCTCAGAACATGAGAGTTAACGCTCTGATAAGGACCCAAAAGGATAGGACAAACTTACCGTTTGAGTGGCTTTAAAATTCCGAAGAAAGCAATGGCCCGTGCTAAGTGAATTTGAAATGCATGAGTTGCTATGGTAGGCAGCAGAGAAAATAATTAAAAGGCTCAGGGAATTGGGCATGCTGGGATGCATATGTTATGCGGGGCCCAAAGACCAATCAGAGGAATATATTCCACAGGAGAACCAAAGGCCATCAGAAATGCCGTGGGGAGAGGGGCACTGACGTCACTAAAAAATTCCAAGGTGGTCCTCTTCTACAGATTAGTGCGAACTGTGGGACAGGCAGTCACAGAGAGCAGCTCCTTAATAGTGATGGTGATAATGAGTCCCTGAAATACTAGAGGCCAGGTAGCGACACACATAACTGCCCAGCCAAAGCCTCTTTAAGATGGAAAAGGTAAACCAGGGGTCAAGCTCAAGCAGGGCCAGAGCGTGTGTAAGCTGCACGAGGAAGTAGTCCAGACTCCCATTTCCCTTCCCTGGTTGTACCAATGCACCTTCATGCCTCCCGGTCATATGGAGGGCCTCACATGACCAGCCGAAACAAAATGGGGGAGCCTGCACTTGGTTTAAAAATGGATTGGCTCTAGGGGTGCCTGGGTGGCTCAGTCGGTTAAGCATCCAACTTCGCCTCAGGTCGTGATCTCGTGGTTTGTGAGCTCGAGCCCCGCATCGGGCTCTGTGCTGACAGCTTGGAGCCTGGAGCCTACTTCCGATTCTGTGTCTCCCTCTCTCTCTGCCCCTCCCCTGCTCATGCTCTGTCTCTCTCTGTCTCTCAAAAATAAATAAATGTTAAAAAAAATTTTTTTTAATGGATTGGCTCTGAATATAGGTGAAAGCTGAAAATAAATGGAGGCTGCATTACAGTCCTCATTTAAGGGTGACTTTTTTTTTTTTTTAATTTTTTTTTCAACGTTTATTTATTTTTGGGACAGAGAGAGACAGAGCATGAACGGGGGAGGGGCAGAGAGAGAGGGAGACACAGAATCGGAAAGAGGCTCCAGGCTCTGAGCCATCAGCCCAGAGCCCGACGCGGGGCTCGAACTCCCGGACCGCGAGATCGTGACCTGGCTGAAGTCGGACGCTTAACCGACTGCGCCACCCAGGCGCCCCAAGGGTGACTTTTAAAGACAGTGGTGAAAAAAAAAAACCTTTAAAATGGCTGGAGCTTCAACTGTACACCTGATCATTCACCTTGTGTAGAAGGAGAAATGGTCCAAGGTAAGAATACATATATAGAATCGGGGACAGTAGTGAATGGTGTGGTAGGCTGGTCAAGGGCCTAGAAGAAAAATTCTGGAAGACTGGAGCAAGGAGTTCTGGAGTAGAGGCAAGTGGATGGATATATGAGAAGGGGCACAAAGTGTAAAGATTTTAACATTTATCAGAAAACATCCACCATACAAGAGGTAAGAAACAACTATGCAGATAAAATGGATAAGCCAATTGGCATTAGCCAGCCTTCATCATCAGTTACTGGAGAGCTGGAAAGATGGACATACATATAGAGTAACCACCATGTCAGAGATGGGGTCCAACAGCATGGACTTTTACTTACCAAGGCTGATTTAGGTACTATAACCTCTGAATGTCTAACCTCCAATGATAGAGACCAATACGAACCCATGATACAGCACTATTTCTTGAGAGGACCAACTAGCCACCTGGTGACAAGTTGACTAGTTTGGATCCCTCACGTCCTAGAAGGGCCAATGTGATTCACTCTCTCAGGAAAAGATACTTCAAGTAAGAGGTTGTCTTTCCTGCCTATACCTCTCCTGCCAAAACCATGTTATGAAGGCTTAGTGTGACTAATCTGCAGCCATGAAATCACATGAAATCAATCACAACATAGCATCCAAACTACTGCACGGCAAAGGAAGTACACTGGTGGGCTCATGACCATGAGATCCAATGGTGACATCATATACAATATTATCCAAAAAGCAACCTACCTGCTGCAGCAGTGAAATGGCTGACTAAGGAGCAGGCTTAAAAGCAATACTCTGCAACAAACCCTGGAGAAGCAGCTCCCCGAGTGTGTCTGGAGAAGTAGACCTGCATGGCTCGGTAGAGGACCATGGTAACCATGGAGGTGCATCTCCTGGACCTCCCTTTAGGAAGAGCTTGCTGGTCAGCAGCCAGAAGTTCCGTTAGCTGCCAGCCCCTATGTGAAGCACCTCCAGGATCCACTAAATGAGCTGAGCCCATGAGCCTCCCTGACGGCTCCCAGCCGCTGAGCCATTGGCTGCACAGTGTGGGAACTCTTCTCCGGGTCATCTTTATACTGGAGCTCCCTTTGGGGGTGGGGGATGGAAGCCGAGACTTTATCCACCTGCACCACAGTCTGGGGCTCTTTCCACCCAACCGTCTTTCTTTCCCCCTCTCCTTTCAGAGGTACCAGACATACACTGTATCTGAAGACTTTTTGTGCCTACTCTTGATTCCTCAGTCTTCGTATTTCACAGGCATTTTTACCTGACAGTTCTGTTTCACGGTAAGGCTCTTGCATTTGTGACTCTATCCCAGTGTTTCTTCCTGGAGGACCTGAACTGACACATATGATAATCACATTTTTCTTACCCATCAATACAGTAAAATTAACTTCCATTTCCTGCCTCACCACTGCCTGACCGATGGGCCCCTACGTAACACCATGCGGTTCAAGCATTCATTAATGACCTCAACTTGTATTGTTAGCTAGAGTCCCTATAAAAAGCCCTGAGTCCTTAACCTATTCATTCAACAACTATTTGTTTAGTACCTACTCTGTGTTAGATACAAGCACTAGAAATACAGTAATAAACCAGGAAAAAAGTCCTTCTCTTCACGGAACTTACATTGTAAGGGGGCAGACAGACAAGAAAAAAAAACATGACCACTAGAAAAATATGTATCTATGGTATATTGGGTTTTTTCTTCAATGAAATTGCCTTTTACAATATGACAGCCAAACATTAGTCTCAGCTTTTTATTACGGACTAATATAAGAGAGAGCCATATGTAAAACCCCCAATGCATTTTTTGATAGAAAAACTAATTATAAAACCAATTTGTTCTATATTAGAAAAAGAAATGCCCACATCTCTAAGAATTTATCCCAAGTAAATTATCATGAATATTCAAAAAGCTTTATTCATAGGAATGTTAGTGGCAGGGTTTTTATACTTGCAAAAAGAAACTGAAAACAACCTAATATATGACAACCTAGAACCGTTTACATAAACATTTGGCTATCCATGCAATGGAATACTGCACAGCCATTAAGAAGGATGTTGTAGAAAATATGGCAGGAAAAGGTACTCACAGTATATTTAGTTGGCAAGGGGAAAGCTAGTTATGAAACAATACTCCATGTACTAGTTATAGGATCATCCCATAAAATGTGTATCTGTAAGAACTTACACCAAAATACCAACTGTGTTATTTCTGCATGACAGGATTGTGAATCATTTTAATTTTCCCAGTTTCCTTATTCATAGCTTCAACATTTTCTATAATAAACTGATCGATTTATTTCATCTATTACCTTAAATTTCCTAAAGTCATGTTTTCATTTTTGTCTTTTTGGTAAAGAAAAGTCACTCAACATCTCTGACTTGAATATCCGTAAGTAAATCTCTCAAATGACTTTCAGGTTGTCAGTTGGAGATGTTCTAGAACTAAATATTTCTTTAAAAAATTTTTTTTTCAACGTTTTATTTTATTTTTGGGACAGAGAGAGACAGAGCACGAACGGGGGAGGGGCAGAGAGAGAGGGAGACACAGAATCGGAAACAGGCTCCAGGCTCTGAGCCATCAGCCCAGAGCCTGACACGGGGCTCGAACTCACGGACCGCGAGATCGTGACCTGGCTGAAGTCGGACGCTTAACCGACTGCGCCACCCAGGCGCCCCTAGAACTAAATATTTCTAATGGGCACAATCTTCCCCCTCATAGCACTCTGAGAAGGAGGTTAAAGTGCCTTTTACTCCCTAGTAACTACCCTAAAGGAAAACTAGCCCCCAAACCACCGTCTTCAGGAGCCTCTGACCAAGATTCACACATGCAGAATAGGCACATCGGACAAGCTCCTGACGAGCACAGTGTTCCTTAACATTTTTTGATTGACTATAATTAGTATTACCTTTCTATGTCTCAGTTTTCTCTCATGTAAGAGGTCTTTTCCTCTCCTCTACCATTTCTAAGTTAAAAAAACAGACATGAAGACATACACCACACACACGCACACACACACATATGCACACACACACTCATAGCAATCTACAATATCAAGTTATTAGAGAGGATTTTTTTTAATGAAATTCAAGGAAGGAAAGGAAAAAACTCTCTTCTGCATAATAAAAAGTCAAAATCTGTGTGGGAATTGAAAAGAGATTAACTTCCAGAATCCCAATACTAGGTGTTTGAATTTTAATATCTGTTTTATAAATAATTAAAGCTATTAATTATATATATATAATTTATACATATGTATAATTTTTTCAAGGCCAATCATAAGAAAAGAAAAATGCAAGCTGTCACTCCAAGTATATATGTCTCAGTCAATTTTCCCCTCTCCATTCTCAGGATCTTTTTCTACTCAACTTTCAAAATTGAAAAAGAAAACAAAACAAAAAAACTGACCCGATATCACCCCACAAAATCTTGAAAATTAAAAGGAATTGAGAAGAAACAACCAGAATATGGACTTCAAAGCCTAATGGCTGAGTTACACAGAGGAGGGAAGATATAGCCAGGTGAGGGAGAGGCACCCCACAGGTCTGGGTTGAAAGGACTCCCACTCTGGGATCAGGGCCCTGTAAAACAGCAGCAAAGATGGCCAAGGCCAAGACCAGGTGACAGATTCAACTGGTAAAAACACACTAGCCCTTTTTATTTATTTTTTATTTTTTATTTTTTATTTTTTATTTTTTATTTATTTATTTTGAGAGAGAGAGAAAGAGAATTTCAAACAGGCTCTGCATTGTCAGTGCAGAGCCTGATGTGGGGCTCTAACTTATGAACTTCCAGATTGTGACCTGAGCCTAAACCAAGAGTCGGAAGCTGGACCAACTGAGCCACCCAGGAACCCCACACTAGCCCTTTTTAGAGTGAAGTAGTTTAAAACTTACACAGACAGCAAAAAAAAAAAAATAGCCGAAACTCCACCTCCCTGTCGTCCTTGTCCCAAACAACAAAGAGCATGACCCCAAAATAATAAGGACCAGAAGATTGCAACACACATCATGGGATGTCCCAGTGCTGCAGAGCTAATTCTAGACTGCAGCTAGGTTATTGTACAGTCTGCAGGTATATTCCAAAGGGGCATGGCAGAAAACTTCACACCTCACCAGTACCCCCTAAGGCAATGAGGAACTCAAGGGTGACTGCCGCAGGCCAGCTCGGTCACAGACCTCCCTTCCTCTCATGTTCTGGGAGAATAATAAGGCATTCTGCCAAGACTCAGGTTAGTTGTAGCTCAGACTTTTGCAGACAGGACCTATATGGGTATGTGTAAGACTGCCGCAGTGCCATGTGGAATCCTTCCTCAACAGGCCCCACGTAAATTCTGTCATTGTGAATCTTTTGTAAAGACTCAAGTAGGGGCGCCTGGGTGGCTCAGTTGGTTGGGCGGCCGACTTTGGCTCAGGTCATGATCTTGCGGTCCGTGAGTTCGAGCCCCGCGTCGGGCTCTGTGCTGACAGCTCAGAGCCTGGAGCCTGTTTCAGATTCTGTGTCTCCCTCTCTCTGACCCTCCCCCATTCATGCTCTGTCTCTCTCTGTCTCAAAAATAAATAAACGTTAAAAAAAAATTAAAAAAAAAAAAAGACTCAAGTAAACATCTGGAGTTCTGTGGATGCTTATCTGCAAAGGGTTGGAGGAAACCAAATACCCAACCAATAATACTCAGTAGGGAGAACCAGGGAGGCCCAGAATTTCCTGGCTTTAAGATCATCCGATTGCTAGCCTGCACACGGTATACTAACCAAACCAATTTTGCTAATGGTCTTTACCACCTCCAAGATAAGGAAATTAGTCTGGATTATAGAGATAATGATATCCATGCTAAAGGGGTTGTGAAGACTGATTTAGATAATAGATGTAGAAATCTAGCACAGTGCATATAATATGTAGCAGATGTTCACCAAAGGATAGTTCCTTTCATTCATAAGTTTGCTTGTAATTTATTTACTTAACATATACTTTTTAAAAACTTACCATCAGCCAGATATTAAATCAGATACTGGATAGATACTAGAGAATAAAGTAGATAAGGTTCCATTTTCATGAAGTCTCTAAGCTAGTGGGAAGACAGGCACACAAATAAATATATATTCACAAATTATGTACCCTAAGTGCTAAGCAGAAAGCTATGTATTACACCAGGCCTATTGAGAAACACAAAAATGTAATGTACATGATAACTATTACATCTTGTAGAAGCCTCCCTAGTAAGGAGGACATGATGTTTACATTTTTTATAGAAAAATATATGAAAACACTTTTCAACTCCAAAATTTTGATTTTTCTAATTGCTCTTTATTGATACTCTCTATTTGGTGAAGCATTGTTCTCACACTTTAATTCTTTAGATATGATTTTCTTTAGTTATTTACATTTATGTATTTATATTAATATTTATAAATAGTAATTTCTATACTTATAAATCTAAGTCCAAAATTCAGATCCCTCAAAAATAGCTTCAAAGAGTGGTTGTTTTCCTGTGCATAAGCCATGCTTTCCTGTTTCTTTGCAACTATTTAAAATTTTTTATTGAAAAGTGGATGTTTTAGGGGCTCTTGGCTGGCTCAGTCAGAGGTATATGCAAGTCTTGCTCCCGGGGCCATGAGTTTGAACCCCGTGTTGGATGTCGAGGTGAAGGAAGGAAGGAAGGAAGGAAGGAAGGAAGGAAGGAAGGAAGAAAGAAAGAAAGAAAGAAAGAAAGAAAGAAAGAAAGAAAGAAAGAAAGGGAGAAAGAAAGGAAGGAAGAAAAAAAGAAAGGAAGGAAGGAAGGAAGGAAGGAAGACATTTTAGATAATATAATGTGTCAACTCTGGAAATCAGATTTCCCCCACCCTTAGCGTCTGTCCGTATTTCAGTTTTATTCTTGTTGCCACTGCTGTTTACTTTAGTGACCTTTCTGAAGAGACCACTTCTATAAATTCTTTGCTCCCTATAGTGTGCAGCCACTGAATTCTCTGATCAATTAGCTTTAATGGTCGGTTAATGATTGGTCAGAGGTTTCCTGAAATGCCTTGAAGCAATAAGAATTGCAACCTTTCGTGAGAAGCTCTGTATGTAGGTATGTTGGGGCATGACCTCCACACTCAGGCGGTTTCTAATTCCGCCTTATGCGTCACTTTCTGCTTGCCCAGGGCCTCCAGCCAGCCAGAGGTGGGGGCCCTCACGGGTCTTCTCCAGGCATGCACACAGACTTGCACATTTGTAGGACCTTTTAGAGCCCCGGGAATATATCAGAGCTTTTCAAATGGACACCTTGTTCCCCAGATCTGCCTTTTGAGTTTTGGCCAGACTCTTGTTTGCCGCAATTGGTATCACAGCTGCGATGTTAAACAATTGCCACTGGTTGTTTGCAACAAGGGCCCTGAGGAAGGAGCTTTTCTGAACCAAAAAAAAAAAAAAAAAAAAAAAAAAACAGGACTGCAAAGCAACTCCCCTCAAAGGGTTTTTCCAGGGAGCTGCAAGACAGGTCAAATAGGGTTAATGTTCTGGAGCTAGGACTTTTTGAGGATCTCAAGACACAGTCTGCCCCCTCCGATAGCTGTAAGGCTGCTGGTTTACACAACTACAGTGGAGCTGGGGAAAGGGTACTGGGAGCAGAACAGGTGAAAATGCCACAACCCACTGTTCCTCCGGAGATGCAGCAGTTTTTCTTCCTGAATAAACATTCCACATCTTATTGAAAGATTTTTGCTTAATTTGCAGAGTTCTGAAAAGGCTGGTTTTGACAAACTTTCTCAGTATTTTCATTGTTTTTATGGAAGGGAAGATTCGCAGAGGTCTTCACTCCATCACTCCAGAGGCCCCGGCCTCCATTAGAATAAATTAGGTGTAAGACGAAGAAGTTCAAGACTAGGTTGGTGGCCACAGGAGTGGAGATGATCAATGTGGGAGAAACTGTAAGTAAATATTTAATGCAACTTTGTGTTAGGATGTGGTGGCCAAGAAAGAGGTGAGGGGACAAAGATGATGCCAAGCCTACTGTGTTATTCTCCCTGACTACAGGGTCATTCAAAGGCTGGGGTGATTCACAGGCAGTGTGGACTCTCGTCCCTCTTCCCATGCCCAAGATGAGCTCTCAGTGCCTCCAGTGTTCATCATGCCCTTGCACCTCAAGCACATATTTCCTGGACAATTTCCACACAGTTTTATTGTGGTTCAGAAGGAAAAGAAAATTACTTTGGCATGAATACTGAGCCTTAAGTACTATATAGTGTAAACCATTCTCTATGTCCAAGAGAAAGGTCACATATGGAAGACTAAATCCACTTTTCCATTGGACAGGGGTTGAGGAAGAATATCAGGCTTCATGATTATTCCTTAGCATAATTTAAGTCACAGAATCTGTACTAAAAGCACTTTAAGGACTTACCTTGCCAAATAAAAGATCTGTTGCCACAATATACCTGCACACAACTAAAAGGAATTTCTGCCCATAGTCTCACCAACGGCAAGTGAAATTAGCCGCTTCGTGACTGAAAAGGACGTAGAAAAAAGAATCTACCTATTCCTGCGAGTTTAAATTTACATAACTTAAGCCGCATCATTTGGAAGCAGTTATAATGAACATTATCTGAAAAGAAGTTAGTCATCCTTGATTAACGCCTAAAATGAAGTGGCCATTTTTCTTCAAAATAAGCCTCATCGACATCTTTCATTTCACAGGAACTTCATAAATTTTCTACCTGAAAGAAATTATCTCCAAATAGAGGAATGTTCGTCTGAATTAGAGTAAGTGCCCTGCAGGGACCCATCCCTGGTGCCCTCCGTGTGGGCTTTGTTCAGAAGACTTCAGAGATGGTTGCTTTGTCTGTCTGTCTGTCTGTCTGTTTGTTTTTCAACGTTTATTTATTTTTGAGACAGAGAGCGTGAGCAGGAGAGGGGCAGAGAGAGAAGGGGACAGAGGATCTGACACAGGCTCTGCCCTGACAGCAGCGAGCCCAATGTGGGGCTCAAACTCACCAGTCCAACGCTCATCCGACTGAGCCACCCAGGTGCCCCAGAGATGGTTGCTTTGAAATACAGTAGCCCCCCCTTACCTGCAGGGGATATATTCCAAGACCTCTCGTGGATGCCTAAAACCATGGATAGTACTGAATTCTATATATACCATGTTTTTTCCTACATATACACACCTACCATAAAGTTTAATTTATAAATTGGGCACAGTATGAAATTAACAACAGTAACTAATAACAAAATAAAACGATTATAACAGTACACTGTGATAAAAGTTATGTGAACGTGGTCTCTTTTAAAATATCTTATTGCGGGGCGCCTGGGTGGCTCAGTCGGTTAAGCATCTGACTTGGGGTCTGGTCATGATCTCACAGTTGGTGGATTTGAGCCCCGCGTTGATATCCGTGCTGACAGCTCCGAGCCTGGAGCCTGCTTTGGATTCTGTGTCTCCCTCACTCTCTGCCCCTCCCCCACGCTCACTATCTCTCTGTCTCTCTGTCTCTCTGTCTCTCTCTCTGTCAAAAATAAAACATTAAACATTTTTTAATAAAGTAAAAATAAAATATTGTAACGTACTCACTCTCCCTGCTGATGTCAGATGATCAAACACCTACGTGATGAGATGCCGAATGGTGAATGACGTAAGCCTGGTGAAGTAGAGTTAGGCTACTATTGACCTTCTGCTGATTCGCCAGAAGGCGGCTCGTCTCTCCCAGACCAAGGGAGGCGGGGGGGGGGGGGGGGGGGGGGGGGGGGGGGGGGGGGGGGGGGGAGGGGTGGAATACTGAAACTGCGGAAAGCAAAACCGCGGATGAGAGCCAACTGCTGTAATCACTTAGTATATTCTTGCCACCTGTCTTTAAAAAATTTCTCCCTCCAGGGGCGCCTGGGTGGCTCAGTTGGTTGAGCATCTGACTGTTGATTTGGACTCTGGTCGTGGTCCCAGGGTCATGAGATGGAGCCCTGTGTGGGGCCTGGTTGGGATTCTCTCTCTCTCTCTCTCTCTCTCTCTCTCTCTCTCTCTCCCTCTGCCCCTCTGCACCCGGTTCTGCTCACGTGTTCTCCCTCTCTAAAATAAAAAATATATATTTACTAATAAATTTTTAATAAAAAACAAAAAAATTTGTCCCTCAGGGCAAAGGAAGAGAGGAAGGGATATGGCTAAAATTGATGATCAAAGGAAACAAAAAGTATTAAAATTTAAGTTTCAATTCCTTTTTTTAAAAAAAGAGAAAGTGACTTGAAGGAAATCTAACACTTTGTTACTAATCTAGATGGAAGCAACATGGATGTTTATTAACTGTTCTTGCTTTCTCCCTTATTTTATAAATCTCTCAATATAACCAACAATATAGATGGTATACAGATATGCAAAAATTTCCCAGAAGGGACAGGACAGGTAAGCCAGTTGCCAAGTTGCAGGAATGCAGAAATGAAAGGCACATTCCTGCCCTCACAGCGTTATATTTGAGTGTTAGACTAAGAAAAGATCTGTTCACAATTATGTGACAGAGGCGAGCCAGGAAAGACCCCCTGGAGAAGGTAACACCAAAGCTATCATGAAGAATCAGGGTAGAGACCCATGTTGATGGGTCTCCATCCATCAACTAGTGAATGGATAAATTAAATGTGATGTATCCGTTCAATGGGATGTTACTTGGCAATAAAAAGAAATGAAGTACCAATTCCTGCTACAACACAGATGAACCTTAACAACATTATGCTAAATGAAAGAAGCCAGTCACAATAGGCCACACATTATATGAGTCTATTTGTATAAAATGGCCAGAATAAGACGCCTGGGTGGCTCAGTTGGTTAAGCATCTGACTTAGGCTCAGGTCATGATCTCACCGTTTGTGAGTTCAAGTCCTGCATCGGGTGGTCCCACTTCAGGTTAGGACCGCTTCTCTCTCTCTCCCCCTCTCTCTCCCTCTGCCCCTCGTGGGATTCTCTCTCTCTCCCTCTCTCTCTCCCCCTCACTCACTTGCACCCTCTCTTTGTCTCTGAAAGAAAGAGAGGAAGGAAGGAAGGAAGGAAGGAAGGAAGGAAGGAAGGAAGGAAAAGAAAAAAAAAAAAAAAAAAAAAAAAGAAAAGAAAAAAAAAGAAAAGAAAAGAAAAGAAAAGAAAAGAAAAAGAAAAGAAAAAGCCCAGAATAAGCAAATCCAGAGTAAGAAAGTAGATTAGTGACTGCCAGGGACTGGGATCAAGGGAGGCTGAGGGGGTGGAGGGCAACTGTTAGCTGGCATGGGGCTTTTTAGTGTCAAATGCAATTTACTGACTGCTAGTGTGCATGGATTTCATTGATGAAAATGTTCTAAAATAGATTGTGATGTAACACCCAGGTAGCTCAGTCGGTTAAGTGTCTGACTTCGGCTCAGGTTGTGATCTCCCAATTCGTGAGTTCGAGCCCCCGTATCGGGCTCTCTGGTGTCAGCGCAGAGCCCGCTTCAGATCCTCTGTACCCCCTCCCTTTCCACTCCTCCCCCACACATGCGCACACACTCTCTCAAAACTAACCAAATAAAAAATTGTGGTGATAGCTACACAACTCTGTGAATATACTAAAAACCATTGAATTGTACTCTAAACGGGTAAGTTCTATGGTATAAGAATTCTATTTCAGTAAAACTGGTATATAAAATATAATAAAAATAAAATTTAAAAATGTTTTAAGCGTTAAGTCATTTAATCAGGTGATTCAAACACATTAAAAACGGCCCAACGGCGTCTAGGTGGCTCAGTCAGTTAAGCGTCCAACTTCGGCTTAGGTCAAGATCTCACGGCTGGTGGGTTCAAGCCCCGCATCAGGCTCTGTGCTGACAGCTCAGAGCCTGGAGCCTGCTTCGGATTCTATGTCTCCTTCTCTCTCTCTGCCCCTCCCCCACTCATGCTCATCTCTGTGTCTCAAAAATGAGTAAACGTTAAAAAAAAAAAATTTAACTAGCCCAGCTTTCATCAACTTTTAAAGGGGACACCCCCCACACCTGTTGGGATGAGCACTGGGTGTTGTATGGAAACCAATTTGACAATAAATTTCATATATTTAAAAAACAATAAAAAAATAAATTACCAATATTGAAGAAAAAAATAAAAAGGGGCCACCCCATTATGGGGAATACTAAAATTTAGCTTTGTTTTCATTCTGCCACTTTTATTCTGCCTCACCTTCTGCCTCTTCACATGATCATCCAGCACAGGAGAAGAAATGTCCTAGCTCCAAATGCTACCTGGCCGTTGCCACTGATTATGCTGGGCAATATGGGGTTACTATTTGTTCTCAAAAGATTGTCACGCTTTGTCATGCAACTTTTTATATTCCGCTTGAGATGCTTTCTCTGTAGGAAGAAAAAGAACCTTGTAGCTGTGCTGGGTTATAAATGTCAAGTAGTACACCCAGTATGAAAACGCGAAGATGATCACTTCTAAGGGTCAAGAGGTTTCTCTGACTCTATAGAGCCATCAGTGCTACTTCAAATACTCACCTAAACATATCCTAGAGGTAAGAAGGTCACTGTGTCAGACTGTAGTAAGAACCAGTTACTAGGCGACCACCATTTGGTACAGTGAAATAATCATGGTAGACAATAAGCATATTTTCAAGTGGGCATTCACCTAGTAAAATAGTTTCAGCTCAATGGACAACATAATATCATTTATTACCTGTGACCCTAATTACAACTCTCCAAAAAAATTAATAAACCCTCTATTTATCCAGTTCAAAAGAGCTGATGATAACTCAAGTATCTAATGTATATATGTATACTCATCCTTTAGAAGTCTTTTCTGTGCCCTGATAAGACAACTATCTAAGAGAGTCTATACAGAAACAATTCATCTTGATGGATCAAACCAACACAGGAGAGACTATTCATAATAATGCAAACACAGGAAAGCAATCCTTCCAGAGAACGATGAGAAACGCTTTGCAAATGGTCTCTGTGCAGAAAGTTGAGGAAGTTTTCCATGCCAAATAGCAATGTCCTGTGTTATCTATACAGGTTTAACAATCTTTTGAAAGTTTAAGGATTACGTCGCAGGTTCACTAACTTACCACTACTGAAATTCTTTCACTCGTATCAGCTAATGAACGTGAACAAGTAGAGGCTTGTGTAGTTGATGCTTAGATCCTTGGCACCCAATAGAGAGGACCGAGCACATAATAGGGGTTTAAGTAACATTTAAGTGTACACATAAGCTACTATCTTAACCTATGATGAGTTAGATGATAAATACAACAAAAAAATTTTCAGTCACAACTGCTTCAAAGTTCAGTTGTGAAAAAATGTATAACTATATGTTAATAACTCAACCTACCCACTATGAGAGCCCCCGTTTCAGATTATTAAAAAGTTACTCCTCTAAGATAAAGACAAAGACTGGATATTTTCAATCACCACTTTTATTCAAACTGACATCACATGGCTGCGGTTATGATACATTGAGAAGTCCACAGAATTTCTGCCCACCCCCCCACAAAAGCATTAACTATAAAGAAACACCAGACAAACTCAAACCGAGGGACATTCCACAAAGAAACTGGTTTGCACACTTCAAAATGTCAAGTTATTAAATACAAAGAAAGGCTGAGGAACTGCTCCATACAGAAGGAAACTCAACAGTCATGACAGTCTGTGATCCTGGATCAAATCCTGGACCTCTAGAGGACGTTTTGGAACAATCGGGAAATTCCAAGTGAGGTCTATGAAGAAGAGGGGTATACCAATGTTGATTTCGATGGTATGTACTGGATCACATAGGAGAGGAATTTTAAAGAAGAATGACCAGTACCATCACCAACATTTCCTGGCTCTACAGCACGTGTAGGATAACGGGCACCTTGGATGTGATTCTCAGTTCGGTTACATTCAAGCAATCCACTGCGAGAAGACTGAGAACACAGGATAATGTGTTGACACTGAAAGTGAGAAGTCACAAAGCACAGTGGGAAGAATGCAAAGATAGGCAGTAAAGGGAGTTAGAGTCAAAGACAGAGGAAGTATAAAGCATTCAAGTATGGGATAAGGGCACTTAAAAAGGCAGATATCCAGTTGGTCTTGGAATTGGGGTGGTAATCGAGGGTAACAGGTATGAGAGTTATAAAGGAACAGCTAGCCTCAAGCCTAACAGCTTTTATCATATTTATCAGGAGACCAGCATTCTGTTACCAGCTTCATTAAAAACTAATTATAAATACTACTCAGCAATAAAAAAGAACAAAATACTGATACATGCTACAACATGAATGACCCTCAAACACACTATAGTAAATGAAAGAAGCCAGATACAAAGACCACATATTGTATGATGCCATTTATATGAAATGTCCAGAAAAGGCTAAACTATACAGACAGTAGATTAGTGGTGTCCTGGCACTGGGGATTGACTGTAATCCCCATTTGATTACATTAAATAACAACTCATTTGTAATCCCAAAATTGAGGCATAGAGCTATTTAGTGACAATCACAGTACCTAACTCATAAGGGCTCTTTGAAGATCAAATGAGATAATACAGTTTAAAAGCTTAGAACAGTGCCCGGCACTTGTAAGGGCTCAAGATGTACACGCGCACACACACACGTCCAGCTTAAAAACTTAGAAAATAAAATGCATGTAAAGAAAAACAACATGCATATAATAAATTATAAACGTAAATAAAGTAGAAGTTCATAAAGATTCAGCAACAAATTATAGTTCACCCTAGACCTATTTCTTAATCAAAGTAAATGGTTCAAAATACTTGGGGAAAACTTTTTAAATATACATATAAAGCCTAAGAACAAAGGAAACTTACTATATTATTTCCCTAACATTTGGGGTCTAAATAAAATTTCAGAAAATGTTGAGACTCTTCCTCAGCCACTCATTTTCTCAAGTTGACATTTTGATGTGTTAATTCCCTAATTGCGTGATTTTTCAGTATGTTCCACATTTTATTTCTCCATATAAAAGTCCTTCATTGAATATGGACATCCATCACATATTTTTACTTTAGTAATTTTTTATCACAAAAAGTAGGCTGTTGTTGTATCTTAACAATATAATCTGGGACCAAAAAACCCAGCAGTCAATACTATTGAGGCCAAAGGCCCCCACCTCAGTGACATACGTACGCTTTTCCATGTTTTTCTTGTCCTTTATAATATACGCTGTGATACTGGAGGCGCTACGGTTCTCTCTTCCCAGTAGGTGTCAGATAATGATGTAGATACTGCCTCCTGAACTCAATCCTGTTCATTGACTCTTTCAATACAGGTATACAAAGTGAACAGTTGCTAACCCACTACGCCACCAGTCAAATAAATAGTTGTTTCATTTTAATCCTTTGAAATAACTACTCCATGAACATACCTGTATATCTTTGGTTAAACTATATCCTCACCAGCATCAACATTTATATTCTCTTATTTATTATCTCTAAGACCATTTATAAAATGAACTTGTTTTCGTTATTCTCTGATTCCTTAAGTGTTCCCAGAAAAACTTCCTAACATGAGGAGAAAGTAGAGACAAATTTCAATATTTGATAAATTTTATCTTGATAACTTTGAAAACAAATTTACTCTTTAAACTGCATTATAAAAAATACATTAGTCTTCACATTAGCTTTACATGGAAATATATACTTGCTTGAATATTTAAATATAGTTTCTCTTTACCAAAAAGTGTCACTCAGAGCCCTAATTACACAAATAATTTAAATGCACAAATGCAAAACACACTTCACACAATATTGTCCACATACTGTATAACTTGGGACAATTGTAATAAAAATCTATGCAAGATACTGAACAAGGACAAGAATAATAAAATATTCACTGTGGTTATAATTTAATTTTTTACTATTAAAAGAATTTAATGCATTCTTGAATACACAAAAAACATCCAACTGTTTCATCTAATCTGCAAATTAAGCAAAAATATTTTGACAAAGGGGCACATCTTACATCCTACCAAATTCTGAAAGTAATTCATTTCTAATTTAATTTAAATTATAATTTTTACAGTTTCAAGTTTTCAAACTTGTCTAAAATAATGATTACAGGAACTTATAAATATTTCCAAAATGTTAAAAAAAATAATTAGGACTGTATTATACTTTGATATTTTTAGTAGTATAAATTTTAAATATAAATCTTTTTTTCTCTCAAAAAAACGGTATTTAGAAGAGTTTCCAATGTGAAAAAAGTAGTAAAATTTTTTAACTGCTTTTGATCATTTGAATTGTGAGAACTGTCCGCTCTGCATGATGTAATCACAATAGATATGACACATCACAGTTATGGAGTACATCATTTCCATGTGATCTCTTGCTTTTTAACTTAAGCAAAAAGCATCCAGAATGCCTACTAGTAGTACTTAAGGAAATTACCGCGTCTAAGCTATAGGAAAAAAAGACACCAATACCCACAAATAGAATATTTTTACGTATTAGCTGCTTGTTTACTTCCTAATCAGTAGGACAGTTTGCTTTCCAAACGAAAACTGGAAGATTATTTTAAACTAGTGGCCCATAATGTTGTCTTAAGAAAGGGAATTAAAATAGGTTTGTATAGGAAGCAGGGTTGAAGTTGCTTTGCAACTAAAAATATAAACATTTGTCCATTTTTTTTCAACAGAATAACTTTTAAATTTAGAAGTAAAGAAATTACAACAGAACACCATCATAACATACCCACAGGTTAAAAATGGCCCCTGAAATAAAACTACATTTAGACACCAACTGTTACACTATATTTCATTAATTCTAAAGTAACACATTTTTATCTCTGAAATCATGGTACACTGATCTAGTTTCAATTAAATATGGTTTGTACAATATAGTTGAAATTCGTGTTTCCTTTAACATTAATGATAGAATAGGATCCGGGATCCTTGTCTTAATAGGATAATTGGATGCATCTGTACCAACTGGACCAGTGTCTCTGAATAAAGGATCGAAACATATTCTGAGTATCTCAGACCCAAACTGCTTAACATCTTTTGTTTGAACTATGAAAATCAGATAGCAAGTTTAAGGAAAGTCAAACTAACGTACAAATATGTAGTTTTTCCCTTGAAAAATTGGCCTCTGTGTAGGTCATCAGTTTCACTAGATCTTTTGAAATAGTAAGATTACAAATAGTTTGTTAATGACAATTAATGGTCTGCCCAAATTACCAAACCAATAATTTCAGTTCAAACTGATACAAAAAAAGATATGGTAGTGGCTGAAATATTTTGAAGAGGTAAGGCCATAAGATAACCCAGATTTTCATAATAAACCACCAACACTTGAGGTGGAGGGGAATAAAGGTGGTAGAAACCATTGATTACACTGGCAAGATCATTTTCCCATTAAGATCTAATAATGCTAAAGAAAAGCCTACAGACATTGTATATGTGCGTGTGTCCAAATAAGGAAAGTTAGAGACTTGCAGATCCAATTTAAATGAAGCAGGAGGAGTTTCTGTTTATGTATATAAAATCACTAGGCAGTTTTTAAAAACTCGATTAAAGATCATGGAATCTCATTTTCTTGAATGCTTTAAAAGATAAATTATATTTTGTTTCTGATTATTTAAATCAGCTTCATTCAAAAGTTGAGATAATTATAGTTTCTCCTTAATTATCCAGTTAGAATACGGTATTGACAATGCCACTCTGAAACACACAGAATGTAAGTACATGTTCATTTGTTCCAATTTTTAAAAAGTAAAAATAAGATAGCCATTTAATGTTTGCCACATTCATTTTTGCAATATGATAACCTGCTGACATGAGATACAACCATAAAAAATAAATAAGAGGGACAGGATTTGAGGGAGATAAAATGTATCCTCTGCTAAATTATGGATATAAATTAAAATGAAGCTCTTCTACAGCAAATGGACAAAGGATGTGTCTGAATCTTTAAAAAAAAAAAAAAAGGACCTTAAACACGAATTTTAAATGAATTACAAAAGTTCTGAAAAATAATGTCTGTAGCAAAATAGTTGAAGGTTAATTTTTCCACCAAAGCTGGGAAAGCTATGTGCACAAAATGTATTTCAAGTGAAGTACCGAATCCTCAGCTAGCCTGAACGGAAACGCTTCTAGGTGGCCTCATTAGCTGGCGATTTGTCTGACAGCCGAGTCCTCATCCTATCAGAGTACGGTACCTGAGAATATAAGCTTCTCAAAGCATATATTTTAACAGGTCTAAAAGGCTTTCTTCTTCTCTTCCTAGGGCGTTTTTTAGTACCATTCCGCTTTCTTCCTGCAGCGGGCCAAGAGTTCTGCACAGGTGGCTTGGGAGAACAGCTAGGGACTGCTCCCAACTGCCCCTCAGCAGCCGCCACGGACGGAACCGGCGGCCCCGAAGGAACCGAGGGAACCGGCGGCCCCGAGGGAACCGGGGGAACCGACGGCCCCGGTGGCCCCGAGGGAACCGGTGGCCCCGGCGGCCCCGAGGGAGCCGGTGAGCCCAAAGGCATTTTCGCTGGTTTCTTCGCCTTCTTTGATTTAGTGACGTCGCATTTTTTCTTAAGATGCAGTCGAATAAAGGCGCTCCTGGACTGATATTTGCGACGCAAAAAAGCAGAGTATTTTGAAATATACTTCCTAATTATATCACTTAGTTTGGTCCGAATCCAAATGGACGGTTTTTCGGAAGCGATTCTCGGTTTTTGGTGGAGAATAATTGGTTTATAAACCTTCTGGGGGAAACCTGGCTTGCTAGTTTTCATCTTCCTTCTCTGAATCTTCTTTTTACCTTCCAGTATCTTCCGTGTGGCTGATTTGGGGGAGGTTCTGGCAGCATCGCCGCCTACAGGAGTTGACTGGAAATTACTTCCCGATGGAACTTGACTAGCACTCGAAGTCCCTGGTCTTGGCACACGTTCGGGAGAAATACGCGCCCCCGGATAGGCCATTAGTTCATCTCTTAGCGTCAAAATGCCTGTTGGATCAAAGCCTTCTGCAGGACCATCTTCATCTGAACTGGAGCTTAGGTCGCTCAAGTGAATTTGAAGCCAGTTATTTCTGTCAGATTCTGGAGGATTCGTTACAATTTTCTTATTCAATGGGTCATAGTAATCAAAGGACCTCCGCTTATATTTGTACTGTATGCTAACATCTCGACTACTTCTGCCACCAAGGTACTTTTTAGCAAAGTTGAAGGATTCACCATTTTGAAACTTCATATTTGAAGAAATAACATAGACTAAGGCATTGGGTTGCAAAGGCTTCAAAACTTTAGTACATGTTTCAGGAAATTCAAGTGTTCCAATTTGCACTCTGTTTCTCATTTTTCTGTCTTTCTGTAAAAGTAAACGCTTCCTTGTTGGCGAGTCTTCCTCTGGTCCACTTGCTTTCGTCGCTGACTCTTTTGTGAGATTGGTTTGAGTTCCATGGCTGACTTTTACAGCCTGGCATCGAGAAGCCACTCGCCAGGATTGTTCATAAGGCCTCTTTGCTGTAGGATGATGGCTAGGTTTATCTAAGGCCACTGAAAAGTCATCAGTATCTGAAATGCCACCTGCATTATCATCACCATCTGAAAAAACTTGAATTGCTGCAGTGTCCTGACTAACGTCAGCCCAGGTAATCTTTTTTCCTTTATTCAAATTTTTTTTTTTTACTTTCCTGGTCTCACAGTCGTCATCAAAGTAGCAGTGGAAACGACCTTCCTTGAATTCCTTCACCAGAGCGTTAATTTTCATGTCATCTTCTCTCATTATCTGAGACCATGTCTTGCCTACAAATGAAGGAGGGACATGAGGCAAGGCTTCGAGAACTGGTTCATCGGGATTGTCTTCTACGACCTCCTTTGCTTTTTCCCGGTTCCTTACAGAAGCAACCCTGAGAACAGGGCCTGAACGGGAATCGCCTTTTTTTCCTTTTAGGTCCACAGACCTCTTCTTAAATCCTTCCTTTTTACTAACAGCTTGTTGAGGCTGGCCACTATCAGACTGAAGAGAGCGATCACACTGAAAACTCATCCCAGAACCGCATGGTTCGCAGCTCCTACTTTCTCGATCTGCATGTTTTAACTTCGGGTTTCCTTTACCAGCCCTTTGACGGCCTGCTGACCCAGGAGAGGCTTTGCGAGTCGCCGCAGACCCCCTCGATTCACAGTGCTTATCTTTTCGGCCAGTATTTTCGTCTTTCCTGTGACAAAAGTTGCTTCCTTTATCAGCTTTCTGAAGTTTGCTAGTCACAGGCTCAGAATTGTCTTCCCATTTAAAGTGTGTCTTAGGACTATGAGGTCTACAACTCTTACCTTCTGAGTCAACAAATGTCACCATTTCTTTATCAGAGCCTTGCAATGGGTAAGTCACAGACCTATCTGGGGGATCAATTTGAAATTTTATTTCAGAACCGTAAGACTCACAGCTGGACTCTTGGAGAATAATATAGTCTTTCTTCTGGTTTACTACTTTGAAAGTCTCTTTGGGTTCATTTGTCATTGATGGAGGAGACGCTTCACAAACATATCCTACTTCGGAATCACAAGAGTCACAGCACTCACCTAGATCAAAATCTTCCGTATTTATACAGTCGATTCTTTGACAGTCATGTGAGGGGAGTCAATCACTGGCTGAAAAGGGATATCAGACTCAGCAATCACTTCACAATCACTATCACTGGTCACCAGGTCCACAAAGAGCATCTTCCGAAGATTTGCTTCTTTAACTGACACCTGAAGTTCGTTAACCACTATTTCAAGAGGAACATCAGAATCACACATCATTTCAGAATCACTAGGTTCACTACTCTTTACTTCCATGCCAAGATGCCGTTCCTTCGGAAGATCTATTTCTTTGCACACCACTTGAGACTGGTCAACTTCTAACTGAAAATGAACACCAGAATCACATTTTATTTCAGAAACACTAGGTCCACAGCTCTTACTTTCTAGGTCAGTATGACCCCTCTTTTGCGAGTTTATTTCTTTGACAGTCAGAGGAGACTGATCAGCCACAAAGTGAACAGGAACATCAGAATCGTAACTTACTTCGAAGTCACCAAGTTTATAGCTCTTATCTTCCAGGTAAATACGGTCTTCCTTCCAAAGACTTACTTCTTTAACAGATTTTTGAAGCTGGTCAGCCACTGACTGCAGATGATCATCGGAAATAAAAGTTATTTCGGGACAAGAAACATTGCTCTTATCTTCCAAGTTGACATGTTCCCCTTCCAAAATGTGTGGCTGCTCAACTACTGACTGAAGAGGGATATCTGAAACATAAATTATTTCAGAATCGTTGGGTTCATAGCCCTTATCATCCAGACAGACATGCCCTTCCCTCAGAAGATTTATTTCTGCTGTAATAGCCTCTTGAATCTCATTGGCCACAGACTGGAGAGGTTCATTAGCATCAAAATTTATTTTAGAACCAATAGGTTCCACAATCTTCCCTTGCAAGTCAACGTGCTCCTTCCAAAGGTTGATCTCCTTAACGACTTCTTCAGTTTGGCCTGCCACTGACTGAAAAAGGATATCAGAATCATACACAATTTCAAAACCCTTGGATTCATCCCTCTTATCTTCCACATCACCTTCATCCCTCTTATCTTCCACATCACCTTCATCCCTCTTATCTTCCACATCAACTTCATCCTTCCAAAGGCTTATTTCTTTAACGGTTTTTCTAACCTGGTCAGCCACTGACTGAAGAGGATCCTCAGAATCAAAACTTATTTCAGAACCACCAGACCGACTGTGCTTCTCTTCTAGCTCAATATGGTCCTGATCCAAAATAGTTATTTGAGGTTGATCAACTATGGACTGAACCAAGAAATCAGAATCCAAACTCATTTCAGAACCACTACATTGGCTGTGCTTATCTTCCACATTCACATGACCTTCATTCTCAAGGTTTACTCGTTTAACAGCCACTTCAGGCTGATCAGCCACGGGCTGAAGAGAAACACCAGAACCATGGATTAATTTAGAACCACTAGTTTCAAACACTTTATTTTGCAGTCCAATATCCTCTTCCTTCCACAGGGTTGTTCTCCTAACCACTTCCTGAAATTGCCCAGTCAATGGCCGAAGAGGGTCACCATAATCAAATCTTACCTTACAATGACTAGATTCACTGTTTTTATCTTCCAGAAGAACGTTTCTTTCCTTCAAGAGGGTTGGCTGAGGTTGACCAATGACTGAATGAAGAGGGGCACCGATATCCAAATTTATTGCAAAACCTCTCGATCCAGTACTTTCACCTTCCGGGTCAACACGGTCCTCCTTCAAAACAGCGATGTGAGGTGTTTCAGTCATTGACTGAGGAGGGACATCAGCATCAAACATTACTCCAGAGCTACTGTATTTGTCACGCTTTTCTAGAACATGTTCTTCTTTCTGAACACTGATTTCTTCGACAGCTATCTGAGGTTCAGGCACTAAATAATGAGGTACATCAGAACCTGTTTCAGAACCACTAAATTTAGCACTTTGACTTTTGAATTTAACAAGCTTTTCTTTTTGAAGCCATATTTCTTTAACAGCTATTTCAGGCTTCTGAGTCACTGACTGATGAAGGTGGACACCAGAATCCAAACCTGTTTCATAAACACTTAATTCACTTTCCTTATCTTGTAAGTTTATGTGTTCTTTCTGATGGCTTGTTTCTTTCACAGCTATGTTAGGATGATCAGTCACTAAATGAAAAGACATGTCAGGTTCAGCTATGTTAGGATGATCAGTCACTAAATGAAAAGACATGTCAGGTTTCAAACTGATTTCAGAAATACCAGGTCCGTTACCTTTATTTTCTAAGTGTATGTGCTCTTCTTTCTGAAGGTTGACTTCTTGAAGGGGATCTTTAGAATGTCCAGTAATTGAATGAAAAATATAATCCAAGCTTAATTCAGAAACACTAGGTTCATTTACCTTACTTTCCAGATACATCTGCTCTTCTTTTTGAAGATTTAGCTTTTCCAAAGCTATTTCAGGAGAGTTAATCACTGAATGAGGAGGGACATAAAAATCCAGACTTATTTCAGAACCACTGGGTTCCACATTCTTCCTTCCCAAGTGGATATAGTCTTCTTTCTGAACGATTACTTCTTTAACAGCTAGCCCAGGTTGATTCATTCCCGACTGAACAGGTATGCCAGAGTCAAAAGTTACTTCAGAAACACAAGACTTAGGAGTCTTATTTTCCAGAGGACTAGGTTCCTCCACATAAATAGCTACTTGAGACTGGTCACCTCCTGAGCGGGAAGCAGTATCAGAATCAAAAGTTATTCCAGAACTATTTGAACCACAGTGATCTTCCAAATTAATGTGCCTTTTTCTTATTTCTTCAATGTCCATCTCAGACTGCTCAGTACCTGACCTAGCAGGGGGATCAGATTCAAAAGTCAGCTCAGAACTGGAGCATCCATAGCTCTTAACTTCCATATCAAAATTTAACTCTTTCAGGCTTATTTCACCCAGAGCCCCTTGACGCTGATCACTAACCGATTGATAAAGAGAAGCATTAGAATCAAAACTCTGATCAGAATTGCTAGACTTAACACTCTTATCCTCCAGGTCAACAGGTACTTCTCGAAGGTTTACTTTTTTAACTATTACTCCTGATTGGCCAGCCATTAATCGAGCATCTGTGTGGAAACTCATTTCAGAACCATGAGAATCATAGTTCATATCCACAGGTTCATTCTTCTCTTCCAGAAGACTTATTTCTTCAACAGCCCTCTGAGATTCATCCGTCACTGTGTCAAGAGAGACCACATAATCAAGATGTTCTTTAGCACTACTGGATGTATGGCTCTTATCTTTCAGATAGACATGCCTATCCTTTAGGTTTCTTTCTTTGACAACCAGTTGGGGATGGTCAACTACTGACTGAAGAGAAACATCATTATCAGTACTTGTTTCAGAACAACTAGATCCATAGTTCTTATCAACCAAGCCAATGTGAACCTTCTGAAGTTTTGCTTCTGTGACAGCCACTGGGAGTTGGTCACCCAGCGACTGAAGAGGCAAAGCAGAATCAGTACTTATTTCGGAGCTACTAGATCCATAGTTCTTATCAACCAAGTCAAGGTGTTCCTCCTTAGAAAGGTTTCCTTCTTTTGCAGGCTGTCGGGGGTAGTCATCAGCTGACTGAAGTAAGGCATCACAATCAAAATTAATCTCAGAATCACTAGATTCATAGCTTTCATCAACCAGGCTAACAGGCTTTGCCTTCTGAGCACCTACACCTTTAACAATTACTTGAGTCCGGTTGGTAGCCAACTGAAGAGAGCCAGCACCATCAGAACTTACTTCAGAAGCATAAGATTTATCGTTCTTACACTGCAGATCAGCATATACTTCCTCTGAAACATTTACTTCTGTGGCCGTCACTTTAGACTGGTCAGTCAGTGAATGAAAAGAACTGCAGTCAAAACTCATTTCAGAAGCTCTCGATTCATAGTTTTTATCTTCTTGGTCAACTTGCTCTTCCTTCCAAAGGTCTTGTGCAGCCTCTTCGGGTTGATTACACGCTGACTGAAGACAGCCACGAGCAAACTTTGTTTCAGAAATCACTGAGCTCTTCTGTTCCAAAAAGGCTGACTTATTAAAAACCAAATGCTTTTCCTCTTGGGTCTGATCCATACCCGAAAAGAATTTCTCACGGTGCTTTGCAGCAGCATCTTCAAAGAGTCCTTTATTAGAAGGCATACCAGTTTTATTCACATTGATTGCTTGGTTTACAGCCAATTTGGAAAGAGATTCAGATTTTAAAGAGCCTTCAGTACCCATAAATTCACGGACTTTAGCGCCAGTTGACAAAGTTTTACACTGAGACTTTACATCTTCCCGTATAATCAATTTATCTGAATTTGTACATAAAGATTTTCTGTCTGATTCTTAGGTTTCTGATATGAAACTGAAGAAGTTTCTAGATTGGACGATAGCACAGAATTTCTAGAGCCCCTGTCTGGCTGTTCAAGGTATCTGTCAACTTTGTTTGGGTCACATTTTCTGACTGGACCCAAACTGGCTGCTGCTGGTGACCTAGTCGTTTTAGTTGTAACCGGTCTGTCATAGGAACTTCCAGGTAAACAACTAGCAGGAGCACTAGAAATCACCGAGGGACATATTAAGCTCTGTCTATTATTTGTAGCTTGACCAATACCAACTGGATTAAATTCTTTCACACCACTCCCAATTTTATGAACAAACTCCAAGGGCTGCTGCTGTCCCTTCTCCAGTTTTTGGATAACTGATGGTCTAACTGAAACCCCCTGTATATATTCCTGAGATTTACTAGGTCTAGAATGTAACTCTTTACTAGGTTCAAAACCCTTGGGGGAGCTCTCTCCTTTGACACCAGCAGCATCATCAGTCATTTCTTCAGAAATACAATCATCAACAGGAACCACTTCAGAGGGTGACGCAGTAGGTGACACGGTAGGTGACGCAGTATTCGTAAGAAGTCTCTCATTTTGCATTGATCTAGAAAGCAAGGAGAAAAATCCATAAATATATTCTAATAGAATGTTAAGGTAAAGGCATAATAAAGGTTATTTTCTTTGCGTCCTGGGCCCAGTTGTTAAGGGGACAAAGAATCAAGGCAATCCCATGAGGCTGTACACTATGTGTGTTTTCAGGTAGGTAAATCAGTGCAGGAGATGGAGGGAGCTCCGCCAATTGCTACTTAATAAACACAAATGGCAGGGCACCTGGGTGGCTCAGTTGGTTGAGTGTCCAACTCCTGGTTTCAGCTCAGGTCATGATCTCACAGTTCTTGAGTTCGAGCCTCAAGTCAGGTTCTGCACTGACAGCACAGAGCCTGCTCAGGACTCTCTTTCCCTCTCTCTCTTCCCCTTCCCCGCCCGCAATCTCTCTCTCAAAATAAACTTTAAAAAAAAACTTTTTCTTTAATTAAAAAAGAATAAAATCGGGGCGCCTGGGTGGCGCAGTTGGTTAAGCGTCCGACTTCAGCCAGGTCACGGTCTCGCGGGTCCGTGAGTTCGAGCCCCGCATCAGGCTCTGGCTGATGGCTCGGAGCCTGGAGCCTGCTTCTGATTCTGTGTCTCCCTCTCTCTCTGCCCCTCCCCCGTTCATGCTCTGTCTCTCTCTGTCTCAAAAATAAATAAACGTTAAAAAAAATTTAAAAAAAAAAAAAAAAAAGAATAAAATCAATACAGATGGCTCCTAAACATGAAAAACCGTTCTTAAAAAAAAAGCCATATATCAGAGTGGTAAACAGTAAAAAGTTTAACATCAGTCACTTCACCTTCCAGGCTCTGGTTTTCTCCTAGAGGAAGAATACAGTATTATTTTCCCCCAAGAAATTGTTTTGAGGAGTACACTAGTTTTGCTACGTAAAGAGCATTTTTTAAAAGACCCGGAAAATAGTAATCATTCACAAATGTTAGTTTGTGAATTCACAAATCTTAACACATTGTCGTTTCTTTTGAAGTGTTTATTTAAATTCCAGTTAGGTAACATAGAGTGTCATATATTAGTTTCAGGTGTACCATATAGTGATTCAAGAATTTTCATACATCACCCAGTGCTCATCACAACAAGTGCCCTCCTTAATCCCCATCACCTATTTCACTCATCCTCCCACTCACCTCCCCTCTGGTAACCATCCGTTCTCTATAGTTAAGAGTCTGTTTCTTGGCGTGTCTCTCCTCTCTTTTGTCCCCTATGCTCGTTTGTTTTGTCTCTTAAATTCCACATATGGTAAAATCATGCAGTATCTGTCTTTCACTGACTGAATTATTTCGCTTAGCATAATACTCTCTAGCTCTATCCACATGGTTACAAATGGCAAGATTCTGTTCTGTTTCGTGGCTAAGCAGTATTCCGTTGTATATATATACCACATCTTCTTTACCAATTTATCAGTCAATGGACATTTGGGCGGTTTCCGTAACTTGGCTATTGGAGATAATGCTCCAAACACAAAAATAAATTCAAAATGGATTAAAGACCTAAATGTAAGATATGAAACCATTAAAATCCTAAAGGAGAACACAGACAGTAACAACGTCTCTGACATCAGTTAAGAGCAACTTCTTCCTAGGTATGTTTCCAGAAAAATAAACTATTGGGACTTCATCCAAGAAAAGCTCCTACACAGTGAAGGAAACAATCAACAAAACCAAAAGGCAACCTACCACTCGGGGTGCCTCAATGGTTCAGTCAGTTATGTGTCTGACTTCAGCTCAGGTCATGATCTCAAGGTGTGTGAGTTCGAGGTTTGTGAGCTCTGTACTGACAGCTCAGAGCCTGGAGCCTGCTTCGGATTCTGTGTCTCCCTCTCTCCCTCTGCCCCTCCCCCACTCATGGGGGCGCACGCACGCTCTTTCTCAAAAATAACCAAACGTTAGAGAAAAAAAAAAGGCAACCTACCAAATGGGAGAAGATACTTGGAAATGACATATCTGATAAAGGGTTAGTATCCAAAATATATAAAGAACTTCTACAACTCAACACACCAAAAACAAACAATCCAATTGAAAAAAAAAAAAAAAGGACAGAAGACAGGAACAGACATTTTTCCAAAGACATTACAGATGGTGAACAGACACACAAAAAGATACTTATTATCGGGGAAATACAAATCAAAAACCTACAATGAGATATCACCTCACACCTGTCAGAGTGGCTTAAAATCAACAACACAAGAAATAAAATGTGTTGGCGAGGATGCAGAGAAAGGGGAACTCTCTTGCACCGTTGGTGGGAATGCAAACTGGTGCAGCCACTCTGGAAAACGGTATGGAGAAAGTTAAAAACAGAACTACCCTAGGATCCAGCAACTGCACTACTAGGTACTTACCCAAAGAATACAAAAGTACTAATTCAAAGGGCTACAAGCACCCCAGTGTTTATAGCAACACATTGTTTTGGCAAGGGTGTCATGACGGGGGCACTTTAATACATTGTTAGTAGAGGTATAGGTTAGTTTAATCTCTATGAACAACAATCTGGCAATGTCTATTAAAATTAAAAATGCCAAGAGGAGTCTAAGGAGACATGACAAGTTGATGGAACATGGTTATCCTAGGTGGGATCTTGAAACAGAAAAAGACATTAGGTAAAAACTAAGAATACCGAATAAACTACAGAACTTAATGTATTAATACCAGTCCATTAATTGTAACAAGTGTACCATACCAGTGTAAGTTGTTAGTAACATGGAAACTAGATGGGGAGGGTATACAGGAACTCTGTGTACTACCTTCTCAAGTGTTCTGTTGATCTAAAACTGTCCTAAAATGTAGTCTATTAAAAATAAGTTTTTAAAAATACATTAACACCTAAAAGGTACCTTTATTAAATATTTTTCAATTTGCGAGATGCCTCAATCACCTAAGAGAAATGTATATACGTGTCAGTCACATGCAACTTTTTTTTAAAGCTTTTTTATTTTTAAGTAATCTCCACAACCAACGTGGGGCTCAAACGCACAACCCCCAGATCAAGAGCCACATGCTCCACTGAATGAGCCAGCCAGGTGCCCCACAATTTTTTTTTAACATATCATAAATATCATGATTTCTTTCCCCTGAAAATTTACCATGATTAACACTAAAATAACATTTTTTTTTTTGGTACTTGTAAAATTAAAAAGTTAACCCAGATATCAGAAATCATATGACGGGGCAAAAAAATTCCAAAATTGTTCATACTTCTGAATTCTCATCAATAAAACTGCAGGAGAAATGCCACTTAACCCTAGTTTCTCAGAACCCCTGAAGACCATCCCCATGCATTTGTCTTAAAGACTGTCACAACAATCTGAAATAAAATTAATCTTGTAACGTTTGGCAAAGAAGAGGAAGGCAGTATCATAAAATCAAACAATTAGGCAAAATCCCAAAAGTTATAGGGTTCACCATCTAGATGCTTTGATTTACAACTGTATTTGCACATGCTTAAAATTAACAACTAAACCACAATCTACATTTCTACTCATTTTAAACTCATTTTACACCAAAAAGCCCTCTAAAAACCTAACCGTTAAAGATTCAAAACCCCTTTTACATAACTCTTGTGCTACGTTTCTGAAATCTATAAATAAAATTTAAAAACTATATATCAAATCTATGAAATGTGATCAAAATGGAAACCTCACACTTTTAAATCTTCCACTAATAAAGGATTTGGTAGACACAAATGAATTAAATGAGCAATTAATTAAGGAAGACAGAAAAAATAACCAAGACACCTGGGTGGCACAGTTCAAGCATCTCACTCTTGATCTTGGCTCAGGTCATGATCTCAAGGTTTGTGAGTTCTAGCCCCACAAAGGGCTCCACACTGGGATTCTGTCTCTCCTCTCTGTCCCTCCCCCACTTGTGCTCGCTCTTTCTCTATCAAAATAAATAAACTTAATAAAAAAAAAACTTAAAAAAAAAAAACAAAAAAATAACCAAACTCCCCCCCACCTAGGAAATCTGAGGAAACAAGAAAAAGAAAAACCAATAAATAGAAAACAAAAATAAACCAAGAGCTGATTTTCAAGAAGGCTAAAATAATACAAAAACCTGCAATGTCTAGATAAGAGGGGAAGAGAGAAGAAACTTTAAAAAGCAAACTCTGTAATTCAGAATGCTTATAAACATAATATGTTACATGAGATTAAAAAACCTCAAGGTAAGAAAATGGAATTCAAAATCAGATATATAGATACAAAAATACAGGAATTTAGCTTATGTTACAGTTGACATTTTTTTGTTTTTAAAGTAATCTGCACACCCAATGTGGGGCTCGAACTCACAACTGGAGATCAAGAGTCCTGTGCTCTACCAACTGAGCCAGCCAGGTGGCCCTAACGTGACATTTTATCAGTGGAGATAATATATGTTTATAAAAAATAATAATAATAAGCCCTACCTCACACCACATATAAAAACAAATTCCAGGAAAATTAAAAATATTTAAAAGTAGTGGCGCCTGCGTGGCTCAGTCCGTTGAGCATCCGACTTCGGCTCAGGTCATGATCTCATGGTTTGTGAGTTTGAGCCCCGCGTCAGGCTCCGTGCTGACGGCTCGGAGCCTGGAGCCTGCTTCAGATTCTGTGTCTCCCTCTCTCTCTGCCCCAACCCACTCGCATTCTATCTCTGTCTCTCTCAAAAATAACATTAAAAAAATTTTTTTTAATATTTAAAAGTAGAAATAAGGACATGAAGGAAAAGTCATGAAAGAAGCCATAAAGGAAAAGTCCCCTTGTATCGAATTATGCCAAAATGTTTAATTTCTATATAGTAAAAGACAATACACACAGATGAAAGACACTGGACAGATTTTGAGAAAATAATCAACCTATTTAAGATACAAAGGACTATTATCTATAAATATTGCATCCAAATCCAAAATATACAAATAACTCAATAGAAAAACAGGCAAATCTACAAACAATTCATAAAATAAACATATGGCTAGTAAACATATATAGAGAGATGATCTATTTTATTCGTAAGTAAATAAAGGCTAATTAAGGGACACATGGTTTTGGCCTGTTATGTTAGGGGGGTAAAAGTTGCTAATCCCAGTGTTGGCAAGAGTGATAAGAAATGAGCTTTCTCATAGACTACTATGAATATGTATATAATATAAATTGCATATAAATTGGCATAGCCTTCTAGGAAGTGTCTCAAGATTTTTAAATTTACACACACACACACACACACACACACACACACACCTGGAGCAACAAAATAAATAGTAAAGGATTAAAACCCACAAAAGACATATCCATGAGTTTATAATGATATAAACAGATAACTCAATAAATAAGTGAGACAACCAGAAAGCCCTTCTTTATAAAGGTAGAATTCTGATTAATACATGTAATAACTGTTTCAGGGAAGAATCATCAATCAATGTTTAACACAAGCGAGTGGAAGTACAATGAGAAACAGGATATTTATTTACATAGTCTCAAAGTCCTTGTCATTAATTATAATGGGGAAAACAGGAACATTACAGTAGAGAAGCCATCTTAAAATTAAGTGATCCAAGTTAACATCACCAGCCATGAGACATGGCAACATCATGGGTCTCTGGATACGTTGAGAAGGGCACATCAACTATAATTTGTTCTTCTCCCACACGCATAACCTAAGTTTAATCATGAGAAAATGTCAGGCATACCCCAGTGTAGGGACATCATACAAAATAAGTGGCCAGCAGTGTCCAAGTCTTGAAAGCAAAAGACTAAGCAACTGTTCATGATTCAGGGAGTCTAAGGAGAAGGAACAACTAAATGCCATATGTGCTCCTGGACTGAATCCTGGTCCCAAAATAAAGGACATTAGAAAGATAACTGACAAAATCTGAGTAAGATTTTGTCTACAAATAGTATAGCACCGATGTAATTCCATGGATTTGATCACTGTGATGTGACTATTTTAGATTTAACATCTGAAGAAGTCAGGTGAAAGTTATACAAGAATTCCTTGTACCAGTTTTGCACTTTTTTGTAAGCCTGAAATAACTCCAAAACGAAAGGTTAAATAATAAAAAAAATTATGTATTTTTTAAGGTCCAGAAACTTTAGCCCAGAAGTTCAAGTTCTAGAAATGCACACCACAAAAATAGCTGCATGTACAAATATGTGTGTTGAAGCACTGCTTATACAAGCTATAAACTGGAAATTTATACTCACCACAAGATCATCTTTCCAACGGCTAAAAAATAACATTTTTAAAAAATGTCCCCATTTAAACTTCCCATCATTCGCTAAATTCCAGGTTGTGATCTGCAAAGCATTCAAGTTTACCCTTTTTCTAGAAACTGCTGGTCACTATCTCAACAATTAATCCTGCACAGATGTGCTAATAATCTATTTTGCTTTCTCATACAGCTGTAGCTGCAAACTCACCACACTATTTAGTCCAATCTTCTACCAATGTTTTCCTTTAACTCTTAAATGTTACCAAAAAATTTATTTTTATTAAAATTTCAATCAAAATTGATACAAGCTCTCAAGATACTGACAGATCATTAAAAAGCCAATTCTATTTGAGGTCTCTTCTATTGAGTTAGCAAATAGTTCAATTAATGTGGAACAGACTTAGTTTTTACTTAGACCACCCTTACTCTCCATTACTGTCACCACGTTGTCTGTTACTAATCTTTTGAAAGTAAGCATTGGGCCGCCTGGGTGGCTCAGTCAGTTAAGCATCCAACTTCGGCTCAGGTCATGATCTCACAGTTCGGTTCGTAGGTTCGAGCCCCACATCAGGCTCCATGCTGACAGCTCAGAGCCTGGAGCCTGCTTCAGATTCTGTATCTCCTTCCCTCTCTGCCCCTCCCCTGCTTGTGCTCAGTTTCTCTCACTCTCACTTTTACTTTCTCCCTCAAAAATAAACACACGTTACAAAAAATTAAAAGCTATTTTTGCCCCCACCTTTTCCCCAGCTTACTCCTATGACATCCTTAATAGAACGCCTTAGTGATATAGAATTATTTATTGGCCTAAGACATTTATTTAGAGAGAAGTATGGTGTAGTCCATATCTTTTACAGTGAAATTGCTTATTTAAGCTGGGGAAAATTTTTAAAGAATTACAAAGAGAAGTTACTAGATAAAAATCTCACTGTATATTCCTTAATTAAAAGATTTACTTTAAGAAGTACTAGAAAGTTAACACAACCATCTACTGTAACATACAGTAACTGCGGACTAATATGGTCCCACTCAGCTACTTTACCTGCTTTCTTGAGAATGATATGGGTGGTGCCGGAGTACATCCTGCAAGAAACGTTCCATCAAACTAGTGGTACCCATCCGCTGTCGATTCTGTGTAGTCAAGTATCTGTGCTGAGCACTGGACATATGCTATTAAAAAAAAAAACTGAATAGTTTTACACAAGTAATACTCATTAGTAGTGAGTTTCACAAATGGATTCGTTTATATACTCCTGGTAGAAGTATAAATTGACATGAACATTCTATAGAGCAATTCTAAAATATGCATCTAAAAATCATACAAGGACCTTTCCCTTCAATATCATAATTACATTTCTCTAAATCTGTCCTAAGGAAATCATCTTAAATGTGGATGATTTTTGCAAAAAAAAAGCTTAACAACAAAAAATGGGAAATCTCCAAAATGTCTAACAGTAAAATATTTAAATTATACCCTAAGATGTAATACTGTACAGCTACCTAAAGTAATACAAAGAATTTTAAATAACATAGAGGAATGTTACATATTAGAAGAAAAATGGAAGATGCAAAAATCACATGTATGCTTTTACCTGAAACTATAGTTTTAAAAGGTATAGACAAGTTAATGGAAGAAAATAAACCAAAATTTTAAAATCATTAACATCTGTGAGGTACACTTAGAGGTAATTTTAAATTTTTTCTTATAAATTCTTATTTTTTGGGGCGCCTGGGTAGCTTGGTTGGGTGGCCAGCTTCAGCTCAGGTCATGATCTCGCAGTCTGTGGGTTCAAGCCCCGCGTCGAGCTCTATGCTGGCAGCTCAGAGCCTGGAGCCTGCTTCCAATTCTGTGTCTCCCTCTTCTCTTTGCCCCTCCCCTGTTTGCTCTCTCTTTCTCAAATAATAAACATTAAAAAAAATGTTTTTTAATAAAAAATAAATTCTTGTATTTTTCCCAAGCAAATATCTTCATAATAAAAATCTATTAAAAAAGAGAAGAGAGTTGAATCACTCTCTTGGGGTGTCTGGGTGGCTCAATCAGTTAAGCATCTGGCTCTTGATTTCAGCTCAGGTCATGATCTCACCACGGGATCAAGCCCACATCAGGCTCTGCACTGATGTCTTCCAAAGCGGCTATACCGATCTGTACCCTCATCAGCAATGTGTCATGGTTTCCAGCCCTCCATTTCCTCATCAACACTTGCCATTGTCTCTTTAATTTTAGCTACTGTAGAACGGGTTTAATGTTATCACTGTTGCTTTACTTTGCAATTTTTGTGATAGCTTTTCATTTTTAGTGGTGACCTGGATATCTTCCTTCATGATATGTCTGTTCAAGTCTCTTCCTGTCTTCCAAATGCATGCTCTTTTTTTTTTAACGAAGTGTAAAATTATTTATTCTCAACATGAACTCTTTGTTCAATTATATGTGTTTCAAATATCATCCTTCTTTCAATGGCTTATCTTTTCACTTTTTCTTTTGGGGGCAGAGGGTTCATAAAGTTTATTTTTGTGAGCGCACACACACATGCACAGTAAATCCACAGCTTTCCCAGCAATAGTTACAGGACACCTCTCCACCTTCTTAATCATCTCCCATTGTTTCTTAACTTTACTGCAGTCCATTTACCAATTTTTTTCTTTTTCAGTGCTTTTTGTTACTAGTTTAGGATATCCCTCCCTAACTCAGAATCATAAAGATTTTCTGTTTATTTCTAGAAGTCTTGTTGTTTTTACCTGTAATATGTACATCTACAATCTACTTGAAATTGGCATTTGTATCCAGGATGATTTAGTAATAGAGTTTCATTTCTTCTCCATATGGATATCCAATTGACTCAGTACCATTTATGGAAGAAAGTCCTGTCCTCACCATTCTTTAGGGCCGTATTTGTCACAAATCAAATATCCGTGTATGTGTCTGTTTCTAGAGTTTTGGGTTTCCTTCCATGGTCTTTCTAACTTTGCATCGCTGTCTTAATGACTGTAGTTTAGGGGCGCCTGGGTGGCTTGGTCAGTTAAGCGTCCGACTTCGGCTCAGGTCATGATCTCATGGTCCGTGAGTTCGAGCCCCGCGTCAGGCTCTGTGCTGACAGCTCAGAGCCTGGAGCCTGCTTCACATTCTGTGTCTCCCTCTCTCTCTGCCCCTCCCCTGTTCATGCTCTGTCTCTCTCTGTCTCAAAAATAAATAAATGTTAAAAAAAAAAATTTAATGATTGTAGTTTAGTAATAAATTTTGATACCTGGTACACGAAGTCTCCTGACTTTGTTCTTCTATAAGATTATCCTGGTTTTTCCTAGCCTTCTGCATGTGCATACATATTTTTAGAACTGGCTTAATTTTCATTACAAACAACTCTTCCAGGGGTGCCTGGCTCACTTAGTTGGTGGAATATGTGACTCTTGATCTCGGGGTTGAGAGTTCAAGCCCCTTGTTGGGTGTGGAGACTACTTAAAAATACATTCTTAAAAAAAAACTTTCCTGGAATTTTGTTTGGAATTTCATTAAATCAATATATATGTTTGGGGAAAACTGACATGGTTACAATATTGATTTTTCCGATTGGTATATCACACCAATTATTTAATTTTTCTTATATTTCTCTCAGTGTTTATGGTTTTCTACATAAAAACCTTATATATATTTTGTTATATTTATTCCTAAGGAGTTCATGTTCTTTGATGCTATTATTAAATACCTTTTTTAGATCTCATTTTCTGTATGCTGTTGGATATAAAAATACAATTTCCTTTTATGTTGCCCAACAAGCTTATTAAACTCACTTATCAATTCTAATAGTTTACCTAGATATCTTCAGGTTTTCTACATCTACAATCACACTTTGTGCAAGGTACAATCACAGGTTTGTTTCTTTTTATCTAATATGTATCATTTTAATTTCTCTTTATTTCCCTTGCTAGAACCTCTGATAAAATATTGAATAGTTTAATTCAAGCATCAAGTCTATTACTTAATAGAGTACTGATGCATTTGGATTTAATCTTTGTTTTTATTTTTAAAACTGTTTTCATTACTCCTGCCTATGCGATGTCCCTATGTCTCTTCTTTCTTTCCTTCTTGTGGACCACTTTTTATTATTCCAAGTTCTCCACTTCTGTTAAGTTGGTAGGTAGTTATAGGCCAGGCTCTTTTTCTAGTCTGTTAGTGGGAACAGATTATCACAAGCAACCCTGACCTACAAACACTTGCTAAAATCACTTGCTACTTTTACTCTCTTCTTAAGCAAGGAATTAACTCGATTTACTTTCCTTCCAGTTTATATGTCATCGTTGTCAATGCCACAAGATAGCATTCATTTAAATCACCTGCTACCTTTCCACTGATCTTCCTGACTTCCCGTATCTCTAAGCTTCCAATTGAAATCATTTTCCTTCTGTCTGAAGAACCCTTTTTAGTATTTCCTTCAGTCAGGGTCTGTTGCCAGTAAATTCCCTTAATTTTTGTTTTCTGAAAATATTTCTATTTCACCTTTTTTTTCAAGGATATATTTATTAAGCATCGAATACTAAATTGGTAGTTGTTTTCTTTCTTTGGGTTTCCACTGTTTCTGTTGAATCTTCAGCTACATCTGGGTCCTCTATTTCTCCACTGCCTTTAGAGTTCTCCAAAGCCATGAAATTTATCTATTTATTTAAGACTTTGTACTTAGTGCAAATTACTTCAGCTGTCATCAACAGGGTCTTTTTTTAAGTCTTATTTGAGAGAGAGAGAGCACATGCACAAGCAAGCAGGGGAGGGGCAGACAGAGAGAGCATCCCAAGCAGGCTCTGTGATGTCAGCACAGAGCGCAACATGGGGCTCCATCCCATAAACCATGAGATCATGACCTGAGCCGAAACCAAGAGTCCTTCACTTAACCAACTGAGCCACCCAGGTACCCCTTTAACAGTCTTTTTAAGTGCCTGCTTAGTACATGAGTATCTAAATGTCTAAAAATTATTTTAAACCTTTGGCAAAAAGTTATACTGAATGCTTACTGAATAGAACTTGTAGTTAAAGATTCAATGTTTTAGTAATATCAAAAGTTCAACAAGTAATCGTCCAAGTCAAGTGATGACATCATTTTATCGATCATGACAGAAACACTAAAGACAGCTTTGAGATTTATTATCTGCTGCCTCGTGTTTATAACCAGCAGTAGAAAGTTTTTTTCTGTTAAAAGGCAGAGATGTGGAAATCGTAATAACTTTTCCTTAGTATGAATTTAAATGACGACTGTTGATAACTAAACAAAACAAATGCCACTGAACAGCAGAATTTTTACGTAGGACAAACTTGTCTTAGATATCACTTAAGACAGAATACTATAGACTAACAGGACCAGAGCTTCCTTATATTACTCCTTCACCTATGACACAATTCCACAGCTCAGACCCTGAAGAAAACCTTGAGGCTCTTCCAAGTGAACAATTCTGGTCAGAAGACCTACAGCTACTATTACTATGAATACTGATTTCAAAACGTCCATACACAATTCTTCCCAAACTCTTCCAACAAAAAGAAAGGGACACTACTCAATTCATTCTCTGAAGCCAGCATCACCCGAGTTCTGAAACCAAAAACATCACAAGAAAAGAAAGCTACAGACAATATTTCTTACGAATATAGACGCAAAAATCCTCAACAAAATACTGGCAAGCCAAATCCAGGAACATACAGAAGGACTAAGCACCATGACCAAGCGGGATTTAGCCCAGGGATATAAAATTGGCTTAATAGCTAAAACTCAATCAATATTAATTGCTACAGACTGAATTGTGTCCCCCAGGCCCCAAACTCCTATGTTGAAGTTCTAACTTCCAATGTGACTGTATTTGGAGACAGGGCTTCTAGGAGGGAATTAAAATCACAACATATAAAAAAATTAACTGAAAATGAATCAGAGACCTAAATGTAAGAACAAAAACTACAAAATTCTTAGAGGAAAATACAGGGCGTAACTGTTCATGACCTTGGACCCAGCAATCTTTTACAACCCCAAAAACACAAGCAACAAGAGGAGGGGAAAAAATCTAAACTATAGCAACATTTAAAACATTTGCGCATGGAAGCATAATCTTCTAAGTCCTTACCTTATTCTACAATGTCTTACAGCATCTAATTCTCTAGATTCTTCACCTATCACTTCACACCAGCCCTCCACCTTACCAGCACTCTGGCCTCATCGGCTCCTGGCTTTTAACCAGCACGCCAACCACCCCTCTACCTTGGGGTCTCTGTCTTTACTCTCTCCTCCCTCTACCTAGAAATTCTTCCCCCAGATATAAGGCAGCCTGGATCCCAAACTTCATTCAAATCTCAACTCAAATGTCACTCCTTAACCTTATCTGGCAGCCCCACCTGAAAGTGCACTCCCTTCTCTATTTTATTTTCCTCATAACATTTATCACAATCTGACTTATCATGTATTAAGTTTATATGATTATCTATTTTCTGTCTTACTATACTACAAAAGGGATGTGGATTTGTCCCTGGCTATATCCTGAGAACTTTAAATGGTGTCTACCAATTAGAAGATTCACAACAATCTGTTCGGGTGAATAAATGAGTTTAATAAAATGCATGACTAGGTCCTTTGAGGTATAACTGTTTATTAACAGGATCCTCTCACCTGCTCCAGGTTATTATAGCGCACACAGCAATAGCTGCAGTACCCCTGTCTGTTCTGCATGCTGAATAACCCAAAGTCAAGTGGCTACTGTCCGGGAATACTCCAACTGGAAAAAAGAAAAAACGGGAAGAAAAAAACAAACAAACAGTTAAGTCCTTACTACCCTGAGGAAAATACCCTTGGTAATATCAGAGAACAGAAATTCATTCTTGAGTACGATGCACCCTTATTTTGAATAATTATGAAATTAGATAGGTCTGCCAAAAGCTACTGAGTCGATCAGTGAGCCTGGAGGAGAGGGGGAGAGTTGTGCACCTTCCAAAAAAGGGGTGTGTTGTTGATAGGTGGAGACTGGACTCAATTTTTTATCAATTTTCTGATAACTTGTTACGGTTATTAGGAATTGGTTCAGTACTCAATCCGTAAAGACAAATTCCTACCTCTATGTTGTTGTTATAGTATATTCACTATATGCGAATGAGGCTCAGTAATTTTCCCATTGTGTTCCTACATAAAATCTGACGTTACATGAATTCTCATTGTTATACCTAACATCTACTTCCGTCACGAGAGTAAAGATGCATGTATTTTCTGCTTAATCCACAAAGGTGCAGATTTTAAGATAAATTACCTGACAGAATTACTAAAAATCAAAATAACTAATTTGGGTCTGAAACACAAGACACTTCTCTCCTGACAACTACATAAACCAAATAAATATGAGGAATTTCTTCCAGTTGGTGCAATGAGATCTCTCTACAAATAAAGTCTCCAAGTTTCTACCGCCTTGAAACTATCATCCTTCAACATTACATACTGCAGTGGTTTCCCAACCCAGGCTGTATTAATAGCACAATCACTCCCCAAAATTCTGATTTAGTAGGACTGAGACAGCCTAGAATTCAGAATTTTTTCATTTCCCAAGTAATTCTGATACACAACTATTTACTCACTGACACAAAGTGTTTACAGTTGATGATTATTTTAAATAATAATTCAATACAATTTTAAGGTTTTGCTGTTTTGTTAAGATAAAAACAGAATTTTAAGAATAATTTCATCAAGTTTTAATTCGAATTATTTTAAACATTCTTGTCTGTTGAATATGTAACAGAACGATCCTATAATGTGTAGAATATTTCTGATAAGATGATCCTGCAATACAAAAAGTTTACTCATTAAAATCAATATTTAGAAATGAAGTCAAGCCTGAAATCCATGAGAACAGAAGAACTTTATTAAATCAAAAATGCTATTGTAACATGCACTCACCTGTTACTTTTTATTACGACAAACTTTGACTTTCTGGCTTCCACACTTACAGGGAAAATAAATCAATTAAACCAGCCTCTGAAATAGAGAATATATAAAAAATGACTTATTTAAAATTTGGTCTTTTTCCATTATTTTACTTCATTTATTAACCTGAAGCAACAAAATGAAATAAGCTTTAAGCTGTGTGTATAGATATAGCCAATTTTCAAGCTGAGAGAACCCTAGGGCCTAAACCTGAACTTTGAAAATCATAAAATAACAAATTTTCTAGTGCTTTATTCAAAATATATTTAAAACGGGGGCACCTGGGTGGGTCAGTAGGTTAAGCATCTGACTTCAGCTCAGGTCATGATCTCACAATTTGAGTTCAAGCCCCGCATCGGGCTCTGTGCTGACAGCTCAGAGCCTGGAGCCTGCTTCGGATTCTGTGTCTCCCTCTCTCTCTCTCTGCCCCCTCCCCAACTTGTGCTTTATCTTTCTCTGTCTCTCAAAAATAAATAAATGTAAAAAAAAAAATTCGAAATGTATTTAAAACAATCATTGAATGAAAGGCAAAATGAAAGTATTAGTCTAATGTCACACACACACACACACACACACACACACACAAAATTGAAATTCTTTATAATTTTTTTGATCTTGACACATACAGCCTTTAATTCCCATGCCATGATTATCTACATTTCTGTCATCTCATGTCACATACATGCCACTGAGACAGTGAGCCGCCATGACTCTGAAGCACCTGATTGGCACTTTTCAAACTCTGCATGCTAGGAACCCCACCTCAAAAACTGACTAAATCAAAACCGCCTGGTGGGGAGCCAGGCACATGCCTATTATGCATATTTAAAATGCTCTAAGGTGATTCTGAGGCAGGCTGAAGCAGTAACATAAGTCATCATTTTTACATACTAATAAAATTCTTACTTACCAAAGGGATCATTCTTTGGGGCCTGGGATTATATTACTTTTCATGACTGAATGGGTCTTTATATTCCAATTCTGAATTCTACTGGTACCTGGTATTTTCATAAAGTAACAAGTCACTTACCTTGAACAGAAAAGGGCAGGTATTTCATCAGTTGCATTAGTCCTGGAAAACATCTGTAAATTAAAACAATTGAAAAAAAAAAAAAAAAAAGATCAGCCCCCTAAGTGTCTACCACAGGCCAAGTAACTATCCCCAAGTCATAGGTAAGTTTGAAAAGTAACCCAATTATGTTTCAATGGGAGAAAAAAATACTAACTCTTTAACACAAAGCACTTTACATACTGTGACTCATAGACTCCCACATGACCTCCTAAGATGCTCTGGGACAGAGCAATTGTCACGGCCCACCCATATAACCCACCATCGAGTGTTTCAGATCTTTGGGTTCCAGGAACAGCAGCTGGAAAATAAACTGGATCTCTGGTAAGGGTAAGAACACGATGCTATAAACCCATATGAGCTTTATAGGAAATCTTTGAAAGAAATATTTAGATGGAATTAAGTGTGGATCCTGGACGAACCACACAACTCGGTTCTTATGTTACTTTTGGTGAAAAACACTGTCAATTCTTTATCGCCTATCAACTGACAATTAGGCCAAATTATCAATCTTGTTTATTCTTCCACATTGTTGTTGGCAAAGTGTTGATGACCCTTACCCAGGATCATTGGTTAACAAAAAACTCCAACAATTTGGTTCAAAAGAGGCTGTGACAGCACTGTATAATCAAAGAATAAATACTTAGCACCTACCCTGTGCAGATGCTGGAAGCTTTAAAGGATAGAAATAGACAAGCTTTCTTGCTCTCAAGAAGTTTAAAATGGCACTAGAAAACGAATGTAAAAATACCAGGTGGTATCTGAGAAATGCCTAAGCACAAACAGTAAGTGCCAAAATGTCACAATGGATATAGCTTTTTAACTGGACATTGGAAAATGGGTAGGGTGTACTTAAATAAAGATCAGGAAAAGATGTTCCAAGTAACAAAAAAGCAAAAGTACAAAGTAAGAAAGCAAAAGTACCTTTAGAGACAGTAAACTGACAAGTTAAAGCTGGAGCCAAGACTTCATTTAAAAATTTAAGGGGCAATAAAGCAAGAAACGTAGATTCAGCTTCAACATGATCGTAGTTAAAAGAAAACTTAAGAATTTAGACACATATTCAGGACAGTGTGGGGTTTGTTTTTGTTGTTGTTTGTTTGTTTTGGGGTTTTTTGGAAAGCAGTATAGCAGGGGAGCTTTAAGAAAATTCTGGACAGTGGTTCTCCCTATTCAAAGGAGCTTTTCACAGGGTAAGTTAAACTATGCGGCACCATTTTCTAGGATATTAGAGAATTAGTTAACACCCAATTATCCAAATCAAAGAATCCGCATCCCTTAGAGCAAAGATTTAGTCTCATTTATGCTTGCAAATTAGGACAACACACAGAATTTTTTTCTTCAAATATTACTTTTATTAATTTTTATTATGAAAATAAAACATACCATGGCCAATATAAAAATAAAGACCACTAAAATCAGTCATAATCCCACTACCCACCATTAATATTTATCATATATTCTTTGTTCTAAACATGTGTTTACAAAAATGGTATGGTACTATAGTCTATTCTATATAGCCTGCTGACTCTCACTTAACCATATATGATGAGCACTCCTATATGATATGATATATAATTCCAAAACCGAATTTTTAATGACTGCATATCAGTGTAAAACAAAAGCTGTCTTATCTGACAAGACCCAGCAGCCGGTGAATTAGCTATTTAAAAATTAGGAGAATTTTAAAAATAGATACACACATAAATTAGTATTTTGTCTAACTTCAGAAATATGAGTGTATACATGTTTCATTTAAGGTCAAGTTAAGCTTTTTGTTTCATTGAGATTTTTGTGGCTAGGACAGCTAGAGTTCAAGTCATATTTTTTTTCATATTTTCATAAACCACACCCTAATTTACCATCAACAAGTTTCCACTTTGGTTTCCTTTCAAACAGAACAAGAACTTAAAGACATTTCTAAAACTGAGAGCAGCATTTGATTAACGTTTAAGATTTCCCCCAAACTTTTACAGTTGTCACACCCAATTAAGTACTCTTGCAATGGCCTTTTTTTTTTTTAGTGCAAAGCATTCAAATTATTTTTCATAAAAATAATAATGCTCTAAAAAAGGACAATGCCCAGACTCTATTTCTTTGGTTTATGAAACACTTAAAAGAGCATAAACCAATCTGAGGCAGTGAACAAAGATCTCTGAGACTGCCTGAGGTGACTTCAGCACATATGTCTCAAACTGCATCTATTTTTCTTTTGGGACTATTTCTTGCACACCTGAGATCTGGACCTGCTGCAGAGATAAACACATCGTTGCAATGAGTTCAGAGTTGTAGTGCGTGTTTCCCAAACCACGGTATTTTGAAATAAGAGCTAACAAAATCCAGAATCCCTATGGGAAATATTTTTCAACTGCCACACAAGACAGACACCAACTTAATATTAAACATAAAAAGACAATAGAAAGGCATTTGGTTTATTGAGTAAGATCACCCAAATTATCTGTCTAGCAACAGGAAAACAACGGGGGAGCAGTCACAAAACAATGGCTAAATGAAATAAAAAACCATCTTATTAATTCAGTGTCCCTTTCTTTACAACATTAATTTTCAACTTCCCATTTGTTTGGATTATCCACCTTATGCTTATGCTGCCTTTCCTCTGGTGACAAGCATTATCCTCCATTCAGTCTTAATAAAATAATAATAGCTAACTTTTAGTGAATAGTCAATCTGGGCTAGGCACTATGTCAACAGTTTCATATGCATCATCCCATCTGAATAGCAAACACCCTTATGAAATTGGTGTCCCGGTTAACTCCCACTTTACAAATCAGGAAACTGAGGTTTAGAAAGCAGCAGTATCTTGTTCCAGGTCACACACCAATAACCACTGTAGCTGGGATTTGACTGTAGGTCAATCTGAGCAGTTTATGCTCTTAACCTCTTAACTTCCATAAAATGCTTCCTCTCTGTATTTTCAGGAATGCTAATTGATTGTTTTAATATTAAGTGAAAACAAATAATTAGGGATCTAATTTGTTGCAATAAACACTGTCACATATTCCAAAGAAAAGAGTAAAACTAACGTTTAGCTTAATTGCATCATTGCTCCCATTCTGAGATGAGTGCTGACAGTACCTTGGATTAGTGATTTTCAAACTTAATTAGCGTAGCACAGAGGAAGCAATACATTTTATATCACAACCCCGCACACACACACGCAATCACACATGTACGCGCCCTCACGCGCATGCACCCCACCCACGCACTGGCCCACACACACACGCAGTTAAAACAAAGCTTACAAAATATCCTCATTACCTGTAATGCATTCTGGTATTTACTATGCTATCCTCTTTTGTTTTTTGTAAGTGCTAGTTACGACCCACAAAATTAATTTCACAATTCACTAATGGGTGAAAACTGCAATCTGAAAAAAACTGCATCACATTATTAAGCCAAACAAACAATACTATACAGAAGATGGCTGTTACCCTGAATTCAGCTTATTTCTATCCAATACCTTGGCCATTGCGGTGATACTTTATCAAATCTCTAACCACTTTCTTTACTAACGTTGGCCACTGGCCAAAGTGCAGGGAGAAGAAGAAAATTCTTGCCTTCCAGGCTCTGGGTCCAAATCAGTGCACGTTAAGAAGGCAGCAGAAAAACGTTTACGCACTGATACAGAAATGACCACAACGCACTAAAAAAAAAGCAAAGCGACTACATTAGCATTCCCCTTTATGTAACACGAATATGCACTTACGTACCCCAAATTGTTAATACTGACTCCCTTGATGATAAGATTGCTAAGGGCTTTTTCAGTGGGTTTATTTACTTTTTTCCTGATAGTATATAATTGCTGTCAAACAAATTAAATATAATTCTATTCTGGGGATTAAAGACGTTTAACAGCCAGCATCTCGTTATGCATTTCTTCCCCGCGCTGCCAAAATCATCGCGTCGGATAACGTTAGGAGCTGCAAAGGGCCTTCTAAAGAGCACGTAATAACGACGGCGTAATCTGAGCAGATTTACACAACTGTTGCACGACGATAGTAAAACGATCGTTAACACAAAAATCTAACGCTTCCAAAATAAATCCCAATCGCCAAAGGCTGATAAGGGCCTAGGTCTGGGGACAGCTGGACACAGCGCAGGGCAATGGGGGAAGGGGATTTGTGGACAGGTGGCTTCGGATCTCGGCCCCACAGGTGCCCCTACAAGTCCCCGCGGGTACAAAGCCCCAAATCCGACCTCCGCGAGCCGCCCCCTCTCCACCTCCCAGCCCCAGGCCGCGTCCGCGGGCCCCTCCGACCCAGGGCCCCCGACAGAAGCGCAGGGCAGCCTGCCCCCCCTCCACCCCACGCCCCAGCCACCTCGATCGGGCCGGAGACGCCGGCCCCGCTCCCCGCAGGACGGGCAGAAGGGACTGGGACGGGAGAAGCGAGAAGGACCTGCGAGGCCGGGTGCAGGAGCCGGGCGAGCGGTCCGGCCGTCCCTCGGGAGGAAGAAGGGCCCGGGGCGCGAGGCGAGCAGGCCCCACCCGGCCGCGCGCACGGAGCCCGCGGGCGTCGCCCCGGCTGCGCGCCGCCTCGGCTCGGCTCGGCCGCCCGCCCGCCCGCGCCGCCGCCGCCGCCGCCGCCGCCGCGGTGCTCTGCGGCGCGGTTCTCACCTCCGCGGAGGCCTCCCGGATTCCTCCCGGGCTTGGGCGCAGGCCGAGGACCGGTGGGCGCGCTCCCTTCCTATTCTGGTTCCATGGCGGTGCCCGGACCCCCCGGGCCGTCCAGGGCGCCGCGGCCGCCCGCTGCCTGCCGCCCGCAGCCCGCGGAGCCAGACAGATGGAGCCCCCTGGACTCTCCCGCCGGTGTGAGACGAGGAGCGAAGGTGCGAGCGTCACTCGCAGACCCGGCCCCGAGTCACGACTCAGCCCCGTAGACATCCACCGGGAACGTAGCCGCTGCAGTCCCTGACTGAGCTTGACGTCAGGGAAGGTGCGAAAACAGGGCCCCTTCTGACGCAGGAGCCGCGCACCGCCCCCTGCCCACCCCGCCCCCCGGCGCTGGAGCCCCCTTCCTCCCGCCCCAACCCTCCCCTCCCGCAGATCTTTTAAAGCGAACACTTCCACCGGGGTCAGGGCCCCACTCCGGAGCTTGTAAAATCAAACCTGTTCTAACCCAAAATGACTGGGCTCACAGCGGAGTTAGGACGCGAGAATAGACACGAAGGTTTTAGCATTTGAGGGCCCAGAGGGAAATTGCTTGTCAATTCCCAGCAACAGACGAACCTCGAAAAGAAAAATTCCGCTGAGAGGGCTCGGCGTTTGCGCCGGTTCGTGTGTGTTTGCCGCAGTGAGCTGCAGCAAACAAAAGCTCCTGTTTAATGAGCGCTTACTTGTGCTAGGCACTGTGTTTAAGGTTTATATATGTACTCTTGCATTTCATCCTCAAAGCAACTCTTTAGAGGATCTTACTAGGAATCCTATTATTCCCAGTTGACAAAAGAGACAACTGAGGCTTAAGGAGGGTAGGTATTCAAAGACCTCCCCTGCACATGAAAGGGTTACGAATATTAACCGAAATCCCCTCAGTCATTCAATGGTATTCTGTACCACCCACTGCGAATATGGTGGTGTGCAAAAACAGCTGACTGTAATGAGGGGGACACAAACCAGAATCAATCACAATACTGAATATATCATTAAAATCTGTGATAAGGAAAATGAGCATCCCTAAAGTGGAGAGAGCCTCCGATTAAAGAGCTTATGTTTTAGGTAAAAATAATCTTAGAATGAGCTACCTTGTTCTTTGGCTATTGTTGTCATTGTCATTACATTTTTTTAATAAGCTTGTGACTTTGTCCCTTTTTTTAAATTCACCATTGCTTTTGCTTCCACAGTTTCCATTCTTGTGTATTACTTAGCTCTTGCCTCGCCCCCTACATCTTTCTCCGACTTTAAACCTGGGCTATTGCAGCTATTTAGATTTTTTTAACACACCAAAAATATATATATATGTATACTGATTTTTTTTAAGGCAAGCTTTTAAGGTACATCCCAACCTTGGAAATGGTGAAAGAAAACCCATTATACATTAAACCCAGCCACCATGACATAATGCATTTCACAGATGCGAAGACACACATTTTTCACACTTCAACATCTCAGAAATCAAGATGCATTTTACAAACTGGTCTCTTAATATTACTGGCCAGGTAGCTGTATTAACCTGGATGTCAGCACCTCCACATATAGAAAATTGAATGTGGCTTTTCACATTGTCCTTATTTCAACTGAGTTAAGTGCATTGTTTAATAAAACCCACAACCCTTAAAGGAGGAAATTAACAGCATATAAAAAAGAGATGGGACTGGCTAAAAGAGCTTAGACTTCTGAGAAACCCCGAGTTCCTTACCAAGAACATTAGTTCTTCATGCGTTTTGGAAACCTACAAATAACAGTTAAATAAGCCTAACACCACACACACACACACACACACACACACACACACTGAAATTACTTAGATATTATTTCTGATGGTATGGTTTGTCAATTACAACCCCTCTAAGTTTGAGTCAAAAAAAAATCGTTGAAGAAGTAAAACGAATCCTATGTGTTACCGGGAAACTACCATTGACCTCTTCTGGTTAGATCAGACAATGCCAGCCTGGAAGCCTTCGGAATAGAATCAGCGACTTGAGGAAAAAAAAAAAAAAAAAAAACCCTAGATTCAGTAGTAGGGCACTCTTAGGAGTCGATACATCTCCAACACTTTTGGTGGCCCAGAAGACAATACTGTATGGAAAACCACAGCCATCAACAACTGATACAAAAAGTGTTTTAGAAAAGGTGGGTTTTTGGGGCGCCTGGGTGGCGCAGTCGGTTAAGCGTGCGACCTTCAGCCAGGTCACGATCTCCCGGTCCGGGAGTTCGAGCCCCGCGTCGGGCTCTGGGCTGACCGCTCAGAGCCTGGAGCCTGTTTCCGATTCTGTGTCTCCCTCTCTCTCTGCCCCTCCCCCATTCATGCTCTGTCTCTCTCTGTCCCAAAAATAAATAAACGTTGAAAAAAAAATTAAAAAAAAAAAAAAAAGAAAAGGTGGGTTTTGAATGCAAAGAAATTTTGGAACCCCTTAACCAATTTTACTTATATCTCCCTTTATATGCACACACAAGATTGACACATAATAAATCTAAGTCTGAAAGGGTTATTTCACGAAGTATGAAATAAAACACTAAATTACCAAAAAATCAACGTGTTTTAGTTTAGTTGATAGCATTTTTTTCAACATGATACTATCATATAAAATTTTTTTTCTTATTTTTAGAGAGAGAGAGAGACTGTGCACGAGTGGGGCAGAGGGAGAGAGACAGAGAATCATAAGCAGGTTCCATGCTAGTGCAGAGCCCCCACAAAAGGCCCAATCTTAGAACCCTGGGATCATGACCTGAGCCAAAATCAAGAGTCAGGCACTCAACCAAATGAGCCACCCTGGCGCCCCTATCATATAAATTAAAAGAAGTTTCATCCTGCATCCAGTTAGTAGTCCTTCCAGACTACATTTCTGTTAGTGGCAATGGGTACTTTTTTTGGCAGAGCTTAATTATCTGTAAGGTTAAGCTTTAAACTTTTTCAGATCCCCCACAATCCTTTATTAATCCATTATAGAGCTAAACTCATTCACTAATATTTCTTTAAAGGACACTAAGTATCAAGGTTGGGTTTGTATGTTCCCTCCCCAGGGAGAAAAAGATCCTACGTATGTGTTATTTCACATTCTTTCTTCAAAGGAAGAATAAAAACTGCTATTTTATGTCCAGAAATCATTCTGATAATGCTGATGTTTTGTAAGCTGTTTAAGCTAACATTAGGCTAATGTCTGAAGGAAAAAGGGAAAGTAGAGATCTCATTCCTGAATCATAAAAGAATTTAGATTCTATCAGTTTAGAGTTTATTTTTCCCTAAAATTCTATTAGTGTACATATACCTATTCATAATCAGGCGAAGTTATCATGAAGATTTTACCCATTAGCCAGGCTTCTTTTTTTTTTTTTTTTTAAAGTAGGCTCCATGCCCAATGTGGGGCTTGAACTCACGACCCTAAGATGAAGAGTCGCATGGTCTACCAACCGGGCCAGTCAGGTGCCCCTACCCTGGCATTTTTATAAACAGTATAGGGAGGACCTGGGAAACTCAGTCAGTTAAGCGTCTGACTCTTGATTTCAACTCTGGTCATGACCTCACAGTTTGTGAGTTTGAGCCCGCTGTCAGTGCAGAGCCTGCTTGGGATCCTCGTTCTCCCTCTCTCTTTCTGCCCCTTCCCAGCATGTGTGAGAGCTCGCTTGCTCTCGCTCTCTCTCTGTGTCTCTGTCTCAAAAATAAATAAATAAACTTTAGAAGTATATAAAGAGTATAATGTCATGTTTATAGAAAAGAATTCACTCATATGCCCCATCCAAATCAAAATTTTAAATTTAATGAGAATGATCACAGATATCTCCATGCATTTTGTCTTGTTCTTGATTCCTCTCTGTAAGATAGTCCCCATCTTTGATAAAAATGTCACTCAAAAGACAGAGGGTATGGGTGATAGTTGGAACAAGGAACAAATAGGTTCTTGGAAAAGGAAGGCAAGTTAAAGTCTATAGTTTAAAGTGGCAAAGGTATATGGTGGACACACAGAAAACGTGATGGATGTCAGTGTGGGGAGAAGAGAGCTGGGAGAGAACTCTGCAAATGAGTTTAACCCTCATCTATCACACGAGAACTTAAAAATGACTGAAGTCAGCAAAGCGCTACAGAGCACTATGAGCCTATTTTTAACGAAACATACAAATGATCCGCCAGAACTAAAGACAAGAAAAAGTTTTTTAGTAGTTGCTCCTATCTGTCTGGAGTAGATGTGGACAAAGGAGTGGCAGCAGGACCAGCGACTAATATCATAAAAACTCTAATATCATAACATGTTCCCCCGTTGATTTAAACTTCTGTGCAATGAGATCTAACTTCTTTGTCACAGTCTTCCCATTCTGTTCTTCCTTTAATCCAGTCAAGCCAACTCCTTCCCACTTTTACATTATGTGGATACCTCTGTGATACATCTTTTTTTGAAAAAAAAAATTTAAGGTCTCCTTATTTTTGAGAGAAATAGCATGAACGAGGGAGGAGCAGAGAAAGAAGGAGACAGAGGATCCGAAGCAGGCTCTGTGCTGACAAACTGCCTATGCTGGGCTCAAATTCACAAACTGTGAGATCATGACCTGAGCCCAAGTAGGATGGTTAACAGACTGAGCCACCCAGGCGCCCCTCACCCATAATACGTCTTATACAAAGACATCAAATAGGGCATCCTTGCTATAGTTTTTTTTTTCTAATAATTCCTTACCAATTCTTACCATAGTCTACTCTTTCTCTTTTTTCTTTCACTCCTTCCCCTCTTTTGTTTCTACTAGCACGTTGTTTCTTTACCTTGTTTTTTTTCTTGCTATCAGAAAAGCACAATTTATAATCCTGAAAGATAATGCCCCTAACTTCTGGTGATAATCAGGACTAACCACACACTTGTTCCTTCTTTTCTTTTCTTTTTTTCTTTTACGTTATTTATTTTGAGACAGAGAGAGAGACAGAGGGAGAGGGAAACAGAGAAAACGCCAAACACAGGACTCCAACTCAGTAACTGAACCGTGAGATCATGACCTGAGCAGAAACCAAGAATAGGACACTCGACCAACTGAGCCACCCATGCGCCCCCTTCCTTTTTGAGAGAGAGAGAGAGAGCACAAGCAGGGTAGGGGCAGGGGACAGAGTATCCCAAGCAGGCTCTGTGCAGACAGCAGCGAGCCCCACGCAGGCTCAAACCCATGACCCGCGAGATAGTGACCTGAGCAGAAGTCAGACGCTCAACTGACTGAGCCCCCCAGGCACCCTCACTTGTTCCTTCCTTTAATTCAAAATTCAGGGGCGCCTGGGTGGCTCAGTCAGTTAAGCGGCCGACTTTGGCTCAGGTCATGATCTCATGGTCCGTGAGTTCGAGCCCCGCGTCGGGCTCTGTGCTGACAGCTCAGAGCCTGGAGCCTGTTTAGGATTCTGTGTCTCCCTCTCTCTGACCCTCCCCCATTCATGCTCTGTCTCTCTCTGTCTCAAAAATAAATAAACATTTAAAAAATTAAAAAAAAAATACTATCTCCAACTAAAGACAAAAAAAATTTTTTTTAATTCATTTCAAAGTTTATGCCCTCTGGAGCTTTAACTTTTAAAAAAATAATTACTGTTGGCTTTTATATGATGAAATCATCAATATGAGAACTATATTCTTGAGCCTTTCCCTCTATTTAAACTCCCCTGCCTCCCCCCACCTCAATTGTTTTCACTGGTCAACTTGCAACACTATAGAATTCTTCCATTTATATATAGTTGCCATAAGGATGATTTTAGAGGCTAATATGAATTCCGTAGACCCCATTTTTAAAAACTAATAGATGACACTCAAATATTATTTAGGAAGAGCTCTGGAATACATTAGGTGACAAAAAAGCAAAATGTAATGAATTTTGTGCGAGAAAGGCAGAACTAGGAATATATAATTATATTTCCACAAAGAAACTCTGAAATGCAACTCAGGAAATAATAAAATCAATCACGGCACAAAGGAGGTTGTAAGAAACAGGGAGGAAGAAGGTGGGGGAGAGTGACAGTGTCGCTGTGCACTTACCATGTTATGGCTTAGGAGTCTTCTGGATTTTTTTCTGCTTAAAATAGTGGCGAAATAAAAATTTAAACTAACAGACATTAGACAGTGGAGAAAGAAAGTTTTGATGACGGGCTCTGGAGCAGGAGCCCCACCAGGGGACTTGGGGAAGGTCCAGAGAGGAATTCTGATATCCTCAGAAACACCAGGTACACGGTTTGCAACTAAATGGACTCCAGGGCCCCTTCTAGGTGACCGTACAGTGAAAAGCAAACTGGAGTCAAAACTGGAGTCTTTTTTTTTTTTTTCCAAAATCTGAAGGGGCCGATGCCCTCTGAACCTGGGCCCACCTAAACAATTTTAGTTCAAACCACCGCAGGCCTGAGCGCAGACCGTCAGCCACCTGACAGCCCTGTATCGTGGCTTTCTGGCAGCAAAATAGAGGAGCCAGGCTACGGAGGACTTACTGACTTCTCGGAAAGAATTCTGGCTCGCTGTTGGAGAGGGCCTCACGGCAGGAGGCATCGCCCCTGCCGGCACAGGAGTTCACTGCTAAAAGTGACCTCACCTCCTGCTCAAGCTCTTACTCAAAATTATCCCTTGGACTCAACCCAGTTGCATCGCTCCACACTTATGCCATCCTCCCCAACTCCTGACCCTGAACTTCCCCGGGATCGTTTACAACAGGATCATCCACCAAATGTCTATTTCCACGCCCCACGCCCCCCCCCCCCCGAGCTAGCAACGTGCCTCACCCAGGATCTTACTATATCCTATCCTGCCTTCAAACTCCAAGTGACAAGCTGCGTGGTTGCAAAGCAATGCTAGGAAACCTGGGATCGGTAAGATAAACGACAGGATCAGAAACACGTATCTTGACAGTATCTCTCAAAATTCGCCCTCCAATGCAAGTAGTTAAGCACAAACTTGAGCTCGGCCTGGGGAGGTGAGTAGGATCTGCTTAGACAGAGAAGAACATTCACGGAGGGAAGTGAAGCACACAGAAAAGGTTCATAGGGGCTCATAAAAAAATGTATCTTTGAGGCTGTCACTTGAAATGTACCCTCAACTACAGCTAGACTCCATGTTTAATTTTCCGTTCCCAAGACTGGCCCTTTCTGTGTGTCATGCTACCCGTCTCGGCTGATTCTTGTTAGCTCCTGTCAGAATGGTAGTTAGACCACTACCATCCACTCACCACACCCCTTCACTTCACCAACCCAACTTTCTTTTTTTTTTTATATTTATTTATTTTTGAGAGAGAGAGAGACAGAGAACGAGTGGGGGCAGAGCACAGAGAGGGAGACACAGAATCCAAGGCAAGCTCCAGCTGTCGACACAGAGCCCAATTCTAAGATCATGACCTGAGCCGAAGTCGGACACCCAGCCGACTGAGCCACCCAGGCACCCCAACCCAGCTTTCTAAATCTGCTTCATCATCAGACTTTGCATAGCCGCCAACAACCACTCATTCTTTGCCTAGCAACCTTACCACCCATACGTTTAAAGCCAAAGACCATGCACCTGTCTTCCCCAAAGTCATTCTGATACTAGCAATATTTACAATCGACAGGAATGGCAGCACAGAGTTTAACTGCCTGCGATTGTGGGGCTTGAGATCCATAAACCAACCACCATCCTACTTCTACATGCATATCCCACCGACATAGTTCCGAGATCGCCTATAAGTGAAGGTTAAGCAGCCGAGAAAAGGTCCAACTCGCTTCAATACTTCCATTATACCAAGCTCCTAAGATTTCAAACAACCGTTCTAATTAGGGGGCCCTCTGGATAGGATTTGTACCAACCCTCACTGCTAAACATTATTGGCATTTTTGCTCCATCCCAACGGAGATGTTTGGCCTTCATACAGCACACAAAAGTCCACGAAAAAAAAAAAAAAACTATGCTTAGGATCCCAATTTTGCCCGAAGCCACGTACTTCAGGATTGGGCTTTTCTTATGGCCCTAATAACAAAAATCAATGTCACCTGTACCTGGTGTTGCCCTACGAAAATGGGATTCCCATTCAATCCTGCTCACACCGGGGTTTCCCATGACTATATATCAATCTCAAGAAGCACCATTCCCTTCAACCTCACTTTGGCAAAAGCATAGACGTGACCCTATTTTCATTCCCTTTTGGGGAATAGGTCACATCGTTGGGAGTTGCAGGCTTTTCAACCAGAGTCACTGCCATCAATAGACAAAATCAAGTCACACAGAACTATCAACGGACGTCTAAGACTTTATCTAATGTTGCCCAAGGTTTTGAGGCATTATATCTATGAAACATGGATCACGATTCTTTGACCTGTATGTATGGTACAAATCCCTAACTTATTTTCATGGCTGGCTGGGAACCAACTTCCAGGTTAGGCTAATTTTACTAATGGGTGTGTTTTCTTCTTGTTTGCCTCTTAAAATATTTCAGTAATGTAGTTCCCTACTATTATACTTGTTTTGTAATATTTTATTTTATTGTGGTAAGAACATTCAACATGAGATATACCCTCTTAACAGATTCTTAGTGTACAATGTAGTATTCTTGTTTCTGAGCACAACGTTGCACAGCAGATCTATAGAAGATATGCATCTAAGGCTAACATATCTGCACAGTTCCACCAAAACACCTTGAGATGCCTGAGCATCACAGGGCCAATAGTAGTAACTATGTTTTCTCAGGGCACCTGGGTGGCTTGGTGGTTAAGCGTCTGGCTCTTGATTTTGGCTTAGGTCGTGATCTCACGCTTCATGAGATCGAGCCCCATGCCAGGCTCTGCACTCACATCGAGGAGCCTGCCTGGGATTCTCTCTCTCTGTCTCTCTCTGTCTCTCTCTGCTCCTCCCCTGAATGTGTCCATGTGCGTGCTCTATTGCTCTCTCAAAATGAGTATAGTTTAAGTCTATTTATTTATTTTGAGAAAGAGAAAGAGAATGAGCAAGTGAGGGGCAGAGAGAGAGAGAATCCCAAGCAGGCTCTGAACTGTCAGCCTGGAGCCCAATGTGGGGCTCTAACTCATGAATCACAATATCATGACCTGAGCTGAAAATAGGAGTCCAACACTCAACCGACTGAGCCAGGCTCCCCAATGAATAAATATTTTATAACTATATTTTCTTAGGTATGTGGAATTAGGAGGTATTAGACCCAGGGAAACCACCCACCCTGGATTAACTAATTCCAAGCAATAACAAATTGCCTACTAGCAAAGCTTTGATATGCAAGTGAACCAGTCCCTGACTCCACATCCCCAACACCCTTTCAAGCCACCTCAACAGCCCAGGACTCAATTCCTGCCCTAATCACTACTGGGCAAAGTACCAGACAACTGGAGACCATCCTATAGCCCGGAGTCCACAAAAACTCTGCAACTCTCCAATAATAGCTTGTACGCCTTGCTTACCTTGTTTAGCATTCCTTCCCGAGAAAATCTCCATTAATGCTCCTGCCTGCAGTCTCCCTACCCCCTCTCTCTGCTAATCATGCAAACTCCTTCCCCAGTGGCCTTTCCAGCCAGCCTGCCATCTGTTTCTAAGGGACGTTGGTGAGTGTAATGAAAATATTTTCATTCACGGCAATCACTTTATGTCCATGTCTCTTATGATTTCTCCTCAAAACAAGTCCACGGTACATTATTAGAACAATTGGTGCAGGCAGCAACGACGTTACACACAAGAAAGAGACAACATCTCTTTCAACTGTTTGGACACATCCGCTAAAGCAAGCAGCCATGGTCACTGCCTAAAGGGCACATTGGTTGTTGACACACTTACTGCGTGATGACTACTGAACTGTGTTCTTTTATCAGGTGTTGCCATGATTTCCCAGACTAAAATTGGAGAGCTCAAAGGGCTGAGTGCTCTTTGGCACTTGCACAGCCACTCACGAAGCCTCCGCAATACAGCGTCTCCTAACATACCACATAGAGTGCCTCCAAGAGCGTCCGGTAGGCTAGAGTCTTGGCTCTGGAATCGTATTAAGTTCTTTTATGGGCATAGTGGTATGAAGGCAAAATTCACTAGCGGGAGAATTTTGGAAAATTCCCAAACGTGTAGATTTACACCAGGCCCCAGAACAAACACATTAACCAAAGAGGAAATCAAAACAAATCAAAAAGTACCCAGAAACAAACAAACAAACACAAAAACAACGAAGATTGTAAGATAAAGCAAAAGGAGTTCTCAGCATAATGTTTTATTAAAAATGACATTAAGAATGAACAGGGGCGCCTGCATAGCTCAGTTGGTAAAGCCTCCAATGGTTGGTATCAGCTCAGGTCATGACCCACAGTTCCTGGGTTGGAGCCCCACATCCACTTCTGCACTGACAGAGCTGAGCCTGCTTGGGATTCTCTCCCTGTCTCTCTCTCTGCCCCTGCTCTCCGTCTCTCTCAAAATAAATAAACTTAAAAAAAAACAAAAAGAATGAAGACAGATCACAAATAACACTCTAACATGAACAAGGGAAAAACAGAAAAAACAACCCCCAACACCAAATATTAGCAGCAGGTACAAAAATAATATCTCAGCAGAAATCAGTGAAATAGACAATGAAAGACAAAAGAAAAGATCAACGAAATAAGAGTTCCCTTCCTAAGAAAATGAACAAAATTGACAAGTTTTAGTTAAACTAACCAAGACAAAGGAGGGAGGACCCCAATTAATAAAATCTAAATGAAAGAGGAGACGTTTCGACGCCTACCATGGAAACGCAAAGCACCAGAAGAGACGACTATGACAATTACCTGCCAGTGAAGGAAAGAGCCTGGCAGAAGCAGTTAAAGCCTAAGTGTGTGCCTCTCCTTCACGTCGCTTTGCCCGCTGCTTCTCCAGAAATCCCCCCTACTGGCTGCACCCGCAGTGCCCTCTGCCCCCTGCCCTCTGCCTGCTGACCCCAGGCTGCTTCCCTCCCGGCCCCACCGGCCCTGCCGCGGCTCCCGTTTGGGGGAGAAGGAGCAAATACGAGCTTCTTCCTTCAGGGCCATCATTTCCCTGCCGGTATCCCACTGTTTCCGCTCAGAACAGTCCGCAGGCCACATATGCAGGCCCACGGACTGCCAGCATCGAGGATCACCCCACGCAGCCCAGGACGCACAGCCTGGGACTGGCCCTGCTCACCAACGCGACCCCACAGCGGCGGCAACGGCCTGGAGGGAAACGCTGCTGATGGCGCACTTGCACTTGATGGCTGCCGCGCGGTGTCGCCTTTGATCGGGGTGGCTACGATCCTCCAGACTAAACTGGGGGGAGCTCCAAGAGGGGAGTCCTCCCAAGCTGCCCCCAGGAGTGCTGTGAGGAGGGCAAACCCACACAGCCCTGCACGGGACCCAGACGAGGCCCAAATACGCCGTGTGCCGCCTAGGAGCGCCTCTGGGGCTGAGGAGCAGGGTCGTGGTGCCATCAGGCTGCATGGTGTCGCCTACCACGAGCCACCGCAGAGGCAGAATACTCCGTGACCCTTGCTAGGATCATGAGATGGACATCGCTCAGATCATAGCAATAGATACAGGGACCCTCCGCCTGGGACCTCACTTCGGGGAGAGACCGCCCTTCCCTCCAAACACAGAGCAGAGCCCTGGCAGTGATGGAAAAGTGCTAAGAGGAAACCAAGGGGATTCTGGTTAAAGCAACAGAACAGGATTCTTGCTAAACACAGGACACGGTGATCAGATGTGTAAAGCAGGGCTTCAGCTCAAAGCTGAACTAGCAGGGTTCTTGTTAAAAGTGGATTTTACAAGGACTTGCACAAATGACACTAGGAAAAAATTCCAGAAACTGTCTAAGGTATGGCAAACAAAAAACTGTCACAGAGGAGGCAGAGGTACAGTGCGCAGTATAGAGCACTGAGGTGCTAAGGGTTGCTCCCCAGGGAGGACACCACCTAAAGTGGGGTGCATGGTCCCCCCTACTGCTGCGTACAATGCAGAGACTGGTACCATGTGTAGAGAGGTGGTTCAGTGTGACACACACAGATCCACCTTACGGAAAACAAATGTTCACCCACACTCATTCAGATGATGAGATAGGCTTTATTAAGGACTTCAGCGATAGGTATAGGGACCTCTGCCATCAGGGTTCATGATGGGGGAGAAACTGGCTCAGCTCCAAATACACCCTCAGCAATCCTTACTACCGAACTTGGACTATTTAATGAGTATTCTTTAGCCGCTGCGCTTGTGACAATCTCTTACACAGCAATAAAACAAATTACAGTAATCAATGTGACATCTATTATTATATTTATTACACAAGCAATAAACAAATATTATCCTTATAAAGTTTAAAATTTTGACCTATGAGACTATATCAGGGTTTAAAACTTTTGCACTTCAATGCAAGAATCAACCAAATAAAAGACAAATGACAGAAAAGGAGGGAGGGTACCTGGCTGCCTCAGTCAGTGGAGGATGCAACTCTGGATCTTGTGGTCAAGAGTCCAAGCGCCACGTTGGGTGTAGAGAGTACTTTTTTTAAAATGTTGGAATGGTCAGAAAGGAGAACGTAATTGGGAAACATATCCGATAAGAAGATTCCTGTTCAGCACATTTCAGGGACTTCTACAACTCAAAAAGGTCAAAACAAATAGCCCCATTAAAATATGGGCAGTAGATTCAATGGACATTTCTCAAAAGATGCTTTAAATTGCCAACAATTTATGAAAAAAAAACGTATGAAAAACACATATGAAAAAAACGCCCAACATCGCTAATCAGAGAAATGCATATCAAAACCACAATAAGAGGCTCCTGGGTGCCTCAGTCTGTTGAGCACCTGATTTTGGCTCAGGTCATGATCTTGAGGTTCCTGAGTTCAGACTCCACATCAGGCTCATTGAGATCAGTGCTGAGCCTACTTTGGATCCTCTGTCCCCCTCTCCGTCTGCCCCTCCCCTGCCCGTGCGCTCACTCGCTCACTCTCTCTGGCTCTCTCTCACTCTCCCTCTTTCAGAAATAAATAAACGTTAAAAAAAAAAAAAAAGACAACCAGGGGCACCTAGGTGGCTTAGTCAGTTAATCATCCGACTTCAGCTCAGGTCATGATCTCACTGTTTGTGAGTTCAAGCCCTGCATCAGGCTCTGAGCCTGGAGCCTACTTCAGATTCTGTGTCTCCGTCTCTATCCTCCCCTCCCCTGCTCACGCTCTCTCTCTCAAAAATAAACATCTAAATTTTTTTTAAAGATAAGCACAATGATATATCTTCTCACATGTATCAGCATGACCACTATCAAAAGAACAAAAAAATGACAGTTGTTGCGGGGGGGAGGGAACTGAAAGGTAGGAACATTAGAGCGCTGTTGACATAAATGATAATTATGTACCCCTGGTAGAAAACGGTATAGAGACTACTCAAAATTATGAAACGAGGGAGTATCACATGATCCAGGAATCCCACTTGTGGTATTATCCAGAACTACTAAAAGTAGAGTCTGAAAGATATTTGGTCCCCCCTGTTCATCGCAACATTGTTCACAATTGCCAAAGGATGAATCTATCCCAAATGTCAATTGCTAGATGAGTGGAAAGAGAAAATGGGGTGTAAGCATACACTGGAATACTAGGGCAGCCTTCGGGGGGTGCCTTTTCCCGTGCTACAGGGTGAGCGCACATAGAGGACATTATGCTCAGCACAGTACCCCAGGCAAAGAAAGACAAACACCGTATGTCCCACGTGGATACAGTAGAGGGCTATTGGTAAGATCGCCAGTACAAAGAATGGAGAATGGTGTCCCCGCACGGTGGTACCACAGTATGGCTTCCCACAGAGTGCCACTGTCACGGGGCAGTCCACCCAGTGACGCTTGTTAGGGATGGTAATGCGACCTTCACTCAGAAGCACTGCAGTAGGTACAGGGACCTCTGCAACCGGGCTTTACAGCGGGGTGGACAGGACTCAACTCCGAATATAGCAACACGACGTGTGCAATTGTCGCCAAGGGGCAGGATTGAGGACAGTGGATCAGGAAAAAAATTTTAAGAGAAAACATCGAGGATAAAGAGGGTTCTGGATAAACCAGCTCTGAGGATTCCTGTGAAAGACGGGTTGAGGTGACCAGACATGAGTGGAACATGGTAAGGATAAAGACCCGAATGAACATCCATCCATGTGATCAGAAGTGAATGGTGAAGATTCTGGGGAAACAGACTTAGCAAGGTGAGAGTTAATACTCCATTTGAATAGGAAGTGCACAGAGAGTCTATGAGAAAGTTCACGTGCCTGACCCAGATGGTGAAACAAAGAATCCTCATCATCAAACAGCTCCCGGAAAGGCCTGGAAATGCCGAAGGCAGTTGCAGTACGGAACCAAGGTACAATGCCGCCTAAGGAACCACCAAGGGGCGCAGGTGCCCTGTGATTTCCTGACTCACGGAGTCAGCACAGTTGCTGAGGTGTAAGGTGCCCCATGGTGCCAGGATGCGGTGCATCACAATAGACCTGTTAAAGGAAAAGGTATTCAATGACCCTTGTTAAGATGGGAATCCAAACTTTATTCAGGACTTATCATTAGTTATATGGACCCCTCCAACTGGGAACTTACAGTGCAGGACAGACTGAGACCAACAACAAATACAACATAAGAAGGTGGACATTTGGAGACAAGGAGCCCGTGGGACACCGCATGGAAATTACTACGAGGAACATCAGAGGAAAGGGGGGTTCTGGCTAATCCCATCTAACAGGAGGCTTGCTGAAGACAGAAGGGGGTGACCAAATATCACCTGGGAGATGGGGAAGCGTGACGATCCTGATCACAAACCCAGGGTGCGCAGATGCGGATATTTCAGTGAAAATATCTTAGCAGGATTTGCTCCTACTTGGATTTTACCAAGAAGTGCACAGCTGACCCAGGAGAAGCTTCAGGAACGTGAAGGTAGTTCGGGAAAGAATCTTTGTTACCAAAGCCTACCCTGGTCCCGGGCCGCTCGACGCTAGGGAGAACCATCCCGCGTATGGTACCACCTCCCGAACCGCGGGGTGGCGCTGAGTAGGACGCAGTGCAGTGCTGAGGGACGGAGCCAGGGAAGGCGCTGCACGTGACGCGGGGCAGGGGCAGAGGTACAGAGCAGCAGTGCGTTCCAGAGCCACCTGTTCTGCACAGAACTCAGTAATGAAAAAAATACGTAATGACACGTGTTAAGATGGTCAGAAAAGCCTTATTCCGTTCCTTTGCAATACACAGGGCGACCTCTGCCATTGTGACTTGCAACTGGGGAGGAGACGGGCTCATCTCCAAATCGACCCCGGGCACCTCTGACTACAGAACTTGTACAAATAAATGGGTTGCGTTTAAGCCACTGTGTGTGTGTGCCAGTTTGTAACTATTAGAGAACTATTACAGTAGGGTCGCCTGGGTGGCTTAGTCCGCAAAGTGTTCAACTCTTGATCTCCGCTCAGGTCATGATCTCAGGGTCCTGAGTTCAAGTTCACCATTGGGCTCCTTGCTGAGTGAGAAGCCTACTTAATAAAAGAAAAAGTGGGGCACGTGGGTAGTTCTGTGGGTTAAGCCTTGGTCGTCAGCTCCAATTCTGATCTCCCAGTTCCTGAGTTGGAGCCCCGCTTCAAGCTCACTGCTGTCAGCGCAGAGCCCACATTGGATCCTCTTTTCCCCCTTCTCTGCCCCTCCCCTGGTGTTCTCTCTCTCTTTCAAAAATAATTTTTTTAAAAAAAAAAGAGGGGCACCTGGGTGGCTTGGTTGGTTAAGGTTTTGACTCGATTTGTCTCATGTTATGGCCTCACAGTTCGTCAGTAGAGCTGCGCTGCCAGGGTGAAGCCTATTTGGGAATATCTCATCCCTCTCCCTCTGCCCCTCCCTGGCATGTGCTCGCTCTCGCTCTCTCTCTCTCAAAATAAATAAATAAACTTAAAATGTTTTTAAACAATAAAAAAGTAAAAAAAAAAAGAAAAACTATTATAGCAATCAATGTGAAATCAATTAGCCTATTTACTACACAAGCAATACACAAATGTGCCCTTATAATTTTAGGCAAAAGTGACTACAACAAATTTTAAAACTTCTGCAGGTCAAGGGAAGCAATCAATAGATAAAGGCAACTCACAGAATGGGAGATAATAATTGCAAGTCATATGGCTCATGAAAGGTTTCCTGTCCAGCACATTTGAGGAACTTCTACTACTCAAAAAGAAGAAAACAAATAACCTGACTAAAATATAGGCAGATATTTGGATAAACATTTCCCCAATAGGGTATAAATATGGTTGACAAGTGTATGAAAATTTGGCCAACACCATTAATCATCAGAGAAATGCACATCAAAACACCGCGAGACAAGCCTCACATCTATGAGGACGGCCATTATCAAAGGAATAGAAAATGACAATTGTGCTGGGGAAATGGGCAGGTTGGAACACAAGAACCCCTGGCGTGAATGTAAATAGTGCTCCAAGATAGAAAACGGTATGGAGGTTATGCAAAAACATAAAAGGGATAATATAATATGATCCAGGAATCCCACTTGCGGTATTCATCTAAAACTAATCAAAGTACGATCTTAAAGAGATATTTGAACCTCCATTTTCATCACAGGATTATTCACTGCTGCCAAGTGATAGAACTAATCCACGTGTCCATCCCTAGATGAATGGACACAAAAAATGGAATGTATACATATAAGGAATACCGTGCAGCCTAAGAAACAAAAATTCTGACACATACAACTACATGAATGGACGTCAAGGACATCATGCTAAGAGAAATAAGCCAGTGTCAAAAAAGAAAATATGGGGGCGCCTGGGTGGCTCAGTCAGTTGGGCGGCCGACTTCGGCTCGGGTCATGATCTCGCGGTCCGTGAGTTCGAGCCCCGCGTCGGGCTCTGTGCTGACAGCTCAGAGCCTGGAGCCTGTTTCGGATTCTGTGTCTCTCTCTCTCTCTCTCTCTCTGACCCTCCCCTGTTCATGCTCTGTCTTTCTCTGTCTCAAAAATAAATAAACGTTAAAAAAATTAAAAAAAAAAAGAAAATATGATCTGTATTGTATAATGCCACTAATTTAAGTATCTAACATAGACAGAAGTTTTGGAAACAATGGTAGAATGGCAGTTACCAAAGGCTAGGGAAGGAGAGAAGACATATCACGGTATTGATTATGGGGTTTCAAAAATGCAGGATACAACACTGAGGTAACTTTTCAACACGAAATAATTTTATTTAACACGAAATGTACTTAAAAATGTTCAGATGAGGGCACCTGGGTGGCTCAGTCAGCACAGGTCATGATCTTGCAGTTTGTGAGTTCAACCCCACATCGTACTCTGTGCTGCTCAGAGCCTGGTGCCTGCCTCAGATTCTGTCTATCCCTCCCTCTCTCTCTGCCCCTCCCTGCTCGAGTTCTGCCTCTAAAAAAATAAAGCGTTAAAAAAAATGGTTAAGATGATAGTTAACAAAAATTAAGTATTTTTTCACAAAAAAATCCTCAAAAAAGGCATAAATGTCAAGGGGGGAAAGGAAATCATAGGGTCTGTCTCTTGGGCTCTCAGCTATGGCTCACAGTCTAGGGGAAGCAGCAATTTCCATGTAGTCCAATATCGCAAACATTTAAGACTGACTGAGAGATCCTCCCCCAAAGATGCCAGAATAGAGTGTCTCTTACCTTCCCACACTGGGTGCCTCCTCGGTGCGGTGCGTGATGGGCTAGAGGTCAATCTGGAATCCGTATTGCGTTCTTCTTGGGGCACAGTTGTATGAAGACAGAAAATATTACCAGGAGAAAAACAGAAAACTTGACAAACCTCTGGAAATCATACCTCAACTCCAGAACAACCAACAGGTGCAGCAAGTAAACCAAAGGGAAGACAAATTATCTTCACACAATCAGAAATGAAAATATCTCATAACATGGGGCGCCTGGGTGGCTCAGTCAGTTGGGCGGCCGACTTCGGCCCAGGTCATGATCTCGCGGTCCGTGAGTTCGAGCCCCACGTCGGGCTCTGTGCTGTCAGCACAGAGCCCGGAGCCTGTTTCAGATTCTGTGTCTCCCTCTCTCTCTGACCCTCCCCTGTTCATGCTCTGTCTCTCTCTGTCTCAAAAATAAATAAGTAAACGTTAAAAAAAATTAAAAAAAAAAGAAAATACCTCATAACAAAGTTTATGAGATGCAGTAAAAGCAGTTCCCAGAAGACATTTGTTAAATTTTTAAGTCTATTTATTTATTTTGAGAGTGACAGAGATAGCACAAGTGGGGGAGGAGCAGAGACAGACGGAGAGACAGAAGCCTAAGCAGGCTCTGCGCTGCCAGCACAGAGCCCAACGTGGGGCTGGAACCCACGAACCGGGAACCCATGACCTGAGCCAAAACCAAGAGTCACACCCTGAAACGACTGACCCACCCAGGCGCCCCGATATATGTACTGAAAAGTACTAAATAAACAAAGAAAGATCGCAACTAACAACCTACATGTAACCTCAGGAACAAATAACGTGACAATCTAGTGAAATTAGCAGTAGGAAGGAAGTAATGTGGGTGGAGCAGATATCTAGAAACTATAGATGAAGAACAATGGGAAGAAAAACGACATAAGAGTTCCCTTCCTAAGAAAATGAACAAAATTGACAAGTTTTAGTTAAACTAACCAAGACAAAGGAGGGAGGACCCCAATTAATAAAATCTAAACGAAAGAGGAGACGTTTCGACGCCTACCATGGAAACGCAAAGCACCAGAAGAGACGACTATGACAATTACCTGCCAGTGAAGGAAAGAGCCTGGCAGAAGCAGTTAAAGCCTAAGTGTGTGCCTCTCCTTCACGTCGCTTTGCCCGCTGCTTCTCCAGAAATCCCCCCTACTGGCTGCAGCCGCAGTGCCCTCTGCCCTCTGCCCTCTGCCTGCTGACCCCAAGCTGCTACCCTCCCGGCCCCACCGGCCCTGCCGCGGCTCCCGTTTGGGGGAGAAGGAGCAAATATGAGCTTCTTCCTTCAGGGCCATCATTTCCCTGTCGGTATCCCACTGTTTCCGCTCAGAACAGTCCGCAGGCCACGTATGAAGGCCCACGGGCTGGCGGCATCGAGGATCACCCCACAGAGTTGAATATGCGCAGCCTAGGACTGGCCCTACTCACAAACACGACCCCACAGCGGCGGCCACGGCCTGGAGGGAAACGCTGCTGGTGGCGCACTTGCACTTGATGGCTGCCGCGCGGTGTCGTCTTTGATCGGGGTGGCTACAATCCCCCAGACTAAACTGGAGGGAGCTCCAAGAGGGGAGTCCTCCCAAGCTGCCCCCAGGAGTGCTGTGAGGAGGGCAAACCCGCAGAGCCCTGCACGGGACCCAGCTGAGGCCCAAACACGCCGTGTGTGGTGGCGCCAGGTGCCGCCTAGGAGCGCCTCTGGGGCTGAGGAGCAGGGTCGTGGTGCCATCAGGCTGCACGGTGTGACCTACCAGGAGCCACCGCGGAGGCAGAATACTCCATGACCCTTGCTAGGATCGTGAGATGGACATCGCTGGGATCACAGCAATAGATACAGGGACCCTCCGCCTGGAACCTCGGGGCGGTTGCGGGGGGGGGGGGGAGACCGCCCTTCCCTTTAAACACAGTGCAGCAAGGGGGAAATATGCCTGCAGAGCAGAGCCCTGGCAGTGATGGAAAAGTGCTTAAGAGGAAAACAAGGGGATTCTGGTTAGAAAGGTCAGAACAGGATTCTTGCTAAACACAGGACAGCTGCTACCCAGCATATTTCAGGAACTTTTACAACTCAGCAAGATCACGACGACATTCGGATCCATTAAAATATGGGCACTCTCTCTCTCTCTGCCTCTCCCCAGCTCGCTCGCTCGCTCTCTCTCTCTCTCTCTCTCTCTCTCTCTCAAAAATAAATAAACGTTAAAAAAATTAAAAGAAAAAAACGCCTCGGTGGCTCAATCGGTTAGGCGTCCCACTTCAGCTCAGGTCATGATCTCACGGTTCCTAGGTTCGAGCCCCGCATCGGGGCTGTCAGCACAGAGCCTGGACCGGCTTTAGATCCTGTGGCTCCCTATTTCTCTGCCTCTCCCCAGATCACACTCTGTCTCTCTCTCTCTCTCTCTCAAAAATAATTAAACATTTTTAAAAAATTAAAAAAAATAAAATATGGGCAGTAGATTCAACAGATATTTTCCCAAGAAGGTATACAAATTACCAACAAGCATATGAAAAGATGCCCAGCATTGCTACTCTTAAGGGAAATGCATATCAAAACCACAATGATCTGTTAACTCACACGTCAGCATGACCACTAACAAAGGTACAAAAAAATGACAATTGATGGGGGGGGGGTGCAGAAATGAGAGCTAGGAACACAAGAGCACTATTGGTATGAGTGTTAATTATGTACCCATGACAGAAAATAGTAGAGAGTTTGCTCAAAATTATAAAAGCAGGGAGATCACATGACCCAAGAATCCCACCTGTGGTATTAGCCACAACTACTAAAACTAGTGTCTGAAACATTATTAGACCCCTGTGTTCATCATAACATTGCTCACAACCGCCTAGAGATGGATGTATCCCAAATGTCAGTCGCTAGATGAATGGAGAGAGAAAACGGGGTGTAAGCATACACTGGAATACTAGGGCAGCCTTGGGGGGGGTGCCTTTTCCCGTGCTACAGTGTGAGCGCACATAGAGGACATTTTGCTCAGCACAGTACCCCAGGCACAAGAAAGACAAATACTGCATGTCCAACGGGGATACAGTATAGTGGTATTGGTAGAATCACCAGTGCTGCCCTGGTAGGGTGGTGCCGCGGTGTGGTTTCCCACAGAGTGCCACGGTTACAGGGCAAGTACACTAATGACACTTCTTAGGGATTGTAATGTGGTCTTTAGGTACAGGGACTTCTGCAATTGGGCTTTACACGGGGGTGGGGGGGTGGGCAGGACTCAACTCTGAGTATGGCAACACCACGTGTGCAATTGTAGCCAAGGAGCAGGATGGAGGACAGTGCATTGATCAAAAATTCCTAAGAGTAGAGGTCAAGAATACAGAAGGTTCTGCATAAACCAGCTCTGAGGATTCTTGCTGAAGACATGTCCTGGTGATCAGACCTGAATGGGAGATGGTAAGAATGATGAACCCGATGAGATATCCATGCAAGTGATCAGAAGAGGAGGGTGCAGGTCCTGGGGAAACAGATCTATCAAGGTGGGAGTTACAACTCCATTTGACAAGGAAGTGCACAGAAAGTCTAAGAGAAAGGTCATGTGCCTGACCCGGGTGGTGAAACAAAGAATCCACGTCACCACGCAGTGCCTGGAAAGGCCTGGAAGTGCCCAGGTACAGCTGCAGTCCGGCACCAGGGACGGTACTAAGGTACGGTACCGAGGTACGATGCCGCCTACGGAACCACCGAGGGGCGAGGCTGCCGCACGGCATCGGAAGCTGCTCGCTCACGGACTCAGCACAGTTGCTGAGGTGTGTTGTCGCCTAAGGCAGCGGGATGTAGTGCATCACAATAGCCCCGTTAAGGGAAAGGAGTATTTAAAGACCCTCGCTAGGACAGGAATGCAAACTAATCAGGACTTAGCATTTGTTATAAGGACCCCTCCAACTGGGAACGTACAGTGCAGGACAGACTGGGACCAACAACAAATACAGCATGAGCGGGTGGACATTTGGAGACAAGGAGCCCGTGGGACACCGCATGGAAATTACTACGAGGAACATCAGAGGAAAGGGGGGTTCTGGCTAATCCCATCTAACAGGAGGCTTGCTGAAGACAGAAGGGGGTGACCAAATATCACCTGGGAGATGGGGAAGCGTGACGATCCTGATCACAAACCCAGAGTACTCAGATGCGGATATTTCAGTGAAAATATCTTAGCAGGATTTGCTCCTACTCGGCTTTTACCAAGAAGTGCACAGCTGACCCAGGAGAAGCTCGAGGAACGTGAAGGTAGTTCGGGAAAGAATCTTTGTTACCAAAGCCTACCCTGGTCCCGGGCCGCTCGACGCTAGGGAGAACCATCCCGCGTATGGTACCACCTCCCGAACCGCGGGGTGGCGCTGAGTAGGACGCAGTGCAGTGCTGAGGGACGGAGCCAGGGAAGGCGCTGCACGTGACGCGGGGCAGGGGCAGAGGTACAGAGCAGCAGTGCGTTCCAGAGCCACCTGTTCTGCACAGAACTCAGTAATGAAAAAAAATACGTAATGACACGTGTTAAGATGGTCAGAAAAGCCTTATTCCGTTCCTTTGCAATACACAGGGTGACCTCTGCCATTGTGACTTGCAACTGGGGAGGAGACGGGCTCATCTCCAAATCGACCCCGGCCAGTTCTGACTACAGAACTTGTACAAATAAATGGGTTGCGTTTAAGCCACTGTGTGTGTGTGCCGGTTTGTAACTATTAGAGAACTATTACAGTAGGGTCGCCTGGGTGGCTTAGTCCGCTAAGTGTTCAACTCTTGACATCAGCTTAGGTCATGACCTCAGAGTCCTGAGTTCAAGTTCAGCATTGGGTTCTGTGCTGGTCATGAAGCCTACTTAAAAAAAAAAAGAAATGAGAGGCAGCTGGGTGGCTCCATAGGTTGAGTCTCCAACCTTGGCTCACCTCATGATCTTCTGATTCGTGAGTTCGAGCCCCACATCAGGCTCTGTGCTGTCAGTGCAGCACCCACATCAGATCCTCTGTTCCCCTCTCTCTGCTCCTTTCTTGTGTGTGTTCTCTGTCTCTGTCTCTGTCTCTATGTCTGTCTCTCTCTCAAAAATAAACATTTTTAAAAAGCGGGGGGCCGGGCGCCTGGGTGGCGCAGTCGGTTAAGCGTCCGACTTCAGCCAGGTCACGATCTCGCGGTCCGTGAGTTCGAGCCCCGCGTCGGGCTCTGGGCTGATGGCTCAGAGCCTGGAGCCTGTTTCAGATTCTGTGTCTCCCTCTCTCTCTGACCCTCCCCTGTTCATGCTCTGTCTCTCTCTGTCTCAAAAATAAATAAGTAAACGTTAAAAAAAATTAAAAAAAAAAAGAAAATACCTCATAACAAAGTTTATGAGATGCAGTAAAAGCAGTTCCCAGAAGACATTTGTTAAATTTTTAAGTCTATTTATTTATTTTGAGAGTGACAGAGATAGCACAAGTGGGGGAGGAGCAGAGACAGACGGAGAGACAGAAGCCTAAGCAGGCTCTGCGCTGCCAGCACAGAGCCCAACGTGGGGCTGGAACCCACGAACCGGGAACCCATGACCTGAGCCAAAACCAAGAGTCACACCCTGAAACGACTGACCCACCCAGGCGCCCCGATATATGTACTGAAAAGTACTAAATAAACAAAGAAAGATCGCAACTAACAACCTACATGTAACCTCAGGAACAAATAACGTGACAATCTAGTGAAATTAGCAGTAGGAAGGAAGTAATGTGGGTGGAGCAGATATCTAGAAACTATAGATGAAGAACAATGGGAAGAAAAACGACATAAGAGTTCCCTTCCTAAGAAAATGAACAAAATTGACAAGTTTTAGTTAAACTAACCAAGACAAAGGAGGGAGGACCCCAATTAATAAAATCTAAACGAAAGAGGAGACGTTTCGACGCCTACCATGGAAACGCAAAGCACCAGAAGAGACGACTATGACAATTACCTGCCAGTGAAGGAAAGAGCCTGGCAGAAGCAGTTAAAGCCTAAGTGTGTGCCTCTCCTTCACGTCGCTTTGCCCGCTGCTTCTCCAGAAATCCCCCCTACTGGCTGCAGCCGCAGTGCCCTCTGCCCTCTGCCCTCTGCCTGCTGACCCCAAGCTGCTACCCTCCCGGCCCCACCGGCCCTGCCGCGGCTCCCGTTTGGGGGAGAAGGAGCAAATATGAGCTTCTTCCTTCAGGGCCATCATTTCCCTGTCGGTATCCCACTGTTTCCGCTCAGAACAGTCCGCAGGCCACGTATGAAGGCCCACGGGCTGGCGGCATCGAGGATCACCCCACAGAGTTGAATATGCGCAGCCTAGGACTGGCCCTACTCACAAACACGACCCCACAGCGGCGGCCACGGCCTGGAGGGAAACGCTGCTGGTGGCGCACTTGCACTTGATGGCTGCCGCGCGGTGTCGTCTTTGATCGGGGTGGCTACAATCCCCCAGACTAAACTGGAGGGAGCTCCAAGAGGGGAGTCCTCCCAAGCTGCCCCCAGGAGTGCTGTGAGGAGGGCAAACCCGCAGAGCCCTGCACGGGACCCAGCTGAGGCCCAAACACGCCGTGTGTGGTGGCGCCAGGTGCCGCCTAGGAGCGCCTCTGGGGCTGAGGAGCAGGGTCGTGGTGCCATCAGGCTGCACGGTGTGACCTACCAGGAGCCACCGCGGAGGCAGAATACTCCATGACCCTTGCTAGGATCGTGAGATGGACATCGCTGGGATCACAGCAATAGATACAGGGACCCTCCGCCTGGAACCTCGGGGCGGTTGCGGGGGGGGGGGGGAGACCGCCCTTCCCTTTAAACACAGTGCAGCAAGGGGGAAATATGCCTGCAGAGCAGAGCCCTGGCAGTGATGGAAAAGTGCTTAAGAGGAAAACAAGGGGATTCTGGTTAGAAAGGTCAGAACAGGATTCTTGCTAAACACAGGACAGCTGCTACCCAGCATATTTCAGGAACTTTTACAACTCAGCAAGATCACGACGACATTCGGATCCATTAAAATATGGGCACTCTCTCTCTCTCTGCCTCTCCCCACCTCGCTCTCTCTCTCTCTCTCTCTCTCTCTCAAAAATAAATAAACGTTAAAAAAATTAAAAGAAAAAAACGCCTCGGTGGCTCAATCGGTTAGGCGTCCCACTTCAGCTCAGGTCATGATCTCACGGTTCCTAGGTTCGAGCCCCGCATCGGGGCTGTCAGCACAGAGCCTGGACCGGCTTTAGATCCTGTGGCTCCCTATTTCTCTGCCTCTCCCCAGATCACACTCTGTCTCTCTCTCTCTCTCTCTCAAAAATAATTAAACATTTTTAAAAAATTAAAAAAAATAAAATATGGGCAGTAGATTCAACAGATATTTTCCCAAGAAGGTATACAAATTACCAACAAGCATATGAAAAGATGCCCAGCATTGCTACTCTTAAGGGAAATGCATATCAAAACCACAATGATCTGTTAACTCACACGTCAGCATGACCACTAACAAAGGTACAAAAAAATGACAATTGATGGGGGGGGGGTGCAGAAATGAGAGCTAGGAACACAAGAGCACTATTGGTATGAGTGTTAATTATGTACCCATGACAGAAAATAGTAGAGAGTTTGCTCAAAATTATAAAAGCAGGGAGATCACATGACCCAAGAATCCCACCTGTGGTATTAGCCACAACTACTAAAACTAGTGTCTGAAACATTATTAGACCCCTGTGTTCATCATAACATTGCTCACAACCGCCTAGAGATGGATGTATCCCAAATGTCAGTCGCTAGATGAATGGAGAGAGAAAACGGGGTGTAAGCATACACTGGAATACTAGGGCAGCCTTGGGGGGGGGTGCCTTTTCCCGTGCTACAGTGTGAGCGCACATAGAGGACATTTTGCTCAGCACAGTACCCCAGGCACAAGAAAGACAAATACTGCATGTCCAACGGGGATACAGTATAGTGGTATTGGTAGAATCACCAGTGCTGCCCTGGTAGGGTGGTGCCGCGGTGTGGTTTCCCACAGAGTGCCACGGTTACAGGGCAAGTACACTAATGACACTTCTTAGGGATTGTAATGTGGTCTTTAGGTACAGGGACTTCTGCAATTGGGCTTTACACGGGGGTGGGGGGGTGGGCAGGACTCAACTCTGAGTATGGCAACACCACGTGTGCAATTGTAGCCAAGGAGCAGGATGGAGGACAGTGCATTGATCAAAAATTCCTAAGAGTAGAGGTCAAGAATACAGAAGGTTCTGCATAAACCAGCTCTGAGGATTCTTGCTGAAGACATGTCCTGGTGATCAGACCTGAATGGGAGATGGTAAGAATGATGAACCCGATGAGATATCCATGCAAGTGATCAGAAGAGGAGGGTGCAGGTCCTGGGGAAACAGATCTATCAAGGTGGGAGTTACAACTCCATTTGACAAGGAAGTGCACAGAAAGTCTAAGAGAAAGGTCATGTGCCTGACCCGGGTGGTGAAACAAAGAATCCACGTCACCACGCAGTGCCTGGAAAGGCCTGGAAGTGCCCAGGTACAGCTGCAGTCCGGCACCAGGGACGGTACTAAGGTACGGTACCGAGGTACGATGCCGCCTACGGAACCACCGAGGGGCGAGGCTGCCGCACGGCATCGGAAGCTGCTCGCTCACGGACTCAGCACAGTTGCTGAGGTGTGTTGTCGCCTAAGGCAGCGGGATGTAGTGCATCACAATAGCCCCGTTAAGGGAAAGGAGTATTTAAAGACCCTCGCTAGGACAGGAATGCAAACTAATCAGGACTTAGCATTTGTTATAAGGACCCCTCCAACTGGGAACGTACAGTGCAGGACAGACTGGGACCAACAACAAATACAGCATGAGCGGGTGGACATTTGGAGACAAGGAGCCCGTGGGACACCGCATGGAAATTACTACGAGGAACATCAGAGGAAAGGGGGGTTCTGGCTAATCCCATCTAACAGGAGGCTTGCTGAAGACAGAAGGGGGTGACCAAATATCACCTGGGAGATGGGGAAGCGTGACGATCCTGATCACAAACCCAGAGTACTCAGATGCGGATATTTCAGTGAAAATATCTTAGCAGGATTTGCTCCTACTCGGCTTTTACCAAGAAGTGCACAGCTGACCCAGGAGAAGCTCGAGGAACGGAAGGTAGTTCGGGAAAGAATCTTTGTTACCAAAGCCTACCCTGGTCCCGGGCCGCTCGACGCTAGGGAGAACCATCCCGCGTATGGTACCACCTCCCGAACCGCGGGGTGGCGCTGAGTAGGACGCAGTGCAGTGCTGAGGGACGGAGCCAGGGAAGGCGCTGCACGTGACGCGGGGCAGGGGCAGAGGTACAGAGCAGCAGTGCGTTCCAGAGCCACCTGTTCTGCACAGAACTCAGTAATGAAAAAAAATACGTAATGACACGTGTTAAGATGGTCAGAAAAGCCTTATTCCGTTCCTTTGCAATACACAGGGTGACCTCTGCCATTGTGACTTGCAACTGGGGAGGAGACGGGCTCATCTCCAAATCGACCCCGGCCAGTTCTGACTACAGAACTTGTACAAATAAATGGGTTGCGTTTAAGCCACTGTGTGTGTGTGCCGGTTTGTAACTATTAGAGAACTATTACAGTAGGGTCGCCTGGGTGGCTTAGTCCGCTAAGTGTTCAACTCTTGACATCAGCTTAGGTCATGACCTCAGAGTCCTGAGTTCAAGTTCAGCATTGGGTTCTGTGCTGGTCATGAAGCCTACTTAAAAAAAAAAGAAATGAGAGGCAGCTGGGTGGCTCCATAGGTTGAGTCTCCAACCTTGGCTCACCTCATGATCTTCTGATTCGTGAGTTCGAGCCCCACATCAGGCTCTGTGCTGTCAGTGCAGCACCCACATCAGATCCTCTGTTCCCCTCTCTCTGCTCCTTTCTTGTGTGTGTTCTCTGTCTCTGTCTCTGTCTCTATGTCTGTCTCTCTCTCAAAAATAAACATTTTTAAAAAGCGGGGGGCCGGGCGCCTGGGTGGCGCAGTCGGTTAAGCGTCCGACTTCAGCCAGGTCACGATCTCGCGGTCCGTGAGTTCGAGCCCCGCGTCGGGCTCTGGGCTGATGGCTCAGAGCCTGGAGCCTGTTTCAGATTCTGTGTCTCCCTCTCTCTCTGCCCCTCCCCCGTTCATGCTCTGTCTCTCTCTGTCCCAAAAATAAATAAAACGTTGAAAAAAAAAAAGCGGGGGGCAATTTGGAGGCTCAATTGGTCAAGCGTGTGATTTTGTCTCAGATCATGATCTCATGATCATGAGTTCATGAGTTCATGAGTTCAAGCCTTGCATTGGGCCCTGCACTGACAATGAAGAAGCTGCTTGGGATTCTCTCTCCCTCTCTCTCTATCTCAGCCCCTACCCCACTTGTATGCATGTGTGCTTTTTCTCTCTCTCAAAAATACATAAATAAATAACTTAAAAAAAAAGAAACAAAAACCTTGACCAGTACAACTGCATGAATGAACCTCAAGGACATCATGCTAAGAGATATAAGCCGGTGTCAAAAAAGAAAATGTGGTCTGCATTGTATGATGTCACTCGTTTGAAGAATGTAAAGCAGACCAAAGTCCTGGATATGACAGTGAATGGCAGTTCCTAGAGGCTGGGAAGGAGAGTGGGGATATCATTGTACTGAATATAGGGTTTCAGATGTGTAAGGTAAAAAAAATTTACGCAAGTTTTCAACACAAAATGAACATCCTTAACACTATATGCACACTTAAAATTGTTAACATGATAGCAAAAATTAAGTATTTTTTCTCAAAAAAAAAAAACCTTAAGAAAAAGTATAAATGACATAGTTGGGGAGAAATATTTCATAGGGTGTTTATCTTGGGCTCTCAGCTATGGCTCATAGTCTGGGGGAACCAGCAATTTCCAAATAGCACAATATCCTAATATTGAAGACTGACTGAGAGATCCTCATGGTCATACAAGGAGCCACACCCCAAGACGCCACAATAGAGTGTCTCCTACCTCCCCACACTGAGTGCCTCCTCGGTGCGTGATAGGCTAGATGTCAATCTGGAATCATATCGCGTTCTTCTTGGGGTACAGTCGTATGAAGACAGAAAATATTACCAGGAGAAAAACAGAAAAGTTGACAAACCTCTGGAAATCGTACCTCAACTCCAGAACAACCAACGGGTGTCACAAGTAAACCAAAGGGAAGACAAATTATCTTGACACAATCAGAAATGAAAATACATCATAACAAAGTTCATGAGATGCAGCAAAGCAGTTCTCAAGAGTCGTTGTACCTAAAAGTACTATATTAACAACACAGAAATAACTCAACTAACAACCTACCTGTAACCTCAGGGACGAATAGCGCAAACAGCCTACTAAAATCAGCAGTAGGAAGGAAACATTGTGGATGGAACAGATCTAGGAACTATAGATAGAAGAACAATAGGAAGAGCAAGGAAATAAGAGTTCCCTTTTTTTAATGTTTATTTATTTTTGACACAGTGCAAGCGGAGAAAGGGACAGAGGGAAGGAGACACAAAATCTAAAGCGGGCTCTGCACTGACAGGCTGACAGCACCGAGGCCTATGTGGGGCTCAAACTCATGAACCTCAAGACCTGAGCCAATGTTGGACACTCAACTAACGGAGTCACCCAGGTGCCCCAAGGGTTCCCTATTTAAAAAGATAAACAAAATTGACAAGTTTTAGTTAAACTAACCAAGACAAAGGAGGGAGGACCCCAATTAATAAAATCTAAATGAAAGAGGAGACGTTTCGACGCCTACCATGGAAACGCAAAGCACGAGAAGAGACGACTATGACAATTACCTGCCAGCGAAGGAAAGAGCCTGGCAGAAGCAGTTAAAGCCTAAGTGTGTGCCTCTCCTTTACGTCGCTTTGCCCGCTGCTTCTCCAGAAATCCCCCCTACTGGCTGCACCCGCAGTGCCCTCTGCCCTCTGCCCTCTGCCTGCTGACCCCAGGCTGCTTCCCTCCCGGCCCCGCCGGCCCTGCCGCGGCTCCCGTTTGGGGGACTAGGAGCAAATACGAGCTTCTTCCTTCAGGGCCATCAGTGTCCTGTCGGTATCCCACTGTTTCCGCTCAGAACAGTCCGCAGGCCACATATGCAGGCCCACGGGCTGCTGGCATCGAGGATCACCCCACACAGCCCAGGACACGCAGCCTGGGACTGGTCCTGCTCACCAACGCGACCCCAGGGCGGCGGCCACGGCCTGGAGGGAAACGCTGCTGATGGCGCACTTGCACTTGATGGCTGCCGCGCGCGGTGTCGTCTTCGAGCGGGGTGGCCACAATCCCCCAGACTAAAATGGGGGGAGCTCCAAAAGGGGAGTCCTCGCAAGCTGCCCCCAGGAGGGCTGTGAAGAGCCTGGCCTTGCACAGCCCCGCTGGGGACCCATCAGGGCCCAAACATGCCATGTGTCGTGGCACAAAGTGCCCAGGTAGTGATGGAAAATTACTAAGAGGTATTTACTAAGAAGAAACTAAGGGCTAAAGCAACAAAGCAGGTTTCTTGCCAAACACAGGACATGGTGATCAGATTTGGAAAGCAGGGGTTCGGCTCAAAGCTTTCCTAGCAGGATTCATGTTAAAAGTTAATTTTTCTAGGACCTGCACAAATGAGCCTAGGAGAAAGTTCCAGAACTGTCTAATATACAGCAAATGAAAAAAACGTTGTCACAGAGGAGGTCAAGGTACGGTGCGCAGTACAAGCATTGAGGTGCTAGGCATTGCTCCCCAAGGAGGACACCACCTAAAAGTGGGGTGCATGGTCCCCCCTACTGCTGCATACAATGCAGAGGTTGGTACCACGTGTAGAGAGGTGGTTCAGTGTGACACACACAGATCCACCTTACGGAAAACAAATGTTCCACCCACACTCATTCAGATGGTGAGATAGGCTTTATTAAGGACCTCAACAATAGGTATAGGGACCTCTGCCATCAGGGTTCATGATGGGGGAGAGACTGGCTCAGCCCCAAATACAGCCTCAGCAATCCTTACTACCAAACTTGGACTATTTAATGAGTTTAGTTTAGCCACTGTGCTTGTGACAATTTTTACACAGCAATAAAAAATTATAATAATTAATGCAAAATCTATTATCTTTATTACACAAGCAATACACAAATATTATCCTTATAAAGTTTGAAAAATCTGACCTATGTGACTGTATCAATCTTTAATACTTTTGCACTTCAATGCAAGAATCACCCACATAAAAGGCAAATGACAGAAAGCAGAGAGGGTATCTGGCTGCCTCAGTCAGTGGAAGATGCGAATCTTGATCTTGTGGTCAAGTGTTCAAGCCCATGTTGGATGCAGAGATTACTTTTAAAATGTTGGAGTGGTCAGAAAGGAGAGCATAATTACAAATCATACATCTGGTAGGAAGATTGCTCTCCAGCATATTTCAGGGACTTCTACAACTCAAAAAGGTCAAAACAAATAGCTCCGTTAAAATATGGGCATTGGATTCAATAGACATTTCTCCGAAGATAGTTTACCAATTGCCAGAAGCATATGAGAAAATGCCCAACATCCCTAATCAGAGAACGCATATCAAAACCACAATGACGGCATCCTGGGTGGCTCAGTCCTGTTGAGCACCCGATTTTGGCTCAGGTCATGATCTCATGTTTCATGAGTTCAGGCCCCATGTCAGTCTCCTTGAGATCAACATGGAGCCTGCTTTGGATCCTCTGTCCCCCTCTCTGTCTGCCCCTACCCTACTCATGTGCTCTCTCTCTCAGAAATTAATAAACATTAAAAACAAAAAGGACAGCCACAATGATATATTATTTCATGTATCAGCATGGCCACTATCAAAGAACAAAACTTACAATTGTTGGGGTGGGAGGGAATTGAGAGCTAGGAACCTTAGAGAGCTGTTGGTGTGAATGATAATTATGCAGCCCTGATAGAAAACAATATAGACACTACTCAAAATTATGAAAAGAGGGAGCATCACATGATCTAGGAATCCCACTTGTGGTATTATCCAGAACTACTAAGAGTAATGTGGACCCCCATGTTTATCGCAACATTGTTCACAATCGCCTAGAGATGGATCTATCCCAAATGTCAGTTGCTAGATGAATGGAGAGAGAAAATGGGGTGTATGCATACACTGGAATACTAGGCAGCCTTGCTGGGGGTGGGGAAGCCTTTTCCCATGCTACAGGATGAGCGCATAGAGGATATTTTGCTCAGCACAATACCCAAGGCACAAGACAGACAAATACCACATGTCCCACGTGGATGCAGTATAGCGGTATTGGTAGGAGCGCCAGTACAAAGAATGGAGAATGGTGCCCCGGTAGGGTGATGCCGCGGTGTGTTTCCCACAGAGTGCCACGGTTACAGGGAAATACACTAATGACACTTCTTAGGGATTGTAATGTGGTCTTCAGGTACAGGGACTTCTGCAATTGGGCTTTACACGGGGGTGGGGGGTGGACAGGCCTCAACTCTGAGTATGGCAACACCACGTGTGCAATTGTAGCCAAGGAGCAGGATGGAGGACAGTGCATTGATCAAAAATTCCTAAGAGTAGAGGTCAAGAATACAGAAGGTTCTGCACAAACCAGTCTGAGGATCTTGCTAAAGCCAGGCAAGGTGATCAGACCTGAATGGAAGGATGGTAAGGATGGTGACCCCAATGGATATCCATCCTGTGATCAGAAGTGGACAGTGGAGATTCTGGGGAAACAGACTTAGCATGCTGAGAGATGTACTCTATTTGACACGAAGTGCACAGAGAGTCCAAGAGAAAGTTCACGTGCCTGACCTAGGTGGCGAAACAAGGAATCCTCCTTACCTATCGGCGCCTAGAAAGGCCTGGAAATGCCGAATGCAGTTGCAGTACGGTACCGAGGTACGCTACTGAGGCACCGTACCAAGATACAACGCTGCCTAAGGATCCACCAAGGGGCGCAGGTGCCGTGCGGTATCGTCTGCTGCTCACGGAGTCAGCACAGTTGCTGAGACGGGAGGTCACCCATGGTGCTGGGATTCAGCGCATCTCAAGAGTCCTGCTTAAGGCAAAAGGTATTCACCGACCCTTGTTAAGATGGGAATGCAAACTTTATTCAGGACTTACCATTCGTTATAAGGACCCTTCCAACTGGGGCTTCACAGACAGACTGGGGCCAACTTCAAATACAACTTGAGCAGGTAGGTATTTGGAGACAAGGAGTCTGTGGGACAGCGCATGGAAATTACTATGAGCAACATCAGGGTAAAAGGGGGTTCTGGCTACACCCACCTCCAGGAGTCTTGCTGAAGACAAAAGGGGTGACCAAATATCACCTGGGAGATGGGGAAGCGTGACGATCCTGATCGCAAAGCCAGGGTGCTTCCATATGGCGTTTCAGTGAAAGTAACGTTAACAGGGGATTGCTCATACTCGGATTTTACAAAGGAAGTGCACAGATGGCCCTGTTTTAGGGAACCTGAATATAGTACAGTGAGGCAAAAAACCTTTGTTACTGAATAGTATCTGGGGACAGGGCTGTGGGACGGAGGGAGAACCATCCCGCATATGGTATCACCTACGAACCGGGGTGTGTGCTGGGTAGGACGCAGCGCAGTGCTGAGGGACGGAGCCAGGGAAGGTGCCGCACATGATGTGGGTCAGGAGCCAAGGGTCAAGCAGCAGTGGGGTACAGTGTAATAATGTCAGGCATAGAACACAAAGAAAAAAAAAGTAATGACAGTTGTAAAGATGGTAATTATTCAGTCATTATTCAGGTAAAGAAGGCATATTCAGGACCTTAGCCATAGATATAGGGACTTCTGCCCCTGTGATTCATGACTAGGGGAGAGACCTTCCCCAACTCCATGTACACCCTCCAGCAGCTGTGACTACAAGAATTGTGACTATGAATGAGTTCCTTAATAACCGCTCAGATTGTGGCAACTTGATACATAGCAACAGAAAACTAATACAGTAACCAGTGTGAAATCAATTCTTATATTTATTGCAGAAAAATACAGAAATACATGGTTCTCATAAAAATTTGAAAAATTGACCTATGGCTCTACATCAAACTTTAAATGTCTACACCTCAATGCAGAAATCCTCAGAGTAAAAGGTAACTCACATAAAGAGACAAAATAATTGCAAATCATACACTGATTAGGGAATTTCTTTCTTTTTAAAAAATTTTTGCGAAGTTTATTTATTTTTGAGAGAGAGAGAGCGCGCGCGCGCAAGCAGTGGGAGGGGCATTTAGAGAGGAAGACACAGAATCCAAAGCAGGCTCCAGGCTCTGAACTGTCAGCACAGAGCCTGACATGGTGCCAGAACTCAGGAAAAGGGAGATCATGACCGGAGCCGAGTTGGACGCTTAACCGACTGAGTCACCCAGGTGCCCCTGATTAGGGAATTTCTATCCAGCAGTTTTCCGGAACTTTCTACAACTCAACAAGAATAAAAACAAATATCACAATTAAATTATGGGCCCAGGATTCAATAGATAGTCCTCAAGAAAAAGGTATAAAGCAGAACTAAGAAGTATATGAAAAAAATATTCCACATCACTACTCATCAGCGAATGCATATCACAACCACAAATGATACATCTGCATGTATCAGATGGCCATTACAAAAGGAACACAAATGACAATTGTTGTGTGGAGGTGGGGAGAGGAGATGAAGAAGTTGGAACATAAGAGGCCTTGATGTGAAAGTAAATAGTTCACCTAAATACTTTATCCATGTAAATAGAAAACAGTAGGGAATTACTCAAAAATATACAAAGAGAGAACACCACATGATCCAGGAATACCATCTGTGGTATCCATACAAAACTACTCAAAGCAGAATCTCAAAGAGATGTTTGCATGCCCTGTCTTTTCACAGCATTATTCACTGATGCCAAGTGGTAGAACCAATCCACATGCCCATCGCTAGTGAATAGACAGAAGAAGTGGGGTGTATACATACAATTGAATACTATGCAGCTTTAAGAAAATAATAAATCCTGCACATGAGACTACATGAACGGACCTCAAGGATATCATGCTAAGAGAAATAAACCGACATCAAAAGAAAAAAAAAAAAAAAAGGACTGGGGGCACCTGGGTGGCTCAGTCGGTTAAGCATCCAACTTCTGCTCAGATCATGATTTCACAGTCGTGGGTTCAAGACCCGAGTGGGCTCTCGGCTGTCAGCGAAGAGCCGGCTTTAGATCCTAGGTCCTCCTCTCTCTGCCCCTCCCTTACTTGTGGGCTCTCTAATCTCTCAAAAATAATACACATTAAAAAAAAAAAAACAAATACTGTATGACCCCACCCATTTGAGGAATCTAAGTATTTAAAATACATAATAACAAAAGTAGAATGGCAGTTATCAAACATCAAAAGGAAGCAGAGAGGCGATATCAGCATATCAGTTATAGAGCTTCAAAACTCCAAGATAAAAAAGATTTAAGGAGGGGCGCCTGGTAGTTCAGTTGGTGAGCTTCTGACTTTGGCTCCGGTCACGATCTCATGGTCGATGAGTTCCAGCCCCCTGTCAGGCTCTGTGCTGACAGCTCAGAGCCTGGAGCCTGCTATGGATTCTGTGTCTCCCACTGCTCCTCCCCTGCTCATGCTCTGTCTCTCAAAAATAAATAAAAAATAATAAATAATAAATAAATAATAAATGGGAAAGAGGGGATTTAAGGAAATGTTCAAAACAAAATGACATAATAGCCTATGATAACCATTAGAGAAATATATTTTTACATACAAAAAATCCTCAATGGCTCAATGATCCAGGTCCGGGGGGAAAGGTAACTTAAAGGGTCTGTATCTTGACCTCTGAACCATGGCTCACGGTGTGGGAGAAGCAACAATTATGCAAATAGGTCACTATCCTACGATTCATGAGACCAGATATGACAGAGTTGGGGACCACCGCTCTAGGCTCCCCAGGGTCCGTGCGGTTCAAGGTCTCCAATTATAATTTGTACCCCTTGCTTACCCCATTTTCTTCCTTTTTAAACTAGTATCTACCCTAACGTGGAGCATGAACTCAGAGCCCCCATATCACACGAGTCATGTGCTCTACCCGTGGAGCCATCCATGCATCTCCTTGCTTACCCCATTTCTGCCTGAGGAAATTTCCAATAAGACTCTCACCCACAGTGTCTTCCCATCTCCCTCCCTCCTCCCCACAATGGCACCTGCTGATCACGCAGAATGCCGCCCCAGGGGCCCTTCTCCTCACCCCTGTCAAATGATTCTAAGAATCCTTGAGTGTCAAAAAAAAATTTTTTTTCCTTTATAACAAATCATTTTTGTGTCTCTGTGTGTTCGTATCTGCAAAACGCTCCAGGATATATTATTAGAATGATCAGTGCAGCCAGCGGGGTTGATTCACCAGAAGAAGACGACACACCTTTGGGCTGCTTGGGCTCATCAATGGGACCCAGCACCCACAGCCGCCACCTAAGGGGCACTGCAGCTTGTTGACATGCTTGTTGCTTGATGGCTACTTCATTCTGTTGTTTTCGTCCCATACTGCCAATTTTCCCAGTCTAAACTCCGTACTCCCTGAGGTGTCATAGTGAGGGCGGCTTTCAGAGCCACACCCCAAGGCTCTCCAAGAGCCACTCCACACAGAGTGCCCCAGGGGTGCCTGGTAGGTTATGTGTCAAGGTTGGAATCCTATCAAGTTCTTTCCTGGCCCAGGGCTGTAAAACACAGAAACTGCAGCAGGAGAAAAAGTGGAAAACTCACAACCTATGGATATTGAACACAACGCAAGACAATCAACTGGTCCACAGAGTCAATCAAAGGGAGAACAAAAATAAGGAAAATGATACATAACAATGTTTTAAGAGATGAGGTAAAATCAGTTTGCAGAGGACATGTGTAACTAAAAACACTACGTTAAGAATAGAGAAAGATCTCATTAACAATATAATGTTAACTAACATCAGGGAAGAATGGCAAGAATCCTACTAAATCAAATATTTAAAATAATTTTTTTACATTTATTTATTTTTGAGGACAGAGTGAGACACTGCATCAGCAGGGGAGGGACAGAGAGAGAAGGAGACACAGAATCCAAAGCAGGCTCCAGGCTCCAAGCGAGCTGTCAGCACAGAGCACAAGCGGGGTCGAGCCATGAACCTGCGAGATCATGACCTGAGCTGAAGTCAGACGCTCAACCTTCTGAGCCACCCAGGCGCCCCATCAAAATATTTTTTAAAAATTATTGGGGCGCCTGGGTGGCGTAGTCGGTTAAGCGTCCGACTTCAGCCAGGTCACGATCGCGCGGTCCGTGGGTTCGAGCCCCGCGTCAGGCTCTGGGCTGATGGCTCAGAGCCTGGAGCCTGTTTCCGATTCTGTGTCTCCCTCTCTCTCTGCCCCTCCCCCGTTCATGCTCTGTCTCTCTCTGTCCCAAAAATAAATAAACGTTGAAAAAAATTAGCAGTAGGAGGGGACGCCTGGGTGGGTCATTCAGATTGGGTGCCCAACTTGACTCAGATCTTGATCCCGCGGTTGTGGGATCCAGCCCCATGATGGGTCCCATGCCAAGTGAGGAGGCTGCCTGGGATTCTCTCCCCCCTCTGCCCACTCCCCTCCACGTACTCTCTCTCTAAAATAAAAATATTTTAATTTTTTTTTAAACGTAGAAGTAGAAAGGAAATAATACAAATGCAGCAGAAATCAAGGACATTAGAGAGAAGGACATTAGAAAAGATCAACGAAATAAGAGTCCCTTTTTAAAATAAACAAAATTGACGAGTTTTAGTTCAAATACCAGGAAGAAAGAGGGAGGACTCCAATTAATAAAATCAAAAATGAAAGAGGAGACAATAAAACTCCAATGATAGACGTATCCTCGCGGCCTACCGGCGCTGCCGCGGCTCCTGTTTGGGGGACTAGGAGCAAATACGAGCTTCTTCCTTCAGGGCCATCATTTCCCTGTGTGTATCTCACTGTTTCTGCTCAGAACAGTCCGCAGGCCACGTATGGAGGCCCACGGGCTGGCGGCATCGAGGATCACCCCACGCAGCCCAGGACGCACAGCCTGGGACTGGCCCCGCTCACCAATGCGACCCCATGGTGGCGGCCACGGCCGGAAGGGAAATGCTGCTGGTGGCGCACTTGCACTTGATGGCTGCCGCGCAGTGTTTTCTAAGGTCAGGATGGCCACGATCCCCCAGACTAAACTGGGAGGGAGCTCCAAAAGGGGAGTCCTCCCAAGCTGCCCCCAGGAGTGCCGCAAAGAGGGCCAGCCCCGCACAGCCCCTCATGGGACCCAGACGAGGCCCAAACACGTCGTGTGTGGTGGCGCCAGGTGCCGCCTAGGAGCGCCTCTGGGGCTGAGGAGCAGGATCTTGGTGCCATCAGGCTGTACAGTGTCGCCAACCAGGAGCCACCACAGAGACAGAATATTCCGTGACGTTAGGATGGTGACACGGACATCACTCGGATCATAGCAATAGACACAGGGACCCTCCACCTGGGACCTCACTTGGGGGTGGGGGGAGGAGACCGCCCTTCCCTGCAAACATAGCGCGACAAGGGGGAAATATGGCTACAGAGCAGAGCCCGGGCAGTGATGGAAAAGTGCTAAGAGGAAACCAACGGGATTCTGGATAAAGGAACCGAACAGCATTCTAGCTACAAACAGGACAGGGTGATCAAATGTGGAAGGTGGGCACTCTGGTCAAAGCTGAACATAGCAGCGTTCTTGCAAAAAGTGGATTTTACAAGGACATGCAGAAATGAGCCTAGAAAAAAAGTTCCAGAAACTTGTTCAAGGTAGGGCAAACGAAAAAAACGTTGTCACAGAAGAGGCCGAGTGTCGCTCCCCAGGAAGGACACTACCTAAGAGGGGCGCATGGTCTCCCCCTCATTGCCGCATACAAGGCAGGGGTTGGTACCACATGCAGAGCGGTGGTATAAGGTCACACACGGATCCACTTTACGGAAAACAAATGTTCACCTACACTCAGGTGGTGAGACAAGCTTTACTAAGGACCTCAGCGATAGGTATAGGGACCTCTGCCATCGGCATTTATGATCAGGGGAGAGACTGGCTCCGCTCCAAATACAGCCTTAGCAATCCTTTCTACAGAACTTGGACTAATTAATGAGTTTTCCTTAGCCTCTGCACTTGTGACAGTTTCTTACAGAGCAATCAAAAAACTACAGTAATCAATGTGAATTCTGTTATTATGTTTATTACACAAGCAATACACAAATCATGGCCTATACATTTAAAAAATGACCTAGAAGTCGATATTAATCATTAAAACAGTTGCTCTTCAATGCAGGAATCAACAGAGTGAAAGGCAACTGACAGAAAAGAAGAGGGGATGCCTGGTTGGCTCAGTTGGCGGAGGATTGAACTCTTGGTCTAGGGGTTGTGAGTTCCAGCCCCACTTTCAGCATAGACATTATTTTTTTAAATCTTGGGGGCTGACAGGGTGGGTCAGTCGTTATGCGTCCGACTCTTGACATGGACTCAGGTGATGATCTCACAGTTTATAGATCAAGCCTGGAACCCTGCTCTACACTGAAGGCACGGAGCCTGCTTGGGAGTCTTTTCTCCCTCCTTCTATGCCCCTCCCCAGCTTGTGCACACTGCTCTCTCTCTCTCTCTCTCTCTCTCTCAAAAATAAGTATATTTTTAAAATAAAATTAACATAAATGTTGGAATGGTCAGAAAAGGAGAACATTATTGTGAATCATGTATCTGATAAACTGCTACTCAGCATATTTCAGGAACTTTTACAACTCAGCAAGATCACGACAACATTCGGATCCATTAAAATATGGGCACTCTCTCTCTCTGCCTCTCCCCGGCTCACACTCTGTCTCTCTCTCTCTCTCAAAAATAAATAAACGTTAAAAAAATTAAAAGGAAAAAAACGCCTGGGTGGCTCAAATCGGTTAGGCGTCGACTTCAGCTCAGGTCATGATCTCACGGTTCCTAGGTTCGAGCCCCGCATCGGGGCTGTCAGCACAGAGCCTGGATCGGCTTTAGATCCTTGGCTCCCTATTTCTCTGCCTCTCCCCAGATCACACTCTGTCCCTCTCTCTCTCTCTCAAAAATAATTAAACATTTTTAAAAAATTAAGAAAAATAAAATATGGGCAGTAGATTCAACAGATATTTTCCCAAGAAGGCATACAAATTACCAACAAGCATATGAAAAGATGCCCAGCATCGCTACTCTTAAGGGAAATGCATATCAAAACCACAATGATCTGTTAACTCACACATCAGCATGACCACTAACAAAGGTACAAAAAAATGACAACTGATGGGCGGGGGGTGCAGAAATGAGAGCTAGGAACACAAGAGCACCATTGGTATCAGTGTTAATCATGTACCCATGACAGAAAATAGTAGAGAGTTGCTCAAAAATTATAAAAGGAGGGAAGATCACATGACCCAAGAATCCCACCTGTGGTATTAGCCACAACTACTAAAACTAGTGTCTGAAACATTATTAGACCCCTGTGTTCATCATAACATTGCTCACAACCGCCTAGAGATGGATGTATCCCAAATGTCAGTCGCTAGATGAATGGAGAGAGAAAATGGGGTGTAAGCATACACTGGAATACTAGGGCAGCCTTGGGGGGGGTGCCTTTTCCCGTGCTACAGTGTGAGCGCACATAGAGGATATTTTGCTCAGCACAGTACCCCAGGCACAAGAAAGACAAATACTGCATGTCCCACGGGGATACAGTATAGCGGTATTGATAGAATCGCCAGTGGTGCCCTGGTAGGGTGATGCCGCGGTGTGGTTTCCCACAGAGTGCCACGGTTACAGGGCAAGTACACTAATGACACTTCTTAGGGATTGTAATGTGGTCTTTAGGTACAGAGACTTCTGCAATTGGGCTTTACACAGGGGTGGGGGGGTGGACAGGACTCAACTCTGAGTATGGCAACACCACGTGTGCAATTGTAGCCAAGGAGCAGGATGGAGGACAGTGCATTGATCAAAAATTCCTAAGAGCTAATATCAAGGATAAAGAGGGTTCTGCATAAACCAGCTCTGAGGATTCTTGCTGAAGACATGTCCGAGTGATCAGACCTGAATGGGAGATGGTAAGAATGATGAACCCGATGAGATATCCATGCAAGTGATCAGAAGAGGAGGGTGCAGGTCCTGGGGAAACAGATCTATCAAGGTGGGAGTTACAACTCCATTTGACAAGGAAGTGCACAGAAAGTCTAAGAGAAAGGTCATGTGCCCTGACCCGGGTGGTGAAACAAAGAATCCACGTCACCACGCAGTGCCTGGAAAGGCCTGGAAGTGCCCAGGTACAGCTGCAGTCCGGCACCAGGGACGGTACTAAGGTACGGTACCGAGGTACGATGCCGCCTACGGAACCACCGAGGGGCGAGGCTGCCGCACGGCATCGGAAGCTGCTCGCTCACGGACTCAGCACAGTTGCTGAGGTGTGTTGTCGCCTAAGGCAGCGGGATGTAGTGCATCACAATAGCCCCGTTAAGGGAAAGGAGTATTAAAGACCCTCGCTAGGACAGGAATGCAAACTAATCAGGACTTAGCATTTGTTATAGGACCCCTCCAACTGGGAACGTACAGTGCAGACAGACTGGGACCAACAACAAATACAGCATGAGCGGGTGGACATTTGGAGACAAGGACCCGTGGGACACCGCATGGAAATTACTACGAGGAACATCAGAGGAAAGGGGGTTCTGGCTAATCCATCTAACAGGAGGCTTGCTGAAGACAGAAGGGGGTGACCAAATATCACCTGGGAGATGGGGAAGCGTGACGATCCTGATCACAAACCCAGAGTACTCAGATGCGGATATTTCAGTGAAAATATCTTAGCAGGATTTGCTCCTACTCGGCTTTACCAAGAAGTGCACAGCTGACCCAGGAGAAGCTCGAGGAACGTGAAGGTAGTTCGGGAAAGAATCTTTGTTACCAAAGCCTACCCTGGTCCCGGGCCGCTCGACGCTAGGGAGAACCATCCCGCGTATGGTACCACCTCCCGAACCGCGGGGTGGCGCTGAGTAGGACGCAGTGCAGTGCTGAGGGACGGAGCCAGGGAAGGCGCTGCACGTGACGCGGGGCAGGGGCAGAGGTACAGAGCAGCAGTGCGTTCCAGAGCCACCTGTTCTGCACAGAACTCAGTAATGAAAAAAAATACGTAATGACACGTGTTAAGATGGTCAGAAAGCCTTATTCCGTTCCTTCGCAATACACAGGGTAACCTCTGCCATTGTGACTTGCAACTGGGGAGGAGACGGGCTCATCTCCAAATCGACCCCGGCCAGTTCTGACTACAGAACTTGTACAAATGGGTTGCGTTTAAGCCACTGTGTGTGTGTGCCAGTTTGTAACTATTAGAGAACTATTACAGTAGGGTCGCCTGGGTGGCTTAGTCCGCTAAGTGTTCAACTCTTGACATCAGCTTAGGTCATGACCTCGGGGTCCTGAGTTCAAGTTCAGCATTGGGTTCTGTGCTGGTCATGAAGCCTACTTAAAAAAAAAAGAAATGAGAGGCACCTGGGTGGCTCCATAGGTTGAGTCTCCAACCTTGGCTCACCTCATGATCTTCTGATTCGTGAGTTCGAGCCCCACATCAGGCTCTGTGTTGTCAGTGCAGCACCCACATCAGATCCTCTGTTCCCCTCTCTCTGCTCCTTTCTTGTGTGTGTTCTCTGTCTCTGTCTCTGTCTCTATGTCTGTCTCTCTCTCAAAAATAAACATTTTTAAAAAGCGGGGGGCAACTTGGAGGCTCAGTTGGTCAAGCGTGTGATTTTGTCTCAGATCATGATCTCATGATCATGAGTTCATGAGTTCATGAGTTCAAGCCTTGCATTGGACCCTGCACTGACAATGAAGAAGCTGCTTGGGATTCTCTCTCCCTCTCTCTCTATCTCAGCCCCTACCCCACTTGTATGCATGTGTGCTTTTTCTCTCTCTCAAAAAAACATAAATGAATAAATAACCTAAAAAAAAAAAAAGAAACAAAAACCTTGACCAGTACAACTGCATGAATGAACCTCAAGGACATCATGCTAAGAGATATAAGCCAGTGTCAAAAAAGAAAATGTGGTCTGTATTGTACGATGCCATTCGTTTGAAGTATCTAAAGTAGACAAAACTCCTGGAAATGATGGTAATTGGTAGTCACCAAAGGCTTCGAAGAAGAGAGGAGATATTATTGTATTGAATATAGGGTTTCAGATGTGCAAGGTAAAAAATATTTACGGAAGTTTTCAACACAAAATGCACATACTTAATACTATACGTACACTTCAAAATGGTTAAGATGATAGTTAACAAAAATTGAGTATTTTTCGCAAAAAATCCTTAAGGAGAAGTAAAATTGACCCAGGTGGGGTGAAGTGTTTCATAGAGTCTGTCTGTTGGGCTCTCAGCTATGGCTCACTGTCTAGGGGAAGCAGCAATTTCCAAGTAGCACAATATCCTAAGATTGAAGACTGACTGAGAGATCCTCATGGTCATACAAGGAGCCACACCCCAAGATGCCACAATAGAGTGTCTCCTACCTCCCCACACTGAGCACCTGCACGGGTGCGCGATGGGCTAGATGTCAATCTGGAATCATATTGCGTTCTTTTCAGGCCACAGTGGTATGAAGACAGAAAATATTACCAGGAGAAAAACAGAAAAGTTGACAAACCTCTGGAAATCGTACCTCAACTCCAGAACAACCAACGGGTGTCACAAATAAACCAAAGGGAAGACAAATTATCTTGACACAATCAGAAATGAAAATACATCATAACAAAGTTCATGAGATGCAGCAAAGCAGTTCTCAGAAGTCGTTTGTACCTAAAAGTACTATATTAACAACACAGAAATATCTCAACTAACAACCTACCTGTAACCTCAGGGACGAATAGTGCAAAAAAATCAGCAGTAGGAAGGAAACAATGTGGATGGAGCAGAAATCAAGGAACTATAGATAGGAGAACAATAGGAAGATCAACAAAATAAGAGTTCCCTTTTTTTTTCAAAAATTTTAAATGTTTATTTATTTTGAGAGAGAGTGTGTGTGACGGGGAGGGGGCAGAGAGGGTGACACAGAATCTGAAGGGGGCTCCAGTCTCTGAGTTGCCAGCACAGAGCCCAACATGGGGCTCAAACCCGCGGACCGTGAGATTATGACCTGAGCCGAAGTCAGATGCTTAACCAACTGAGCCACCCAGGTGCCCCCCCCCCTTTTTAATGTTTATTTATTTTTGACAGAGTGCAAGTGGGGCAGAGAGAGGAAGGCAGAAAATCTGAAGCCTGTCCTGAGCTGACAGGCTGACAGCTGTGAGCCTGATGTGGGGCTCGAACTCATTAAGGGCAAGCCCATGACCTGAGCCAAAGTTGGATGTTCAAGTGACTGAGTCACCCAGGTGCCCCAAGGGTTCCCTATTTAAAAAGATAAACAAAATTGACAAGTTTTAGTTAAACTAACCAAGACAAAGGAGGGAGGACCCCAATTAATAAAATCTAAATGAAAGAGGAGACGTTTCGACGCCTACCATGGAAACCCAAAGCACGAGAAGAGACGACTATGACAATTACCTGCCAGCGAAGGAAAGAGCCTGGGAGAAGCAGTTAAAGCCTAAGTGTGTGCCTCTCCTTTACGTCGCTTTGCCCGCTGCTTCTCCAGAAATCCCCCCTACTGGCTGCACCCGCAGTGCCCTCTGCCCTCTGCCCTCTGCCTGCTGACCCCAGGCTGCTTCCCTCCCGGCCCCGCCGGCCCTGCCGCGGCTCCCGTTTGGGGGACTAGGAGCAAATACGAGCTTCTTCCTTCAGGGCCATCAGTGTCCTGTCGGTATCCCACTGTTTCCGCTCAGAACAGTCCGCAGGCCACATATGCAGGCCCACGGACTGCCAGCATCGAGGATCACCCCACACAGCCCAGGACACGCAGCCTGGGACTGGCCCTGCTCACCAACGCGACCCCACGGCGGCAGCCACGGCCGGAAGGGAAACGCTGCTGGTGGCGCACTTGCACTTGATGGCTGCCGCGCGGTGTCGTCTTTGAGCGGGGTGGCCACGATCCTCCAGACTAAACTGGGGGCAGCTCCAAGAGGGGAGTCCTCCCAAGCTGCCCCCAAGAGTGCTGTGAGGAGGGCAAACCCGCACAGCCCCGCACGGGACCCAGATGAGGCCCAAACACGCCGTGTGCTATGGCGCCAGGTGCCGCCTAGGAGCGCCTCTGGGGCTGAGGAGCAGGGTCGTGGTGCCATCAGGCTGCACGGTGTCGCCTACCACGAGCCACCGCAGAGGCAGAATACTCCGTGACCCTTGCAAGGATCATGAGATGGACATTGCTGGGATCATAGCAATAGATACAGGGACCCTCCGCCTGGGACCTCACTTCGGGGAGAGACCGCCCTTCCCTCCAAACACAGTGCAGCAAGGGGGAAATATGCCTACAGAGCAGAGCCCTGGCAGTGATGGAAAAGTGCTTAAGAGGAAAACAAGGGGATTCTGATTAAAGCGACCAATAGTTGCTAGCTAGCCACCGTTCTTGCTAGAAACAGGACAGGGTGATCTGATGTAGAAATAGGGGTTTCAGCCCAAAGCTAACCTAGTATGGTTCTTGCTAAAACTATCTTTTACAAGGACATGCACAGGTGTATTTGGGAAAAGTTCAGGAACTTAAGATATGACAAACCAAAAAAACTTTGTCTTGGAGGAGGCCAAGGTTTGGTGCATGGTAGAGTTTGTGAAGGTGTTAAGGGTAACTGCGTAGGTAGAACACCACTAACAGTGCGGCACAGGGTCCCCCCTCCTGCTGAGTACAACGCAGATGTTGGTAACACATGCAAAGTGGCGGAACAGTGTCACATACAGTGCCACTTAACAAAAAACATGTACGGGTATTTGCTGACGTTATAAATTTTTTTTTTCTTTAAGGACTCTGTATACCCCATCTGGGCTTGAACTTGGGACCAGGAGACCCAGTAGCTCCACCTACAGAGCCAGCCAGCCATCCTGCTGACACGTGTTACGATAATAAGTAAGGTGGGGGTGCCAGGGTGGCTCAGTTGGTTAAGGGTGCAACATCAGCTCTGGTCACGTCTTGGGGTTCATAAGTTTGAGCCCCACATCAGCTCTCTGCTGTCAGCACGGAGCCTGCTTCAGATCCTCTGTTCCCATCTCTCTCTCTACCCTTCTCCAATATGTGCACTCTCTCTCTTTCTCTCTCTCAGTAAGAAATATTCAATAAAAATTTCTTAAAGATAATAAGTTGTTATTCAGGACTTCAGCAATAGGTATAGCGACCTCTTCATTTGGGATTTGAGATTAGGAGAGAGTCTGGCTCAGCTCCAAATACAGACTGCACAAGTGCTGAATACAGAACTTGAACAAATGGGTTTCATTTAAGCCACTGGGTTTGTGGCAATTTGTCACACAGCTATATAAAACTATTACGGTAATCTATGTGAAATCAAGTATATTTACTGCATAAGAAATACACAAATGTATTGTTCTTAATACATTTTTGAAAAACCTTATTTATGAGCCTACATCAAATTCTAAAATATGTGCATATCAAAGGCAATCAACAGAGCAAAAAGCAACTTACTAGAATGGGGGATAATAATCGCAAATCATATAGCTGATAAGGGCTTTTTCTCTACCCGGCATATGTCAGGAGCTTTTACGAGTAAAAAAACCAAACAAATAATGTGACTAAATCTTAACATTTGCAACGATGTGGATGGAGCTAGAGAGCATTATGCTAAGCGAAATAAGTGAGTCAGAGAAAGACAAATACCATGAATTCACTTACACGTAATATTTAAGAAACAAAACAAAGGGGCAAAAGGAGAAAAAAGAGAGAGGGAGGCAAACCAAGAAACAGACTCTTAACCATAGGGAACAAACTGAGGGTGACCAGAGGGGAGGTGGGTGAGGGGATGAGTTAAATAGGTGATGAGGATTAAGGTGGACACTTGTCGTGATGAGCATCGGGTGATATATGGAGGTGTTGAATCACTATATTGTACACCTGAAACTAATACTACACTGTATGTTAACTAACTGGGATTTAAATTAAAAAAAATTTTTAAACAAATAATGTCATTAAAATATGGGCAGAAGATTGGATAAACATTTCTCCAAAGAGGGTATAGATATGGCCAACAATTATATGAAAAGACGGTCAACTTGGGGCGCTTGGCTGGCTCAGTCGGCAGAGCTGTGACTCTTGATCTCAGGGTCATGATTTAAGCCCCAGGTTGGTCAAGGAGCCTTCTTAAAAGAAAGAAATAATGTTTTTTTAATTAAAAAAAAAGATGGTCAGCGTCACTAATTATCAGGGAAATGCATGTCAAAAGCACAATGAGGGGCAGCTGGATGGCTCAGTTAAGCATCCAACCATACCAAGAGGTACACCAACCCAAATGTCCATCGCTAAATGAATGGGCAGAGGAAATGGGGTGTGTACATATAATGGAATATTATGTAGCCTTAAGGGAAAAAAATCTTGTCACACGTGACTGCATGAATGGACATCAAGAAGACTATACTAAGAGAAATAAGCCAGTCACAAAAATGACAAATGTATTCTCTCACTGCTATGAAGTATGTAAAGTAGTGAAAATCGTAGAAACAAAAGTAGAAGGGACTTTGCCACGGAAGGGGGAAGTAGTGTTTGTTGGTTATAAAGTTTCAGAACTACAGGATGAATAATTTTACGGAGCTGCTGAATAACAATGAGAATATACTTAACACTCATTCACCAAATGCTTAAAAATGTTTAAGATGGCATATTTAGTGTTACATACATATTTTTACACAATGAAGAATTTTTTTTTTTTTAAAGAAAAGCATGGGGGCAGCTGGGTGACTCAGTCAGTTAAGCGTCAGACTTTGGCTCCATGGGTTAAGTTGGGGACCAGCAATTGGGCTCTGTGCTGACAGCCTGGAGCTCACTTTGGAACTTCTGTCTCCCTCTCTTTGCTTCTTCCCCCACCCCTCAAAAATAAACTTTGGGGCACCTGGGTGGTCATGATCTCATAGTTTGCGAGTTCTAGCCCCTTCCCCTTCCGGGCTCCACTCTCTCTCTCTCTCTCTCTCTCTTTGCCCCTTGTGGGATTCTTTCTCCTTCTCTTTCTCTGCCCCTTGCTCACTCGCACACTCTCTCTCTCAAAAATAAAGAAAAACAAAGAAACAAACATTTAAAAAATTAACAATAAATAAAAAAGCATAAAGGACAAGGAATGCTGGGATTCACTAATTCTGCAGCCTCTGCATCGTGGGCTCAGTGCCATGGAGAAGGAAGTAGCCACCATGGCAGGAGTCCTAAGGTTCAGGTTTTACTAAAAGACCCTCAGACTCTGTGGGACCAGATTTTACACAGCAGGGGAACCATGCTCAGACTACAGTACTCCAAAACTTTTCAAACTCTCCAATCGTAAGTTCATATTTCCTGCCTACCCTCCTTCACTCATTCCCTCCCCAAAAAAAAAACCTCTGTCAAGGTTCCCACCAGCAATTAATTCCCTTCTCTCTGTCTGCCTGCTGATCTTATGGACTACTTCCCTAGTCGCCCTGCATGGTCCGCAATGCTTCCGGTCCGGTCCACGATTATAATAAAAATATTCTTCCTTCATGACCATCATTTTCGTGTCTGTGTCTCTTGCTGTTTCTGCTCCAAACAAGTCCAGGGTACATTATTAGAACAATTGGTACAGTCAGCAGGTGGTTTCCCCAGAAGGAGATGATAAGCCCTTGGACTGCTTGGACTTACCAACTGGACCCAACAGCTGCGGCCACGGCCTAAGGGGCACCACTGGCTGTTGGCACGCCTGCTGCTTGATGGCTATTCTGCATTTGTTGTTTTCGTTGGGTATTGCCAAAAAATTACAAGCAGGAGAAAAATTGGAAAATTCGCCAACACGTGGAAAATAAACCACGACTCCGGAACAACCAATGGGGCAAAGAGGAAATCAAAAGGGAAATCACAAAGTATCTTGAGACAAATGAAAATCGAAATGCAACATAACAAAGCTTAGGAGATACAGCAAAAGCCGTTCTAAGAGGGGCATTTCCAACACTAAATGCCTATGTTAGGGAAAAAGTAGATCTCAAATAAGCACCCTAACTTTAGCCCAGGGAACAACAGAGAGAGGAACACACTAAGCCCAAAGTTAGCAGAGGAAGGAAACAATACAGGTTTTAACAGTAGATACTAGAGACTAGAAAGTAGAGACTAGAAAGACAACAGAAAAAGAAATCAACAAAATTAGAGTTGATGTTTTGAAAAGAGAATTGGGAAAACTTTAGCTAAATTGACGAAGAAAAAAAGAGACAGGACTCAAAATCAGAAATGAAAAAGGAGACAGTGTAAGTGCAATGAGCGAAATACAGAGGATTATGAGACTATTAACAATTATATGCCAACAGATCGGATACCTAAGAGAAATGGATAAATTGTAAGTTTCTACCCTTGGCTTACCTCTTTCGCTCATTCTGTCCCAAGATAAACTTCGGGACCGGCTCCCAGCTACAGATCTCCTTCCTCTCTCTCTCTCTCTGCCTGCAGGACGTTTCTTTGGTCGCCCTACATGAACGGCCACTGCCTCCTGTTTCTAGGGGACCATGACTTTAATAGAAAACTTCTTCCTTCAATCATGATCATTTTGGTGTCGTGTGTCTTACTATTTCTCCTCAAAACAAGTCCAGGGCACGTTTTTAGAACAACTGACCGAGCGAGCGGGGTACTTTACACTAGATGGACATGATACATCCACCCTGGGCTGCGTGGGCTCACCAGCTGGACCCTCGGGCAAGGGCCACCGCCCAAAGGGTCCCTCTCTGATCTTTGGTACCTTTGCCCCTTGATGGCTAGTGCGCTGTGTTGATTTTTGCTGAGAATTGTCATGATTTCCCAGCCTGAAGCTGGGCAGCTACTACGCAGCCCGCAGCCTGGGGTGCCACGCCCGGTCCTGCGCAGGGATCTGCGTGAGATGTCCGGGACGTTGTCACACGTGGCGCAGAGGCTACAGTGTCTACAGTCTGAGCCTCAACCTTTTCTCCACATTCTGTGCTCACGGGCGCACTCGAAATACCACTTTCCCCCTTGCCTCCGAGTTGTTCCGAGTCAAATATCAGGCTCTACCCAGAGGTAGGAGAGTGCGCTCCCCACCATTCATTCCTTCCAGCGGCCGGGACCTTTGCTGTGCGCGTGCGCAGGCCTCCTCTTCCGGGCCTCGAGCTTGCTAAGGTCAGGATTTGCGCTCCAGCCCAGCGATATATGGGGTTTATTAACGGAGAAATAGAGATACTCTCAAACACAAATGGAGAGAATTTGTTGCTAGTAGACCTGCCTGGAAAAATTGGTAAAAGTTTTCTTTAGTGGGGCGCCTGTCTCAGTGCCTAGACAGCGGCTCTTGATCTCAGCTCGGGAGTTCCAGCATCACCTTGGGTGTAGAGATTATTTAAAAATAAAATCATTTTTTGGGGCGCCTGGGTGGCGCAGTCGGTTGAGCGTCCTACTTCAGCCAGGTCACGATCTCGCGGTCCGTGAGTTCGAGCCCCACGTCAGGCTCTGGGCTGATGGCTCAGAGCCTGGAGCCTGTTTCCGATTCTGTGTCTCCCTCTCTCCCTGCCCCTCCCCCGTTCATGCTCTGTCTCTCTCTGTCCCACAAATAAATAAACGTTGAAAAAAAAATTTTTTTTTAAAAAAATAAATAAAATCATTTTTTAAAAAAAGTTTTCTTTAGAGAGAGAAAGAAGAACCGATGGAAGGTCAAGATTAGCGTTAAAAGAGGAAGAACATCAAAGTAGTGAAGGTAAAATAAAAACTTTTTATTTTTGTTTTTTTGTAACTTTTTCTTATTTTTAATTGAGGTTACAGATAACAATTTGTCCCAAATATTAATCAACAATGTATTCAGGTATGTATGCTTATATACACACACACACACATATATGTTTATTTATGCATATATAAGTGAAATGAATGACAGCAATGATCCAAGGGACAAGATGGAATTAAGACTATTTTGTTAAACTACTTCTGAAGTTGGAGTTTTTGGAAAGTGGTCTTAGATTTGTTGTAAATGTATAGTACAAAGTCTAGGGCTATCGTTAAAAACTTAAAAAAAAATCCCAAATGAATGAAAAAAAAATCATACTGGATACTGAAATTTACTTGAGTTTGCAAGGAAAGCAATAGAGTGTCTGTCCTTGGATGTATCTATGGGAATAGAAATGTATGTCTGTACATAATAGATCTTAAATACTTATTGAATGAATAAATAAAAGCCCAACCTGAGGTATTTAATCACTTGCATGAATGAAGAGTTCATGTGATTGCTTGACATTCTTACTCTAAAATGTTTGATAATTTTAATTCCCCTCCATTCTCTTCCCACCTTGGTCAACCCGTTTCTATTGTGCATTCAGGAGTTCCTCTGCTTTCTTGTTTATATCTGAATAATTGTATGTAATACAGCATCCCAGAACCAAAACGTGGTGCTATGAAAGGACTAATCCAGTCAATAAACTTTTCACCAGAAAAAGCTATAATTCATTAATTAATCAAAATTTAAAAAAAAAAACATTAGGGGCACCTAGGTGGCTCAGTTAGTTAAGCATCTGTCTTGGGCTCAGGTCATGATCTCATGCTATCAGCGTAGAGCCTACTCTGGGTCCTCTGTCCCCTCTCTCTGGCCCCCCTCAACTCCCCGCACATCTGTTCTCTCTCCTCTCTCTCTCTCTCTCTCTCTCTATCAAAAATAAATAAACATTTAAAAAACATTAAAAACAAAGTATAGCTGATATGTTAAGTACGGAAGCAGAGAAAGCAAAAACATAAAATGCTCAATTAAAACCACAAAAGGTAGGCAGGTCTTTCTGCCCATGGGTCCTGTCCCTTTCTTTAATAAAATGACCTTTTTGCACCAAAACAAACAAACAAACAAACAAACAAACAAAAAACACAAAAAGCAGAAAGAGTGGAAGACAAAAATATGAACAAATAACAAGAATAACAAATAGAAACCAGTAAACCGTAGATATTAATTCACTTCATCAATAATAACTTTGAATATCATTGGTATAAATATACCAATTAAAAGACAGAAATTGTCAGAGGGGCACCTGGCTGGCTTAGTCGGTAAGCGTGCAACTCTTGATCTCAGGATCATGAAATCGCATGGGTCTGTAGCCCCACGTTGGGCCTAGAGATCATTTAAGAAATAAGTAAAGATTTTGTTTTTAAAGTGAATGAATGGAGAAAAATATACCAGCTAACACCACTCCCCCACCCTGAAAAAAAGAAAAACGAGGACAGCTATATTTATTTCAGACAGGGTAGACTTCAAAGCAAGAAAATGTATCAGGGATAAAGAAGAACATTAGGGATTAATTCTTCAAGAAGACATAACAAGTATGGACCTAACAAGAGAACATCAAACTAGCTAAGGCAAAAACTAACAAGATTGCAAAGAAAAAAATCAATGAATCCACTATCGTAGTTGGAGACTTCAACACCCTCCCATCAGAAATGGATAGATCCAGCAGGCAGAACATCAGTAGGGACATAGTTGAACTCAACAACATCATCAATCGACTGAATATAATCAACATCTGTAGACTACTGTATCCAACAACAGCAATGTGCACATTGTCCTAAAGCTCACATGAAACACTGACCAAGATAGACCACATTCTGGGCTATAAAACATACCTTAAACACTTAAAAAAAATAGAAACCAGGCCCTTTGCAACTACATGGCTGGAACTGGGCGGGGGTATTATGCTAAGCGAAATAAGTCAGAGAAAGACAAAAATCATATGACTTTGCTCATGTGAGGACTTTAGGAGACAAAACAGATGAACAGAAGGGAAGGGAAACAAAAATAATAGAAAAACAGGGACGGGGACAAAACAGAAGACACTCATAAATATGGAGAACAAACTGAGGGTTGCTGGAGGGGTTGTGGGAGGGAGGATAGGCTAACTGGGTAAGGGGCATTAAGCAATCTATTCCTGAAATCATTGTTGCCCTATACCCTTACTTGTATGTAAATTTAAAAAATAAAATAAAAAAGAAATTATGTATTGTCTGCTCTCAGACCACAATGGGATTAAAATGAAAATCAATTACAAAGATACCTGGAAAATTACAACGTGTGGGGAGATTAAAAAATACACTTCTAGCATCTCTGCACTACCCAGAGTAGGTTTCCATTATAACATAAAGGGAAGCGTTCACGATGTCTGGAGCCCCTGATACCCCGCAGATGGAAGAGACGGAAGTCCCTCAAATTCCTTGCAGCACAGACCCACTTAAGTGACACCAACCATGACTCCCAAATGGAACAGTACATCTGTAAAAGGAAAAGTGACAGCACCTTCGTCATAAGTCTGAAGAGAACCTGAGAGAAGCTTCTGCCGGCAGCTTGTGCCATTGAAAACCCGGCTGATGTCAGAGTCCTCTCGTCCAAGAATACTGGCCAGTGGGCTCTGCCCCAGTTGCTGCTGCCCTGGAGACACCCCTTTGCTGGTGCTTCACTCCTGGAACCTTCACTAACCAGACCCAGACAGCCTTCTAGGAGCCATGACTTCTGGAGGTTACTGATTCCAGAATTGACCACCAGCCTTTTGACCGAGGTGTCAAATGTCCCCCTGCCTACCACCGCTCTGTGTAACACAGACTCTCCTCTAAGCTAAGTAGTGTTGTCACCCCCTGCAAACAAGAGCCCTCACTCCATGGGTCTGATGTAGGGGATGCTGACCCAGGAAATTCTATGCATGAGTGGCACCATCTCCCATGAGCACCCACGGGAGGTCATACCTGATCTCTACTTCCACAGAGATCCTAAGGAGATTGGAAAGGAAGAGCAAGCCACTGCTGAAAAGGCTGTGGCCAAGGAGAAATGTCAGGGTGAATAGACTGCTCCAGGTCCCGAATTTACTGGTACCCTACTTAAGGTCATGGATGGATGTGAGGTGCCCTCTGTACTTATTCAGCAGTTCCCTGAATTCAGGAAGGCGGGAGCATACAGCCCGCCGCTGAGGACTGGTCTGGCTCCCACCGCTCAGGCTCCTGGATGTGTAGGAACAGCCACTGAGTGTGCTTAGCTTGTCCTTCCACAGACGGTTAAACTGAAAATGGAAATAAGGTTGACGGAATATCAACAGTTTCTGAAAGTAAAAGCAAAAACAAAAACCCACACTTTTAAATAACACATGGGCCAAAGAAGAAGTCTCAGGGGGAATTTAAAAATATTTTGGACCAAATGAAAATGAAAACACAACATACCAAAGTTTGTGGGATGCAGTGAGAGCAGATGCATAGATTAGAAAAAGAGAAAGATCTAAAATCAGTGACCTAAGGGGGCGCCTGGGTGGCGCAGTCGGTTAAGCGTCCGACTTCAGCCAGGTCACGATCTCGCGGTCCGTGAGTTCGAGCCCCGCGTCGGGCTCTGGGCTGATGGCTCAGAGCCTGGAGCCTGTTTCCGATTCTGTGTCTCCCTCTCTCTCTGCCCCTCCCCCGTTCATGCTCTGTCTCTCTCTGTCGCAAAAATAAATAAACGTTGAAAAAAAAAATTAAAAAAAAAATAAAATCAGTGACCTAAGTTTCCACTTTAGGAAACTAGAAAAAGAAGAGCAACTTAAATCCAACGTAAGCAGAAGAAAAGAAATCATAAGAATTAGAACAGAAATCAATGAACATGGAATCAGGAAATCAGCAGAGTTGGAGTCCAAATCCAGTTGCAAATGACCTTGAAACTGCCTCAGTTAAAGTTGTGCCTCAGTTAAAGATGATTTGAGCCAAACTCAGGGCTAGTGGTTTTTACCAATTTTGAAGGCTGGGTGCTTAACCTGTACAGCAGAACCCGCCGTTTGAGCCTCATCAGTGCATTTGTGCTCTGATTCATACATGCCCATTCACATCTAGAAAACCATGGGACACTTCTTGCCAGAAAATATATGCAGAAGGCAATGAAGAGACTGCTGGGAGAACATTGAGCCTAACAAGGAAGGGAGCAGAGGTGACGGGGTTTGTCGAATTACCCGGACTTAGTCCTTCACTGAGGAAGGAGCCTGAGGAAGCTGACAGTACTAGGAGACAGAGCTTTTATATGTGCTAGAAGATTCGGGCACAGGAGTAACCCTGCTTTCCTACCATACCCCTAATAACAGACATAAGGAGACAGCATTCTGTCCACCTGCCACCTCACACGAGACCATACTCTGATCCTTGAAGAGTGCCTGTTTGTGGGTGACATGAAGGTTCACGTGCCGGTGCAGAACATCAGTAGTGCCTGGAGGAGAGCCTGTGCCTGGGGGATGGGTTCAGAGGAGAAAGTAGTTGCTGGAGGAAGGTCAGCAGTTCGGCCAAGGTGGTGGTTTTCAGAGTAGGAGAGGGAGAATATGTTTGAATTCATCAGTGTGGTTGTCAAACCAGTGTTGACACCCTTGGCCACTCCATGAAGCAGAGCCGGGTTTCTGCTCCATTGGGAATGGAAGCCAGTAAAGCCCACAGGGCCTACATACATTACCTCACTTGGTACTCACAACAACCCCACCTCCACTTTTTAGATGCATAAAAAAGAAATGAGGCTCAAAGAGGGTCAAGAACTTGCCAGATTCACATCAAAATTAAAAAACTAAATGACTAAGTAACGTCAGCAACATGGAGGAGTAGGAAGTCCTGGACCCTCCTCCCCTCCAAAACACACTGATTCGTCAATAGTTCCCTTCGTGAGAAATCAGAAACTAGTTGAAAGTCTCCTATTGCTTGAGAGAATAAAGCCACACTCATTAAGCTGTTTAAGAGATTCAGGACATCCTCGTGCCAGAGACCCTGTCCCCTGTGCAGCACCATACATATATATAATCAGAAAGAAACTCCCAGCTCTCAAGTTTTCCAACGGTGTTCCCCAAAGACTAGCTTCTATCTGCCAATCTTGAAGCTCTGACCAGTCCAGCACAGTCTGGCATCCCAGGGGAGAATAGAGGTGGCTGCTTGGACTGGAAAACATCATAACTCCTATCTCAGTCCAATCAGCCTGCTATAACAGAATGCCATAGATTGGGTAGCTTATAAACGACAGGAATTTATTTCTCACAGTTGTGGCAGCTGGGAAGTCCAGATCAAGGTGCTGGCCAATTAGATGTCTGATGAGAGCTGATTTCCTGCTTCTTGGATGGTTATCTTTTCTCTGTGTTCTTTTGTGTCAGAAGTGGGGCAGGGGGAGCTCTCTGGGGCCACTTTTTTTTTTAATGTTTATATATTTTGAGAGAGCGTGCGTAAGCAGGGGAGGGTAGAGAGAGGGAGAACTCTGTCAGCACAGAGTCCTAGGGCAACTTTTAATAAGGGCACTAACCACATTAATGATGGTTCAGCCCTCATGATCTAATCACCTCCAAAAGGTCCTACCTCCAAATACCATCTGATTGGAGATTAGCTTTCAACATATGAATTTTGGGAGGGCGCAAGCATTCAGTCTCTGGACCCCAAAGATCCACATCCTTACCAAATGTCAGCTCAAAGTCTAAGTTCAAAGTTTCCTCTAAATACCATATAAATCAGCCTGAGGTGGGGCGCCTGGGTGGCTCAGGTGGTTAAGCTTTCTGACTCTTGATTTTGGCTCAGGTCATGATTTCACAGGTTCATGAGTTCAAGCCCCGCATGGGGCTCAACATGGAGCCTGCCTGGGATTTTTTCTCTCTCTTCCTCTCTCTCTGCTCCTTCCCCCACCAAATACAAAAATAAAACAAACTTTAAAAAACACTCAGCCTGAGGCAAATTCCTCTCCAAATGTGACCCTGTGAAATCAAACATGTTGAGTGTTTCCAAAATGCAATGGTGAGACAGACATAGGGTAGACATTCCCATTCCAAAAGGAAAGAAGGAAGGAGTGACAGTTCCTAAGGAAGTTCAAAATCCAACAGGGGAAACAACATTAAAACTCAAGGTTCATGAATAATCTTTGGCTGCGTGTTCTGCCCTCCAAGCCAACTGGGAAGGTGGTCCCACCTTCTGGATCCACTGAAGTTATAGGCCTGCCTTATTGGGCAGGGGTTGGGTTCCCATGGCTCCAGACAGCCTTGCCCCATAGCAGAAAGTTTATAGTGATGAGTGCTTATATTTATTTAAAAAGAAAGAAAAAGGAAGGAACAAAGGAAAAAGAAAGAAAGAAAGAAAGAAAGAAAGAAAGAAAGAAAGATCTCAAATAAAGCAATTTAACGTTACACCTTGAAGATTAGGAAAAGAACAGCAAACTAAGCCCAAAATTACCTAAAGGAAGGAAATAATAGAGATTAGACCAGAAGTGAATAAAATAGAGATTAGAAAGACAATAAAAAAAGAGAATAAAACTAAGAGTTGGGGTTTTAAAAAGATAAACAAAATTGACAACCCTTTAACTATACTAACCAAGAAAAAGAGAGGACTCAAAGTTATAAATGAAAGAGGAGACATTGCAGCTGACACCACAGAAATACAAAGGATCATAAGAGGTGACTATGTACAATTGTGTGCCAACAAATTGGATAATCTAGAAGAAATGGATAAAAATACAATCCACTAAGACTGAATCATGATGAAATCAAAATCCTGAACAACTAGTAACAATTAAGGTGATTGAAACAATAATCCACACCCTTCTAACCAAGAAAAACTCAAACCAAATGGCTTTAACTGGTGAATTCTACCAAACATCTAAAGAAGAATTGACACCAATCCTTCTTAAACTCCTCCAAAAATTTGAAGAAGAGGAAACACTCCCAAACTCATTTAATGAAGCCAGCATGACCATGAAACCAAAGTCAATTGTCACTACAAGAAAAGAAAAGCGTAGGACAATATCCCTGATGAGTATAGATGCAAACATTCTCAATGAAATTCTACCAAACCCAATTTAACTGCACACTAAAGGTATCATACACTATGATCAAGTGGGATTTATCTCTGGAATAAAAGGATGTTTCAACACAGGCAAATCAGTCAACATGAGGCACCACTTTAATAGAATGAAAGATAAAAAATCATATTATCTTCTCAACAGAGCAGAAGAAAACATTTCACAAAAATTCAACACCTTTTCATGATAAAAAGCTCTTAAAAATTGGGTATAGAATGATTATATCTCAACATAATAAAGTCCCTGTATGATAAACCCATAGCCAACATCATACTCAACAGTGAAAGATTTTCCTCAAAAATCAGGAACAAGACAAAGGTGTCCACACTCACCACAGCCATTGAACATATTCCTAGAAGTCCTAGGCAAAGTAATGAGGCAAAGATAGATAGATAGATGGATAGATAGATAGGTAGATAGATAGATAGATAGATAGAATCCAAAGCAGAAAGAAAGCAGTAAAATTGTCTGTTTGCAGATGACATGATCTTATATCTAGAAAAGCCTAAAGACTCCACCAAAAAAACTGTCAGAACTAATTGACAAATTTAGTAAAGTTGCATGATACAAAATCAATGTACAAAAATTTGTTGCAAAAATTTTGCATTTCTATACACTAATAATGAAATATCTGAAGGAAAAATAAATAAATAATCCCATTTACAATAGAATCAAAAAGAATAAAATATTTATGAATAAATTTAACCAAGGAGGTAAAAGATCTGTATAATGAAAACAGTAAGATATTGATAACAGAAATTGAGAAAAAAATGGAAATAAATGGAAAAAACATCCAGTGTTCATGGATAGGAGGAAATAATATTATTAAAGTGTCGATACGACTCCAAATCATCTATAGATTCAATGAAATCTCTATCAAAATTCCAATGTTGTTTTTCACAGAGTAAACAATCCTAAAACTCATATGGAACAAGAAAAGAGCCTGAATAGCCAAAGCAATTTTTAGAATGAAGAACAAAGCTAGACGCATCACACTTTCTGATTTCACACTGTACTACAAAGCTATGATAATCAAAACTATATGGTACCAGCATAAAAACATATACATAGACCAATGGAATAAATTCCAGAGCACTGGAATAAATCCAGGCATATATGACCAACTAATATTTGACAGTGGATCCAAGAACTGAATGGGAAAATATAATCTTTTCAATAAATGGTGTTGGGAAAACTGGATATTCACATGCAAAAGAATGAAATTGCACCCCTATCTTACAACATTCACAAAACTTAACTCCAAATGGATTAAAGACTTAAATGTAATACTTGAAGCCATAACACTTCTAGAAGAGAACACAGGAAAAAAGTTCTATGATACTTATCTTGAATATGACACCCAAACCTTTTGGATGTGACACCAAAAACACAAGCAACAAAAGCAAAAATAAACAAATGGGACTAGCATCAAACTAAAAAGCTTCTGCAGAGCAAAAGAAACAATCAACAGAATGAAAGGCAACCTAAGGAATGGGAGAAAACACTTGCAAACCATCGGTCTGATAAAAGGTTAACATCCAAACTAGAAAAGGAACTCCCACAGCTCAATAGCAAAAGAAACAAATAACCTGATTTTAAAATGGACAGGGGTGCCTGAGTGGCTCAGTAGGTTAAGCGTCTGACTTCAGTTCAGGTCATGATCTCACAGTTTGTGAGTTTGAGCCCCACGTCAGGCTCTGTGCTGAAGGTGGGGAACCTGCTTGGGATTCTGTCTCCCCTCTCTCCCCTTCCCCACTCGCTCTCTCTCTCTCTCTTAAAATAAATAAACTTATTAATTAATTAATTAAAAACAAAGTACTTGAATAGACATTTCTCCAAAGAAAACATACAAATGGCTGACAAGTATATGAAAAGATGTTCAAAATCACTAATCATCACAAATCAAAGCCACAATGAAATAACACTTCACATCTGTCAGGATGGCTATTATTAACATAATAAAAATTAACAAGTGTTGGCAAGGATTTGAAGAAAGTAGAACCCTTGCATGCTGTCAAATGGTGTAGTCATTGTGAAAAACAGTATGGGTGTCCCTCCAAAAATTAAAAATAGAACTACCATGAGATCCAGTAATCTCACTTCTAGGTACATATCCAAGAGTTGAAATCAAGATCTTTTTTTTTAATAAAAATTTTTCTAATGTTTATTTTTGAGAGAGAGAGGGAGAGACACAGCATAAGCGGGGGAGAGGCAGAGAGAGAGAGAGAGAGAGAGACACAGAATCCAAAGCAGGCTCCAGGCTCTGAGCTGTCAGCACAGAGCCCATTGCAGGGCTAGAACGCACGAACTGCGAGATCATGACCTGAGCTGAAGTCAGATGCTTAACCAACTGAGCCACCCAGGCGCCCCGGAATTGAGATCTTAAAGAGACATGTGCACTCCCATGTTCATTGCAGCTTTATTGACAATAGTAAGACATAGAAACAACTTAAATGTTCATTGACAAATGAATAGATAAAGAAATGTGGTGTGCACACACAAAGAAATACGTTTTCAGCATTAAAAAAAGAAGGAGGGGCACCTGGGTGGCTCAGTCGGTTAAGTGCTCAACTCTGGACATCAGCTCAGGTCATGATCTCAGAGGTTCATGGGATCGAGCCCCACACTGACAGTGTAGAGCCTGCTTGGGATTCTCTCTCTCCCTCTGTTTCTGCCCCTCCCTCACTTGCACACTCTCTGTACCTCTCAAAATAAATTAATTAATTAATTTTAAAAAAAGAAGGAAATCTCATGATATGTAACAACATGGATTAACCTGGAGAACATTATGCCAAGTGAAATAATTCACATATAGAAAGACAAATACTATATGATTCCACTTACATTAGGTATCTAAAATCATCAAACTTATAGAAGCAGAAGACAGTATGGTGATTGCCAGGGGCTGAGGACAGGCAGGAATGAGAGTTGCTGTTGAATAGAGAAAATTTCGGTTATGCAAGATGAATAAGTGTTATAGTGCCTATAGTTAACAATACTGTATTGTGCACTTAGAAATGGGGTAAATGTCATGTTAAATGTTTTGATCATACACACACACACACACACACACACACACACACACACAAAGGCAGCCAAGGAAACTTAGAGGTGATGGGTATGTTTGTTACCTTTACCATGGTGCATACATGTGTTCATAGGTCCAAACTCATGAAATTATATATGTTAAATATGTACAGTTTTTTGTAAGTCAGTTACGCCTCAATAGAGCTATCTTTAAGAAAATTCAATATACTACTGAGAAAAAGAATATTATACTTTCTGTGTGATTTGTTTCCCATCGAATTAATGAAAGTTTAACAGGAATAATATTATGGACTGGGAAGAGTGATAGAAAGCAAGTATTCTCATGTAATGCTGGTGTCAGTCTAAATTGGAAAAGCCTTCCTGAAGGGGAATTTCATGGTGTATATGAAGCCTTAGGCTGAATATACATTTTGATCAAGAAATTCCACTTCTGAGACATAGGTACAAACATTTACACACATATTCATGAGAAATATATGCTGGTGTGGTTTCTTAAATGTTTTTTATTTATTTTTGAGGGAAAGAGCATGAGCGGGGGAGGTGTGGGGAGAGGGGGTGACAGAGGACCCAAAGCAGGCTCCACACTGACAGCAGCAAGCCTGATGTGGGGCTCGAACTCGTGAACCTCAAGATCATGACTCGTGAACCTCAAGATCATGACCTGAGTTGATGTCGAATACTCAATCAACTGAGCTACCCAGGCGCCCCTATGCTGGTGTTTTTTTCTAAAACATTGCAATTAAAGGGGCACCTGGGTGGCTTAGTTGGTTAAGCATCCGGCTTTGGCTCAGGTCATGACCTTGCAGTTTGTGGTTCAAGCCCCTTGTCAGACTGTGTGCTGACAGCTCAGAGCCTGGAGCCTGCTTCAGATTCTGTCTCCCTCTCTCTCTACTCCTCCCCCGCTCACACTTTGTCTCTCTCTCTCAAAAATAAATAAACATTAAAAAAATATTAAGGGTACCCGAGTGGCTCAGGTGGCTGAGCGTCTGATTCTTGGTTTCAGCTCAGGTCATGATCTCACAGTTTCATGAGTTCGAGTCCCACATTGGGCTCTGCGCTTACAGTGTGGAGCCTGCTTGGGATCCTCTCTCACCCTCTGTCTCTGCCCCTCCCCTGCTCACACTGTCTCTGTCTTTCTCAAAATAAATAAATAAAAACTTTAAAAAAAAATTAAATAAATTAAAACATTGCAATTTAAAAAAAATTGTAAAATCTCTAAATATTTCAGCAAGAAAACTGACCTCCCCACCACTGAAACTATGATATATTCATACCATGGGACACTATTCGGCCATTAAAAAGAGTAAGGTTAGCTCAGGGGTCAGCAAACTATGACCCACAGGCCAAATTTGGTCTGTGACCTGTTTTGTGTGGCCTCCAAACTAAGAAGGTTTTTCATATTTTGTAATGATTGTAAAACACAACAACAAAAAAGAAGTGACAGAGACTACATGTGGCCCACAGAGCCTGAAATTATCACTATCTGGCCCTTCACAGAAAGTTTCCCAACTCGTAGATCTTTATGTTCTGACATGAAAAGATTTCCAAGCAAAGTTCTGAACTGCTGTTAACCATACTTATGTGTGTTTTGTTTGTTTGGTTTGGTGTTTTGGGTGTTTGGGTGTTTGTTTGTTTTTAGGGATCTCTACACCCAATGTGGGGCTTGAACTCGTGACCCTGAGATCAAGAGCGCATGCTTTACTGACTAAGCCAGCCAGGTGCCCCATTTATGGTTTTTTTGTTTGTTTGCTTTTCATCTCAGATATGTGTGTTGTACCTATAGAGAGAGATACGTGCACAGTCAAAATGTAACACAGAGGCAAGGTAAATTGGTGTCCGTAATTTCCTGACAGGAAATAAGTTAGGAACTGAGGTGAACATTCACTTTTTACTCCATAAGTTTGTTTTGTTCTCATCTTCTGCAAAGTGAATATATTCATGTGTATTACTTTTATAATTTAAAATAATAAAAAGATAACAATAAAAATGCCCTGGGAGCGCCTGGGTGGCTGTCGGGTTAAAGGCTGATTTCGGCTCAGGTCATGATCTCGTGGTCTCTGCATTCCAGCCCCGCATCGGGCTCTGTGCTGATGGCTCACGCTCTGTCTCTCAATAACAAACATTAGAAACTTTTAAAAAATAAACATAAAAATACCTTGACCAAACATTCCGGAGTGCATGTGGCAGATTAGCGCTAAGCATGCATTCTAATCTCTCTCTAGTGTGCCCCCCCCCCATATGAGATGATGAAAAGATTAAAGAAAAAAAAAAATCCTACATTTTCCAAACCCCCTTGAGCTAAAGCCCTGGCTATGATTTAGGCTCCTCAAATCAGATTATGAGGTAAGAGCCCTGCTTTTGTTGTTTCTATGCTCCTGTTTCATAAGTGGTCGCAGAGGTATGCGGTTTATCTGCAAAGGTATGTGGTTTCTCTCCGGGCACTGCCGTCAGATGGCAGGGTCTACTGTCATAGGTGTGCTGTGGTTCTGAAGCCCGTAGCTGTGGAGGCCGACCTCCAATTCACGACGCTTTCATGACGAAATAACGATGGCATGACCTCCCGGCCAGCAATCCTTGTGCAGCTTCCCGATTGAGTAGATGGCCTCCTGCCCACAGGATATGCAGCAGCTTCCGGGGTGTCCTTGTTCTGCGGTTTGGCTTTGAGACTCCTTTCTAGACGCTCAGCATGCAATCTGTTTCTTCAGCCCTCCAAATTGTGATGACTCTTCTACCGAAACCAGCTTGAGTAGATTCTGATCTCTCTGACGAACCCCAACCTTTATGGCAACCCATCTACATCCTGTGACAGAGGGCTCTGACAGTAAAAGCAGTAATCCCAGGGGCGCCTGTGTGGCTCAGTCGGTTAAGCGGTTAAGTGTCTGACTCTCGATTTGGGATCAGGTCATGCTCTCTCGGTTTGTGAGGTCGGGCTCTGTGCTGACGGTGCAGAGCCTGCTTGGGATTCTCTGTCTCCCTCTCTCTCTCTCTGCCCCTCCCCTGCTCTCTCTCTCTCTCTCTCTCAAAATAAATAAACATTAAAAAAAATTCTAAGAAAGAATTCCAGGGAGGCCACACATATCCATACTAATCGTCACAGCAACATATGAGATAGGATTTCCATTTTAGAGATGAGAAAATAGGCAAAAAGGGATGAAGTTACCAGGTGAAGGTCATATAATTATTAAATAGCAATATAAATAGGAATTTGAGTCCATTACCATTGAGTACAAAACCCACGCTTTCCATATATACAATAGCACGTTAAGTCCGCTTGGCTGTCACGATCCTCAGGCTCATTAAGGTGGTGACGCCTGTTGCTGTTACCATTATTGTTCTAAGTACAATCCACACGAGATTAGAAACAGGACAGAGGTTGCATGTAGGTAGCTTTATATGATGCCTTGGTTTCTGTATTCTTAAAGTATACCAATAGTTTTTGATCTTTTGGGGGTCAGATTCCCCAATAAGAATCTGATGAAACTACAAATCCTTTCTTTTTTTTTTTTTCGTTTTATTTATTTTTTGAAAGTAATCTCTACGCGCCACGTGGGGCTCAAGCTCAGGACCCCAACATCTAGAGTCGCATGCCCCACCTGCCGAGCCAGCCAGGCACCCATAACTAGAAATGCTCTCTTGAGAAACAGTTGGCATCCAGTTTTAGGCACTTTATGTCCCCAAGTTAAGAACACATTCAATAAATGCTATTTCTTTGAGTTTTCACTGAGTCCTAAGGTTCTAACAGCTTACATAGTCTTAAAGTTACTCTCTCTGAATTTGATTCCTTTAAAGAATTAAGTTACACTATCACCTGGCTGAGTTTTTCTTAGCAGATTCACCTTTTCAAATCATTCCCAATGCTAGGCTTTCTTCAGGATGCCAAGGAGCCCTCACCTCTGTGGCATTTTCACTGTAAGTTTCTACCCAAGTTCAACCATGATGGCTCCCCCAGTCTCCCATCATATCTGCCATCATGCTTCGCTTTATGGGGAAATATCCCTTTGTGTCTGCTTCACCAGGGAATGGATTAGTGTGTACCCACTCAGCCAAATTAAGCAATTTAGAGTACATGGGGAATAATCACAGCTGTCTTAGCATAATGCATAATTTTCTGGGCCACACCAGTCAAGACAGACAGTGTCTAAAAGGAGGGCATCAATTCCATTCTTGCCCGTGCTGTGGGAATTCCAGGCCTCCCTCAAATTCCTCCCAAAGGTGCTGCTCATCTCTGGTGGGTGCCTTCAATGTATTCTTGAAGCGACCCTCCATTTGCCTCACTCCACACTTACAGCGGGCACCAGGGCCTCCGAAGCTACCTCGATGTGGCCAAGATCTGATGTCCTTCCTGCTCTCACCCCGTGAGTCACTGCGTCCACTGCCTTCACCAGCAGCATCCAGTGAGGAAAATACCCTTTTGGGTGGAAGTAAAAATAGTGAAAAGCAAGCTCACAGCAGTGACTTCTACCTTTCAAGGGGCTGTGTCCATGCACAGTTCATATCAAGAGACAAAGAATTGTCTCCTCTGCCTCTTTCTACATGCAGACGCCGGTGGGGGAGAGCGGAAAGGAAGACTGAAATTTCAAAAACACAGCATCTCTAGGTCGCTATGCGGCATGTTACAAAGAAGGTGGTTCATTGCTTTGGTGGAGGTATGAATTCGACATCAGCTACAAGAAGAAAGGCCTGAAGAACGAAGGGAGGTTAGAGAATTTAAATTGGTGGCGAGGCAGGTAATACAGAGAGTGGGTGTCTTGGTTTACATTTTCCCAAAAAGCAGCCCCCCCAGGAGGGGCGTAGGTGCAGGCAGTTTGTTTGGGAGGGGTTGCTAGGAAGCAGAAGAGAAGGCGGGAGTGAAGGGAGCTCGGAGCGGAGAGAGCGGCCAGTGAAAGATATGCTAATGAGCGGATTACCGGTGTGGGCAAGTTTGTCTGGGTCCCACTGGGACCCCTGGGGAGCTGTGTGGAACTGCCCCAGAATTGTCCCAAGGCAGGGTTAGAAAGCCGGGGTGGGGGGAGTGTTATGTACCTGTCTATGTCCCTCATCAGTTGGAGGTTGGCGCCGACGCATTCAGCCCCTGGGCCTGGGCCTGAGAAAGCCTTTTAGGCAATGAAGTATTTAGGCCCTTGAGGTGGAACCCAGGGCCCTCTTGGTAACTGGCCACCAAAGTGGAGGGTGGGTAGGGAGTGCAATGGGGGCAGGATCAGAGGCGGCCGTGGGAAGAGCCTGTGGGACATCAAAAGAGCAGGGTGCGCTCAGATGAGGCTTCGGAGTACTCTCTCCCGCCCCTTTGCACATCTGAGGCTACAAGTGGGTCAGCTCTGTCCATTTCCACTCGATGTTAAGTGCAGCTCCTCCTCCCAGGACTCAGGAGCGCAGCCCAGAGAGCAGTCACAGAGGACAATCTGAGTGACAGACACCCACCATGCTGTCCTCAGAAAGCCCCTGGCCCCCAGCACTTGCTCTCTCACCGTCTTTGAGCCAAATCAGTGAATTTCTTTTCCACCAGGCTCCTGATGCCCAAAGCCCAGCCCCCGGCACCTGCCAGCCTCCCAGATCATGCCGCAGCAAGTCTGAATCCTGGATGAACCCAGCTGAGGCTGTTGAGGGATCCCTGCTACCTTGACAAACCTGCCCGTAGGGTAAATGGGCTCAGCCTCCCAGCAGCTGGCTGAGGCTACCTCACTGGAATAAACTGCCATCTCAGCAGTTCCATTCGCCCTCAGAGACAGACCCTGCAGTGAGCCAGAAAGAGCTGTTTTTCTATCCACTGGAAAATATTTCTAAGACAAAGCCCGGTCCTCTGAAGCATTAGCTAGGATTTGGTGCCACGGGCGACTTAATCACATTCCTGCACAGTGGGCTCCACGGAGGGAGAGCTGGCAGAGTTGCTAAGTTACCACTGCAGTGCCTGCGTGACGTCAGCACGATCAGGGCAGGTCACAAATTCCAGATCCTGCCTCCAGATGGGGAAGGAGTCCCTAATATTCCATCGCGCTCGCTTCTCAGAATTTCCAGGCGTGGACTGAGTCAGATTTTCTAACCTTTCCTTTCCTCAATCATGTTCTTTGAACGCTTACCAAGGCCTCTTGTTGAGACTTCCTAATTCTGCAGTGCCTCATCCTGCGGCTACAGCCATTCTTGTGAAAAGATATGTAAAAATCTTCTTTGGAAACAGAACAGTCGTGCAGCTGTTCCTGGAGTCAACAGACAAAAGCCAATGATTACCTGCCACTGTTCCTGCCACAGGAGACACAGAAAACTATGGGACACAGGGAGAATGCATGGTGGGTGACACGAACTCCTCCCTCAGCCACATAGGAGACATGTTGTCACCAATGTCTCGCTGAGAAAAGCTGCTATCAGAATTCATTAAGCATCTTTTAGATTTTGTTATACTAAAAAGTATCCCATGGGCCACCCGGCTGGCTTCGTCCTTAGAGCATGCATCTCTTGATCTCAGGGCTGTGAGTTCAAGCCCCACCTTGGACGTGGAATTTACTTAAAAAAGAAAAGAAAAGAAAAGAAAAGAAAAGAAAAGAAAAGAAAAGAAAAGAAAAGAAAAGAAAAGTATTCCTAAGTCAGAAGGGCTGAGTTCTGCTACAATAACAAACCTTAAAATGTCAGTGGCTTAAAACAGGAAAGATTCATTCCTACCTCACTACCCATCCATCCTGCCTTGGCTGGAAGATTTGCTCCAAGTTTACTTCCTTTGGGACCCGGGGGGCAAGACAATACACCCTCTGGAACACTGTCTCTCTGGCAGAGGAAAAGAGAGAGTATGGTGTTATGGACCAAATTATGAAAGAAAGAAATAAAAAAGAGAACTCCCTTTCCTCCCTATAGATTTGCTTCACGTTAAAAAAAGAAAAAGGCAGCAAACCAACCTATCTGAAACCCCACTAGTTACTAGTGCTATTACAATGGCTTTTATTTTTTTCTATTAGTGTCTTTCCAGCTCTTCAAAAATAAATTTCACCGTCTCGGATCTCGGCGCTTGAAACCCTCCCTCACTAATTAAACTCCAAATCATCTGGTCTGCATCTTCTTAAATTTTCCAGTGACTTCCTTGTTGCTTAAACCAAAGAATACCTTTCCCATTGTGACCTACTGATCATCTCTGAAGCATTTCAGTCTGACATCCCTACTTCTCTTTAAATCTTTTAGTTTAGTATTAGGACACTGGAGTATTTTAATTACCCAGGTATCATAAGATTGAAACTGTAAGTACGTCAGCATGCATTGATAACTAACACAACAATTTTTCCATGATCATCACCTTACTCACTACTAACATAAGATTTTTGACCCACCCACTTTCCCATTGTCATACCTGGTAAAATTAACAAGGGTTCCTTTACTTATCTAATACCCAGTGCATATGAAAATTAATCTGATTGTCAAAAAAGCAGTCAGGATTCAAATAAGGTCAACACATTTTATTTGGTTATGATGTCCCTTAATTCTCTTTTATTTTATAATATTTTTTCTTACCCCTTTCTTCCTCACGCTTATAGATTTGTTGGCAAATCATTTATCCTTTAGAATGTAATGTACTTTGAATGTGGCTGATTGCTTTCTCATAATGTCACTTAAAAAATTTTTTTAAAGTTTACTTATTTTTAAGAGAGAGAGGGAGAGAGAGAGAGAGAGAGCGCACGTGAGTAGGGGAGGGGCAGAGAGACAGGGAATCATAGAATCTGAAGCAGGCTCCAGGCTCTGAGCTGTCAGCACAGAGCCGAACGTGGACTCGAACTCCAATTCACAAACCATGAGATCACGATCTGAGCCAAAGTCAGATGCTTAACCAGCTGAGCCACCCAGCCACCCCTCCCATAATGTCATTTAACTTTTTATCCATCCCCTGCATTTTCTAGAAAGCAATAGTTACATCCAGAGACTTGATTAGATTTGGTTCAATATATTTTAGGCAGGATTATTCCACAGTGATGCTGGGCCATTATCTGTAGTAACATTAATTGTAGACTGCAGTTTAAAACTTCTTTGCAAGGTCTTAAGTTATATTCCATAAGGATGTGCAGGCAAAAGATTATATTTTAAAGTCTCTTAAAGTGCTTTTGTGTGTGTGTGTGTGTGTGTATGCTACCAGCTTGACATACAGTTAGGTTCATTAATTTCAGTTTGTTTTCGATTTTTTTTTTTTAGGTAAGCTCTACGCCCAGTATTGGTCTTAAACTCATGACCCCGAGGTCAAGAGTTGTGTGTTCTGCCCACTGAGCCAAACAGGTACCCCAGTTCATTTTTAATTTTAAAGGATTGTTCTTGAAGGACACCAGAATGTCACCCCAAAATATGCCACATGGACATATTGGATAATTTGTACTAAAGGCATTTGAGAAAGAGCCAGTACAAGAAAAACACTCTGACCCTCCTATGTCCTCCTGAAAGCAGGAGATACATTTCTCATGTGAAAAGATGCCCTCCCTGTGCCAGGAGGAGAGAAGACATTCTTACTGGAGACAGGGGATTTGGGGCCAAGAGATGGGTACACACAAACCTTGTTCACCTAACTCTTATCTTCCTAATTAATTCTTCACCATTTCCCACCCTTAGCTGAAACCCAGTTTTTCACACATTTCTGCTTATGTTGTCTACAAGGTATAAAAATGTCCTGCTCTGGTCACGTCGAGGCTTCATTCCCTTGTGGAGGTTCCACTGTAAGTGTAAAGACTTAATAAAATTTTATACTTTTCTCTTGTTAATCTTTCAGGGTTATGTCAGTTTAACTCTTGGACCCAGCCAGAGACCCAAAGAGGATATTTGGGTCTTTAATATTCTTTTCATTTGATTCAATGTTTTTAAATTATTTAAAACAATATGGTTTTTAACAAAGATTCTTTAATCAAACTTTAGTCAGTGGCTCCTGGGTGGTTCATTTGGTTAAGCAGTTAAGCAAGCATCTGACTTTGGCTCAGGTCATGATCTCATGGTTCCTGAGTTCGAGCCCTGCGTCGGGCTCTGTGCTGATAGTGCAGAGCCTGGAGCCTGCTTCATACTCTGTGGCTCTCTCTCTCTCTTCTCCTCCCCTATGTGCGCTCTCTCTTAAAAATAAACAAATAAACATTAAAAAAAATTTAAAATAAAAAAAAATTTTAGTCAGGCTCCTGAAACTTCTCCTCGGCCCATCTGTGCACTTCCTTATAAAATCTGGCATTAGCAAGAACCTTGCTAATTCAGCTTAGCGAGAGTCCACTCTCCTCCGTGCGTAGGATCCAAACCACTGTTTGTCTAATATATCATGCAATTTGTCCTTTCTAGGTTGAGTCATGCTGGGTAAACCATACACAAGGACTTGAGAGGTAGACTTAGGAGCAACCAAGCAGCCATATTGCTGTTTCCAAAGTCCATCTAAGTGGATTAAACATCCAGCTTTCTCCTATCCAGTTCTTTCTGAGACTGAAGTTGTTACTCAGGCCTTGCAGATTTCTTTTATGACTTCCCTAGAGGTCATCCTGAAGAAGTTCTCTCCCTTGAGGAGGATGAATAAGCCTGCCAAGGTCTAGAGCCTTGAAATGGGACCTAGGGGCATAGTCCCAAGGCTTGGAAATCGCTTGGTTTCTTGAATGTTGGAGATGAGTCTGCTAATTTCACACATGTATTAGCTATTTATCATGGTGGGGAATTCTCCTAAGGTGACTTAGCAGGAGTTTTGTTAAACCTGACTTCTACAGGGAAGAATCATTATTGAGGAAAAGGTTCATGGGGAGCCCTAGTAAAGTTTAGTCAAGCAAAGAATCTTGGTCAATATATACACACATACATACATACATACATGCATACCCTGTCTTCCTCAAAAGATAGCATGCTATAATGCAGTTCTGGACCCACCTTTTATTTTTTTTTTATTTTTTTTTTAATTTTTTTTTTTAACTTTTATTTATTTTTGAGACAGAGAGAGACAGAGCATGAACGGGGGAGGGGCAGAGAGAGAGGGAGACACAGAATCGGAAGCAGGCTCCAGGCTCTGGGCCATCAGCCCAGAGCCCAACGTGGGGCTCGAACTCACGGACCGTGAGATCGTGACCTGAGCTGAAGTCGGACGCTTAACCGACTGAGCCACCCAGGCGCCCCTGGACCCACCTTTTAGTACTAACATCTATCTTGCTGAACACTTTCTGTGAGGACAGAGAGATCCTCTTTCTTCCTTTTTCACCTGCGGAAGACTCCATTGTGCAGAAGCACCGTTATCCCATTGACTTCAGTATGTCTCCTATAGAGCAGAGCATTGAGTTAGCTTGTACGATGGCACCAAATGGTTTATAATTTTGGGATGTGGTTACCAGTTCTATGCCACATACGTATGACATTTCTGTGAATGGCTGCCATAGAAAACGTTTCCTTCCACTTAAATTATGTCATAGTTGGAATAAGCAAGACGGAATGCTGGGAAAGCAGTAACCTTATCCGTTGCATGGTTTGCACACCATCCTGAACGCTGTTGCTGTGCAAGAAGGTGTCTTAGCACACGGCCAGGAATTTTCAGAGAAACCTGTCTCCAAAGTCCAGTGAGACTCCACTGAAGATGAGGCAAATATACATTGTCTGGGAGTGGTCTTTGACGTCTTACTGCTCTTTTACAGCTTAACTAAAAACAAGTTGATGCTGACGCAGACTGGGCCGATGCAAAAATGCTCCTCAGCACGTGAACGGTGACCTCACTCGGGGCTCTTGGCAGTGACATCCCCCTGAGGGTTTCAAAGTGACCGTTAGTCACGTGACCGCCACAGGTTCAGGGGAAGGGCCTTGTGTGTGTTTCCACCATTCAAAATCTTCACACGGAGCCACCGAGTTTGTTCCCATTCTGTGTTGGGATACTGCCATTGTAACCCCAGCACGAGTAGAGAAGCAGGAAACGAGGAGCCAGGCCATCAGGACCTGGCAAAGCTCCACTTTGCTTTCTTCTTCTTTTTTTTTTTTTTAATTTTTAATGTTTTTTATTTATTTTTTGAGAGAGGGAGTAAGCAGGGGAGGGGTGGGGGAGTAAGCAGGGGAGGGGTGGGGGGGGCAGAGGATCTGAAGCGGGCTGTGTGCTGACAGGCTGACATCAGTGAGCCGGACACGGGGCTCGAACCCACGAACCATAAGATCACGGCCTGAGCTGAAGTCAACTGCTTAACTGACTGAGCCACCCAGGCGCACCCCCCCCCACCGCCCACAGCTGCACTTTTCTGAATCTACATCCTACCTGACATAATCATTCGGAACGTGAGATGGGATACAATTACATGATTTCTCTCATATCCCAGAAGCAACCTCAGGAGGTTACAAGCTGTTACCTGCCACTCTCTGTACGTACAGGCCACTCTCGTGCTTCCAGCCTTCTGAAGAAAGTCCACCGACTTTCCTTTATGCCTTGCCTTCTTAATCACGTCTGAGCTAGAATCCTCCTGAATAATGAATTTATCAGACAATGAGTTTAGGGAAATAATGATAATACAGAATGTCGACTAATGAGCTGTAAAAATGATTGTCCTTGGTTTCTACTCCAAGGACAAAGCAAGATTTTCTTCTAGTTTGTTTTCTGTCGTGATAGCCCTCTAGTGTTAGCCAAATAATCACCACATGCCAGGGACTGTATTAGACAAGTCAATTTATGTGTTTTTTCCTTTTTATTTATTTTATTTTATTATTATTTGTGTGTGTGTGTGTGTGTGTGTGTGTGAGAGAGAGAGAGAAAGAGAGAGAGAGAGAGAGAGAATGCACATGAGCAGGGCAGAGAGAGGGAGGGAGAGAGAGAATCTTAAGCAGACTCCATGCTCAGCAAGGAAGCAAACGCGGGGCTCGATCCCTAGGATGCCACAAACCGTGGGCCTCGAACCCACAAACCGTGAGATCATGACCTGAGCCGAAATCAAGAGTTTGACTCTGGGGGCGCCTGGGTGGCTCAGCTGGTTAAGCGTCTGACTCTTGGTGTCGGCTCCATCATGATCTCACGATTTCATGGGTTCTAGCCCCACATCAGGCCCTGTGCATCGGGCTCTGTGCTGACGATGCAAAGCCTACTTGGGTTTCTCTCTCTCCCTCTCTCTCTCTCTCTCTCTCTCTCTGCCCCTCCCCCACTCGCACTGTCTCTGTCTCTCTCAAAAATAAATAAATGTTAAAAAAAAGAAGAGTTTGATACTCGACCAACAGAGCCACCCAGGCACCCCTTTCTTTTTCATTCCATTCTAACAAAAACACTGGGAGGTAGATTCTCAGGTTTTTTGTTTGTTTCACAAACAAACTTATTCAGGTTACTTCACAAAATGAGACTTTGTTATAATGATCCTTTGAATGATGAAGGTGTCATCATTTTTCAAGGATTCTAATATGGTGTGAGAGAAGTGAGCTACACTTGGGATAACATATAACAGACTCAAAGTAATAGTGACCTAAACTCATTCAAGGCTTATATCTCTCAAGAAACAGTATGTTTGGGGAGGTAAAATGTTGCTGACTTCCCTTGAGTGCCTCAAGAAGTTCAAGGCTTAGGGGTGCGTGGGTGGCTCAGTCGGTTAAGCATCCGACTTCGGCTCAGGTCATGATCTCACGGTTTGTGGGTTCGAGGCCCACATCAGGCTCTGTGCTGAAGCTCAGAGCCTGGAGCCTGCTTTGGATTCTGTGTCTCCCTCTCTCTCTGACCCTGCCCCCCTCATGCTCTGTCTCTCTCTCAAAAATAAATAGACATTAAAAAAAAAAAAAAAAAAAAAAAAAAAAAAAGCTCAAGGCTGAGACCTCCAGGATTCTAGACTTTTTGTAACTTCTTCCCTGCACTTCTTGTTCCATTATAGTTCCAAAAAACGGCTGAAGCTTCATTCATCTTGTTGACCTTCCAAGGCATACCTCTGAAGCACAGCCAGCTTTCCTTGAAGCCCCAGCCAATGTTTTCCACATAAATCTTAGTGGCCATTCTCAGCTTCAGGGCAAGCTGGGAAATGTAGTGTTTTATCTGGATACACTGCTGTCCTAAATAAAATTGTGGCTCTGGTGATGAGAAAGAAGGAAGGAATGGATTTTGAGGAGGCAATTGTGGTCACTGCTGCTAAGTGAATAGGTGCTAATAGCACCTCATCAACAGATAATTTAACTGGAAAGTACCTAGGGCAAGGCATAATAGATGACGAGTAATAAAGAACATAAGCATGTATTGAGACCTTACTGTTGATGTGCTTTACAGATACTGTCTCATTGGAACCTGACGACAACACTGTGATACAGGTAATATCATTATCATTCGCCAGATAAGAAAACCAGGGTTTGGGGAATTTCTGAAACTTGCTGAAAGCCATTCAGCCAATTAGTGGGAGAGCAGTCAGAACTAGAATCCAAGTTCTCTTAAAGCCCAGATTTTGCAGTCAATATGTGCTGGTTTCCCCTCTTGCCCTGCATCAAATGACTAATCACAAAATCTAGAGTCTGTTCTAGAGAGCAAAGACCCCTCCTAGAAAATGTGTGGTCAACACCTTTCTCAGGACTCTTGATCTCAAAGTGCAGTGTTACTTAATCAATCCGACTCTGCTTTTTCTCCCAGCGAATGATTTTTCAATACCATGTCCATATTCTGTTTTGGCCACGAGTGCCCCGGTCTTAGCATTGATCACCTTTATGTGTACTGGCACCATAATGGTTTGGGGGAAGTTTTCCCAGGTAAGTTCCCAAGTGTGACATTTACTGCAATACTTTGGTAGCTGAAATCACAGGAAAGAAAATAAAATATTAAGTATGCTCTTTAAAGTGCCATAAATTTGTATTCATTGGCGAGAGCTCCTGAATTCTAACTGAAGCTATAAACTTGCAACTCTGTTGCTAACTGACTCTGGAGGATGCAAGAGAAGCTTTCATTTTCCCACCTAATATGCTTATAATTCAACAAAATTTCTTCTCACTTTGCTTCCTGGACCTCATAAAATTTAAATGGAAATATTAAATGGTTTAATAACTGGGCAACACCAAATAGCATGCTTGGCGTGACTTAGCATTTTAAAAATATGGAGTCTCATTATATTAAATGTGTCTCATTATTGTAATTATGCTGCTACAAATGTAGTGGATAACACATCACATCATTATTTAATTTTATGGAAAAGCTTTCTGAGTTATTTGTTGACAGAAAAAGTACCAGATTCTGTTTCTGTGTGCTTAAATTGCAGCCCGTGCTAGGGTTTTGTGGGTTTTTTTTTTATTTCCTGTGCTAGGATTTTATATTTCATTTCAGTAGTTCATAAAATACGCTTATCTCTGGGATCCAGCTTGATAGTGCTTTATTTTAGCATAGGATCCCAGGAATTGCTTTGAAGATAGGACTCTCATTTTCTAGGATGGCAATAAAATTGCCACTTTTTAACTCTCATTTTCTAGGATGGCAGTAAAATTGCCACTTTTTAAAATGCCTTAAAGAACATCTGTAGAGTATGATATTATGCAGTCATTAAAAATATGTTTTTGAGTAATATATAATGACATGGAAAAATGCTCACAGTGTAAGTAAAATGGTCAGGTCACAAAATTGCAAGTACAAACTAATCTCGCATAATATTTTTAAAATATAGAAATTTGGGGGACGCCTGGGTGGCTCAGTCGGTTAAGCTTCTCACTTTGGCTCAGGTCACGGTCTCATAGTTCATGAGTTCGAGCCCCACGTTGGGCTTTCTGCTGTCAGCACAGAGTCCTCCTCAGATCCTCTGTCTTCCTCTGTCTCTGCCCCTCCCTGGCTCATTTTCTCTCTTTCTCAAAAATAAATAAAAATTAAAAATAAATAAATAAGTAAATAAATAAAATATAGAAATTAAAAAAAATTACAAATAGAGGCACCTGGCTGTTTCAATCGGTGGAGCATGCAACTCTCAATCTCTGGGTTGTGGGGTCGTGCCTTCGAGCTCCATGCTGGGGGAAGAGATTATGTACAAAAATTAATTAATTAACTAATTAATTAAAGTATACAACTATGCCAAAATGTCATGGGTTTACTCTCTAAATGGTGGAGATTGGAGTGATTTTAATCGTCATGTTCTTTTCTATTTTCTGAAAATTCTATGATAATCATTCTGATTCTTTAATTGAGAAATGTTAATTATTCTGGCAGTTACTTTGAATGGGTGGGTGGCGTGGAAGGTATTATGGTGTGGCATCGACTACAAAGCAACAAAGTCTAAACAAAGCAGCTGATATCTCATTCCCTGGTCAGTTTCAGTCCAAGGATACCCAGCATCTTCAAAGACTGTAGTAAAATCAATGGCCTGGACCCCTTTCTAGCCTCTCCGGTAACTCCACCTGGACCTCTGCCTCTCCTGGCAAATCAGGTTGTCCTGGGCAGGACCTTCGTGTTCTTTCTATCCACATTGCTGCTGTGAAGTTGGTCCCTTGCTCCCCGCACTGTCTTTCTTCGTGCTGGCTACTTAGCCTGAGGTCTTCTCTGCCTGACCTGTCCACTCAAACATATTTTTTAAAAATAATCTCTATGCCCTATGTGGGGCTCAAACCCATGACCTCAAGGTCAAGAGTCACATGTTCCACTGACTAAGCTAGACAGGCATCCCTTTTCGAATGTCTTTTCAAAATTCAGTATGAGACCAGGAGTTCTACTGTAATAGGTATATAGTTGCACTTTGGAAGATTTAAAAGTTCTTTTCCCCTGCTGGGTATTTATCCAAAGAAAATGAGAACATGAATTTGAAAAGATATAGGCACCCCTATGCCTATTGCAACATTATTTACAATAGTCAAGATATGAGAACAACTTAAGTTTCCATCGATAGATAGATGAAGAAGATGTGGAATACACACACACACACACACACACACACACACACTCTTGAATATTACTCAGCCATAAAAAAGAATGAGATCTTGCCATTTGCGACAACATGGATGGGCCTAGAGGATATTACGCGAAGTGAAATGAATCAGACAGAGAAAGACAAACACCATTTGATTTCACGTACATGTGGAATCTAAAGAACAAAACCAATGAAGAAACTGAAAAAGAAAGGCAGAAACAGACCTACCAATGGGGAGAACAAACTGGTGGTTGCCAAAGGGGAGTGAGGTGAGAAGATGGGCAAAATGGGATGAAGGGCTGTGGGAGGCACGGGCTTCCAGGTATTAAATGAATAAGTCACAGGGATGAAAGGAATACATCATGCAGAATACAGTCAATGGTATCTAATAGCATAATATGGCAGCACGTGGCAGCTAGACTTGGGGTGAGCACAGCATAATGCGTAGACTTGTGGAATCACTGTGTCCTTCGCCTGAAACTAATGTAACGGTATGTGTCAACTACACCGAAAGTAAAAAAACAAAAAAACGAAACAAACAGTGAAAAACGTTCTGGAGATCTAGTTCCTGACAGTGTGAATACTGAACTACTGAATTGTATATCTAAAATGGTTAAGATGGCAAATTTTATGTTACGTGTTTTTTAACCACAATTTTATAAAAGAAAAACAACTTTTTAATTTTTTTTAAAAACAAATGCTCCAACAACCACAGAAAAAACCGAGTGCTCCTGAGTGCATCTTGCTGAGTCTATGAGGTTATTGAAACATATGCCACCCCCAAATATGCCACTTTAGTGTAAGGATTATTTTGAGTTGAAAGCAATTAAGAAACAGCAGACGCGGAAGGGATTCTTTGTTCTCCCTCCTTCTGCTTAAAGACAGGACATAAATTCGCCTTTGTAAAGGTAACAAATTTCCCCTTTATAAAAGAGTCTCGGGGCGCCTGGGTGGCTCAGTCAGTTAAGCGTCTGACTTTGGCTCAGGTCACGATCTCACAGTTTGTGAGTTCAAGCCCCGCGTCAGGCTCTGTGCTGACAGCTCAGAGTGTGGAGCCTGCTTCAGATGCTGTGTCTCCCTCTCTCTCTGCCCCTCTCCCCTTCATGCTCTGTCTCTCTCTCTCTCTCTCTCAAAAATAAATAAACTAAAAAAAAAAAAAAAGTGTCTCCCTTCATGTACCAGGAAGAGCACTAATCCCATTCACAAGGGCTCTGCCTCATGACCCAATCACCTCTCGTAGGCCCCCCCTCTCCTATCACTTTCAAGGTGGAGAGTTAGGACTTAACATATGAATCTTGCCGTGGGGGGTGGACACAAACATTCAGACTATAGCATTTACTAAAACAACCCTTATCTACCATACATTTTTAGTCAGCTTCCCCAAATTTATCACCCCTAGAAGTCCACCTCCCCCTCTTTGTCTATCACTTCTCCACAATGAAACACCTTTTGTTAAAATGTATGTAAGTTCCCAGGCCTAACTGCTTCTTTTTATGTCTTACTAACAATTTGACTGCACATCCATTGGTTGCCGTCTGATATAATATTTCATGCAAATAACTATCCAGTGACAAGGCTCAGGACATGCTACCCCAAAATATGGCACCTTGACATATTGAATATATTAAGCATGAAGGAATTTGCGAAAGAGCGTGTGCAGCAGGAAGAACCTTCTGACCTTCTCCTGAAGCAGGTCCTGAAACCCTTGTGGGAGAGGCGCCCTCCCTATACTTGAGGAAAGTATATCCATCTTGACATCCATGACACCAGGAGGAATTAGAACAAAGGGCCCTTGCTGTTCCCCCAGTTTATACACTTTGCTCATACCCTTCTTTGTCCTACCACATTTTTTCATGACTTTCCATTCTTCATCAAACCTGGCATAAAACACTCTTCAGGTCTTTATTTCCTTATGAAGGTCCCATGACCTTAAAACTTATATTAAATAAATGTGTATGCTTTTCTCTTGTTAATCTGTCTTTTCTCACAGGAACCCCACTTAAATGGATAGGAGAAAAAGATACTTCTCTACATCAGCAATTAGTAATTGAATTTTAGTGAAACTGATCTGTCTGCAGAAGGTACAATTTAGGCAACTACTAAATCACATCATTGCTGTAATGCTTTTACTTCTTGAATCAGTCTTTCATTTTATTATTATTATTTTTTAAAGATTTTACTTTTAAGTAACCTCTACACCCAATGTGGGGCTTGAACTCACAACCCTGAGATCAAGAGTCACATGCTCTACAGACTGAGCCAGCTGGGTGCCTCCAATCTTTCATTTTTTTGATTAATTAATTAATTGAGTAATTTTTAAAAATGTTTTTATTTATTTCTGAGACAGAGCATGAGCAGGGGAGGGGCAGAGAGAGAGGGAGACACAGAATCCAAAGCAGGCTCCAGGCTCTGAGCTGTCGGCACAGAGCCTGACGCAGGGCTCGAACTCACAAACTGCGAGATCATGACCTGAGCTGAAGTCAGACACTCAACCGACTGAGCCACCCAGGTGCCCCAAGTACGTAATTTTTATAGAGAAAGAGTTAGGGGGAGAGGGGCAGAGTGAGAATCCTAAGCAGGCTCCACACTCAGTGCAGAGCCCCACCTTGGGCTCGATCCCACAACCCACTCTGAGATCACAACTTGAGCTGAAATCAAGAGTTGGATGCTCAACTGACTGAGCCACCCAGGCGCGCCATCCCATTCTTTCATTTTAAAACAATTTTTAAAAACGATTTTCAATTTTATGGGGCGCCTGTGTGGTTCAGTTGGTTAAGCGTCTGACTTCGGCCCAGGTCATGATCTCATGGTTTCTGAGTTCAAGCCCCCGTCGGGCTCTGTCCTGACAGCTCAGAGCCTGGAGCCTGCTTTGGATTCTGTGTCTCCCTCTCTCTCTGCCCCTCCCCCACTCATGTGCACTCTCGCTCCCTCTCAAAAAATAAACATTAATATATATATGTGTGTGTGTGTGTGTAATGATTTTCTATTTTAAAAGTTTTATCCAAATTCAGTTAAAAAAGAAAAAGTTTTGGGGCGCCTGGGTGGCGCAGTCGGTTAAGCGTCCGACTTCAGCCAGGTCACGATCTCCCGGTCCGTGAGTTCGAGCCCCGCGTCGGGCTCTGGGCTGATGGCTCAGAGCCTGGAGCCTGTTTCCGATTCTGTGTCTCCCTCTCTCTCTGCCCCTCGCCCGTTCATGCTCTGTCTCTCTCTGTCCCAAAAATAAATAAACGTTGAAAAAAAAAATTAAAAAAAAAATAAATAAAAAAAAAAAGAAAAAGTTTTGAACTAAAAATTTACATTTGCTGAACAAAATATACCACACCTTGCAGCTCTCCCTTTCTTTCACTGTTTCCCATTTTAAATATAACTAAAAGCTCCAAGTGGTGACATGGAATGTAGAAATGGAAACGACTTAAATTCTGCTTCTTGATTTTTACCATGTGCTTTCGCTGTGTGTTTCAAATCTATAGTTTAAATGTAAGCATACGTAGTATCACAGTGAGGAAACAGGAACTGTACCGATTTGGAACCATTACCAATTTAATCTCAAAAGAAAGCAGAACTGAGGCCACGCATGGCACTGGGGATGTCTCTATAACTGGGAGCTTTTCCAGTTTACTTCCATGTAAACTACATCGTCTATTAAAAAATAAGTAACGGGAGACAAAACATAAATACAGAGGGTTAAATACAGAGGGTTGCTGGCAGGGTGTTGGGTGGGAGGATGGGCTGAAGGGGCTAGGGGCATTAAGGAGGACACTTGTTGGGATGAGCACTGGGTATTATATGTAAGTGATGAATCACTAAATTCTATTCCTGAAAAAAAAAAGTTTATTAATTTAAAAATGAAAAAATAACAAAAATTAAAATAAGAACAAGTAATAAACTTTCATGTAAAACACCTTGTAGGGGCGCCTGGGTGGCTCAGTCGGTTGGGCGTCCGACTTCGGCTCAGGTCATGATCTCGCAGTCCCTGAGTTCGAGCCCCGCGTCAGGCTCTGTGCTGACCGCTCAGAGCCTGGAGCCTGTTTCGGTTTCTGTGTCTCCCTCTCTCTCTGACCCTCCCCCGTTCATGCTCTGTCTCTCTCTGTATCAAAAATAAATAAACGTTAAAAAAAATTTTTTTAAACACCTTGTAAAATAAAATGTGTGTGTATATATATATGTACATAATATATTGGATATACTATATATATGTAAAATTAAACTCATAGTTCTCAAAGCAATTCTTTATAAAATTTTTTTTTTTTTTTCAACGTTTATTTATTTTTGGGACAGAGAGAGACAGAGCACGAACGGGGGAGGGGCAGAGAGAGAGGGAGACACAGAATCGGAAACAGGCTCCAGGCTCTGAGCCATCAGCCCAGAGCCTGACGCGGGGCTCGAACTCCCGGACCGCGAGATCGTGACCTGGCTGAAGTCGGACGCTTAACCGACTGCGCCACCCAGGCGCCCCTCAAAGCAATTCTTTAAACCTTAAGCCAACAAAAGGATTTTTGAGAGGAGTGTTTCATCACTGACCTTGTTCAGCATTGCTGGCACGCGGTGATCACACAAAAAGCAGAAGGGCTTTAATTGGTTTCATTATTGTTTTTAAATTCCCTATGGACAGTGCCCTCCCTATTGCCTGCACCTGGGCAGTCCGCGCCCCATGTCCCTCCTTTGGCATATCGCTGATCCTAGTTAAGCAGGTTAAAGTCGGTTGTGTTAATTTAATCATATTTTATAATGCGTTCAGGTTTTACTAGGGAAATGCAGAGGATTCATTTTTATTTACAAAAACAAACAAACCTAAAATTCCTCATGTGGTTAAAAATGATTGCCTGATGACCTCTCTGTGTACTCAATTTCCCTAAATTGAAGAAATTCAACAGGAAAAGAATTAGAAAGGAGCACGGGTTGAAAGGGCAAATTCCTGGAGGGTCAGATGGATATTGTCCAGGAGTCGGGAGGGCAGGAGAAAGGGACGGAGCGGGAAAGCAGCGCCTTGCTGACGGTACCGGGAACCACCGCTACCCGGCCTCCTCCGACGGTGTCCTTTTGGGACGCAGACCCATTGTTATCCGGCTCTGTCCAGTTTTTCAAGAGGAGATGATCATCAGACGGCGATGTGACATCTCCTGATTTTTAAATGATGGAAATTAATTCAAACTCTGGAAAACACTGTGCAGCAGGAACAAAACGCGTGTGCAGCTGCAGCAGGCCCCCGGGCTACCAATTTCCTAATGAAAAATGCAAATAGTGATTGAACCAGTTACAGAAGTCGAGAAAATATGCTTTATTCTGTGATCTTTTCCTTCCCCAAAATGTGACATTTTAGAAAAATACAGATGTACTGACATCATACCCATAATCAGCAGTTTAACGAGAAAAGTAGCATAATTAGAGTAGATGGTTGGGAGGGGCCTGAATTCCCAGAGCAGTCCTTTCTCTTGAATCAGGACCAAGCATGGTGTCACCCAGATGCCTGTTGACTAAGTGACATACAGCAGATTGATTTAACCACTGGCAAACCACATTTCTTTTTCCAGGGCAGTAAGTGAACAAGGTTATTTACTTCCCTTGGTTACAAAAAGAGGAAATACTTCTTCCAAGAATTAGAGTGGCTGCGACCAGTTCTCCCAGAGAAATTATTAACCCAGAGCCCTGAAGCCTTTGCCCACATGCCTCACTGCAGAGGCCTCACTGCAGCAGCTCGACGCGGGGACCTTCTGAGAGGGGGTCGCTCCACTCTGCAAAAGCTTCAGGGCCTCAGCATCTGAGATGTCGTAGTGAAGAGAACCAGTCTAAATCCTTCTATGTAGATCTCATTTGATTTGTCATTTGGCATATTAAAAGAGAAGGTTTATTCAAATAAGAGATAACAATACAAGCCGTTCCCCACATTTCTGCAGGTAATTAGAGCTTTGTGTATTTTAATTAAAAAGATGTATAGCTAAATCCTCCAACCGACTTCCTGAGCATCCTCCAGGCTCAGTTCCTGCAGGGGCCATACGGAATTAAAAGCAAGAATTTGGAGAAGGGCTTTGTCCTTAATGGCCTTTCAGAATTCTCCGCTTTAAGTGGCATAAAAGCTGCTGGGTATGGTCCGTTAGCCTGGCTCATCAATGTGACCTCTCAGAGCCACTGAGTCTGCGCCCGTGAGTCCATTTCAGAGTCTAGGAAAAGCTTTGCATGGTTCCAGCCTCACTGCTCAACCAATAAAGGCCCCCAAATTTAATCTCTGACCCTGAAGAAACAGGCCCAAGAAGGGCACTTAAACAAAGAGACAGTCGTCTCTCTCTATGACCAGAGGAGAAAAAATGAAAAGAAGTGAAGTTTTCCCATTTTTCACAAACCATCTTTTTTTTTTAAAGTTTATTTATTTTGAGAGAGAGAGAGAGAGAGCAGAGGGGAGGGGCAGAGAGAAAGGGAGAGAGACAGAATCCCAAGCAGGATACAAATCTGGGGCTCGGATTCATGAACCTGAACCAAAACCAAGAGCTTAACCAACTGAGCCACCCAGGTGCCCCACAAATCAGCTTCTTTAATAAGAAAATGTCTGCTTGTATATTATCTCTTTTCCAATGTTCTAGGCTGAATTCTTTTTCTTTTTTTCTTTTAAATAAACAGTGACAACAAAAAGTTTAGAAATTATCATTAACAAAATCAATGTGGCCTCACTGTATTTTCCCAAATATCTACTTCTGAAATTTCTATCATCAGAGTACTCGGGTGTTTGGGGCAAGTAACCTATTTTAACATCAAACAAGAAAGGAAAAGAATAACGATCTTGATCTTATCAAAAGAAGGGAGACCAAGTGGCTGACCCTAACGTTTTTTCTGGTGGGGTTGGGGTGCGGAAAGGGGATGGCCATATTAAAATTGCCTGACTATTGGAGCTTCACTAAATTAATACAAAGCTTTTCTTTTAAAATGTCATCTTTTCCAAAGAACAATTCTCTAACAGTGAAATTTCAAGCATCAGTGAAGAAAAGTTCTTTAAGAGAGGCATACCGTTAACCAAAAAATATGATAGAGGCACTTCATATCTTCTCTTCTGGGCCAAGGTGGCCCTACAGACCTGCTTACACACACATGCCCCTCTCAAAGGACCCCTTGAAATCCTACCCCCAACAGGCTTCAGAGAATTTGCAATGATTTAGAATGTGGTGACACTGTCCTGAAATCCTTTTTTTTTTTAACGTTTATTTATTTTTGAGACAGAGAGAGACAGAGCATGAACAGGGGAGGGTCAGAGAGAGGGAGACACAGAATCTGAAACAAGCTCCAGGCTCTGAGCTGTCAGCGCAGAGCCCGACACGGGGCTCGAACTCATGGACCGAGAAATCATGACCTGAGCCGAAGTCGGCCGCTTAACCGACTGAGCCACCCAGGCGCCCCCCCCTTTTTTTTTTTAATTTTTTTTAACGTTTATTTATTTTTGAGACAGAGAGAGACAGAGCATGAACAGGGGAGGGTCTGAAATCCTTTTATGTGGCAGAAGTTATTCCTGCCCCTTCCCCCCACTCACTCAATTCCAGAAACATCTCTTCTCATAGACAGATAGGCTAATGGTTAAGTCTCTTTAATTAAAAAATTTTTTCTTTAATGTTCATTTATTTCTGAGAGAGAAAATGCTTGGGAGGGGTAGAGAGAGACAGAGAACCCAAAGCAGGTTTGGTGCTGTCTGCACAAAGCCTGATGCGGGGCTCGAACTTATGAACCAGGAGATCATAAGCTGAGCTAAGGTCAGAGGCTCAACCAACTGAGCCATCCAGGTGCCCCCAATTAGTTAAGTCTCTTAAAAGCATGGTGTTTGGAGACTGAATGCTCAGGACAACTATGCAACATCCAGTAGAGGCTCTGTTAAGCCATCTCCATTGAAGTGACTCACCAGCTCAGCCAATACACCTAGTAGCCTGGCTGATGTCCACTGCATCTATTGCATGCGTGGGGTGGCAAGTAAGTTATCTCTAGTACACGTGAGTCCTTCAGCTTCAACTGCTTTTGAATAATGGATCAACTATAAGGCATCATGTTACGATGTCCAAGGGGAGCTCTCTCAAATGCACGGCAAACTATAGGGTTCATTAGCCGAGAGATTTTATTTACTGCTCCTCATTGTTTGGTAGCAATTTCAAAGCTAAGTAAGCATTATGTTTCACTTCTGTCATTTCAAAGCTAAGCAAGCATATGTTTCACTTCTGTCAGAGGTAACTAAAACATTAAAACAAAAATGGTTACACTGGGGCACTTGGCTTGGCTGGCTCAGTCAGTGGAGCATGTGACGCTTGACCTCAGTTGTGAGTTCGAGCCCCATGTTGGGCGTAGAGATTGCTTACAAATAAAATCCTGGGGGAAGAAATGCTTACGCTTTCCTGGATTTCAGCGCTTAAACTGTGCTTGGTACCTAGTAAGCGTTTGCTAACTGTCCTTTCTCTTATCTTCTCTATCGTTTGCTACTCAATGCTCCCTGCTCTATTGCCAAAAAATACGGTCAAAACTCTGTAAAATAACTAAGTCTTCCCCAAATTCTCAAAATGTCTTTTGTGGATGAAATTGTACTTTGGTATGATTACAGAAGTTTACATATAATTATTTTTTAATGTTTTATTTTTATTTTTGAGACACAGAGAGAGAGAAAATAAGAGCGGGGGTGGGGCAGAGAGAGAAGGGGACAGAGGATAGGAAGCAGGCTCTGCTCTGACAGCAGAGAGCCTGAGGCGGGGCTTGAACCCATGAACTGCAAGATCATGACCTAGGCTGAAACTGGACGCTCGATTGACTGAGCCACGCAGGTGCCCCATACCTACAACTACTAACAAATGCTAATATTGGTGATACAAAAGAGTAGGAACTGGTGACTAGATACGAATCTCCAGCAGAGAGCTCTACGACTACGTCCTCCAAAGACCATATTTATGCTCAGATAATACCGAAAAGAAATATGCAAAGATTATTAACAGTGGTTATTTTCTGTGGAATCAAGGGATCGGGCAAATGTTGGAGAGGGTATATCCTTATGGGGTTGAGGGATATATATATTTTGAAAAAGCATGTGCACACATCCCCTAGGGTTATTCTGATATGTTCCCTCCTCCCCCCGCGCCCCCCCCCCCGCCCCCACAAGCATTGCTGCTTTAGATTTTCTAGACTTGGTCATGAAAGGGAGGAAAAATAATTTTCCCTCTACCTTTCACTGTTCTTGGCTAAGGCTCCCCCCTGTTAAAAAAAAAAAAAAAAAGACTAACAGGAGGAGAAAAAAAAACCCACTATTTTAATTACATATATACGGGAGCCCCACTAGAGTATGAGACTCGAAAGACCAGAAGACTGAGGATTACATACCATCCAGAGGTAAGGAAAGGGATCGGGGTCTGGTGCTAAAAGCCGGGGAAGGAAATTCACGGGAAGGTGAGAAGAGGAAATGTTTGGTAAACAAAGGTTGCCTTGCCAAGCAGACAGTCTCTCAGGTGAAAAAGTCATCTCTGGTAATAGCTCGCTTCCTGATACAGGCCCCCTTTCTAATGTAAATTTCCTTTATAAATATAGATTTCCCTTACAAAACGGTAACTTCCATTCTGTTTTCAGAGCTTCTTCTGTGTCTGCAGTTTCTTAAAAACAATCAGCTCAAAATAATCTTTATGCCACAGAGGCATGTTTTGAGATGGCATATTCTGCTATCCTTCAGTCAAATACAAAATTGCCTTGTCTCTGGCAGCTCACCTAAGGCTGTTCAATTAGCTGGCCTAACAATGTTTTGTGACCTAATGTTCAATTTCCAATATCACATGATCGAGCTGCTGTTAGAGCTTACAAAAAACACGTTAGCTCTGCAGAGGGAAGCTAACCACCACAAGGCTTGCCTCCATGTTTCTTATCCTGTGAATTTTTGAATTCTGAGCCTTACCTCAGATACACAGATGTGCTCACATCTGCGGGACCACAGAAGGAGATGAGGGATAAAAAAAAACCAATCCGTCAATTTCCTCAGCCCCTAAGAGCTTTCTCTGGCAACCCATCTAGATAAAGAAATAAAAACTAAAACACCTAATTAATGTGTGATTACAATTCTCCACTGTCAGAAACACACTGGAACCCGGTAAGTAAAATCTCTCCTAATGAGCCCTACAGTTCTCTGTGCAATTGAAGAGCTCTCCTTTGACATTCTAAGGTTCTTTTCATTCCACCGTCAGAATGAAATTTAACTTGACTTCTCATAAGCAAAAGCCCATCAAACAAAGGAAGGATGGGTGCCCCCCCATCACTTTTCAGCCTGCGGCACTGCAGCCAATAGCAATGGTTTCCATTCAAAAAACAAACCTCAGTTATACACACATACACGCTGAGCAAAAGAATTAATCTGTGCTGTTTGTTCATCGTTTACTTTTCTCCTGGAATACATGATGCATTTTTGTGGAGGGTGGTGGAGGAAGGGAAGAACCACATTCAAATGAAACCCAACATCACTCTCCTCCAGTGTCATTTCAAAAGCCAGATAAAAGCCAAATGAGGAGGCTGGGAAAGAGTGTACAACGTAGCGGTTCTGAAAACCACCCTCCATTTCATTCTGGAACGGGGAGGTCACACCCAGGCATCAAAATAGCTTCTCTCCTCAAAGTAAATTAGCTGGTAAGTGCTTTCTTGTTTGTTTTCCTCAGACTGACACATTTGCAGCCGACCTGATGAGGATTTTCTGCAGATGATTTATTTACAAAACAGTATTTTGACTAAGTACCAGCTGGCAGACCAGAAAAAGGACTCCTGATAGTTTAGGAAAAGTTCTATGTGCAGATTCATAGTTTTGGTCCTGTCACAGTTTTTAGGGAAGGTCATAACCAGGTTTGCTACTGCTGCTGATTAAAACCTCAAACCCTGAAAGGGAGAACATGAGGGTGTCGCTCGGGTGAGGGGGTGGGAGGGCACAAAGAACTTTGAGTAATTTCCTCGGCTTTTACCTAGAAAATTACAGCTCATAAACGTGGATTTTAAGTAGTTGTGACTCAGAAATAATCAAACATCATTTGTGGAAAGGCCACTTAGAGAAAACTAGTAGGAGAAAATGGTGCTCTGAGATGAAAATTGATTTCGCCCTCCTTAAATGACAAGGTAGGGGGGAAAGTTCTAAACTGAGCTGTAAATGTGGTTGGTTGGGTTTTTGTTGTTGTTGTTTTTTCCTCCCTTTTAAAGACGAATAGCTTGTGGTTCTTCAGAACAAACATTTCTTTGTTGTTGCTGCATTTTTGAAATCTCATAATCAATTGCCTGTTAGGATAATTGGTACCTGGGCTCTCCTAATGAAGGACAAATGACTAAATGCAGGGAAATTGCTGGGAGAAAAGGTTTATCTAACGTGATTGTTCTTTTGGGAGGTGGGAGCCAGCTGCTTTTGGTCTAATAGTTTATCCTTTCCTCCCAGTAAAAGCTAATGAAAACCAAATGAAAATTTGATAACTTTCACCAGCAATTATTCTTTCAAATTGGCCCTTTTTCGCTTAAAACAAACTCATCCGCCCAAGCTTCCACAAACTTGTTGCTTAATGAATCCACCAGTGTTTTTTTGTTTGTTTGTTTGTTTGTTGTGTGGGGGAAAGAAATAAAAGACCAATGGACCTTTCTGTGGGTCTTCAATTACTTAGTTCAAGTAATTCCTCTGACTGAATTAAATTCTCCTCACGTTTTCACATCTTCCTGACGCTAGATGCTTTTTCAGTTTTCTCATGGTCTTTATTTATGATTTTACCTGGGACTTCAGTCATTTACTTTATAACAGAATGTCACATATCTTGTTACTTTACCACTAATTGTCATCTGATGTAGATATTTAACTGAATATTCCTTTTTCAAAGGCCACAGCACTTGGAGACAACCTATGGGCGTAATTTTGAAAGGAGGAACGCTGTATGCTCAAAGTTCTTTTTTCCAAATCATTTATAATTTTTAAAAAATCAGAAGCAGTCAAATATCCAATGGTAGGAGGCTAGTTAAGGATTTCTTATATAGCATCTCAGTGAAATATCTTGCAGGCATTAGGAAATCATAATTTGGAGGATTATGTAGCATCATGAACGGGTGCTTATAATATTAACAGTATTAATAATATTTGAAAAAAACTGAAGTATTCAAAATAGTAGTGGTAATGAGCCGGTAATGAGCTTATGATGTGCTGATGGTAAACTGATGGTATGTTAGGGAGGGAAAACTTTACTCTCTTAGGTTCAATTCTGAAGGCCCGCAAATTAAACTGACTAGAGTGGGGCACCTGGGTGGCTCAGTCAATTAAGCGTCGACTTCAGCTTGGGTCATGATCTCTTGGTTTGTGAGTTGAAGCCCCGCGTCGGGCTCTGTGCTGACAGCTCAGAGCCTGGAGCCTGCCTCGGATTCTGTGTCTCCCTCTCTCTCTGCCCCTCCCCTGCTTGCACTGTCTCTGTCTCAAAAATACATACACATTAAAATTTTTTTTTAAAAAAGAGATGGTTAGAATTTGGGTTTATATACCATCTTAATTAGGAAGTTAAGGGAAGGAAATCATAAGTTATGATTTCCTAATTTATATACCATCCCTTAATAAAGGAATGGGAAAACAAATGATTTTTTAGAAAGATAACTGACTGGGCCCTTGTCTGTTTAGGGGTGGTGTGCAGACGTCACCTCTAATAAGGAGTCAGTCTTCCCAGAATGCTCTCCAGGAGGCGCTTTATGACAATTGAGTTATTTGGGGACCTCAGGTGCCTTCTGCTCAAAATAATTTTTAGGGGTGGCTGGGTGGCTCAGTCAGTTAGGTGTCCGACTCTTGATTTCACCTCAGGTCTTGATCTCAGGGTCATGAGTTCAAGCCCTGCATTGGGCTCTGTGCTGGGCATGGAAGCCTACTCAAAATAATAATAATAATAATAATTATAGTAATAATTTTTATGCCACACTGGTGGATGCTGGTCCTCTTCATGTGATATAGCTCTTCTTTTTTTTCCTGAACTTTCTCTAATAGTCTATTACTTTAATGATTTAAAAACTCTATCATAGGGGCGCCTGGGTGGCGCAGTCGGTTAAGCATCCGACTTCAGCCAGGTCACGATCTCGCGGTCCGTGAGTTCGAGCCCCGCGTCAGGCTCTGGGCTGATGGCTCGGAGCCTGGAGCCTGTTTCCGATTCTGTGTCTCCCTCCCTCTCTGCCCCTCCCCCGTTCATGCTCTGTCTCTCTCTGTCCCAAAAATAAATAAACGTTGAAAAAAAAAAAATTAAAAAAAAAAAAACTCTATCATATTGAAAATTCCTATTTTTTCTTCGGTCTTCAGCTTTCATAAAAACCACAAAAAAAGTTAAGTATTTGATCTCATGGGGGCTCTTCAGTTCTAATTCACCTGGTTTCTTTGATAACATTGACTAGTAAAGGTTTCTGCCTTATAAAACTTCTAATGAAAGTAGTGAAGTCTGAGTACAGTAACAGCTGATAGCATGAGAAGTTAATAGATAGAAAAGACATAGCTGGTTAAATGAAGATTACTAACATCATTCTCTCTTTGGTTTTTTTAATTATATTTATTAATTAATTTGTTTGTTTGTTTATTTATTTATTTTGCGAGAGTGTATGTGTGTGCATGCGTGCACAGAGGCAGAGGGAGAGAGTGAATCCCAAGCAGGGATCCCCGCACTGTCAGCGCAGAGCCCGACGCAGGGCTCGATCTCGTGCCTGGGAAATCCTGATCTGAGCCAAAACCAAGAGGGACGCTCAACCATCTGAGCTACCCAGGCACACCTAACAGCATTCTCTTGAATTGCACAGTTTCCAAATATGCTTCAAAGGTGTGAGGGCACATCTTTACACTTGCCATTTTGATTTTGCCTGTCACCGCAGAGCTCTAACACCAACGAAGCTTTTAGCTTGTTTCATGGCTTGAAGCAAGCCTTTGGGACCTCAGTTCCCTTTTCTCTAAAATAAAACTGATGGGCCACGTTTCTTCCAGCACCACAATCCACCTCCCCCTGCCTCCTTTTTAAATGTCTGGCTGAGTCACTGCTCAGTGAGATCTATATAATGGATGCTCATTACATACAGTGCCACATACAGTGGACACCCAATAAATACTGATTGAGGCAACTCTTTCACTCAGACGGTTTTTTCATATTCTTTAATCATCATAGTATGTTCTGATTATTCCGTTGATACTCAAATAAGATGAAAAATGCTCTTTTTTTTATAAATTTTTTTTTTAACATTTATTCATTCTTGAGAGAGCATGAGCAGGGGTCGGGCAGAGAGAGAGAGAGAGAGGGAGGCACAGAATCCGAAGGAGGCTCCAGGCTCCGGGCTGTCAGCACAGAGCCCGACGCAGGGCTCGAACTCACGGACCGTGAGATCATGACCTGAGCCGAAGTCGGACGCTCAACAGACTGAGCCCCCCAGGCGCCCCGAAAAATGCTCTTCATTGTTAAAGAAAATCGTGCCATTTGGAGCCAAGTATACATGATTCAGGCACAAGTGTTTTGTGAGACATTATGCCGTGGTACCGTCAGCCCAATTAATATATTGGTCAGATGATTAATTAGCAGGTGGAAGGGTAAAGGTTAAATAGGGCCTGGTTTTGCCTGTGGAAGAGTTTCTCTCTGTGAGGGGAACTGACCCGGGGGAAAGCCAGCCATCTGATGTGGACCTCATTGGCCACTCTTGTTCATTATTAAAACATCAATCAACGAACCCCCTGTGAACTTCGGTGTCTGAAATATGACACGCAGCAGCTCTCTGCAGGACATGTGCAAATAAACACATAATTTGTGATAAAGGAATTCAAAAATCAAATAAATAAAGTGTGTTAGGACTTTTGAATGGTTTAAATATTCTTTTGTTTTGTCTTACTCTGTTTCACCTCCATGTGGAAGATGGAAGTTGGGGGGCACCTGGCTGGTTCAGCTGGTAGGGCATGATCTCGGGGCCGTGAGTTCAAGCCTCACGTTGAGCGTAGAGATTGCTTAAAAAAAATAAAACCAGCACCAGGGGGTGCCTGGGTGGCTCAGTCGGTTAAGCATCCATCTTCGACTCAGGTCATGATCTCTCGGTTTGTGGGTTCAAGCTTGAGTTGGGGACTCTATGCTGACAGCTCGGAGCCTGGAGTCTGCTTTGGATTCTGTGTCTCCCTCTCTCTCTGCCCCTCCCCTGCTCATACTCTGTCTCTGTCTCTGTCTCTCTCTCTCAAAAATAAATAAACATTAAAAAAAATGAATAAAAATAAAAATCTTTAAAAAAAGATGGAAGTTGGAAATTATTATTTGCCATTTTGCCAGGGAGAAAGGGATTGTTTGTTTATCATTAGCTAAAAGAAGGTGCCTGTTCATAATCCTATTCAATCAAACAGTTATTGATGGAATCCTTGGCTAGGTTGGTAGAAGAAGACATAAGAATTGTAAAGGAAGAGTCTTGCCCTTGGTAAGCTTAAAGCTATGCTGCCTGGGAACAGAATGAAGTTATTAAACCAAAAAGGCTTGTTTGTCCGTTTATCTGTTTTTAATTTATTTTTTTAGTAATCTCTATGCTCAGTGGGGCTCGAGCCCACAACCCTGATATCAAGAGTCGCATGCTCTACTGACCGAGCTAGACAGGAGCCCCTAACCTAAAAACGTTTAGAAGTATGGAGTGCTAAGGCGCCTGGGTAGCTCAGTTGGTTAAGCATCTGACTCTTGATTTTGGCTCAGGTCACGATCTCACAGTTTGTAGGATCGAACCCCGCCATCGGCCTCTGCACTGATGGGGCGGAACCTGCTTGGGATTTTCACTCTACCTCTCTGCCCCTCTCTCTGTCATGTGCATGCTCATTCTCTCTCCCTTTCTCTCTCTCAAAATAAATAAACATTAAAAAAAAAAAGAAGTATGGGGTGCCTACCGAAGGTGGAGTTTAGAAAAGGCAGAGAGGGATGTGAACAGGCATATTCAGGTTAACAGTTCATGGAGGAGGTGAGAGTCAGTGTCCCATGACACAGTCAAAGTGAGATGGCAAGATTTGGACTTGACTGAGTAACTGATGGGATGTACCCACCAGAAGTCCTCCTGAGCCCTAGGAGCTTGTGGAAGCACTTGCTAGGAGGGAGGAGCAGAGACTTCTGACCCATGAGACAAGGGATGTGAGAGCAGCATGCAGGTGAAAAGCAGAGAGCTGTTTCCACTAAAGCATCAGGGCACAAGAAGCCCTGTTTATGGTCTCTGCTAACAAAAACAACAAAAAAAATATCAATGAAAGAGAATTCTCCATTCCACGACCCTCACTTCATGCCAAAGCCCTACCCAGCTTTGACGCGACAAGCATTCCCATGCTTGGGCAGTGCACTGATAAGAGTTGTGGTGCCCAGGGGGTGCGAACTTGTACTCAAACACGTGCAATAACCTCCTGGAGGCCCCGGGAATACTTTTGGGTGAACTCTTCTCAAGTGTGATATATTTTTCGGGCAAGCACAGTGGAACTACATCAGAAAAATGGAGACGCCCCAATGAATCCCGAATTAACACCCTAAATACGACCCCATTTGTGTCCACTGTCAACAGGAGGGATTTTCAGGTTACAATAGGAATATATTTATATAACACTTGATGTTTTTCACTGCTGTTTTCAGTAATACTGCTGACTACTCTCCTTAGGAATCCACATCTAACTCAATCCGGCAGTGAAGGCTCTCACTGAAGTCCTGAAAACCTGTATTGCCAGTGTGGCTGATCTGCATAAAGCATTTCAGAATTTAACCAATCCATTAATACAGCTGGGCTCAAAGTCAGGCTGACCCAACGAGGACCAGGAAATTCCCAAGTGGACTTTGTTTTGGGTGTTCTTTTTAAACTGAAGACGAAAGGAGAGTAGGAAAAGGATTCAGGCTCATCAGTGGGTTAGGCGGACTTCTTAGGACACCAAAAACAAGAGGCCTTGTTGGTGTTACTGTCGAAAAGGCAACCTCATGAATACAAAGTTCCAGCTAAGGTGAAGCCAAGAAGGTAATTCATTTCATAAAGTCTAACGCATAAAGAATTCAATTAGGAGGGTCATAGTGTTCCCTCAGGAGTCATGCAGAAGCGAAGAGATTTCACTGGTGCTTAAAATGGCTTCCAGGGCTTCTCTCTGAAGTTCTAATTTTGTGTTTTCTTTTTATGCCCCCCCCCAAAATGTTATTAAAGAATTGTCTATGGGGGCACCTGGGTGGCTCAGTTGGCTGAGCGTCCGATTTCAGCGCAGGTCATGATCTTGCAGTTCACGACTTTGAGCCCCGCATCAGGCTCTGTGCTGCCAGCCCAGAGCCTGGAGCCTGCTTCAAATTCTGCGTCTCCTCCTCTCTCTGCCCCTCCCCTGCTCATGCTGTCTGTCTGTCTCTCTCTCAAAAATTAAAATAATAATAATAATAATAATAATAATAATAATAATAAATGAGTCAGTTGGGTTTAGTTCTGCCATTTCAAATATTTGACATAATTGCATATAACAGACCTCACTATTCAACAAAACGTGATCATTATAAACACATGTAATATAATCATTCCAGAAGTGTTTGAGGAACACTAGGGGGTGCATCAGGTCTTGGGATGAAGGCAGAGTTGCTATGAAAAAGGGAGGACTTCGTGGAGAAGGACTTTGAAAGGAGGTCTGCAACCTGGTAGCTTGGAAAAGAGAATTCAAGCTGAGTCTAAAAAAATATGTGTGGTGTTGAATTTTCATTAGGACCACACTGTCCCTAATTTCATGAAAAATAATTTGTACGTACAGTTGGATCCCCGGACCTGGAACATAGTGCTTATGGATATGACATCCTTAATTTTTCATAGAACTTTCTCATTGGTGGTTTGTAATGATGCACTTCTGTTTGCATAGAAAAAAAAATATGGTAATGGAGTATTCTGCCTGATTATATAATTAAGAGTTGACATAGATTTTTCAATTAGGTTATACCCTTTAAAAGTGCTGTTATTTGACTTGACCATTTTTGACCTAACAAAATGGCAGTTTCTTATGCTTCAACAGAAAATATGGATTACTAATTTAATAAAAAAAATAGTAGGATACTTACGTGTATAATTACTTGTTTTATTTTGTCTAAATATTTGTTAGATTTGTGTATTTTATTTATATACACGATATAGTTAACTATGTTTAACACTGAAACCTTAGTACACATACTATAGTTTGGATGACTGAGAAAGCACTTTCTCCTCCAACACTAAACTTTTATTGAGCACCTATTAGGTTTTCCGCAGGCTGCTCTGTACTTGAGACATACGTGTGAGTAAAACAAGAGGTGCCTGGGTGGCCCAGTTAAGCGTTCAACTCTTGGTTTCAGCTCAGGTCATGATCTCACGGTTTGTGAGTTTGAGCTCCCACATCAGGCTCTCTGCTGTCAGCCCAGAGCCCACTTCAGATCCTCTGTCTCCCCCCCCCCCCACCTATCTAGAGCACTCTGTCTCTCTCAAAAACAAGCAAACAAACAAACAAACAAGAAAGGATGATTAAAACATAATCTTTGCTTATAAGGCTCTCACAGTTTAGTAAGGGAGAAAACACTTCCACAGATAATTACTACGGTGCACAAGGTTTAAGAAGGAAGTGCCTGAAATCAGACAGACCAGAACTCTTGTCTGAGTTTCAACACTATTGCTAAGTGCCCAAGCTCTCTTTGCATCATGGAAATAATAATAGTATCTCACAGGGTTGTTGAGAGAATTAAATGTGAAAATGCACGTAAAATGTCTTAACATTGTATTGTACTTCACAAATACAAATACACAGGAAATGTTAGGTATTACCACAGTGTGTTAAATGCTATTATACAAATAGGTGTGCCTGGTATTTGCTTCTTTTTGCATGTGGTTAGGTGAACTGGTTTTATTTCTTTTTTATTTATCTGGTTTTTTTTTTAAAGATTTTATCTTTAAGTAATCCCTATACCCCATATGAGGCTCAAAGTCACAACCCTGAGACCAAGAGTTCCACTGATGGGACCAGCCAGGTGCCACTGGGTGAACTGGTTTTAATTATGAGTTACTCATGAAATAGTGAACTAGTTTGCTTTTGTAAGATTTTAGAAGAAAATTTCATCACCTTTTCCTGGAAGTAAGACCCATTGTCAACCAAAAGTCCGTGTCTAATTAAGTGGCTGAACAGATGTAACACATCCTTCAGGAGGGAAGCTAGCTTTCCTAAGCACTCAACAGTCTTTTAACACCTCTAATAAAAAAGAGGAACTGAACACAGGAACTAACAAATTTGATGATAATCAAGAATTTAAATTCTCACCTCAAACTCACCTTTGCCCTCTCAGATAAAAATTATTGTTAGTTATTGTCAAGATGCCATGGGCATAAATGTCTTCTATCAAAAGCCACTAACGTAGGCTTTCAGCCAGGCAATAAATAGTTTTGAACTCTACTATTTGCCAGGCACTGAGCTAGGCTCTAGGGGTATAAAGGCAAGCAAAAACTACAGCCTGTCGGAGGAGAGACATTTATTATGTATTCAAATATATAACTAACAATTATAAGTAAAGCATATAGAGCAGTGACCTTGATTGAGACTGAGGGACAGGCTGGTGGTGGTCAGAGAAGAGTTCATTTAGAATGAACTGTAATGAACTAACATCTGAAAATACCGCTTACCCTTCAGTAGAGCCGGTGATTTTCTCCCCAATCCAAAACAACCAGCAAGTTCAGGAAATAAAACTTAGTCAAATCAATTGTTTAGCTACATAATGAAAAATACTAAGTTGATATAAATTATTTAGTCTTGGGGCGCCTGGGTGGCTCAGTCAGTTAAGCATCTGACTCTTGATTTGGGCTCCGATCATGATCTCACGGTTTGTGAGTTTGAGCCCTGCATTGGGCTCCACTCAGATGGTGCAGAGCCTGCTTGGGATTCTCTCTCTCTCTCTCTCTCTCTCTCTCTCTCCCCCTCTCCCTCGCTTCTCTGCATTTCCCTCAAGCGCTCTCTCTCTCTCTCAAAATAAATAAACTAAAAAAGCAAATAATAAATTATTTACTCTTACCCGATCAGATAGCTAATGTTAAACATGACTTTTTTGTTTGACTGCCTTTCTGCCCCACCTGGGCTTTTATTTCATTAGCCCTATTGAAATAGCCCTTCACCTCTGGGTTGATTTTCTCATTATCAACATGCTCACATACAAAATGTTACTTCAGTATAGTCCTTCACATGCACTAACCAAGAAGATGGGGGAAATTTTAGAAGATAGTAAAATGACCGAGTTCTTCTTGCCTTATCTGGGAGAGGGGCTTTGCTCTGGAATAATATTTCATGTATAAACATGACGTTTCTCCATAGTTTGCCTTTCTTTTGTTTTTTTTTTTTCTTTGTTTTGTTTTGTTGAGAGAATGAATAGGGCAAGTATTCTGAACTTCAGTTCACACTTAAAATTGCTTATATCAGAGGAAGGATTATAATATATCAAACACTGTAAAAAAGATTTATTCAGAAAGGTATTGTGTTTCCCAGAACACAAGGAGGGGAAAATGACTGTAGAGAGTGTCTGTCCATTTTAAACTTTTATTAAAATATTTACGAGAATCTTCACGTGCTGGGGCACCCGGCTGACTCAGTCAGAAGAGCATGCAACTCTTGATCTTGGGGTCATGAGTTCGAGCCCCATGTTGGTATAAAGATTACTTAAAATAAATAAATAAAATTGAAAAAAAGAATATTCACATTCATTTATTTCAGCCTCAAATAAACAAAAGCTTGATTTTTAAAAACTACATCTATTTTTTTTTTTGCCATGTGAAATGGAATCTGCTCAAGTCCACTGAGTGTTCTTCAGTAATTTCCTAAAGAATGACCATTGCCTCCATTTTAGATTTTTTTCTTAAGCGATCGGTAAATAACTTATTCATCAAACTTGAGAGAATGCCCCAAAAGGATTTCTTTTGAAAAGCTGGTCTTCTTCTTGCTGAGCCAGACAATTCCTGTGTTTTCTAGCCAGTTGGATGACAGCAAGTCAGTGAGATCACAGCAAGAAGTCCCAGCTATGTGAGACTCGTCTTCAGCGCAAGAAACGAACTCATCTACACGAATCATTTGGTGCAAAATAAATACATTCCTTCAGTAGAACATTATCACAGGATCAGAATGTCCTACTTTGGAAAGGAAGGAATGAGCACAATGCAGCTTTACAGTGACAGCAGGAAACCATTATTTTGTTGCTCACAGTGGTATGTTTCAGCCGATGTTTTCTTAGAATGAAGCATAAATCCAAAAGGTTAGCTAAACCAAGCCTGAATAATATCAAATGAGCCCTCTGATTACAGCCGGTGATCATTACATTAGCTGGAAGCCTAAGAATTTGCAACCTCTCAACAAAGTCATGCTAGTTATGTGAATCATTTCATAATACACCCTAATTCAAAGATTAATAAAGTAAGATAATAATAATGATATATCACAATTCTTGGCTATAAACCAGGCACTGTGCTAGACACATACGTATCCTGTGTATTTTTTTTTTTTTAAGTAAACTCTATACCCAATGTGGGGCTTGAACTTATGATCTGGAGATCAAAAGCCACATGCTCTCTACCCACTGAGCTAGCCAGGCACCCCTATCATTCTTCTTCTTCTTTTTAATGTTTGTTTATTTATTTTGAGACAGAGCATAAGCAGGGGAAGGGCAGAGAGAGAGGAAGAGAGAGAATCCCAAGCAGGCTCTGCACTTTCAGCTCGGAGCCTGACACGGGGCTTGACCCTATGACCCTGGGATTGTGACCTGAGCCAAAATCAAGAGTCAGACGCCCAATCCACTGGGCCACCGTGGGGCCCCTCTTTTTTTTTTTTTTTAAGTGAACATAACCTCAAGATTATATCATCTTCATAATAAAACAAATATGACATTTAGAGCTAGATCACTTTCAATGCTTGCTTCTCTTAATAGCCAGCGTTCTCTTCGATCTACAGTTGAGATCAACACATTCAAGCCTCAGCACTTCTTTGTAATTTTAACCTTTTTCTGAAAAATCAGTCTGCCCACCTTAGCCTCTGCTTCCGGTCATAATGCTGCTTTCCCTGGGCATACAGAGAATCCTTGCCCTTCTTGTAATGTGTCACTTTGTGGGGCTGGTGCTTGCCACACTTCTTGCAGGAAGTCCGGTGGGTTTTTAGGAATGTTCACCGTGTTTGTGAGAGCTACATCTGTACAGAAAGTATCTTGTTAATATTGTTTAAACAACCCAGCAATGGTCTCTTGATGGGGTTTCTCCCCAGATCACAGATGAAGAAACTGAAGTTGGCTGTAATAATTAAAAAAAAAAAAAAAAAAAAAAAAAAAAAAGATGTGGTATGTGTGACCACTGTCTTTGATTTGCCATTATTGGGGAGGAAAAAAATATCTTTTCCTCCTCCCCTTCTAAATTCTCAACTGGGGTCCCTGCAACAAAAGACAGAATATCGAGAGAAAAACATGCAGATTGCTTAATACAAGTTTGGCACGACTCGGGAGCCTTCATAAGGAAATGAAGACCTGAGGAAACCGTTATACTGGAGTGTTTTTATCCTGACCAAAAATGAGAACTTCTGAAAATGTGTTAAGACGAAGGGTTGTGAGCGGAGAGAGTAAAGTGGGGGAAACATGGCAAGGTTTGTTGCTCAGATCCTTCTCAGAGTCCCTACTTCCTTGGAGGTAAGGATGCCCTATCCTCAGGGTCTATGGAGGGCATCTGTCACATGAGACTCCTATGACCTGCTTCAAGGGAGACAAGGGAGGTCAGAGAGTCCTTTCTGCTGCTGCTGTTTCTCAAACTCCTTCAGCTTAAGCTTATTTAATATACCAAGGTGCCATATGTTGGGTAGGATGTCCTAAACCTTACCAGTTTCTACGTTGGATTGGGAACAAATGTGAAATAGTACTTACAAATAAGACAATAGGAAATAGACATACACTAGAAATAGAGGGAAAATGGGATTTAGAGGTCTGGAGACCTAGGGAAAACAATTATAATAGTGACAAATGACTATGTATCAGACACTGAGCTCCACGTGATTGCCTCATTTCATCCCCACAGCTACCCAATCAAGTAGATATTATTATGATCCCTCTTTTACAGATGGAGAAATCGGGGCTTGGAACTTTCGACTAACTTCGCAAGGCCACACAGGTAGGTAATAGGTGGAACTGCAATTTGAAACCAGGGTCTGTCTGACTCCAGGGCCCTAGTCCTTAACGACCATAAAATACTGCCCAGAAATGCTTATGATGGTTTGTGGATTTCACCAAAGCACAAGATGAAGAGGGCCTGGTGGGAAAGAGGGAAGTTTAACAACTGAAGAGATGAGGGGGACAGAGAAAGAAGACAGACTGGAAAGGAAACATAGAACCAGAATTCAACTCTACATAAACACCCTTGGTATATTTAGATGTCCCGAGGGAGAGTGGGGGGCAAGGGCAGTGACAGATGAGGCATAACTGGAGCGTCTTTGGGGGCTGCTATGACTTCTCTTCATCCCACGATGGTGAGCCAGGTAAGTGTCCTCGGGCCAACGAAGGCCTGCCGTGTTCTCAAACTGCAGCGTTGATCCGGCAAAGCGCCACATCTCACCAGTTTATTTAGAGTTTGGGGATGGCTAGAGCATGAGCTTGGCTCTCTTCCTCTGTTTGAGTAGCTGCAGCAGCGATTAAAGTGGCCTCAGTCTGTGGAAAAAAAAGTGAGAGAGAGAGAGATAAAAGGAAGGCTGCACATACTTGAATACTCTGTTAATGTTCTGGCTGTGCAAAGCAATTCTATTAATCTTGCTTTCGGTCTCTCGATTCCAACAGTCATATTAGGGACTTGGCTTCTAATACACAGTCTTTCAAGAGGACAGATAGGGGTGCAGGGAAGAGAGTCTGGGATCCCGAAAGAAAGAATTTGCCTTCGCAGTGCCACACTTGGGGTGCTATCAGAATTCTCTCCTCTGAAGCCCTTCCCCACTTGCCTGGAATTCACTGAGCCCCCCACCCCTCTGAGGAAGTGCTTCCCCACCTTGATGTTTAGTCCCATCATTATCCTAGGACTGGAAGGTAAATGTAGGTCTTGGAAATTGAGTGGACCGGAAAGAAACTTCATACACACTTTTTAAAAACCTTACCATGCCTCCATCCTCCTCCTTCTTCGTTGTCCTCCCAAGGTCGGAGCAACACTTTTGGACTAAAGATCTATGAAAAGAGAATTTTTTAAACAGGTAAATCGTGACTCACATAAAATTAACGTGTCACAAGGTTGTTGTTTTTTTTTTTAACTCATTAATGAATGATGGACTCGGTGAGATGTTACCATGGGTTGAAACGAGAATTCAAAGTATCATGCATATATAGGCCATCAGGAATGTTGACGTGAATTTAGAAACAGTCGCAAAACTGGCAAAACTGGTCAGTAATTCACAGGACAATAATCAACTGCATTTCAGTAGACACAATTCATTCATATTTCTACGGACAAGGATCATTTGTGTTAAGCTGTTGACAATGTGTGCAATTGTCAAACACTCAGACAGCAACAGGCAGAGAGAAGCTGAGAAGACACACCAGATAGGAAAGACGCTGAGAATCTTTCTTCCCCTTTCAATGTCTCTCACAATTGCTGCTGACAGGCCCTAAACCCTGAAGAAATTAGGACATTTCCTCATATGTAATTCAACATAAAAAATATGGGGCGCCTGGGTGGCTCAGTCGGTTAAGCATCCGACTTCAGCTCAGGTCATGATCTCGCGGTCCCTGAGTTCGAGCCCCGCGTCAGGCTCTGGGCTGATGGCTCAGAGCCTGGAGCCTGCTTCCGATTCTGTGTCTCCCTCTCTCTCTGCCCCTCCCCCGTTCATGCTCTGTCTCTCTCTGTCCCCAAAATAAATAAACGTTAAAATAAATAAATAAACGGGGCGCCTGGGTGGCGCAGTCGGTTAAGCGTCCGACTTCAGCCAGGTCACGATCTCGCGGTCCGTGAGTTCCAGCCCCGCGTCGGGCTCTGGGCTGATGGCTCGGAGCCTGGAGCCTGTTTCGGATTCTGTGTCTCCCTCTCTCTCTGCCCCTCCCCCGTTCATGCTCTGTCTCTCTCTGTCCCAAAAATAAATAAACGTTGAAAAAAAAAATAAAATAAATAAATAAATAAATAAATACTAAACTAAAACTCATAAATTTTGTAATAAAATTAAAATAGTTTTTTTTTTCCAGAATTTTCTTACTGCAAAATTGTACATTAATCCATGGAAGTGAAGCCTTTGCTTTGCTGGTACACTAACTTAGTCTGCTTTTGGAGTTATAACTCCTCCTCCAGTAACTTAGCTTTTGGACACACCGGTGACTTCTTTAGTAAAGTCCTTTTTCAGGCCAGTGGGCTGAGCATTTTCTTTTCTTTTGAGAGAGAGTGTGTGAGGGAAAGAGAGTTGGCACAGGGGGGGAGAGAGAGAATCTCAAGCCGGTTCCATGCTCAGCGCAGAGCCCGATGCCGGGCTCGATCTCACGACCCTAGGATCATCACCTGAGCCGAAATCAAGTCGGACGTTCAACCAACTGAGCCACACAGGTGTCACTAGGTTGAGTATTTTCTTTTTTTTTTTTTTAAGTTTTAAGTTTTTATTTATTTTTTTTTAAATTTTTTTTTTTCCAACGTTTATTTATTTTTGGGACAGAGAGAGACAGAGCATGAACGGGGGAGGGGCAGAGAGAGAGGGAGACACAGAATCGGAAACAGGCTCCAGGCTCTGAGCCATCAGCCCAGAGCCCGACGCGGGGCTCGAACTCACGGACTGCGAGATCGTGACCCGGCTGAAGTCGGACGCTTAACCGACTGTGCCACCCAGGCGCCCCTAAGTTTTTATTTATTTTTGAGACAGAGAGAGACACAGCATGAGCAGGGGAGGGGCAGAGAGAGGGGGAGATACAGAATCTGAAGCAGGCTCCAGGCTCCCAGCTGTCAGCATAGAGCCTGATGCGGGGCTCAAACTCACAGAGTATGAGATCATGACCTGAGCTGAAGTCGGGCGCTCAACCGACTGAGCCACCAAGGCGGCCCGGGTTGAGTATTTTCTAATGAAATAGATCGAAGAAGAAAATGGAAGAAACGTTATGTGGTACTATCACTGTAAATGGGTAAGGTATCTGAAATAAAACCCAGCCATAAATCGTATTTTTCCGGACACCTACGTATCACAAATCATGTCTCACGGTATAGTTCTGTATTAAGACCACTGTACTGATTTTAATTCTCACTCCAATGTGTCATGAGGTTGAGGAGTGTGTGTATTTTTTTTAAGCAGTATGATAAGATGTCACCCTGGAAACACTTTAGATATCTGCTGGGTCTCTTAGTTAAAAGGATATGTTTTTATTATTCAATATAAAATAATAATTTTAAATTTAATTACAAAATTGAAACAAATAATTTTGTATTTAATTATAAATTTAAACAAATTATTGTTATTAATTATTTTAATGTTTATTTACTTTTTTTTAATGTTTATTTGGGGAGACAGAGAGACAGAGTCGGGGAGGGGCAGAGAGAGAGGGAGACACAGAATCTGAAGCAGGTCTCCAGGCTCTGAGCTGGTCAGGACAGAGCCCGACATGGGGATCGAACCCATGAAGTACGGGATCATGACCTGGGCCAAAGTCGGATGCTTGACCGACTGAGCCACCCAGGCGCCCCAATGTTTATTTACTTTTAAGAGAGAGAGACAGAGAGAGAGAGCATGAGCGGAAAGGGGCAGAGAGAGAGAGGGAGACGCGGAATCCGAAGCAGGGTCCAGGCTCTGAGCTGTCAGCACAGAGCCCAATGTGGAGCTCGAACTCATGAACCATGAGATCATGACCTGAGCTGAAGTCGGACACTTAACCGACTGAGCCACCCAGGCGCCCCAACAAATTATTTTAAATAAGAGTTGCCTAAGGAGCAATCAGCTTTCTAGATTTGAAAATGAGGTGGGAGGGTACTGGGCAGGGGGATAAAGACGAAAAATTAAAAAGGCTCTTGGGGGGCGCCTGGGTGGCGCAGTCGGTTAAGCGTCCGACTTCAGCCAGGTCACGATCTCGCGGTCCGTGAGTTCGAGCCCCGCGTCGGGCTCTGGGCTGATGGCTCAGAGCCTGGAGCCTGTTTCCGATTCTGTGTCTCCCTCTCTCTCTGCCCCTCCCCCGTTCATGCTCTGTCTCTCTCTGTCCCAAAAATAAATAAACGTTGAAAAAAAAAATTAAAAAAAAAAAAAAAAAGAAAAGGCTCTTGGTTATACTCTGGTCAATTTGCCTCAACTCTGAGCTGGGAGTAGAAATGTTAAGTACAGTACAGTCAAGTAAAATGTAAAGGGTGCCCTCAAACAACAGCAGCTTGTGTCTCAGGGTGACACTTGCCAGTTGGGACTGAGCCCCCGTTAGCCACCAGTACCATCAGCAAGCCCCAGTGGTTTGCTGGGAGGTCTTGATCATGGGAAGGCTGTTGTTTTGTGGTTAACACTTCCACCCAGCTCCACGTGGGCAAACATCCAAATAAGACGAAACTGATTGCCAGGCTACTGCACTCTATTTCCACATCTGTTTAGGCTCCTCTCGGGTCTTGCTCCAGTCCTGATTTCTGCCTTCTGACTCCTGGCTGAGCCGTCTCCCGCAGCTTTATTTATTTCTGGCCTTACTGAGTGAGTGTCGATGCTTTGCTTAAGAACTAAGCTATCTTCTCCGACGCGTGGCTTCCTGTAGCTGGCTGACTTCGTTCCTCCACGCGTGGTGGAGCATCAGTTCTCCAGGATTCAAGTCGGCTCTGTCCTGTGTGGTGAGTCCTTCCCTCCGAGGCCCCCAGGAGCAGCTGCACCTCGTTCCTCAAGGCCACTGTATACACTTAATCTGCCAATGGGCTTGCTTCCTGAAGGATCTGTTGCTCCCTCCCGGAGCCCAGCAGCACTACCTCAAGCTTCCCTGGCTCAGCTTTATCCAGATAAACTACGGGGTTGCTGAAACAATTCCAGAATTCTGATTCTCCCAACCTGTAATAAGAAAGAGAAAGTAAGCCAAACAAGTAAAGCCAAATTTCATGTTGACCATAATGACAGGAGTTCATGGTTAGTAGGTATAATTATTTAACTATACCAAAATCATCTTTATTTAAGCTCTTCCTCACTCGTTCTTTCCACAGATATTTATTGGGCCTATTCCATGTTCTGGGAATTGTTCTTGCAACTAAGGATATAGCGGAGAATTTAAAAAGACAGTTTTGGGGTGCCTGGGTGGCTCAGTCAGTTGAGTGTCTGACCCTTGGCTTCAGCTCAGGTCCTGATCTGATGGTTTTGTGGGCTTGAGCCCTGCATCAGGTTCTGAGCTGACCGTTTGGGGCCTGCTTGGGATTCTCTCTCTCTCTCCCTCTCTCTCTCTGTCCTTCCCCAGTTGTGCTCTCTCTGTCTCTCTCAAAATACATAAATAAACTGAAAAAAGAAAAAAAAGAGTTTTGGGACTCAGAGCTTACACTGTATATCTAATGGGATTTCCCTGAGTGAGGAGGTAAATAATGATTTAAAGAGTGCTACTTTAGGGGTGCTTGGGTGGCTCAGTCGGTTGAGTGCCTGCTTCGACTCAGGTCATGATCTCAAGGCTCGTGAGTTCGAGCCCTGAGCCAGGCTCTGTGCTGACAGCTCAGAGCCGGGAGCCTGTTTCAGCTTCTGTGTGTGTGTGTCTCTCTCTGCCCCTCCCCTGCTCACACTCTGTCTCTCTCTGTCTCTCAAAAATAAATAAACACTGACAAAAAATTTTTAAAGAGCGCTACTTTAGACAAGGGCATCTAATTGGCATGCTGATATGTATTCTCTCATTTAATCATAGATAAATTAGCCATTCAATTTGTGGCTCCTATCTGAAATCAGTACATCATGCTCCAAGAAGTATAGTCTTGCAAGCCTTAAATACTTGAGCCATAACAAATATCCTAGCCTGTGTATTTTTCCAATTTTTTATGACGACAAATTTCAAACATTCAGAGAAGTTGAAGGAATATCGTGCAGAGAACAATTACATACTTATAATCTAGATCGATGACTAACATTTTGCTGTATCTGGTTGACCTATAATTATTTATGTATCTTAAATGTATTATTTGAAGATAGTTTCAAGCTTGCAAAAAACTTGCAAGAAGAAGGCAAAGAATTCTTTCAAATCCCTTTTACCTATTGTTAAAATTTTGCTCCATTTGTTTTTGTATTCTGTGTATGCATCCATGTAGTTTTCCTGAGAGGAAGTGGCACAACTCATGCCCCCTTCTCCTCATATATATATATATATATACATATTTTAATGTTTATTTGTTTTTGAGAGAGAGAGAGAGAGAGAGAGGGAGAGGGAATCAGAGGATCTGAAGTGGGCTGTCCTATGTGGGGCTAGAACTCACGAACTGCGAGATCATGACCTGAGCCGAAGTCGGACAGTTAACTGAGCCATCCAGGTGCCCCTACCTATATATTTTAGTGTCTATTTCCTAAGAACAAGGACATTCTTCCACATAACCATTACATACTTAATAATTACAGGAAATTTAAGTTGATGCAATACTGTCAGCCAACCTCTAATCCATGTTCCAGTTCTGTCAATTGATCCAATAATGTTCTTTTGGGCCTTTTATTTTTTTCTAGTATAGGATGCAGTCAGCATCAGATGTTACATTTACTTGCCATGTCTCTTTAGTCTTTTAATCTGGAACATTTCCATAGCTTTTCTTTGTCTTTGATGACATTGACATTTTTGAAGAAAACAGAGCATAAAAAAAAAAAGTTCCTTATTTGGAGGTTGTCTGATGTCTATCATGTGTCATAGTTTGGGTTCTTCTAAAAGAAGACTCAGGGACAGCTTAATAATCGGATATGAGGCTGTGCCCTTAGGATCCATTCCTGTGTGTAGAAGGTGGAGAGACAACTGGGCAGGGGGAGAAATTGAGCTGCAAAGGTAGGACCGTCTCCATAGATGGACCTGGGAAGCTAAAATGGACCCGTATGAATTATCCCCCACTGGGGCATGATGGCCAGGCCTTCCTACTTCCATTTCAGCCATCACTGGAGGTGAGCCACTCTAGAAGGGCATGGCCCTGGGAAGGGAACTCTGTGTAGTAACAGCAGTCCCTGAAGGGCTGCTAATTGGACGCTGTTTCTTTCTTTTTTTTTTTTTTTTAATTTTTTTTTTTTTGGACGTTGTTTCTTGATGGCTCCCCAGGAGCTAGGGCAACATTTTACCTGGAAAGGTGACCTAGACTGTGCCATAAGTATACCTCAATTAAAAAAAAAAAAAAAAAAAAGATAGGAACACCTGCATCTGACTCTTGGTTTCGGCTCAGGTTATGATCTCACTGTTGGTGGGTCTGAGCCCCATGTGAGGTCCCGCACCGACAGTTGGAGCCTGCTTGGGATCCTTCTTGGGATTTTCTCTCTCTCTGCCCCTCCACTGCTTGTGCTCTCTCTCTCTCTCTCTCTCTCAAAATAAATAAATAAACAAACCCAAAAAGATAAACATAAAAAAAATGTTTCATCAATGGTCACAGATTACTTTGTTTCGATCTTTTTTCCCCATTTTCTTTAAAGTTTATTTATTTATTTTGAGAGAGTAGGGGCGGCGCAGAGAGAGGGTGAGAGACAGAATCCCAAGCAGGCCCTGCACTGTCAGCGTAGAGCCCAACTCGGGGCTCAAACTCACAAACCATGAGATCATGACCTGAACCCAAATCAAGAGTCAGACACTTAACTGACTGAGCCAGCCAAGCGCCCCTCTTTTCTCTTTTAACATGGAACTATCTTTCTATTTGTTTTTCCTTGACAAAGACTAAACAGACCAGGCCTGATGTCTTGAAGAATGTTCCTATTTTTCAGTGTTTTTCAAATTTGAGTCTTGTGACTTAATGTCACAAGAACTGAGGAAAATAACACAGTTTGCTTTTAATTCGATGATTTTAAGTATTAATACAGATAAAGTAATTTTTTAAGATATGCACTACCTTTGCTAGAAAGCCATTGAAGGCCTGCTTTTATATTCATTATTAATAAAGGAGAGTCTTAGAGAAGTAAAGAGATAAAATGATTTATTACACCAAATTTAATACACATATTTAAAATTGAGTTAACACAGTATTTGTGTGAGTGTGTGACTATACATAGCCAGATGCTATTTAACCTTCACATTTTCTTCTCTAACAAAGAATGAAAGAAAAAGCTGCTTTGTTGGTTTTTTTTTTTTTTTTGTAATTTGCAAGTGAAAACAGGAAATGAAAGAATCATATTATCTTGTCCCATCATATTATGTTGTACCATAATCACATTATATTATATTGTTACTAAAGCTTCTTTAGTCCCTTAAATGTAGCACTCATTATAAGCAGCTCTAATCCTCTTAAAATATTATGACTCATTCATTATAACAAATTAAGGAAGACATGAGACACAAGGATCTTTTCAGATTATTTCCAGACAAGCTTCTTTAACGAATGTCCCTCAATTGAGCTAGTTATAAGTTTTCTGATGGAAAAGAATTACCTCTGCTAGGTATTAGTCAAATGCTTTCAAAATTTGTCAATGGCCACCACCATGACAAAGGGACAGGGGTATCTTCCTTTCTCCTCCCTACTTTCTTCCATCCCTCCTTTGTCCTTTTTCCCCTGTCTTTAATGGAAAGAATTCACTGCTAAAACTATATGATAGTGCTCATTTTCCACTCAAACTAAGATATATCCCATAAACATTAAAGGAAGTGGGAAATCTTCAATATAGGAGCCACAAGTGCATATGAGATAAATATAAAGCTACAGACTTGCTACTGTTATGTGTAGGATAAAATATAATACAGATTTGGTCAACTTTGCCTATTTTGAGCCTATATATTTTGATTCAGCATCATTCCTTGAATATTCATTGTGTTTAAGCCCCTGAACTGGACCCTCTGATGAGTCACAAATTTGATTGATTGACTGGTTGATTGATTCACTTATTTATTCATTCATTCACTTTTATAGTCTCTACAACTAAAGCAAGTTTAGGCAGGAGAAGAAGGTGGTGGAAAAATATGTGTGTTTCCATAGGAGCTTAACTAGTAAGTGGGCTACATTATTATTCTTAGATTCCATAAGCCTAATTTTTAAAAGAACACCATGCTATTTGAGGCACGTGGTTCCCATATGCACAAAATATGCCTATTCCAACTCCTTATTCAGGTGACATGAGCAAAAATAGCAGAGTAAGGACCTCTGAAAGTTCTCTCCTCCAGAAAGCAACAAGAAACTGGCAAAATGGTCACATTCAACTTTTACATAACTCTGATATTTACCCAAAAGCTTGCAACAATCTGGGAGTGTTCATTAAAAACAAACAAGGGGTTGCCATTTGTAACTATGTGGATGGAACTGGAGGGTATTATGCTAGGAGAAATTAGGCAGAGAAAGACAAAAATCATATGACTTCACTCATATGAGGACTTTAAGAGACAAAACAGATGAACATAAGGGAAGGAAAACAAAAATAATATAAAAACAAGGAGGGGGACAAAAGAGACTCATAAATATGGAGAACAAACTGAGGGTTACTGGAGGGGTTTGTGGGAACAGGGATGGGCTAAATGGGTAAGGGGCATTAAGGAATCTACTCCTGAAATAATTATTGCACTATATGCTAACTAATTTGGATGCAAATTAAAAAAATAATAAAAACAACAAAAAAAACCCAAAAAACAAACAAGGGGTGGGGTGCCTGGGTGGCTCAGTTGGTTAGGCAACCCATTTTGGTCAGGTCATGATCTCACGGTTTGTGGGTTTGAGCCCTGCGTCAGGCTCTGTGCTGACAGCTCAGAGCCTGGAGCCTGCTTCGGATTCTGTGTCTCCCTCTCTCTGCCCCTCCCCAGCTTGCGCTCTGTCTCTTTCTCTTTTTCTTTCAAAAATGAATAAACATTAAAAAAATTGAAATAAACAAACAAACAAGGCCACCTAGGTGGCTCAGTGGGGTAAGCGTCTTGACTTTGGCTCAGGTCACGATCTCACAGTTCCATGAGTTCGAGCCCCGCACAGGGGGCTCTGTGCTGACAGTTCGGAGCCTGGAGCCGGCTTCGGATTCTGTGTCTCCCTCTCTCTCTGCCCCTCCCCAACTCGCGCTCTGTCTCTCTCTGTCTCTCAAAAATGAATTAAAAAATTTTTTTAAATAAAGATACATAAAAACAAACAAAAACAACAAAATTCAAAACTACTCAATCACAGTAAAAGAAGTGAGCTGTGTGGCATTTTTAACTTGCCCTGGTCTCATCCTGCTTTGCAATAGTCTTGAAAATCAGCAGCCTGCATTCGTTCTCCATGAAGACTAGCAAGCAGCCAGGCAGCAACTGAAAGGAACAGAAAGCAGTTGTGGAAATCCTTCAAAGCCTCATCCCCAGAGAACTGTTCTATGACCTGTCTGGTGGCTTCTTGGAAAAACTCACTTGCAAGACTATCTATATTTGACCTAAGTCAGCTCACCTACTGTGAAAAGCTTTTTCCCCAGAAGCATTTGTCAAAAATAATAACAGGCAGTTAATTAGCTTTTCAGTTGCCTGAGGTGATGGACACCAGTGGAGGGAAAGCATTAGACTAACCAAAAGCTTTAAAAGAAAGACTGAGGAATGAGACATACAGAGAGGCCTTGAAAAGCTCTGATGTGTACCTGAGAATCCAGAAGGCCACATGCAAGTATAGGCTGTGCTCATGCCCGGGGTTCTGTGCATGGCCAAGAAAGCCAGGAAAAGGCCCTAAGCTTTCACCTCTGGATGACCTTGAAGGTTCTGCAAGCAGAAAATAGAGGCTAAAGCAGAGGTGAAAAGTGTGCCCCCAACATGCAGACAGAGCCCCTCACCAAAACCTGGGAGACTTATTGGTTCCAGGCATTTAAGGAAATTTCCAGGTCCTACATTATATATTCTGAGCTTTGCATGGTGGTGACAACAAAGGAAAGGTTACATAAGCCATGGGACAGTCTACAGCTTTGATGTCTCTCTGGATTCCTGATCCCTCCATTTCAGTTCAGGCCACTAAGAATTTTCCTTTCTTTCTTGCCAGTTCAGCCATACATTTAAAAAGATGATTTTTGGGGACACCTGGGTGGCGCAGTCGGTTAAGCGTCCAACTCTTGATTTCAGCTCAGGTCATGATCTTGCGGTTCCTGAGTTCGAGCCCCACATCGGGCTCTGCACTGATGGTGCAGAGTCTGCTTGGGATTCTCTCTCTGTCTCTCTGTCTCTGTCTCTCTATCTGCTCCTCCCCCTCTTGCATGTGCACGCTGTGCCTCAAAATAAATAAATAAGCTTTAAATAAATAAAACTTTGTCAGCACAGAGCCCGATGCTGGGCTCGAACCCACAAACTCACGAACCCACAAACCGTGAGATCATGACCTGAGCTGAAGTTGGATGCTTAACTGACTGAGCCACTAGGTGCCCCTGTTTAATCTAGTGTTTTTAGAGGTTTTGTAGTGAAAAGTGCTTTAAAAATATCCAGAGTAGCTAGAGTACCATACTGCCAGCAACATAACTCCACCAAGCTTTTGAGCTACTAATAGCCTTCCTAAGAAGGTTCTACATACAGGGTCACTTCACAACTGAACGAATGTATTAAGGCACAAAAAGTTATGTAGACCGCAGTGACTACATTCTTGGAGAGTTCCATGGTCTTTTTCTGCTATTCAGCTTCAGAGCCAGGCTCGACCCAGCTCCTTTCTCTCCTTATCTTTGAGGGGCCCCACCAACTCAGACACCTTCTGCTCCCACCATAGCTGACTCTGCCCACTTCTCTCGTTGCACATCTCTCCAACTGCCATACTCTTTGCTCCACAAACATTTAGTTTTATCTTCAATCTTTTACTGTTAATCACTAGAAGAGGATAGCAAATAACAGAAACACGGTCAATATGAGAAATTTACAAGCATTTCATAATTTTACGAAAGGTCTTAGAATCATGGTCCTGATTTCCTTCTAGAATGAGTTTTTGTCTTTCTGATTTTATTCTTTTAGGGAGTTGTTCTATATTTAGGTGAAGGCCCCAGGGATCCTGTTTTCAAAAATGACCCTTCTTCCTCAATTGAAGACACACGGGTCTGTGGATGCTATCAAGGCAGAACAATATGTATCTGTCTCCTCTCCAGAAGACATTTGGTACCTCTGAGAATCACCAGATTGAATTATCCCCAAATCAGTCGTCCTTTGTCCTGATCAGGAATACTATGGCCATTATTTATAATCCTATTATTAGATGATCAAAACACCCACATATAACCTAGACTTTGATAGTGGTCCTGCTTTTAACCACCTGGTTAACGCAAGGCTTCATTCCCTTCTGCAACATTGATTTCATAATATGTTAGGGCTTTTTCCTCTTTGCCTTTTATTTTTCAGCCTTTTTCCCTATTTTCCATCTTATTGTCTCTCTGTGCTACATTTTAGGTACCTGCTTCAGATATATCTTCTTTTTTTTTTCTTTTTAAGTTTGTTTATTTATTTTGAGGGAGAGACAGCACAAGTAGGGGAGGGGCAGAGACAGAGGGAGAGAGAGTCCCAAGCAGGCTCTGCACTGGCAGAGAGGGGCTCGAACCCATGAAACCATGAGGTCATGACCTGAGCCAAAATCAAGAGTCAGACGCTTAACTGACTGAGCCACCCAGGCGCCCCCAGATATATCTTCAGGTTTACAGTCTCCCTTTGGCTGGGTCTACGCTATTATTTTATGCATCCAATAACATAAATTTCAATATTAACTTTGTAATTTCTAGAAGTCCTGCATGGTTCTTTATAAAACTTTCTTGGCCCAAAGTAAATATTCTGCCTAAAATCCTAGTAATATTAGTGCTTCTGTCTTTAGTATTTAGGTATTTATTTCGACCCATCCTCCTCAGCATTCAGATATTTATAAGTGCTCCACTTTACATTTTTTTCATGTATAAAACGAAAGGAGTAGATTTAAATTGTCTCTGACATCTCATTTCACTTTAATAGACTACAATTCTGTGATCTTTAGCCATACTAACTTCACTGTCTTTCTTTTTCTTTTTAATGTTCATTCATTTATTTTGAGAGAGAGGGAGTGGGAGAGGGGCAGAGAGAGAGAGAGAGTCCCAAGCAGGCTCCACACTCTCAGCACAGTCCCTGACGCAGGGCTCAGTCCCGCAAACCGTGAGATCATGACCTAAGCTGAAATCAAGAGTCCTACGCTTCACTGACTGAGCCACCCGGGTGCGCCTACTTCACCTTCTTCCAAAGAGATTAAAGAATAAAAATTGGTTTGTAAAGGGAGCACTCCCATTTCCCCAACTAAAAATGGCAAGTTGCAACAGATGAAAAGAAATAGACATGGCAGCCACATCTTTGGGAGTCAAAATGAGAAATAAGAAAAGTGTTTCCCTTCACAGTACATCACACGTGAAAGAAATTTTATACTGTCCTCTCCTTTTACCCTTCATGCCACCCCACCCCTCTAAGAACACTTAGTGAAGGCAGCACGGCATATATTCATTGATTGGGAAATTACCGCTAAGCCACAGAATCAGAACTGTACATTCTGACCAACGGCCAGGAGAGCCATCGAACTGTATCCGGTACAACGTCAGAGTAACCCAAACAGAGAGTTTCAGGGTTGGCGGTACTTTAGACATCATCAAGCCCAGTCACACTGAGTTCCTGGTGTCCTCCTACAAAACCCTCAATTTGTGGTTGCCTCATTAAACATCTCCAAGTATGAGAAATGTGCCATCATCTGACCCAGTTCTGTACTAGTATGAAAGCTCCATGGGTTCTGTTCACCACCAGTCACTACTCTTTCTTCAGGGCCCAGAACACATAGCAGATGCTCAATAAATATTTAAAAAAATGTTTTCTGATAAAGGGCGCCTGGGTGGCTCAGTCGGTTTAATTAAGCGTCTGATTCTTGACTTCGGCTCAGGTCAGGATCTCACAGTTGGCGAGATCAAGCCCTGCGTTGGGCTCTGCGCTGACAGCACGGAGCCTGTTTGGGCCCTCTCTCCCTCTCTCTCTGCTTCTCTCTCTTTCACTCAAAATAAATCAAAATAAACATTAAAAAATAATTTTTTTGAGAAATGTTTTTTAAATGAATAAATGCCAATTTTTAACCACTATAGTCTTCAGAAAGTTTGCCTTCTGTTGAGATCAAATATCTTTTTCTCTCACGTCCTTAGTTTTGATCTCCAGCCAGATAAATTTCCCTCATCTGCATACCAGACCTTGACCCGCTTGAAAAAGTGATCCTACCCAGGGGCGCTTGGCTGGCTCAGTCAGAAGAGCATGCCACTCTTGATCTTGAGGTCGTGAGTTCGAACCCCATTTTGGGTGCAGAGATTACTAAAAAAATAAATTAAAAAAAGGTTATCCTGTTCTTTCTTTTCCAGAATAAATAGCTTCCACCAATTCATTCAGTGTTCCTCAACATGATACAGTTTTAAGCTTTCCCTCCACCCTGTTCTCTCTTTTCTGGACATGCTCCAGTTTACCATCGTTCCTCTTAAACTGTAATTCTCAGAAAAGAATACAACAACCCCGGGTGCAACCTGACCAGTTCAAGCAGAGTTGGACAAACACTCCCTCAATTCTATTAAAACAGCTCGAGGGCAAATTCACAGGGGTTTTTGTTTGTTTGTTTGTTTGTTTTTCTTCTTTCTTTTTTCTTTCTTTTTTTTTTAAGCAGTCACATCCCTTTCTTGATTCACATTGAGCTCACAGTCAAGGAGAAATCTTGTGTTGGTGCAGAAATTTAGCACGTCTAGATGTTGGAACCCGTTGCCCCAGGACACTAGTCTCCGTGCCTTTGGCGAGTGCCACACACTGTGGAAATGTGAGTGGAGGTGGTTGAGTGGGACCTTGCCCAGGTGGGCTACATTGACTCCCTTCTCTTGGGTGATAAGAAGGCACCCGGGTGGCTCAGGTGGTTAAGTGCCCGACCATTGACTTCAGCTCAGGTCATGATCTCATGGTTTGTGAGTTTAAGTAAGCCCTGCATTGGGCTGTCAGCGCAGAGCCTGCTTGGGATTCTGTCTCCCTGTCTCTGCCTCTCCCCACTTGCTCTCTATCTCTCTCTCAAATTAAATAAAAATAAACTTTAAAAAAAGTATATTTTTTAAAAAAGCCCTGCAAAAGCCATTAGTCCATCTTCTGTATCTCTTTGATGTAGGCTTACAAGATCCATCTTAGGAAAAAACTTCAGGGCCCATAACTGCTACCTAAGCACATTACCAGCTAGGAAAACCTGTCAGAGAAGATGATTTGCTTTGTACAGTAACTGACATAAAGTTCAACGTGGGTGTTGCTTAACAAGTGAATTCTGAAGTGAGAGAAGAGAGATAATTTCTAACGAACATTCTGGACACTGCCTTACGGTCTCATTTTCCAGGTGCGTATGGTGGAATTTGATTTTTGAGAAGTAATAGAAAGGCCATTCTGGGTATCTCTTTTCAGAACCTTCAGAATTTTATTATCTTAATGGAGACAAAACTAAAGTGTCTTCAACTCAAGCTATCTATGATTACTGTTAATATGATTCTGCATGGTGGTTTTGAAGATGAATGTAGCAGTCAGAGAAAGACAAATACCGTATGATTTCACTCATATGTGGAATTTAAGAAACGCAACAGATGAACATAGGGGAAGGGAAGAAAAAATGAGATGAAAACAGAGAGGAAGGCAAACCATAAGAGACTCAGATACAGAGAACAAATTGAGGGTTGCTGGAGGGGTGTTGGGAAGGGGGAGGGGGTAAATGGGGGATGGGTAGGGGGAGGAGCTAAATGGGTGATGGGCATTAAGGAGGGCACCTGTTAAGATGAGCAATGGGTGTTATATGTAAGTGATGAATCACTAAATTCTACTCCTGAAACCATAATTACACTATATGTTAACTAGGATTAAATTAGGAAAAAAAAGATGAATTTAAAATTGCCGTGTCTTTTCTGCTTTTAATAATTTTTGATAGTTGGACTTTAGGCTTAAAATGGTTTGTCTGACTTTGTCTTGTTAGAGAAAATCTGTGATGAACAGAAAAGATACAGGAACCTGTTCTAAAAGTAGAATTTAAAATTTTTTTTATTATTATTATATCAAGTGTTTTGTTACTGAGTTCCTTCCAAGTTCCTTGCCAGGAGATTAACTGCTTGTGTTATATTTCAATGAAGATATGTTACTTGGATAGGTGCTGATTTGAGTACCTGTGAAACCCTTGGCTTTTGAGTTATCCAAAGTACTGAGCAGTAGGAACAGTGGATATATACATACGTCCATTCTTTCTCATGAGCCACCAGGCTTAATGACCTTCACAAGTCCCCATTTCTTTTCCTCAAGTACTACACCTCTGTTTCTGGGTCAGCATGAGTCCTATCAAATATGAAAGAAAGATACTAAATAAATGCAAATTCTTTTACTGTATAGTTACTGGGTCCGGGACCAATTTACAAAATAATGTAGTTAAGAGGCCTCAGAAGTGGTTCTTTCCTCTCTCTTTTCTACCGCTCTAGAGCGTTAAGTAAACGGAAAAGATGCCAATTATAAAATGAGCCAAGAACAAGGGAAAGCTCTTAAAATACAGTCATAAGTTTTACCACTGAACTGCAATCTATTGCTTCCTTCCTTCCTCCCTTATTCCTTCCTTCTACCCTCTCTTCCTTTTCTCCTTCCTTCCTTCTCTCCCTCCTTCCTCCTTCCTTCCTTCTTTCCTTCCTTCCTTTTGTCCTTCCTTCTTTTCTTTTTCTCTTTCTTTCTTAGTCAAGGAAAGAAAAGGAGAAAATATAAATGCTTTCTCTCCTTACCTTCTAGCTATGCAAACTTAGGCAGGAAGAACTAGTTAGGAAGTGGAGATTCTATTTCTCCTGCAGCTCTCCAGCTGTTTTGGGTACGGTTGCATGTTTATAATTTTTTTCTCACAGATGTTACATTTTATAAAATCTGACTCATTAGGGTGGTACTAGTATCTTTAGATGGAAAGAAATCCCTGAGGGCTGGATGATTACACAAGTCTGCTTCACTAAAGACCTGAAATATTTGAATAGAATATTTCCCAGAAAAAAAAAAAGAAGCAATAAGAATTTGCCATAATTAAATAAATCAAAGAGCAATGATTTCAAATTCTTTTTTTTTTTTTTTATGGGAAGAATGAAGGACGGATAATATTCTTGTTTGGGGAGGCTTGATTTTTATTTGCAGAATGTTTTTAATTTGTGTGGACTTTTCGTTTTGGAACTTGGGTCTATAATTTTGTTTCAGTGTGCAACAAACCCCCCCCCCCATTTATTAGAAGACACTTTTTGAATGCCCACTCTGTGCAAAGCACCAGATTTGGTGCTACTTGGAGTAGTAAAAGACCTAGAATACACTGTCCTGCCATCTTTTAGCTTCTCATAAAAGTCTACAATTAAATGTCACCGGGGCGCCTGGGTGGCTCAGTCAGTTGAGCGTCTGACTCTTGGTTTCAGCTCAGGTCGTGATCCCGCCATTTATGGGTTTGAGCCCCACGTCAGGCTCCGTGCTGCCAGTGCAGAGCCTGCTTGGGAGTCTCTCTTCCTCTCTCTCTGTCTCTCTGCGCCCCTTGAACACTCTCTCTCTCTCTTTTTCTCACAAATGATTAAATAAGCTTAAAAAAATTTTTTTAAATAAAATTAGATGAGATGCCTGGGATCCCAAATGGGAAGGGGACTCATCCAAAGTCCTGCATCTGGCGACACACAGAACTAAGACTTGGTGTCTCCTTAGTTCCAGTGCTCTTTCAACACACCAGGCTACTTAGTACCTGTGGACTTAAGTGGCAGGGCCAGCACCAGGGTGAGTCAACTGATGCAAAATTGTACAAAGTACCAAAAACTGCATTAATCAAAATGAATGCAAAAAAAAAAATCTGCTGAACAAAATACCAAAATTTTAAGTGAAGTCAGGATCTGGCCCTACACTTGTCTGACCCCGCCTCACTTGCCTCACCCTAATCTTGGCCCCGTGCCGTGCAATCTGAACTTTTGGGTGGACCAAGGGGGACAAACGATAAGGAAACATTCCCATAAGTGGGATAGTTGTAAAGTATTATTGTAATTGTAAGTTGCAAAGGAGTCCCTGAATTAATTTATAGAGTGAGATATCCAGATGTTCAGAGATAGATCACAAACTATCCACAGTAGTGTACTGAGGTAAATGGCTCTCATTTGTTTTAATAAGAAACAGACTGTAGGGCGCCTGGGTGGCTCAGTCGGTTGAGTGTCAGATTTCGGCTCGGGTCATGATCTCACAGCTCGTGAGTTTGAGCCCCGTGTTGGGCTCTGTGCTAACAGCTCAGAGCCTGGAGCCTGCTTTGGATTCTGTGTCTCCGTCTCTCTCTGCCCCTCCCCTGCTTGTGCTCTCTCTGTCTCAATAAATAAAGAAACATTTGAAAAACTAAAAAAAAGGGGTGCCTGGGAGGCTCAGTCGGTTGAGTGTCTGACTTCGGCTCAGGTCATGATCTCGTGGTTTACGGGTTCGAGCCCCGCGTCGGGCTCTGTGCTGACAGCTCAGAGCCTGGAGCCTGCTTCAGATTCTATGTCTCCCTCTCTCTCCACCCCTCTCCCCTCACACTCTGTCTCTCCTTCAAAAATAAATAAACGTCAAAAAAGAATTTTTTTTTTAAATAAAGAAAGAATGGTGTTAAAGACCCCTTCTTTGTGCGTGCATCAGTGCCTTCTGGAACATCCCCAACCAGCAGTCTGGCTGTGGCGAGCCCCCTTAGTGCCCACCCAATGCGACGTATCTGTTTGCTCCATTTGCTGTTTGGTAGATTTTTTCACATTCTCTGTTTTGAACAGCTATAAATTCTTGCTTCTACTAAGCCAAATTTTCTTGGCTGTTATGCCAACATTTTTTTGTCCTAGCTCCAACATGAGACACACAGTAATGTCTTACTTTTTCCTCATCTTAAAGTATGTGAAGACAGCTATCAGACTCCTTCAGTTTTCCTTTCTCACTGGTTTCCTTCAGCCATTCCAGCAAAGATGTAACTTTTCAAGTGCCCTCGGTCTCCTAAGTCCTTCCTTTTACACTGCTTTCACCCTCCGGTGGTCTTTTCAAAATCTGTTTTGCCGACCTCAACAAACTACTCCTGATACAGATTGACCATGACAAAGTGGAGAGCTGAGGTTGCCAGCTTTGCAGTTATTAGCATGAAATAATTTTAAATGTTCATGACGAATGGCTCCAAACCATCAAAATAATGATTCTGGCACCCAACTGTTTGGTAATGACCGACTGGAAAGACTTTCAACTTAGGCTTTATTTTATCTTCCACGACTACACTTTATCCCACACTCCCTCCTACGTCCTCCCAGTTTGGGGGGGCGGGGGGAGGCAAAGCTATTGTCAGGCATTATATAAATATATATTGTAAGGCATAATCTTCCATGAATGGGAGGAAGTTCTAGCACCGTTGCCTTTCCCACCACCCCGCACATTTTTGCCGTTGTGGTGAAAAAAAACATTACTGTTGCAACCAAAACCAGTTTCTCTTCCACCTCCGCGACCAAGTTCACTTACTACCTCTCTGAATGATAAACAGTATTGTTTTGTGAAATGGCTGCAGCTTGGGTCTATTCTACAAGTCCCTTGACTTTTGTTCCTTCTCCTGGAGGAGAATAGCCTTCTCTCTCTTTCACAAAGGAAATATCTTAATATAAATTAAAATAAGAATCCAATGGCTGCCCATTCAGTCTCCACCCTAAACCCAGTATTGCCCCTATTCTGTAAATGTCATTGACAATATGTGATCGAGAAGCAAAACGTCTTTAGTGCCAAGTAATGATGAAATAGAATAGCAAACAGGTATGGTAGCTGCAGACTTCCACTGTGTGGCCCAAACTTTTCTGAATTTAAGCCATGGGTGGTATCTATTTATGAAAAGTTATGTACTCTGTGAGGTGCTCTAAAATCCATTCTTCAGGAGACACAACACCGCCAGGAGACACTAAAAAAGGATTAAAGCTTTGGTGTTGATTGTTTATATGAATGAAAATATCCCCAAACTGGGAAAACTCGGATCTCCAGTAGTGGTTTAGTCATATGCTCTACAAAAATAAGGTTACACAAGTCCTGTGCCATCAAGGTTTTTTGTTTTTTTTTTTAATTTTTTTTTTTAACGTTTATTTATTTTTGAGACAGAGAGAGACAGAGCATGAATGGGGGAGGGTCAGAGAGAGGGAGACACAGAATCGGAAACAGGCTACAGGCTCTGAGCTGTCAGCACAGAGCCCGACGCGGGGCTCGAACTCACGGACCGCGAGATCATGACCTGAGCCGAAGTCGGCCGCTTAACCGACTGAGCCACCCAGGCGCCCCAAGGTTTTCAAATTCAGTACCCATATTCCTTCTGCTAAAAAATTACTTGAAAAATCCCTTTTCAAAGAAATACTGATTTGAAGAATTCTCTTTGCTGTGACTAAGGCTTTGAAACATTACATTATTGATGATGGTGATTCTCCCAGACTCTGAATAAAATTTGGAAAAAAGTGAGATAAAGACCTAGACTATGTTGGGGTACCTGGCTGGCTCAGTTGGTAGGGCACGTACGTCTTGATCACAACTCTTGATCTCAGGGTCATGAGTTCATGTTGGGCATAGAGCTGACATTAAAAAAAGAAAGAAAGAAAAATGTAAAAGACCTAGACTATATCTTTATTCAGAGGTAAATAAGCTTTATAAATGAGAGAAGTAAGAAGACTATAATGCTCTATGGTATTCTATTTTTTCACCACTCTTGGCCACATTTGGGGATAATAATGGCAGCCCCCAACTCAAACACCTTCAGAAAAGAGGAATCTAACAACATGTGAACTCCATACAGATTCAATATTTTGAAAAATAAGAAGCCCACAAAACAAAACGAGTGTCTGTTTATTTATTTATATTTTTTAAAGGTTTTATTTATTTAGGTAATCTCTGCACTCAATGTGGGGCTCCAACTCAGGACCCCGAGATCAAGAGTCAAATGCTCTTCTTTTTTTAAATGTTTGTTTATTTTTGAGGGAGATAGAGCGTGCAAGTAGGGGAGGGGCAGAGAGAAAGGAGGACAGAGGGTCCGAAGCAGGCTCTGCGCTGACAGTAGAGAGCCCGATGTGGGGCTCAAACCCACGAACCTCGAGGTCATGACCTGAGCCAAAGTCGGACACTCAACCGACTGAGCCACCCAGGTGCCCCAGGAGTCGAATGCCCTTCTCACAGGAGCCAGCCAGTTTCCCGCTCTGGTTAGTCCTGAACTGGTGATAATCCGTAGCTACAATTACTGAACACGCTTAATGTACCAGGTACTGAGCCAAACCGCCTTTTGAGGATTCCCTTTTGTGATTATCACAGCAACCCTATGAGTTAGTGCTATTACTATGCCCATTTGTCAAATGAGGAAACTGAGGTTTTGAGGGAATCGCTGATTTGTCTAAGATACCACAGCTAGGAAGAGATGGGACTGGGATCTGACCACAGGCATTCTGATTCCAGAGCCCATAGACCACTTTATTGCTGGATATTTATTTCTTTATTAACTTCTTTGCGAGAGAGAGAGAGAGAGAGCACGAGAGTAAGTGGGGCCGGGGCAGAGAGAGAGAATCTCAAGCAGGCACTATGCACCGCGCCCAACGTGGGACTCAGTCCCGTGACTCTGGGATCCTGACCTGGGTCGAAATCAAGAGTCGGACGCTCAACCGACTGAGCCGCCCAGGTGCCCCTATTGCTGGATATTTAAATTATATCTGTGTGTTAATTAGCTGAAAGTCTTGCAAAGAAATTAAGCCTAAAAGTTTCTCCCTGACCCAAGGTTAACCATTCTCTGTTTTCTCCCAGCAGTCCGCAGGGCCATACGGATTGCACAAATCTGGATATTAACTTCTAGGTGGAGCATTAAAACAACTGAAACGTAAGTAGACATTGACTTTTCAAATATGTGCTTCGTCTTCTTCAACTGTCCAAGTGAAGCGTGGGGGTTACACTTCTAGTCAGCCGGCAAGTGCCTTTTATGAAAAGACCTTGATGCCAACAGAACGAAATAGGTATCATTTCATTTCCACTCAATTCACTTGTGTTTTTTTTTCCCCATAAAGGAAGAACTCTCTCCCAACCCCACTGCCTTTAAAAGCGAATAAAACATCTGTATGCCTAAAATTAGTTGGCTCTTCTATCTGAGGTTGACCTTAATGCCAGCTGAATAAAAAAGTTATTGTGAAGGTTATACGCAGTTTAGCTAGGCTTCCTGAAAGCTTCTATTAATTTCCTAAGTGAACGTCTCTCAAACGATGTCTCCCTCATCTTTATTCTCACTCTCATGCCTAAGGCCCTTCCCTCTTTTTCTTCAATCGTGGCAACATTCTCCCAAACTGCTGCCGGATGATCCTTACAAAAACAAAGCTTTGGCGATGTCACTCCCAGCTACACACATTTTTATTCGTTCCCAACTGGCGACGGAATGAAATCCAAATACTTAAGCACGACATTCAAAGGCCTTCGTTACCAGAACACTCCCCTTCTTTGAGCCAAACCAAAATACTCCCAGCCTCCTAGTATGCCAAGGACTATCGTTATTTATCTTCGTGTCTGACATTAAGTAGTAGTAAACGACATAGGAACGACAGATAGGCAAGATGCTTCTCTATTAAGGTGTGTGTCATGCCAGGGCTTCGGATGGGAGAAGCTCTGTGGCAATCACTATTCTACCACCTCCCAAACAGCAGGAGCCATCAGTCTCACGCCCAGCCTTTAATTTCCATTTAAACTTCCCTGGCTTCCCTTAAACAATCAACAGGTGCCTTTAAAAAACTTTGCCATACTTCAACATCTTCCAAGCAGAGACTGTTCAACCAAAGGGTAGCAAAATACTCTACTGGTGTCAGACATCTTGGGTATAATCTGGGGTGTGGTATAGAGTTTACATTTGATAGCTAGTGGAAAATACTGAGCAATGCTCCCAAATAACTCCCCCAGCTCCCCTCCCTCCCCCGCCCGCCGACACACACATACACCTATGCTTTTCAAAAAAAATCTCTCTTCCCTAAGAAGACAGCCCTTGAAAAATAAAGTTTTGCTGGGTCACTGATCTGTGGTTTTCACCAGAGTTTCTCTGTCGTGTCCATTGATCTGTTCCACTCATTTCTGTCATTCATTCAGAAACAAAATACATGTTCCCTCAAGGTTTTCAAAGGAGACACATTCAGCTCTTCAATTCTTTAAAAAAAAAATTTTTTTTTTTTTAACATTTATTTATTTTTGAGACAGAGAGAGACAGAGCATGAACAGGGGAGGGGCAGAGAGAGAGGGAGACACAGAATCTGAAACAGGCTCCAGGCTCTGAGCTGTCAGCACAGAGCCCGAGGCGGGGCTCGAACTCATGGACCGTGAGATCATGACCTGAGCCGAAGGCTGACGCTTAACTGACCAAGCCACCCAGGCGCCCCTCTTCAATTCTTTTTTACCAGGTTTTTAGGGAACCCTACACGGGCAATCCACATAGACAAAGATCAACAACACCATATCCTTCTCTCTGTTCAAAGGAGTTTAGAGACTAAATTCTCTTAAGATTCTGTTAGGTGTACATTTTTGCAATGGTCCGTAAAAATCCATCTAACTCATCATTGTGGAACTAAATTAAACCCCCTTGCATTCACCAAATGTTCTGCCAGAAGGAATCCTTGTGTTTTGTCAAGGTAGATACACAAAATGTTTCCCTCTGTCGCCAAGCCACAGTTAAAAGTTTAAAAGTTTAAAGCCACATTTAAAAGTTTAATGATACACATTTCTACCAGATGTCCTTCCCCCAAATCATCTGGGTTTTACAGACTATTTATCACCACACTTTTCTGCCAGGATTCTTGCAGTGAAATCTCTTTGTTCAGAAAAGAGTTCAGACTTTACTAGCTATTAAATCTGAATTGATCAGAGACCAATTTATTTAATTAAAAATACAGTTCTCTGCTCCAGGACCAGACATTGGCCACTTGAGTATCTGGGTAAATGTAACCCAGGAATGTGATAACTTGGGTCGTCTCAGAATCCGAATCCCTGCGGTAAACATCGCTCTTCATACTGTTTGGAAACCAAACCACAAACCTCAGGGGTAGTCCTCCGACCTTTGCTCCACACCGAGCATTTATCACCCATTTCTAACAGACTTGATGGATCTGCATATACGCACACCCACCGCGTAGCCTGGCACCTAGTTAAGTGGCTACTCAAAAGCTTTTACGGTCACGTATATCTGTTAGTCTTTATCTCAGGCACAGTTATTTATTTGCCTTTCAGCAGCACATATGGTTTAAGACAAATACAGTAGCTATTTCCTCTTTTCAGGCAAGTCTGAACGTCTCATCTTGACATTCTCATTGTGCTGTTCCAAGCATTTCCAAATTGAGAAAGCTATATGAGGTCTCAGTGGAAAGTCACTGCCAGCCAAAACTGTTTGCCTCTGCCTATGTAATAAATGACAGGGTTTCCTTTAAGCCCGGGTTCAAAGACTTAATTTGCTTGCTATTCATCTCCATTTCTGGTTACTGCCCAGCAAGGCTCATTTCTATTGCCCAGATGTTTCTCCAGTTTCACCACTGAGTCTGATTGCCAGCCTTCCATCACGTCTCAAAAAACATGTGTGTTATGTGTGTGTGTGTGCACGTGTATGTACGTGTGTACCCACATGATTAGATTGAGGGCACATCTTTTCATGCTTTCTTTTTGTCTCTCTTTTTGCTCTTTGTTTTTAAAAAAAAATTTTTTTTTAACATTTATTTATTGTTGAGAGACAGAGAGAGACAGAGCACGAGAAGGGGTGGGGCAGAGAGATAGGGGGACACAGAATCCGAAGCAGGTTCCAGGCTCTGAGCTGTCAGCACAGAGCCCCACGTGGGGCTCGAACTCCTAAACCGCGAGATCACGACCCCAGCAGACGTCAGATGCTTGACCGACTGAGCCACCCAGGTGCCCCGAGATTGCAGGTATAATTTTGAGATTGCATTATCCATACTTTGTTTGTACTCTGTCTCGTATGTGTACAGTTTTATTTTGCAATCATTTTATTTCTTTCTAGATACAGGGCACAGTGTTAAGCAAAGATTACAAATTCAAGTGCTGACAGTATTCTTGAAAGTATCATAAATGAGTGATTTGGAAATGGTGGTGACTATGGCAAAGCAGAAAGTACATTTCTCATCTAAAGAGGAATGGAGGGGCGCCTGGGTGGCTCAGTCGGTTAAGGGTCCGACATCGGCTCAGGTCCTGATCTCGCGGTTCGCGAGTTCGAGCCCCGCGGCGGGCTCTGTGCTGACAGCTCAGAGCCTCGAGCCTGCTTTGGATTCTGTGTCTCCCTCTCTCTCTGCCCCTCCCCTGCTCACGGTCTGTCTCTCTCTGTCTCTCAATAATAAATAAATGTTAAAAAAAAATTTTTAAGAGGAATGGAAATGCTGCTTTGGGTAAGAGAGACTCCCCCCTTACAAAGGCAGCTTCTTCCTCTTTCTGCTGTCCCTAAGGGAAGATTCCCTGCTTTCTCTCTGCCAGTACGTTTCCAGGAGCCATGACCATTGCTAAGAGTAGCTCCTTCCTTGAGGGCTTCTTACAGCCTCCCTTCACGGGAGGTGGGCACTGCTAGGTCTCCAGCCCAGTGCTTCAAGGCAAGGTCTAGAGGAGCTAAGTTAGTTAGGAGACAGGCCCCGCTGCTTTACCGGGAGCCCAAAACAATAGCGGGGCAAATATTTTCTCACTTAGTCACGTAGAGAAAGGAAGTCCGAAGAGGTAGGGCCTCTTTGCTCCCTGAGGTCATCTGACGGCCCAAGCTTCTTCTAGCTTATGAAAAAAACATGTTTCCCTCATCCACGTGGTACGAGATAGCTCCTCATTGGATCCATGTCCCAGCCAAGGAGAAGAGGGAACAAAGGGTGGTAGAGGGCCTTAGACTCTGGGACAGAGGGCCCCTTAAAAGCTGGGGGTCCTTTTTGACGCTCCTCTTTCACACCTGATCCACCAAGGAACCTATGGATTCTGGCTTCCAAACAGAGATAGAATTCAGCCCCGGGACACCTGGGTGGCTCAGCGGGTTAAGATTCCGACTCTTGGTTTTGGCTCAGGTCATGATCTCGTGGTCGTGAGTTTCAGTCCTGCGGTGGGCTCTGCGCTGACAATGTGGAGACTGGGATTCTGTCTCTCCTTCTCTCTCTGCCTCTCCCCCACCCCTCTCTTTCGATCTCAAAATAAATAAACTTAAAAAAAAAAAAAAAAGGAATCCAGTCCTTTCTCATCACTTCTGCTACCACCCTTATCCAAGCCACTCTCCTATCTGACCAGGCGTCTCGCAATAATCTTCTAACTGGTCTTGCTACTTCTATATTCGCTTGGCCGCACTGCCACCACCACACGCAAGAGTCTATTCCCAGCAGAGCAGAAGGAGGGATTGTTTGATAATAGAAACAGATTACATTTCACCTCTGCTCAAAATCCTTCAATGGCGTCCCATTTCCCTTAGAGTGTAAGCCAGAGTCCCTCAGCGGCCTTCAACCGTCTACACAGTCTGACCTCCCACGCATCCTTCTTGCTTCCTTTCTTCTACTCTTCCCCTTGCTCCCATCGCTCACCCTATTCTAGCTCTACTGGAATCTTTACTGTTTCTGGAATATGTCAGAGGCGCTTCTGCCGTAGGCTTTTGCACTGGCTGTTCCCTCTGCCCAGAACACTCTCGCCTACAAGATCCACATAACAAACTCCCTTACCCCGTGCCCCCCATCTTTTGTGGTTGCCATCTTCTCAAAGAGTCCTTCTCTGTCCACTCCACTGAAAGTTAAAAGCACCTTACCTTTTCCCTTTATTCTGTTCTTTTCCCCCCAGTTTTTTCTACAGCCCTTACCACCTTTTTTTTTTTTTTTTTTTTTCCAACGTTTCTATTTATTTTTGGGACAGACAGAGACAGAGCATGAACGGGGGAGGGGCAGAGAGAGAGGGAGACACAGAATCGGAAACAGGCTCCAGGCTCCGAGCCATCAGCCCAGAGCCTGACTCGGGGCTCGAACTCACAGACCGTGAGATCGTGACCTGGCTGAAGTCGGACGCTTAACCGACTGCGCCACCCAGGCGCCCCCCTTACCACCTTTTAACACATCATGTCATTTGCTTTTTTATTGTCTATCCCCTTCTGCTAGAATCTAAAAACTAAGAGGGAAGAAATAATTGTCTCATGTAGTGAAGAAGCACAATTAACTAGAATAGTCCCTGAGAAATGGAGGCGCTTACTAAACACGTACTGAAATGATCTTGTGGTTCATGAGTTCGAGTCCCACATGGGGCTCTGTGCTGACAGCTCAGAGCCTGGAGCCTGCTTCAGACTGTGTCTCCCTCTTTCTCTGCTCCTCCCCTGCTCATGGTCTGCATGTCTCTGTCTCTCTCTCTCTCTCAAAAATAAATAAACACTAAAAAAAATTTTTTTTAAATACGTACTGAATGAATGAGTGATTACAATTCAGAAATGGTGGCTGCCAGCACTAGGTTAATGTTATGGGTTGAATTGTGGCCGCCCCAAAAAGATATGTTGACGTCTTAACCCCCAGTATCTCACAATGTGACCTTATTTGGAATTAGGGTGTTTACAGAGGTCATCAAGTTAAAACGAGGTCATTAGGGTAGGTCGTAATCCGGTATGACCAGTGGCCTTATAAAAGGGGGAAATTTGGACACAGAGATTCACACAGGGAGAATGCCATGTGGTGATGAAGGCAGATATTAGGGTGTCACACGTACAAGCCAAGAAATGCCAAAGTTTTCCAGCAAACCAGCAGAAGCTAGGGAAGATTCTCCCTCACAGACCTCCCTCAGAAGGAAACAACCCTGCCTGCACCTCACTTCAGACTTCCAGCTTCCAGATTGTGAGACAAAAAATTTGTTTTAACATTTTCAGATTTTTTTTTTAAGTTTATTTAGTTATTTTAAGAGACAGAGAGAGAGAGCATGGGAGGGGCAGAGAGAGAGAGAGAGGGAGAAAGAGAACCCCAAGCAGGCTCAGCACTGTCTGTGCAGAGCCCGTTGCGGGGCTCGATCTCACGAACTGTGAGATCATGACTTGAGTCAAAATCTAGAGTTGGCTGCTTAACCAACTGAGCTAGCCAGGCGCCCCTAAAATTTTTAAGATTTTAAGTTTAGAGCGCTTGGTCTTGTCAACCCTATGAAACTAATATAGTTGCTAGATAGGTGGGTAGGTGTGAGACTTGGAAACTTAATTAGGTCCAGAGGTGCCTATAAACTAAAGCAACATATCAGCAAGGTATAAGAATTATACAAGATTGGGGCGCCTGGGTGGCTCAGTCGGCTAAGCGGCCGACTTTGGCTCAGGTCATGATCTCGCGGTCCGTGAGTTCGAGCCCCGCGTCGGGCTCTGTGCTGACAGCTCAGAGCCTGGAGCCTGTTTCAGATTCTGTGTCTCCCTCTCTCTGACCCTCCCCCAGTCATGCTCTGTCTCTCTCTGTCTCAAAAATAAATTAACGTTAAAAAAAACAAAAAAGAATTATACAAGAATACGTCCTTAAGGGTTAACTGTCTGTCCAAGTTCTCAGGGGGACAGTTGCTGAACTCTGCCTTACTTCTCTCTTTTCTCCATCCTACCCACACCCCTCACCATCATCACCACACAAAAACATTTGCTCTAAATCGTAGGGGAATTCCTAGATTATATTTCCTGTGAAGGTGTCAGCTGGGCAACATTTAGCAACTCTTGAAGATCTTTCTCCAGCTTGCACTAACTGGGCGTTGTGTCTAGTCAACTCATCTTCTTTCTGGAAGATTGGGAACCTCTGTGAACCTCAGGGTTTTCTGTTCGAAGGGATTCTGAAACGGACGAGCTAGGGCACTCATTTGCAAGGTGCTGCCCCCCCCTCCGCCAAGAGAACTGGGAAAAGAGGTGGCTGGTGTCGTTCAGCAGGTCCTATGATCATTCTGGCCCAGTAGGGTCAGTAATGGCATTGAAAGGGAGAGGTTTCTGACTTTTGGTGAGCATAATCGTTGTAGTGCAGTTAGGGGTCTTCCACTGGCTTTCTGTGTTTGGAGAATGAGGTTCCTTCTGCCTCCTGCTTAGGATTTTGTAAGGTGATTTAGACTGCCACCTGGGTGGACCATTGGGCTGCAGAATTCCTAACAGCCTAAAAGGTCATAACCACCAGGAAGGTGAGGGTGTCCCAGTATATGGGCAGAAAACCAAGACAGGGAGTTAGACATTAGGCTAGAAAAGATTTGACACAGAGGAGGGTCAGGGACCAGAAGCAATGGGCAGAATTAGATCCCAGACCTGCAAGCAAAGGGCGGCAAGAAAGAAGCCAATTCTTGCTCCCTGAAGTAGGGTACATGAAGGAAAAGACCGGGTGTCAAGAGAAAAGCCAAGATCCTGGGGGTGCTCAAGGTCAGAGAGACTCTGGCGATGACGGTGACTTGGGGGTGAACTCACAAACTCTCCTGTTGCCTTTGGTTCTGAACGGGGTTTGTAGCAGAGCCAATCATTTCTTCAGCCCTTGTTAAGCACCTGTGATATGTTAAGACTTGTGCTAGGGACCGTGGGGTTCAGAGGTGACAGGCATTGTTCTCAAGGAATTGAGAGTTTGGTAGGGCAGAAATCAATGATAAACCAATGACAATATAGTATATTAAGTACAATAAGAGCACAGTGTCATACACTGTTGTAGTAGCTAAGAGCTCAGGCTCTGTTTTCAACAGATCTGAATTTACATCCTGACTCTCCGGTTATTGGTTGTGTGATCCTGAGAAACTCACTAAGCTTCTTCAAACGTCAGTATCCTTTCTTGTAAATGGGAATAGTAATAGGACCACTTACCCACTTTATAAGAGTCTTATGAGAATCAAGTTATATCATACATGCCTGGCACCAAAACAATTCCCAATAACATTGACTATTATTTATAATAATAGTTCTTCTTATTATAATTATCTGGGGGAAGGTGATGTCAAGAAATGTTTCTAGGAAAAAGTGGCATTTGAGCTGAATATTGAAAAATAAAGAAGGGTGGCTGGGTCTGGGAGGATGCTAATGAATTGCTTTTAGTTAAAAAAAATTTTTTTTAATGTTTATTCACTTTTTTGAAAGAGAGAGACAGAGCACAAGCAGGGTTGGGGTGGAGAGAGAGGGGGACACAGAATCTGAAGCAGGCTCCAGGCTCTGAGCTGTCAGCACAGAGCCTGACGCGGGGGTCGAACCCATGGGCTGTGAGATCGTGACCTGAGCCGAAGTCAGATGCTCAACTGACTGAGCCACCCAGGTGCCCCTGCTTTTATTTTTTAATTATGCCCTGCCAGATTCCTCAGACAATTTTAGGTGGGATGATAAATTCAGCGTTAGCAGGAGTGTGAGATGTCTCTGAGCAACATGGGACATTTTGACCTCTTCATTCTAACCCTACTGTAATCCCAGATCTTATATATTTGCCCCATTCATGATTGTAGCTCCATGAAATAAATGCAACTATTCATCTTTTTTTCTACTTGATTTTGAATATAACAGACAGAAATAACAAGAAATAAAATTGAGGTTGTTAAAATCGCACCCAGCAAAACTTGACTCTGATTGAAAAGATGCCTTTTCCATCTTCTTAACCCTTGATAGGAGGGGGGAGAAAAGGTCATGAAAGAGAACTTAAGTTTGGGTGAAATTATAATAGACACATTTTTGTATGGACAAACATAAACAAAATAAAATGATTAATAAATCAGATTTTTTCAGGGCTCCTGGGTGGCTCAGTTGGTTGAGCCTCTGACTCTTGATCTCAGCTCAGGTCATGATCTCACGGTTTGTGAGTTTGAGACCCAAACTCCGTGCTGATAGCACGGAGCCTATTTGGGATTCTCTTTCTCCCTCTCTCTGCCCCTCCGACCTCTCAAAATACATAAATAAACTTTAAAGAAAAATCAGATTTTTGTTGTAAATGTAAAAGATCATTAATTCAAATTACTTCAAAGGAATTTCAATAAAATAAAATTTTAAGTAAAGCTTAGCTGCACTCTATGGGAAATTGATACAGAAATTAAATGGTCATAGTCAAGTTTACTCCCAAGGATACCTTTTGGTTGAAAACCCTTCCATACTGATATAATTCTTATGGACAGATTTGCATTCATAAACATAGAATCAAAACATCAATGGATACAAAATAGGGTATTAAAATCTCTAGCACTTGTCTGTGACATCCAGGTGGGTGGACTGATGAAGCAGTTGGAACTCTGTCCATAGCTTGGGAAGTCAGGGTACCACTAAGGGATTTGAAGTCATCACCGTGTAAGTATTCATCTGTTTTCTTTTGTACCTTCCATAAAATAATCGTGCAGAGTAAGAACCTAATATATGCCTATCGAATGTTAGATTCTCTCTAGTCAGGCCTATAAGTCTTACGGAGAGAGGAATTACACCTGCATCGTTTTAATTTGGCATTTACTGAATACTTTACAAAAATCAATTCTTACAGCTTTGAGAGTAATCGGAGCAAACTTGAGGTTCACCAAGATTGGACGTCTGGAATATAATCACAAATCTTATCCCAAAATATACTTTTTCCAGTTCATAAGATGCAATATTTTTAGCCTGGCGTTCCTTATTCACTGAACATTTCCTCTGCTTTTAAACATTGTTTTCTTTCTTTTAAAATTTGCTTCTAGAGATACCCTCATTCTCCACTTGACAAGGTCATGGAAGATCTAGACGAAACATTATTTGAAGAATTTGAGAACTACTCCTATACCCTGGAATATTACTCCTCAGAGTCTGATTTGGAGGAGAAAGCCCACCTGGGAGTTGTTCACTGGATCTCCCTGGTGTTATACTGTGTAGCATTCATTTTGGGTATCCCAGGAAATGCCACTGTCATTTGGTTCACGGGGTTCAAGTGGAAGAAGACAGTCACCGCTCTCTGGTTCCTCAATCTGGCTATTGCGGATTTCATTTTTCTTCTCTTCCTACCTCTGTACATCTCCTACGTGGCCATGAATTTCCACTGGCCCTTTGGCATCTTGTTGTGCAAGGCCAATTCCTTCATTGCCCAGCTGAACATGTTTGCTAGTGTTTTTTTCCTGACGGTGATTAGTCTGGACCGCTATATCCACTTGGTCCATCCTGTCGTATCTCATCGGCACCGAACCCTAAAGAACTCCCTGATAGTTATTACATCCGTTTGGTTTTTGGCTTCTCTAATGGGTGGTCCTGCCCTATACTTCCGGGACACTCTGGAGTTCAATAACCACACTCTCTGCTATAACAATTTCCACGAGTATGATCCTGACCTTACTTTCGTGAGGCACCATGTTCTGACCTGGGTGAAATTTATTGTTGGGTACCTCTTCCCCTTGCTAGCAATGAGCATTTGCTACTTGTGTCTCATATTCAAGGTGAAGAAGCGAAGCATCCTGGTCTCCAGTAAGCATTTCTGGACCATCCTCGCTGTGGTCATGGCCTTTTTGATTTGTTGGACTCCTTATCATCTGTTTAGCATTTGGGAGCTTACAATCCACCACAGTAGCTATTTCCACCATGTGCTTCAGGCCGGCATCCCCCTCTCCACTGGCTTGGCATTCCTCAATAGTTGTTTGAACCCCATCCTCTACGTCCTGATTAGTAAGAAGTTCCAAACGCGCTTTCGGGCCTCGGTTGCTGAGATACTAAAGCACACGCTGTGGGAAGTCAGCTGTTCTGGCACGGTGAGCGAACAGCTCAGGAACTCTGAGACCAAGAACCTGTGTCTCCTGGAAACAGCTCAGTGAGTTATCACTCTTCCACAAATCAGTACAAAGCTTTTATGTGGGTCCCCTGACAAATGCTTTCAGGTTATTTGGTTCCAAGGTACAGAACTAACCGTATCTTTTTGTTGTTATTTTTAGTCAATTTATTGGCATTACATTTTTGTGTGGGTATAAACCTTAGGAAAGATCTTCATTTTTTTTCCCCCCTGCAACTTAAATTATCTGTCATTTTTGTTAATTATACCATATTGGATTACTCACCACTGGTGACACAGTATCAGCTATTTTTTTAAATCTTAGTAATTTGGAAGTCCTAAATCTTAATATTAAATATATGATTAACTCATTTCAAAAGTGTTAAAATATGTGCTTAAGCTCACTTCAGTTTTGCACAAGGAACCTATGAGACGTGTCTTAAAAATGCAGCATGTACTTAATTTCTTCATTTCATGAAATCTATGTATATACATTTATAAATTAAAGTAATGGTTATAGTAGCTTAACACATTGTGAACTATTAATGCTTAGTGAAGCGTCCCAAAATCTAGTTGCTTAAAATCACAATTTATTACTATTATATCTCATAAATCTGAGTCCGAAATTCAAATAAGGCACAGAGAGATGGTTCATCTCTCCACTTCACAAGGTCTGGAGCTTTAGCTGGACCGGGATGACCCCAGTGGCCGAGGTTGGGAACAGCTTGTCTCCTCTGCCCTACGGTCTGTTCTTCCCTTCTTCTCTTCTCTTTTTTCTTCACAGCTTTTCCAGCATGGTACCTCGGGGTAGTCAGACTCCTTATATGGCACAGTTTAGGGCCCTAAGAAGCCAAGGTGGACATCTCTAGGCCTCTTAAAGGCTATGTCCGACCCCTGATGTAGTACCACATCCACTGTACTCTCTCGGTCCAAGTAGCCACCAGGTCAGTTCAGGTTCAAGGGGAGGTGACCCCACCTGTCAATGGGGATATGCTCCTATCCTTAATCCCTCATGGTATCAGTATAATTAACATTTTTGGAAAACTCTGGGTATGTGCAAGTATGCGTGACATTGCTGTAAACGTAAAACCCTGACATCTAGATAGTAGGTAGGCCAGCCCAATCTCAGAAAGATTTCAGAAAAAGAAAGCATGTGTGACATAGTGATATATTTCTACCTTCTATTCCTATAACTGTATTGATGTAGGCACCAGTACAAGACCAATGAAGTATACCTTTACGTCAGTGAGTGACCTCTTCATGGTGCAAATCTGTTGCATTTTAGACTGTAATGGTATTTTGCCTTCTATCCATTTATTCCTTTAGCAAACAGATGAGTGTCTAAGGGGTATACAGAGGCATGTGGCACTTAACAGTTTAGAAAGTCTAGAGATCAAACCTGCATGAAAACAATGCTAGAACAAGGTAGACAGTAATAAGTGCCAGAAGCAAGCCAAGAAAAGTGTAGATTGTTCAGAGAGGAAAGAGCACCCAGTATAGAAGTGAACAAACATTGGGGTTGCTTGATTTTGGGGTTTCCTAAGGATCCTGTTCCTGTCCCTTGGTATCCCCTGTCCCTTCCTGTCCTTGTTCCAGCTGGTATCCTTGTCTTTTATGAATACAAACTCTGCTACTCACTGCAATTTTTAAAAGCATTTAACTTTCCATAATTTCCGGATTTTATTTTGAAAATTGGGAGGAGATGTATTATTTCTTGAGTCAGTATCCTTTTTTATTTCATCTCTCAGCTTTTGGAAATGCTAGTCTCAGATCTTTATTGGCTCTGTTCTTTACTGTTGGCCCAAACAACAGTCAGATCTGGATTTGGAAATTATTCCCCCAAAATGTGTGGCATAGCTCAGCATATCCCAACCTGTCACTCCCAAATTTCATGGTTTCTGCCCTACCCAGTATGGAGGGAGGGTAGGAAGAAAGGTACTCATTGTCAGTGTCTGCCCCCTCTACCACGAGGGGTTAAGAGATTCCACTTGCCCTCAAGGGATAGGCCTTGATTTCCGGATCAGGAGAAAAGCTGGAGGATCCAAGACAAAGAGAACTCTATAGGCTCATCCTTAGCTTGAGCAAATGGAGAGATTCTCAAGGCTGTTGGAGAAAGGAAGGGTGAGAAGCAGGGAGAGGATTAGGCAACCAAGGGCAGAAGGAAATTATGGAGCAGGAGATGTTACTACCTGGTAAGCAGGAGCTTACCAAGGGCCTATAAAAATATTTGAGATCTTTGGGTGCCTGGGCGGCTCAGTTGGTTAAGCATCCAAGTCTTGGTTTAGGCTCAGGTCAAGATCTCCCAGTTTGTGGGTTTGAGCCCTGCATCAGGACAGCGCAAGGCCTGCTTGGGATTTCTCTCTCTCTCTCAATAAATAAACTTCAAAAAAATCTGAGATCTTAAAAAATAGTATTGGTTCTAGAATACAAAAAGAGAAATTTGAAAAGTCAAAATTAATAAATAATTATATGTCTATAAAATACACCTTTATGTCGGTCAAATGAAATATTTTGTAATTATATAAAAACTTACATTTAATATGGGATTTCAATATGTTTCAGTGTTTGATATGAAAGGTAGGGCTTCCAAAAAAGAAAAATACTTTAAAGAAGGTCTACAAAGGTCTTAGAGGGACGCTGAATTCATTTTAGAATCTAGTGAAAGTTTCAGGTCCTTTCCCTAGAAACATGCTTTTTTTAAAAAAGGTAATCTGGGGCACCTGGGTGGCTCAGTCAGTTAAGCGTCTGACTTTGGCTCAGGTCACGATCTCACAATTCGTGGGTTTAAGCCCCATGGGGGGCTCTGTGCTGACAGCTCAGAGCCTGGAGCCTGCTTCGGATTCTGTGTCACCCTCTCTCTCTGTCCCTCCCCTGCTCACTCGTGCTCTCTTGTGCACTCTCTCTCAAAATAAATAAACATTAAGAAAATTTAAAAAAACAAAAATTCTCTACACCTAACATGGGGCTCGAACTCACAACCCTACAGTCAAGAGTCAAGTCGCATGTGAGACTAAGCTAGCCAGGAGCCTTCCCTAGAAACAGGCTTTTAAAATAGCGCTCTTAGATCCCAGGCTAAAAACTCTAGTGTTAGTAGCTTTGATAATCGCTGATAGTAACAGGAATCTGCTAGGGGAGAGTAGCAAGCAGTACAAGTACTTCCCAGCAGAAACAGGAGTTAATTTTTTATTCTCAGTTTGAGGGTAGATCCAGGAAGTAGCATTGGGCCTGGGCCTGGGGACTCCAAGCCTCCGCCCCGGATAGTTGGAATCTGACTAGTGAGGCTTTCCCAGGGTCTAATGATTAGGAGCAGGATTGAGTGACTAAAAGGACAGAGGCTGGAGGAGAGGACAGGCACTGGAACAATTAGGGAAGGGAGTGAGGGAGTTCAGTGCCTAGCTGGCAGGACAGTAAAGAATCCAGGCTCTCGGGGAATGAGGCAGAGACCCATTGAGTCAGACCTGCCTCTTCAATGGATAGAAGCTGTTTGAAGAAGGCAAGTCCCAGGGCTTCCAGAAGTAGGGTATCTGGATTTGAAGTAAGGCCCTCACACATCCTAGCTCTGTGACCTTGTGGCTACATTAATTCAAATCTCTGGACCTGTTTCTCCCATCTCAAAATGGAGATAATAGTGGTACCTGCTACGTTGCTGTGGAAATTAAATGAGTTGATGCAGGTAAAGCACTTAGAAGGGTACTTAGCTCTATAAATAACTTGATCACTATTAGCTGGTATTAATCAATGGAATTCTTGGCACCTTCTGACATAGTGACTGCTTAGTAAATATTAGATCCTTTCCTCTTGGATGAACGTAAAAATCTCCTAGGAATCATAGGGGAGCTACACAGAGAATTTAAAAACAAGACAGTATAGAAGTTCTATAAAAGACTGCGTCCGGAGGCTGCAAAGGGTCAGAAGCAGAATAAAAGATTTCTTGAAAGAGGTATTTGAAGTGCATCTTGAAGAATGACTGCAATTTTTTAAAGTGCCGATGAGCAAAGAGGCATTTTCAGATAGGTGACACATTAAGGGCAGATGTACAGAGGTTGGAAAACAGGCTGTGATCAGAAAAAAAGAGAATAGTCCCATTTTGTAGGGACGGAGGGAGGATAGAAGTTTTACAAGTTGGTGTCAGGTTTGAATAGTATCTTACATATGGGCAGTTCTTTTGGGGATGAATTTGAGAAGTCCCTGGACATTTTCCTTTGATTTTTACTTTACTGAAGTTATGCAGGCCAGCGGCCTTCCAAACAACAGATGGTCATTTGGGACATTTCTGGAATGCAACTATTATTATCCATACAGAGCACGTAATGAGAGAATGTTTAGCAGTCTCAATATCCATTTTAAATGTACCCTTATGTGACTTTATCTTCTCACTCTCCTTAACTGAGGATATGCAGCAAGGGTCACATCAATGAAATAGGATTGTCTAAAAGCAGGGATGAAGAATGTTCTTCGTTCTATTTCCAACACGTTACCTGGCCAAGACCTGTGTTTCAGTTTCTCTCTCACTAGGTGAGTCGTCGGGCAAATCATTGCTCAGAGTTGTTTCCTCATCTAAAATGGTAGTAACAGTGTCTGCTTTATCTCATAGGCTTGCAAGGGGGTTCAAAATGGACAATGTATATGAGGCATGTATTTTTTTTTACTTTTTTATTGTAAGGACAAAAAATCTGCCATTGCTAAATTGTATTTGTTTGAGGGGGTGGGGGGTGGGGAGTACACATATATCCCCAAACATGAACACCAAGGTTTTTGTATTTGTATTTGTCCACAAGCCTATCTTTTCCTAATAGGGAAAAACTCCAGTACTTTTTAATGTTGCTAGAGTCTGTTACTTTTTAATTATATTGTCCATAAAGTATTTCATTGAGTATACATGCCGTAAGTTAGCCGTTTTCACTTATGTTAGGGTTTTAACAGCCCTTTGATTCAGAAGCAACTCCAGGTCAAAACTGTCTGCCTTTGTCATTATCTGGCTTGGAAACCTTCAAGTCTCGGCCCCACTCTGCCCTCACAGGAGCCAGGCTGAATGTACAACGTGACCCCACCCTAATACCAAACAGATACTGCAAACACCAGCCAGATTGATCTAATTGCCTCCCAAATGTGTCACTGTCCATTCTTATTCCTGCCTTTATCATTCTGCTTTTTACCCCCCACCCCCGGAATTTTCACGTGTTTTCTTTCTTTTGCGTGTGTGCGTTTCCTTTTTTTACAAATTACCAATCAAGGTCCATCCAGCTCAAGTCCCAACTTCTTTAAAAAAAACTTTTCAATTCTAGCCTTCCCTGACCCTCTGAACTTTTTTTTGGATTACTTGCCTAATCACATAATGACTAATTTTTAACAATTTTATGTGTTTGAGACAACTCCCTATTGTAGTTTTCTTAACTCTTTTGTATTTTTATAGCATCTGACAGGATACTGAATGAATCATTTTGAATTCCCACACGGTTCCCAGCCTTGTGCTAGGGATGCTGAACACGAAAAATAAATATGGTCTGAGTTACTGTAATCACTTCTGGGGCGTCAAAAAAAAAAAAAAAAAAAAAAAAAAAAAAGGTGGCCTCTTTTATCTTAATTCTCCAAAGTCAGAAACAAACAAAAATATCTCATTTTCTATGTATACATATGCTTTCTGCGCCCCATGGCTCAAAAACAGGTCGCTCGGTATACTGGCTCACATGAAATGTGAGCATTGCTTCTAACAGCAGAAAACTGAAGGCCATCGAAAGCTCCAGTAAACAGACCAGTCAAATAAGCTATGAGACAAAGGATTATGTAACTATTAGCAAACCAGGAAGCTTTATAAATACAATATGGAATATCCAAGATATAATTTCCAAGACATCCAAGTCTATTTCGATGGACAAAGTAAAAGGTGCAGAACACCTTGTATTGTATGCTACAGTTACTCTATGTTTAGACCAGTTTTGGAAAGACCTAAGGACTTGTTGACATTGATTGGTTGCTTTTATGGAGGTAAACAGGAGGCCTGGGGTTGGGGGGGTAGGGAGACAGACTTCACTGTATAACCCCTTGATTTTTGAACTATGCTACTGTACTATTTTTTAAAATAAAAATTAAAAGATACCAATAAAAATATTTGAGGCTGTGAAGATTTTTAAAGTCACATGTTTATCATTTATCATTTTGAGATTTGCAAGACAGCTGCAGTTTGAATTGACTGTTCTAACTCCTTTTACTTTTAACCAAATTTTTAATCATTAGTTTTTATCAATATGTTACATTTTGGCTGAGCTCAATCCCTTTAACATGTCAACGATTGTGAATGATTTGGGGCTACTATTCCCCAGTTGCTACATCTCGATCTTTCCATAGCAACAGTTCCATAATCTCCAGGCTCTGGTTCTCCAGAAAATGAAGCACTGCCCTCTGCTGGCTCTCATAACACTGACAATTGGAAAATTCCTCATGAGGGTGGAAATACTGCTTAGTGCAGATTGTAGTCATCAATACATAGAAGCACTGATTAAATACATTTTCTTTCGAATGTAAACAATTTCCCACATGTAAAGTGGTCTCCCATATAAAGAAAATCCAACTGAGAGGAAAAGAATAGCACTGTCTGATTTGGCTAGGAAAATTCTGACCTCAAACATATCATTTCATCTCTTTGGTCTATAGGGACCACAAAAATAAGACTTCAAGATAGAATTCCTAAACTCTTTCATAAAAACTACGGTAAAAAAAAAAAAAAAAAAGAAAAGAAAAAAAGGCCAAAGGTTGCATATATTCCAAACTATGATGCGGCTGCTTCCGGTATTCCAGTAAGTCAAGTATGCTTGACTTAGACATACTGCCTTCATCTCAGTATTTACCTGCAGCAAGACCGCAGTATGGAAGTCCCTTCCCAATAGGTTCTCATATTTCCAAATCCAAGTGAAATGTGCCACTCGGTCCCCACCTGCACACCCAAGCCAGGCTTATGAACCACAGCCTGGGAATCAATTACCTGTAAACACCCTTCCCAAGACACTGCTACTCAAAAACCACACTGCCAAAAACCCTTAAAACAAGCTCTCCCTTAACAGTCAATGAGGCATGGTTTTCAACTTGCAGCATCTGCCTGACGAATGGTTGTTGTAATTTGTGACAAATTTGGGAATCTTTCCCTGGAGCTGATTTCCCTCCTTGGGGTCAGGTGTCCCTTTAGTAACACTGCACACCCCATCTCCTATCATACTGCTTTCAAGTGGAATTTGTTAATTGTGTGAAGTTTCAGTCTCAAGTAACCCCCGACTTGAAGATCCTTAGGTGACAACAAATTACAGTAAAACCTTGTACTGCGAGTAACTTGTTCTGCAAGATGAGCAAACATTTCTCAATTTTAACTTGATAAACGAGCAAGGTCTTGCAATACAAGTGGTATATGGTGCCAAACGTCAAATCACAACTAAACCAATGGTTCTCTTTCTTGCTGCGGACCGTGGGTGATTGTCTCCCACGCTCAGATGCTTGCTCTCAGGCTGCGGTGTTTGGCAGAAATCAATGATTTTTCATTGGAAGTGTGTCTGGCACTAGTGTATTTTTTTGTCACCTCAAAGCACCTCTGGGCAGTCCTTTGCTTGTCCATACAAGAGTAAGCTTAGGAATGCCTTGCTTCATTCTAGGTCAGGCTGCCTGCAGATAGAGACCCTCTGCTGCCTTATTGCCAGTTACGTTAAATACATACATGACAAGAGTCTCTCAACATTGTACTGTAGTTGTGGTGTCTGGGTGGCTTGGTGGGTTAATCGTCTTTTGACTCTTGGGTTTCAGCTCAGCTCATGATCTCAGTTTTTGAGTTCGAGCCCCACTGGGCTCCGTGCTTACAGGGAGAGCCTGCTTGGGATTCTCGCTCTGATCCTTCTTTCAAAATAAAAAAAACTGTACTGTAGTCAACATTCATTAGTGATGGTGAAAGTCATCCTGCACAATAACCCTCCTCTCTCACCTCCCTCACACCAGCCATGAGGGTTTTCAAAGGTACATGCAAGTTAATTTTTCTTTATATTTTATAATTTTGTGTTAAATTACAGTACTGTAACCCTTTTTACATGAATGTTTCCGGGTTGTGGAACGAATCATCTGAGTTTCCAATATTTCTTAAAGGGAAATTTGCTTTGACATACAAGTGCTTTGGATTGTAAACACGTTTCCAGAATAAATTATGCTCGCAAACCAAGGTTTTACTATACTTCATCTGCAATTGAAGTCATTGGTCCATCTCAACACTTAATTTCCTTTTCTCCAGTGTTTCATTAAGTACTCCAGCAAACATTAAAATACCCCCAACATCCCCACTGAGGAAAACCAGCCTGGGTATTAACTTGGTTAACTCCCTGCAAAAGTACCCAAGGTCTGAACCATTATAAACCTGCAGGGCTAAAAATCTAGTAAAAAAATTTTTTTTTTAATTTTAGGAAGTGCCCGCACACATGCACAAGCAGGGCAAAGGGGCAGAAAATCTTTTTTAAACGTTTATTTTTGAGAGAGCAGCATGGGGTGGGGGGCGCAGAGAGAGAGGTAGACAGAGGATTCAAAGCAGGCTCTATGCTGAGAGCAGAGAGCCCTATTGGGGCTCAGTAACCATGAGATCACGACCTGAGTCGAAGTGAAGACACTTAACCAACTGAGCCACCCAGACAGAGAATCTCAAGCAGGCTTCATGCTCAGGGCAGGGTCCAACATGGAGCTCCAACCCACAACCCTGGGATCACAACCTGAGCTGAAATCAAGAGTTGGGCGCTCTACCAACTAAGCCACCCAGGCACCCCTCGTCAAATTTCTTAATCCAAATTTTCCACAAGTGAAGTTTATAGAGTTTCTTTTGAAAACAAGGCAAATAGGAAACTTGCAATATTGTGGTCAAAGTGGTACCCTTGTGCAATGGGTCCAGAAACTATACTACGATCGACTCCATTTCTACTAATTTGGGCTAAATATCTAACAATACTGACCCAAATTTGTATTTTTGAATTACACATCCATGGAGTTTCTTCCCTCAAAATGGGAAAAATATAAAAACCACCCCATGTAAGAGTCAGAGTCAACAGTTGTCTTCAAGCTTTTATTTAAAGGCAATTATCTACAATGAACATTAGATCTTATTAAAAGCAGCCACGTCCATGGACTGCACATAGTCCTCAAAAGCAGTGATCCGCTCCTCCAGCATATCTGTTCCAACTTTATCATCTTCCACTACACACTGTATTTGAAGTTTTTTGATTCCATACCCCACTGGAACTAGTTTAGCTGAAAGAGCATCAAGAAAAAAACCTTAGAAAAGGCCTGTTCTTTGACAAAGGTGGTAATTATGCAAACTCCAGATGCTATTTTCAGAAAGTAAAGACTGAACTCACAAGAGCCCCAAACCAAGCCGTCTGCTTGAATGCTTCGGACGCACTCCTCTAGTTTTGCCATATCTGTCTCATCATCCCAAGGTTTCACATCTAGTAAGATGGAAGACTTGGCAACAAGCGCAGGTTCTAAAAAGAGCACAAACAGCATTACTCAGACACTCAATTACGTTTTTTTCATTTTAGTCGAAGACATTTTTAAAATCGTCATCTGTTTTCCGGTGGGTCATCTCCTCAGCCCAACGAAACCACAGATGTCATCTGTTTGTCACTCACATGCCCACTTTCTGTCGTGCTAAGAAAGAGGTATTTAATTGTGTGACAGTTTCTTTCCCACAGAGGAATGCCACAACTGCTACCATAAGAGCGGCTGCAGACCAGTAGCTGTGGAAGTTTTATGAAGAGCCACCTACACGGGTTTTAAAATACTGACCTATTCAACAAAGGAGGAAATTACTTTGGTGAGCAAGCTTCAAATGAAATTACTCACATTATTATAAAATTAAAGCAGCACAAATTATAAAATGACCTACTTTTGGCTTTCTTTGACTCATATTGTGCAAGGCGTTCCTCTCTTAGCCGCTTTGCTTCTTCACTTTCCTATGAAGAAAAATTAAATGCATTTCACAAAGCTAGTTGTTTCTCAGCTCAAAAGCTAGTGGACCATCACAACAAAGACCAGTCTCATCAGAAAAAAGCAAATCCATCACGAGGTCAGCCGAAAGATGGTGATTTGGTTTTACTCATCATTTTTAAGTCAGGTAGGTAACAAAGTGGTGAAACCAGAATTCAAATCCAGGCAATTTCACCAGAGCCTACAACTAAGCTCAACATACGTATTCATGTATGTCATACCTCCTCATCATCAGAACCGAAGAGATCGATATCATCATCGTCTTTACTATCTGTTGCTCCACTTCCTGTGGTGTCTTCCACATTAGCAGGGCCATACTTGCCCAAAGCTTTCTTCACTCCTGGAAGGCTTGAAAAAAAATTTTAAGTTCAATCACGATGAGGTGGGTACGCTGTTCTTTTTCAGACCATACGCCAGAACTTGTTTCCATCCCTATCTATCAATAGAGCCCTTTTGTACTATGAATTTACCCCTAACCACTCCCAGATAAATACTTTTGCATCTTTACCTCCTCACCCAACAAACATTAGTAGCATGTGAGACGTTATTACATTCAATACTCACTAGGATTTACTCTTTCAGTATGAATATTTCAGTTTGAGATTTCATTAAGTATGCTCAGTTCCATTAGTGAACTGGAGTCCACTTCCCCAAACTTCCACCCTTGTTGGCAGTTTCAGAAGAATGGCCAAGTACTGAATGAATGAGCCACCCTCTCACCCCAGAGGTGGGCCCCCCAGGTCAGGGTCGAGGCACATTGTCTGGGCAGTGTGGGGAAAAGTTGAACTGCTGTTGTCCATGTTCTACCTGTTCTGTGAAAAAACGGAGGACTTCAGTCTCTTGGCCTTCTCAAGTCGCAAAGATACTTAGCTCACAATATCCCAACAAAACTAAAGTAGCCTGGGTCCCATTTGGTCAGGTGTTAAATCTTGGGTTTAAGCTTAGAAAGCATCCTGCTCTTCAGACAAATACCAAGGTAGTCTTACCTGGCCTTTTCCTTTTCGTACGACTTGATGTGATTATACCAACGTAGGGCATGATACAAGTCGGCAGGTGGGGGGCCGGAGACTGCTTCAAATACCGCCACGTCTGCTTGTGATGGCACATACCTGCCGCGGACACAAAAATAATTACACTTGCCTTTAAAAGAAAAAAAAAAAAAAAACACCACCAACGCCAGCAAATAAATGACAAACGCCACCCCTGTCTAACTTATTCCTGGGAACTGGCCCATTTGCTACCTGGCAACCTAAGCTGCCCGGTTTTTCAGTAAACTCGAGATCAGGGACCACGTGTTTGGTCCTCTGCGCTATCCCGAGAAATCCCTGCTACTTGGTGGACCTCAAAGATTGTAACCTCTAACCCAGACCTACAGGCTTACACTCGCTAACCGAGTAAAGCCGCGGGAAAACCCGGCTGAACCCCGTCAACGGAAAGAAAGCACACGTTTAATCCCTCACCCCTCGCAGGCCCGCTGCCTTTCCCCCAGCGGCGGCAGAGGCCGCGCCACGTGGCCCGACCGCAGGTGCCCGGCCCCAGCCCGAAGACTGTCCTCACCCCTCGATGTAGCTCTTGTCCGCCAGGTAGTCGTTGAGCACTTGGAGGCCGGCGGGGGTTTTCAGGTCTCCAAAACCCATGGCGCCAGCGGATCGCGGAACGGGGCAGCAGCGGGGGGAAGAACGCGAGCGCGGGGAGCGAGCGCCTAGCGCTAAAAGGGAAAAGGGGCCGCCGAATGCCGGAAAAGACCTTATATAGAGACGTAGGCGTTTCCCTCTGCCGCACGGGGCCGAAGGTTAAAGGTCAAAGTACGTTAATCTCCTCATCCTCAATGTAAAACTGGGTGGCTCTGAATTGAACGGCCCACGTGTTATTCGCAGGCCTTTGTGTTTAGAAATAAACTGCTACAAAAGGGTGTTTCTTAAATAAGTACCGCGCGGCCCCGGAACACTACAGGAACCGCCCCTTGAAGTGCCGGAAATGACCGAAAACGCCGGGCCTCAGGAGGCTGACTACTTCCGGCGGAACTGCGGTTCCAAGCTCTACCACCCCCACCCCGCCCCCGCTCCCGCCCCTTCCAACCGACTGGCCCTTTGCCCCGCCCCCTGGCCAGCTGACGGAAATTGCCGAACTCAACCTGAGCGGGGAAATTGTCGAATCTGGGGCTTCTAGTCCCTCCTGGCTTCCCGTTCTCCGGGCCCGGCGGGCGAGGTTAGCCGAGGCCGCCATATTGAATAAGCAAGCCGGTCTCTCTGAGGGGGTTGGTGCGGTGCAGACAGTTCTGCAGAGCGGCTTCGGCGGCTCCAGGGGGAAGGTGAGGTCGTGCTTGGGTGAGAAGGCTGAGGTGCCTCTTGCCACAGGAGTTGGTTTCTTGACGAGACTGTTTCCTTTGGCCCAGGTGACTCATTCTACTCTTGTCCTTGACTGGGTGCCGCATCCCACCCCGCCTCCGGCACCCCCGAGAGCCGGCAGGTGAGGGCTGTTAGCCATGGTCTCTGGTCTTTCGGAGCAGAAAGCTGGTGGAGGAGTAGGAAGCCCTGGGAGCGCTGGCCCGGAGACAGGCTTGTGGGTGACCTTCACTGTGCAAGGGAAATGCAGGTCATTCCCCTTTGTGGAGCCGAGGCCGTTTTGTTCCCCGGGAGAGGATCTATGTACTTGACTTAGGCCCGCGGATTGAGCATTGCCCCCACCGAGTTCACACGTACTTGGTACAGTACGTTGTTTGGCCGCTATTGCCTTAGCCACCAACCACTCCTCGGGGGTTTTTTGTTGTTTTTGCTTTTGTCCATTGAGTGCGTTGGGAACATTTTTTATCCCTTTCCCTGGTGGGGAAACTGTAGGAAATATTTAAAAGCTTTGCCCCAGGTCGCATTGCGGATAACACAGCTTGGTTGCTTAAAAGTTCCTGGGATCTAACGCGCGTACCGGGAGACCGTGGACGCGCCCCAGCTCCGCTCGAGAACGAATAGAGGGCGTTGAAAATGTAACGTGAACCGTGTCTGCTGAATAAACATCAAGTTGTTTCTTTACGGAATGTTCTTCTTTCCACCGAGTCGCGTGTGCATCGTTAAGCAGGGTGTTTGCTATAAGGCTGTCAGAGCACCTGCACTTTTTAATTCCAGGGAAGTGGAAGTTAAGTTTCGGCCAGAGATTAGACATAGAATTCATTTAGCAAATAGTTCTCGAACGTCTGCTATGAACTAGAACCGAGTCCACGAAGAATAAAATGGGTGATGGGACTAGGGAGTAGTTGGGAAATTTAGGACAGGCTGATCAAGAAAAGTCTCCCTGAAGAATGGCTTTTAAGCCCGAATTTGAAGGACAAGGAGAGGCCAGAAAGCTCTGAAGGAATGCATTGAAGTCCGAGGCCACAGTCTGTGGGAAGACGGGAGAGGCTGTAGGAACAGTGTAGAAAGCAGGAGACCTGTTGTGGGAGCTTTTATAATAGTTCAGGCAAGACGATGGTGGCTTCCAATAGAGTGGTATCTTGGAGAGAGAGAAGTGCGTGGATGCAGGCTATATGGTAGGGAATATTTTGTATTGTTCCTATGCTAAAATTGTCCAGTCTAGTTTTAGAAATGATTGGTCATTAACATTTTCCCATTTGGAGGCGATTATCTCCATTCCCATGAGGTAGATAAATACATGTAAAGTACAGATTAAAGTTTTGTGAAACTGTCTTTTGTTGGGGCTATGCACCATTCCCTGCTGGATTTTCAAGAGACCACCTATTTCTGCTTGATTTCCTAGCTAAAATGGGCAATACTTTTATATTGTATGGAGACAAAATAATAGTAAGAAAGTGTTGATGTTGTGTGAAATATTGATTATTGATTTTCATTCTGTCACTACTCTTAATTCAGCAAATTCAGATTTACCTTTATATAGCAATACATTTTAATAAGATAGAGTTTACTCATTTGGAACTTGATAAGATTATTTGATGGCTATTTTTTCAAGGGCTAGGTCTTCGGAAAAGGGAAATGACCGAATTGCACTATTCCTCTTCAAGGAGCTTACAGTTTAGTAGGTACTAAACTCAATTACTAACCTACAGTTTAGTAGGTGGAAAAATAAAGTTATGTACACAATGTGTGCCTATGGTACAGAGAGGGAATACCAAGGAAGAGGACTTTGAAACTGATCTTCAGTGGCTATTTCTGTCTACGTTGAATTTAGTTCTAATTGACATTTACTGAACTCCTACTAATACCACATAATCTAAGAAGTATTGTTTGCTTCCTGATCTGTACATTAAGCGGAAGCTCTGATTTATCAAAAATCACTCATTGGTATGTGGTAGCCTTTATGTCTGCAAATTCAGTATCACAAGTTCTGAATTAATGAATTTTATGAATTAACAAGTCTGAATTAGAAACCTTGTTATACCTCTTCTATAATAGATATGTGAAACTTTATGCTTAAAACTTACGTATACGTACTGTTTTCTACTCTCTTTACTTTTGTTAAATTTTTTTTTTTAACGTTTATTTATTTTTGAGACAGAGAGAGACAGAGCATGAACGGGGGAGGGTCAGAGAGAGAGGGAGACACAGAATCTGAAACAGGCTCCAGGCTCTGAGCAGTCAGCACAGAGCCCGACGCGGGGCTCCAACTCACATACTGCGAGATCATGACCCGAGCTGAAGTCGGACGCCCAACCGACTGAGCCACCCAGGCGCCCCTACTCTCTTTACTTTTGAAAGTCATTATGTTGATACTTTTTTTTTTTTTAAGTTTATTTTGAGAGAGAGGGTGTGTGTGCGTGGGGAGAGGAAGAGTGAGAGAGAGTCCCAAGCAGACTCCATGCTGTCAGTGTAGCGCCCCAGGCAGGGCTGTATCTCATGAGCCATGAGGTCATGACCTGAGCGGAAATCAAGAGTCTGTCACTCAACTGTGCCACCCAGGTGCCCCTACATTGTTACATTCTGATCACATAATTTCCATTTTTAGAAGTTCCAAGTGAAAAATTATAATTTAGATGCTTAGTGCATTCGATCAAGTGAGTAGACAAAAAGTTCAGTTCCAAGCCCTTACGATCAAGTGAATGGATGAAAACTCTAAAGTTCAGTTAACATTCTGTTTGCTTACGTATGTCTTTAATTGGTGTTATTTATATAATTCATTCCTATTTCTTTCAGTAATTCAACAAAGATTTATTATGGGATACCGTCCTGTGTACTGTAGGATGTTTAGTAGTACCCTGGCCTCTACCCACTAGATGCTAGTAACTTCCCCCCAGCTGTGACAACAGTGTGTACAGATGATGCCAAATGTTCCCTGGGAAGCAAAACTGTACCTGGTTGAGAACCACTGTTTTATTCATTTGTTTTTAAATTTTTATTTATTTTGAAAGAGAGAGAGAGAGTGTGAGTCGGGGAGGAGCAGAGAGAGAGGGAGAGGGAATCTCAAGCAGGCTCTGAGGTGTCAGCACAGAGCCCGATGTCCGGCTCGATCTCAAACGGTGAGATCATGACCTGAGTCAAAATCAAGCCTCAGATGCTCAACTGACTGAACCACCAAGGAGCTCCTATTTATTTATTTATTTTTAATTGTTTTTAACGTTTATTCATTTTTGAGAGACAGAGACAGCGTGAGTGGGGGAGGAGCAGAGAGAGAGGGAGACCCAGACTATGAAGCAGGCTCCAGGCTCTGAGCCAGCACAGAGCCTGACGCAGGGCTCGAACTCACAAGCCGTGAGATTGTGACCTGAGCCAAAGTCAGACTCTCAACTGACTGAGCCACCCAGGCGCCCCTTTATTTATTTATTTTTTAAAGTTTATTTATTTTGTGAGAGAGACAGCACGAACAGAGAAGGGGCAGAGAGAGAGGGAGAGAGAATCCCAAGCAAGCCCCACCCTGTCAGCACAGAGCCCCATGCAGGTCTCAAACCCACAAACCATGAGGTCATGACCTGAGCCAAAACCAAGAGTCAGTTGCCCAACTGATTGAGCCACCCAGGCACCCTGAGAACCACTATTTTAGAGCTTACTGTGTATCCGCCTTGGAAATAGGCACCAAAGATACAAAGATTCAAGAAGTTCATTAATCCAATGAGGGTAGAACAGACCTATAATTGCAAATCTGTAAAATAATTGTACCAAGCCCAGAAAATGGCTCTCCAGATACTTACAAGGCTTGGACTTCTGAGCCAGCTCAGAATCTCAGGAACATTTGGTAGATAACTGCTTAGAACATGGAAAGTCAGGGGCGCCTGGGTGGCCTAGTCGGTTGGGCGTCCGACTTTGGCTCAGGTCATGATCTCATGGTCCATGAGTTCGAGCCCCACGTCAGGCTCTGTGCTGACAACTCGGAGCCTGGAGCCTGCTTGGGATTCTGTGTCTCCCTCTCTCTGACCCTCCCCTGTTCATGCTCTGTCTCTCTTTGTCTCAAAAATAAATAAACATTAAAAAAAATAATAAAAAAAAAAGAACATGGAATGTTAGAATGAGTATTGGTACGAAATGAAGGCAGAAGGTCTTATTTACATAGTATTAATGATAAGCTCACTTATTCTTAAAATTTATATTACTACATAGTAGTGTTTTACATTTGATTGTTTATACTTTAAAAACGACAACACTGCCCTTTACGTAAATTTGATTACTAGCTATTCCTTCTTAGCTCCTTGACATTGTACAAGTCAGTTAGTTACTCTCTCTCAGACTGAGTATTCTCATCTCTAGAATTTGAGGGAAAATATCAGGACTTGTGAATGTTCAATGAAATAATGTATGTAAAGTGCTATTAAACCTAAGAACCATTACCCAGAAGTTTGTAATTAGAGTTTTATTATTTCCTATGATAATATAACTCTTCTTTGTTTTATTCTTAGCAATATGTTAAGGATACCTCTAAAAAGGGCCTTAGTAGGCCTTTCTAAGTCTCATAAAGGATGTGGTGAGTATTTTTTTTTGCATTTGTGGGTACTATTTTTGCATTTACTGTCTTTGTCAATTCATTGGTTTATGGAATGTTTCTTAAAAGACCCTAAACATAATTTGTTTTAAATAAAATAGAAACAAATGACCCTAGTCAAATTGAATAATTTTAAAAATATAACTTTAAACAGTTTATAGACGTTGTCATGGAATAAAAAGTAGTAGGAACTATCAGTCCCAAAATGGAAAAAGCAGTCCTGCTTTTGAAAAGTAGTATTCCCATGAACATACTTCCCACGGTATTAAAAATTTTAAATTAACTACCATTAAAAGTGGGCAGCCATATTCTACCTTGGTATTCAGGTTTGGAAAAGTTTTTGTCTAATTCAGTATTCTAAAAGTTTGCATCTAGAGAAATAGAGGAGAATGGTGTAAAATGAGGAAAAATTTTAGACTTGTAGGTTAGAGTTAGCCCATTATCCTCTGCTATAATAAATTCAACTCTTAATTTATTTCTCATCTCAATATTTTTGATGGTCAGTTCGAACAACTGCCACAGCAGCAAACAACTTAATTGAAGTATTTGTCGACGGTCAGTCTGTCATGGTGGAGCCAGGAACTACCGTACTCCAAGTAGGCATATGTTCCGATTCTTTGTTTTTGTATATGTTGTGGGTTTTTTGTATCAATTTATTTCTGTTACACTCTTTATTTACGTTAAAAATTTTTGATTCCTTGATAAATGCTCATAAAAGAACTATACACAGTAAAATTATATGAAAGTAAGTTGGATTTAAAATGTTGGCATTTCAAAGTGAGCTATCATTTATCTGTTTCTGACTTTCTTCAGTGAATTATGGCAGTTATTTTGTTTCATTTCTGCCTTCCGAGTATATACCCATTTAAAATTTGAAGTTACCAAAAATAAATTATAAGTTAATTTAGGTAAGTTTGGGGAAAAGATAATTTTTGTTTGCTGTGAACCTGCTTGATGCTTTTCATTTCATGTGATTTCTCTATTTTTAGTAATATTTTTTAAGAATGTGTCCTACAAAGCAGGTAAATGAATTCATGCGTTAAATATATAATTTCTCCAGATTCCTTCAGAACTAACAAAATTGGTCTTGAAGAAGTGATACTTCATTCTGTCTGCAAGTTACCAAGAACTAAATGCTCTTTATTCATTTAGCAGTCATTTTTAGACTATCTGCCAGGCATAGACCTGTAAACAATAAATACATAACAGTGTATGTTCAAGGTACAGTGGAGAGTATTTTTGCCAGGTATATAGGAAGTGATAGAAAGAGATGTTAGGGATATCTCAGGTGCTCCCTGAGGAGATTTGTAAAGGATAAGTGTTTATATTTGGACAAAGAATCTTTAAATAGTTTGCTATTGTTAGAACGTAAGGTATATATAGAAGATGAGAAAACAAGAAATCAAATTACTATAATAGATTCAGTAATGAAAGAAGATATATGTCATACTAAAGAGCTTATAGTTTGACCTCTCAGTAGTTTTCATGGCAGTTAAGCTGTATCGCAGTGACCGTAGAGGATGTTAGTTTGGAGAATAACAAGACTGGTGAGAGACACAAGGGAAGAGTATCTTGCATTAGTAGAACTGAAAATTAAAGGCCTAAAATAGATAGTGGCAATGGGAATGAAAATAAAAGGATAGATTCAGTGAGAGTGAGTTGATAGGCCTTTAGGCACAATGAAAAGCAGGAAAAATTTTTGTGGTTTCTGGCTTTGTTAACTCATTTGGAGATGTATCATAGGGGACACAAATAGATTGAATTTTAGCTGTCCATAGAGCGTATCCATGCACAGAACTATTTAAGTCTAAAACTTGGAGAAGTGGTGAACTGTCAGGGCTCCAGATGAGGGTTTGGGTATAATCATTTGAAATGTGAACCAGTATGAAGGTTGGGACAAGATCTTGCTTATTACTATACCCACTACATCTAGTACGTGGGAAGTCCACGTATGAAACCACAGGGACAGAGTTTGAGGGGTGTCTTTATGGACAATGGTTCAAAGTGGAAATGAGGAGTCAGACCTTCAGCACAATCTGAGGTTCATTTATTCAGTTTCTTCCATAAGGTATAGGCATGCTGAGGCCTTAGAGCAGGCTTGAGAGCAGACAGGAGCAGGAGTCAAGAGCAAAGAAGGAGGGAAATCTCTTTAGGGATGAAGAATGAATAAAAGTATAGATGTTTATAGATAGGAGTAATAAGGCAGGTGGTTATAGCCTTTCTTTTTCTGTTTTAGGCAAAGCAAGGATGAGGTCAGTTTGTTCTAATGCAAGAATTTTTTCCTTTGTCTTCTAGGCTTGTGAGAAGGTTGGCATGCAGATCCCTCGATTCTGTTATCATGAAAGATTGTCTGTTGCTGGAAACTGTAGGATGTGCCTTGTTGAAATTGAGAAAGCTCCTAAGGTACTTGATACCTAAAATTCTACACCATGCTGTAGAAGGTAGAAAACTTTAAATCTTGCAGTGAATTTTACTTAGAATCATTGCTGTAGTGGAGAAACCTAGCCCTGTTTAATTGTATCTGCAAATTTATTATTTTGTGCAGTTGAGTCTGTTCATTTCAAAACTGGAAATGCATTGATGAAAGTGCTTTATAAATGCAAACACTATATAATTACAACAGATTGAGAAATTAAAGGTGACTTTTTACAGCTGGCAGTAGTATTTCCAAATGGCTGTGTGACAACTAGGATGTGGAATTGCCAGGCAGTACATTGGAAGGGCTCATGCCGAGCCATTTTCACTAGAGAAAGGGATTACAATGAAGAGGTTCACTTTCTGTTTAATTTCATTTTGCCTTCTAAGTTTTAATTCAGTAGTACCTGCTAATCAAAACACAGTTATTTGATGTTCTGTTTCAGAGTCTCTATATAGAGTTGCATTGACTAGGAGGATAGAATTTAGAAGTACAAGATCTTATTTTTTTTTCATAGAGAAATGTAAAGTGTCAGATTATCGTATCATGACTATGAAAAGTAAAGAAAATGAATCTTCAAAGATACTGGGCTTATTTTCAAATGTATAGCTGAATGTTTTATATGTTGGGTTGCTTATAATTACAACTAAATACAAATACTTAGACATTTTTCCATTGAAATTCCAGGTTGTGGCGGCTTGTGCCATGCCAGTAATGAAAGGTTGGAATATCCTGACAAACTCAGAGAAATCTAAGAAAGCAAGGTACTTTCATGTTATTTAGCATAGTAACTTTTCTTAGAGAAGAAAATTGTTCATTTCAGTATTTAGACCTTCCCATAGATGGGAAATTCAGTAGCAAGTTTTGAAAAAGTTGGCATGTTTGACTTCTAGGAGCAGTGGAATTAAGTACATGTTGAGGAGGTGAAGTCAGGTATTTATGGTTTTGAGCATTCAAAGCTCTTAGTTAGGGGAAAGAAAAAAAAAGCTTTCATTTAGGAGCACCTGCGTGGCTCTGTCGGTTAAGTGTCTGACTTTTGGTTTCAGCTCAGGTCATTATCTCACAGTTCATGAGATTGAGCCCCGTGTTGGGCTCTGCACTGGCAGCACAAGAGCCTGCTTGGGATTCTCCCTGTCTCTCTCTGCCCCTCCCCTGCTCGTACTGTCTCTCAAAATAAATAAACTTGGAAAAGAATCTCTTATATAGTAACCTGTTCAACTTATGATGAATAGTGAGTCTGGGGCTTATTGAACTGAGATTATTGTAGTAAAGTATTACTGTTACTATATAGGCATTGATTATATTTGTTTTTGCTGTGCATTTGTGTGGGTGTTTTGTTTTTTCTTAATTTTTTTTTAGCGTTTATTTTTGAGAGAGACAGAGTGTGAGCAGGGGAGGGGCAGAGAGAGAAGGAGATACAGAATCCGAAGTAGGCTCCAGGCTCTGAGCTGTCAGCACAGCCCAACACAGGGCTTGAGCCCACAGACTGCGAGATCATGACCTAAACCGAAGTTGGACGCCTGATTGACTAAGCCATCTAGGCACCCTGCTTTGTTTTGAATTAATGTTTTCTGAAGACTATTTAGTGACTTTGGGTAATTTTGTGTTTTTAAAAGTCATAATTTTCTAGATTCTTTAATGATATTTTATTCCTGGACTTCTATAAGCATTTTTTAGACTATGTGTCTAATACTAGAATGATGGTTACATTGGTATTTTGATAATAAATGTAAAGTTAATACTATATGAAAAGGTACATCCCTGAAGGTTAGATAGCCATTTTGAGTGCCAAAAATTTATGTCATTTTGTGTACTACAACTTTTCATACAGAGAAGGTGTGATGGAGTTCTTGTTAGCAAATCACCCACTGGACTGCCCTATTTGTGACCAGGGAGGTGAATGTGATCTGCAGGTATGTTGTCAAACTTCATAAATCTTTTTGATTATCTCAGGTCTTAATTTCATTAACAGCATTATGTTAACTCTCTCCTAATCTACTAAAGGACCAGTCCATGATGTTTGGAAATGATAGGAGCAGATTTTTAGATGGGAAACGTGCTGTGGAGGACAAGAATATTGGGCCATTGGTAAAGACTATCATGACTAGATGTATACAGTGTACTCGCTGCATCAGGTAATGTTTTTCCTTCTCTCTTCTGCAATATCATTCAGATACTTAATAGTCACAAAATTTGGTAGAATAACAATACTAGAGAAAAAAGGCAACTTTTTTTTGGTAGGAGAAGAGGGATGTTTTTATTGTTTTCTGCATAAGCCAATAAAATGAATTGTTCACTTCCAGTGAATATCAACTTCTGTGGAGTTTACAAATAAGAATATACAAGCATTAACTCCTTGATAACTTGCTGAGCTATACCTATGATTCGTGCAGTTTGTGTTATGCTGTGATTAAATTACATGCAAGCATTGAACAATTTTTTATTCAAGGACTTTGCTCACCATTGAAAATAAACTCGTGTCTTTTTGGTGTTTTGAAAATCATTATCTCACTGTGATCATAGGAAAGGAGATAATTTTGCTGGATTTTACCATTTGATGGTATATTTTTATCCTGCAGGTTTGCAAGTGAGATTGCAGGAGTAGATGATTTGGGAACAACAGGCAGAGGAAATGATATGCAAGTTGGCACGTACATTGAAAAGATGTTCATGTCTGAACTGTCTGGAAATATCATTGATATCTGCCCTGTAGGTGCCCTGACTTCGAAGCCCTATGCTTTTACTGCCCGCCCTTGGGAAACAAGGTATTCAGTGTTGTAATTTTTGACAATTTGTTTTTTATCCTTTAATTGGCTACTATTCAAAAAAAATTAAGATTCATTTTCTTCCTGTATTCTAATTGTTTTGGTCTGCTAAGGTTTTATGTATTTGCTTTAAGTAAAACCCTCTTAATGGAAAGTAAGTAGATAGATTAAAGGATAGGATGATCTGGCAAATTATAGTTTTCTTGGAGATTGATTCCAAAGTACTTAACCACATAATTATTTTATTCACTTGTTCTTCCAAAGAGTAAAATTGTCTTGATGTTTTAAAATTTATAGTCTCTTCTCACTGTATATTGTTTTCAGACATGTGGCTATATCATCCTTTATTTAATCAGTTCCTATTATTAGACATTTTAGTTTGTTTCTATATAGTTGTAAATCTATGATAAAAATTGTTATTCATAAATTTTCACGTATATCTCTGATTCTTCTGACTAAACTGGGAAATGGAGTAGGTAGTTGCAACAAATTTGGGTATTTTTAAGGTTCTAAAGCCTATCATTAAATTGCCCCCCAAATTTAGACTTCCACTAGAATATGTGGGAGTATCTCAAAATTCTGTGTTTTAAGCCATGTATTTTATGTATATAAAAAGATTGGGGGGATGGGGCACAGTACATAGGTGAAATGTTCAAGTAGAGGTTTTTCTCTTTTGCTTCCTGAAACTCCCATAATGCATGCAGAAAAGAAACTTCCATCTCCACAGCCTCCCTGAGCCTGGCAGAGCCTCCTGTTCAGGTGGTAGGAAGGGGATGAGAACAGGCCCCAAGACACACCACCGCTGATTTCTATGCTTCTTGCTTGAAGTTCAGTAGTTTTGCCCCACATAAAAGCTTCTCATGATGGTGTTTGCCTTTGGAAGATTTCCAAAGTGCTGAATTGGTTGTTTTTTGTTAATTCTGTCCAGCTTTATTTTTGCTTTTTGTGGGGAGGATTTGTCAGACTTTTTAATTGGCCATACCCAAAAATCTTACTCTCTTGCTATTTATCTTGATAATCAGATTTGGCCATTTGGAGCCCTTACCATTGGCTTTTGTATTATTTAACAGTTTCTATTTTTATTTATTCATTTATCTGTTCCTTTAAAGTTTATTTTTGTGAGAGAGAGAGAGCGCGCGCATGCATGCAAGCGCAAGTGGGGGAGGGGCAGAGAGGGAGATGGAGAATCCCAAGCAGCCTTCACGCTGACAGCCAGATTAAGAAATTTTGTCAGTGCGGAGCCCAACACGGAGCTCAAACTCACGAACCATGAGATCATGACCTGAGCCGAAATCAAGAGTCAGACTCTTAACTGACTGAGGCCAGGCGCCCCTAGATAACAATTATTAAAGCTTTATTTTTACAGTAGGAATTAATGTGATGTATTCAAATACGAGGGTATTTTTTTTTTTATTGCAGTTTCTCTGGGTCCCATTAACTTTAGAAATTCAGAAAGGAAAGTCCTCGTAAAATTTTTTGTTTTTGAGAAACCAGGTAATAGAAACTTTGTCCTTATTGCCAAAATAAATGTGGTAAACATAGGTGTTTATTTTCTCAGAAAGACGGAATCCATTGATGTAATGGATGCAGTTGGAAGTAATATTGTGGTAAGCACAAGAACTGGAGAGGTGATGCGGATTTTGCCAAGGATGCATGAGGACATCAATGAAGAGTGGATCTCTGATAAAACCAGGTATGTGCTACTACATTGTTTTCCTTCGCTTTTGCAGTTGATTTAAACTAAATTTTATAGTCACTTTAATTTTAAGGGACTGTCTTTATTCTTGTAAATTAGTTAATCTAGATTATTTGTATAGAGAACTGGACAAAACTAATGTTAATAGTCCTAGGTATATCAATGGCTTTCTTACTAAGTTTGACAAATACCATTTTCCTCTCAGTTGGAAAAATTGAAGGGGATTAATATATTTAATCTATTCCAGTTTGTTCATTGGAGAAAAGAAGCTAAATACAAGTTAGAGCTTGCACGTGATAATTTGGATAAAATATCTGGAGGTATTCAAGTTTTATAAGTAAAAGTGATTTGAGAAAAAAAAGAAAAAGTGATTAAATGATTGGCTTCTTTAGCTGTCAGATTTTTATGTGTTACAATTTCAAGAGTATTCAGGTAGCTGAAAACAAATCATAAGAACCCAAACTTTTTAGATGTTTTAGTTTCAGATGGTGTTCATAAAATAATTTATTAGTTCATCCTTCAAAAGACCTGAAGTAATTATTTGTATTCAGGTATTTATTCTGTTTGACACTTTAACCAGTGCTGTATTTAAATAACATTTCTTTTATATTTTAAACTTGAAAACTATAGTTGCCCCTAGCAAGATTCCGTAAATGGTGTATTTTCTGTTACCTAGATTTGCCTATGATGGGCTAAAACGTCAAAGACTAACCGAGCCAATGGTCAGAAACGAAAAGGGGCTTTTAACCTACACTTCCTGGGAAGATGCACTCTCTCGTGTAGCTGGAATGGTAAAAAATTGAAATATAGAATAAATAGTATTTGTAATTTTTAAGGGACATCTTTGTAACAAAGAGGGGTCATGTATGTCTTTTCACTTCTTTTGTTTTACCAAGATTGCCTTCCATTTAATGAGCATTTATTAAGAACCATATGCCAGAGGAGCGCCTGGGTGGCTCAGTCTTTATTGAGCATCCAACTCTTGATTGTGGCTCAGGTCATGATCCCAGGGTTGTGGGATCGAGCCCCATATTGGGCTCTGCTCTGAATGTAGAGCCTGCTTAAGGTTCTGTCTTTCCCTTTGCCCCTTTCTCCCCTACTTGTGCTCACTTGCTCTCTCTTCTCTAAAATCAAAAAACAAAAAAATGCAACAAAACAAATAAAAGAATCAAATGCCAGATACCAAGCTGGCAGTAGGGCTATAGAGACCACTAATATATGGTCCCTACTTCCCACAATTTTGTAGTTGGGAAAGATGCAGAGTCAGTCAGGTATCATGTGCTGCTGCAGTTAGTTGTGCAGGAAATCATGTCTGAGAGAGCCTGTGGGAGGGGTGCCTAACCACGACTAGCGTATCAGGGATGCCTTCCTACGTGAGGTGACTTAGGCAAAATCGAAGAATGAATGCAAACTTGCCAGAGCAAAAGTGGAGAGAATGGCTTTCTAGCCAGAGACAAAGGCAACATACACAAAGGACTTGAGGGAACGGTGGATACTTCAGAAGAAATTGTATTTAGCTGTAATTCCTCACTCTTCATTCTCCAAACTTCATTATGAGACCTCTTTGTTTCTAATATAAAACAGCTTCCCTCCAAGCTGGTGGTATTATTAGCCTCATCTACACCTTTGCTTCTCACTTTTATATTAATAATTAGTGTAAACCTTTTAAGTCAAAAGTTCATTGCTTTTTTTTATACTTACAAATAAGTATTGCTTTGTGTTCTGAGCAGTGGTCTTTGCCGAACGGAGGTGTTTTGGTGATACCCTTTTCATCCATTTCTAGTTGCAGAGTGTTCAAGGCAAGGATGTGGCAGCAATTGCAGGTGGCTTGGTGGATGCTGAAGCCCTGGTAGCTCTCAAAGATTTGCTTAATAGAGTGGACTCTGACACCTTGTGCACTGAAGAGGTCTTCCCCACTGCAGGAGCTGGGTGAGCAGTATGAATCTAGCATCTAGGCTTGCTTTGTTGTTGTTGTTGTTGTTGTTGTTGTTGTGACAAGCTGTGTATAAATCAGTACATCTGGGCGCCTGCCTGGCTGGCTCAGTTGGTAGAGCAAGTGATTCTTTTTTTTTTTTTTTTTTCCTGATTTTTTTTTTTTATTTACTTAAAGAGAAAGTGCAAGTCAGGGAGGATCAGAGAGAGAGGAAGAGAGAATCCCAAGCAGGCTCTGCACCATCAGTATAGAGCCTGATACGGGCCTCGAACCCATGCATTCTGAGACTGTGACCAGAGCCAAAGTCAGATGCCCAACTGACTGAGCCACCCAGGCGCCACAGGTGACTCTTAATCTTGGGGTTCTGAGTTCAAGCCCACATTGGTGGTAGAGTTTACTTAAAAAGATAAATTTAAAAAAGAGAAAATACACCTATGGCTGATATGTGACCGCTTGGATTCTCCATCATACCCACCAATTTGTTTTCACATATATAGGCCAAAGTCAAGCCAGGAACTATTAGAGAATCCAGTTATCAATAATAAGTATCTGAAACTTTGATGTAATTTAGAAATACTTCCTAAGAATTTTTTGTCTGGGAATACCTTGGGTTTGTGGACATGAGAATGTTGCGTGGATTGTCATTGTGTATTAGTAAACCTGCATTTTTAATTTTGTATTTCTAGCACAGATTTGCGTTCTAATTATCTTCTTAATACTACAATTGCTGGTGTGGAAGAGGCAGATGTTCTCCTTCTGGTTGGTACAAATCCGCGTTTTGAGGCACCACTGTTTAATGCTAGAATTCGAAAGAGGTTAGTAATATTCAGGGTTTAAAAACTGGTTATATAATAATTTGTTTTACATCTGAAAAATGACTACTTAGCTGATTCCTAATAGTGTTAGTTGGAATGAGACTCCAGAAGATAATTGGAGGGCTGCTTCTAATCAGTCCATTCCTTCCCTCTTCTCCTGCTGATCATTTTACTTTATCTTCTCATTTTGAAATAATTCAAGATGCACCAATTTTTCCATAATTTCTTTTATAATTTTTTCTAATGATTTTTTTTTACCTGCCCAGGATCCAGTTTCAAGTCACACATTGCAATTAGTGTCATGACTCTCTCCAGGGTTTTTTGTTTTTTGTTTTTTTTTTACATTTTTTTGAAGAGCAAAGCCAGGTATTTTGTAGAATACCTCCATCTTTTCATATTTTAGAGATTTATAAATAGGTTGGTATAATTTCTCTATAATGTGATACTGTTGAGAGTGACAGGGGGAATTAATTACTCCAGGGTAACAGATGAAAACCAGCACTGTCTCAGACAAACAATATGTGGTCACTGCATTTGTAACTATTTTTAGAAGAACTGGTTCTATACTTGCCTATCAAAGAGAATAAATATGAATGATGTAGTTTATTTTCATGAACTATATTAAAGTGGCCTTAATGGATAATTAGGAGATGACTGGCTCTGCTGTGATAAGGCAAAATAAAAATTATAAATCATTTATTCTAAAATTAAAAGTTTTATTTATAGGTTGTGTAGGGTTCCTAACAGCAAATTAATTCACTGACTTACCTTGGTGTGTATTCTTACAGCATTATTATTTTGAAAGGTATACAATAAGTTGTATCTGTTAAGGTTAAGTGTGCTGTGAGTGTTTTTGTGTTTTTAACATTTGTAACATAAATGTAGACCCTAGCATTGATGAGACTGATGACTATTCTGAATTAGTAATTTAGCTCTAAAAGTTTGTCATTTTTATTTCAGCTGGCTTCATAATGACTTAAAAGTGGCCCTTATTGGCAGCCCAGTGGATCTCACTTACAGATATGACCATCTGGGAGATTCCCCCAAAATTCTTCAGGAGATTGCTTTGGGTAACCATCCATTCAGCCAGGTGCTCTCAAGTTATATGTACCTACCTTTGTTAATTTTTAAGCATTTTTAGTTTAAAAAGTTACTGTTTTATAATAGTGATATATGATTATTGTTAAAAATTACACCAGTACAGAAAAGAAAATGGAAGAAAGTAAAGTATTACCCCAAATTCCACCAACCCAAACAAGCATTGATGAACCATCATAGTCATCTCTATTCATGTATAGAGCAAGATGGATGGATAGGCAAACAAAGATGAGATCGTGTTATACATGCTGTTTTTATGTACCATGGTTTAATTTTACTTGAAATTATCGGAAAAGAAATTGAAGTGAACCTGAAACAATTAAACTTTAGGAAATCTTTCTTTATTGCAAGAGTTATTACTAAATTTCACCAGTCCTTCCCTACTGAGCGCTTTATTTACATTTATCTCATTGCTGTCTGATATTTATAGGTCTTAATTTACTTTTCCAAGAGGGGCTGATAAGTACACTATACCTTGAGTTCTTGCTTGCTTGGGAGTGTCTGTTTTATTCCTGAAGAGAGTGTTGGCAGGATACAGAGTTCTTGAGCCACACTCTTTTTTTTCTCTTTGTGAACTTTATAAACAAGGCCTTTTGTTACTGTGGAGAAGTGTGATGTCAGTCATATTTCCCCCCACCCCTGTCCTAATTTTTTTTTTTAACTGTCTAGGTACTTATTTAGAGAGCTTGAGCAGGGGAGGAGCAGAGAGAGGAGAGAGAATCCCAACCAGGGGTTTGCGCAGAACTCCATGTGGGACTTGATCTCAAGAACTGTGAGATCATGACCTGAGCGAAAATCAAGCATCAGATGCTTAACCAACTGAGCCGCCCATAGAAACTTTTTTTTTTTGATACTTTATACTTAGATCTTTATCTTTGAAATTTAATAACTTCACCAGAATACCTTAACGGTGGTTCTCTGTCACATTTTTATGGGACATGGTATACCTTTCATTGTGAAGATTCAAGGTTCTTTTTACTTTAGTATTTGTGTGTGTATGGTGGAGTGCTGATTGTTAAAAAAATGAAAGAAGTTTCTGGTTTTCATGTAATGGCTCTGGAGGGTAGGCAGTTTGACAGATGTTGTGGTTGTCCAAGGATGTCATCATGGAAGGACATTCCTTCCTGCTTTACTATCCTCTGTGCCTTTGCTTCCTTGTGTGTTTGCGTGTGCGCTTCTCCTTATTGTTCCAAGATGGTGTAGCTTTAGGCGTAGTCAAGTGGGACAAGGCAGCTAAGCCCAGTTCCTTTGTTTTGAATAGGAAAAACATGATTACAACTGCAGTGATCAAAAATATTAAAAAAATACTTAAAAGTGTCCCTCTTTTCTAGTTCCTATCTCCATGCCCCAGAAGATGATAAGTATGTTTTTTTCTATACTAGATTTAAGTCTGTTTTCTATTAGTTAAGATGTGCTGCTAACAAAAAAAGAATGAACCAACAAAGCAGATACTGGATCCCCTTTTGTGTCTTTTTCTGTCATTTTTCCTTTGTTCTTTTATTCTTTTTCAGTTTGCTTTATATGATTTTGTATTGCCTGTCTTTCTTGTCCCTATTTTTGAAGTCCTGTTTTATTTTGTTTTTTATTGTTTCTGGAATGAAGTTCATCGCTAATTTGTTTCTCTTTCAGTTCTTTCCTGAGTTCTGTGACAAAATGTCCTTCTATTGTATAATACTCTCTGTTTTGTCACTCTTCTAAGCCTTTCTTTTCAAGCGAGAAAAAGCGTGTTTTTCATTTTCTCTGAGGCTATTGAAAACTATTTCTCTGCACACTTCACATTTTCTTGGGAAATTCCTCTTGTGATCAATGTCCTCCCCTAGTATGTAGGCATAATTTTCATGCTGATTCTTTGCTTTGGGCCGCTTATTTATTGAGGAATGATATAGAGGGTGGACAGGAGAGTGAGCTATATAGTCTTCAGCTTTTAATTTTTCTATCCTCCACCAAATCTGTTGTTTCCTTTGCTTTTGGCGTGCACTTCCCTTCATGTTTTGACATTCAGGAAGCAGAGCCCTTAAAGTCTTAGCTATTCTGCGTTGTAATCCTAGTGATTGTTGCTTTCCCTACCTCTTCCTCCTTGTCTGGAGCATGGTGGGTAGATAGACTGTAGCATGGTACTTGAGTGTGGTTTTTCCTCTTAGACGGTACCAACTAAATGTCTGTAGGGACGTTGCCCAGTTTTTCTTGGACATACCCATAATCATTCTGACCAAAGGATATTTGGGAAAGTCTTTCATTCTCAGTACTTAGTTTTAGAAAGTCTGTTTTATCTGATTCTCACTTAGCCATTTCACCGTAGCATTGGCAACATGTTTTTGGTTAAATCTGGTTGGATGTATGTCTATATGTTGATTAGTAAAAATCAAAGGCATTCTGCATTGAAACTAAAACTTGACACAACATATCGTAGATGCAAACTTGATTAGATTTAGTTGATTGTTTAGATTTTTTAATCAAAATTCTTTTTTTTTTTTAAATAGGTATTACATGAAGCTAAAAAACCAATGGTGGTTTTAGGCAGTTCTGCACTCCAAAGAAATGACGGGGCAGCAATTCTTGCAGCTGTTTCCAACATTGCTCAAAAGATTAGGACGAGTAGTGATGTTACCAGTGATTGGAAAGTTATGAATATCCTTCATAGGTATGTTGAGTAATTGTTTTATATACTGTAAAATTCAAGTAATTTGTGTACGTGTATTCTGTTACATTGTCACATTTAGACTTACAAACAGCTTAATATTTAGCATCTGTAGCAGATGCAAAATAGATTAAAACCTTTATTTTCTGTGTGAGAAGAACCTGAGATAATAAATAATATTTAAAATATTTGAAAAAGCAGTGCTGACAAAATTTTGAAAATCTGTACCCTATTAGTATACCTTGGTTCAATAATTACAACAAGTCCTGTGACTTCGATTAAATGATAAAAATGTAAACATGAGAACTCAATGTAAGGAAAGTTTTTTTTCTGACTATATTAATAATGCAAATTTATTTTAGAAAGTTGGAAAGAGAACAAAGTATACAAAAATGGAAATTATCCTTATTCCACAATTTACAGATAATTACTGTTGCTACTTCTGGTCCTTTTTTTCCTGTGTAAATATTTTTCTAGTTATATAGTTGAAATCATATTGTGTAAACAGTTTTGTAACCTGGTTTTGATCAATTTTCATTACCTGATAAAATTTCCTCCTGTAATTAGAAATTTTTTATAAACTTTAATGGCTGTTTAATATCATGAATATGTATAAATTTTTAGCTATTTCATTATTATTAACATGTAAATTGATGCTAGTCTTTTTTTTTTTCGTTAAGAGAGAGTAAGAGTGAGCAGGGGAGAGGAGCAGAGAGAGAGAGAGAGATTGATTCCCCACACGATGTGGGGCTTGATCCCAGAACCTTGGGATCATGACTTAACGCCAGAATCATGAGTTGGATGCTCGACTGACTAGCCACCCAGGCACCCCTAGTTTAATATTTCATTTCATTTCATTTTATATTTTATTATTTATATTTGAGTTAGTTAATAGTGCAATGTTGGTTTCAGAAGTAGAATTCAGTGATTCATCATTTACATACAACACCCAGCGCTCATCACAAGTACCCTCCTTAATCCCCATCACCCATCTAACCCATCTCCCACCTACCTCCCTCCATCAACCCTTGGTTTGTTCTCTATTGTTAAAAGTCTCTTGTGGTTTATTTCCCTTTCTTCTCTTCTCCCTCCTTCCCATATGTTCATCTGTTTTGTTTCTTAAATTCCACATATTATAAATGAAATCATATGATAGTTGTTTTTCTCTGATTTATCTGGCTTAGTATAATACATTCTAGCTCTATCTATGTCATTGCAAATGGCAAGATTTCATTCTTTTTGATGGCTGAGTAATATTCTGTCGTGTGTGTATGTGTGTGTGTGTGTGTGTGTGTATGTGTGTGTATACACATACATACACACACCACATTTTCTTAAAAACATTTTTTTTTTAATGTTTATTTATTTTTGAAGGAGAGAGACAGTGTGAGTGGGGAGGGGCAGAGAGAGAGAGACACAGAATCTGAAGCAGGCTCCAGGCTCTGAGCTGTCAGCACACAGCCTGATGCGGGGCTCAAACTCACAAACCGCGAGATCATGACCGGAGCTGAAGTCGGATGCTCAACCGACTGAGCCACCCAGACGCCCTGACACCACATTTTCTTTATCCATTCATGAGCTGATGGACATTTGGGCTCTCTACATAGTTTTGCTATTGTTGTTAATACTGCTGTAAACATTGGGGTGCATGTACCTCTTCAGATCTGTATTATTTTTTATCCTTTGGGTAAATGCTTAATAGTGCAATTGCTAGATTGTAGGGTAGTTTTACTTTTAGTTTTTTGAGGAATCTCCGTACTATTCTCCAGAGTGGCTGTACCACCAGCAGTGCAAGAGTGTTCGTTTCCCTTTCTTCCTATCTTTTCCAAAGCCTGTTGTTTTTTGTGTAGTAAATTTTAGCCATTCTCACAAGTGTGACGTGGTATCTTAGTGTGGTTTTGATTTGTATTTCCCTGATGAAGAGTCATGTTGAGCTTTTTTTTTTTTTAAATCTGGGGGGAGGCGCTAGTCTTTAAAAATAATGCAATATCAGAGAAAGTGAGAGAGAGAGAGAATCCCAAGCTGGCTCCACACTTAGCTCAGAGCCCAACCCAGGGCTTGATATCACGACCTTGAGATCCTGACCTAAGCCGAAATCAAGAGTCAGACACTTAACCTACAAGCTACCCAGGCACTCCACGTATTACTTTTCAAATTTGTTTAAGGATTAAAGCTAACCACTTTTATTTTTTTTTTAAATTTTTTAATTTTTTTATTTAACGTTTATTTATTTTTGAGACAGAGAGAGACAAAGCATAAACAGGGGAGGGTCAGAGAGAGGGAGACACAGAATCTGAAACAGGCTCCAGGCTCTGAGCTGTCAGCACAGAGCCTGACGCGGGGCTCGAACTCACGGACCGCGAGATCATGACCTGAGCCGGTCGGCTGCTTAACCGACTGAGCCACCCAGGTGCCCCAAGCTAACCACTTTTAAATATGATAGGCAAATTGTTTTCATTTAGAAGTATTTTCATACGTTTTAAAACATCAATTTCAGTGTTATATTTCTCCTTTATTGGTTTGATTTGGCATTGCAAATCTTGTAAACACTTTGAAAAACTTTATATTTTATATATATTTTTAAATGTTTATTTACTTTTGAGAGAGAAAGAGAGAGACAGAGTGAGTGGGCAAGGGGCTGAGAGAGGGAGACACAGATTTGGAAGCAGGCTCCAGGCTCTGAACTGTCAGCACAGAGCCCGACATGGGGCTTGAACTCTAAAACCACGTGATCATGACCTGAGCCAAAGTTGGACGCTTAACCGACACCTCTGGATCCTTTCTGGTCACAATTTTTACTTCTTATTTTTAGTTCACCCTTGCATCCATGTCCTTATTCGTACAGTTTTGTGTTTCTGAATGGGTACCAAAATTAATAACTTCAAAAAAATTCCTGAATGTCTAACAATGTATTTCTGGTTCCTTCTCACAGATAAACACCTGGCTAAGTACAAAGGTGACAGTCTTTTTTCTTTTAATAGTCAGTAATTTTTCACCATTTCATTTAACATTTTATTTTTTTTTATTTTTTTTATTTTTTTAACATTTTTTTTCAACGTTTATTTATTTTTGGGACAGAGAGAGACAGAGCATGAACGGGCGAGGGGCAGAGAGAGAGGGAGACACAGAATCGGAAACAGGCTCCAGGCTCTGAGCCATCAGCCCAGAGCCCGACGCGGGGCTCGAACTCACGGACCGCGAGATCGTGACCTGAGCTGAAGTCGGACGCTTAACCGACTGCGCCACCCAGGCGCCCCTCATTTAACATTTTAAAGAGAATCTCCTGTAATCTCAGTTTTGTCCCTGAGAATGACCTGACTTTGTGTAGGTGTGCGTGTCTGCTTGCTTGCCCTTTGGTTCTTGATTTTTAAGGGTTCCTTATTTTTGATGTTAAAGAAAATTCTACCAGAACATAAGTGGTGACACTCAGCTGTCATTACCTTTGCCTGGGAATATCATAGTTACTGGTTTACTTAGTTACTTGCTCTCATGCAGAAGCTTCTTTTGTTATGCATTGGTGGCCCTCAGACTTTTGGTTCTTTTCCCTCATAATTTTTCTCATTTCCTTTTTTTCTGGGTTTAGAGAAAATGCCTTTTTAGAAAAAGTGTATTTATTGGGGCACCTCGGTGGCTCAGTTGGCTAAGTGGCTGGCTTCGGCTCAAGTCATGATCTTGGGGTTTGTGGGTTTGAGCCCTGTGTCAGGCTCTGTGCTGACAGTTTTGGATTCTGTGTCTCCTCTCTCTCTCTGTCCCTCTCCCATTTGCGTTCTTTCTCTCTCTCAAAAATAAACAAACATTTTTTAAAAACTTTATTTACTTTTGAGAGAGAGAACACAAGTGGGGTAGGGGTAGAAAGAGGGAGATTGAGAATCCCAAGCAGGCTCTGCACTGCCAGCACAGAGCCCGACATGAGGCTCAAAGTCACTAACAGTGAGATCATGACCTGAGCTGAAACCAAGAGTCAGATGCTTAACCGACTGACCTACCCAGGCACCCTTAGAGAAAATGTCTTGTTTTGTTCCATCATTTTGTCGGTTTTCATTCTAGAGAGCACTGACGTTGATGTAATTTTTAATTTATTAACCTTGTTTTTCATTTCATTATTAAAAGATTTCCTTTTTTGAAAGTTCATTTTAGTTTATTAGGACGTATCTTTTATTGCAAAGGCAAAACTTAGGCTTACTGAGTTTGTTTTTCCGGGATGAGGTAGACTGTCATAAGTTAATGTGAGTCTCTGCTCAGATCTTTGAGAGAGAGATATCAAGACATTAAAAAAATACTATTGGGGCACAGGGATTAGTTTTGAAATTGGGAAGTAGGAGTCTTCCAACTTTGTTTACTTTCATGATAGGTTTGGCTATTCTGGGTCCTTTGCAAACCATATGAATTTTAGGATCAACTTGTCAGTTTCTGTAAAGTATTCAGCTGGGATTTTTGATAGGGATTGCACTGAATCTATAAGTTCAATTGGTGAGTATTGTCTTAACAGTAGTAAGTCTCCTAATCCATGGACATGGGATGTCTTTCCATTTAGTAAGGTCTTTAATTTCTTTCAAAGTTGTTCTGTAGTTTTCGTTATATATATCTTACACTTTTTTTAAAAACGTTTCATTCTTTTGACGTTATCCAGTCAGAGTTTGACAGAGTAGTAGCATCTGGTAGGAGTTGGTTTGACCTGCTCTCCTCCCCCAACAAATAGGTAAAACACCAATCTGCTTTATATATAGTAGGTCCTCAGAATGGCTACTATTTCTAGAAAGAAAGTTAACATTAGCAAATTAGACCAAAGACTGAGTTGTTCAGTGTATAGTTATTTCAGACTTGTTCTTTAAAAGATTATTTTCTGCTTATAAGAGTAGTATATGTTCATAGAAAGAACTTCATAAGGACATACACCCATGAACTAATTATAGTTTTCTCCAAGTTACAGTCTTATGGGTAGTGTTTTAATTTCTCCCTTTCGGTTTTCAAAATCGTCTAATTTTTATCTAATGACAGTTTTTGGCTTACTGTGTTGACTAAGAACCAATTTTAGGGTAATTTCAATTGGCATAATGTTTCCACAATTATTCTAATAATTCTAAGCACCTTGTTTCTTTGTTTGCCATTCTTAAAACAGTAAAAAACTGCTGTTTCTGGTTTTGACATCTGTTTAAAATGGGTAAAGAAGATAAGGGAAGGTCTTTGTCAGCATTGAATAGAAAGGAGATTAAGTATCATTTCAAGAATCACATTTAATTTTTTATAATGATAACACTGCAGGTGTGCTAAAAATCTGATTGTTTTACAGGATTGCAAGCCAAGTAGCTGCTTTGGACCTTGGCTATAAACCTGGGGTGGAAGCAATTCGTAAGAGCCCTCCCAAAGTGCTATTTCTCCTGGGAGCAGATGGAGGTTGTATCACTCGACAGGATTTGCCAAAGGATTGTTTCATTATTTATCAAGGTAAGTAGCATCTGTGATACCAGAAACAGAAGAGAATCGAATATTGTGTAGATTAGAAACTGTATGGCAATATATTTAGTGGATTGAATATTTTCTGTTCAAGAATTTCATACACACGCCCCAATATTTTTTTAATATATTTTTTTAATGTTTATTTATTCTTGAGAGAGAGAAACAGAGTGTGAGTAGGGGAAGAACAGAGAGAGAGGGAGACACAGAATCCGAAGCAGGCTCCAGGCTCCGAGCTGTCCGCACAGAACCCTATGCAGGACTCGAACCCGTGAACCGTGAGATCTTGACCTGAGCCGAAGTCAGATGCTTAACTGACTGAGCCACCTAGACGCCCCTCAATATTTTTTAAAAACCAAATCATAGGTTTTATTAGTTACATAGTTGATACTGCAATTGAGAATTATTACCTGTAGAAAAAAAGAATTATTACCTGGGACACCTGGCCAGCTCATTCGGTAGAGCTTCTGACTCTAGATCTCAGGGTCATGGGTTCAAGCCCTATGTTGGGTGTAGAGATCACTTTAAAAAAAATTACTTAAGGGTCCTGGGTGGCTCAGTTGGTTAAGCATCGGACTTCAGCTCAGGTCATGATCTTGCGCTCCATGAGTTCAAGCCCTGCATTGGGCTCTATGCGGATAGCTCAGAGGCTGGAGCCTGCTTGGGATTCTGTGTCTCCCTCTCTCTCTGCCCCTCCCCTGTTCGCACTCTGTCTCTCTCTCTCTCTGTCTCTCAAAAGTAAACAAATATTTAAAAAAATTAAAAAAAAATTACTGTCTGATGATATCTAATAACAAAAAATTAAAGGAAGCCTAAATGCTTCAGTAACAGGAATGGTTAAATTATGGTTTATTTATACAGTGAAATATTATGTAGCACTAAAATTCTGCTTTTCAAAGAATGTTTACCATTATTATATAATTAGAGGAAAGCACTTTTATATAAACAGTATAAAAAGTTTAAAAAATCATGAGTGTTATGTTACAGAACATTTAATGAAATATATTTGACAGTACTCCTTTGGCTTCTTTGTGTTTGACTCATTTTCTTGAACTCTTACTCATAAATGTAATCAAGTTTCCCTGGAATAGATGGAGTCCAGAGTGTTCCTGGATATTTTACAGGGAAAAGTATTACATAACTCTCTACTTCATTTTACACAAACACCATAAATTTATTAATAGGCTTTTTATTGCCATGGCACATAAAAAGCATTATATAATGTTTTGTATTTTTTGTTTGTTAAAATTAAAGCAAAATACATAAATTACATCCAGCTCCTTATCGTATCCAGAGATAATCATTGATGATGGTTTTGAAATGTGTGCTTCATGTATTTTTCTATGTATGTACAAAAATGAGACTAAATATTTTATATATTTTGTTTAACTCAAGTTCTTTTTTCCTTCTAACAGTTTCGTTAAACTATTAAAACTTTCATTATACTATTTCAGTTTTTCAGCAAGCTATTTTGTATAGTTTTCTGTTTATTGTGTTTTTAGTATTATCACTGTCATTCCTGAACTACATTTTTGTTCCTCCACCATTTCCATCTACTTTACCAAATTTCACTTACATATACCTGAGCATTTCTAGTTTGTAATTATCAAGAGAAATAATATAGCTAGTTGCCCATATATGTGCGGTGTTATGTGTATTTCTGTATTTGCAAAAAATTATGTGGGAAGATACATAGCAAATGCTTATCAGTGATTTCTTTGGGAAGGGAGTTGAAATGTGGGCTTTTTATTCCAAAAAATTTTTATATTGTTTTGTATATTGTAATTTAGTAAACAATTTTGTAATTATTTTTTGTTTTTTAACACTTTTTAAATTCTTAATGGGATTTACAAAAGGGTATCTTCTGGGTTCATGTATGGTACCTAATCAATTTTTTGCTAAAATATGGTTTGCATTTTCCGTCTTTTCGCAGGACATCATGGAGACGTTGGAGCTCCAATAGCTGATGTTATTCTCCCAGGCGCTGCTTACACAGAAAAGTCAGCCACTTATGTCAATACTGAAGGCCGAGCTCAGCAGACAAGAGTAGCAGTGACACCTCCTGGCTTGGCAAGAGAAGACTGGAAAATTATAAGAGCCCTCTCTGAGGTATTTGTTCTTAGTGATGTTGCTAATGGGAAGTTTGACTTGTTAGCTTGTCAGAGACAAAGTGGATGCAAGTCTGAAGTGCAGAGATGATTTGAATAATCTCTGTTGGAAAAATATGTTCAGAAAATGGGAATTTGATATTGGTGTTTTTATTTTTGGCTTATTTTTTGCCTAAAAATACTGCTTTTAACTCTTTTTATTGTAAAAAAGAAAAAAGGCATCATGAGATTTAAAATTATACAGTTGTCTGTAGATTTTGTTTATGATCAGTATCAGGTTAGCAAAAGCATTCAGATTTAGCATACCATTATCTCTTTAATGATTTATTTCATAATCAGTCTAATTTCTAAAGAGAAATTACTAACATACTGATAGCTGTTTATGAATTAAAATTTTTGACCATTGTGTTCTCCACTTAACCACAATATACATGCTAATGAACGCCAATAGAATTTTCATTGGCACAACATTATTTCACTATAGTTGCAATTATGTATGATTTGAATTTTTAAATACTAAAGCTTTGTGTCAATTTTTGGGACCTGATATGTATAGATTGCAGGTATGACTCTTCCATATGATACTCTGGATCAAGTAAGGAACAGATTGGAGGAAGTCTCTCCTAATCTTGTCCGATATGATGATGTCGAAGGAGCCAATTATTTCCAGCAAGCAAATGAGCTCTCCAAGGTAAAAACTTGCCTGTATGCAGTTTTCATACTAGTGTATCCTCTGGTGTTAGTTTTCAATTCTATTATTGATCTCATGCTTTTTTGTTCTTCTTGTTGTAGCTAGTGAACCAGCAACTTCTTGCTGATCCGCTTGTTCCACCTCAGCTAACAATAAAAGACTTCTACATGACAGGTATGCATCTGTCAGCATGCCTGCCAAATATAAAAGGTGGGAAGGTAGAAGATCACCTAATTTAGCATCGTGATTCCAACGTCTTCGGGTGCCTGGGTGGCTTAGTTTGTTAAGCGGCTGACTTGATTTTGGCTTAGGTCATGATCTTATGGTTCATGAGCTCGAATCCCATATTGGGCTCTGTGCTCACAGTGCGGAGCCTACTTCAGATCCTCTGTCTCCCTTTCTCTGCCCCTCTCCCGCTCAATCTCTCCCTCTGTTTCTCTCAAAAATAAATAAATGCCAAAAAAAAAAAAAAAAAAGATTCCAACCTGTTATTAAGAATATTTGATATTTTTATTTAATCTTTGAAAATTTTCAAACATCAGAAGTAATGTAATTTGTATCATCTGATTTTACTCTTTTTTTTTTTTGTTTCTGAAATGTAAGCATGTTTTCAATATAAAATTTTACTGTTGTGTATAAAATCATTGTATACTAATTTAGGAAGCATTTTTGTAAGTGACAGCCAGAATTGCTAAGGTTTTTCTGAGAAATACAGTAGAAATAACAAAACTCATGTTAAACAGTGCTTCTAGGTATGCCTGGGTGGCTTAGTTGGTTAAGCGTCTGACTTGGGCTCAGGTCGTGATCTCATGGTTCGTGAGTTCGAGCCCCGCATCGGGCTCTGGGCTGACAGCTCAGAGCCTGGAACCTGCTTCAGATTCTGTGTCTCCCACTCTCTCTGCACTGCCCTGCTCACGCTGTCTCTCTCTCTCTCAAAAATAAAATAAAAAAATAAAAACAAACAAACAAAAAAACCCAGTGCTTCTGATGTATATTGTTAGGAATGTTTTTAAGGAATGCAGACTTACTGAAACTTCTTTACTGCAAATCTTCCATTTGGTATAAAATAACACCTGATATAATATCTGTGTTATGAGGTAATTTAAAAATGATTTTAAATAATTTTCTATCAAAGCAGATAGTGTATTTTTTAATTTTTTAAGTTTGTATCTAAGATTATTGTTAATTGTTTTTTAGTTATGTTTGTTATAGAATACATACTTAAGCCCAAAGAGCAAACAATTACTATGATCCCACCATCCAGAAAAATAACTATATTTATTTTTTTAACATTTTGTCAGGCATCCAGGGATATACACATACATTTATTTAAACAAAAGATATGATTATTCATTTATGGGGGGGAGGGGGGTTGACAGCTTTATTGAAATATCATCCACATACCATGAAATTCACTCATAAAGTGTACAATTCAGTGGATTTTAGTATACATACTATTTTATAAACTTTTTTTCAAAAATAGTATTTTGTACATGTTTTACCTGTCTTTAATAATTTTCTACAATATTTTTAATGTTGCACACTAGCATGTTGTATGAATGTATATAATTATTATTATTTTAAGTTTACTTATTTTGAGAGGGAGAGAGCATGCACAAGTAGAGAGAGGGAAAGAATGAATACCAATTTGTGCTGGCAGCACAGAGCCTGACTTGGGGCTGGATCCCATGAACCCGTGAAATTATGACCTGAGCCAAAATCAAGAGTCGGACACTTAACTGACTGAGCCAAGCAGACACTCCATGGCTGTATATATATAATTATTTAATCATTCCTAGGAGTAATTGTTAAAAACATTTATTAGCTAATAAGGGACTTCTGAATTTGTTGCTCTCACATTACATATAGTTCAATAGGGTTTTGTAGTCTTTTTTTGTTGTTCCTGAATATGTGCAACAAGAAAGTTTTACTGTGTGCTTTTTTAAAAATTGTATTATCAAAATGCACTTTTTAAAATATCTTTCAGACTCAATTAGCAGAGCCTCACAGACAATGGCCAAATGTGTCAAAGCTGTCACAGAAGGTGCCCAAGCAGTAGAGGAGCCATCCGTTTGCTGAAACATCTACTAGGAACCCTGTTTTGTTACAAATAATTAATGGACAATTATGTTGGAGTGATCTCCTACAGGTTTATCTGTTTAAAAAATAATCTGAATGATGTAATATTTAAGATTGTACCATCCTTATTTGAAAATGATACTGTGGTTATTAGTGAATTTTGAGGTTTCAAAAACATTTATGTGTTGTATGTAAACATTGTTAAATAGTTTAATGAACATATTTACAGATGCTCTTTCACATAAAAGCATTGGTAATCTTTGTGACACATATAAAGAAAATCCTTAAAATAGGAGTTTTTGTTTATTTTCATTGATCGTTTATGTTTGTAAAATGGTCCTTCCATTAGGAGCCACTGTTTTCTAGTGCTAATGATCTAAGCATTCTGTCAAGCTGGGTAAATAGAAAATATATATATAATATAATCCTACATCAGATATGTATTTGAACAATTATAATTAATCATAATAATGGTAGATCATGATTATTCAGCTTTTCCTGTATGCTAAGCACTCTGGTTTTATGTGTATTGTCTTGTTTTGTCCTTGCTACAATTCACTGAGATAGTGTTCTCTCATTTTACAGATGAGGAAACTGAAGCCTAGGGGTATTTGGTAGCTTGCCCAAGGTCACAGCAAAGTCGAGGACTCAAGCTTAGTTCTGACTCCAAAGCCCATTGTTCTTTCCTGCTACACATAATTGCCTCCCATTAATACAGATCCTATAGGTTATTACTTCTAAGAATTAGCATTGAGAAGCTTAATATATAGTCCATTTTTCTGTTTTCTCTTGAATCTGTTTCTATGTCACGGTGATTTATGTGACATTTTTCTTTGTGTAAGAGATTATACACACACATACACCACTAGAGTGAAGGAGTAAAGAGATATAATTTAGGTCTTTATTGAAGTTCCATATTCATTATATTAACACCATCTGTAGTCTTAAATGAACTAAATTATTCCAATAATAGAAGAAAAACTGACAGCTTTCATAATTTTCATTGTTAAAAAGTAAGTAAAAACTTTACAATTAACCTAGGAGATAATCTAACTTATTAAATTTTTTTCACAATCTATGGTCAGAATCCTTTTGTTTTATAATCCTTATTCCTATTTTCACTAAAGACTTAGCCCAATTATAGGATGCAATATTCTTGATACAATAAGATTTTTAAAATAATATGTCATTGATACTTTATCTTCAGAAATTGTACAAAATGTGTCACTTGTAACAGCTTTTTCAGAACCGTTTATCTTCTTTAGTAAAACATTAAGAAATGTATTTTGCTTAAAGTACTTAAAATTCTAAGTTGCCTGAAATTATACAAATTCTTGCTTAAAGCCTTTGAATTCAGCACAACCTTTCTGTCCCCTTAGCACTGTAGCTGACCTCGAGGGGGCATATGTGGCATATGCTGTTTTGTATTTTACACAGTACTTTTCAGTGAATGTTAGTAGATTTCATAGGCTTGTTGGTGAGGGAACATTGTGTTCAAGTGGTGAAGAGGTGACATATAACCAAATTGGTCCAGAATCCTTGGGCTGCCATCTAGGCAGTGCGTGTTGAACTTGTAATTCTTTAAAGAATACTCTGTCTGGGGTAAATAGTGCTCTGTAAAATTGGCTTGTTTTTACATAAAGTAAACATGCAAGTCTGTCTGATGAGTGCCTATTGTGTGTAATGCTTAATAGTAAGGTTATTGCGGACATAAACATTAAGGGTGGTTGCTAGGGAAAAAAGACTTTCTGAAGAAGAGCTCCCAGATAGAAAAGAAATATGTATAGGTGAGACTAACCTGGCTGATGGAATTATGGTTCTAAGTAATGAAAGGGTCAGCAGTGAGAAGGTCTACAAAGGCTGAGGGCCAAATCCCTTTGGGTGAAGAAACCGGTCTGAAAATATCCAGGAAGAATGATACTCATTTATACTTGATTTAGCCAAAAGGGAAGCTAAGAAGCAATGGGAAAAGTAATATCATTTAAAGAGGACCTTCTAAATATGTATCTCTAAAGCTTGAAGTACATTATGTCTAATTTCACAAAAAAACCTGCAACTTATAGGTTTGAGACCCAGGAAATATGAAGTAACTTGCCTAAAGCTACAGAGTTACAGACTAAAGGTAAGGGAGTTTAAATTCAAGATATTTTTATTGTCCCATGTTGCCTCAAATGTAAACCTTTTGGACAGTATGAAAATTGAGTACATGTACAAGAAGAATCTTAATGCCTAAGCTCCATACAGAATGCTCCCCAGATTTATTGTGAATTGTATTATAACAAATACGTTAATAAAAAGTATTATGCCTTCTTAATAATACTCAGTATACAATCATTATTGTTTGTTGCTGAGTTGTTTAAACACCACTTCTTGCCAGGTCTGACATATCTAGTTCAACTTTGGAAAGGTATTTAGAAAAATTTTAATATTGTTCGTTTGTAAAACGGGGATAAAAATCGAATAATTGTATTTACTTCTGACCTCAAAGAGTTGTTTTGAGGAGTAGGTCAGAAAACCTATGAAACTCTTAGCTTTCTTCCTGACACATAGTAAATGTTCAATGTGCTCAATAACTGAAGACCATTATTAGAGGAAAACGTGTACTCAAAATTTTGCTCAGTTTCAGGAGGTTGCAGTGAACCATCCGTGGGAATTCTTTTTTTTTTTTTTTAAACTCTGTGCCCTGCCCAACATGGGGCTTGAACTCACAAGAGATCAGGAGTCACTCTACTGACTGAGCCAGCCAGGCACCGCCATGGAAGTTCTTTATCCTAAAATTAAAAGTTCCATTCTAAATGAATCAAGTGAAAAACTCAAACTATTGATTGTGAAAGTCATGCCTAATATAACCTCCAGCTTACATTTTTCTAAAGAAATCCATTCCTTTCCTAAGGCTCCAAGGAATTAAATTGACTTATCCAAGGTCAACCTAATCAACAAAACACTGCTACTACGGACCGTCCACCAAGGTTGTGAAATTTATTATGTAGAACTCTGCTTATTTTGATAGAACTTTTACCAGTCAAGTAGAAAGATTTACTGAGTGTTGTGTTCTAACCCTTAAAAGAGAGTACTTCTAAGAGCAAAACCATAAAAACAATGCTATCAGAAGAGGGGGAAAATACTTGCTAGTAAAGTAAGGGTAGTAAGATAGATAGTAAGGTAATAGAGGGTCAGAGCTATTGATGTGCACAAAGGAGGCCAGTGGATTCTTTTGCCAACATAAACTTCTAGCTAATATAAACTCAGCCTTATTGTTACTCTAACCAATTACACTGCCACTATTCAACACATGAGAAAAGAAAGCAGTGCTAAGAGGTGTTTTGTTTTGTTTTGTTTTTTAATGTTAACATGTCATGACTACTGTTAAGATGTCCCTGGTAATACTACAAATCTGTTGGTAGCAAAGGTCTTGTATGGCTGTGAAAATGAGGGTTCAAATAGAAATTATGATACACATTAATATTACAAGCTATTTTTTTAGGACATTTGGTGAGGCTAGTCGTGTCTTAGCATGCCTAGACCTTGTTAGTGATTGACTCAACTTTTGAAAACGAGTGGGAAAAAATCTGATAAAGATCTATTGGAAAAAAATATATAGAGACAAAAATGGCCACCTTTTAATAATGATGAAGATAGCTAGTAACTCCCTAATAATTTTTAACCAATATTTTAAAATATCTTAATTGCATAGTACTTTAATTATTTTGTTTAATTTAGCCTAAGAGACCGTGTTAACGAGAAAACTGACTAGATCTCAGGTCTAGATTTTAAGAGAACAAGGATCTTGGAAACAAATACCTTTTGCTTAAAGTATTTGTGAATTTTACCATTGAAAAACTTTGAAGATTGATTTACCTATGACTGATATTCAAGATCTTTGACATCTTAATATTTCAAAAATAACTTACACTACAAAGCATATGTTGGTATTGAAAAACATGGCAAATGTGTGGTTTACGACTAGTCATTAGTTTATAATATTTAATTTGAATTGGTATGTAAAGAGATCACAAGATGAATAACATTTATTTAGAAGCATATAATTTTGGATCTGGAAAGGACTATAGAAAGAAATCTAGTATTACATATGCATTTTGTAATTGTGGAAATAGAGAATTAAGGACAAATTAGAGGCAGGTTTTTTAATTAGAAACAGCTCTTTTTTTTACTATTTTTTTTAACATTCATTTTTTGAGAGACAAGAGTGCGAGTGAGGGAGGGGCAGAGAGAAAGAGAAATACACAGAATCTGAAGCAGGCTCCAGGCTCTGAGCTGTCAGCACAGAACCTGACATGGGGCTCAAACCCACAAGCTGTGTGATCATGACCTGAGCCGAAGTCGGGTGCTTAACAAACTGAGCCACCCAGGTACCCCAACACTCTTATTTAAATGAAGAATATGTAGCAGCACCTGGGTAGCTCAGTCAGTTAAGTATCAACTGCAGCTCAGATCATGATCTTGTGGTTCACGAGTTCAAGCCCCACGTTGGGCTCTGTGCTAACAGCTCAGAGCCTGGAGCCTGCTTTGAATTCTGTGTCTCCCCTCTCTCTGTCCCTACCCCGCTCGCAGTGTATCTCTCAAAAATAAACATTAAAAAAAAGGTTTTTTTTTTAATGAATATGTAGTGAAAACATCAAAGTCGATGACAACTAAAAATAGGATACAAAATTATGCACATGTTATGTGTGGTAGGCAGCCTTGAAAATGACCCCCACCATCCCTGCCTGTTGGGATTCATGCCCTTATGTCCTTATGTAATCCCCTCTCCTTAAGTGTGGGCTGGATTTACTGATTCACTTGTAATCAGTAGGGATGTCCCTGCTGAGATTAGGTTTTTAAAAGACTGGCTTTCATCTTGGTTGTTCTCTTACTCTCTCCCTCTCAGATCACCACCTACCATGTTGAGAGGACACATAGGCAGCCTATGAAAAGGACCATGTGCTAAGGAACCAGCAATCATCAGCTAAGGATTCAGCAACCACTTGAGTAAGCTGAATCCTTTGGCCCCCAGTTGAGGTGGCTATAACCCATAGACTTCCAGATTCCCAACACACAGAAACTGAGGTACTAAATGTTTGTTGTTTTTAGCCACTAAGTTTTGGGTTATTTTGTTATGTAATAATAGATCACTAATATGCTGTAATTATAACCTAGCAAAAGCATATGGTAGGATGACTCACATACAATGACTGACCCATGTGGGAGTATAAAGGCCTGACCTTCTAGATCCACTGGAGGACAACTCTAAAGGGCTTTCTTATATCTTAGCTTCTGAGCTCTTTGTGGGTTTGGATGAGATTGTCATTGGGCCTGTACTATAGCTCAGCCTTTCCCTCTGCCCATTCCTGTTTTCTTTCCCTCCTTAACAGGTGTTGACCTTCAGGGAACTCCTTAATAAATATTCTGTACACTGGGGTGCCTGGGTGGCTCCGTTGGTTGGGCAACCGACTTTGGCTCAGGTCACGATCTCACAGTTTGTGGGTTTGAGCCCCGTGTTGGGCTCTGTGCTGACAGCTGAGAGCCTGGAGCCTGCTTTGAATTCTGTGTCTCCCCCTCTCTCTACCCCTCCCCTGTTCATGCTCTGTGTCTCTCTGTGTCTCAATAATAAATAAACGTTAAAAAAAAATTAAATATTCTGTACACTAAACTCTTCTCAGAGTCTGCTATGTGGGGAATCCAGTCTGTGATAGCATCCGGAATATCTATGTATCCTAGATAGCTGCTCCAATTATCACTGTTTCAGCCAGCAAGATATGGATGGATGAGAGAGAGGAAGTGGAGTTTTATTTTATTTTATTTTATTTTATTTTATTTTATTTTATTTTATTTTATTTTATTAATTTTTTAGAGAGAGAGTGCGTAAATTGGAAAGAAGGGAAGAAAGAAAATCTCAGGCAGGCCCCACGCTCAGCGTGGAGCCCAATGTGGGGCTGGATCCCACGACCCTGGGATCATGATCTGAGCTAAATCAAGAGTTGGCTACTCAACCGACTGAGCCACCCAGGCACCCTGCCTTTTAACATTTTATTGACTTGACGTAGAAATTGCATCATTTCCACTCGTATATCATAGGTAAGACTTAATAGCCACATTCACCTGCAAGAGAGGAGGCTGGGAAATATACCCAACTAAAGCCATCTACCTAACTAAAACAGATTCCTATTTAGTTAGTTTTGAGAGAGAGAGAGCAAGCAAGCAGGATCAGGAGAGGGGCAGAGAGAATCCTAAGCAGGCCCCATGCTGTCAGCATGGAGCCCAATGTGGGGCTCAATCCCACAAACCATGAGATCATGACCTGAGCCCAAATCAAGTGTCAGACACTTAACCAACTGAGCCATCCAGGTGCCCCTAAAACAAAGATTCTAAGAGATGGTGTTCTAGTTATTTTTTGCTGTGTAACAAACTACCCTAAAACTTAATTATATAAAACAACAACTATCTTACTATGCTTATAAGATGACTCCATGAGTGCAAAGTACAGAAAGGGCACAGTAGAGATGGGGTGATCGATCTGTGTTCCATAAGGCTGGATCCTCAGCTGGATGAATGGAATTCTACAAGATGACTGAAACAGCTCGGGGCTGGAGCACCTGTGGTGGGAAGACTCCGTTCCCAGATAGCGTCTTCACTCACAAGTTTGGCTCCTGGGCTGGAATGCTAGAAGGACAGTTTCAGATGGGATTGTCTTCAAGAGCATCTACTTGTGGCCTATTTAGCATGACAGTCTCAGGATAATCGTAGAGTGTTCAGGGCTCCAAGAGCAAGAGCATTCCTGGAGACCAATGAGGAAGCCGCAAGGTTTTTTATGACTTACCCTTGGAAGTTCTATAGCATCACTTCCACTGTCCACAGTCTTAGAGTGCACCCAGATTCAGGAGGGGGAAACATACATCCCATGGGAGGAGTGTCAAAGAATTAAAACTGCCACAAGGGTGAATATTGAGGGACAATTAGTTCCTGCCATAGGTCCTGAGTCTGTACCACAGCAGTGAAGAGGGAAATGAGAGAGAGAAGGAAAGCCAGAGACCATTAACAACTATAAAATGAAGTTTCTATAATATACCAATTAATCCGTAACTATTTTCTAATTACTTACTACATACACAACTCTAGTACTTTTGTATCCATTACAGAGTGGGTAAGTGTCCTATTATATACTAGATAGCATTGAGGCCCTTCCCTTTGGCTCAAATTCTTTAAGCTTTTAAATATAGCTCAGGATCCTTGGCATATGTAACTGAAATGTTCTTTGTGGGCTTAAGGTTATTTATAGGAGGAAATGAATCTTTGTTAGGTTGCTTGCAGATTGTCCAGGCTGGGGTGCTATAGATTGGTAAGTACTAGGTCCAAACGAAGTAGTGTTCCTCAGGTGACATATTTAGTATCACAGTTTGAGCACCACAATGGACCCCGAACTGTAGTTTTCTAGGGACTTCCATTCCATTTCCATTTAAAGGATTTACTACATTATTCAGCAGGATAAGTAACCTCCCTGCCAACAGTCTACTGTATATTAATTTTTTTTCTGAATTAAAAAAAGAAAGTTGGGTTTTTAATTTTTTTTTTAATTTTTATTTATAATTTTTGAGAGAGACAGAGCATGAGACAGGGAGGGCAGAGAAAGAGGGAGACAGAGAATCTGAAGCAGCATCCAGGCTCTGAGCTGTCAGCACAGAGCCCGACACAGGGCTTGAACCCAGGAGCCATGAGATCATGATCTGAGCCAAAGTCAGATGCTTAACTGACTGAGCCACTCAGACACCCCCAAAAAAGAAAGTTTTGTAATCACAAAGGCAAACTAGGACAGACACTGAGCATACTGAGATCTTTAAACTCTTCCAAGATTTTGGGATTTTCCTTATATTCCTAGGGATAGGGTGACCTCACCCCATTGTTCTAGAATAGAAGCATCTACTTTGCTGCTGGAAAGGCCTGGGATAATGTTGGAAATCTAAAAGGAGCAGTAAAGCATGACTAAATTTCATTAATCTCCTTTTCCCCTGTCAAGAAGAATAAGGGCCACACATTTTTTGCCTGTTTCGTTTCTTTTTTTAAGACTGGAAGCAACCTGGGGCACCTGGGTGGCTCACTTGGTTAAGTGTCTGACTTGGCTCGGGTCATGATCTCATGGTTCGTGGGTTCGAGGCCCCAGTCGGGTTCTGTGCTGACAGCTCAGAGCCTGGAGCCTGCTTTGGATTCTGTGTCTCCCTCTCTACCCCTCCTCCACTGGTACTCTCTCTGTCTCTCAAAAATAAACATTAAAAAAAAAAAAAAAAAAAAGACTGGAAGCAACCTGGTATCGATCTGAAGGGCAACATTATGTGGATAAAGTTAAGTAATAACCTATGCCTTCCTTTAGCTCCCCAAATCTCAAACTACAATTCCCATAAAGCATGAAGTGGAAATGTATTATTTACTTAGAAGCAGGAACTAAACAGCCACACCTCTTGATGGGTTGGGGCTTGTTTTGTACCTGCAAACCCGGAGGGAATGATAAGGAAGGGTAATGTATCCCTGGGCAGCCGCATTCCCTTGGGAAATTGGGGTTATTCCTCAGTAACTCTTGTGTGTGTCCTCACTCTGGCTACCTATGCCCTCTCCTTTATCCACTTTACCAGCCAATGTGTGTGTCCATCTCCTTTTAAACCTTTTGTTCCATAGGAGATGAGATGTGTTCCATATTCCTTTCACTCTATCTCTAGTGGTTTGCCTCAAGTGTTCTTACCTATTATTTCCCTCTCATGTCATTCCCACTTATACTTGAGATGCATTTTCTACCAGTTCCAATTTATCATTGTCCTCCCCTGTACTCTGCATCTTTCCTTCATGTGACTCGGTATAGAAAATGTATTGCCCTTTGGTAAAACCCTCATCTGAAACTGGAATATTAGGACAAATATCTTGTAAGGGAATGGTTTTAGGAACATGTGGTGCCCTGTATAAATCTACTGATAATTAATATATTTGAGTCTTAAGAATCCACATCTTATTCTACTGTGAACTTTTTGATGAGAATTAGTTCTTCCATTCATGTTTTATGGTTTAGTTCATTAAGTTCCTGTGCAAGAAAAGCAATTAAAATTTTTTTAATGTTTATTTATTTTTGAGAGAGAGAGACAGAGAGACAGAGTGCAAGCAGGGGAGGGGCAGAGAGAGGGAGACAGAGGATCTGAAGCAGGCTCCAGGCTTTAAGCTGTCAGCACAGAGCCGACATGGGGCTCGAATCCACGAACTGTGAAATCATGACCTGAGCCGAAGTTGGGCGCTTAACCGACTGAGCCACTTAGGTGCCCCAAGAAAAGCAATTTTAACAAGGAAAATGGAAAACACCCTAAGAGGGGTAGGAAACCTTTCTGCCAGGTGAACTACTAAAGAGATTATTAGGAGCTTCTGTGCTTTTAACAGTCACCTGCTAATATCCTTAATAGCTTGACAATTAAGGTTACTAGGCAAGAACTGTGCCTATTCAATTTTATTCCCTGGGCAGTACCCAACGTGCTCTGTATATGTGAACATCTGATGTTAACTTGAGTTATTATGCCTGATCCTCAAGGTTGAGTAGAACAACTCAACTGCTCATTCTTGGGAATAATAGGTAATTTTTCCCGGGCACCAAGATACAATGATTAGGGCATGGGCAAGGAATTTTCCTAAACTGGCCTATCTGCCCAGAAGAGGTCATTCCTTTTCCCATGTGAGTACCTCCCTCCCAGAGAGCTGCATTGACTCACTCTCTGACTCAGCACGATTACACACAATAAACAGTTGAGAAATTATTGTCTCTGCTAAGAGTTTCTGATGCGGTAAAGCACATGGATGCAATTAGTGACCAAAAAGATACCAATCTCAATTTCTAATAAGGCCCCTAGTTCTTTCCCTGGTCCCTTTTCTCTCCTGAACCCACTCACAAAGCTAATGCATCAAAAGTGTTGGCTACCCTCTTCTCTCCTCACACTCCAGTTTCTCCAAAGCTTCTCACCTTCCTTCTCCAAAACCCCCAAATGCTTTTTCCACCAGAGTTCAAAGAATTTACTCTTTGTTCTTCAATATATATGTGCTAAGTTTAGCCAACTTAAGTTTAGCTAAATTTTTTTCTTAGGCATTGGAGGGAGACTAAGTTGGCAGAGATTGCTTTCTGGTTAAGTAGAGTATATAGGGTTCTCTTTACTAGTTTACTAGTTACTTAGTCTTCCATTGTGTGCCTCTACCAAAATTTATCCCAATTCCTATCCATAATGATAGCTAAAATGTATTGAGCATATACTGTGGGTTAGGCACTGTTCTAAATATCACAGCCCAATGAAGTAAATTCTATTATTAGCTTTTGGTAAACCAAAAGCACAGTGGGGTAATTTGTCCATGATCACATAGCTAGTAAATTGTGCAGATGGGATTGGAATCTAGGCAATTCTTAACCACTATGCTATACTTCTTCCCTGTTGATGGGATATTTAGGCCTTTCTCTAGATTCCTTTAGATTTTTTTTTAATATAGATAATGCAGTAATGAATACCCTAGTACATAAATATTTATTTTTTTTTTTTTTTTTTTTTTCAGAGAGAGAGGGCACGACTACAGGAGAGGGGTAGAGGGAGAGAAAGAGAGAATCCCAAGCAGGCTCCATGCTCAGCATGGAACCTGATGTGAGGCTTGATCCCTCAACCTTGGGATCATGACCTGAGCTGAAATTAAGAGGTGGATGCTCAACTGACTGAGCCACCCAGGTGCCCCATTTTCTAAATATATCAGTAAGGACAAATTCCTTGAGATGACATTATGAGGTCAAAGAGCAACACATTTTTATTTGAACAGGAAAAGTTTCTTCTCCAAATGTATCATTTGTTTGGAGGAGGCAGCATTTTTATCAGAGGCAACAAGCTGTCCTCTTACGGTATTTGAATTTTTACTAGCAGGGCATCTGGGTGGCTCAGTTGGTTGAGCATCTGACTTCAGCTCAGGTTAGTGATCTTGTCATGAGTTGGAGCCCCACATCGGGCTCCCTGCTATCAGCATAGCACCCACTTTGGATCCTCTGTCTTCCTATCTCTGCTCCTCCCCTGCTTGCTCTCTCTCAAAAATAAACAATTTAAAAATAAGTAAATAAAATAAATCTTATTAAAAAATAAAATAGAAAATAAAATAAAAATTTACTAGCAGAAGTACTAGAAAGTCATCTTAGTCCTTTATCTGAGGGAGTGATTATCTAAGTGGTCCTTTCCTCCTATCATTGCTGTTATTTGATTAGGAGTGCACACAAGTAAATTGCAAGCCGAAGAGCCCTAGACTGGGGCCTGGGTCATGGTAGTTCAGTGATTGAATTAAATGACAAGGTCTTTGATTTTTTTTTTTTAAAATCTGTAAAATGGGGACATTAAGTACTACTTACTTTATCTCCCACGTATGGGTTTAGAGACACAAATATGAATGTATACATTGTTCATATGTGTCATTAAGAACACTTATAATGGAGGGATACCCATCTAGGAACCAGGGGAGAGAACTATGGGGCCCATTAGGAAATTGAGATCTGGTATCTTTTGGGTTACTAAATGCATACATGTGCTTCACTCATACATGTGCATTAGAAACTCAGGCAGAGACAATAATTTCTCAACCATTTATTGTGTGTGACCATCTGTATAAGTCTTAGTATACTTTTAGCAGGTAGGCTTACTATAAATATTTTATGAATAAATTAATGAACAAAGTTTTCTTTCTTTTTTTAAGTTTATTTATTTTGAGAAAGAGAGCAAGCTAGCAGGGTAGGAGCAGAGAGAAAGGAAGGGGAAGAATCTCAAGTAGGCTTCCTGTTGTCAGTGCAGAGCCTGACATGGAGCTCGTTGTGAGATCATGACCTGAACCAAAACTAAGAGTTAGATGCTTAACTGACTGAACCACTCAAGTGCCCTGAACAAAGTTTCCAATGCTGGTCATCAATTTTCCAAAGCTAATACAAACATCCTTTCAAAAATAAAAAAGAAAATAATTTTTAGCACTTTGTTTTTCCCCTAAATAATGAATGTCTATGTCTTCTTTAGGAGAACTATGTTCATAATATGGCTTAAGGTCTTAAATTTTGGTCTTGGGTAAACTAATAAGCAAATCACCCAGAGCAGAGTCTGAAGTTATCTACGTTGTCAAATGTTGAGTAACTGCCTCTCTATAAATTTGGAAAATACAAAAATGTAGAAAGATAATCCATTTATTAACTAGTAACCCTTATGCTGTATAATTTATTGGTCCTTCAGGATACTATCTTCCATTTCTTTAAATTTGTTGATAGACAACCCTATTTGTGAATCACTTCCAAGTGATTAGCAATCTAGTAGAAATGAGTCATATGTAGTCATATATATGCTGACAAAACTTTCAAATTATATCTTAGATTATGTGTATTTTACTGGACTATATAAGTCACTTTTTATAAATTTCATCTTCTATTTTATTCTAAAACTTTCAATTATCTTGAATAATGTTCTTTCTTGTTGAGTGTATCCATATTTCAAATATTTGTACAAATGTGGATATAAACTGAATCCATTTTTCCCCTTTTCCAACTTGTGTGTGTGTGTGTGTGTGTGTGTGTGTGTGTGTATTTATTTTATTTTTTTAAGTAAGCTCTATGCCCAGCTGGGGCTCAAACTCACGACCCTGAGATCAAGAGTTGCTTGCTCTATTGACTGAGCCAGCTAGGCACCCCTAGATTTATATATTTTTTAAACTAAGTTAGGAAATATCTACCAACTTCAACATGGAAATATTATTTATTTATTTATTTTTAGCACATGTATGAACAGGGGAAGGGCAGAGGGAGAAAGAGAATCTTGGCCTCCATGCCCAGTGCAGAGCCCAATTTTGGGCTCATGATTGTAAGGTCATGACCTGAGCTAAAATCCAGGGTCGGATGCTTAACTGACTGAGCCACCCAGACTCCTAATATGAAAATATTTTACACTTAGGTGTTTTGGAATAGAAAACTATACCTTTCTATGAATGATACATGTGTGTACTCAAATGCAGAAATAAAGTAAACATGAAAAACATTCTTTCTAATTAGGGATAGATAGAATATGTGTATATATATATATATATATGTATGTATATATATGTATGTATATATATGTATGTATGTATATATATGTATGTGTGTATATATATATGTATGTGTGTGTGTATATATATATATATATATATACACATATATACATATAATTTTTAACATTTATTTTTGAGAGAGAGAGAGACAGAATGCAAGGGGGGGAGTGGCAGAGAGAGAGAGGGAGACACAGAATCTGAAGCAGGTTCCAGGCCCTGAGCTGTCAGCACAGAGCCCAACATGGGTTCCAACTCATGAACCGTGAGCTCATGACCTGAGACACTTAACCAACTAAGCCACCCAGGTGCCCCAGATTAGAATATTTTTAAAGAATTTATCACTAAGCAGCCAAAATTTTTATACTCAAGAGTTTCAGGATTTTTCCAAGAACTAGAAAAATAATATTGTTTTAGTCTGTTGGGGTTGCTATAAAAAAATACCACGGACTGGGTAGCTCATGAACAAATTTATTTTTCACAGTTCCAGGGCCTGGAAGTCCACCATCAGGGTGCCAGCACGGTTAGGTTCTGGTGAAGGCCCTTTCCAGGTTGCAGACTGCCACCTCCTATGGTGCCTCACAAGGTAGAAGGGAGCACAGGGCTCCTGAGGTCTCTTTCATAAAAGCACTGATCCCATCCATGAAAGCCCCATCCTCATGACTGAAGCACCTCCCAAAGGTCCCACCTCCTAAAATCATTACACTGGGCATTAGGATTTCAACATATAATTTTTGAAGGGACACAAGCATTCAAATAAATGTTTGAATAAGTCATAACAAATAAATCAACAAATACCCAACTCGACAGCAGTCCTCCTCAGTTATGGGAAAGTAATTGCCAATGCAAAACAGATACTAGTATGAAGTTCTACTTTATTCTGAATAACTGTGCTGGGACCTATATTTTCTGAGTCATGCTATCGAATAGACAACGAACTCAATGATGAACTTAAGTTCTAGTTATTGCGTGTGTACTCAACAAGACTTTGATTTACTAAGCGTTTGCAGCATTGAAGCTGTTTCTAAAATTTCTGTTCACTCTTTTTGGGGCAGTCATTATATCCAACACTATTTACTGGGTGGCAGCACTATGTGATAATGTACACACTAATTTGTGGGGTACCTGGGTGGCTCAGTTGGTTAAGCGCCGACTTAGCTCAGCTAACGATCTCACAGCTCGTGAGTTTGAGCCCTGCATCAGGCTCTGTGCTGACGGCTAAGCCTGGAGCCTGCTTCAGATTCTGTGTCTCCCTCTTTCTTGCTCCTCCCCTGCATGCACTCTGTCTCTCTCTCTCTCAAAAAATGAATAAATGTTAAAAAAAAAATTTTTTTTTAATGTACACACTGATTTGTGTGTTAAGAAAGAAAGTTCTGGAATCAGTTAATTGCCCAGATTTGAATCCTGGCTCGACCACTTATCAGCTATGTCATTTCTATTACTATTACCTATTGAAATGGAAATGACAAGGATAATTACACCTGCCTCGTAGAGTTAACTAAATAATATATATAAAGCACTAAGCAAGAGTAGTGCTTAATAAGTGTTAGTTGTTATTTCATCCTTTAAAAAGAAAGAATGAAAATGTATACTTAGGGATGCCTAGCTGGCTCAGTTTGGTAGAGCATCCAACTCTTGATATTGGGGTTGTGAGTTGAGCCCCACATTGGGTGTAGAGATTACTTTTTTTTTTTAATTTTTTTTTTAACGTTTATTTATTTTTGAGACAGAGAGAGACAGAGCATGAACGGGGGAGGGTCAGAGAGAGGGAGACACAGAATCCGAAACAGGCTCCAGGCTCCGAGCTGTCAGCACAGAGCCCGATGCGGGGCTCGAACTCACGGACTGCGAGATCGTGACCTGAGCCAAAGTCGGCCGCTCAACCAACTGAGCCACCCAGGCGCCCCGAGATTACTTTTTTAAAAATGTGTGTTTAGAAGTCTGTGATTTAGTATGCAACCCATCTGTAGTTTAGGACTAGAGTAGAAAGCCTTATGGCTTTTTCCACATAATGCTTTACATCAAAAATTTTATTTCTAGTCAGTTGAAAGTAATAAGAATGGGGAAACCTTGTCTTTAGAAGTAACTTCCAGACAGAAAATAAGTATATAAATATTGGATACCTGGATTACTCCCTGAGGTTTAGCTACTAAAAGCAATATCCCCTATTTTGAATCATGATTTATTACATGCCCAGTAGTAGTCACCACCAGTACCTATTGCAGTGCCTTGCACAGTCAGGCATTCAAACATTAGCTCAATAAATAAATGAATAAAAAGTAAATTCACAGTTAAAGCCAAGAGTATGAAGAGAATGTTTAATTTTTTTTTTTCATTTAGTTCCAGCAATGTAATTCCCAACCAGCAAAGTGCATACAGATTATATGAATCAAGCTCTTTGGTCCACAGAGTAATGCATCATAGGAAATTATAATCATTGCTTTTACAACTGTGTATGATCCTGTAAAATTCTGTGCTCTTGGTGGCAAATGGAGGAGGAAGACAGATAGATGGATCAGCAAGAGTTCTTCACTCCTGGTGGAGGACAAATCAAAACCAGTGTCCTACCAATGGAAGATTACCGACATTTACTTTTATGAAGGATTTAGACAAATTTGCAAACATATTGCAATTTTTACTTTTTATTGAAAAACATTTTTAAGTACATTTTATTTTGTGTTTTCGTATTTTTTCTTAATGTTTGTTTATTTTTTTTTAGAGAGAGAGAGAGAGAAAGAGAGAGACAGTGTGAGTGGGGGAGGGGCAGACAGAGAGGGAGACAAAGAATCCAGAGCAGGCTCCAGGTTCTGCGCTGTTGGCATGGAGCCCAATGCGGAGCTTGAACTCACAAACCGTGAGATCCTGACCTGAGCTGAAATTGGATGCTTAACCGACTGAACCACCCAGACTCCCCCATACTGCAATTTTTAAAAACGTGATTTACTGAGCTATGAAGAAATAAAAAGGGACCTGTTAGTAAAGAGATATTTCCCTTTTGCTTGATTTATGTGGCCTGATTGTCCCATTAGTCCATATATATTAATTAGTCTAAATATATTCATGTGGTAGGCTGAATGATGGCTCCCAAAATGTCTGTGTCTTAATTTCCTGAACATATGAATATGTTACCTTGCATGGCAGAATCAATTTTGTAAGTATGATTAAGTTAAGGATCTTGAGATGGGGAGATTATTCTGAATTATCTGAGTGGGGGCCCAATGTAATCAGAAGGATCCAAATACAGCGAGACAGGAGGAAGGACAAGAGACAGAGGAGACTGGAAGACACTGTGCTTTTGGTTCTAAAGATATAGGAAGAGATCATGAGTCAAGGAATTCAGGTAGCTTCTAGAAGCTGGAAAAGGCAAGGAAACAGATTATATTCCCTGGAGCCTCCAGAGAAATGCAACCTTGCTGATAGCTTAATTTCAGCCCTGTAAAACCCATTTTGGACTTCTGACCCACAGAACCGTAAGATAAAAATCTATGTTGTTTTCATTTTATTGTATTTTTTTAAGTTTATTTTTTTCAGAGAGGGAGAGGGAAAGAGAGAGCAAGACAGAGAAGAAAAGAGAGAGAATCCCAAGCAGGCTCCATGCTCTCCATGCTGAGCCCAATGTGGGGCTTGATCTCACAAACCATGAGATTATGACCTGAGCTGAAATCAAGAGTCAGACACTTAACTGACTGAGCAACCCAGGTGACCCTAAACCATGTTTTTGTAAGCCACTAAATTTGTGGCACTTTGTTAGGCAGCAAGTTTCTATTATACATTCATTAATCTGCACCTAACTTATGGAGACACTAATTTGTAGTCAGTACAAACAAATTTACTTCTGGTTCTCTTGGATTAAAACTGGAGTTATCTTAGGGTGTCTAGCTGGCTGAGTCGGTAGAGTAGGCAACTCTTGATCTTAGGACATAAGTTTGAGCCCCATGTTGGGTATAGAATCTACTTTAAAAATAAATAAAATGAAAAAACGAACAAAACACAACTGGAGTTATCCTTGGAAAAGTGATTTATTCCAGGGCTGGGGTAGGAAAAAATATAATTGAATCTAGAGCATCTTTTGGTATCAGAAAGTGAAGAAGTGCTCAAAAAAGATTGAGGGTATGTCAAAAGGGTACAGACACTACCTGAAAAAGGTATCAATGGCTAAAGCTGGAAGTTGAACAACAAAATAATGATAATTTGGATTATATCTCCCCAAATTAAGTATAAATATATATGCATGAGTCCATAATAAAATAAATACATACATAAATGGAGGAGAGTGGACAATTCCATTGAAGAATGTTAATGTGGGGGAAAAAATTAAATTAATGTGAGAAAGTTTGAGGAAAAGCAGAATATTTACATAGTTCAAAGTATGTCTCCCGTAACATTAAAAAATTTTTTTTGTCTTATTAATTTATTTTTTAAATTTTTTGTTTTTTATTTATTTTTGAGACAAAGAGAGACAGAGCATGAGCAGGGGAGGGGCAGAGAGAAAGGGAGACACAGAATCTGAAGCAGGCTCCAGGCTCTGAGCTGTCAGCACAGAGGCCAACACAGGGCTCAAACTCACAAAGCATGAGATCTTGACCTGAGTGGAAGTTGGATGCTTAAACGACCAAGCCACCCACGTGCCCCTCCCATGATATTTTTAAATTACAATTTTTTTATATAATTATAACTTTACAGTGGAGAAATCTAGAAGAAGCTTAACCAAGTAATCAAGATCAATAATCACTAGTGTGGCAGGCAGAATTTTAAGATGTCTGCTCACTTCCTCTGTCCTTGCTACCTTTGATATATATGTCTTGCCTCCAGGCTGTGAATATAATGGATTTAAATCCTGGAATGAGGTTGTATTATGTGACACTGTTGACTTTAAGAAAGGGAGATGATGGGTTGGGGCCTGACCTAATTATATGTGTCTTTTTTTTTTACTTATTTATTTTTTGTAAGATTTTATTTTTAAGTAATCTCTATATCCAACATGGGGCTCAAACCTATAATTCGGAGATCAAGAGTCCCATGCTCTCCCAACTGATCCAGCCAGGTGCCCCTTTCTGAGTCTTTTAAATCTTGGCCTAGAAGTCAGAGATTCGAGGTGTGAGAGGGATTGTCTGGGAGGTGCTCCTGCTGCCATTGTAGGTGGAGGCACCACACAACTAGAACTTGAGAGTGGCCTCTAGGAACTGAAAGTGATCCCTGGCTGCCAGATAGCCAGAAGACAGGTGAGTTCTATAACCAAGAAGCTGAATTCTGCCAACAACCTGCATGAACTGGGAAGAAGGATACAAGCTCCACATGCGAATGCAGCCATCAGACACCTCAGTTTCAGCCTTGTGAGACCCCGAGCAGGAAGCCCAGCTTCAACTTGCCTGGACTTCTCACCTCCAGAATCCATGAGATAATAAGCGGGTGGTGTCTTACCGTGCTGGGTCTGTGGTGATTTACTCTGGCAGCGGAAGAAAACTATACAGGCAGCCATAACATATCTCAACATCATGCCCCAATAGGGTGCTCTGAAAAGGACACATCGCTACGAGATTTTCTTGCCTAAAATAAATTACTTCATCTAATCATGGGAAAACATAAGAGGAACCCAAATGGAGAGAGATTCTACAAAATGACTGACTAGTACTCTTCAAGACAGTTGAGATCATGAGAGACAAGGAAAGACTGAGTGTCTGGAGTGGAAAAAGGACTTTAGTGGTAAACTGGTGAAATCTGCAGTTTAGTTAACAACAAAAACTACAACAAAACACAGTCATTTCTCTCTAGAACTGGCTAGGCTATGTAATCGTAAACAAATCACTTGCTAGATGTTGGTTTTTTCAGTTGTTACAAACAGTGAGTTTGTAGTGGTACTTTAGGATTCTTAGCTGAGGGGCGCCTGGGTGGCTTAGTCAGTTAAGCGTCTGACTCTTGGTTTAGCTCAGGTCATGATGAAGTCCTCTTGGGATTCTCTGTCTCTCCCTGCCCCTCTCCCGCTCATGTTCTCTCTCTCTCTCAAAATAAACTTAAAAAAAAATAAGTAACAGATTATTAGCTGAAATAGTCGCTTACTGTTTGTTTTTTAGTAGTACTATTTTCCTTTAAGAAAGCTTAATTTTGGAAGAGTTGGTATGTTTTGGAAGACTTAGTGTGCTTTAACATTGTAATGATTTTGATGTGCTGATACAGATTAACGAAAGCAAATACTATGAATGGATATAATCCAAAAATGAAAATCTGGACAGCTTAGTACATTGTGGAGGCTTTTTGCGGTTATTGCTTTGCTCTTTGAATTTTCTTTTTATTTCAAATTAAAGAGTTGGCATAAACAACAAATACACAAAATCCTTTTACGGTTTAAAAGAATGAATATTTCAGAAATTTTCTGAATTCAAGTCAGGATAAAGAGAGGCAACCAAAAAAGAATTCAGTAACACACCATTCAAACAGTTTGATTCAGACAAGATAGAAACCCCCTTCTAATAGGAAAAAAAAAAAAAAAAAAGGACAAATGGACTACATGGAGTATTTACAAGAGCTTTCTTTTTTTTTTCAAAGTTTATTTAATTCGAGAGAGCGAGCATGAGCAGGGGGAGGGTGGGGAGAGAGAGGAGGAGAGAGAGAGAGAATCCCAAACAGGCTTTGCACTGTCAGTGCAGAGGACCCGGGGCTCAAACTTATGAACCATGACATCATGACCTGAGCCGAAACCAAGAGTTAGTCGCTTAACTGACTGCTTCACCAAGGTGCCCCTACATGAGCTTTCTAAGTATGGTATCATGAGTCTCTTCCCCTATAATTTTTTGTTAGCTTTATTTCAGAGAGATGGACACATACCGTGTGGATTGAATGATGCTTTATCACATCATCAGTGATAACTGTATAAAATACTCTAACTTTGCTGCTTGTACATTTTAGGTAACATAATTCTTCCCTCCTTCCTCCATAGAGAGAAACACAATGCTTACCATTTCCAGCTCAAGACTGGCTTAACGGCCTCCTCCGAGGTTAATGTTAACATCGTTCTGGACAGAGTAACAGGAAGCATCTGTGTATCTGACCACAAACTGAGATGATCCATTCTTCCCCCATCTGAAGTATAAATTCTGTTGGTATTAAATTGCTTAATTGCTTCTGCTTTATATATTAATACTTTAAAACATCATAAAATCTCTGGGAAAAGTAAAATGATTTATGACTATGTAAATATTTATTTAGTTCTTCCCAGTTGGTCAGTATTGATTCTTTTTCCCCCCTCTATACTTTATTATTTATTTATTTATTTTTAAAGTTTTTATTTAAACTCCAGTTAGTTAACATACAGTATCATATTAGTTTCAGGTGTATAATATCATGATTCAACAATTCCATATATCACCCTGTGCTCCCCACATCAAGTGCACTCCTTAATCCCCATCACCTATTTAACCCATCCCTCCACCCCCTCCCTTTTTCCTCTATAATTTAAAGGAAACTTGTATTATGAAAGCTATTCTTAGATATCTTTTGTTTTTATGTTCTAGAACCATCTATGGCTACAGGAAACTCAGGGAAGAATGTTAGTCAATTAGCAGATGCTAAGTTACCCAGAAGAGCAGATGGAATAATTGATTATGTCCTACAAAATGGGGGAAGGGAATACTTAAAGATCTTTCCTCAAGTATGCTACAGAGTTTCCATACAAAAGGCTGTAACTAAAACTATATTTTTCTTTTTTTTTAAATGATTTATTTATTTATTCATTTTGAGGGAGAAAGAGAGCACAAGCAGGGGAGGGTCAGAGAGAAGGAGAGACAGAATCCCAAGCAGGCTCCACACCATCAGTGCAGAGCCTGATGTGCGGCCCGAACTCACAAACTGTGAGATCATGACTTGAGTTGAGATCAAGAGTCGGACACTTAACCAACTATGCCACTCAGGTGCCCCATAAAACCATATTTTTCTTCTCTGGTATGTTTGTTTTTATTTCAGGTGATCTTTTATGTTACTTTTTAACCTGTAGAGTTTTCAATATGATGTGGCATTAATCATTTAAAAATAGGGTATGCATACATTTAAAGTTTTTTTTGGCAATAAAAAATGTACAAGAGAAATAAGCCAATAGAACAAAGTAGCATACTTTGCACTGCTCCCAGATTTTTTAGCCTACACTATAATATGGACAATTGGAATATATTGGCATCATTAGAATTGTACAGATATTTTACTAATCACCTTGGGACTCTTAGTGAGATTGAAAGTCCACATTTGCTTCCTCAGAACTCTTCTCATTCAACCTATAAAATAGCCATATCTTTAAAAAAACGTTTTTTTACGTTCATTTTTGAGAGAGACAGAGACAGAGCACGAACAGGGGAGTGGCAGAGAAAGAAGGAGACACGGAATCCGAAGCAGGCTCTAGGCTCTGGGCTGTCAACTCAAACTTGTGAACCGCGAGATCATGACCTGAGCTGACATTGGACGCTTAACCGACTGAGCCACCCAGGTGCCCTCAAATAGCCATATCTTAATTATGTAATAGTCTTGAAGACATTGTACTATTTAAGAATTCAAAATCTAAACTATTAAGTTAATAAATATTTATGGTGCAAATTTTGTGCCAGGCACTTTTCTAGACGCTTAGTGAACAAAATAGGTTAAAAAAAAAAAAAAAAGGAGGGGTGCCTGGTTGCCTCAGTCAGTAGATCTCAGGGTCATGACTTCAAGCCCTACATTGGGTATGAAGCCTACTTTAAAAATGAATAAAGAAAAATAAGTTTAAGGGGTGCCTGGGTGGCTTAGTTGGTTAAGTGTCCAACTTTGGCTCAGGTCATGATTTCACAGTTCATGGGTTTGAGTCCTGCATTGGGCTCTGTGCTGCCAGCTTCAGATCCTCTGTCTGCCTCTCCCTCTCTCTCTGCCCTTCCCCCACTCTTGCTCTCTCTCAAAAATAAGACATTAAAAAAACTTTTAAAATAAAAAAGAATAATAAAGGAAAAAACCCTAGCCTTCATGGTACTTACATTTTTTAAAGTGGGATCTGTATAAACTAAAACATCTCTAAAACAATAATTCTCGGGGCGCCTGGGTGGCGCAGTCGGTTAAGCGTCCGACTTCAGCCAGGTCACGATCTCGCGGTCCGGAAGTTCGAGCCCCGCGTCAGGCTCTGGGCTGATGGCTCAGAGCCTGGAGCCTGTTTCCGATTCTGTGTCTCCCTCTCTCTCTGCCCCTCCCCCGTTCATGCTCTGTCTCTCTCTGTCCCAAAAATAAATAAACGTTGAAAAAAAAAAAATTAAAAAAAAAAAAATAAAACAATAATTCTCTTCTCTCTTGCCAGAGTGAAGCCACTTGAGGGCAGGGGCTACTGTTTCCCCAGTATCCTAACTGCAGTGCCCGGCACACTATAAATGATTAATGGGTATTCCTTGAATAATTAAATAGCAGAAGATCCTTTTTGCTTAAGTACAAATAATGCTTCTTTATTGCCTATTGTATCTGTTTAGATTTTTCAGCTTGGCTTTCGAAGTTCTCTCACTCGGGTCCTACCCTTCGTCTTTAATTTCTATTTTTCAGCACACTCTTGTGATACTGTAAGACACAGTACTCTTGCTTTACCTCATACCACTTCCTCTGTCCCAGATAAATAAAAACCCTCTCCCTTTAGGTTCAACAAACACTCATCTAGGATCTTCCATGTGCCAGGACTGTGCTATAGATTTTCACATCTTTTCTTGAACGTACACAAGCACACTCGCAGGTTTTTAGAAGGAGCGAAAGAAGCTCAGAGTTCTGAGAGCAGCCCAGGGTCACTGAGCTACCCAGTAGGGCCTGGACCTGGCCTTCTCTCCTTACTCTGCCCCTTTGGTTCCCTACTGTGAGCCCTTGCTTGTCTCCAGGGCTTCCAGGATGTTATTTATCTTTGCAGCTAGACTGTAAGCTCCCTGTGCCCAACTATGTACTATCTTCTACTTCCCCACAGAGTCCGAGTGCCATGCCCAGCAAGCTCTCAATAAATATTTCCCTAATTGAAGGAAGGCTAACCAATTTGGGCTGAGTCTCCTATTTTCAACTGTCACAAAGTTAACCTTTGCAATAAATTCCATCTTTTTTTTTTTTAAGACCTTATTTTTAAGTAACCTGTGCATCCAATGCAGGGCTCGAACTTGCAACCCCAAGATCAAGAGTCACACAATCTTCTGAACCGAGCTAGCCAGGTGCCCCACAAATTCCGCCTTTTCAATTAAGTTTTACATGGTCAGAGCTTGCTGGGTGAAAAAATACTTCCTTTTAGTCTTAAATACTTCACCTGAGATTTTAGTTATCTTTGACTTTATGTAAACGATTTAATGTTCAGCTGATCTACTTCCTTCAGTGACTTTAATCACAACCCTGTTCATATTTTCCAAGCACAGAAGTCCTAGTGTTTCCAGGTTTTCTTTCATCCTTGACCACACAACGTCTTTGAGATACGGCAAGCTAAACTGCGTGGACAAACTGCATTTTCATGAGATAACCTATCCAGGGTCACGTGTTCTCTCATCAGCCAGCAGATTTGCCCCCAGAATGTTTGGCCAGCAGTTGAGAAAAAAGAAAAAGAAACTTAATATTTTTAAGCCCACTGGTCTCAAGCGCCTCTCTGGCTCCACCTCTCCCTATAGTCTTCAATCTAGGCCAGTTCAGACCTTTATCCTATGCCTCAGCTGTAAAGCCCATGAGGACAGGGCCTGTCTGGTTCACTACTTATACCCTGCAGGACGCTACAAATTTCAGCCTCAGAATACACAGCAGTAGCTCTAAAACTTTTTGTTCCAGTTCACCATAAAAGCACATGCGCACGTAACTGAAGGGAACGGTTTCGTGAAATAAACTTTGACCACAATGACTCTGGATATTTTCCGTTCTATCATTCTATTCTTTTTAGTAGGTCATTAGCTGCGAAGTTGATTTCTTAAGTTCCCTGTTTCAAACACAATATGCCACAGAGTTGAGGTGAGTTCTCTTGGCATTGTATCACCTAGTACCCTGTAAAGGAAGACCCCTGTGATCATTTTCCATTGGAGCCAAGTTCTAGGGAAAGGCCTATCAGTCTGGCACATAGCTGAGTGAATAAAACACTTGTGGCTTTGTGTTGGCTGAATCTGTTCTGGCTGTGAAAATGTATAGTTCAATCATGGTTTTTAAAATTAAACTTTCATTTCATCAAGACCACTAATAACTTCAAAGAGAAATCTCACATAAATCTTCCAAGCAAATAATAAATATGTAAATAGGGTTCTAATTAATGTGGTATTTGTTCAATACTTAAAAAAAAAATTTTTTTTAATGTTTTATTTTTGAGAGAGAGAGAGAGACAGGGGAGGGGCAGAGAGAGAGGGAGACACAGAATCCAAAGCAGGCTCCAGGCTCTGAGCTGTCAGCACAGAGCCAGACGCAGGGCTCAAAGTTATGAACCATGAGATCATGGCCTGAGCTGAAGTCAGCCACTTAACCAACTGAGCCACCCAGGCGCCCTCTGGCCCCTTTCCATTTTCTAATGAAAGTCCTACTTTGATTCCAGTTGCTTTCTATGAATTCAGAGAAAAGAAATAGGAATGGACAGTTGTGGAGTGGCTGTTAGGTGTCAGATATTATACCACAGATGGTCCTATAAATCATCTTATTCAAGCAATGGTGTTAAGAATGAGAGCATTGAAGTCTGAGAGACTAGGGAACTTGCCCGTTTGCATAGCTAGTAAATAAATATTAGCTATTGGATTCACACATGGTTTTCTGATCTATACCCCACACTTTAACCCTGAACTGTATTTGCATTTTAAAACGAATACCTGCCCGCTAAAACAAGTTAGTTGGAAATGTTACACATCAAACATCTACTCGTTCCTGTGTGGGATGGCTCTTTTTGAAGATGTTTCATCATCTTTTTTATGATTCATTGTCAGCAAATTCTTCTTCAATCCCTCATATTGAAGCTGAAATGCATTTCTCATTCTTTAGGATGGCTAACGGAGGGGTTAATAATAATGGTGACCATATTCTCCTGTTGTGCATTCTGTGTGTACTCTTCCTGTACCCCACTTTATATTTCTTAACACTTTGATGGAGTCTGAAGGACACCAAAAATCTCAGCTAAACTTAAAATTCTTTATTGCAGACTATCACTCACCTGGGTATTCAACACTATCTGGAAAAAAAGTCAATGGAATGTTTATATTTTAATGCAGATATTTGGTATACCATAATCATAGTCTTTGATCTTTTTCTGTGTTGAGGTCAACTTGTGTCTAGTGCTGCTAAGCCCACTGTCTTGGTAGTGTTTCAAAACAAAACAAAAACAAAACAGTTCTCCCTGACCTTGAGCCGTACTGCCTGTAAAGTGTTTATTGGCAAGCAATCAAAAAGAGCAGCTGACCTTTACATAGCACTTACTAGGTGCAGGAGACCCTGCCTCGGGTCTCACATGCACTATGCCACTGAATCCTCACAACTCTGTAATCCTCATTTTGACAAAGGAGGACACGGAGAGGTTAAGTAGCTTGCCCAGGATCACACTACCAAGGAAAGTGGTAAAGCCAAGTTCCTGAACCAGATAGCCTTGATTGATGACTGAACTCCCAACCACATCAGGCCCTTTTGCACAAGAGGAACACATGTGGAAACAAACAAACAAACAAACGAAACAAACAAAACCTAGAAAACTCAAGGATTTAACTGGCAGAGCTCAGAACAGAGGCATGAAGACAAGAATGGCCGTGGCTTGAGGCGTGGGGAAAAAAACATCAACGACCTAATAGAAGAATGAGGTTGGATAATTTTTAGTAGAATCGTATCTACTTCTGTCCATTTCTTTCTCTTTCTGGTTTTCCTTAATAAAACAAAATGCAGGGCCCCCTGGATGGCTCAGTCGGTTGAGTGACCCACTCTTGATTTTGGCTCAGGTCATGATCTCATGGGTTTGTGTGATCTAGCCCTGTGTTGGGCTCTGCACTGCCAGCACAGACTGTGCTTGGGATTCTCTCTCTCTCCCTCTCTCTCTGCCCCTCCCCGGCTCGTCCTCACTCTCTCTCTCTCTCAAAATACACTTAAAAAAAAAAAAAAAAAGCAAACACCTACTTGTAAGCTCATATAGCACCCAGATATGCATAAAACAGAAACACCAATGTATGCAGTTAAGGTGAAAATACAACTTTTGGTCACTGAGGTCTTCCTCCTGGTGTACAATTGGCCTTACCGTTTTATAATTTGATCATCCTCCTCACCTGAATTTGAATCAGCTGTTTGAATTGTGTTAACAGTTATCCCTTATTTATATTTTTAAACAAACGGAGAAGATAGGAAGTTTTTTGTTTTGTAATGCTTATTTATTTTGAGAGAGAAAGAGAGCACACGGGCGTGTGAGCAGGAGAGGGGCAGAGAGAGAACAAGAGAGAATCCCAAGCAGGCCCTGCGCCGCCAACACAGACCCGGGGCTCAGTCCCACAAACCGTGAGATCGTGACCTGAGCCAAACTCAAGAGTCGGTCGCTTAACCAACTGAGCCATCGAAGGGCCCCTAGTTAATCCTTACTTTAACTGAATGAGAGAATTTCCCCCCTTTCTCCAACCTTACTATTGAATTCTGGTATTCTATAACAAATATATGACAAAGATGTTACAGTGTAGCAGGTCCAAACTAATTAATGGACACGTTCCAGAACATCATTGTAGATGAGCTATTTGGAACCCGGAATTTATTTTCCCATGGAAATAGTGGTTAAGTTCCCACTGGGTCTACAAAAGTTCCCTTACCCAGGAATGTAGCAGAAACGAACACTGTAATCTTCGTGTTGACCTTTGCTTGTTATTCTGAGGGCTCTATGGACTTCTCTTCTTACTACAATGTTGTAGCTAACCACCACTTTAGGGACAGTTTTTCATTTGAAATTATAGCAAAGGTTGACCATCACTTATAATTCTACTCAAATCCAATCATTAATACTGCTTTTGGGTATTTCTTTTTACTAATCATTACCTAAACCGTAACTTCAGTTAGAGAGTTGTTTTCCTTAGTGTAAGGTTAGTAGTCCATGGAATGGCCCTAGAAGGCAGACAGCCTAGGCTCTGTTACATTCTTCTGCCTACAGCACGATAAGGCAGTGAAACGGCACCAGGGACACATCTTGCCCCTGCTGCTGCCAGTGACCATCAGGTTCCCGGAGGGTATCTTTTGGCCCTTGTGGGGATTAAATAAAACAACTTTTCTTGGTTTCTGGTTTGGCATCAGGTCGTAATTTCCAGGGCTCCGTGCCCCTGGGTTAGGTGTTTAGAACTTGGAGATTACCTGATCATGTGTGTTTTGACTACAGGTGAATCTGTATTACAGAAATTTCATACTCAGATAATCTACAACTATGGTGTCGATGTCTGCCAAATATGCCGGTCTCAGAAACATTTTCTTGTAGGACACGGTAACCACAATAAAACCAAATCTTTGTTTTAGATAGAAACATTACCAACAAATGTTTCCAAAACAGCAATGCTTCAAGTGAAAAAAACCTGTGTTTATGGCCATCCTAATAGCGTGGCTCTGAAAACTCAGGCTCTGTACACACACCGCACACCCCACTCCTGTCTTTTCACCTCCTTGGGAGTTTTTACCCTGGCTATGGACTCTTGATATGAATTTAGAGTCTGCTTTTTTTTTTTTTTTTAACGTTTATTTATTTTTGAGACAGGGAGAGACAGAGCACGAACGGGGGAGGGGCAGAGAGAGAGGGAGACACAGAATCGGAAGCAGGCTCCAGGTTCTGAGCCATCAGCCCAGAGCCGGACGCGGGGCTCGAACTCTCGGACCGCGAGATCGTGACTTGAGCTGAAGTCGGACGCTTAACCGACTGAGCCACCTATGTGCCCCTTTAGAGTCCACTTTTAGAAATGTTAGGAAAAACATTTGTATGATTAGGGAAGGTTTATATCCATAGCCCTATCCCTCCAAAAAAATCCCATGTGTAATTTATATAACCATGTCTGCTGTCACTTGTCTTTTTAAACACTTAATGATTCTGTCAGCAAACATTTGCCAATAAAGTCATGGCTTTATTGCTTAAAGATATCTAATAATATTAAGTATGCAAAACTCTTTCACTTGAAATCCACACAATCTATGAATGAGACCTTTAAAGGATATACAGGTGGTATTTTCTTCACTTCACTATAATGTTCACAATAAGGTGGTTAATTTTTACAAAATTACAATCATTAATACCAAAATACAGATCAATTAAAGATTCCAATAGTAAAAATATTAAGGCAAACATTTCCCACTTCACCTACAGGCCAAACTGTGAAATTAAGTCTTCCGAAATTAACAGAATAAATAAAAGACACTATTGCTTCACGTATCACATAAGGTAAACCTGGCATTCATGGATGCACTGTCATCTGTTAACTAGATCTTTATGAAACAGCATAACTTTACAACCACAGGTGGCATTTCCAATTATGCTAGTACTTTACAACATATACTGTTAGTTTTCAGGATCAAGAGGAAGTCTCTCAATCACAGTGCTATTTCAATTGGCAACTATATTTATCTTTTTGCATTCTTTAACATAATGGAGAGACTTAGTTACCAGCTCACAAAGGTGAGCTAGGCCACTTGTCACTGATGAAGAGGGCTCCAATTGCTGGCTACTCAACATTTGGTTTTGGCACAGAGCACATGGCAGGAATTTCGCATTTCCAGATCCAGAACATAGAGCTGTGGCAGGCACCTCGGAAATTCTAGAGGAGAATTTGAAATCTTTTTATTAAGTTTTAGGGCCAAGAAGTGATCCCAACAGTATTTAAGTAAAGAAAGGAAAAAGAAGAGGAGGAGGAGGAGGAGAAAGAGGAGAGAAAAGAAGGAAAAATAACTCTGTTTGGAGCTCTTGGGGGTATTAAATGAGAGCACATACATAAAGTGTCCAACAAGGTTACCAAAATGCACTAGGTGCTCAATAATGTTAGACAAATTCGAATATTGGGAATTTTATTGAGCAAAAATAGGGTTATTTAAGATTAATTATGTCAGTAGTTTTGTTAGCACCTTTAGCATCTAGTAACTGGGGAGACATAGCACCTAAAAGGAATTCAATTATCACCTGAAATACTGGCCAATTAAATTCACCAATATTGCAAAATGTAGTGAGATTTCTTTCTTGGTTAAACTGTAATTCCCCAGGTCTGGGTTATTTAGCTCAGCTGGTGGATAAACATCATGGATTATAGCCATGTACAAGTCAAGCTTTATAAAGAGAAAGACACTGAGATGCTAAGATTATGCACCATATCCCATATCCCTATCACACAAATAAGTTTGGGTGTCACAAGAGGGATTGCATAAAAGGGTGCAGTCAGCTTAAAGCGAACACATCTTAATTTCTTGAAAATGTAAAGCATACCTATAAGGTCACATCATATATAGGAACAAGTTCAAAAACCCGTTTTTTGAGTCCACTAGAGTTCCACGTTAAGAGAAGTAATTTCCTTGTTATGACCAATGTGTTTGCTCTCCAAATGTTTTTTAAAAAGTTGCACATAGAACACAACTTCACAATTGAGGTTTCCAAGATGATAAGAATCTGTTAACTTTACACCTTAATTATTTCAGATTTTTCTACTACAGAGAAAAATAAAAGGCCACAAAAAGAAAACCCAAAGTATTCAGGTACTGTATTCAAATTTAGAGGACAAAGATGGGGTCAACATGAAAATAATAATTATCTGATACATGCATTATCTGAACTCACTTTAACCTTATGGGAATTTCTTCTAAATTTGGAATCTCAAAAAATAAACATTTTTAAGTGGAGTCATCAGTCATTTCTAAATGCTTTGCAATACATTTTAAATGAGAGAAATTAAATATTCTGCTGATTCGAGGCACTAACATCACAAATCCATTCCCACTCGGTTGGCCAACGTATGTCAGAAAAATAACTTTTAGTACAAGATTCAGTTCATCATTCCCTGTAGAACATATAAGAAGTTCCTCTGATAATTTTTCTGGTATTCTCTTTCTTCGCAAAAATAGGAAAATATCTCTGTAACTTATTCTCCTCCAGTAAGAGTCCATGGGAATTGTTGCAAGTGGGCGGTACCCTTCTCTGATCTCGGTGCTACCTCAGCTTTGGGTAACTTTGATCCCATTTATCCACTAAGCTGTGCTCATTTAAAAAAAGTAGATCTGTGACAACCACTGCAATATATTAAAAGTGATTTATACAGCTGGCAGCACACTGGAAGTTAAGAACCAACAACATATCAACTCTAACAAAAACACACATTTTTCCACTCTGTGACACAGAAAGTGGACAGCAACATGTGCGATGCGCCAAAGATCTAACCCCTAAAGAATCTAATGAGAAAATCAAATATCTGGGTAGAATAATCACATTTCCTCAATAAGCAATTTTAAAGAAAATCTAAAGCTGTCTTTTCAAGTCTATTTCCAGTTTTACAGTAACCTTTCTTCATGGGTAGACCATAACAGAATGAGGATTATTCTCAGAAATGTGCTCAGTTATACTTAAATTGTATTTAACCTCTCAGTGATCTCTGCCTTTATTGGCACTGTGAAAAATAAACAGCTGGATCATGCCTTTCTGGACAGTCAGGTTTTATTTACATAGCTTTGAGACAAGGAGACAAAAGACATCCCTTAACAATTGTCTTTTGGCAATCTCAGTTTTGAGTGGAATATATAATACAAATTTTTATATAGAAAGCGACTTGCAAATATGCATGTAAAAACATATCCATAGACCAATATAAGATACAGTGGCTATGAAGTCTCTTGAAGTACAAATTTATAAACTGACCACCAGACACAGAACTTGGATCCGATCCGCAACGGAGAAGAATCATTATTAGCCTGAAAAAAAAAATTAAAATGCCACTGCCACCAACCTGGAAAAAAATCACATAGGAAACAGAAAACAATAATCACCGGAAAACCTGTGTCTTGTAAAGATTTCTTTCCATCAGAAGATGCAGAAACATTTTCCCCCGAGGTGCGAATGAAAACGTTTCTCAAGCACCCCCAGTTTCTTCCCTGCTTTCTCCCCCAGGCGCCAGTGTAGACGGCCGGTATGGACTTTTTTCCAGAGATGAGAAGTCGAAATTTGCACTTTATCGGGAGCGGGTGCACTTTTCCCCCCGGCCCCCCTTTCCTCTGCCTCCAAGATGGTAGGAAAGTTGTCGTTTCGGAGGGCAGAGGAGCGGCTCTCTGGTGTTATGTCCTCGCAGTGCCTGTAGTGGTGCTGTAGGAGGCTGCTGCCTCTTCTTGTGCAGCCCCGGCAGCCCTGCCTTCTTGGCTGGAGAGTATATTCAGGGATTTCCCCTTAATAATCACCGACCCTGGGAGCACTTTTTAGTTTCCAAAATAAAAATATGATCCTCACCCCTCTTGCTTGACAGGGAAAGGCTCTCGCCGGAGCCCAGGGGGGAGCAGTAGCAGCGGCAGCCGAGCTTCCTAGTCCATTGCCAGCGCCTCTCACTCTGATCTGTCAGCCCGGCCGAGGGAAAAGGGGGGAAGGAGAAAAAAAAAAAAGCAGCTGAAAGGTAAGCAGAGGCGGCCCCAGGCCCGGCCCACATCCCCGGGCTCCCGTAGGGCGGCGGGCAGGGCCGCGCAGGCAGGGCGGGCGGCGAGCGCGCTTACGTGAGGCCGGGGATCCGCCGGCCCGCGTCAGGCCCCGGGCAGAGAATGAAAGGGTGAGAGGGGCTGGCGCCGGGGTGGCGGGGGCTGGGGGCCGCAGGACCTGGGGGCGCCCACGGGCGGCGGCGGCAGGCGGGCGGGGGGTCCAGCCGGGGCCCGAGCCGGCCGAGCGGCGCGGCCTGCGCGGGCCCGGGTGGGGGTGTGGGCCGGGGCGGGGGGTTGGGGGGGAGCCGGCTAGGCCTCGGGCCGGCGGGCCCCGCGGCGGCCGCGCCCTGCCCCGGCACCCCGGGCCTCCGCGCGCCCCTCCGGCTCCCCCGGGGCCTCCGGGCGGGACGGCGGCGCTGCGGGGCCCGATCGTGCGCCGGCCGGGAGGCTCCCCCGCGGGGCGGCAGGCCCGGGTTGCCGGGACAGGGGCGTCAGGGCCTAGGAGTGGGGAATGGGCACCCGCCCGGCCCTTCCCCCTGGTCTCTCGCCGAGGCCCCCCCACCCTCGATTCCGGTAATAGTTGAATTTATTTATTCCCCTCTGCGCTCTGGGCGGCCAGGCCGGGGCGGGGCGGGCGGCCTGGCGGGCGTGGGGTGGGGTGGAGGGGCGGCGAGGAGTCAGGTGCAGCCGCGGCCCGGAAAGTTTCCTTTTAGGCCCGAATTGGGGGTTGCCCTCCTTTCGGGGAGCCCTGGTCCTAGCGCCCGCGACCCCCGAGGGCGTGGAGGAGAGCACTCGGCTATTTTGCAACTCTTTGCCAGTTCCTGTCCATTGAAGGTACTCCGCCCCTGCACCCCTCGCCCGCGCCCCACCCCACTCCCCGGCGAGCCCTTCCCGGGCTGCAAACTCCTGCGGGTTCCCCAGGAGCCCCCAGGCTGGGGAGAGGGCCTTCTCTGCCCGTTTGGAAAAGTTTTCCAGGGAATTTTCTCAGCTTATTAGTTAGTGACTGGGCTTTTGGTGTGGGAAAGGAGGAGGTAAATTCAGGTGGTATTTCTCCTGGGCTGGCTCTCCTAATCGCCTTTTTAGCCTTTGCTCCAGAAACCGGGGGTGTTCATTTCAGATTAAGCACGCCCCCTCCTTTCCTCTCGGACTCCTCCGGGTCTCAAGCCCCCCTTTCCTGGACGGTCCCCGCACAGGGAAAGACGAAGGGAGCGGTGAGGAGATTGTCATTAGCGGGGGTTGGATTTCTGGAGCAGCCCCCAGACGTGGGAGTTTCCTGTCCTATTTGGTCAGCGTCTGGTATATCAGACACACGAACGGAACCCGAGGGGGGAGACCCTGGTTGTCAGAACGCTTGGAAGCATTAAAAATTAGGAGGAGGGAGAGGAGGTGGGCAGGGCAGCTTCTGAAACCAGGTCTACAGTTTAAGGATGAGTGGCTTATTTATTGTGACAATAACTACTTGGATTGATGTGATATTATGTCCGACCCTAGACATCGAAAAATGGGGATTTTTAAGGAAACTTGTTATTGCCACAACTCAGAAGGGTCTGTGGAAGAGCCCTCAGGGAACTGAACGAAGCTGACACAGTGTGGTTTTGGTATTTTTTTTTCCCCCTATGTTTAAACGGGTTCAATTTTAGTTTTATTTTGGTGCCACGAGCTTTGCAAGTTGCAAAAACAAACAAACAAACAAACAAAAGTAAAAAACTTAAATTTCCAGATCTCGATTTCCTGGTTTTCAGGGATGGGATGTTTCCTGTGGCTACACTTAACCACCTTCTGGTTGTCGTCTAGTATGGAAGTGGAAATGTTAAATGTCCCCTGCCCCCACTACCAGCCCCTGGTGTGGGCAAAAGTTTGCAAGTTATTTTTCCTCTTTCGTTTTTTGTTCCCCACCCCCCCCCCTTCTTTTTTTAGCGGACCCAGGCCATTATGTTGTGTGTCTGTGTGTGTGCCCTGCCCGGTATCAGGCTGTCGTTCATGGGCAGAGGTGTTCCACATTCTGACCACACAACCCCCCCCCCCCACTGTTACCTAGTGAGAAGCTGGCACTTGAGCAGAGCTATGGATCACCCATGACTTGGTCTGACTCCTGTCGGGCGTGGAAGTGAGACTCCTCCTATGATTCTTCTGTGTCTTTCTTTTCCTTTTGTCTGCCTAAAATAAAACTCCTGTTTCTCCACAATGATAGATATCCAGCCATTTAGCATTTTACTTAAGGAAAGCTTGATATTTGAGGCATGGATTTCATACAAAAATGCAAATTACATTTAATGGTTGTTCAACTTTATCGATTAATTGAAATTGCTTATTGACTTGGACGTTTTCATGTACTTGTGTACTCAGAATTGTTACTTCTATTATAGCTTGCCCTTATTTTTAGAGCATGTTGGATGGAAGAAATCGTTCAGTGAGTCTCTTTTCCTAGAACATTTTAGGATTAAAAAAAAAAAACCTTTGCCCCATAATTTGCTAGCTTTAAGGTATATTATCGACTTCACTTTCCCAAGCTTTCAAAAACTGTATGTACAAATCCCAGAGTTTTCTGCTTTTTCCCACCCTGTCCCAAACCTACAGAAATTTCCTAATCTAATTGTGTCATGGGCTACTTTATTCTTGAAGGAATGGAAGATTTGACACTTTTAAAAGTTGTATTTTATTTGAAACTAATAAGAGTTTCAGGGCAAATATTGAGTTAATTTTAGATTGCTAAGGTAATTAATATATGTTTCACTATATGTATTTAGTTTCAAAAGTAGATGTTTATTGTAACTTGTAAGTGAAATAATCGCATCTTATTTCTTCTGAAAGATTGTATAAGGAAATGTGTGTAGGCCCCCACCCCAGCTATTTTCCTCAGTAAATCATATTACTGCTATTTTAGAGAAATGAGATTGTAGTTTATATGGATTTTAAAATTTCAAAGTCAGAGCATTCAAACATGTCCTGTCAAAAAAAGTGCTGATCCATTCATTCTTACCAGAGATGTTCCCTAAGGGTTAGCCGCTCTCACCGTCCAGGTTTGGAACAGTAGTTCTGGGTAATGAGAGGTCATTTATATCTGAATACAGTTAGCAATAGTCTCAGACTTATAACACCTCATTTCTCCCCCCACACACCTGGGAACTTGTAAACAATAGATGAATGGGTGAGTCTGGGCTGGAAGCAGCAAATTGTCCCCAAAGCAGATACTCTGCTGCTTTGACAATGGAGTCACATTTAAGTCCATTTAACTTATGCTAATACGACTCTGCTTTGCAAAACAAACAGCAATGGAATCTCCTTCCCACTCCATCAGGTACAGGTCTGTCCCAGGGTCCTCCCTGTGATGGCTAGTTTTAGACAATGCTTCTGGCTCTTTGAGACACTTTCAGAGATAACTAGTGACTAAAGCTTCAAGTTAAAACCTTAGGCCTCTGTTCTTTTTCACCTTGCACTTATTATGCCAGGCTACTTGGTTCTGATTCTTTCCCAGAATGTGATTTGTTTTTGAACAGCTTTTCGGTTAAATTTTAGTTGTCGTGTCCTGCAGTCAGGCACATTTCGACTGGGCTTTGGGTTCTGATCCCAGCTCTTCCACTGGGAGCGTTACTTAATGTTTAGTTTCTTTATCTGTAAAACGGAAATAGAACATTTTTTGGCTAAGGATTAGATGAGATGGCCTATGTGCTTGCCTCTTGGTAGGTGCTCATTAACTATTCTCCTAACCCACCTTAACCTTTTTTTTTTTTAAACCATCTAAATACCATTTCTTCTATTTGTTTGCTTTTTTCTGACTACAAGTTATACTAGCTCATATTCACCCCACTCGGCCCTGTCTATCACACTCAGAGGTATAACCACTGTTAACATTTTTGGTTGTGTTTTCTCTCCTTGTGTGATTGGATGTGCACGCAGCTGAATCTTAGGATCTTGCATTTAAGTGTTGTGTAGTTTCGTGTTGGTTAAGTGTTTGGGTTCTGACCTCAGACCGGCCTGGAATCTCACGTGACTTGGACCAATTGACTTAATTTCATTAAGTCTCGGTTTCTTCATCTGTGAAAAGGGGTGATAATAATACCTTTATCATAGGGTTGCCGTGACAGTTAAATGAGGAGTTGTGCATAGTTTTTAAAATGGTGCCTGGTGCGTGACTTTTATATAATGTTTTCCTCTAAAGATTCTTCGTATTATGGATGTGTTTTCAATGTCAAGAAGCTCTTGGCTCCGTATGTATTACCAATACTAAGAATTTAATACTGATACTGTATTTGAGTACAGATAGAATATTATAATTGCCTTCATGTGGCAAATACCTTTTTGTGCCACTGAAAAGTTAGCAGGATTTTCATAGAAGTTTCAGCAGCTTGATGGTGGTCTAGCCGTTGGATTCTGTGAGTTGGCAGATGTAAAGGACTGGTAAGTACTCCAGTGGGCATCGAAAGCGGGTTTACTTTACTTCCTGCTGCTCCCTTGAAAGCCTTGTAGTTATCTGCCTGCTTGTGTGTGTGTTTGTGGGGGGTGGGGTGGGCTGCAGAGCTTTGAGGAAGTCTGTGACTTTGGTGGGCTCACCTTAGGAGGGTAGGATGTTTACCTGGGGTGATGGTGGAAGTTGCCAGAACCAGTGCTGTTTCATTCATTTACCAGATTAGTTTCCTCTTGGTCACTGTGGCCTTGTAATACTGCGACACATTCTCTGCCCTTGAGGAGTTTTTAGTCTAGGGGTGGGGGGGGGGGGAAAGGCTGACATTTACAACATTAAATGATAAGGGATAGATTAGCCTGGAGGAAGAGAACCTATTTATTCTGGCCTAGGGGTAAGCCTCAAAGAAAAGAAGGACTTCCCAGGGTTTCTAGACTTTTAGGGTTTCTGCCCTAAGCGAATGGGAGGAGTTAGAAAGGCATTCGGAGAGGTGGGACCTGCTAGTAGGAATAAATGCCTGAGGACAAAAGAGTATTCTGTGTTGCAAATTGTAGGAGTTGTAGGAATAGGAATAAATAGTGGGAGGGGGAGAGGTCAGCCTGGTCAGGTCCTTGGGAGTTTAAGTGATGGGCTCCAGAGTTTGGATTCCTTTTACATTCGTGAGCAGACCCTGAAGGGCTTTGGCCAAATAAATTATTTGCGTTTCAGAGGATCTGAGTTGTACAAAGATTGGAGTGAAGGAGAGCAAGACTGGAATAGACCAGAGAGGAAGCTGCTAAGAAGAGATGGAAGGTTTGAACTGAGGTGTTGGGAATGACAGTGGAGATGGAGACAAGTCAGTGGACAGGCTGGTCACAGAGGTAAAGTGGTCTGCATAGGTTGGCCAGACGTCGATTTGGGGATCGTGTCATGGAGATGACAGCTAAAGCTGTAGAAGCAGAAACATTTGGCTTAGTCTGGTTCTGAAGTCTTTTGGGGGGAATCTGATGGACTCTGGATTCTTCTCCAGAAGAATGCATTTAGGTGTGTTTACGATTTGTACATGTGTTTTCAAACTAAACTTGGGATCATAACCTGTAGTCTTGGGGTAGATGTAGAGTGGAAGATAAAACGAGGCGCTGTAGAAATGTTTTGTTTTATTCACTTTATGTAAAATTTGTGACTTTATCACTGCCATTTCATAGATGAGGAAACCGATTTATAAAGTAACTTGCTTGAGGTCACGCATCTCTATTTTAACAATTTAATGGGAAATCTGGCTTCTTGCCTTTTGAAAATGCTAAGATTTAGAAACCTTGGGTCTGCATTTGTCTCTTTTCTTCTTTTTTTTAATATCACAACAACTTGCTAGAACTGGTTTGAGTCAGCCACCTTTAGAGGAGCAAAGTCTGTCCCTGTCCCACCCTTGTGGCCCATTTAGGCGTTTCACCTTGCATCCATCCCTACAAAATAAGAATAAGAAAGTCTTGGGGAACATTGACATTTAAGTGTGGGAGCAAGAGAAAGGAATCCACGGAGCTGCCAGAAAGGAGAGCTTTTCAAGAAAGAGAAAGTGGTCAACAGTGTGAAACACTGCAGAGGTTAAGTAAGATAGGGATGGAAAAGTGTATGTGGAATTTAGCAACAAAGAGGCCATTAGTTTCAGGTTCTTAGAACAAAAGAACTTTGAGAACTATAGCTATAACTTAGTTTTTCTTCTGGTCCTGCAATATAGGGTTTCTGTCACAATGGAGTGTGACCGTGGCTTGCATAGGGACTCAGAAGCCTTTGTTGTAAAGGTTTATTAAGTGGAACTCATCAATGCTGCAGCCAAATCAAGCAATGCTCATTGAGTTGATGTTTCGCATCACGAGAATATCAGGATATAGTGACTCTATAGAACATAGAAAATAGTTTTAACACTGGATTTTTAATGTAGATTATATGGTTTATTCTTAGTGGATTCTGTTACTCTAGCTCCAAGAAGGTGGGAGGCCCTGACTTAATGGAGAATTACACTGTACCATTCAGAAAACCACTAGCAGCTGGAGAGTGCATTTTAGCCCTGCAGATTCTAGATTAAAATGATAATACCAATAAACTACTTCTTACTGCTTCTAATAGTAGTTAAGATTAAGTGATTACTATGTGCTGGGTACCATGCTAAGTACGGTTCATGAAATACCTAATTTAATTCTCCTGAAGGACTCAGTGAGGTGCATACTATTATAGTCCTCTCTTTTACATAGGAGAAAACTGGAACCTAATAACTTGCCCAAGGTCACGCACCTAGTACTTAGCAGAACCAGATTGGAGCACCATCTCTGACATGCGCTAGAGCCCAGGAGTACTGACACCTGCCATAGAACTGTCCTTCCCTTTCTAATAAATCAGCCAAGGAATTCAACTAGCTTAAGGGCCATGTTAATTTAAATTCATAATGCAGACTCATTTGTACAGCAAAGTATTTGGCACATAATAGATGTTCAATAAGCATTTATTTGGTTTATTTTCAAGTATTTTAGTTTGAACTTTATGCTGAATATCGTTTATGTTTTGGGGTGATAGGCAATTTTTCTCACTGATCTTTCTCTTCAGATCACATCAGCGGGAAGATTTTCATTTCCGAGTCTTAATTTTACCGCTTTCACATTGCTATGTGCGATGTTAGTTTTTTGGTTTTTTTTTTTGTTTGTTTTTTTTCTTTAATCAGTATACTTATCTGTTTAGTATCTCACTACCTTTTGGTGCTCCATGAAGTTGAATGAAAACTTACTTCAGGGGTGCCTGGGTGGCTCAGTCGGTTGGGCGTCCGATCTCATAGCTTGTGAGTTCTCATAGCTTGTGAGTCATGATCTCATAGCTTGTGAGTTCGAGCCCCACTTCAGGCTCTGTGCTGACAGCTCAGAGCCTGGAGCCTGCTTCGGATCCTGTGTTTCCCTCTCTCTCTGCCCCTCCCCCACTCACTCGCTCTCTCAAAAGTGAATAAACATTAAAAGAAATGAAAAAAAAACAAACTTCAAAGAAAGCTTAAGGGGCTTTTAGGTGACTCGGTTGGTTGAGTGTCTGACTCTTGATTTTGGCTCAGGTCCTGACCCCAGGGTCATGGGATCAGTTCAGGTCCCTCCTTAGGCTCCTTGCTGGGTGTGGAGCCTGCTTAAGATTTTCTCTCTCCCTCTGCCCCTCTCACCCACTCATGCACACATGCTCTCTCTCTCAAAAAAAAAAAAACAACAAAAAACCATCATAACAAAAATAATTTTAAAAAGCATAGCATGGGTAGAAAAGTTTTTTGAGCCTTGAAAGTATAGGACTCAGGGATAAGTAAATTTTTTTTTCATTGTATTAAATATGTTAAGAAAGCTAACATTCTGGGAATTAAAGTGCTCGATTTAAAAAAATTGTAAGGTATGTCGTAAGTCTAGGCTCCTAAAAGGGGCTAAACTATACAATTACAGAGAGCAATTAGGGGAATCTGCTGTGGCAGTGAAATGAACATGCTTCTGAAACATGAGACTCAAAAGAACAGTAATGACATGCAGAGTTTCCGCATGGATGTGGTACAGTGGCAGTCCCAAAGAGAATAATGTTCATATTTTGGTCAGATTGGTTTATGTGTTGCTGTGGGAAGACTGAAAGGGCCATAGGTTGCTTTGTTAAAGGCTTGTCTTTTCTCCCTGCTTAATATCTTCTTCTGCTGTATTTGAAAGAAGAAACTATGGGAAGGAAGTGTTTTCTTTTCCAGTTATACTCAGCATTATAATATAATACCGAGGAAGGTTGTTTGTTTGTTTGTTTTTTAAGATTTTATACCTAACCATTATTTCCCACTCTTGAATTCCAGTATGTGGATATGTTTGCTGTTTGCTGTGGAAATACTAATTCTGTGAGACTATTCTCAGTAGTGATTACATTTGCCTTTTAGTAATAAATAACGGCATATATTCTGCTCTCTAGTGTTCAGTTACTTGCATTGTGCTCTTTAAGGGAGCACAGATCCACTTACAGTCCAAACAAGTTATTTCCACAGCAGAAGATAATATCTACTATCGCTGTCAATAAATTGAGTGTGGTTGGGATTTTTTTTATCTTTTTCAAGTGATACTGATCATGTATTAAAAAATAGAGTTTAGGTATAGTTTTTCTTCTTCATGGATTAGACAGTAATAATTTGGTTAAGACCATGTGGACTTTATACGTTTCCTCTCTTTATGTCTTACAACAAATGTTAAGGAGTGAAGGCTATGTGAACTTCACCTTTGGAGTTAGGGGTAAATAACGTCAGTTGTAGGAGGCTACATGTAAAAAATGAAAAAAAAATAGGTTTCTTTTTTTTCTGAGATCTACTTTAGTGCTTTTGTTATGATTTCTTCTTTAATTAAAAACCCATTAATGTAGAGAAGACCAGATGAAGAGTTGTGTCCAGTTTATAGACAAAGTAATTTTGATATTAAATAGTAATTCATTTAGAAGGAAGCTAGATTTCAAAGCACAGGGCCATTCTCCTCCAACATTCTTTCCTTTTATGGTATATAAAGTGAGTCTGAATACATTAGGGAATTGGAAATATTAAGTATGAAGATTAAATTGAGCATTTAAAAGAGGGATTTGAAAATGGCGAAGTGTTGATTGTTCAAAACGTAGAATGATATAGAGTTGGTTTTTAGTGGAACTTTAAAATATTAAAAATCAAAGAAATGGGAAGAAAAATTGATCACAGATAGATAGAAAAAAATTAAGGTTAAATAGAAGTTGTTTCTAAGATGTTGAAATTAAACACCATTCTGTAATGTCTTAGAGGTCCTTGGCAAGAGCTTTGGCACCTTGTGGCAAATACTGAAGAGGGCAGGTGGGTAGACAGTGAATTCTTTGAGTTAGAAAGAATCTGAATATGGGGTGCATGGGTGGCTCCGTTGGTTAAGTGTTGGCCTCTTGATTTTGCCTCGAGTTCTCTCTTCGTAGTGAGATGGAGCCCTTGTGGGGCTCTGGGCCTAGTGTGGAGCCTGCTTAGGGTGCTCACCACCACGCTGCCCCTCCCCTGCTCGCGGGCAAGCTCTCTTTCTCTCAAAAAAAAAAAAAAAAAAAAAGAAAAGAAAAAAAAAGGTTGAATTGGCAGATTTGAAGGCATTCTTACTTATATTATTTTAAAATGTTTTTTTGGGTTTTTTTTGTTTTTGTTTTTATTTTAGAGAGAGCATGCATGTGCATGGGGGAGGGGCAGAAGGAGAGAGAGAATCTCAAGCAGGCCTCACGCTCAGCACAGAGCCCTTTGCAGGGGAGCCAGAAGTGGGGCTGGATCCCATGAGCCTGGTATACCTGAGCCTAAATCTAGTGTTGGACGCTCTCAACGCTCTTACCCTCAACCAACTGAGCCACCCAGGTATCCCAGAATAGTGTTAGACTTACAGAAAAATTACAAGGTCACTTTTTTCTTACTTTATTTATTATTATTATTTTTTAAATGTTTATCTATTTTTGAGAGAGAGAGCGCAAGCAAGGGAAGGGCAGAGAAAGAGGGAGACACAGAATCAGAAGCAGGCTCCAGGCTCTGAGCTGTAGGCACAGAGCCCCATGCAGGGCTCAAACCCACGAGCTGTGACATCGTGACCTGAGCTGAAGTTGGACACTTAACCGACTGAGCCACCCAGGCGCCCCCTTTCTTACTTAATTTTTAAACATTATTTGCTGAATAGACATTGGGTGCCACTTTATATGATATCTATTTGATGTTACTTCATAAAAACTTTAAAGTTTCTGAATTTTTTTTAAGGTTTATTTTTGAGAGAGAGAGAGAGAGAGACAGCACGAGTGGGGGAGAGGCAGAGAGAGAGGGAGACAGAATCTGAAGCAGGCTCCAGGCTCTAAGCTGTCAGCACAGAGCCCAACATGGGGCTCGAACTCATAGACTGTGAGATCATGACCTGAGCAAAAGTTGGACTTTTAACCAACTGAGCCACCCAGGCACCCCTAAAGTTTCTAAATTATACTAACTTTCTCTTGGTATATGACTGTGGCTATTAGAAATTACTGTATAGACTGTCCGAAGTGCCAGTTTAGTGATTTTGAATTATTTAATGATCCCTGGGTGAATTGTAACCTCTGTTTTAGGTAGACCACCTGGAATTAAGAATTACTGTCACAGAAGCTATTTATGTAAGCGGCACCTATTTATTGAGCACCTGTTAACTTCTGGGCACTGTGCTAGGCCCTGGGATATAATGATGAACAACAGAAAATGGTTTGTCCATCTGGGAACTTATTTTTTAGGAGAGAAGACAGCAGAATAGGCAGTTACAGTGGAATGTGATGATCACTGAAACAGGGAAATGCACGGAATACCTCAGAGGAGCATGTACCTAACCCAGCCTTTGGGAATCTGTAGGTGGCCATGACTAAGCTGGCTTCTGAAGGATTGGACTAGGTCTGGCCCCAAGTGGGAGCACGAACAGGGAAGATGTCCACTGCTCTAGACAGAGGGAGCAGCTTCTTAGATTTGATGAGACTAGAGGAGCCTGGGCCGCTCAGCTGTCATGAGGGCCTCCAATTGTACACTTCCTTTTGAATGCATCTTGTCTCATAGGCGATATCATCTAAAGGCAAAAATTATGTCTTTTTTCTAAATTTAGGTTTTTATCTTAATTCCATTTAGTTAACACAGTGTTATATTAGTTAAAAATTGTGTCTTTTACTATTTTCCACAGCTTCTGAGAAAATGATGAACTTTTCACAAGTGATTAGTAAATACTTGCCATTAAAGCTAGAGTCATGTGGATTTCACATAGTGAAATGAATTGAATCAACTTTATTAACTATTTATTTTTAAATAAATACAGTTTATTTATTTTGAGAGAGAGACACACAGAGAGAGAGAGAGAGAAAGAGAGAGAGAGAGAGAGGGAAAGAGAGAAAATCCCAAGCAGGCTCTGCACTGAGAGTGCAGAACCCAATCAATGCAGGGCTCGAACTCCCGAACCATGAGATAATGACCTGAGCCAAGGTTGGATACTTAACTGACTGAGCCACCCAGGCGCCCCAAGTTTATTAACTTTTTAAATAGCATATTGATTCTTTAAAATAAAAAATAATTGATTACAGAAGCAATGGATTTCTTACAAAAAATTGGGTAATACATTTGTTTTATGATTTTGGTTTTATTTTGATATATTTTACCATACAGAATTTTAAAATATAAAGAGTACTGACATCTTTGTTCTCTTCAAACCAACTAGAAGTAACAAGGAGCGTGAGAAACAAAAGCAACTCATTCTTTGGTAACTAACTAAACCTTATAACCAGAATAAGTGAATGAGTGCTGGTAAGTGCAGTGAAAATTGAGTCAAGGTAAGAGCATGCCGGAAGAGCGTGAACTCAGGCAAAGTGAGGATGCAGCTTTTTCCCAAATAGCTGACACACCTTGGGAGCAAAACCAATAACCTGCATATGTGGAATGGCAGAGTTGGTATGTACATTGGGCTCCCTGAATGGCCAGAGGGAGGGCTGAATTACGGACTGCAGTGATAACTGTGTTTGCGAGAAGTTTAGAGTAGAGGAGAAACTGGAAGCACGTATCTTTACAGCTGCTGATCTTCGTCCACTGAAGAGAAATGAAGCCTGCATTATCATCCCCTGAAAATCTATGGCCTTTGGGCCTCTGTGAGTTGGGGAGACAAGTTCAGCATTGAGTCAAGCTTCAGGGGAAGAGTGTTGGTGATAATCATTTCCAGAAAGAGCCCAGCAAGTGAAAATTATGAACATAGTTCCCTATGGTGACAGGTGGTGTGTGGAGTTGGGGGTGAGTTGGGGGTGAGATGGCTTCTCTGAAGCAGGAGTTTAAAGAGGAGACAAAGCTCAAGAAATCAATGATAAGACAACGGGAAGAGGTAAGAGTGAGCTGATAGAACAGGTTACAAAAGAAAAAATATATACGTAGTTATTATACAAATGAAGGTCACTTTCAAAGCATCAGATACACTCTTGTTGGGAATAATGGAGGTAAGCTTGAGAGATTTGAGCAATCCAAAATGGAAAAAGTAAAAGGGAGTGATAGATACGGAGCACGGTAAATCTAACATACCAATAATTGATAACCCCTGAAGAATAGAATCATTGAAGCAGAAAGAACTTACCAAGACATTAAGGAAGAGTTTCCCCTAATAAAAGACTTGAAATTCTAGAATGGTTTCTAATCTTTAAATGTAAAGACTTATTATTAAGTCAAAATGGAAAAAAAAAATACACAAGGTCACTAGACAAAAAAAATATGACCCAGGAATTTTATGTCCAGGTAAGCTATCGTGTAAGTATAATATCAATTGACACATATTTCCGAACAGAAAAAGCACAGCGTAGTTCTCCTAAGTCAGCCCTGCAGGGTGTGGGGCAAGGCTGGAGAAGGGAGGTGACTGTATTATAAACTACTGAATTAATAGATGAATTGAACACTAAGTTAAAAGGATTAGTGATTAGCATTAAGTAAATGTAAGTGTAAATATTATAATGTTATAAACTATGGCAGTACAGAAATATAAGGGAAAAATTGGAGATTGGGTAGTTACAAAATGAAAATAGAGAAGAATACAGTATATAATTCATATAACATGCAAAATATGTGTTAATCAGCTGTTTAATGTTATTAGTAAGACTTCCAGTCAACAGTAGGCTACTAGTAGGTAAGTTTTTGGGAAGTCAAAAGTTATATATAGATTTTTGACTATGTAGGGTGTTGGTGCACCTAACTCTCACATTATTCAGAGGGTCAATCATATACCAATTTCTTTTCTTAGTGTGGAGTGAAGAGATGTTATCCAAAGGACACAGACTATAAATCTTCCAGGAAAACAGACTATATAGTGAAATTTTTAATAAAAAATTAAAAGCTAAAAGCAACACAAAAAAAATAAAATTAGGACAAACTATTTGTCATGTAAATAAATATAAAATTATAAATTAGATACTACTCATTTATTAGAAGAAAATGACAGATTGGGACAAAAAAGTTATATCCATTAAGAGATGCATCTGAAAAGGGACCAGCAAATAATATTTTAGAGATTGATTGATTTAGTGAGTTTTTTAAGTGTCATGACCATACGATCTCTTTTGTAACTACTCAGCTCTATTACGATGTGAAGGCAGCCATAGACAGCATGTAAAATGAATGAACAGGACAGTGTTCCAGTAAAACTATTTACAAAAACAGGTAGTGGGCCAAATTTGTCCTTTAAGCCAGTTTGCTGACCCATGATCTAAAACTGTGCTTTAGAAAACTTAAAAGTAAAAGGTAATAGCATGATATACGGAATAGCAAACAGCACGCCATGGAAACAACGAATACTTTTTCAAGCATACCCTATTACAGCCCAGAGAAAATATCAGTCAAATCCAAAAAGCAGAGATATATCCATATTCTCCGTATTCTTATAGAACTAAAGCGAAGGAAAGCATAAAACTCTGCCAGCTGAGACAATTAAACAACTCTTGGGCTAAAGGAAAAATTGAAAAATCAAATCCGTATCAACTAGTAATACCAATCATCAGAATTCTGTGTGTTCTTACGGAATATGGCTAAAGTTGTACTCAGCGGAAAATTCATAGATATAAGTAAATTACTAAAGCAAAGAATGATAGAGGAGAAGAATTCATCCCAAGAAGTTACAAAATAATAATAATAAAATGGAAAGAAAGCAGAAAGGAGGTATTAGCAAATATAAAAGCAGAAATTGATGGATTTAGAAAACATACTTGGAGGTATTAATAAATCTAAGAGATTTGAACCTTTCTTTTAAGATGTTGGTAACATCTTAAACCCCCATTGAGCCTAATCACGAGCAAAGGGAGAAAGCACGAGTCACCTGTGTATGAACAGACGCAGAGTCAGAGAATGCATCACGGATATTTAGGAAATTAAATGTAAGTGGTCCTATTGCTAAATTGCGTGCAGGTAAGTATGAAAACCTGATCTACACAAAAAATCACGAGGCCCAGGCAAACTTCTAAGAAACATAACTGCAGTGCTTTTTAACTTGTTCTAGTACATAGGAAAAGAGATTTGCTAAGTTATTTTTTGAAATATTATTTTGATACCAAATTCTGAAAAAGCACACAAAAACTAAACACTAGACCAGTCTCAAATTACAAAAATCCTAAAAATTAGCAAGTGTGATTTAGTGACGCATTAAAAGAATAATACATGATGACCAAGTTACCTTCATCCCAGGATGAAGTATCAGGAAATCAGGAAATACTAAATACATCACTAATGGGAAATACTAAGTGCCGTGTTTTTAAAAGTATAAAAGGGAAAAATGATTTTCTCTTGAGAAGCTGAAAAAGAATTTGGTAAAATTAACTATCAGTTCTGAGTTTATTTTAAAAAAGAAAAAATTCTTTATTTGTTTTTTAATGTTTATTTTTGAGAGACAGACAGAGCATGAGCAGGGGAGGGGCAGAGGAAGGAGGAGACACAGAATCCGAAGCAGGCTCCAGGCTCTGAGCTGTCAGCACAGAGCCCAATGCAGGGCTCATCATGACCTTAGCACAAGTCGGACACTCAACCGACTGAGCCACCCAGGTGCCCCTAAACAACTCTTAATAGGAATTACTTGATACTTCTTAACATGGTAGGAAATATGTCTTATAAAAAGTTTGCATTATTCCTCCTGTTGACGGTAAGCAATTCTCATTTAACGGGAGTAACAGTTGTTGCCATTATTATTAGCATCATTCCAGCAGTTCTAGCCAATTCAAATAGAGAAAAAAAGATGTATAAAAATTGGAAAGAAAGGGAAATCATCAATCTACACAGATGTGATTGTTAACCTAGAATATGTCTTAAAAGTGAAGGTGGTCCATCATATCCCTCCATCCCTGCCCTCAGTCTTGTTCTGTTACTTATTAAAATTTTTTTTTAATGTTTATTTATTTTTGAGAGAGACAGAGACAGCATGCGAGTGGGTTAGGGGCAGAGAGAGAGGGAGACACAGAATCTGAAGCAGGCCCCAGGCTCTGAGCTGTCAGCACAGAGCCCAACACGGGGCTCAAACTCACAAGCTGTGAGATCATGACCTGAGCTGAAGTTGGACGCTCAACCGACTGAGCCACCCAGGTGTCCTTCCTTTCTATTATTTATAAAATATTCTCATGCAGCTAGATACATTGGCTGCTTTTTCACAATGGCAATCAAATTAGTTCTATAAATTACTTGTTTCACTTATATCCAGTGTATTTTCCCCCTGAAGTTCACAGAGGTTTACTTGAACTAATTTATGAAATATTTATGTTGACCAGGTGGATGAGCAAGCCAAAGAGAGAGTATAAAAATGAAACAGCATGAGTTTGCTTTGAAATATTTCCTGTCCTGAACATCTAGACCTTTAGGACAGTTAAATTAAAATTTTTAATACAACTTTTCCTTGTATCCTAATAAAGTGAAAAGGGAAAGTTCTTATTCTTATTTAAAAAAATTTTTTTAAAGTTTTTATTTTATTTATTTTTGAGAGAGAGCAGGGGAAGGACAGTGAATTTCAAGCAGGCTCTGCACTGTCAGTGCAGTGCTTCACGTGGGGCTTGAACTCCCGAAGAGTGAGATCAGGACTTGAACCGAAACCAAGAGCCAGACATTTAACGGATTGAGCCACCCAGGCACCTCTTGACATTTTTTTAAGGTTTATTTATTTATTTTGAGAGAGAGCCAGCATGAGTGGGGGAGGGGTAGAGGGAGGGGGTGAGAGAGAATCCTAAGCAGGCTCCCCACTGTTGGTACAGAGGCCTACGTGGGGGCTCCAGCACACAATCCAGGAGACACATGACCTGAGCTGAAAGCAAGGGTTGGTCCCTAAACTGAGCCACCCAGGCTCCCCAAAGCATTGGCATTTTTAAATTTTATTTTATTTTTTATTTTTTAAAATTTACATCCAGATTAGCATATAGTGCAACAATGATTTCAGGAGTAGATTCCTTAGTGCCCCTTCCCCATTTAGCCCACCCTCCTCCCATGACCCCTCCAGTAACCCTCAGTTTGTTCTCCGTATTTATGAGTCTCTTCTGTTTTGTCCCCTTCCCTGTTTTTATTTTTGTTTCCCTTCCCTTAGGTTCATCTGTTTTGTCTCTTAAAGTCCTCATATGAGTGAAGTCATATTTGTCTTTGACTAATTTCACTTAGCATAATACCCTCCAGTTCCATCCACGTAGTTGCAAATGGCAAGATTTCATTCTTTTTGATTGCCGAGTAATAGTCCATTGTGTATATATACCACGTCTTCTTTATTCATTCATCCATTGTTGGCCATTTGGGCTCTTTCCATACTTTGGCTATTGTTGATAGTGCTGCTATAAACATGGGGGTGCATGTGTCCCTTCGAAACAGCACACCTGTATCCCGTGGATAAATGCCTAGTAGTGCAACTGCTGGGTCATAGGGTAGTTCTATTTTTAGTTTTTTGAGGAACCTCCATACTGTTTTCCAGAGTGGCTGCACCAGCTGGCATTCCCACCAACAATGCAAAAGAGATCTTCTTTCTCCGCATCCTTGCCAACGTCTGTCGTTGCCTGAGTTGTTAATGTTGCCATTTTGACAGGTGTAAGGTGGTATCTCATTGTGGTTTTGATTTGTAGTTCCCTGATGATGAGTGATGCTGAGCATTTTTTCATGTGTCGGTTGGCCATCTGGATGTCTTCTTGGGAGAGCATTGACATTTTTTTTGTTTTGTTTTGTTTTGTTTTAAGTTTGTTTATTTTGAGAGAAAGAGCCAGTGGGGGAGGGGCAGGGAGAGAGGGAGAGAATTCCAAGCAGGCTTGAACTCACAACCTATGAGATCATGACCTGAGCCGGAGTTGGAAGCTTAACCAACTGAGCCACACAGGCGCCCCAGCATTGACATTTTTTAGTAACTCCTATTTGTTCAGTGCTTGATACTTGGTGGGTTGTGTGCTCTGTTATCTACTTGATCCTTAGAGCAACGTGATGGTAACATAGCTACTACTATTAACCCCTATTTTGCATATGAGAAAACTGAGCGTTTATTATTTGTTCAAGGTAACACCGAAAGTAGCAGATTTTGGCAAACCTGTCTTCTGAGTCCTTTAAGTATTTATGTATCTTGTCATTTATTGGTGAAAGGAATTTCCTATTCAGTTTTGTAAAGAAGAGAGTATTTCTTGAGTTTTTCTGTAGCTAGGATCCAAGCTATTTCATCAGCCATCTGGGTGACTTTTGGTTTCTGGAGAAAGTGTTAGACCACATCAGCCCACATACAGTCCTGACTTGACAAATCAGTTGATTCAGTTTCATTGTAGACTATATGGAGTTACAATATGTAAATGTTCCTGTTGGACATTTTGTGTGTAGAGAGGTAGTGGGCATTATGTGATTTCTAACTTGCATTTTGTTACTAAAACTCCAGAATCTTAGAAGTCACGATTCTTAGACTATTTAGCGTAGTTGGGAGCAGCGTTTATGGATAGCAGTGCACTGAATGGTAGCAGTGTATTGGGTGAAGAGCCTTTGGGCTCAAGAAGTTTATAGTTTGGATGGGATAAATGTGGAAAATATTACAGGCAAAATGACTTTTAAAATAGGGATTGCCTCCTTTTTTTTTTGTATTTCATAGGAACATTTGTTGCAAATTGCCAAATATTTTGCCAACATATCAAAAAATGTTGAATTTCTGATGGAAGTTTTAGGTCTGTAGGTTCATTCTACTGGTATTGTGAAAAGATCTGGGCTCTGAAAACAGATGCAGCAATCAGCCACCAGTAATGAAATAAAAAAGACCTGCCACCTTATGACATCTGTTTATGACATTTGTAACTTTGAGGTACTTATAACACTTAACCAGAGTAAAAGTTATTTAGTTCAATTTGGAGGGATAAGGTAACTTGATATTTTATCATGTCTCTTATTATTTGAATTTAATGTCGGGATGATGGATTACAATGAAGAATCCATCCCATTAGGAAGGGTGATATCCTAGAATTTCACTTCCCAGGTGAGCAAGCTTTTCATGTTCCTATTTGTTAACTAGGCCTTTTGATATTTTTGTAGACAATCTGCTTCATCTTGATTCTGCAGCATTCCAAACTGTGGTATCCTTGGGGTTCTCTTAACATTGCTATGGTGCAGAAGATTTAAAATCAGGTATGGCTGTGGGGCCAGAAGTCCCTCAGTGAAATTCTCAACTTAAATCTGCCTTATACTCTCTGATTTATCATTTGGGTTTCTTTTTTTGTGGTGGTCTTTTAGCTGATGTTCACAAGGAATAGAGTCACGTGATGTATGAAGGGAAACATATACACTTCTCTGAGGTTGACAATAAGCCCTTGTGCTCATATAGCCCCAAACTGTGCAAGCAGCGGCGACTCAACGGCTACGCTTTCTGTATCAGACACGTTCTGGAGGACAAGACTGCCCCCTTCAAGCAATGTGAATATGTGGCCAAATATAACAGCCAACGCTGCACCAACCCAATCCCCAAATCAGAGGATCGTAGGTAAGAGCTAATAGTGGGAATCCATCTTTGATTTAATTCGTAGGCTTGGAATTTTTCTTGTCTATTTTTTTTCTTAATGTGGTGAATTTAAACATTGAGTTCCAGGGGTAATCTAAGTAAACCTTGGAATGCTTCTAAAGATGAGAGATGGCAGTTTTTAAAAAATGGGGTAGTAAACTTGGGGAATTATTTGAAAAGTATGTTTGAGTGTTTTTATTGATGCAATAGACTTTAAAAGAATTTTTCCCTCAGTTGTTGCTTGTGTTTGGTTTGCAGTCCTACAAAGTAAGTCCTGATTTTGATAGAAATCTGCTTAAACACAGAAATTATAGGAACTACTTAGGTGTTGTAATTAACAACAATAATTTTGGAATTTTAAAATCTGTGCTTGAAAGGTAGCAAAGGGTATGTACTTCTTGAAAATTATTCAAAAGAATGATTACTTGAATTAGATTTATTTTCTATCAGACTTCTAAGCAGTGTTTGGCATTGTTTTATAATGTTGCCTCTTTTGGTTAAAAGAGTTCCATATAAAGTATGTTTACTATAATTGAAAAATGATATTTTCATTAGTATGAGTAGGCTTTATCACTAGGATTGTGAATTTTTACTTGGCTGAATTAAACATGGAGGTGTTTTTAGAGGAGTCTTATGATGGTTATTCATCATTCATATTCTTAGGAAAATTCACACTATTTCCCATATAATCTCTTTTTTTTCCTCTTATAGCCTCTTTTTCGTGTTTCTTTTTCTTCACTTCTCCAGAAACCATGTGGATCATTGCAGGATGTCACAGGGAGATAACACGATTATTTTCCTAAAAGTTCAAATACTTGTTATCTTTAGGTAGAAAATGTGAACTTTTTACTTCTATCTTTAAAATATGTATGTATGTGTATATATATGTATATATATACACACACACGTATGTATATATACATATATATATACACACATGTATATACATATGTATACCCACACACATATATACACACATATACATATATATATATATCCTTATTCCTATACATAAGTAATTGTCACCTGCATACATTGGTTGAAAAGAAACCATGTATTTTATATGTCATGGTGAACAATTTTTACACTTTCAGGATGAAATAGATAATTTGTGTTGATAGACCTCTCACCAAAATGAGTATAGCACCATGTGGTGATTTGGGAATACTCTCTGAGAATTTCTAATGAGCACTTAAAGCTTCACATTACAATACCTGAAAATTTGAAGCAGCTGCTCAGGGAGACAAGGAATAAAATTTTAATCTCAGATGAGAAAGGGACCACTGTTCCTGGCTAACCATATGGGTCCAGTTGGTTTTAGCAGACTTAACATGCCCATTTCTTCTTACCCCTGCCCTTTTTTAACTTGAAGAATTGATGAACTTGGATTAATTTACTTCAAGCTCCACTATAAACACATCTATAATTTTTGTCTTTTTTTTTTTTTAGTTTATTTATTTATTTAAGTAATCTCTATATCTAATGTGGGGCTTGAACTCACAACCCCGAGATGAAGAGTCACATGCTCTTCTGACTGAGCCAGATAGGCACCCCTGTAATTTTGTCAGCTTATCACAGTTGCAGTTGTCCACTGTGGCTTTTTTCCTCTCCTTCATTTCAGCAGAAGCAAGTAGGTAAAGAAATTTCTACTAGCTAGCAGTAAGAAGTAAAGCAAGAGTAGCTCTGAATTTCTCCAAGATGTTAATTCTCTCAATCCTAGGTCTTCACCTTGATATTTGAAGTAATTTCCTCTTTTTAGAACAAGAAGGAATTTTGCTATGTCAAAAGAAGCAATACTTAAGTACTTACTAAATTGCATATATTTTTTCAAAATTGGTTCAAACCAATGCAAATGGGATCAATATTTTTATTATTTGTAGCATTTGGAATAGATTAGAGTAGACATTAGCTAGCAGGAGGTAATATTTTTCTTATTACCTCAAATCCAGGTTGAGGGGTGCCTGGGTGGCTCAGTCGGTTAAGTGTCAGACTTTGGCTGAGGTCATGATCTCATTCGGGAGTTTGAGCCCCGCCTTGGGCTCTCTCCTGTCAGCCCAGAGCCCACTTCTGATCCTCTGTCTCCCTCTCTGCCTCTCTCCAGCTCATGCGCACTCACTCTTTCACAATAAATAAATAAACTTAAAAAAAAAAAAATCTAGGTGGAATTCATATAAGGTCTAAACATGTATATAAATATTGATAGTTACAACTACACTCTATGATATGATATAGTGTAGAAAAGATTGAGATTCTTTTGAAAATAAGCTTTCATTAGTTTTTTATTTTTATTTTTATTTATTTATTTTTTAACGTTTTATTTATTTTTGAGACAGGGAGAGACAGAGCATGAACAGGGGAGGGTCAGAGAGAGGGAGACACAGAATCCGAAACAGGCCCCAGGCTCCGAGCTGTCAGCACAGAGCCCGACGCGGGGCTCGAACTCACGGACCGCGAGATCATGACCCGAGCTGAAGTCGGCCGCTCAACTGACTGAGCCACCCAGGCGCCCCAGTTTTTTATTTTTTTAAATTCAAGTTAGTTAACATACAGCGTGGTATTGGTTTCAGGAGTAGAACCCAGTGATTCATCACTTCCATAGGGCACCCAGTGCTCATCCCAACAAAGCTTTCATTATTGTTAATGCAGTTCTTCTTTGGACACTTAGGAATTTGAGGTGGTTTCATGTATTATTTTAGAAAACAAATTCCTGAGGCCTTCCCCCCCCCCCCCCCCCCCCTTGAGGACTCTTAGTTGATAAAATGATCTGACTGGTAGTCAGCTAAAGGAAGGTTCTCAATATCTGGTGCCCAACTTATCTGGTATGTATTATAAATGCTAACTTATGGGATTCTACCTTTTTGAAGTAGAATAATGTTATGTTCAGTAGAAGTACTGGTATAATTAAAAAGTAAAGTTAATTTCCTAATATACTTAAAGTTGGGAAGCTAAGGCTTATCACTGTTACCTTGGTGTCTCAGAGGTAAGTGGTTATATTAAGTTGGTTATTTTATATAATATTTTAAATTTGTTTGCTATAATTTTATACATTTTAGTAGTATATATTTGCCAAGAAATTTTTTGTTTCTTGTATGTTTACTCTTTTCTTTCTTTTTTTATTTTTTTATTTTTTTTTAACGTTTATTCATTTTTTGAGAGACAGCACAAGCAGGGGAGGGGCAGAGAGAGGGGGAGACATAGAATCCGAAGCAGGCTCCAGGCTCTGCGCTGTCAGCACAGAGCCCGACGCAGGGCTTGAACTCATGAAACTCGAGATCATGACCTGAGCCGAAGTTGGATGCTTAACCGACTTGAGCCACCCAGGCGCCCCGATGTTTACTCTTTTCTAAAACAGCTTAGTTAAGATATAATTCACATCCCATACAATTCATGCACTTGAAGTGTTCAATTCAGTATTTTTTAGGATATTTACAGGTTGTACCACTATCATCATAGTCCAATTTTACATTTTCCTCCCCTCAAAAGAACCCCTTAGCAGTGTCTTCCCTGTTCATATTTGTACACTTTTAAGCACCGATCATAACTAAGGAAGCTGTTGTAATTCTAGCTATGAAAACTTTTCCCTTTTAGAAGAGGAAATATTTTTACAAATTCAGACTCTGTGTTGTGGTGATGCTGACAGAGTGACTGGAGCAGGAGTTGAGGGTGAGGTCGAGGAAGGACTGTACAGGCAGATCAGCCTCTGCCATGTTACGTGAGGTGGCGGCGCATAGCGGGCTCAGTTACCAGTTCAGGCTGCCTGTGTGTAATGAGCAGAAAAATTAGATTTCCAAATTAAAAAAATATTATTCTCCTCACTAACCCTTTTGTTAATTTGAAAATGACTTGACAACGACAACAGAAATCATTTATTCTTTATTGGGAAGCTTGGTTAATGCGGTTATCCCTGAAACTTTTTTCCTTGTTGGCCACAGCTTTCTGAATCTATTCTGGGTAAGGTATCTGTGAGACCTAGCCCAAACTTGTTAGGTGTGTAGATTCTCTTTACTGTCCAGAAAGCTTTCTTAATAGTCCTATTAAAATTGAGAAGTGCCTCTGATAGATTTATGTATAAAGCCAACGAAACCATGTCTCCTGATTATTTGGTGAATCTGTATTTTTAATAACTACTTAAAAATTTGTTTCAGGGGCACCTGGGTGGCTCAGTCAGTTAAGCATCTGACTTCGGCTCAGGTCATGATGTCACCGTTCATGGGTTCGAGCCCCAAATCACACCCTTCACTATAGCGTAGCCTGCTTCGGATCCTGTCTGCCTCTCTCTCTGCCCCTCCTTCGCTCGTGCACTCTTTCTCTCAAAAATAAATAAACGTTAAAAACAGTTAAAATTTGTTCGATGCGGCCCAATGAGTTTGAGGACTGACGTTAATTATTTACTTTAGTGCCTTTTCCCCCAAAACTGGGTCCGATGGAGATAACACAGGTGGGCTACAGTCAAAATAGATGCCATTTTCGAATAAGTTAGGGAAACACTGTCAGATGGGTACATCTCCACCTCGAAGCATAATGCACATTATCATACAAAATGCTGTGAGAAGTTCTTCATCAGAAACAAACAACAAAATCGTTGTCTAATTCTGTTTAAGCCAGTATTTTCCAAATTTATTTAAGCATGGAATACTCTTTAAAGCATACTTGTTAACCTACTCTGAATTGCTTAAGGAATACCAGTTTGGAAAACACTGCTTTTCTAGTGGCGAAAAGCCTCCATAGGTTTTCAGTGTGGTTTACTGGAGCAACATGCATTCTACTTTCTTATTATGTAGAAGGATTCTGTCCTTTTTTAGTATTTTTAAAATACCATTTACATTACAAAAGTAGCCTCGTGTTGAAGACCTACTAAGAGTCTTTCTGAGCTTTGATAATCTGTTCAGGTCTCCACTCTGACACTTTCCAGATGTGGGGTTTGGGGCAAGTTATTTGATTTCTATCAGGTTTAGCTTCCTCATCTGTATACAGGGCATTATTTTAGTATTTACTGCAGGTAGAAACATGTACTTCTCTCTCTCGCTGTTGAGGAACTCCTTTCATCTGTAGTCCCACTAATTAGTTTTAATTTACTTTTTCCTTCTCTTCTGTATTCTCTTCTTTCTCTCTTAATGTGTGTGTGTGTGTGTGTGTGTGTGTGTGTGTGTGTAGAATACACTGTAGACACTACATTATTAGGGGCTATGTCATAAGATCTTTGTGACTACAAATATTTGAAAATATACATACATACATATTTCTGCATAGGAGAGTTTTAGATGATCCTTTAGAGTCCTTACTTTGTATGCTATGAATACAAAATAAAATAACAAAGCAGAGCGAGAAGCAATAGCCAGATGGTTATCCGGGGCCACTCACTATTTGAATGACTTGCTTCTGTCTGCAGCCTCTGCACATACACAGTTCACATATTTGCTTCAGGAAAATGGCAGACTTGGAGGATTGCTTGAGAGTAGCGGCAGTTGTTTACATTAAATCCACCAATGCCAAGAGTTAAGATAGTCATGAATTTATAACATACTAGGCAGGAGTCACAATTTATACCATGTCGTTCTATATTCTCCTTTTCTTACTCTGTATATCATAAACCTTTCCCCCTTCTGTGTGTGTGTTTTTAAAGGTACTGCAACAGCCACTTGCAGGTACTTGGCTTTATCCCGAAAAAAGAGAGGAAGAAAAAGAATGATCCTATAGATGAGGTAAAGGTCAGGCACCAGATGGATACCATGGCTTTCAGCCTGACGGTGCCCACGCTGGCCTTGAAGATGCCCAATGGACTGGATGGAATGTCCCTCTCTCCGCCCGGGGCTAGGGTCCCTCTCCACTACCTGGAAACCGAGTTGGAAGACCCGTTTGCTTTCAACGAGGAAGATGATGACCTAAAGAAAGGGGCAACTGTGAGAAAGAAGTTGCAGAGCAAGTTGGCCCAGAATCGGCAGCGCCAGAGAGAGACCGAGATTTTAAAAGTTCGACAAGAGCACTTTAGTCCCCCTCCTGCACCTTCACAGCAGCAGCCCCCGCAGCAGCACCCTCACCCGTCACCCTCCCCCACTTCTTTAAAACCTCCGGCGCCGCCGCCACCGCAGGGTTTCGTCTGCAAGTCCCCTCCACCTCCGAACACCAGCCTACCACTGCAGGGAGTGGCCCCCACCACACACACTATAGCACAAGCAAGGCAGTCGTCTCACAAGAGGCCGCTGCCCCTCCTGCCCTCCGGCAGGGCGCCTGCCGCGGACCCGCCCAGCACTGATCGGGTCCTTATGAAAGCCACAGCCTTCTCTCCACACTTCTCCTGCATCAGCCGACTGCAGAGACTGGTGAGACTGTGCACCCAGAAACATCAGCTGGACACTGATCTGTTCCCCCATCTAGGTGAGTTCTCTCTTGTGCCAGATCGTGCCCGCGTGACGGGAACAAAATGTGCCCTTTCCCGCGAGGCCGCGTGCCCACGGCCGCCCCCTGTGCGATGGGGGTGGAGGGCACTGGGGCGGGGGGTCCGCTGCGGGGCTCCGTGTTTAGGCAGGCCTTGGTAAAGGAAACCTCCCTGGTGGACGGGATGCGGAAGCCGCAGTTGGGAAGTGTAGAATCCCATCACAGCTTCTGGTTAGTGGTCGTAGCGGCGGTGTTAAAAGGCGGTTGGTTGTGTTTGGCAGTTCTGTGCCTCTGCCAGCTCAGCACCTGTGTCTGATGAGGTTTTCGACATGTCTTATCATAGGACTTTGGAATAACGATAGCATTGTTAATATCTGCCGACAGTTAAAAAAAAAAAACTTGTTGAAAAAAAATTCCCAAAGCAATATCTGTTGATAATTTAAAAGTGGAAAAAAAAATACAGCTAAAACTTTAATGTAGTGAAATGTCTGTCTTTATTGCTTCTGAATTTTCTTGCTCAAGAAAATCTCTCTGATCCCAAGTTCATACAGATACTTTATATTTTGTTATTGATAGCTTGTTTTTGATTATTTAAACTTTTTTTTAAGTTTATTTATTTACTTTTGAGAGAGAAAGCCCATGTGCACGAGCAGGGGAGGGTTAGAGAGAGAGGGAGAGAGAGAATCCTAAGCAGGTGAACCTCGATCATGACCTGAGCTGAAATCAAGAGTCCAAAGCTTAACTGAGCCACCCAGGCACCCCTGATTATTTAAACTTTTAATTCATTTGGAATTTATTCTTAAATATGGTGTTAGCTGTGATCCTAACTTTAGGAAAAATTATTTGCATGGCATATGATAGCAATACAATAGAAAAATAGGAAAAGGATGGGAATAGAGGAAGAAGAAAGGTAAATTAAATGGTCAGTAAACCAGTGAAAACCCCAATCCCCATAGCAGGTGAGGAAATGCAAATTAAAGTAACAGTAAGTTACTATCAGATTGGCAAAAACTATATCCAGTGTTGTTGATGAGGCTTATACATTGCTGATAAGTAATGTGGTAGTATTTACTAATTAAGAGTGTGTATATATAGCCAGCAAACTCACTTTTGGGACTCTCTTTGGATTAAAAAATACATATATCAAAATGTAAGGATATGTGTTCAAGGATGTTTATTGCAACGTTTCTTGCAGTATTAAAAATCCAGAAACAACCTTTATAACCAATAGTAGGCCTTGAGTAATTATGGTATGTGTATATATATATATATATATATATATATATATATATGCTTTATGAAGTATTATATAGCTATTAAAAAGAATGAAATCTGTGTCTTTTAACTTGATGTGCCTATGTTATATTAAGTAGAAAAGAACCAAGAAGTATGGGTATTATCCCATAAAAAAAATATAAACAGGGGGCACCAGTGCATCTATTGATCAAGTAGATGTATAGATAGATGTTTGCCTCTTAGGTGTGATTATAGGCAAAGTGTAACTGAATATACACTACCAGGCTGCTGACATTGGCTCTCAAGGGGGGATAAAACTGGTCAGGATGTGTTTTTACAGAGACGGGAAAGGTAACTCTTCTTACAGTATAGTTTTATATTGTTTCACCTGTTAGTAAACCATGTATGACTTTTGGTAATTAAAGCAACTAATAAAACTTAAAGAAAAGGTGTAGATAAAAATAATAAATTAAAACACCCAAACCTTATTAATACTGATTTGTTAATACCTTGGTATAGTTAAGTTATATAAAATTGGGTTCCTGCTCTACATACAGTTTTGTAAACTGTTTTAAAATTTTTTCATATTGGACTACCAAGGGAGTAATTTTTCATACAAAACGTCATTTGTCACAGCTGAATCCTTTTTCTAATTTAGGTTGTTTGCAGTTTGTATCATTATAAAGTGTTGTAGCTGTATAGTTTCACAGTAAAATTATTCCTATCACATCTTTAATTTTTCCTTCAAATAGATTCCTAGAAGCAGAATTGGGGATTCTAAGCTTTTGCGGTTTTTAAAAAGTTTTGTGAGGGGCACCTGGGTAGCTCAGTCAGTTAAGCGTCTGACTCTTGATTTCAGCTCAGGTCACGATCTCATGGTCGTGAGCTCAAGCCCTGCATCACCCTCTGCACTGACCCCACAGAGCCTGCTTGGGATTCTTTCTCTCCTTCTGTCTCTGTCCCTCCCCTGTTCATGTTGTTTTCTCTCTCAAAGTAGATAAATAAAACTTAAAATAGAAAGCTTTTTGATACATGTTGTCAAATATTTTCTTCAGAATTATTTTGTCACATTACCTCTTTCAGCAGTATATGACAATGATAGTTTTTCTACATCTTTATAGTATGAGATATTAGTTGTTATTTGCCTTTCCAAATTTGATACAAAATTGATTTTTTTATTAATTTTTTTTTAATATTTATTTTTGAGAGACAGCGCACAAGCAGGGGAGGGGCAGAGAGTGAGACACAGAATCCGAAGCAGGCTTCAGGCTCTGAGCTCTCAATTCAGAGCCCAATGCGGGGCTCAAACTCAGGAACAGTGAGATCATGGCCTGAGCCGAAGTTGGACACTTAACCGACCGAGCCACCCAGGCGCCCCCAAAATTTGCTTTAATTTGTGTACTTTAGATCAGTGTTTCTCAAGCTTTTTGGCTTTAAAATCAATCCCTTTTCACTCTTAAAAATTATTGAGGACACTCCAAAGCCTCTGTGTATGAGTTAAATTTATTGATATTTACTGAATTAGAAATTAAAACTCAGAAATTTAAAAAATCCTAATGCATTTAAAGATGACAACAAAGTCACTACATGTTAACATGTTCTTTTTGTGAAAAATAGCTATATGTTTTCCCAAGAACAGAAATATAATAAGAGAAGCATTATTTTATATTGTTGGGCAAATCTTAATGTGTGGTTTGCTGGGAGACAGCTAGATTCTCCTGTCCACTTCTGCGTTCAATCTGTCGTAATACGTGGTTTTGATTAGTAGATAAAAATATGGCCTTACACATTCGTAGCTGGAAAAGGGAGGAATATTTTACTGGTTTTTAAAAAATAATTATGCATATTCTTGATTCTACACCAAAATTTCACAAGTGGTAGTTTCTTTTCTTCTTTTTCTTTTTTCTGTTGTTTTTTAAGTTTTGCAGCTTTTTTTCTTTTAATGTTTATTTTTGAGAGAGAGCGTGAGAAGACGGGGATGGTGGATCTGAAGTGGGCTTTGCACTGACAACAGTGAACCTAATGTGGGGCTCAAACTCACAGTCTGTGAGATACTTGACCTTAGCTGAAGTTGGACGCTCAACCAACTGAGCCACTGAGAAGAGGCGTCCTCCTTTTTTTTTTTTTTTTTTTTTATATCTATTTATTTTGAGTGAGACAGAGCAAGTGGAGGGGAGGGGCAGAGAGGGAGAGGGAATCCCAAGCAGGCTCCATGCTATCAACTCAGAGCCCGACTCAGGGCTCTCATGACCTGAGTCAAAGTCAAGGGTTAGATGCTTAACCGACTGAGTCACCCAGGAGCCCCCAACAAGTGGTGGGTTTTTAAAGATTAGTTGTAATGTGGAATCTGAGGCCATTATCAAGGAATTTTTGCAAACTCTTACATTAAAATCCATTGATCTACTTTGTACTTTGCATGGATCTTTTTACTCCTGCATGATTTTGTAACATCATGTGTTGGTCATTTGGAAAATAGCGGTTTACCAAGTTAAACATATGTTCCAAATGTTGATATATTTCGTTATACAAAATTTAAAAATCACATTCATTGATACTCTCACCCAACCTCATCAGAAAAATCTTTTAGAAAGTTGTCATATGGGGCGCCTGGGTGGCGCAGTCGGTTAAGCGTCCGACTTCAGCCAGGTCACGATCTCGCGGTCCGTGAGTTCGAGCCCCGCGTCGGGCTCTGGGCTGATGGCTCAGAGCCTGGAGCCTGTTTCCGATTCTGTGTCTCCCTCTCTCTCTGCCCCTCCCCCGTTCATGCTCTGTCTCTCTCTGTCCCAAAAATAAATAAACGTTGAAAAAAAAAATTAAAAAAAAAAAAAAAAAAAAAAAAGAAAGTTGTCATAGACTTAGTGAAGACTTCAGGTTTTCAAAAAAAAAAAAAAACAACCAAATCGGGGCGCCTGGGTGGCGCAGTCGGTTAAACGTCCGACTTCAGCCAGGTCACGATCTCGCGGTCCGTGAGTTCGAGCCCCGCGTCAGGCTCTAGGCTGATGGCTCAGAGCCTGGAGCCTGCTTCCCATTCTGTGTCTCCCTCTCTCTCTGCCCCTCCCCCGTTCGTGCTCTGTCTCTCTCTGTCCCAAATAAATAAATAAAAAAAAGTTAAAAAAAAAAAGGGAAAGAAAAAAAAACCAAAAACAACAACAACAACAAAAACAACAAGCTTTCAAGTGAAAATGTGAATTTCATAGTTGGGAGCAAATACTGTTCATTGCTTTCTTTGAAGTGACAGTTTCACTGCATTCATTTTAGAAAAAAATGACTGCCAGATACCCAAGTCTTAATAACTGTAGTTTGTCAGTCACTCTTTCGAATAAAAATGGTGTTGGATGACAAAAAAGCAGCTAGTTGAGGTCACAGCTAAAACAGTGGAGTAAGTGTTTTCCTCAAAGCAACCACCATACTTTCTTGGGAGGTATGCAGAGGCGCTTTATGACTTTCCATTGAGTCACAAAGATGTTGGAAAGACGTGTGGTCAAGAATTGAGATTTAGGGGCGCCTAAGTGGCTCAGTTGGTTAAGCATCCGACTTTGGCTCAGGTCATGATCTCGCGGTTTGTGAGTTCAAGCCCTGCGTTGGGCTCTGTGCTGACAGCTTGCTCAGAGCCTGAAGCCTGTTCCAGATTGTCTCCCTTTCTCTCTGTCCCTCCCCCGCTCACATTCTGTCTCTGTCTCTCTCAAAAATAAATAAACATTAAAAAAAAAAAAAAGAATTGGGGCGCCTGGGTGGCGCAGTCGGTTAAGCGTCCAACTTCAGCCAGGTCACGATCTCGCGGTCCGTGAGTTCCAGCCCCGCGTCAGGCTCTGGGCTGATGGCTCAGAGCCTGGAGCCTGTTTCCGATTCTGTCTCCCTCTCTCTCTGCCCCTCCCCCGTTCATGCTCTGTCTCTCTCTGTCCCAAAAGTAAATAAACGTTGGAAAAAAAAAAAAAATTAAAAAAAAAAAAAAGAATTGAGATTTAATAAAATCAGTAATCTTTAATATACAATTGCTTTGTCAAAGATACTCTTAAAACTTGTTTTTGGCTTTTATTTCACTGCAATTCATGGTGTGAAACCTATAATGACTGCTAGTACAGTTTGGTGCCATTGTTCTGATTCCCGCTGAGGTGCCAGCAGGTTTGTTCACCATGGTTCCCTCCTCCCCCTGCCCCAATCAGTGCAAATGTCAACAATGGTGAAATGAGCAAATAATGTCTTAGTATTATTTTGAAGGTAGTGTTGACCTAAGGAACTCTCTAAGAGGGTCTCAGGGACCCCTGGGGATCTATGGACCATACTTGGAGTGAGAACTGCTATTTTGAATTAATAATGTAGCTTTGAGTATTTGTTCATATGCTTTTTGAACATTTATAGGTCTTGTTCTTTTTTCACCTTTTCAGGTTTTTTTCACTCATTTTTATGGAAGTGTTTCTCTTTTTTATTGATTAGGTAACAGCTTTTTATACATCATATTTGTTGCAAAACCTCTCCTCCTGCCCATTTGTTATTTGCTTTTAAATATCTATGATAATGATTTTGGAATTTAGGAGTTGAAATCGTTTGTATGTTCTATTTTTTTAGAATTTCTTCCTTTTGAATCAGGTTTATTGTTTTGTTTTGCTTTATTTGTTTTTTACTTGCTTGGGCTCTCTTCATTCCAAGACTGTGTAATATGTTCACCTATATTTTCTTTTAGTCCTTTTCTTGTCTTATTATTTACATTGCAGTCCTCTATTTGGAATTCGTTAGGTATGAGTTTTGAGGCAAAGATCTAACTTTATTTTTTCCCAGATGTTTGCCTCTTATTCCACAATTTACCTACGTCCTCTTCTAAATATTTATACTTTGGATTATCTGTGGATGCTGATTTTTTTCTTTTAGCTTTTGAAACAAACTATGTTGTGTTGAGGGCTGGTTTTCTATCATTTTGAATTAAAAATTTTTTTAAGGTTTATTTATTTTTGAGAGAGAGACAGGGTGTGAGCAGGGGAGGGGCAGAGAGGGAGGGGAAGACATAGAATGTGAAGCAGGCTCCCAGCTCTAAGCTGTCAGCACAGAGCCCCACATGGGGGTCGAACCCATGAACCCTGAGATCATGACCTGAACCAAAGTCGGACACTTAAGCTTAACTGACTGAGCCACCCAGGCTCTATCATTTTGAACAGAATGAAAACTTATAGAAAATGTATTGTCTTTTTTATTCAAGCATATTATGGGCCTAGGTTTTCAAAACAAAGGTTACTTTGGAGAAGAGAAATTGTAATGCACTGTTGTGACCAAGTACAGTCTGCATTCATGTCAGCAAAGAATACTTAAAGAAAAATACAGTTTTGTAATCAGCTAAAAACAGTTTTGCCTGGGCTGGTTATCTCAGTTAGTTACATTAAAACTAGTGATAATGAAGCCAAGATCAAAGGTTTGCTTTATTGGACAGTTAATTTCACAAGAGAAACACTTCCATCTTAGTACTTATGACTGAGATCTTGATTTTTCAGAGAAGGTACAGGTGACTTAGTAGAAATTGCTGTTAATTATATAAAAACAATAAAAGATAATTCATGTCCTAATTTTTGAAAGTGCTTAAATGTAACTTTGTGTTTGAAAGGCTTTGCCTTTTAATATTCTGTCCTGAAGCTAATTCTATTGTGATTACTTGTTTCTGACTTTGTTTTTTATAATTACTATTTTAGTAGAGAGAAAGTAATTTACTTTTTAAGGTGACTTGACAGTTTGGATGGTCATCTTGGAACTAGATTTGAGGTTTCTTTATGCCAGTGGCAGTGTGTTATTTAATTTTAACCATTTATAATTTGCATTTTGATTAGCCTTTTCTTAATTTCCCTATTTAGCACATATAAACTCATTTAAATTATAGAAGCAACTTGTGAGGTCCTTTTTAACGTAAGTGTCTAATGAAGATGGTCTTTTGATTTTAGGAGGTTTAAGAGGGAAGACCATACTAGTTATGAAAGTATCTAAAGTCTCATAGAGGTATGAGTATATTAAAGTTATGTGTGTTAGGCTGTACAACATCAGTATTTATCAAGGTATCTAATTAAAGTCTCATTGCGTTATCAGTATATTGAAGTTATGGATGTTAGGCTGTGTAACATCAGTATTAAGACCTTTTCAAGGGGCGCCTGGGTGGCTCAGTCGGCTAAGTGTCCGACTTCAGCTCAGGTCATGATCTCGTGCTCTGTGAGTTCGAGCCCCGCGTCGGGCTCTGTGCTGACAGCTCAGAGCCTGGAGCCTGTTTCAGATTCTGTGTCTCCCTCTCTCTCTCTGACCCTCCCCCGTTCATGCTCTGTCTCTCTCTGTCTCAAAAGTAAATAAACGTTTAAAAAAAAAAATTAAAAAAAGACCTTTTCAAGATACAAAACTTCTATAAAGGTAAAACATCTATGTTGGAAGCTAGTAATTATCCAATCATTAAAACAGTAGCATTTAATAAACTAAGTGATTGTTCATACTGTATTTCTCTATTTTTCCCCTTTAAACTTGTTTTTCAAAATGTCACAAAATGTGCCAGCTCTTGTGTAAAAGAACTAAAAGGAACTCCAAGCCACATCAGGTTATTGCCATCTTACCCTTCCCTCTGAGCCAGTCAATGGCCCTGCCTGGGGGGAGTGGAGTCCTTTTTTTGGAGGTGTTGGGAAAGGGGATGAAGTGTCTGCCTTTGACAGTTTATTCTAAGGCCCTTCTTTGTTGAAGTATAGAGTGCTTTCACCAGTACCTTTTGATTTCTTCCTTACCTGAACACACATTAGCCTTCCTTACCTACCATTGTGAAGATGTTTTGGGTTTCCCTGACATTACGTATGTCAGAATGTATGATGTTTAACGTATAATGTTTTGATACTTCAGAAATTCTACCTTTTTGGCAGGGGGGTACTTGACTCCCTGCTTATGTTGTGTCTACTCTGTAAAATGTCTGACAGAGGAATTTCATCTTCGGAATATAGCTTTTTGTTATAACGTCATTATTTTAACCTGAGTGTATGTCATGTATTCATTATTAATATTTTTGCCAGAACAGGGATGAAACTCATCAGGAGGCATTTTATGTACACTGTGATAGCAGGTGCTGTAGGTTTTTGTGTTATGCATTTTGGGTAGCTTTTTCTTTTTTTTTTTTTCCTAAATTTTAAGTAAGAATACATTTATTCTCACCTGCCATATCCTCTCCTCTGTCCCAGGGTTGGACTGGTCGGAAGAGAGCGGAGAGGAACCGGAGGACTCCGAGCAGGCCTCGCCATACCAGGTGGCATGGTCCATCCGAGAAACCCTCAGATATGAAAGACACACGTAAGTCTTCCTTTTGTTTTCATTCTTTAGTTACCCCTGCTGTGGCCCGATTTTTCGTTCTATATGCTAATGTTTGTTTATTTCGTTGGATCTAGTTTTGTTGTAATGGAGGTGAAATAGATTCTACTTGGGAAGAAATGTACTATATTGTTGGAGGAGAGCTACGCTTCAGTTGAATTGGGAAATTCGTTTCTGTACCTTTCCCATTTATAACTGAAGGAACCAATTATAATAGAATTTAGAGTGGGAAAGGGACTTTAGAGATTACCTAGTCTCATTTCCTCATTTTACAGAAGAGGAAACCAAGGCCCAGACAGGTTGAGGAACTTGGCTGTGGTCCCAGGGCTACTTGGAGTCCCACTGTCTGACGTATCTGGATCTTCTTTGGCTCTGGTCTGATAGCTGGAAAATCAGTGGTTTTTACTTCATCTGTCTTCCACAAGATTGATCCATTCTTTGATATTTCTTAAGTGCTGAATATTTTTAAAACTTTTTTTTGTTTTATTTTTGAGAGAGAGAGAGAGCGTGAGCACGCAAGTGGGGGGGAGGGGCAGAGAGAGAGGGAGACAGAGAATCCAAAGCAGGCTCTAGGCTCCAAGGTGTCTGCTTAGAGCTGATGTGGGGCTCGAACCCATGAACCGTGAGATCATGACCTGAGCCGAAGTCAGACGCTTAACCAACTGAGTCACCCAGGCACCCCAATCGCTGAGTATTTCTAATGTGCTGAAATGTTTTTCAAGATAATCTCTTTAGAGGTTCTTGGTATCTGCTTTATGAGAAAGCTGTAGGTTGATTAACACACAGCCCCTTCCTTGATAGTGAGAAAGCTCGTTCTGTTTCAGGGGACTGCCTTAGGGATTCACTTGGTACAGTTAACCATACTGAAATAGATCCCTGTCTGTGGAGCCAAAGATGACTCTCAGACTCAGCTAATTGTTATTATTTTTTAAGTATTGTGGTTTGAATAGATGTTTGGCAAGATAGAGGGGAGGCCAGCTATCTGCCCGCGGCTGACTCCTAGAATTTCACAGTGTTGTTGTATGGACATATATTCTCTAGGGTCTGGTTTTTTTTAGTTTATAGGCTTAATATGTGATCTGTTAGTACAGCCAGAAATAATTAGGCTTAGGGAACTGATTCGTTAGAGACTAATGTACAAACCAAAATGCCAGTTCAAATTGAGAAATAATCATTAAGTAGTACAAATGCTGACGAAGCCAGCCTACATGGGGAGCTTATTTGGGCCTGGAACTAACTAGAGCAAGGAGAACTAGTTGGATTTCTTGATGGCCAGTCGTCCTGGCCTCCACAACTCCCAGACAGTATCAGAGAATGCTGTACTTTTTTTTCTGGCTCAAAGGTTCCATTTTATGTGTCATTCAAGACTGCTTGCTTACCATTAGTGAATTCTTTTTTTTTTCAGAGAGAGTACAGTTGAACTCACACCTTTGTAATTACAGCTCCGATCCGTCATGCTTCCTAAGGTTGATGTTCCTATGAGCTTAACTTGATTTGGGATATTTTGAATTAATTTTCCAAATTGCTATAAATGAGGGAACATAAGTCAATGCTTAGCACAATGCCCTATACATGGGCAATGATTGATTAAATGGTAGTTAAGATTCCTGTTGGAATTCTCAGGATGACCTGAACATCAATATTAGGCATATTTGCTCTTGATTAGGAGCAATGTATATTGTTGCTGCCTTCTATTCTTTCTTTCTTTTTTTTGAGAGACTGAGAGCATGTGCGAACAGGGCAGGGGCAAAGAGAGAGGGAGAGAGAGAATCCCAAGCAGGCTCTCACTGTCAGTGTGGAGCCTGACGCAGGGCTGGAACTCAAACCGTGAGATCGTAACCTGAGCTGAAACCAAGAGTCAGTCGCTTAACCAGCTGAAGCACCGAGGTGCCCCTGTTTCTGCCCTCAGTTCTTAACAGAGTTTTTGGAATATTTCTGTTGTTTTAGACTTGAGACCATCGAATTTTTCTTCATCTCTGTAGCATTTTACTTTCTTGGTCACTTTTGCTAGCTGGCATGCTCTCTGACTTACCACAATACTCTTTTCCTGGTTCTCCTTTTCCTTCAGGATATTTGCCTTCTTTTTATAAGTAGCCATCCTCACTTCTTGTCCAGCAGGCACTTTAATCTTTTCCCTTCATCCATCCATTCATTCATTCACTCACTCACTCAGCATATTCTCGTCAAAGTCTTGTGATCTGGGAATGGGCACACCATATGGTCTCCCTTGGGTGAAACTTGGATTGGCCTGCTTTGCCATGCTTTCGTTGTCTGCATCTCCAACGTCTGTATCTGCCACTGTGCCCTCTCGTGGGGACCTTTGTCCTGTATTTAAACTACCCATAGAACAACTTTATTTCAGTTTCGTCTTGCAGCTACTTGTCATTTATTGTACCTTGTGGTTAAGTCTAGTAGAAAATGGACAGCTGTAGAAAATTGGCCCTACCCTACCTAGCCTGTCCATTGTATCCTCAAGAAGTTTTGCCATTTAAAATTACTCAAAAGGTTTTACCATTTAAGATTGTTCAGTGAGTTCATTGAGTTTTTGGAATTTTGGAAGAAAAACCGATAGTGTTCTGATCACCATTCTCCACAAACCCCTCCCCTCCCCAGAACCTTTTCATGAGTTTTCTTGCTAAACTAGGATTATACTTGAAGAAATTTTAGGGAAAAGTTTGGCCTTGTTTTGTTTTGTTCTTTTTAAAGACTTTATTTTTGAAGTTTTATTTATTTTGAGAGAGAGAGAGAGAACAGAATCAGGGAGGAACAGAGACAGAGGGAGGAGAGAATCTCAAACAGGCTCCACACTGTTCAGTGCAGAGCCTGATGCGAAGTTTGACCCCACGAACCATGAGATCATGACCTGAGCGGAAATCAAGAGTTGGACACTTAACTGACTGAGCCACCCAGGCGCCCCTGTTTCATTTTCTTAAGTAAGCTCTACGCCCAATGTGGGCCTTGAATTCACAACTGGAGATCAAGAGTCACATGCTGTACCCGCTGTGTTGGTCAAGGTGCCCTGGTTTTGTTTTGTGAAAGATTTCTTGGTTAGTCTGACTGTAGACGCATGTGCTAAAAGAGTTCTCTCAGGCTCTTCCTGAGGTCTCAGTAGCAGAAATAAGTCGGTATGTTAAATATATTTTTAAGGAACAGTAATTACCTAGTAACTGCTTACCTTTTCATATTTCTAATGGTATGTTTGATAGAAAACCGTTCTTAATTTTAATGAGGGCAAGTTATTAGTCTTTTCTTTATGGTTAGTGTATTTGTGACTCTTTTAAACAATTATTGCTTACCCCCCTGTCATAAAGCTACATATCTTCTGGAAGCTTTATTATTTTACTGGCAATCAATCTTTGTGAAATTTTTTTTTGTATGTTTTGTACATGATGTGAGGTAGTAATAAGGACCATTTTTTTTTCCATGTGGATTTTCTATTTAATCAACACTATATTGAAAACACTGTAATTGGGTTGGAGCCCTTGACATGTATATGTATGTCTATTTGTGCATTTTACTTTATTTTTTTATTTATTTAATTTTATTTGACTTTATTTAAAAAAAATTTTTTTTAATGTTTATTTTTGAGAGATTGAGAGAGAGAGACAGAGCACGAATGGGGGAGGGGCAGAGAGAGAGGGAGACACAGAATCCGAAGCAGGCTCCAGGCTCCGAGCATTCAGCACAGAGCCTGATGTGGGGCTTGAACCCACAGACCACGAGATCATGACCTGAGCTGAAGTCAGACACTTTACCCGACGACTGAGCCACCCAGGCACCCCTGCATTTTCTTTTATTTTTAATGTTTATTTTGAGAGAGAGAGGCAGAGAGGGAGAGGGAGAGACAGAACCCCAAGTAGTCTCCACCCTGTCACCGCAGAGCCCGACGCGAGGCTCAAACTCATGAACCATGAGATCGTGACCTGAGCCGGAATCAAGAGTTGGACACTTAACTGACTGTGCCACCCTGGCACCCCTATGTGTGCATTTTCTATTCTTTTTCATTTATCTGCTTAAAGAACCAGTTTTGGGTTTCATTGATTCTCTGTTAGCTTTATGTCATTGCTTTCTGCTCTTTACTTTTTCCTTCTCTTCTATTCTTTTATTCCTTCCTTCTTTGTTTTAGTTTAATTTGTCTTTTTCAAGTTTTTTAATGCTTATCTATTTTGAGAGAGAGAGCATGCGTGTGCGTGCACAAGTGAGGGAGGGGCAGATCTTTTTCAAGTTTTTAAGGTGATAAATAGTTAAATCTGAGATCTTCCTTGTTTTCTTTTCCTTTTTTTTTTTTTTAAGTTTATTTATTTATTTTGAGAGAGAGAGAGGGAGAGCAGAGAGGGTGCGTGCACACAAGTAGGGGAGGAACAGAGAAAGAGGGAGAGAGAAGGAATCCCAAGTAGGCTCTGGAGTCTTCTGTGCAGAGCCCGATGTGGGGCTTGAACTCATGAAATGTGAGATCATGACCTGAGCCGAAATCAAGAGTCTGCCACTTAACTGACTGAGTCATCCAGGCACCCCAATCTTCCTTGCATCTAACATAGACGCTTGTTGCTATATGTTTCCCTCTACATATGTTATAACCCCCGTAATACATTGCTGTTGTATTAAGCAGTTAGTTCTCTTTTAAGGAGATTTCAAAGAAAAATAACTCTTTTGTGTTTATCCACATATTTATAATTTCTAGGGCTCTTTATTTTTTGAATAGTTCTATATTTCCATCTGATGTCATTTTCTTTCTGTATGAATGGTTTACTTCCCCTCTGGCAACCACTAGTTGGTCGTATTTATGGGTTTATTTCTGCTTTGTTTTGTTTTTTAGATTCCACATATAAGTGAAACGATACGGTATTTGTCTTTCTCTGACTTACTTCACTTAGCATAATACCCTGTAGGTCCATCCATGGTTTTGCAAATGTGTGCCTTCATTTTTGAAAGATATTAATCCTAAGTTAACCATTTTTCTTTCAGTACTCAAGGGTGTTGCTCACATGGATTGCATTATTTCTGACTAAGAAGTCAGCTGTCATTCACATCTTTGGTCCAAGGAGCATTATATATCTTTTTTTCTCTGAGTTTTGACGTTTTTTTCTTTATCAGTAGTTTTTTTAAAAAATTTTTTAATGTTTATTTTTGAGAGAGAGAGAGAGGCAGAGAGAAAGGGAGACACAATCTGAAGCAGGCGCTAGGCTCTGCACTGTCAGCACAGAGCCCAATGTGGGGCTCGAACTCACTGACAGCAAGATCATGACCTGAGGCAACGTTGGACACTTAACCAACTGAGCCACCCAGGCGCCCCTCTTTATCAGTAGTTTTAAACCGTTTGTGTAGTTAATTTTTTTTATGTTTCTAGTGTTTGGGGTTCATTGACCTTTTGGATCTGTATGTTTATAATTACGAAATTTAGAAAAATTTTGGCCAAGATTTCTTCAATTATTTTTCTTCCCCCTTCTATGTAAGAGACTTGATACACATATTTTAGACTGCTTGAAATTATCCCACAGCTTATTGATGTTCTGTTCACTTGTTTTTTTCCTGTCTCTGTTCCATTTTGGAAAGTTTCCATTGCAATCTTCAGGTTTGTTAATCTTCTCTCTGTGGCACCTAATCAACCATCAATCCCATTCAGTGTAGTTTTCATATTAGATACTGTATTTTTCATCTCTAGAAGTTTGTTTTGGGTCTTCTTAATATTGTCCATGTCTCTCCTTGACACGGTCATGATGACTCTACCTTCTCAAACATGTGAAATATAGTTATAATTGTCCGTTGATTCCTGATTTACCAAAAGTTTTATTTATTTATTTTGAGAGAGAGAGAGAGAGAGAGAGAGGAACGGAGGGAGAGAGAATCTCAAGCAGGCTCCGTACTGTCAGTACAGAGCCCCATGCGGAGCTTGAACTCACAAACTGTGATACCATGACCTGAGCCAAAACCAAGAGTCGAATGCCCAATCCACTGAGCCATTTAGGCGCCCCCTGGTAATTTTTAATTAGATGTCAGACATTGTTAATTTTACTTATTTGATTCTGGTATTTTGTCATCTTTAAAGAGCTTTGTTTTGGGAGATGGTTGTTTCTTAGAAGCAGCTTTTGAGGCTTGCTTTTTAAACTTTGTGAAATGGGACCACAACAGCCTTTAGTTTAGGGCTGATTTCACCCCACTACTGAGGCATACGCTCTTGAGTAGTCTACCCCGTGCCCTGCATATTGCAGGTTTTTGCGCTTGGGATAGTGGGAACACAAACTAACCCTGGCCCTGTGTGTGCTGCTGGGATTAGTTGGGCCTCCTCTTTTCAGGTGGTTCTTTCCTGGCCTCCAGTATTTCCCACACTCCTGTACTGATCACAGGACTCAAGTGAGGAACTGAGGGGAATCCTCTGTAGATCTGCAGAGTGCTTCTCTCTGTGCACCTGTCTCCTCCCAGTACTCTGTCCTGCTAATTCAAGCATTTCTTGGGTAGTTAGATGTGGGTGAGCACACCAAGTATCCTGTGTCTGAAATATCATTGTGAGGTATGGGCTAGAGAACAAATTCATGTCCGCAGCATATAAGTTGATGTTGAAGTTATAAAAACAAATGAGAATTTCTAAAAATGGAGTGATGACTGGAAAGAGAATAGAAGGAAATGGGGAAAATAACAGGAGGAAGGAAGGAAGTAGGAACTTTTAACATGAAAGGAAAAGAGGAATAAATTGTGTTGTTTTGCAGAAGAGATGTATAGTAAGGTGGGATTGAGAAATAATTAACCCAGATTGGATATGTCCTTTATTATATACTGCTAGATTCAATTTGCTAATATTTTTTGCCTCTGGGATCATTAATAAGCTTTTCCTATAATTTTCCTTTTGTCATATTTCCCCTTATTTTTGGTATCAAGCTTATGGTACTTGTATTAAAGGAGAATATTCCCCTCTTTTCTGACATCTGGAGTATTTTGTGTGTAATTAGAATTAGTTTTTCTTTGGATATTGATAGAACTCGTGGTAAAACTGTTTAGGCTAGTTAATGGATATAGGTGTATCTCATATGCGTGTGTGTGTGTGTGTGTGTGTGTGTGTATGTTTACTACTTATTTTTAGTAAGAGAGAGCGCATGTGTGCAGGGGAGGGGCAGAGAGAGAGGGAAACAGAGAATCTCAAGGAGGCTCCACACTGTCAGCAGAGCCGGACATAGGTCTTGAATTTATAAACCATGAGTTCATGACCTGAGCTGAAATCAAGAGTCAGATGCTTAACTGACTGAGCCACCCAGTATTCCTAGGTTTCTATATTTAATAATAGTAGCTATACTTGTATTCTAATTTCAGATAAGTCTTTTCATTCTCCCAACAACCTTGGGAGCTAGACAACCCAGCTCTCTCTCTTTTTTAAATGTTTATTTATTTATTTTTGAGACAACACAAGCAGGGATGGGGCAGAGAGAGAGGGGGAGACAGAATCCAAAGCAAGCTCCAGAGTCTGACGCAGGGCTCGAACTCCTGAACCGTGAGATCGTGACCTGAGCCCAAGTCGGACACTTAACCGACTGAGCCACCCAGGCGCCCCCAAGCCCCAGGTCTCTTTTATTTCACAGATAAGGAAGGAAGGTAACATACCAAGAATGCAGTAGGTGCCAGGCCTTGTCACTGCTGGTCAATGACGGACACTGGCCTTTCTCTGCCCAGTTTGCTACTCTTTCTCCGCAATCAGGTGTGAAATACTAATGTCACAACATCTTAGAAGTGGGAGGCATGTTGGGAGATTTTCTGGTTAAGGACCATGCCAGGGGTGGTCTGTGGACCTGTGCAGGTCTGCAAACTGCTGCTTCCTGGTCCGCAACACGATAAGCCTGGAAATTCCTTATAAGCTTTGAATACTTTTGTAATGCTGGAACCCGCCTCAACATCCAGGTGCTTCTCTCCATTCACTGTACACTTGAGAACTGCTGGGCTAGTCTCTCCTCCCTGCTATAATATAATGGAGTCTTTTCAAAAAACAGCTTTGGCAAATGATTATCTACCTGAGCTTTACTTTCCCTTTAAGACTTGTTGTTTCTCCTCTCTTTTTTCTATTAATAGCCCTTCCATTCTCCTAGTTATGCAAGTTCAAAGTCATTGAGTCATTATTGGTTTTCTTATCCTTTATATCCAGTCACCAAATTGAGTTAATTCTTTTATGATAATGGCCCTTATATGCCTTGTTCTTTCTATTATCTCTGTGCCCTTTTACGTACAGTCACTCCCTTGTCCTTCAGTTGCTGGTTTTGGGCTATGAAATCTGTACTCCTTCCCTAACTGTGTTCCTGTTTATCATGTCCAACGGTGTTCCCACTGCTGCCTTTGATACCTCATCTGTACTTTAAATTCTTTACGTCTGAAATGGAATTTATGTCCTGCCCTGGATCTGCTCTTGTTCCTGTGCCCTGGTCTTCGGTGATGGAAACTGCCATGGGATTCTCGTCCCTTCCGTCTACCTGTCCCAGTTGACAAGGTCTGCCTTTTATATATGCGGGTTACCTCTCCTCTTCTGCATTCCTGCTGTGTCACCCTGGCGTGGGTTCTTGTTACCTGTTACCTGGAGTTTCAGAATCATTTGCTCCCTGCCCTTTTCCCCAGTCTCTTCCTCATTTCCGTCTGCTGATGGTGTCATCTTTCTCGCACCCAGCTGTTACTGTTACCGATTTTCTTCAAACTCTGTGAGGGTCTTCACTGCCTGTAGAATAAAGGTGAAAGCCTTTCATCTGCTGTTTAGTTTAGGTTCAGAAAGTTTACCGTTCCCGCCATCACTCCCCTATGTACCCCACACCTTAGCAAAAGCTAGCTAGTTAGTACTTACTGTTCCCCATCCTGTCCATCTTCAAAGCCTGGCCTGTATTCCTTTATCTTTGTGAGGTGCCCTTTTTCTTTTCTTTAAATTCTGCCCTTTCTTTATGGTTCAGCTCTGTTGACATCTCCTCTACGAAGCCTCTTATCCAGGGGTGCTTGGGTGGCTCAGTTAGTTAAGCGTCCGACTCTTGATTTTGGCTCAGGTCATGATCTCAGGGTTCATGAGATCGAGCCCCCACATTGGGCTCCTTGCTGACAGCACAGAGCCTGCTTGGGATTCTCGCTGTCTCCCCACCTCTCTCAAAATAAATAAATAAGCATTTATAAACAAAAAAACGAAGCCTCTGATCCAGCATACTTGCTAGTGAACTTCAGTGGCACTTGAGCCATATCTGTAACTCTGTCACTTAATTATTCTCTGCCTCATGTTAAGGATATTAATAGCACCTACTGGCTCAACTAGAGCTCCCGCATGAAATCCTGCTGTGGGACTTTGGGGAACAATTCAGAATAAAGATTCCTAGGCCCCATTCCATGGAAATTCTGGTTCAGTAGATCTAGTGTAGGTCTTGGGATCTCAAATTGTGAGAAGCTCCTAGATTTTTCTAACTTAAGGTCAGGTATTTGAATCATTGGTCAGCCTACCCCACTGTTCTAGTTACTGATTCGATCGTCTTTTGAATTGTTTAACTTTGGGTATGTGCTCATCCTATCTAAACCGCATTGAGAATTGCTTACATTTTTTTTCTCCTGTATGGTACTCAACATAATAGACACATAGCAAAGTTGAGTGTTGAATAAATGAAAAGATTGAATAAGATCCTTCAATTGGTATATTTGTAGTAGAGACTATACCGAAGAGAACTTGTTTCTTAGGACTTACTTCTTAGACTGGAAATTTGCAAAGTAGCCACCTACGGACTATTTTGAAACGAAAGGGAATGATATCACTTAGGAAGTTAAGAGAAGCCAAGCAATGATTTACAGAAGATCAGTAAAATAATAAATAGTCTGTAGTATCACATACGTGCTGTTTGAAGAAGGTAAAGTAACCTGGGTCAGCTTTCGAGTCTGGTGTGCATTATTCCTAAGAGTAAAAGGTGAGATTACATTTGTTCCATAGAAAAGTGACCTTTTTAACCTCACCAGGGTAGACACTGCCCGCCTACCACAGCACTCTTGTTAAGTCTCGATGTGGCCTCAGCATCCTTTTCAAGGTAGCAGGCCAGCGGGGTCCACTGGCCGCTCGAAATTACCATCATGACAGAAAAACCTCTGTGTAATCCATGATACGTGAAATGTTGTTTAGGATATCTTCTGTGGTTAAAAAGGTAAAATGAAAAATACTGTGGAATGGTTGTGATCCCTGCAATCAAAACTCTTTAAGTGCTTAGCAAGAAAAGAGTCGTTAAAACCAGCACACATAAAAGGGCAGCTCTTCGAGAAGGTGCTGCAGGAATTCACTGCTCTATTTCTGGTATGACCTATCTTTTATGAAATTTGCTGAGTGTTTCCTCATAACTGCCGTGTCATTTACTCAGACTTTTAGTAAGCAAAGGTAACATGATTTTCTTCCCAAGAATCCCAAGAACCCCAAGTCACCTGAAATTTAGAAGACACTGATGCATGAAGTGTCTAACGAGGAGATGCTAAGAAGGTTCTGAAAGCGTTGGGTTGTCTCTGCTGCCTTACTTGTTGTCGAAATACGGTACTTTTCAGCTCTCCTGGAATTCTCATCCTCTAATTTTGTTAAGCATATGCTCACCTGCCACGGATTTTACCCCATGTCGGCCAGCTTCTTGACCTGCTTTTCCCCTCTCCAATGAGCCTTCACACTTAATCAGGTTTTCACTTCTCTCCCTGCGCTTTCCAGGTCAGATGACGATGATACGGAGAGTAGGAGCTCCAGGGTGACCCAACTTTGCACTTACTTTCAGCAGAAATATAAGCACCTCTGCCGCCTGGAGCGGGCAGAATCTCGTCAAAAGAAATGCCGGCACACGTTTAGGAAAGCCTTGCTGCAGGCGGCCAGCAGAGAACCCGAGTGTACCGGTCAGTTAATCCAGGAACTGCAGAGAGCTGCGTGCAGCCGAACCAGGTTAGAGCCCTAGGCAGCCACCTGTTTGTAAGGAACTCGTCTCTGTCTGGCTTCTGTATTTTGTTGAGTGGATAGCGGAGACACAGTGGGCAGTGGGCATTTAAACCTGAAATGTCGAAGCATCGCAGCTTGGTTTTGTTGCTCAGAGAGTTGTACAGGTGGCAAAATAACAGCACCACGAGCTGACAGTAGAAGCATTGCTGTGGCTCCGCCAGATAAATCTATGTAGTGAAGTATTGGAGAGTGCCACCTGTCTTTACAAAAATAACGATGCTTTCAAATTTCATGTATTATTTAGAAGTAGGGTTTGTGGGGTTTTTTTTCACCACGAAAGTAGCATTTTCCATATTTTACTTCTTATTTAAAAATTTTCTTTCTCACATTTTATGTCTTCAAAATACTTTATTCCATTGCATTTCTTTTAGGGAAAATCTCTTTTCTGTTTCTAGTCCAGGTAATTGCTTTGTAAATTTGAAAAATGTAGAAAAAAGAAGGGGAAATTTTCCACAATATCACCATGCAGAAAACAAAGAATGAGCACTGTAAATATTTTGGTTGTTTCCTTCTAGTCTTTTCTTCTGCTTGTGTGTACACACGTGTGTGTTTGCGTGTGTATGAAGTCTCCAGGGAGCCATGCATTTGTATTAAAAAGGAAAAATGAGATCATGCTATATGTATATTTTATTTCCTGCTTTTTTCCCCACTTAACATTGAATTATTGCCATTTTCTCCTGATGTTCTTTAAAACACAATTTTTAATGACTTCATAATTAGTCTTTGGACTCCTTAAATTTTAAGTATGTATTTAAGCAAAATTGGATCCATACTGTTTAAGAGGTATGTGTCCAGTTTTTTCTCTTAAGAATATATCCTAGCCATTCCCTTGTGTTCTTAAAAATTATTTTGAAAACATGATTTATAATGTGTGATACTATTTTTAAATGAAAATCCATATATTGGAAATGTAGAGCTATCAGATATTTCAGTGAAGAAATGGTAGTATTATTACTATTTTGGAAATTAGTTTAGGTGGTGAAAACTTAATTGTAATTATTTATTTAGGTTATGTACCTTTTGAAACTACTAGCTTAATTGAATTAAAAGTTTCCAAAATATCTTCATATTTAATTAAGGAAATAATTTTCAAATTTAGAAGGCACAGTTCTTGATTGAGTTTATTATTTCACACTTTTTACTTATTTTTTTCAGATAACAACCTTGAGACACACACACACACACACACACACACACACACACACACACACACTTTTAGGAGTTTTATGCCAAAATATTAGCAGTGGCTATCTCAGAGGGTAGGATTATTGATAAAGTTTGAAAAAAATTATAGTCTATATATTCCAATTTTTCTCTAATGCTCATAAGTCACTGAGGAAATAGGGGTTTAAAACAGACCAAACTAAGAAAAATAACCTTTGATTTTCAGCTACTGATCATATTTCTTACATATCTATATATTTTTTAGTTTTGTGTATTTTGGTTTTCATTATATTTGCTATTAAAAAAAAAAAAACAACTACTTTTTAATGGCATCTATCCAAAAGATAACTATACCCTTCAGAGTTTTCTGCTTCTTGACATATTTAGAGTTGTTTGAAAGCTTGTATGTCTAGTTAATAAACCTACGTAATGATTGCTGCCTCCAGTATTCTCCCTCACTCACAGTTCCTGCTCCTCTGTAGGGGCGGGGGTAGGTAGTGTCCGTTCTGTAACATTCGTCAGGTCCTCGCTTACTGACTTAGCCTTCTCAGAGAGAAATTCCCATGTTCCACTGACTGTGTTTTGTCCCCCTGTGACATGTGCTTATTGAGCTCTGCTTCATTGTAGAATTGTATACAATGTCAGACGGTAATTTTTGTGAGGGCGGGAACAATGTACGTTTTGTTCTTAAATCTCTAGTGTTGAACAGATGAATAGAATTAAACATGCCTTTTCTCTATTTGTTGAAAGAATTCACTTGGTTTGACATAGGTTTAAAATAACGCTATCTAACGTTTACATAATGCTTGGCAAGCGTATCATTTCAGTAGAAACTTTAGTTTCGTCCAGCATGAAGCAGTTTGTATGTAGAGCACTGTATACTTTGAATCTAGTATGTTATTATGACCTTGTCAAAGATGTAAGGGACTGTACTCGGAGTTTGGGACAATTTAGTATTTGTGTAGAAAACTATTTATCTATGATTTTTAGCTGGTAGAATCAAGGTCCCCCCGACCGCTTTTTTTCAGAAAAGTTCCCAAACCACTGTTAGTGATGTTTTAAAAACGTCATGATAACTAAATATTACTAAACAAATACCAAGACGCCTTTTGGTTATGTCACTAAAGATTAGTAAAAAGTCTGTTGCCCAGTGCATCACTGGTACTCATTTAGCAATGAGCCATAATCATTTGTTGGTGATTGGTAACTTGCTAGTTTACATTATATTTTAGGTTCACAAAAATCAGTGTCAGTTGGATAATGCCCTCTATTTGATATTTTTGCTTTCAAAGACCAGTTCCACAAAAGAGATTTAAAAAGTTGCTTTTAAAATATTTTAGAAATTAAAACTTTAGTGGCTGCCTTTTAATAGGTAGCCTTTTAAAATATAGCTTGGATATAAGCTGAATAACATTATTCTTTAAAAAAAATTTTTTTTAATGTTTATTTTTGAGAGAGAGAGAGGGAGGGTGGGAGGGAACATGAGTGAGGGTGAGGGCAGAAAGTGGGAGACATAGAAACTGTGAAGCAGGCTCCCGGCTCTGAGCTGTCAGCACAGAGCCCGACGCGGGGCTTGAACTCACGAACCGTGAGATCATGACCTGAGCTGAAGTCAGCCGCCCAACCAACTAAGCCACCCAGGTGCCCCTGAATAACATTATTCTTTCTCATCTAATAACTTTGTCATATATGTTGGTGAATATGTGGAATAAGCCACTGAAATAGCTTTTAAAGTATGTAAACTCTAATTGAACTACCTTGTAGCCACAATAGAGAGACTAGTGCTGTTTGTGTAGAAACTTATTGTTAAAGGGGCATCTAATCACACAAAAGAGAAGCTTGTAGTGAGTGTTTTCATATTAAAAACATCAATGGGAATGCAAGCTGGTGCAACCACTCTGGAAAACAGTATAGGGGTTCCTCAAAAAACTAAAAATGGAACTACCCTACGACCCAGCAGTTGCACTACTAGGCATTTTTCCACGGGATACAGGTGTGCTGTTTCGAAGGGACACATGCACCTCCATGTTTATAGCAGCATTATCAACAATAGCCAAAGTATGGAAAGAGCCCAAATGTCCATCGATGGATGAATGGATAAAGAAGATGTGGGATATATATACAATGGAGTATTACTCGGCAATCAAAAAGAATGAAATCTTGGCATTTGCAGCTACGTGGATGGAACTGGAGGGCATTATGCTAAGCGAAATTAGTCAGAGAAAGGCAAAAATCATATGACTTCACTCATATGAGGACTTTAAGAGACAAAACAGATGAACATAAGGGAAGGGAAACAAAAATAATATAAAAACAGGCAGTAGGGGCGCCTGGGTGGCTCAGTCAGTTGGGCATCCAACTTCAGCTCAGGTCATGATCTCACAGTCCGTGAGTTTGAGCCCCACGTCGGCCTCTGTGCTGACAGCTCAGAGCCTGGAGCCTGCTTTGGATTCTGTGTCTTCCTCTCTCTGTGCTCCTCCCTTGCTCATGCTCTCTCTGTCTGTCTCGAAAATAAATAAAAACATGTAAAAAGATAAAAAAAAAAAACAAAAAACAGGGAGGGGGACACAACAGAAGAGACTCATAAATATGGAGAACAAACTGAGGGTTACTGGAGGGGTTGGGGGGGGATGGGCTAAATGGGTAAGGGGCACTAATCCTGAAATCATTGTTGCACTGTATGCTGACTAACGTGGATATAAATTTAAAAAAATAAAAAGTAAAATAAAAAATAAATAAAAACATCAAAATGTTTTGGTAATTCTCCCTTTGTTTTGTTGGGATTATCTGGATAATAAAATAGATCTAATGTCAGGCATTTTTACCTTAATTATCCAGGGGCATATTGAAATTCTGACTCTGAGTTTATTTATACTGACTTTATTTTGCTGTTTGTTTTAAGACATAGATCAGCAATTTTAAAAAATGAAACCGGTGGTTCCTTTTGAAGTGTAGGATAAAGAAAACGAGGGAATGTGCTCTACCCTAGGTTTTGTAGATGGCTGAGCGAATTATTAAAAAGTGTTCTACAAAAATTATCCATTCAGCATAGAGAACTACCTGCTATTTAAATCTAGACCAAGAGAATTTGGGCTAAGCTGCCAAAATAGTAAAGCTTCCTTTATTTGAAATTGTGTATCCTTTTTACAGAGCTGGAGTTAATGGCCCACTTCCCCACTCTTGTGATTCTGACAAATCTTACAGAACTCTGAATTAAAGCAACTTCTCTGGCAGCCCACGGTTATCTGTTTGCAGTTACTATTTATATGAAAGTTATAATAGAAATGTTGTTTAGATTTGCTATAAATTCATATGTAATTTTGGTTCTGTATGACCTTCTAATTAGCGTAAGCCATTCTATCAAAATCCTTAGATATAGAAACAAACAATTCAAAAGATATTTTGTTTTGGACGCCTGACTTGTGATTCAGTGTATTACGTAGATTCTTTTTCTACGCTCAGACGTGCGTAAAAGCCTACTAGTTTGTGATGCTTTATAGAATCAAACAGGGTCGTTTTGTACTTCTGAGAATTTGGATATTTTTATTTTTTTTATGTTTGTGTAAAACTATGGAAAGATCCAGAAACTAATAAAATGAATACTAACTATAGAGGGAGTAGGAACTTGCAAATTGGGACAAGGGGAGAAAGGAGACTCTCCACTGCTTGGTTTTTATTCTTTGGTTTTTCTGGAACCATGTGAACACATCGCCTATTCGTAAATTTAAAAACAAGATTTAAACATTGAAACATTGAATGTGCCAAGTGGAGATAACATTTAATGAAAGAAGGAGTTGCACATACTATAAAAAGTTAAAAGAATATATCCAAAGTGAGTTCATTTTGGAAGATGAGAGCAAATCAATCATTTCTGCATATCATTATCCCTTTCCTCACATCATAGATCAAGTTTTTTGCACATTTACTGTTCAGCAGCTTGACATGGCCCAAATCTGATGATGATAATAATACCAGCAACTAACAGCCATGGACTGTTTACTAGGTATCCTACCATCTGCTACTTATGATAAGTATTTTGGATGTGTTGTATCTTGGTGCTTACCTGTCCACTAAAGGTACTCTGTCTCCACTTTATAGGTGAAGAAGTTGAGACTCAAGCGAGGCTAAGTAACTTGCCCAAGGTCACACGGCTAGTAAGAGTTAGGGCTGAGATTCAGAATTAGACCCGATTAATCTAGTCTCATGTTCTTGATCACTTTTGTCTACTTGTTGCCTCTTTGTGAAGTAAAAGGAACCAAAATGTCACTTAAGAAAGAAAAAAAACCAGACATAGTGGAAATCATTTATAATTATTTCTTTTGTCGGTAAATTAGGGAAATATTGGAATTGGTCATCGTAACTCATATTTACCTTTCATTTAATGAATGTGGAAAAGTAAAATGTTGGTGTTGCACTCTGCTAAAACATAGTGTTGAAAAGTTGCCCTGGATTCCTAACGCATTTTTAAAAAATTAATGTGTTTTTCCTTCCTTAGCATAAGCCGGACCAAGCTGAGGGAGGTGGAACCAGCAGCATGCAGTGGAACCGTGAAGGGTGAACAGTGCCCTAACAAAGCCCTTCCATTCACCAGACATTGTTTCCAACGTATCCTCTTAATTGAGTGGGCATAAAAGTATGAACTCATTCGGGTTCATATTTCATTCTTAAGCCACGTGAATGACTTTTGAAATCATAACTATTTGATGTTCAAAATAATTTTTATGTAACTTCTAATTTTCATGATGTCTTTTGGATACTTTTTTTCTGCTTACATCATTGTGATTCTTTTTCAAGAATTACATCAAAATTGGCAAAATCGATAGCAAGTAGCAGATTCTTCCAGTGGCTGGCACTTGATTAAATTTTGTTAACAGAATTCTGGTTCTTGTGGTGCCTCTTAAGTAGCTTGTAAGAAGCAACTATATATAACACTCAATTGATGGAAAAATCAAATCATATTATTCAAAAACTGTTCTTAATCTTCCAAGAAAGTTATACAGTTTTACAGTGTGCCTTTTGCTCTGGGAATAGTTTGCTATTTGTGTTGGGTACAGTGCTGATTTGAAATGAAGGAAGGATGAACTTCACTGACTGGGAAAAAAGATACATTAAGACAGAATATACTAGAAGGAAACCTGTGGTAAAAGGGTTTCATTCAGGCTGGTTATGAAGTCTTACTATTTTCAGTTTTATTAAACATCTAAAATTGAGTAGCATTTAAAAAAATTATACAGTAGCAGTTACTTGTTCTTTATTGTCTTTGACTTTTTGCCTTCCTTTCTGTTCTTGGGATTAAATTTTCACTTTTTCAGCATCACTTTCTATGTAGTTTTATAAATCGCCTTAACTATAAAAGCAAAAAGGAAAAACAGAAAGAAGGGTACTTTCTTGATAGGTATAAAATAAGTCTTAGAATATGTAGCCAGGGGCTCAAAGTTTGGATGCTTAAAAATGTTTATGAGGGGCGCCTGGGTGGCGCAGTCGGTTAAGCGTCCGACTTCAGCCAGGTCACGATCTCACGGTCCGTGAGTTCGAGCCCCACGTCAGGCTCTGGGCTGATGGCTCGGAGCCTGGAGCCTGTTTCCGATTCTGTGTCTCCCTCTCTCTCTGCCCCTCCCCCGTTCATGCTCTGTCTCTGTCCCCAAAATAAATAAACGTTGAAAAAAAAAATTAAAAAAAAATGTTTATGATATAAAACTGATGTTCTGGGGCGCCTGGGTGGCTCAGTCAGTTAAGCATCCAACTTCGGCTCATGTCATGATCCCACCATTCCCGAATTCAAGCCCCACGTCGGGCTCTGTGCTGACAGCTCAGAGCCTGGAGCCTGTTTTGGATTCTGTGTCTCCCTCTCTCTCTGCCTCTCCCCAATTCACGCTCTGTCTCTCTCAAGAATAAAAGTAAAAGCATTATTAAAAAAAAAAATAAATAAAACTGATGTTCTAATTTTAATGGTATGGTTTTGATCTAAAAGTAAGTTTTCATAAGTTGTAAGTTTGAGTTTTGTGTTGGACATGCTAAATGAAAAATCCAAATTTGGATCGATGAGTTTTTTAGAATTAAAATATAATTAAAATTTTTATTCTTTTTTTTAAAAAAAAAATTGTTTTTTTTTTTCAACGTTTATTTATTTTTGGGACAGAGAGAGACAGAGCATGAACGGGGGAGGGGCAGAGAGAGAGGGAGACACAGAATCTGAAACAGGCTCCAGGCTCTGAGCCATCAGCCCAGAGCCTGACGCGGGGCTCGAACTCACGGACCGCGAGATCGTGACCTGGCTGAAGTCGGACGCTTAACCGACTGCGCCACCCAGGCGCCCCTAAAATTTTTATTCTTTTTAAAGAATATTTGTATTTGAGAGAGAGAGAGAGAGAGCAGAGGGTGAGTGGGGGGGGGGGCAGTGGTAGACTGAGACAGAATCTGAAGCACGTTCCACACTCTGAGCTGTCAACACTCTGAGCTGTCAACACAGAGCTGGCTGCAGGGCTGGAACTCATGAACCAGGAAATCATGACCTGAGCTGAAGTTGGGACACTTAACCGACTGAGTTACCCAGGTGCCCCATTCTCACTGAGGATTGTATGCAAAAAGTTTTCCTTAAAGTTTTTTTTTTTTTTTTTTTTTTTTTTTTACCATTATAGTGCAACTTTTAATAGTGTGTGAAGACTTAAATGACCCTCCTTTTTCCAAATAACAAAAATCAGAAAGGCTATTAAAGAGACACCTATTAGGAGCCCTTTAGCAAAACAGACTCTTTTATCTTCCGATAAATTCAACAATTACCATTTTCCCACATCAGTAGTTGGGTTCATTCTTTAGCTTTTATAGATAAGAAAATGTGTTACTTGCTAAACATAAGGGAAGAAGCAGATTTTATATACAAATTTTAAAAAGTAATTTGAGTTTCAGTGTATTACATTCTTAACTTTGAAAAACACAGATATCCTCTTGAACCGCTCTCAGCAGCTTTTCTCAAGTTGCACGGCCAAGTTTGCAGACGGACAGCAGTGCTCTGTGCCCGTGTTTGACATTACACACCAGACCCCTCTGTGTGAAGAACATGCCAAAAAAATGGTGAGTTCAGATTTTATTTTCGGCAGCAGAGACTTTCAAACTTTGGATAGCAGTCCACAGTAGAAAATATTTTGTGACTTGGTACAAACTGTATGTAAATATATAAAATATCATATATCATGTCATATCATATCATATAATGTAATGTAATATAATGTAATATATAATATGTAAACATACTTGTCATGACCCATTGAGTAAATTTCATAGCTTCATTTTTAAATTTTTATTATTGTTTTTAAAGAGTGGGTGTTTTTTGTTTTGTTTTGTTTTTTTTTAATAATGCTTATTTATTTATTTTGAGAGAGAGAGAAAATGAGCTTCAGCAGGGGAGGGGCAGAAAGACAATCTGAAGCAGGCTCCCTGTTGTCAGCACAGAGTCCACTGTGGGACTTAATCTCTTGAACTGTGAGATCGTGACCAGAGCCAAAATCAAAAGTTGGATCCTTAACTGACGGAGCCACCCAGGTGTCCCTTCATAGCCTCATTAAAAAAGAAATTAAAAAAAAACCTGTCCTAGAGGTGCCTGGGTGGGCCAGTCACATGCACCCAGTCTCTCTCTCTCAAAAAATAAATTAAAAATAAGTTAAAAAAAAAACTATTCTAGAAGGTATTTAGTAGTTACTAACATATAGTTATTTTGTTTATTATCTATCCTTATTCTATACCTGTCTTTGCCTTAAGGTACATTTTCTTACACTTAACAGATTTTTCAAGCTTTCTTCGCCCCATTTCTTTAGATTTTTGCTTTTTTATATTCAATTCTGTGAATGTCTTGGATATTTGATAAGATTTCGGCCAAAAGCCAACCCTTTCTATAATTCTATTGAACTTAACTATTGCTTCTGTTCATGCTAGTATCATAAGCCCTAATTAATTCAGAGTAATTTGGAAGGAGAGGTAAGTCTGAATTAGTGGACTATCTGAATTACATCATTATTTTTTTTTTTTTTAAATTTTTTTTTTCAACGTTTTTTATTTATTTTGGGACAGAGAGAGACAGAGCATGAACGGGGGAGGGGCAGAGAGAGAGGGAGACACAGAATCGGAAACAGGCTCCAGGCTCTGAGCCATCAGCCCAGAGCCCGACGCGGGGCTCGAACTCACGGACCGCGAGATCGTGACCTGGCTGAAGTCGGACGCTTAGCCGACTGCGCCACCCAGGCGCCCCATACATCATTATTTTTAAAAAGTGCATTTTTATTACTTTTACCTAGATACTTGCTGAGTTCTGCTATTTGCAAGGTAGTGTGCAAGGTATATGTGTGAAAAAGCTGAGTAAGACAATTCTTTCCCTCTGCAAGCATTTTACAGTTTCAGGGGAGCAGCAGGGTAACTGAATGGCCATTGGACCAGGACCTCATAGTCTAAGGCTATGATCCTGGTGTTGCCACCAGCTAAATGTGTCACAAGGACTGTTGTAAGTTAAAGATTACGTCTGAGTATAGCAACGTTTGTACCCCATCAGTCCCCCAGTGAGAGACTTAATACTGGGTGATAAAACCTACGCAGATCTCTTGGCTCTACTTTCAAACTGTCTTGAATCCGGACACGTTTGCCAACTCCACTGCTACCATTCTGCTCTCGAATTGGTCTGGATTATTGTAATAGTCTCCTAATTGGTCTCCTTCTTATTGCCCCCTTCTTATCTGCACCCAGATGTCCTGTTCACACAGCAGTCCGAGTAGGCTGTGTGTGTCCCACTTCCTTTGAGTTTATGTGCAGTAAAATCCACTCTTGGGTGCACAATGCTGTGAGATTGACAGTGCATACATCCCTATAACCGCCACCATAATCAAGATCTGCTGTCAATCCCCCCAAATTCTCTTGTGCTACCCCTCTGTAGTCTACCCCTAAGTATCTCCACTGATGTTTTCCTGTCCCTGTAATTTTACATTTTCCAGAATGTCTTATAAAAGCCTTTTATTATTTAAAAAAAATTTTTTTTATTTTTTGCATTTATTTATTTTTGAGAGACAGAGCACAAGCAGGGGAAGGGCAGAGAGAGAATGAGACATAGAATCCGAAGCAGGCTCAAGGCTCCGAGCTGCCAGCGCAGAGCCCGACACGGGGTTTGAACTCACGAGCCGTGAGATCATGACCTGAGCCAGTCACTTAAGTGACCCATTGAGCCACCCAGACGCCCCTAGAGGCCTTTTAGAGGATGCACTTGTGGTCACTTTAGTTCCCTGGTCAAAACCTTCCAATGGCTTTCCAGCACATCTACAATCAAATCTAACATTTTTTTTTTTTTTTTTTTTCCAAATCTAACATTCTTATCACGGCCTATGAGACTTCCTGATCTGGCCCTTGTAATTTTTCCAGCTTCATCTTGTACCCTCTCCTTACTTCCAGAGTTTCAGCAACATTGGCCTTCTTGCTGTTTCTTGAACCCTTGAAGTATGCTCTCACCTCGTGGGCCTTGCACTTGTTTTTTTTCTCTTTTCCTAGGATGTTCTTTTCCTTGGTTTCTACATGCCTCTCTCCTTCATTTCATTCGGGTTTCTGATCAAATGTCACATCATCAAAGAAGCCTTCCACTTCCTCTCTGCCCAGTCACTTTTTATCCTCAGACTGTACCTTATTTTTCTTCCTAACATTTATGTCTGTCTCATTGTATTACTTACTATTTTATTTATTGTCAGTATCCTTTTACTAGAACATAACTTTACAAAGGCAGGAACATTTTTTGTCCATTGCTGTATCCCCAGTGCTTAGAACAAAGATGCTCAATAAGTGATTGTTGGATAGTTAGACGCATGGCCGGGAGAGGTTGAGATTCAGAATTAGACTCAAACGCTGGACAGGACAGTCATTGGTAGAAGCTGAAGCTACAGGACATCCAGGCTGTGACACAGAACATGTTATTCAATGGCTATGAGACCAGACAGCAGATGGTAAGTTGGTAAATGCAGCATCCTGGCACGGAAGTAGAATGAGGCAGTGAGAAAGTTGAGAGTGAAGAGTGTTTGCAAATAGTGGAGACAGTGAACAGTTGGCATTAGGAAAGCCGCTAAGGCATAGGGGCGCCACCTCTGTGGGGGAGCTTCGTGGGGGACTACCAAGAGCATGGCAGGGCCTCATTCTGGAGCAGTTCTGTGGGGACTGCCTGGCACATTACCAAGAATATTGCCGGGCTGCACAAGCTTAGGAGAATAAGACACACACCTAGAACTAGAACCAGGTGGTACTGGAGTGTCTTATGAGTAGGACTGGTGTATCTTGAGCTGGACAGACTCTCCTGCTTAACGTCTCTGCTGGTCCTAGAGGGAAAGCCTGGATGGATGCCTAGCATCCTGGTGGGTACTGGTGGCTGCTTAGTTACTATTTGTTGAATTAAATGATGGATACGATAAAAGTAGACCTCAAGTATTGAGCTAAAAAGGACTATTAGAGGCTAGGAAACAGCCTTTCTTTGTTTTTTTGTTTGTTTGTTTTATAAATTTGTACACTTGTGACTTTAGTGTGTAATTGTTTTTAAAGATTTTTTTTAAATGTTTATTTTTGAGAGAGAGAGAGGCAGAGAAAAGAGGGAGACACAGAATCTGAAGCAGGCTCTAGGCCCTGAGCTGTCGGCACAGAGCCCGACACGGGGCTTAAACTCATGGACCGTGAGATCATGACCTGAGCTGAAGTTGGATGCTTAACTGACTGAGCCACCCAGGAGCCCCTGTAATTGTGTTTAGATTCAAGTATGTAGCTAGTGTTAAACTTCTTTTAGATTTCCTGGATTTATACTTTCAGTTGTAAAAATCACTATTTTGTATACCACCAAGAAATTTAAAAATGCTGCACAGTACACTTCTTACCACTTAAAATTTTTGTTTTTGTTTTTAAGTTGATTTATTTATTTTAGAGAGAGAGAGAGTGAGAGAGTACGTGAGCAGAGGAGGGACGGAGGGAGAATTCCAAGCAGGCTTCATGCTCAGCACAGAGTCCGATGTCGGGCTTGATCTCATGACTGAGATTGTGACCTGAGCGGAAGTCAAGAGTTGGATGCTTAACTGACTGAGCCACAGGCGCCCCTTTTGCAGTTTTTGTTTTGTATGTATCAAAATAGCTTCTTTAGGCTTAGTTAGACATAGATTTTTATCTTCTCTAATACTCCTGGTTTCAACTGAATTACTTGAGATAGAAAAGGAGGTAGTTTCTACATCATCATCTTTGATACAGCTTTGTCTACTTTGTGGTTATTTTCCTTTCTCATTTGGTTGTTGCTTTGCAAAAAAAAAAAAAAAAAAAAAAAAAAGGAATTGCGGTCAGCTCTTCAATGAGTATCTGCTTCACTAATGAGTTTTATGCCCTCAGCTACTCTTCGTGCTTTTGTACAAACAACAGTTTTCCCTCTTCATGTGAAACCAACAATGCACATGCCTTGAGTCAAACAGTGACGGTACAAAGAACTGTTGTCACCCTCGCACATACGTAGACCATGCCAACTATAATGACCATCACCAGGCCAACAGCAGTTGCAGCCCAGTTGCAGAGATACTAAAATGTACCTTGGAACTGATGAAATGCAGTATTCAGATTGAAGGGTGGCCGATGAAGAAAGCTGGTTCTGTTGTTAATCTCTTGTTCCTCCTTGCTGGTTCTTACCTTGTTCACTCAAGTGAGTAGCAGCAGTTATATAAAGCTGCGGTCCCTTTGTCTTCTCTCTTTACCTTGTCTCCCTGGTCCATGTAAATTACTTGAAGGGCTTTTACGGTGTCATGATTTCTGAGGCTACATCTCCATCCCTTTCTTTATCCCTCATACCATTTCCTCCTCTATCTCCTGGGACATCTTCGTACCTCAAATTATATGGGAGCCAAGCTGAATTCCTTAACTTCTCTTCTGAGTCCATATTCTGCTGTGTGCTCTGTTCCAACTAATGGTATCATCTAACAGTCTCCCAACCTAGAAACCCTAGAGAGACGTGTTAGAGTGTTCTTCCCTTCATCCAAGGAGCTGTCACATCTTGAGAATTCTGTCCCTACAGAGCCTTGCTTTTCCATTCCCACTCACATTGCCCGTAGCCATTTATCTTGTATTGACTGTTGAAATGGCCCTCTGATTGGAAATAATACCTCCATTCTCTTGCCTTGTCTGTTTCATTGCTGCCAGTGTTCTGAATCCCTTTAAAGCATTTGTCAAGTTGTGTTACTCCTTTCATCAAAAATCATTTCCCATTGCCTATAAAATGAAGCTGAAAATCCTGAACATGGTAATCAAAGTCGTACGTGATCTGGTCCTCAACTTCTTTACAGCTTACTTTTTATGTTCCATCCTCCATTACACCATACCCCAAGCACCAGTCATACCCAATTATTTGCTGTTTTGTCTTGTGAGTGTCATTGCTATAGAATGATCTTCCCCTTACCCCAGTGACTTAAAATCCTACTTATCTTTTAATCCCACAAAACTAAAAGTAATTGATTTTCCTTTTGTACATGCATGGAAGGTATTTATGCCATTATTGCCCTATTTTCTCTGTACTGTATTTATATATACTTATATTGTTGTTCTTTCCATGAAAGAGTAAGTTCTTTTGAGAATGCAATTACATTTCATTCATTCTGTTTTTTTTTTTTTAAACACTACAGCACCTATCACAGTGTCTTTTTTTTTTTTTTTTTTTTCCCTATCCCTTCTACCCACCCACACCTCCCTCTCGGCCTGCCAAAATCTCACAGTGTCCTTAAATGTGGGGTGAACTGTATGTATTGATTTGGATTAATTTGAACTAAGTTAAAAAAATGAATTTTTTACTCATTTACTTAGGGTTATATTTGCTGTAGGTATACAGTATGTTTTAGGCATTCTATAGAATGTTAAGAGATAGCTCTTAGGCTTTTCCCAAACATTCTCAGTTTAAAAATACCCATTTGTTCATTTCAAAGGATAATTTCTTGAGAGGAGATAGCTCCCGTAAAGTTCAGCACCAGCAGCAGAGGAAACCCAGGAAAAAAACCAAGCCTCCTGCACTTACCAAAAAACACAAGAAGAAGAGACGGCGTGGACCTCGTCGACCCCAAAAACCCATTCCCCCTGCAGTCCCCCAAGGGAACCTCAGCATGCCCACCAGCGTCTCACTGCCAGTGGAGACCGCTCAGATCCGGTCAGTGATGCTTCTCACAACACCTAGCATCATCTCTGTAGCGTTGCAGCTCAGCCACCGAAGCCATTCGATAGATGAGCCTAGACCTTGTAGTCTTCAATGTAATTTTTACCAAATATCTGACTGGGTGAGATCTGAAATAAAGTTTTTGACTGTAACACAGAAAGCAGATGCTGAAATTGAGAATTTAATTGTCTGCCCTCAGATTTTTCTGCTTTAGCAGAAATTCCATATATGTTTCGACAGAAATGTTCCGTCAGAAATCTGATACCTTACTGATTTTGGCAGGAGTTAAGCATTTTGACCAGTCGAATGAGGCTTCTGTTTCAGCTAGACATTTCAGTCTTATCTGTCCATTTCACTTTTTAAAAATTACTATTTGACTAGACTTGAAATTCTAAAAAGTATTAAGACACACTCAATGCACAAAATTGTGATTTGTTCTACTAATGTGAGGTAAAGCTATCTCGAAACGGTTGCCTTCTCTTCCTACATGGGTGAAGATTTTGGGGCTATGTGACTGAGTATGGTCAGGTCTTCCTTTTGCTTGTAAATTTCCTTTTCTGGAAGTAGGAAAAGGAGACATTTTAAGCTAGGATTTCCCATTTTCACATTTGACGAATGTGTCTTGGGGACACTGGTGTGAAGGGATAAGGGGCGTGATGGGGCCAACTGTGTCCTCTTCCACAGGAGCCCATCCACGCCGGAGCTGAGTGCTGATGAGTTGCCGGACGACATTGCCAATGAGATCACTGACATTCCACATGACTTGGAATTGAACCAGGAGGACTTTTCAGATGTCCTGCCACGGCTGCCTGATGACTTACAAGATTTTGATTTTTTTGAAGGTATGGCTCAATTTTTTGATTCAAGAAGGCTGAATGAATTTTTAAAAAGGGAAATAGCGTTTGTGAAGTATTCCTCCTCACACGCAGTGTCTTCCACCGTAATTAGAAAATGCAACCCTGCTAAATCGATTTTACCCTGCTTTCAGAAGGTAAGGAGTGCGGTTTGTCCAACTAGCCAAATTAATAGGCTTAGTAGGTTGATCATTCAACTGTTAGGTTGTTAACTTTGTCCCTTTAAAATGAGTCATTTTACTCTATTTTTCAACAAAAACATCTTAAACTTGAGTTTACTGAAGGCTTTTAGAACTCGTCCTATTCCAATACCCCACCCTGTACTTGAGTTGAAGTGCACTTTTCTAAAACGAAGTTTGCTTTAATCCCACCAGTTCTGTGGTGCTTTCAGGGAAAACCTTTTATGCCCTTAGAAAGTTTCTTTCACCATTAAAAACTGGATATTTTTCTGGTGACTAGTCAAGTTCCTAACTCTAGAAATGTTTAATGTTGGAGACGAAGTCAGTGGCAGCCCCCAGGCTTTCCTCTCATGAAAACTGGCATGAGGGGAGCAGGACTAGCGGGAAACACAGAAGCGTTTTGGAGAGGACTGAGTGCGAGTGAGTGCTCGGCTCCCGGGTGCGCCGCCTGTCTCTTTTCCCGTCTTCTATGGCCGCCCTCCTGCTGGAGCAGAGAGTTCAAGAGCAGAAGCACCGAGGGGACTCTTGCATGGCCTTTTGTCTCCAGTCCGAACCAATATGATATATTTTCTATTGTAATGATTTTGACATAACTTCAGGTAAAAACATGTGTAATCAGACGGCCACCATACATTTTAAGTCGGTAATGCTTAGAAGAATCCTTACGAATTTAACGCTTTGGCTAGCTTGGTTTAGACACTGCTGTAAGTAAACTGAAGATACAGGCTGCAGGACAGCTTGACCTCTCAGGCCTGTCCTGCAGACTACTCTCTCACTCTTTCTTTCCAGTCTAGTCCCTGGAAGCTTCCCTTTTCCGTGGGGCCTCTCTTTAACAGAATACTGTTACAGATAATTCCAATGGAGGATTTTTGTGGTATGGCATACGTAACGACTCTGCTGATTCTCTTGACGGCTTTTGTTTTGCTCAGGAAAGAACGGAGACCTTCTTCCAACTACCGAAGAGGCCGAGGAACTTGAGCGGGCCTTGCAGGCTGTCACTTCTCTTGAGTGCCTGAGTACCATTGGGGTACTTACCCAGTCAGATGGTGTGCCAGTCCAGGAGCTGTCAGAGAGAGGAATAGGGGTGTTCTCCACAGGTACTGGAGCTTCAGGAATTCAGTCCTTGAGCCGAGAAGTAAACACAGACCTAGGGGAGCTACTGAATGGGCGCATAGTACATGATAATTTTTCTAGTCTAGAGCTGGATGAGAACCTGCTCCGTTCTGCTACCTTGTCTAACCCACCTACACCCCTGGCAGGGCAGATCCAAGGGCAGTTCTCTGCCCCAGCCAACGTCGGCCTTACTTCTGCCACTCTGATCAGCCAGAGTGCACTTGGGGAGAGAGCCTTCCCAGGACAGTTTCATGGACTACATGATGGCAGCCATGCCTCCCAGAGGCCACATCCTGCCCAGCTGCTGAGCAAGGCAGATGACCTAATCACCTCACGACAGCAATACAGCAGTGATCATTCACACTCCTCGCCCCATGGAAGCCATTATGATAGTGAGCACGTGCCGTCTCCCTACAGTGACCATATCACCTCTCCCCACACAACATCTTACTCTGGTGATAATATGGCAGCTACCTTTTCAGCAGAGATGCCCATCATGGCGCAGCACTTGCTCCCAACCCAACTCGAGGTGCCACTTGGAGGAGTCGTGAACCCCAGAACTCACTGGGGCAATCTCCCTGTCAACCTTGGAGATCCCTCTCCATTTAGCAACCTTCTTGGCGCAGATGGACATCTTCTTTCCACTTCCCTATCCACGCCACCCACCACTTCGAACTCAGAGACCACACAGCCTGCCTTCGCCACCGTGACCCCCAGCAGCTCCAGCGTGCTTCCGGGGTTACCGCAGACCAGCTTCAGTGGCATGGGGCCTTCTGCTGAACTCATGGCCTCCACCTCTCCCAAGCAGCAACTCCCTCAGTTCAGCGCAGCCTTCGGCCACCAGCTGAGTTCTCACAGTGGCATTCCTAAGGACCTGCAGCCCAGCCACAGCTCTATAGCCCCTCCTACAGGCTTCACGGTAACAGGTGCCACAGCTACAAGTACCAATAATGCATCTTCTCCCTTTACCTCCCCTAACTGAGCGTGTCTGTGTGTTTGCAGGCAGGTGGGGAACCTGGTGTTTTCTATCTTTGTTTCCTGTTGATCATCCCTTTCCCCTTTTCCTAAAGAAGATTTTAAAAATAACAGATGGGGACTAGAGGGGAACTCCTTTTTCCAGTTAAACAAGTAACCCTGCAGTGGACCTCGCTTCAGTGTTCACATGTGCTCCTTTGCACTGGTGCTCATTCCCTCCCGGCGGGTTCACTCTTACCCCAGTGGTTTCCTTAGTGGCTCAGCACAGTGACTGGATAGAATTGATTTTTAGCAGCAAGTCCTAGAAGTGGAAGATACCTCAGATTACCAGTGCCCTTTACTATTTCCTAGTATTCAGATCAATGCTTTCCATTCTATTACCAGGTCTTTACAGAGGTGGTTCTAGATAGAATGGTCCTGTTCATCGAGTTCCTGTGTAAGAGACAGCAAATGGTGTGTAGGGACAGATCAAGGCTCTGACTTAGCGCCAACTGCTAAACACCGCACGAGGCCAGGATTCCATTCCTAATTGTGATCATGTTCAATTAAAAAGAAAAACATTATTAGTCTTTTGACCGCCTGTGTGTATGTGTGCGCCCATGTGTGTGTTTTTGTGCAGGGCAGGAAGCAGCTGTCCCATGGTTGTTCTTTTTCTTTCTTTCTTTCTTTCTTTCTTTCTTTCTGTTTTTTTTTTTTTTTTCTTTCCTAACGAGCATAATAAGGCTCTTACTTCTCCTTTCCCACGTCTCACAACCCTAATAAGGTTGGTCATCCTTTCCCACCGAATTAACGAAGTTTCCCAAATAGAGAGGGTGGTGGTCTGGTGACGTGAATTGTACAACCCTCTTCCGCTAAGTTATCCAAGAACACGAGAAGCTGAATTCATGTCAGGGCCGTGGGGATGTCACAAAAAGCATGGAGTGACTGCAGGGTTGCTGAGATTCTGAGGTCTGGTGGTTATTTTGCCTTTTTAGACAGGTGTTTGTTTCTCCATCCTCTCTCATGGAATACATTCACGAGATGTAATTAAAGACCATATTTTGATGTGAAAAGCAGGCTAGGTCAGATACGTTTGGAAAGATGGAGTCTCCGAACTCCTTGGTCCATCTTTTACTTTTGAATTTTTCATGTTTACAGTAGTGATTCTTTGGTAAGAGTTGTAAAATGTTGAAGACACTTGTAGAATCAATGTGCCAGTTGTGAAGTGACGTGTAATATCTGAAGGATACACATTTTAAAGTTTCTTTCAAAGCAGAATATGGAAATTAGACCTAAATTTTACCTACCCTGTTGGTACTTTTAAAACAATTTAAGTACTTAGATTTAAGCTGCAGAAATTTTTTTAAAGTACCGAGATTTTAGGGTTGAAAATTATATTGGGTAGTTTAGTAAGTTGGTGACTATGGAAATGAATATGTGAGGTTTCTTTTTACCTGCCTTCTCCCCTGCCCCCTTCCCAAGGGTGGAACTAGATTTTAAAGTCATCTGTACTCTTCTGCTTTTGCTGAGAAGTTTCACCATCCCCTGAGATACCATTGGCTATTTATACCTGAGTCTAGTCTAATTTACATATATATATTTTAAAAGATGAGTAGAGAGAACATATCTATTAATGATGTGATATAATAATTCATTGGTCAGGGAATATTTGATCTGAATTCCTTTTCAATAGGTAAAGATTTGGATGTATTTTCCTACTTCCTATATGTATTCTCTTTATGCCATGCTAATTCTAACCAGTTCCCTTCTTTTGAAAGCTTTTCTTTCTCTGCTTTTTAAAGGAATGATGGTGATCAGCAGGCATTATGCAGATGCCATGCGCCTGAGGTTATGGAGGGGAAATGTCCCATGACTGTATGAAATCATTATATGCCCTATTTTGTATTTATTGAAGTTTCTTTTTGTGGGCCAAAAATATGTTTGTAATATATTTAGTTTTTTTTTTAATCATGATAATTGATTGGAAGATTTATTTTTTAATAGCTTTGCCTTTTTTGCAGATTGAGAAATTTCTAAATTATAAATTATGTCACAAAGCAAAATTATATTTGGTATCACCATAAATTTCTATTCTGAACGGTGAGAGCAGATAATTTGAATATTTCTCACCTGTGAACCTATGTTAGTAAGCTTTTTTATTTTAATGTACTGTAATGAAATGATGATGAGTAGTTACCTCTGCTCAGAAGTGTCATTTAGTTTGCTCCAGTCGTTTCGCCTCCCATTCTAATCCTCGCCGGATAACTGTCCATTCCCAGCAATTTGGTCTAGTCTCCATCGTGTACTAATCCAAGGTTGTACCAGAGCAGGACACTATCTTATCGGCCCCCTTCTTTGACAGCAAAGGGAAAGTCATGGGGAGTCGGTTTGAACTTTTCTGGCTATTTGTCCCTCGTGGTAGCTGCTTAAAATTCTTCAGTTATCAAAACTGAGTTTGCAGTAAGTTGCACATTTTATTGTTCGCAATTTTCTGTTTTGTGTGCATTTAAAAGCCCTTTCCTGCTTTCTAATAAGGAGGCACGAAATGATCAGGAATGTTGCCAGTTACAGCTTCACACCAAAAACTTTTGAGTAAATTCATTTTTGTTTAGACGCCCACAGTGATAGCTGAAGAAAGGGCACCCGTAGAAAGTACCAGTGTAGGTTTGAGGAATTAGCAAAAAACAAATTTGTCCTCTCATTTCATCTACTGCAAAACAAATATCCAAGCTGGCAATTTGCTTTGCCCTTGCGGTTTCTTGCGAGTCCCTTTTTGGAAGACAGAAGAACATCTGTGAACCCAGAGACACCTGTTACGTTTTTCTTTTAGCTGATATAGAGCAATTCTCGTCTATCAGTAGTAGGTTTGCTGTTAATGTGTAGAGGAAGGAATGAATTGTCTTTTCCTCCAGAAACAGGAAAATTAGTGTCTTTTAAATAGCACTTACACTATACTATAATAAGGCAATACTGGAATCAAAAACAGATTGTATGTAAGGTCCTAATTAGGTGGAAGCTAGCTTTTTATTCTAGGGTGAAACTCATCAGAAATAGTGGCAGAGAAGGGTCACTCTATTTCTGCAGTTCTTTGGGACCATTTATAAAGGCCAGTTAGATTGTGTTAATGTGATTTAATTTACAGAGTTGCTGCAGTTAATGGATACATTCTGTGCTCTGAGAATCTGAAGTCCATTCTAACGAATGATACTCACTGGCTGTGATCTATAGCATCCGAAGAAAAGATGTGTTTTCTCTCCTTTACTCTCTCTACATAATTGTTAATATTATTTTAATTAAAGTACTTAAGACATTGTTTTTTTCTCTGTAAAAATGGCTTAGTAATTTGCACATCTGCGTAGGTTATGTAGCTAGTAACAATTCACAATAGTAAATAGCAATTACACTTAACCCACCAAATGACAGACTATGCAATGGAAAAATTTTGTAATTATCGTCACAAAGCTTATATGGTGAAGGATTTTTTTTTTCCCCCTCTAGTAACCTACCACGTGAGATAGAACTGCTTTATAAGTGACTTCCTGAGCAATTTCATGCTGGCAGGCAGTGCGGTGTGTCTAGTGTCCCTCCATGAAAAGATTATAATTTCATAAGAAGCAAATAGTAGGTATGGAGATAAAGTTGGAAGATGTGTTTCTTTGTTTTCTTTTCCTTAAGATTGTAGTTACTGTCTTGAGTGGTGTCAGGCTAAAGAAAGCTAATCCTTTATCTTTGCCAAATAATTATTTATAAGATTTATTTCTTCAATAAGCCCATTTATTTCTTCGATAAGCCCAATGTCTCAACTGCGAGCTAAGCCTCCTCACTTTCTGTGACTAACACTAAAAGCTATTCCTTATCAGAGCTCGTTCTCAGGCCACCATCGCAACCCAGAGGCAAAGAGAGTGCTTTGATTTGGAAGGAAACGGTGTCTGTGATACGTGCCCGATCTGTAACCTTTCTTCTTAGGTGAAAGAATTTCTGTTTCTGTTGACCAATATACCATTCAGTTTTTTGTGTTTTAAGTAGGCTCCACACCCAACATGGGGCTCGAACTCACAACCCTGAGAACACAAGTCGCATATTCTACCGACTGAGCCAACCAAGCACACCCCCTTCCATTCAGTTCGTTGTTAACTTGCGCCCTTACGTTTGTCGTCCTTCCTGCCCCCTTGCGAGGGGTTCTGGGGCTGCATCAGCAGTGTTTGAGGCGGTCGCCCTTTCTCCGAGTTAGTTCAGTAGGTTGTTGTGGACTGGTATTGCAAAAAGATGAAGATATTGATAACACTAAACTAATTATTTAATCAGTTTCGACTGCATTTGAAAAATTTTTTTTTAGGTAGCTAGTTTTCAGGTTCTTCAACCTCTTTCTTTTTAGCCTTTTAACATTCTACTAAGTTGTGTTTTTAATCTGTCTTATGTGGAATAATCTGATCCAGTGGTCTTCTAAATGGTCAGCAGAACTCTGCAGTTGAATGAGGCAGTTTAAAGGATTCCTTAAAAGAAAATGTAGTCATACTGAACAGTCTTCATCTGTATCTTTTAAACCGTCACTAACACCTACATCACTCCAAGCATTTTTTTTCCCGATGAGAAATACATTTCTTGGTGAGGTGGGAGGTAGAAGTATACATGTGATAGAACATCGATTTTTTTCCCCCTCTCGCAATACATTGAAAATACGGAATCTTCACTGGCATTCTATAGAAAGGTAAAACAGTTTAATGACTTCTTAATATCTTGAGCCTTATAAGTGTTCCAATATCATACCCTGGAGGGAACAAGAATCCATGTTTAGTAGATTAAAGTAACATTTTAAATGCTATCTTTCAAAAAATTTGACATAAAATACCAGTGAAGAACATATTTGGGTATCTGTTAAGCATTTCCCCCTGACTAGTGAGTTAGGAAAGAAAACCTAAAACACAAGTGAATAATTCTGTCTCCTAGTAGCCAGTGTCATTAATGCAAAAATTGCGGGGCCGACTTAGCCTCATTTCTCAATAGCAAAAATTCTCGTTCCCTTCACCTCTGATTTCTGTCAGCTTTCCCCTCTCTGCACGGTGATCAACAGAGCCAATAAAGGACACGTGGCATTTCGGAGAGAGAGCAAATTTGGTGTGACTTTCTTGACCATAAACTAGGTTCCCAAGTCTTGGGAATGTCTGACTACTTTGAGTGGCGGAGTTTTTTGGTGATCTAAAGTTGAGTCTGAAAAAGAATGTTGCAAGAGAAAAGCTTTCTAACTCTTGGTAAGCTCTGTAGGGCAGCCCAGCTTTCCTCCCCTCTTCCCTCCTGCCTGCCTGCCTCCGCCTGCCCCCAGTTCTCAAGTATGCACACGTACAGCCTGATCTGTCCTGATCGTGGCCTGAGAGTACTAGAAGCTGCCTCTTGACTTTTCGTTTGTTCTTACTTGTGTGTTTAAGCTGGGGACCACTGAAGTAAGCTCTAGATGCACCCAAAGTTCCCCTTGGAAAAAATGTCAGTATGCAGTGCTGAAGGTTCCAGTGCAGCTAGACGCCACACCATTGCTTTTGCTCGGGGACTAGACTGATTTGCCCTGAAAGGACTCCACCCTGCCTGGTTCGGGCCCAGTGGGCTCCAGCAGATTAGCGTGGAAGTGACAGGAAATCTGGTGCTTGGAACATTGTCTTCATCTGCTCAGAAGGGTTGGAATCAGTTCCTCGGCACAGTGATCGTTCTTTTCGCTGTACAGTGTTGAGTATGTCTCAGGGATTCCTTGTGGAAATTAGGGCAGTTTTTAAAATAAGAAAATAGTTTTAAAAGAAACTAAAGGTGACTCACCATTGAAGAGAGCGCAAGAAAGAAAACATTTGGTTTCATAGCCCGCCGTGTCTTGCGTAGGACTCTTCCTTTTCTCCTTCAGGCTCTCCTCCGCTTCAGCAAACAGTCCTTTCCCACCACGCACAGCTTTAAAAGTTTTATTTAAAAATTTCCTTCCCCGATGAGCTTTCAGAATACTTATTGTAGATTTTAAGAGAAAAGGTATATTAATTTATACTATTAACATCACCTCATAAATTATAAGTTTTATACTAAAGCTGTATTGAGTGTAATGAATTATGTTGCCTATGTGTTTTAATAGCTTAAAAAATTATATATGAGCTTTTTTTTTTTTTTTTTTTTTTTTTTTTGACAAAACAAACTAGTGAAGCACCTTTTTACACTGGATCTCTGCCGTGTCAAGGTGTATAGCTATCCTTTGCTACCTTGCAGATATATAAAATAAAAGGATATCCTGGGGCCTCAAAACGTAGAACACCTTTAGACCATTTATTACTGCTCATAGAACTGTTGGGCGTCGTGTTTCTTTAGTAACTGATCTGTGGTTTACACTTCAGATGGCTAGAAGCTTAGTTACAGGGTAAATAGAAATACATAGATCAAGCAAAGCTCCCAACTACTGTAGCTGGAATTTGTAAACTTAAGTTTTTAAGACCTCCTTTATTTCCTATGGATTTATTCTTTAATTTACAGTTTATTCTGTAAGTTGGGAAGTAAAATAGAGAAAATAATAAGTCTAGATGTTCTCAGTGTCTTATTCAGGAACTTTTTATCCCTCCTCACTAAGGAATTCCCACTGTGACTTAAAAATAGAATTAAATTACTCGTGTGCATGTCTCTGTCTGTGTTTTTACACACATGCAAAAATATACATTGGGGGGGCACGTGTGTGGGAGAGGTGAATGTGTGCTTAGGTGAAAATAGAGGAAGGTAACAGAATGTATTGTAGAAATATGACTATTTAGAGGGGGCTATCAGAGTTATTTTCTCATTGTCTCCGTAGTATAAATACACCAAATTCTTCATTATGCTATCTTATGTTAAAAGGCTATCTCTGATATCATGTGCATTTTCTTTTAACTTTTGATTAACTTATATATTACGCTATGTTTTTAAAATGACGTGAGAAACAGCAGGTTCTAAGACCAGCCTCTCACCTTTGAGCATAAAAATTAGAGAGAGAAAGAGAGAGAGAGAGATGCAAACCCAGACGTGAGCTGTGTTTATCTACTGGGGTGATGGGACCAGATCCGTTGAACCTTTCTTTATGTTAATAATAGATCTCTTCATATTCTAAGTTAGAAAATCTTGAACATCTTTTCTTGGTAAAGTTAAGGAAAGTATAGGCTCTTTTTAAAGAATGCCATTTTTTGAAGGGACTGCTTTGTTGAAAGAGTTGGTGGGATCATTTCACCATGCATATTTCAAAGCTGGGATGATTTTAGTTATCTCCAAAAATCAAAAAATTTTTTTTTTTTTTTTTACTCATTTGTGCTCTTACTTATGAAGTGAGTGTGCCCCCAGCCCCCGTATTTTGGTTACAGGAAAAATTATGCTACCCTTGACTTTTACCTGATTCATAGGGAATTTAAAAAAGATACATTCCTATAGTTTGAGTTTTGTCATTTTGCCATACATTAATTACTGGAGTATCTGATGGTCTCAGATAGCCCAAACTAGAGTTGTTATTAAGTGCTCCAATCACATTTATATTTAATATTAAAAAAAAATCATGTACTTTGAAATATGTCAAAACAACTCCTGATACTACACCTGAATTTGTAGTTCTCTTTGAAGCCTCATTCATCTTAGGTATAGTCAAGACCTAGGAGAGCTTTACATGTCGTTCCTTTTATAGTTGTATTTCTGCATCTCCCAGTTTCATTCACTCTTGCTTTATGGATTAAAAAAAAAAAAAATCTGCATATTTCTTGTACATATGCATGCAAATGAAAGAAGGGGGTTGGTTTCGGTGCCACTCCTCCCTTCAGTTACTGGTTAATGGGATTTGCTAGAATAAATTCCCCCTGATTGAAGGGTGAAAATAGACCCTTTTGTGTATATCTGTACAGAGATGTGTATATGGGATGTGGTGGCACTTTGCTGAATGTGAACTTGCCTTGTTAATGGAAAGATTGAAAAGTATTATGTTTATTTATACATTTGTATAAATCTATATATACACGTATGTATATGTGTGTGTATAGATAAAGCTATATACATATATTTCCTTAAATGTGTGTGTGTAATAGATAAACAGCCTTTGTGAAGCAAGATTATCCGTCCCTGGAAAACTCTGGGTTATTCTGTAAGCAAGAGGAGGTGACAGTCTAGAGTACATTATCAGTGCATCCTAAGACGGAAGTCCTTTGGATGATAGTCTTGTTCATGGTTATCATAAGTGAATTCCTGCTAGAACTATTCTTACTTTCCAGTTCCACTATTCTTCACCTTCATGCCTTCTCCTATCCAAGTACTAACCAGGCCCGACCCTGCTTAGCTTCTGAGATCAGACGAGATCGGGCGCATTCAGGGTGGTATGGCCGTAGACTTTCACTGCCTTCTAAATCAGTCTCTCATCACACTTCATTTGGTACTTCCCCCCCCCCCCCCCATTATGGCCTTTCTAGCCAGAAGCATTTGGCTTAAGCATATTTCATTAACTCCTCAGTTGTTTCTTTTAAAGATCTTACGCTCTTAAATTTTCCAGAAGATGTAAGTTTTGGTAATAGTTTCTAGAGTAGTTTTGAGGATTGGGCATTCGTCTTTGTCTCAAAAACGAGCAAACCAAGAGTCAAACAAAACGCATTTGAAAGTTTTACCTAGATAATTTTGGGACATTTTACTCACATTGGCAAAGAACATAATTACGATTTTATTAATTGATAACAGTGTTAGGTTTATTTTCTCCTTTACCGTCATCAATTTGTCACTTAAAAATTTGGTTTACTTTGTGTTTTAGCCACAAATTTGCCATTTTCATTTTTCATGGAAAGCGTACAAAGCACGCATATGCCTCTTGAATTCTCTAACTCCTTTTACTCATGATGAAACTGCTTTAATGAATTCTTACGTAATGAGTTTTGCTGTATTTCCTCTTGACTTTTTTTCACGTTGGTGACATTCTGTTTTAACTTTGCTGCAGCTCTCTACAACACTTGCATCCCTATATATTGTGCCTTTAAAGCTCTTATGCACACACAGACAAAAGTGTATATATACATGTTGGAGCATGTGTACATATACTTTCGTATATACTCACACAGTATGTCTCATATATTGTGGGAGTGGATATATAGATATTCAAAGGCAATGAAATGTTGCTTTCCAGATATATATGTATATAAATAGTGTTGATATACTGTATATACACATGTATATGTATGAGTTTTAAATGGCAATCTTTTACATTTAGCAAAATGCTGCCCCTACTGGAATATTGTCACTGCAGTGGCAGTTGTATGTAATGATTTAAAATACATTATCGAAAATTATTTAAAAGAACATTTAAAAGTCTCATCTAAAGACATCCACACATTATTTATTTATCTTCCTTTTCCTTTTTATTGTTACTTTTTTTTTTTTTTTTAACCGAAAGGGAGACTGTCATTTTTTAAAATGCCATCTGTCCCATAGGAGAAAGAGAGAGAGAGCTGGAGATTCACTTGAGGAACCTTGTGCATTTTTCCTCTCTCTCAAATGGAGATGTACCACAAACCAGCCTGTTTATTTCAGTTATAAAGCAATCCTAACATTTCCATTAGTGTATGTCATCCACCATCTTCTGGACCAACTTAATTCGCCAGTCTGCCTCTTCCTTTCATTAATAAGTAATGATCACTGAGATCATTTTGCCTGGGGGGGAAGTTAACTACTCTCTAGCTGCAGGGAATTATATCACCTAATTGTTATTCTGCCTTGTTCAAAATTCAACTTTGAGGGAAGGCAGCGCTCCTGAAGCTGTCTTGAGCATGTTTTGCATTTATTTACTTAAAAGGTCTTCCCAGACACTTTTTTTTTCTTTTTAAAAGAGCTCCAAGTCTGCATGCACTTGCCATAGATTTCTTATTCCCCACAACTTCAGGTGTTTTCATTAGTATATCAATTTGACACGCCGAATGACAGACTATTAAGGAAAAAAACGTGGAATATTTTATTTTGTGATGAGTTGGCAGCAGATTACATTTCAAGACCTCACAGAGATAGGAACATAAACATAGATGGACAATCCTCCATTGTAAGACGTTACAAAAAACGCAAAAACAAAAAACAGTGGATTGAGAGTTCCCCTGAACACTAAAACAGAGAGGTTGGGGTTTGAGGGATTTCATGGAATAGTTTAGCTGGAACTTGATATCAGAAGCAGCCTTTAACAGAAAGCCTCTTGGCAATTGTATGGTACTAACTGGAGTCCTGAGGTGTGAATTGAAACCAAGTTGCAGTGGGAAATCAGAGGTGAGGTGGTAACATCTTTGAATCCAGTAAGTGACAGGTTGCACAGTTGTAAAATCTCTTCTTACCAAGTAACTGCACGGTAGCAAGGACTAGCGGTTCTCAAAGCCCTTCTTTTTCAGTGTTCTCATTCACCTTGGCACACAAGTATGTTTAACAGGCCATACATTAAAACTATTTACAAAAAAAAAAAAAAAAACCTGCTTAAAGGGAACTTACAAACTGAGAATCTTCTATTTGCATGAATAGTGGCTAGAAGCTTAGTTATATGCACAAAAGCTAAGGGGCCACTCGTTTCTGCACAGACTATAGGAGCAAGATGAGGAGGTTGGCAGGTTTGGGTAAGAGCCCCACCCCCCCACCCCCATCCCCCTGCTGCCCAGTTCTAACGGAAAAGCGTATCTATGGCATTGAGTATGGTATTGCTGGGGGGTGGGGGTGGGAACCACATTTTGGGAGGCGATGGGCTTTTGGTTTGTAATTTCCCTTTAAACATGAAGAGATGGCTCACATTTTCCATATATATCTCAATGAATGTACTGTATTACTGTTTTAAAAATTTGATGAAATAATAATGGATTGGTCTCCTTTTGTTATCTGGTCCTTGTTTAATTTGTTTAAGGGTTTTTGTATACAAAAGTTTACATTTTTATGTATATTTTTCTTGTGTAAAAACTGATGTAATATGTGTATAAAACACTGTATGTATTATCTGTATATAGTGTGACAAAATGATTTTTCTTTCTTTCTTTTGGATGTATTAATAAATCTTGCTGTGAAGTAGCCTTGTTTTGGGTATAATTTCCTTTGCCTGGATATACATAGAAGCTGCAAATCCAGGGCACACATATTCCCCCCCTTTGTTATTTAAGTAGAGTAATTATTTTAATGTATTTTATCAAGAACTCCAGGGAGATGTACTCATGGTTCTTTATGGTTAGACCAACAACGATTAATATTTGTAGTAGCTATAGATCAGTTAAAGCCTAAGTGAGTTTAACGTGGTATCTAACCTTGAAATGCAACCAGAAGTTGCATTTCTACTTCATTTAGTCAGAAGCCCCTTCTCTCTTCATTTTCATAGCTTCACAAGTATAAGAAGAACTTCATGCTGTATAACCAAGAGTTTAAAAAAAGAAAAAAACTTGAAGAAACATTCTTTTATTTTTTTTAATAGGCGGATTGGAACTTTTCTTTTCCTGTGCTGTCTTGTTGCCAAAGGATTTTGTGGTGCACATAGAGGCTAGGATAAAAATCATAAGGAGAAATTAGTGAACTAATCACATATCCCTTTTCTTAGAGATTTACTATTTTTCACTTCTGTGGGACATTTAGACTGGTTTTCCTTCTTCCTTAACCCAGGCATGCTTAAGATACATCTAAAATTGTACTTTGCTTCTCCTAAAGAAGGTGACATTTTGAGACCAGAAGTGCAGATGCCCACAGTACGAGTAAATTGGCCTGCGGTAACAACGTCATCCATCCCGGGCTCCACTTTTGAAATTGACAAGGTATGAAGAATAATGCTTGAAATTGATCTGTCCATTTCTTCCGTTATATGATAGTTGATTTTAAACTCCTGTTCATGGGGCGCCTGGGTGGTTCAGTCAGTTAAGCGTCCGACTCTTGATTTCGGCCCAGGTCATGATCTCCTGGTTTGTGGTTTGACCCCCTTCATCAGCTCTGCACTGACAGAGCGGAGCCTGCTCGGGATTCTCTCTCCCTCTCTCTCTCTGCCCCTCTCCCGCTTATGCTTACTCTCTCTCTCTCCAAATAAATGTGTAAAGCGATTATTAAATTCTTTTGTTTATTTCTATTAAGGATGCTCCTTTTCTGAATATCTGCACAAATCACAAGCTTTTGAGATTGTCCTGGCTCAGTTCTTGGTTTGATTTTTAGAAACTAGCTGCCTTAACGAGACACGATTATTAGTGAAATGTTTTCAGATGAGGCCACATCTTTAAAAGCGTGATGCTAGGAGCCTGTGGATCGCCAAGTAAAAGCAAAAATTAAAGTTTAGAAGAGAATCTATTTTTTTAACTCTTCATTGACGTATCTTCACTTCCTTGCTCTTTCCTCTGTTCTATTAATAATATTTTTTTTAAGTAAGCACCACACCCAACGTGGGAGTTGAACTTGTGACCCCGAGATCAGGAGTTGCATGCTCTACTGACTGAGCCAACCAGGTGCCTCATTAACAATAATTTTTTTTTAATGTTTATTTATTTATTTATTTTGAGAGAGAGGGAAGGAGAGAGAGCACAGGGGGAGGGTAGACAGAGGGGGAGAGAGAGAATCTCAAGCAGGCCCCATGCTGCCAGCTCGGGGCTCGATGTGGGGCTCAATCTCATGAACTATGAGATCATGGCCTGAGCCTAAATCAAGAGTCAGAGGCTTAACCATGTGAGCCATCCAAGCAGCCCTCCCCACTTTTTTAAATGTTTGTTTATTTATTTTTGAGAGAGAGAGGGGGAGGGAGAGTGCAAGCAGGGGAGGGGCAGAGAGATGGAGACAGTGAATCCCAAGCAGGCTCCAAGCTGTCAGCTCAGGGCCTGACCGGGAGGGGAGGGGGGTGGGGAGCTCCAACTCAGGGACCATGAGATCCTGACCTGAGTGGACATTGAGAGTCGGACGCTTAGCTCATTGAGCCACCCAGGTGCCCCACCAAGAATTCTTGGAGAAAAAAAAAGCCTATATTATTTAAAAGCCTGCTTACTTGCATTTGTTTGTACCTTTCTGCAGTGTGTGGATCTGACCGTTAAGGTGGTATTATTTTGTTCCTTTCGCATAACTGGCTTTCTGGAAAAATGTTTAAGTGACATGTGATTATAGTGCATTATTTTTCCTACTTGAGGTCCCTGTGATGGAGGGATGTCTGCTGCTTAGTGTTCAGCTTTCAGTCAAGCCCGTGGTGGTATGTTATTGCTGTTTCTTTTCCCTCATCTTTCCAATCTTCTTCCAGGCCTTCCACTCATTTTCTTAGTCACCAATTTATATTTTTGAGCACTTTGTGTTAGAGACAGTTGCGACACCTACAAAATGAACCGCGCCTGGATTCTACACCCAAAGGCTTTGCCACGTAGTGGAGGAGAGAAGATGCGTAAGAACTACACAAGCAAGGTAGAGATTGCCAAGTGCTGAGAAGAGCAGTAAAGCGCTTTGTAAGTTCATGTCAGAAAGAGATGGTTTCCAACCAAAGGAGAGAAAAGTTGGTAGAGGACCGTGCGCGTGAACTGGCGGTGGGCAGTATTTGGACATTGAGAAATAGAGAAAGTGTCCCAGATGGAGGGAGCAGCATAAGCAGTTGAACTTGACAGGTGTGGAAGGCAGAAAGAAGAGGGGTGAGGAATAGAGTGGAGAAGCCAACGGTGATTGCATAGTGAGCATGGAAGGTGGAACAGGCAGGGGGCACAGGAGGGGCGGTCAGATGTGATTCGGGAAGTCTCCTGGCAGAGAGGAGAGTGAAGCAGAGGCTCTGCAATGGTTAGGCTACTTAATGAAGTAGAAACCGGTGGTGGCAGTAAAAATGTAAAGGAGGGAGGAGTTCAAAGACTTGACACCTGACTGATTAGATGGTGGGGCAAGGGAGGAGGTGGAATCAAAAGAGGCTCCACCCGGGCTTCTGGAAGAGTGCCGGTGCCAGTGGCAGAAGTAGATGGCACTACTCAGGACCAAGGGTTTGGAGAGAGCCAACGAGTTTTAGATTTATGAAGTTAGAGTTGGAAGCAGGGACATCTGGTGGGCATGACCCACCAGGAGTGTAGTTAGGGCTCCGAAGAGAGGCTCAAGCTGGAGATAGAGATACACAAGTCTTGGGCATGGAGTTCATTGTTGAAGCCAGCTGTAAATGATCAAGGAAGAAAGCCAAGGACAGATTCTGGAGAGCAGCTGTATGCAATCTACTACTATAGTTTATTTACGGGCCCAGGAAGAGCTCACTTTCCCAAGAGTCTCCCAGCTAGGGAACCCTGAGCTGGTATTCAAAGGCTAGGGGGCTGACTTGCCTCCTTCACATTCCACTAGGAGTGATGGTAATTTTTTGAAATGTTTATTTATTTTTGAGACAGAACAGGGGGGAGGGGCAGAGAGATAGGGAGAGAACCCCAAGAAGGCTCTGGCTGTCAACACAGAGCCCCACGCAGGGCTCAAACTCATGAACCATGAGGTCATGCCCTGAGCTGAAATCAACCCACTTAGCCACTCAGGTGCCCCTTGGAGTGATGGTATTGAGGAATGTCAGCTCTCCCCCCGACTCTAGCCTTCTCACTCCCACGCTCCACCTGAACGACTGACTTCTTGTTTGCCTCCCCTTCCAGACAGGAATCTCCAGCGTCTGCATTGTTAGCTCCTGAAACTCTGGCCCTGAGCACAGCATGCCTACCTACAATCTCCCAATACGTATTACTGAATGAAGTTAGTAACCTCAACGTGTTTGTGGACAGAAGGAATGCAGATTTCAGGAAACTTAGAGCATCTGGTGAGAGGCAGCGCAGTGCTTGGTTAAGGCTGTGGACTCCGGAAAAGACTTCCTTAGTTCTAATATAGACTCCACTATTTAAGAACTATGTGATCTCAGGTAAGTCACTTAACCTCTCCCTGCTTCATTTGCCTTGTCCATAAAATGCATTGCAAAGATTGCAGGACGCCACCCATGGAAAGCACTTGGATTAGCCCGTGGCACTTTTCAAGCGCTTCGTAAATTTTAGTTACACTCATTTTGTAACTAGAGGAAACGGTTGAAGATACAAACAACATAGGCTAATTCCTAAAATAAGTGTCTAGGGGAAAATGAACAAATAAACAAAGATTAGGCATGGAGAAGGAAGATGGGGATGGACAGGAGTTGAGGAAAGAAGTTTCTGATAAGGGAGTGCCGATTTTGATAATACAAGAGGACATAAATAACCCACAGATAGGGTTACTTTTACCCAGTCACATTCCCAAATATTCTAGGATGTAATCGGAAATCCAGTTAACTGAGTATAACTTTGCCTTTTGCTTTGAAACTTTAAAAAATTCTTCGATGTTTCATCTTGCATAGTAACGCATTTAATGGAACGAAATGTGTCATTGTATCCTGATTTAGAGAATAGGTGTTGGGTTAAAAAGTGTCTAAGAAAATAAAATATAAGTATAAAGAATAGAGTAGAAGGTCCTTTATAAAAACACTGTGCATGTTATCTGCTAAACTAAAAGAGTCGAAAGCAAATTTTAAGAGCTAGAGCGGATATCACCTTCACATTCTTAGAGCCCAAATAGGGTGCCCACAGTAGTTACCCTCTTAACCATGGATATTTCTTTAAGACTAAAATCTTCCCTCTACTTTCTTTTCCCTTCAACTGCTGTCATTTCTTTTTACTGCTAAACATTATACTTGCTCTTTCCACGATGACTCCTTGACCCACTGCAGTTCAGCTCTCCCCTTGTCATTTTCCTGGAGCCATTCTTTCCAAGGCCACCAGCGACCTTTGCTGTCACTCTCTTTAACTTCTCTGAACCAGTCAGCACTGATGACATTCCACTGTCCTGTTTCTCCATTCAATTCTCACATGCCTTTTCTGGGTTCTTTGTTAGTCCCAACTCCCTTCTCCTTCAGTGTGAACACGTCTCAGACTCATTCTTCAGCCTTCCCTGTTGTTCTTCCTCTGCACACGAAATCCCACTGCAGGATCCTTCTGCTCTCATGGCTTAAACGTTGACCTCCCCGGAGATTAGCGTCAAACCTGTGTCTTAGCTCTGACGGCTCTCAGACTTCAGCCTCACATCTGCTTCCTGAGGACCTCCGCCTCTATATTGGGCCACCGCTACGAATTTGGTTTATCTAAATCCCAACTTATCTTTCCCTTTTTTTCTGTTTTTTTTACAAAAGTTTTAATTTAAATTCCAGTTAGTTAACATACAGTATTTGTTTCAGATGTACAATATAGCGATTCAGTACTTCCATACAATGCCTAGTGCTCATCACAAGTGCACTCTTTAATCTCGGTCACCTATTTCACCCATCCCCCACCACCTTCCCTCTGGTAACCATCCGTTAGTTCTGTATGGTTAAGAGTCTGTTTCTTGGTTTTGTCTGTCTCTCTTTTTCCCTGATGCTCATTTGTTTTGTTTCTTAAATTACACATATGCGTGAAATCATATGGTATTTTTCTTTGAGTGACTTATTTTGCTTCGCATAACATTCTCTAGCTCCGCCCGTGTCATTGCAAATGGCAAGATTTCATTCTATTTTATGGCTGAGTAATATTCCATTGTATATATATATACCACATCTTTTTTTTTTTTTAAATGTTTATTTACTTTTTGAGAGAGAGAGAGAGAGAGGGAACATGAACGCAAGCAGAGGAGGGGCAGAGAGAGAGGGAGATAGAGAATCTGAAGCAGGTTCCACGCTGTCAGTGCAAAGCCTTGACGTGGGGCCTGAACCCACAAACCACGAGATCATGACCTGAGCTGAAGTCAGACACTCAACTGCCTGAGCCACCCAGGTGCCCCTATACAACATCTTCTTTATCTGTTCATCAGTTGAGGGAGATTGAGCTGTTTCTATAATTTGGCTATTGTAGATAATGCTGCTATACATATCAGGGTGCTTGTAACCCTTTGAGTTAGTATTTTTGTATTCTCTCGGTAAATACCTAGTAGTGAGATTGCTGGATCATAGGATAGTTCTATTTTTAACCTTTTGAGGAACCTCCATACTGTTTTCCAGAGTGGCTCATCTTCCCATTTTAAGCCAGTTCTCACCTGAGTCTTTGCCCTTATTCATTTGTTCACTCATTCATTCAGCAAACAGAGAGACTCCAGGTCACCCACACTAGAATCTCCAGTCATCTTGATTTCTCCCAGTTTCTCCCAGCTTTTCATCCCTTGGTGACTAACCTAGCATGGCAGTTTCCTAACTGGTATCCTTGCTTCCAAACTCTCCTCCCTCAGATCAGCCTTTACATACACTCCTACCCGACTAATCTTCCCACGTCACTCCAAAATTGGCCAAGAGTAATTTATGATTTCAGATCTGAATGTCCTTCATTCAATCTCCTTCCATCCCCCATCGGAGGGTCCCAACATAGATAGATTTTTCAAGGCTCCTTTATAACCTGTTTGAGCCAAATTTCATTGTGTGATCATCTACAGCAAATGTTCTTCCCTTCGAGCCCCTCTTCCGGCCAAACTGCTCTGCACACACGTCTGTGCACACCCACCACCCAGTGTAGACCTGCGATGATGCATTCTATTAAGACCCTCCCTTTGCTTTTTTAAGAACTACCTACTTTAGAGCCTACTTGCAAGGCATTCCACCCTCAAGAAGATTCCCTCTCCAGAGGAATCTTCAGTCACTTTTCCTTGGTAGCACTCACTGCCTGTAGCACTAATTTGCTGCAGAACATGCTTCTCTGACTTACATTTATCTTTCTGTGTCCTGTGCGTCCTTAAGCAGACCAAGCCACGTTCAGATAAGAGTTTCTCTTTTTAAAATCTTTATTGCTTCGGATGGGGTCCAATGCATACATAGTAGAACCTCAATAAATTGCTGCTCATGATGAGGCCAGGAGAAGCTAAATCATACATCTACCTTCTTGGGTATATCTTGGTATTTAAGTAAATCTTCATATTTAAAATTGGTGATCATGGCAGGCACCTGGGTGGCTCAGTCGGTTAAGCGTCCGACTTCGGCTCAGGTCATGATCTCACAGTTCATGGGGTTGAGCCCTACATCGGGCTCTGTGCTGACAGCTCAGAACCTGGAGCCTGCTTCAGATTCCATGTCTCCTTCTCCCTCTGCCCCTCCCCACCCCCCTCAAAAATAAATAAATATTAAAAAAAATTGGTGATATTGGGGTACCTGGATGACTCAGGCTGCTAAGCCTCCGACTCTTGATCTTGGCTCAGGTCATGATCTCATAGTTGTGGGACTGAGCCCCATGTCGGGCTCTGCTTAAGATTTTCTCTTTCCCTCTCTCTCCGCACCCCCGTGCCCCCGCCAAATAAATAAATAAACCTAAAAAAAAAAGAAATAAAATTGGTGATCTTGTCTGTAACCGTCATTTGTCACAGCATATGCTAGATTATCAGCATTTCGTTTACCCATGTCCTATCTCCCTCAAAATATGTGCAGAATATTAATCATTAAAGAAGCATATCATGTCCTTTTTGTTTGGTTTTTATATATTGATGGACTAGCAGTGCCAAAACTGTATCTGGATTTTGATATTTAAAGTATAGCGTCTTTGGGGACCCTGGCTGGCTCAGTCAGTGGAGCATGAAACTCTTGATCTTGGGGTTGTGAGTTTGAGCCCCACGTTGGGTGTGGAGCCTACTTAGAAAAAATAAATAAAGTATAACATCTTTTTTCTGTTCATGGCTATTACCTACAACATTTCTCTCTGAAAATAGTAAGAAACTTGGGGCTGTAGTTTATTTCTATTATTACCATTTGTTTCTCTTATCATACTTCTGTTTAATTAATAGGCTACTTGACAGAATAAATTTATTCCTAAAAAGTTGGCAGTAAATCTGATCTGTTTTAATTAACCATATTTTCTTGTTGACATAAATTACCAAATTGGAGATGCTCTCCTTTGGGAAGTGTTTTAGGTCTAAGACTAAATAAAAACCTTGTTAGAAAATGCAGTGAAACATTAAAATCACATACAGGCATACCTTGGAGACATTACAGGTTTGGTTCCAGACCACTGCAATAAAGTGAATATTGCGGTGAAATGAGTCAAATGTATTTTTTGGTTTCCCAGTAAATATAAAAGTTATGTTTATACTATAGTGTAACCTATTAAGTATACGATAGCATTATGCCTAAAAACACACTGTACATAGCTTAATTAAAATATACTTTATTGCTAAAAAATGCTAATTGTCTTCTGAGCTTTCAGTGAGTCTTAATCTTTTTGTTAGTGGAGGGTGTTGCTCAATGTTGTTGGCTGCTGACTATTCAGGGTGGTGGTTGCTGAAGGCTGGGATGGCTGTGGCAATTTCTTAAAATAAGGCGACCGTGAAGTTTGCCACATCGATTGACTCATCCTTTCACAAACGATTTCTCTGTAGCCTGTGATGCTGTTTGATAGCATTTTACCCACAGCAGAACGTCCTTGAAAATTGAAGTCAGTCCTCTCAAACCCTGCTGCTGCTTAATGAACTAATTTCTAATAATTTTTCTATAGTTTCTATATTTTTCTATAATTTCTATAGTTTCTATAATTTCTATACGTTTTCTATAATTTTCTAAATCCTGGGGCGTCTGAGTGGCTCAGTCGGTTAAGCGTCCGACTTCAGCTCAGGTCATGATCTCACAGTTTGTGGTTTCGAGCCCTGAGTCCCGCTCTGTGCTGACAGCTCAGAGCCTGGAGCCTGCTTCGGATTCTGGGTCTCCCTCTCTCTCTCTCTGCCCCTCCCCTCCTTGCGCTCTCTCTCTCTCTCAAAAATGAATAAACATTTTTTAAAAAATTAAAAAAATATTCTAAATCCTTTGTTGTCATTTCAACAATCTTCACGGCATCTTCACCAGGAGTAGATTCCGTCTCAAGAAACCACTGTCTTTGCTCATCAGACAACAATACTGTACTGTGAGAAAGTGCTCAGGAGTCCAAGCTGCCTCTCTAAACTAGAAGTTTAAGGGGCACCTGGGTGGCTCAGTCAGTTAAGCATCCTACTCTTGGTTTCAGCACAGGGCGTGATCTCAAGGTCATGATCTCGAGGTCATGAGATTGAGCCTCACATCCTCTCTGTGCTGGGGGTGGAGCCTGCTTGAGATTTTTCTTTCTCCTTCTGCCCCTCCTCCCACCTCTCCAAAAATGAAATAAAATAAACTAGACAGTTAACCTTAGGAAATTAAACTCACCCTCCAGGATATTAGTTTTCCCATCCATAAACAGGGAATTAGGCTAGATTTGTGATTTCTAAACTTTGCTCTGCGAAGGCCTCAAGGTCCCTCAGAGTGATGGGTGGGACTAGAAAATGGAGTGGGGTGAACAGTCAGGCTCTGTGATCCCCCCTCCTTTTTTCATGGGCTTTTCTTTGAACAGTGAGTTCTGGAACTAGAAATTTTAAATGTTTGACAATCTTTGGAGTATACAATTTCCAAGATTCCTTCCAAATCCGAAATTCTAACTTTTATTTTTTGTTTTGAAAATAATGTCTTCACTATGAAGTATAGCTATGCTAAGCTGTTTTGGATTCTTTTTTTAAAGTCATATTTTCCCCTCCTTATGCCACCAGAGATTCTAGCTTTGTAGGGTCTTGAAGACTGGGAAGATCCAAACTCTAACAAAATCTGTTGAGTACAGTATTTAGGGAACATCATGCCATCACAGAAACTCTTCAGATATTCATGTAACGTAACATAATAGTATTCTCAAGGTATTTTGTTATTTTGTCTGTTAGCCTTTAAAAATTCCAGCAACGCCCTTCTGCTGTTGGTTTTGTTGATCTAACGTAGTGTTTCCGGGTCCCTGGGCTGGGGATGCTCCAAACTCTCCTGTTATGGTGCATCCAGTGGGCTTTTCCTTAGTTCCCGGGCCCTGGTAGATCCTACCACAGTGAACCATTATGGCTCTTGTGAACTCTTTCCCTTGCTGAGTGATCAGTGCCTCATCTTCCTCATCGGATCCCTTTGGGCTATTTATTAAAATTTATTTTAAAAATATTTTATTTAGAGATTTTTGAGAGACAGAGAGAGCGTGCACATGTGCAAGCAGAGAGGAGGGGCAGAGGGAGAGAGAGAATCCCAAGCAGGCCCCACGCTCAGCTTAGAGTCCAATGTGATGCTGGGCTCGATCCCATGACCGTGGGATAATAACCTGAGCCAAAATCAAAAGTTGGACAGTCAACTGACTGAGCCACCCAGGTGTTCCACCTTTTGGCTATTTTTACTGACTTTTGCATCCCTTTCATTCATAGTCTTTCTCAAGAGACTCTTTAAATCCACCAAGGTGCAGGGGATTGGCTCCACCTGATACCCCAGTGATCTGTGCATGCTTCCACATAGGCCCCTCGATTGTCCCAGAACACGAGAGCCGAGTGCGGAGATGCTCTAGGGTCATTTCCACTTACCTCCCTGTCTCCCCAGGAAGTCGTCATGTGAGCTTCTCGTTGCTTCCTGGCTTCTGATGAAGTGTGAGACCTTGTCCCCACCTTTTGACCTACAGGCTGTGGCACTGGCCCCTCAGCAACAGAACATCCTGCATCCACCTTGTAGGTTACCTGGCCCCTTTTGTTTTAGTATTGCCCTGTGGGACGCGGGACATGACGTGCTGGCACCTTTGCCCATTTTTCTTTTGCTGTCCGCCTAAAGTAACAAACTGTCTGAATCTAACAAGGCTGCTTGTTTCCCTACTGGCCGAATTCGTCAGCCTTGCTTGACACATGGCAGCCATCTGTGGACGTTATCCCCGTCCTTGCTTATTCGCTCACTTATGTCCCAAATATGCTATAGAAAAATTTTAAATGTGCAAACATGCTACAGCACCAACTAGATTGGAGAAAGCTTTTCCAGATTGAATTTTTAAAAAAATTTTTAAATGTTTATTTTTGAGAGAGAGAGAGAGAGAGAGAGAGAGAGAGAGAGAGGGAGAGGGCGGGCAAGCGGGGGAAGGGCAGAGAGAGATGGAGACAGAATCCCAAGCAGGATCCAGGCTCCAAGCTGTCAGCACAGAGCCCGAACCGGGCCTCGAACCCACCTGCCATGACATCATGACCTGAGCTGACGTTGGACCCTCAACCGACTGAGTCACCCAGGTGCCCCTTCCAGATTGTATTTTAAAGGCACCTTCTCTGCTGCAGCAATTGCTATTTGTTGGAATAGCAATTTATTCATCATTTCTAAACAGTGTTTCCTTTGGAGCAAACTCGTAATCCATTCGCTGGTTGGCACTGGGAAAATGTTTGGATTAGTTTTAGTGCCATTAAGAATGTTTGTCGGAGTAATAGCCTTAAAGCCTAAGTTCATCCATTATTCAAGGACTAATTATCTGTTCTGTTTATTATCCAAGCTCCTGAGGTCTCCCTACTCTTCCTCTGACTACTTGTTTTATGGACATTTCGTGCTGTCTAAGCACATGGGCCACAGTGCGGGAAGGGGAAGTTGGGTGCTTCAGTTCTCATATTTCAGGAGTTATAATTGCAGAATTTAGGGGAGGAGGTTTGTTTTTTGTTTGTTTATTTATTTTTGAGAGAGAGAGAGAGAGCACTCAAGCAGGGGAGGGGTAAAGGGGGGGCAGAGGATCCGAAGCGGGCTCTGCGCTGAGAATAGAAAGCCCAGTGTGGGGCCTGAACTCATGAAGTGTGCGATTCTGAGCTGGGCCGAAGTTGGCTGCTTCACCGACTGAGCCACCCAGGTGCCCCTTGGGGAGGAGGCTTTTCTAAGTGGGCAGTGGGCCCTACTTCTTCTGGTAAGCCTAACGCTGCTCCTGGTATTCTTTTTTTTCAAGGCCCATGCATGATATTCTTCAACATTCCATTTGAAGTGTAGAATATCAGAAGTGGAAGGCTAATCTAGCCTCACTCCGTAAGGTAAGAACCATCCTTCACTACACTTACAAGATGTCTCCTATCTTCACTCCCTCTCCGGTAAGGCATCCTATTATTGTGTGCCTCTAGTGAGACCATTCCATACGTTACTGAAATCTATACATTCCAGCCATTGGTGCGTATTCTGCTCTTGGGGTGCACGCCTATCAAGTATTTATTCTCTCCCCCACGGTAAAGATCTGGGTTCTGCCACTAATTTGTTTAGGGACCTAGTTTAGCAAACGTCCTAACTTCCTTGGTCTTCTATTTCCTTCTCTATGAAAGAAAGAAGTCAAATGAGAGTATTTAAAGTAACTTTCAATTCGGAAAGTCTAGGGTACTGTGATTTTAGTAGTGAAGTCAGTATTTCCATTTATTGATGCCTAGTTATTTTTAAAAATGGAATTACAAATAGTAGGTCTCAAACATGGTTTATGGTCACTAAATTCAAGTGTACCCGTAATGCTGCCTAGCAAACAAGTGGTCCCTTTACTCTTCTCTTTCCTAGAGGGCAAGTTCATACTTTCTCCTCTTTCCTTGAATCTCACCTCATACCTCAGCCTCAGTTTGAGCAGATATCCTTGCTTCCTGTTTCACTAAGAAAAGTGAGGCAACTAAAGACAAGTCCTACATGCTCCTATGACACTCGTACTCACTGGTAGATGTATCTGTTCCCATTATACCGCCGCCCCCCTCCCGCCCCCTTCTTTCTTGGTACGATAGGTGAAGTATCCATGCCCCCAGCAAGGGCTTCCCCTTCCACTTGGGCTTGGATCCTATTCCCTTTCATTTACCCAAAGACACTACTCCAGTAACTTTCCCTTCTCTTCCCTACTGTTTCCTTATCTTCTGGATCCTTTCCACCTGTATACAGACATGCTGTATGTTTCACATCTTAAAAGGGAAAAACCAAAAGAGACTCTCTTGCTTCCTCATCTCTAGTTATTATTCCATTTTTCTTCTATCCCTTAGAGCAAATCTTGAAAGAGTCGTGTGTACTGGCAGTCTCCAGTTTCTCTCCTTCCATTCTCTCTCAAACCTACTTCGATGAGACTTTCACCACTGCTTCCTGCCCCTGTGGTCCACAGAACTGCCCTTTCAAGGTCATGTGCACCTCTGAGTTGCTAACTCAGCCCATGTTCCTTCATTCACTTAGCCTAGCAATAGCACTAGACACAGCTGACCACTCCCTCCATCTTAAAACTCTTTTTACATTTATCTTTATTTACATTTAGGACAGTAGATTCTCTTGGCCATTTTTCCTTCTCACTTGGTGCTTCCCAGTCTCTCTCTGGATCGTCCTCTTCTCGCTGCTCCTGTAATTCTGGGTGCCCCAAGGCTCGGACCCTGCAACTCTTCTCCCCACACTCACAATCTGGCGACCTCCTCCAATCTCTTGGCGTTAATTTCCATCTATTTGATAGCTCCTGATTTATATCTGGTAAAACCACAACAACAACAACAACAACAACAACAACAGGCCCTAAATGGAGTCACTTATGCTAAGGCTGTATCGCCAGTGAGATTTAACTCAATTACAGTTTTGGTTCTCCCATTTCTTAAGCCAATTAGGAGTTGCCTGATCAGCACTAGTTAAATCATCTGCCTGCTAGGTCCCTTCCATCTCTCATAAGGAAAGTAAGCTTCCAATAACCAATCCGCTCTTCTGCCTAGTTTAATTTCCTTGTTCCTGCCTCCCTCTACCTATAAAAGTTTTTCATTTTGTATAGCTCCTTAGAGCTCCTTTCTACCTGTCTGATTGGATGCTGCCCAATTCATGAATCATTGAATAAAGCCAGTATGATCTTTAAGATTTACTCAGTTGGATTTTGTGTTTTAACATCTCAATCCAGTATCTTTCTTCTTATCTCCAGACCTGTGTATCTGTGTTTTTGACATCTCCGTTTGATTGTCCAAGAGGTTTTCAAGTTCAGTGTTCAAAACTGAGTTCCTCATGTCTACTCCATTGGACCCTTGCACCTTCTTCCTCATCGTCCAATTGCTTCCTCCTAAAATCTTGGTGTCATCCTTACTCCTCTCTCACTCTTACACCCTACATCTAGTTCACCGGCAAATCCTGAGGGCTCTGTTCTCACAATATACTCTGGCTACCAACAACGGTTCATCTGATTAGCCACCTCCACTGGTTACCACACTGGTCCAAGCTGCTGTCATCTCTTGCTTGGATTATTTCAGTGACCGCCTGGTCACCCTGCTTTTGTCCTTGTCCCACTTCAGTCTAGTCTCAACACGGAAGCCGGAATGACTCTGTTCAAACATAATGGGATCACTGAGTCCTCTGCTCAGAAACCTCCATGGCTGCCTGTCTTAGGCTGATGTAAGGCCCTACTGGTCTGGCTAATACCTTGATCTTGTCCCCCCAACCCCCTCTACCCCAGCTCTGCTGGGTTCTTTGGTCCTTCTTGAATGTGGGGCATGCTTCTACTTTAGGGTCTTTGTAATTAATTTCTCTGGACTTGGAATGCTTTTTCCACAGACACACAGATAGAGCTTGTCTGTGTACCTACTTCAGGTCTTTACTCAAAACAGTACATTTTTGTGAGGCTTTCCCTGGCAATCTTATCTAAAATTTCAATCTCCCCAACGCTGACTACTTTTTCCCTGCTTAATTTTTTTCTCTCCTTACCACTTGTCACTAATATACTATGTATTTTACTAATTTATATTTTAATGTCTGTCTCCTTTGTTGGAATATAAGTTCCAGAGAGCAGGGATTTTTGTCTCTATTGTTCACTACTGTACCTACAACTGCACCTCGAACAGTTGGCATGTAGTAAATATTCATTCATTGGATGAATGCATGCATGATTTGTCATTGTTCCTTATCTGCTGTGAAGAATCGTTATGATTTATATTTATTTATATAAAACATTCTTTAACAGTATTATACAAGTACCCCATGTTCTTACAGAAGAATTAGAAAATGTGGTTAAGCAGAAAGACAAAAATATCTGTAATGCCTTCATTCATAAATAACCTTTGTGACAAATTAATGTGTCCTCTAGACTTTTCTCTCTGTAACAATATACTTATATATTAAAAGAAATAGGATTCTACGATACATGTGGTTTTCTAGCCTGCCTTTTAATTATTTAACATATGGTGAAGGTCTTCCACTATCAATAAATCTGCATCTCCATTATCATTTTTAAATGGCTGCATAATAATTCACTGTGTGGCTGAACCACAATTTATTTAACTAATTCTCTTTCTGGACAATTATACTATACATATTGGTCTCAAATTGATAAAAAGGTGTTGGCAGATTTGAACAGCAAGAGACCGAGGGCAAGCATCCCAGAACAGCTGTCTCCAATTATTTCAAGAATAAGGATGGCGAGTATCTTGTGTAGTTCCGGAAACAGGACTTGGATTAGTGGGTGAATGTTAAATAAATTGATAGGAATGACTTTGTAATACTCCTTAAATATGGAAAAGGATGTCTTCTTGACATAAACCCTTTGTGGAAGTTTTCAAGGAAACGCTGGCTGTCCTTATTTCTGAAATAATTCCTGCCTTGAAAAGGGGTTTGAAGTCAATGGTCCTACAGTTAGTTCTGTGACTTCCATAAGCAAATTCTGTAGAAGACTTGAGAGCGATCCTCTCGTGTGGGTGTTATGTGGCCAAAACGCTGTGGCTTCAGGCCTCCTCCTGCCTCTAGTCAAGGCAGGAAAAACATTTTGGAAACTTGGATCTTCTTCTATGTAGCCTGGGAACTAAGAGTGAGAAAGCAAATAGGGGTTAAGTGTTTAGAAGAGTTTTTCTTCTTCTGGAAATTCCTTTATCTCCCGCTTACCTCACCTTCCATTTTTATCTTTACTTTATCCTTTAAACATTTTTTTTCTTTCCCTCTTTGACTTCATTTTTGATACTAAATGGAAGCTCCAGGGTTGGTGAGTTCGGCTGTGGCCGAAGGGTGTGGGGCATGACCCGAGCAGCTCGAGGTCAGGGATGGAGGGTGAGGGGTCAGGGCTGAGCAAGCAGCTGAGGAACCTTGGGGCCTCCCCCTTGCCCTGTGTCTCACCCACCCGAACTGGCCATTCCCAACTTCCCATTGTGTGCTTGCTACTTTCCCTGTTAGAAGGCTCCCCTTTTGCAAATGCCCTCCTTCCCCTCTTGCAATCATGCCTCTCCCTGTTTTTGATAAGTAGACCTCAAAAGACTCAACATTCCTTGTCTTCGTTTCTGAGTCTGCAAGACTTCTTCGCAGACCTCTCGCTAGCAAAGAAGAGAGTAGAATAAGAATAGTTCCCCTTAGCGTTGGCTGCTGGTTGCTTGCCGATTAAGGAGGGCCCCAGAGCTGTGTCACCTGCAAAACAGCCACTGGTCACCCAGGGCTACTCAGCCCTTGGAACATGGCTAGTGGGAATTGAGATGGGTTGTACGTATAAAATACATACCAGATTTCGAATGCTTAGTATGAACAAAAGAATGTAGAATGCCTCATAAAGAAATTCTTGTATGGGGCAACTGGGTGGCTCAGTCGGTTAAGCGTCCGACTTCAGCTCAGGTCATGATCTCTCGGCTCGTGGGTTCGAGCCCGGCGTCAGGCTCTGTGCTGACAGCTCAGAGTCTGGAGCCTGCTTTGGATTCTGTGTCTCCTTCTCTCTCTGCCCTTCCCCCGCTCATGCTCTGTCTCTCTCAAAAATAAATAAACATTAAAAAAAATTAAAAAAAAAATTCTTGTATTAGTTCCATATTGAAATGATATTTTGAGTTACTGGGTTATATACAAATGTATTATTAAGATTAATTATATCCATTTCTTTTTCCTTTTTAAACATTTTTTTAATGTTTATTTATTTTTGAGAGAGAGTATGAGTGGGGGAGGGGCAGAGAGAGAAGTAGACAGAATCTGAAGCAGGCTCTAGGCTCTGAGCTAGCAGCAAAGATCCTGATGAGGGGCTTGAACTCACAAACCGGTGAGATCATGACCTGAGCCGAAGTCAGTCACTTAACCCACTGAGCCACCCAGGCGCCCCTCTTTCTCCTTTTTTAATGTGGGTACCAGAAAATTTAAATTTGTGTATGTGGTTCTCCTGTCTTTTTGCATCAGCCTGCGTTTCTGTGGAGCAGAGGTGCTCTCGAACTTTGCTGCTTGAAACGTAGTCCCTATAGCAGCATCAGCACATCCCAAGAGTTTGTCCCAGATGCAGAGTCTTGGGGGTGTCTGGCTGCCTCAGTTGGTTGAGCGGTTGAGCGTCTGATTCTTTCAGCTCAGGTCATGATCCCAGGGTCGTGGGATTGAGCCCCACATCAGGCTCTGCACTGAGTGTGGAGCCTGCTTAAGACTTTCTCTCTCCGCTTCTGTCCCTCCCTGACTCGTGCTCTCTAAAAGAAAAAAGAGAAATGCAGAGTCTCAGAGCTCACTCTGGATCTAAAGCAGAAGACTTTGCCTTTTCATCAGATCCAGGGGGGGTTCGGGTGTGCATTCAAGTTTGAGGCAGTCCTCTGCCAGGGCCTCCTGGAAGTTTAGTGCATCTCTCTGCTCCCAGGAGCGCGTTCGAGCAGGCCACTGCGGCTGCTAACCAACACGTAAAGAGGCTTTCTGAATGTTGCTACCCAAACCTTTTTTTCTTTTTCTTTCTTTTATTTTGTTTTCAGTCCCCCAGCGTGGACTGGGAGGCTGTCCTCTGCTAACACCACGAGGGGCTGGCTGAGAGGTGGGCTGGGGAGAAGCAGGTGTGTCAGAGTGAGGGAGCCATCAGCGAGCCTTGTTTGGCCTCAAGGTAATGGTTAACTTCGCAGGGAGAAGGAAGCAATTGAGACCGTGGACTTTAGTTTCTGGTTCTTTTTCTACAAACTTCCGTGGCCTTGGTTTAATTATCCTCCCATGTTGGAGTACTGCAAACACTGGAAATAGGCTGGGTCCTTTTATATCCAAGTCTCATGAATGAGGGGGTGGAGCCATGAAGAGCAAGGTCTGTGCTTTTCATCGTGGCCTGGGTTTCTCCCCGCCTCTGGATGAGTCAGACAAGCTGTTTAGCTTCATAGAACCTCAGTGAGCTCTCCCACCGATAAATTATAGATTAGGGTTTTGAAAATAGTAACGAATGAATGACTCCAGTAGATTTTTTTAAACAGCTTCATTGAATGTCTCCATTGGTTTGGGCTTCTATCACAAAGTGCCACAGATTGGGTGGCTCATAACACAACAGAATTAATTTATTGGGGACTGGAAACCTGAGACCAGGGTGCTAGCTCGGTCAGAGTCCTGGCGAAGGCTCTCTTGCGGACGCCCACCTTCTTGAACCCTCCTCTGGCCAAGAACAGAGGGGAGCAAGTTCTCTCCTTAGGGCACTCGTCCCATTCGAGAGCACGCTGCCCCCATGGCCTCATCTAACCCTGATTACCACCCAAAGCCCACAGTGAGGGGTAGGGTTTCAACGTGTGAATTTTGGGTGAACACAAACCTTCAGTCCGTAACACGGAGACATAATTTACATGCCATAAAATTCACCCATTGTAAGTGCACAATCCGAGTAGAGTTTTTATTGTAACTATGAAGAAAAGTAATGACCCTCTCCTGAGTCCTCCTTTTTTAGATTCGATCACACAAAATTGTGGATGTTTAACTGTTTTTGACCTACAACGTGATTCAGACTTACCTCTGAAATGCTGTTTGTCAAAATTCTTTCAGAATAAGAGAATATTTTGCCAGAGAAATTTTCAGTTAGGGTGATGTTATGCCATATTTTAAATCTTTCTTTACAGTAAATTGCAGTAGAAGCTATTTCACACAAATCTAGATTTGATATTTCTATTTTTTTTTTTACAAATAACTCTTTTCATACTATAATTCACTCTGCACTTGGAAAATGGATTTTTTCGTCCAATAAACAGATCTAATCAACTTTTTCTGATAAAAGCTTTTTTTTTTTTAATATTCAGAAAAAAGAATTAAGAGACCTGAGGGAGAACTAAAATGGATATTTTGCTGTATGTAGAAATTATGATTTTCATAAAGAAAATAAATATACATGCAATAAAAAGAGACGTAATGGAGAAATGACTAACCAGCACAAAGGAAGTAGCAGACCCAGGCTGGCTTACGCCCAATGAACTCCTCAGGCTGAAAATGAAATGTGAATATTAACACTATTTTATCTTCTACCCTCACTTTCTTCATAACATAATTGAGAAATACATGTTTGAGGGATACAAATACGCATTTCATTAATATAAACCTGTGTATATTCTTTTCTTGGTTAGAAAAAAAAGCCTTATCCTAGCCTTCAGGGTTTGGTTTTTTTTCTCTTTTTATTTCTTAAAGCTACTTTTACTTATTTATTTAGGTGTTTTTTGTTTTTGTTTGGTTTTTGGTTTTTTTTTTTTGAGAGAGAGTGAGTGAGTGAGCAGGGGGTGGGGCAGAGAGACAGGGCGGGGGGCGGGGAGAGAGAGAATCCCAAGCACCCTCTGCGCCCTGTGTGGAGCCTGATGTGGGGCTCAATCCCACAACTGTGAGATCATGACCTGAGCTGAAATTGACTCAGATGCTTAGTTGACTAAGCCACCCAGATGCTCCTATTTCCTGAAGTATTTTAATATTTTAGAATAATTTTTACCTTTTAAACAAAATTATAAATAGACATGGTTTAAAAATTTCAGGTATTTCAAGAAGGCTTGTTACGAAAAATAGCAGAACTCACTGCCTCCCTATTTTCTCTTTCTAGACACAAACTTTATTAGGTAGTCCCATTGTATAGGTGAGAAAACAGGCTTGGAGAGGTTCATTAACTCATCCAAGTTCATGTGGGTAGGAAGTGATGTAACTATGGCGAGAACTCAAATTTGAGCCCGGAGCTTGAGCTCTGAGCTATATTGCTTCTCGGTTACAAAATGTATGGGACTCCATTGTTTCTTAACAGGGCTTTTCATGAGACGTCTCTCTCTCTCTGTCACACATACACAAGCCATCAGGCAGAAAGGAAAGAAAAATACAAGGTTAGTGAGATCGAGCCTCCTATGACACTAGGTGGATCAAGTCTGTTGATTCCAGAAGTGCTGGGAGGAACCAGGTCCCTGGCTGTGGATGTTCCCGTCCCTCTCTGTTGGGGAGTCTGTTCTTTGCCCCCCTTTGCCCCATCCAACGCTCACTCCTTTCTTACTCCTTAGCGTTGCAAAGTTTGGGCAGGTTCTCAGCTGGTACCCAGTTCCGGTGGCAGCCACTCAAACAGATACACCACAAAGGTATTTTGCAAGTTGCCTGAATGACGTATTTTTCTTAAGTTTATTTATTTATTTTGAGAGAGAGAGAGAGAGAGAGGGAGAGAGAGAAAGTGGGGGAGGGGCAGAGAGAGAGAGGGAGAGAGAGAATCCCAAGCAGGCTCCGTGCTGCCAGCACACCGCCTGACGTGGGGCTTGAACTCACGAACGGCGATATTGTGACCTGAGCCGAAATCCAGAGTTGGTTGCTTAAACGACTGAGCCACCCAGACGCCCCAAGTTGGCTGAATGAACTTTTTGGTCAGAGCAGGGAGTGTGTAGCGGGTAAAGAGAGAAGCTTTAAAAATAGGTGTCTAGTAGAAAAAAAATCTTCAGGGAAATGGGAGGAAGGAGCGCCCCCGCCCCCCTTGAAACCACAGGGGACAGCTTGACACCATGTGCCCGGCCTCAGGGAGGAAGCTCAGGCACACTGAGCTGCCACCGTCCTTGCTTTTGTCATCTGGGTCAGGGGCTTCGTTCCTTCCACCCCTCTGACCTCTTCCTTCCAGAGCTGCTCCGAAGGGAGGGTCGCTTTCCTGCTTCATACAGCTCAGCCTTTGGGGCAGGATTGCTTGTAAAAGAGGAAGAAACCTGTAGAGGGAAATTTGACTGCTGCCCGTGGAGACTGTAGATTTTTTTCACAAATATCAAAGATGCATTTATTTGCCCTTTTATTTCCCACGAATCAAGCCCCTTGCTACCTGATGTTGACCGGTGTGAGTCCGAGAGATTTGCTTTGTGGCTGTTGTCAGTCTTCCCCAAGAACCCCTCCAAGCTTCATTTCCACTGAAGTCACTAAGGGTGTGTGTCGTTACAGTAAAGGCTTGACAGGAACAAAGCTCTCCTTGGCACGCTCATACCCATAAGGTATGTCCTGCTATGCCATCAGCCTTAATGGCTTTACCATGCATCTAAGTAGGTGGTTTTCCCTGATTTTTTAAAAGAATATGCGTTTTCCATCAAAAAAAAATCTCTTAAGGTGTAACCCAGGAAGAGTTGCGACTCTCTGTGGCTGGATGGGAATGGCTTCAGCAAGAAGAAGTGCAATATTGCATTTAGGTCTAAATGTCTCTCCATCTTCCTTTTTTTCTCAACGTTTTTGTTTCTCTCCTCCTCCCCTTTCCCCACCATCACTTCGCTGCTGGCATTACAAACCCAGCAGATCCCAGACATCTGTGTGCACCTATGTAACATGTACGTACGTGGTGGAAATGTGCACTTGTTTGCCGTCTTCCCTTCTGCCGAAATTCTGCCAGACTTGCAGGGCCCTGGGGATCTCCCAGGAGAGCAGGGATGGCTAGTAGAAGTGAGCTTTACTCTGACATATGCAAATGTTCACCTGTGGCGCCTGGCAGGGCAGAGCTCAGTGCTAGGTTCTTTAATATCCCTGGAGAATGCTGGTCTGGTCTTGGCCTTCTCTCCCCTCCCCTCCCCTCCCCTCCCCTCCCCTCCCCTCCCCTCCCCTCCCCTCCCCTCCCCTTCCCTTCCCTCCCCTCCCCTTCCCTTCCCTCCTCTCCCCTCCCTCTTTCTTTCTCCTTCCTTCCTTTTTTTCTTTTCTCTTCTTTTTAATTTTAATTTATCTCTTTTATTTTATTTTTTAAAGTTTACATCCAAATTAGTTAGTATATAGTGCAACAATGATTTCATACAGTGCAACAATGATTTTAGTGCCCCTTACCCATTTAGCCCATCCCCCCTCCCACACCCCCTCCAGCAACCCTCAGTTTGTTCTCCATATTTCTGAGTCTCTTCTGTTTTGTCCCTCTCCCTGTTTTTATATTATTTTTGTTTCCCTTCCCTTATGTTCATCTGTTTTGTCTCTTAAAGTCCTCATAGGAGTAAAGTCATATGATTTTTGTCTTTTTCTGACTGCTACAACACCTTGTCCCCGGGTTACCAGCTCTTTTTCTCCTTTGTGCCCTCATGGCTTCCATCCTCTCTGTCCACCACTTCCAGCGCTATCACTGGGTGATTTCCCCTTGCCAGCCCTGCCCTTCCACAAGCCCTGCGTTGGGCTCCAATAGCCCGGGATTTGAACCCCTGCCTCTGCATCTACCACGTGGCCTCATGCGGGCCATTGTCTTGGAACTTCGGCGTCCTTTCCACTTGTAGCAATGTGGCCTCTGGGTCTGAATTTGGCCTACAGCTACTGATGCCCTTTATTTGTCCTGCACAACCTACTAAGGATATTTCAAATTAAAAAAAATATTTTAAAAATATAGAGATATATGGGGCACCTGGGTGGCTCAGTCAGTTGGGTGTCTGACTTCGGCTCAGATCATGATCTCCTGTTTCATGGGTTCGAGCCCCGCGTCGTGCTCTGTGCTGACAGCTCAGAGCCTGGAGCCTGCTTTGGATTCTGTGTCTGCCTCTCTCTCTGCCCCTCCCCAGCTCACACTCTGTCTCTCTCTCTCTCTCTCTCTCTCTCTCAAAAATAAACATTAAAACAATTAAAAATATAGAAATAAATAAAATGTATGTATGTGCATATGTGTCTATATACATGTACCTACGTGTGAAAGTATATATACATACACTCTATGTTTTGCTAGCTTCTCTGAAGAATCCCTGAATTGGGCTGCTCTAATCATATAACATGCCAAGCTGAGCAGTGGCTCTCCCCTTTAGATGACATGCTTTGTCACCACCCCTGCCCCATGCCAATTTTGTAATCTGCGATAATTGACTCCCCTGAATTGCTCTGATGGCTCTTGGAGCCCAGCTGTTTCCTGACCCCCTTCTGCACTGCATGTTTGGGTCCCTAGTACAGGATGAAAGGGCTGGAGACAGGAGCCACATTATTGAGGGGGACTACATTTGCTACATGCCTTTATTGTCAGTGTGGTATTTTCCTGCCCAGGACCTTTGCTCGCACTCTACATTGAACCTGGACTGTCCTTCATCAGTTCTTAACCAAAGAAAGCATTTCTTTCTTCAGGGCCCAGCGTATAGGGTGCACCTCGCACCCTTAAGCCTTTTCCTGCTCTCAGCACTCGGAATAAGCCCCTTCTTTGCTTGTGCTCATGCCTCTGTTGAGCACCGATCTCGGTTATTGACATGTCTGCCTTCCCCACCCTGCTTCTGCGTCTCCAAGGCAGGGGCCCCATGCAACTCACTGTCGATCCCATCCCCCTGCCTTGCTCTCTAGCCTTCTAGCTCTGAATGCACTGTCTAGACCCAAGCTAAGGGCCAGTGGATGTTTGTTGAACTGAAGTCCTCAGGCAAATTCAATTTTCTATTTTTATATTACTTGAAACTGACGCACGAAGACAAGTATTTGTTCAAGGCTGCAGAGCTCCATGAAAGAAGTTTCTGGTTAAATCTGACTTTCTCCTTCATTGCTTTCACAATGCCTGACGCATCACAGTCCAATAAACAGCAACTAAAGGAAAGAATGAGAGGTCTTTGTAGCAAAGACTGGAACCCAAGTCTCTTTATCTTCCCAGTGTAATATACATTAAACCAAATTGAATTCTGCATTGGACGTCAGTTGGCATTCTCAAGGAGGTCCGTGTTGTTCTCCCTCCACTTAATTAGGGCGCTGCCTAAGAAAAAGAAGAAATACCCAGAAAAAGGTTGTTCTCATCCCTCACCATAGGAACTTCTTGTAGGATTCGGATACTGTGGGCTTCTACGTTTGGCCCATCCCACGCTGAGTGGGGTAAGCATGTGGGAAATCTCTAAGAATGAAAGAGAGAGATAATTATGTCTTTCCCAGGTAGTTTGATACATAACACCAGCTCTCCTTGCTTTACTTCTTAGACCTGTGTTCAGAGAAATCTTCACATCCATCTTCCCTAATTCAACCTTGCTCTCCAAAAATGAGCACAGCTTTTATTCAAATGCTATTCAAAGAGGAGAGGTTCACACACTGGTTAGTGGCAGGTACCAGAAGACCATCTTGCCCTGACTCGCTGCATTTCTACCTTATAATTGGATGGTACATACATCTGAAAGAGTAACATTAAAGTTGAAGTCAAGTGTTAGGGAAAAAAGAGAATTTTCATTGTGAAAATTCCCTTAACATACTCCTCCTTTTTCCTAGTTGATTCTACATCATAGGTGATGGCTTCTCAAGTCCTGGAAGAACGTGGGACTTTTTATTTAGTGTGTACAGTATGGCAAGGTGGCCCCATCCGGGGAAGAATTTTTGATATCGTTAGGATGTAGGTATTTGGAGTTAGTTCCATGAAGGTGTTTGCTTCCCGTTATGAGTTGAATTATACCGCCCACCCCTACCCCTGCAATTCATATAGCGATGTCCTGGTCCCCTTTACCTCAGAACATGACCTTATTTGGAATTAGGGTCGTTGCAGATGTAATTACTTAAGAGGAGGTCATGTTGGAGCAAGATAGGCCTCCAATCCAGTAGGATCTGATCGTGTCCTTATAAAAAAGGGGAAGTTTGGAGAGACACACGCACACAGCGAGAACACCATGTAAACGTGAAGAACACCGAATATGGCAGGCAAACCTCCCGAAGCTAGGCCAGAGATGTGGGACAGATTCTCCCTCACAGCAACAGAAGGAATGAACCCTGCTGACACCTTGACCTTGGACCTCCAGCCTCCAGGGCTGTGAGACGATATGTTTCTGTTATTTAAAACCACCCGGTGCGTGTACTTTGCTTTGGCAGCCCGGGCAAACTCACCCTTCCCTTTTCACTTCGCTTGCAAAAAGAGCGGCTTGCAAAGTTGAGGTGCTTACCTGAAGGTCTGGTGGGAGGATTCTGAGGGAAAGAAAGTTCTAGCTTCTCGGTTTCTGGTGTCGGTTCTACTTCCTTTCCCAGCAGCAGGGCACAGTGGTTAAGGGTGAGGGCACTTGAGCTGGACTTGATTCTGGGACTTGAGTCTAATACTTAACCTTCCTTGTGCTTTGATTTCCTGATATGGATAAATAGACGACAGGAATGCACCACCTCTGCGGGGGTGTTGTGTGGTTTAAATGAGATCAGTTACAAATCTTATAGGGTGTGCTCTTTAATGTTCATTTTGAGAGAGTGTGAATGGGGGAGGGGCACAGAGAGAGGGAGAGAGAGAATTCCAAGCAGGCTCCGTGCTGTCTGAGCAGAGCCTGACGCGAGGCTCAACCTCATGAACCGTGATTTCATGACCTGAGCTGAACTCAAAAGCCAGACGCTTGGGGCGCCTGGGTGGCGCAGTCGGTTAAGCGTCCGACTTCAGCCAGGTCACAATCTCGCGGTCCGTGAGTTCGAGCCCCGCGTCAGGCTCCGGGCTGATGGCTCGGAGCCTGGAGCCTGTTTCTGATTCTGTGTCTCCCTCTCACTCTGCCCCTCCCCCGTTCATGCTCTGTCTCTCTCTGTCCCAAAAATGAATAAACATTGAAAAAAAAAATTAAAAAAAAAAAAAAAAAAAGCCAGACGCTTAACCGACTGAGCCAGCCAGGCGCCCCTACTTGTGTCTTTTCAATGGAATCTCTCCTCGTGTTTCTCTCCAGCCAGACTGTTTGATGCTGGGCCCTTCCTTTTAGCCCTGTTTGTGTATCTTCACATGACCCCTCTGAGCGGGTGACCTGGGAAAATGGGTGAGACAGTTTATCTAGGCAGCACCTGCATCAGTATGGCTGAGGACTGATTAGAAATGCAGATGCTTAGGCTCCACCCCAGACTTACCAAAGGGGAAACATTGGGGGCGGGACCCAGGAATCTGTTCTAGGTGATTCTGATACGTTTGAGCTTCAGAGCCCCTGATGTTGGATGACTTTCCTGTTGTCCCCACAGAAGCCCCTCGAGATGTGCCTTCCTTCTCTCCCTCATGCATGCCCTTTCCCCAGGCCATGGTAACACCTGCTCATAAATAGGAATGGTGACACTATGCCCTAGCCTTGACCTCATTCTCTGAGTGAATGCTCTCCCCCTGATCTAAAAGGAGAATGGCTTTCTCTGGCGAGGAACCATGGGAGGAGCTTATCTTTTCGGACTCTGGATGTGACTCTGTTCCCCCACTGCATTCAGGGGCCACGTCTCAGTCTGTCCACGTGCTCACTGTCCTGCTATAGGTCCTGCGCCAGGCGGACCGTCAGTAATGTTTACCACAGAGGAGGGAGTGGCAAAATGCACGGGTTACTGACAGATTTCTTAGTGCACTCCTTCTATTGAGGGGAGTGAGGGCTGGCGTGACACATCATTTGTGTCCAGTTCGTGTGGAACCAAACCACACTGGGCAGCCTCCAGCCGAGGCAGGAGGAGACTCGGGCTTACCGGGCTGGCCCTGCCACTGTGGCTCATGGACTGTCCCTGGTCCTCAGCGACCTCCCCGTCCTGGTGTGAGGCCACCTGGGCTTTGCCATGGCACCTTGGCTTGTGACACTGTGCCTCCTGATTTCTGTCATGTCCTTCCCTGGTCTGTTGTTAACCTACTCGAGGTCTTTTCCCCTGTCTGTACCCTAGTTCCCTCCTGACGTGGATGGCCACACTGTCACCTCAGGGAGTGCTGTGTGGTGGAGGGAGGCTTGGGACCACAGGGTGGGGTGTGTAGGCTCGTCTCTGCCGTGGTCTGCCTTCACCTCCTATGGTTCCCTGAAAAGCGAGCCATTCCCATACTCCATGTCCTCCTTCCTCTGTCCCATATCCATCCCTCACCTGCTCCCCTCCCCCTTCAATCTCTCCGGAGTCAGACTCACGCCCCTGTCACAACTCCTCCCCTTGCCCCCACGACTGAGGGCTCCGCTGAGTCTCACCACGTTGGCAATACCTGCACTGATGCATTTGCATGCAGGTGGCCTGCAGCTTCTCCTACAGGATTGCCCTCCCTCCTCCAGAGACACCGCTGCTCTGACTCTCCTGGGAGGATTTGCATGTTAATAGGAGGCTCTCAATTACCAAAAGCTGTCACATGTCAAAGTAATGAATAGTTTAGGGTGGAATACAATTCACTAGGCCAGCCAGTGGGCACGGTAGTTTGGGGGCAGGCCTACCAAAGCTACCTGCCTACCCGAGGCCCCTCCTCTGGGAGGTCCGCCAGCCCTGAGCCCTGCCTTCCTGCCTGCTCACTCCCAATTCATCACTCTGTGTCTCAGGAGGAGCCTAGCACAGCCTGTTGATTTTTCAACATTTTTTGGTAACAGCTCTTCCGCCATCTTGGAACCTGTGGAGACCTGCTGCGAACAGGACTCCTGAAACGACAAATATGTCTGGAAGGCTGTGGTCCAAAGCCATTTTTGCTGGCTATAAGCGGGGTCTCTGGAACCAGAGGGAGCACACAGCTCTTCTTAAATTGAAGGTGTTTATGCTTGAGATGAAACTGAATTCTATCTAGGCAAGAGATACGCTTATGTGTACAAAGCAAAGAGCAACACAGTGACTCCTGGTGGCAAACCGAATAAAATTGGGGAGATCTGGGGAAAAGTAACTCGTGCTCATGGAAACAGTGGCATGGTTCGTGCCAAATTCCGAAGCAACCTTCCTGCTAAAGCCATTGGCCACAGAATCCGTTTGATGCTGTACCCTTTAAGGATTTAAGCTAACTGCAAATTAAGTAAATAAAGGTGTAGATTTGTTTTCTTGTGAAAAAAATAAAAAATAAATATATAAAATAAAATAATTTTTTTTTGCAATCAGCTTTACTGAGACATAATTCGTAAACCACAAAATTTACTCTTTTTTTTTTTTTAAGGTATTTGTTTTGTTTTAGCAAATCTCTGCAGCCAATGTGGGGCTTGAGTGCACCACCCGTAGATTAAGAATCGCACGCTTTTCCAGCTGAGGCAGCCAGGTCAGCCCAAAGTTTACTGTTTTACAATGTACAGTTCAATGTAGCTTTTTTTTTTTTTTTTTGGTATGTTCATAGATTGATACGACCATTACTACTACTTTCTGATTTTAGAACATTTTCATCACCTCCCCCAAAAACTTTACACACATTAGCAATCGCTCCCTGTTCCCCCTCCCCTGGGCTCCTGGCAACACCAATCTACTTTCTGTCTCTACAGATTTGTCTACTCAGGACATTTCATAGAAATGGCATCATATGGTATGTGACCTTTTTTTTTTTTTTAAATTTTTTTTCAAGGTTTATTTATTTTTGAGGGACAGAGTGCGAGTGGAGGAGGGGCGGAGAGAGAGAGGGAGACACAGAATCTAGTAGCTCCAGGCTCCGAGCTGTCAGCGCAGAGCCTGACATGGGGCTCGAACACACGAACCATGAGATCATGACCAGACCCGAAGTCGGACGCTCAACTGACTGAGCCGCCCAGGTGCTCCTGGTATGTGACCTTTTTTATCTGGCTTCTTCCATGTAGTATGATGGTTTCAAGGTTCATCCATGGGGTAACATGTACCGGTACTCCATTCCTTTTTATTGAAAAATAATATTCCATTGTATGGATGAACCACATTTTACTTATTCAGTCATCAGTTGATGCGTATTTGTGTGTATGTTTGGTTTTGTTCACTCATTAGATGACTCAGCCATTTGAGTGAAGCCCAATCTGTGGAGGGGAAAACCCCACTCTATCAGGCACCGTTCACGTTTCTTGGGTGTATATCTCCTTTTCGTGGACCCGTGCACACTCAGCAAGAATAAGTTTACTATGTTGCATAGTTTTTCATTCAGGTGTTCCTTTCGTGTATTAATCATGTCTTTTATTTTCTGTATTCTGATGCTTTGTTATTTGGAGCTTTGGAGACCCTGGAGGGACTGCCCCTTCCAGGGTTAGCCAATTTCTAGAAATAATAAAGAGTTTGGCCTCTAGGGTGCTTGGCAAACACACCCTTATCACTCTAGAGCCCATGACCACAATCACCTCCTTTATTGGGTTCTTAGGCTCTGGGCCCTTATCCACCTACTGTAATCACCCTGGGGCCGGGGACCAGACAACCAGGGACAGACCCTATGCCCAGAGCCTACTGAAATGACCCAAACTAGCCAATCCTAAACCTGTTTAGACGAGCCTGCCCACTCTGTTTCACCCAGTCTTCCCCATGGAAGCCACAATAAAGACTCTTGCTCATACTTCCCTTCTGCCCTCTACCTGCTTCTAGTGATTCCCCATATGGCCATGTGTGGCATGGCATGTACCTCCTCTGGAGAACTATGAGTAATAAACAGCCTTAAAACATTTTTTTTAATGTTTATTTTTGAGAGAGAGAGAGAGAGAGAGAGAGAGAGACAGAGTGTGAGTGGGGGAGAGGCAGAGAGGGAGACCCGGAGAGAGAGAGAGAGAGAGAGAGAGAGAGAGAGACAGAGTGTGAGTGGGGGAGAGGCAGAGAGGGAGACCCGAGAGAGAGAGAGAGAGAAGAGAAGAGAGGCAGAGAGGGAGACCCGGAGAGAGAGATGAGAGAGAGAGAGAGAGAGAGAGAGAGTTGTTGGGGGAGAGGCAGAGAGGGAGACCCGGAATCCAAGTAGGCTCCAGGTTCTGAGCTGTCAGCAACAGAGCCTGATGCCGGGTTTGAACTCACAGACCACGAGATCATGACCTGAGTCGACGTTGGACACCCCCAGGTGCCCCAACAAACAATCTTTTAATGATAGTCATCTTCTGATCTGTTGGCCTTATTATATCTGTATCTAACGAAACACCTTACTCTAGCGTATTGACCGAATCTTTTAGTTCTGGGGTGATGTCACGATTATATCTAACATCCTTCCATTCCAACCATACGTCATGCTGGTGTCTTGAACTTGCTTCACGGCATCTGCTATTCTCCTCAACACTAGGAAACTAACACCTCTTACTTTATTTTAGCATTGGACATCGCTTGTCAAATTGTTTTTCTCACTAGTTTTGTACACAGATTTATTTTTTACCATCTCCAGCTTCCACTGGGAAGTAAGACTTAAAAAAAAAAGCAGCATACCATGGAAAGTTATCTTTTATGAGATTATGTCTGTGCCTGCTAAGGAGAGGCGGTAACAGTGCGTGTCTTGATCTTATTTGGGAAGGATCGACTGGTGGGCTTGCACCTGTCGATAAATGGTCCCAACTTCTGCACATGGCCCGGAACACATTCTATCAAGCGGAGTATTTATAGATAATAGAGGCAAAAGAAGAAAACAGCTAATCTTTTTAGTTCATTTGAATAATTCTGTCACAGTTTCTAGCACATGGCTCGTCAGTCTGGGCACTATTAACGTTTTGGGTCGGATGATGCTTTACAGGAGCTGCTGGGCGGAGCTGTCCTGTGTGTCATAGGCTGTTTAGCCACGTTCCTGGCTTCTATCTACTAGATGCCAGGGGCATCCCACTGCCAGTGCCCAGCTGTAGCAAAGAAAAATGTCTCTAAATGTTGTTAAATGTCTCATGGGGGGAGGTGGGTGGGCAAAATTGCTTTAGGCAACCCCCCGCGCTAGGGTTCTGAGGGGCTTTGAAATCCAGCCTCCTGGCCGTGGGAAGCCTGTGGTGTCATCCCCTGGGGGTGGGGGGCGACCGATGCTTGACCCCTTCCAGTGGAGCTGGGACTCCCACCGTCTGAGGGGAGTTGCTTCACTGTGTTAACTCTTCTTCAGTTGAATTTACTAGCCGTTACTGCTCTCACCAAATCATACTTCCAGGAAATTCCAAGTGTCTCTGTTGTGCTGTGGTCACCAGTGGCCCCAGATGTTGTGAGCGAGCAACTGCTGGCACTGAAACTGAGAGCTACAGGGATTGGTTGGGGAGCACCCTTTGCGGAGTGGGGTCCCCGAACCGGTGGTTCCCCGCATCTCCTGGGCACCTCGCCTGGGGAGTGCGCCGCAAATGCCCATCTCTGCTCCCAGCCTGCACCTGCTGGGGGCGCTAGCAACTCAGAGGCTGTGCGGAAACACACGCGGGCACGTGAGAGAATGGTTCACCCTGGAGAGACACCTAAGCTTCCCTGTCCATTGTAGGTGCCTCACGTATTGCGTAATTTAGGAAATTAAAGCAAAATTTTCTGGTTTGGAGCACTGTGGCACTTCTGGCATATTTAGGGTATCTGTGAAAGTCCAGACTCGCAGGGGGTGAGGCCTGGGCTTCTACATTTTAAGGAATGTCTGCCCGTATCAAGATTTGGGGAGTATCACTTTGGCATAAATATTTGCAGTATGTTCTTTACAATGTTCATTGGAATGTTTCCATTGCAAACATATTACACTCTCATTATTGAAATCTGGAAAATGCGAACAGAAGAAGGAAGACAAAACAATGCCCAGGAGCTTGCCATCCAGGACTGCCACAAACCCTCCTCAGGCCTTTTCTATATTCGAGTCGATTTCCTTGTCTTTTATATTTGTGTGTGTGTGTGTGTGTGTGTGTGTGTGTGTGTGTGTGTGTACATATATCAAAGACACACAGGCACATAGCTGAAAACCAGTATCAAAGAGCTTATTAAAAAAATATTAATTTCCTGCTCATCTGTCTCTCCTCGCCATAGGTCCCCACTTAGGACTCTATGGTTCTTCTCCTGTATTTACTGCATACACCTAAATACTATGCTTATCTTAAGATATATTAGTTACGCATTTTGGACATGATCTCCTGGCTTCTGGTGGTGGAGGACTTAGCTCACTTACACTTCTCCTCCTTCAGTGCCGTTCCCTCCCCCCATCCCCCCCAACATGCTGACCTCACAATTGAGGGTTAGAGTAATAATCTTGTCTTTTGAGTGCTAGGTTAAATTGTATAATGTTTTGCTTTTCCTGGAGTTAACAGTCACCTAAGTCTTTAGTTTTGGAGTTTGCTATGGCTCTGTCACCACGCACACCCACAGTTTGTTTTTTTTTTTTTTTCTCAATACTTAACAGAACTTTCCAACAAAATACTTTATAATGGCTTCTCCAAATGCTCAGACAAATCACACAATCCATCAGTCCTGTGTTTCCCTTGGGCTCCCCCCGCCCTCTGTGGTCTGCTCCACTTGGTGGCGTATTCTCTGGCTTGGTGCACGCACGGCTTCCTGTGAGTTCCCTGTACTACTCAGCTATGTTCCATTTTCCTCTGCTCCTATTTTCTGGATTTTATATTAGATGTGAGCCCCCCTCGATTGAGCCCCTAATTTTCTCTCCCTCCCCCTCATTTTCTTTTGATTCAGTTTTCTGCAAGATTTAGTCAGCTTTATCTAATAAGCCTTCTATTGAATTTTTTATTTCAGCGACTCCATTTTTACTTTGTATAGCTCTTCCTTATTCTGTTTATTCTTCTTGCCCTGCTACCCTGACAGCTTCCAATTCTTGTTATGTGGATGCTATACATCTCTCTGAGGATATTAATTAATACCTGTTGAAGTTTCATTCTATTCTTTGCATGGATTGCATTTTTCCTGTGTTTTTTTTTCTGATTGTTTTATTCATTTACTTACTCATCAAATATTTATTGAGTGCCTTTTATGTACTCCGTGTTGGGGATATAGTGGTTAATAGGATAAAGTCCCCTGACCTTATGGAGATTATATTCTAGCAAGGGAGAATAATAAACAAATGAATTACATTAAGGCTGTGAATAAAATAAAGCAGATAGAGTAGCCCGGGAAAGCTTTTCTGTCTGGGGCTTCTTTACTCTCCCGTCTGCCACTTGGGTTGGGATGTCTCAAAACCTCGGCTCAGCTGGGCTTGTGGACCAGGGTGCCTACTCGGTGTTACTTGACGTGGCTTGGGCTTCCTTACAGCATGGCTACTGGGGTCCAAGAGGGAATGTTTTGAGAGAAAGCTTTCCCGGAGACAGGCAGAGAGCAAGACTTCTGTTGGTTACAAGAAAGTCATTAAGGCAAGCCCAGATTCAAGAGTGAGGGAAATTAGACTATCCCTCTTGATGGGTGAGTGGCAAGGTCACACCGGAGAGCACATGAGAAGGAAGTGTTTGTGGCCATCTTTGGAAACACAATCTGCTGCGTGTTATGACTTGAGCTAGTTACTATTTTTCACAGCCAGCGTTTTTGAAATCGGTAACCTTTGGTTCTTCCCTCTCCTGTTCTTTTCCCCTTATAATTTCTTCTTTATTATTCCTTCACAGCCTAGTTGCATATGGGGAGAGGAAGGGAGCAAGTGTGTGTTGTCAGTTGGCTATTTCACAGATGAAAGGCTTCAGATAATCCACAGTGTGGATTGCTGAGAGTTGATTGCAGATGGGGAAACAATGGTAGAACTTAGAGATGGCTGAAGTAAAGGTTTTCTTTTCCTTCTCTGCTCTTGTTTCATCTGAAAGAAAATAAGGCACATGGGAGGTTAGGGGACTTTCCAAAATGTTGCTCAGCTAACGGCAGAGCTGAGACTACATTTAGATCTGAGTTTCTACAAATTCCTCTGGCTCATATTAAAGACAAAAACAAGTTTTAAAAAGGATCCGAAAACAAAGATCTAACTAAAAAAACAAATACAGGGGCACCTGCGTGGCTCAGTTGATTGAGTGTCAGACTCTTGATTTTGGCTCAGGTCATGATCTGGCAGTTCATAGGATCAAGCCCCACATCAGCTCTGTGCTGACAGTGAGAGCCTGCTTGGGATTCTCTCATCTCCCTCTCTCTCTCCCTCTCTCATCTCTCTCCCTCATCTCGTCTCTCGCTCTCTTGCCCCTCCCCTACACTCTTTCTTTTTCTCTCTTTCAAAAGAAATAAACATAAAAAAACCTCGTGGATAAAATTGCTTTTAAAAAAACCCAAGTAGGGGCACCTGGGCGGCTCAGTCGGTTAAGCATCTGACCTCAGCTCAGGTCATGATCTCGTGGCTTGTGGGTTCCAGCCCCACATCAGGCTCTGTGCTAACAGCACAGATCCTGGAGCCTGCTTCGAGTTCTGTGTCTCCCTCTCTGCCCCTCCCCTGCTCACACTCTGTCTCTCTCTCGAAAATAAAAAACATGAAAAGAAAACCCCAAAGAACAACAAATAAAACATATTTAGAGGTCCTAGAAATTTAAGTGAGTCTGAGTTAAACAAGTAAAACAACTTTCCTGTCAGACTTCTCTGAGGGATTCATATTTTAAAGTATATTAGGAATCACCAAGGAGGGAGAAATGACAGATGTGCTGGAGAAAGGGAGCAAGGGGGCCGATTTTCCAAATTTCTGTGACCAGTTTTGTTGTCTCTGGGACTGGTGTATCATAGACTAGCTCATGCAGACCATACTTATTTAAATACATTCACAGGTGGCCCTCAGAACGTCCCAGATCTCCTTTCCCTCTTGTAACTGCATTACCCAAATGAGCTACGTGTTTTTTCCATTTACCATCACCAGAGATGTGCACGGCACAGATAGATGGTCAGCGTATACGTATGATCGAAGGGGTTTGCAGACTTAATAATCGCTGTTTTTCTGTACCTGTGCTGGGTAACGAGACAGGCTCAGCCAATCAAGCAGTTTAAGAGAGTTTCATGCATAGCTGTGACGCTTCGGGGAGATTCTTCCACATCTAATTTGTTTTTGTGTTTTGTTTTTTCAGGATCCCAGCTTTCGCTGCTCATTGATAGTGGGCTTCAGAAAACCACGGTGTTAATGATTGCTGTGGTTTGTGTGATTCAGCTGTTTTTTTGACTGAAAGTTCAGGGTCATTTCACTTATGGCCACCAGATGGCAGAGCACTGTCGTGCTATGATGCTTGGACTTTTCTCTGCCGAAGGTCTGTGCAGAGTAGTTGTGGAGGTGTGCCTTTGAGGAACAGTTGTATTTCGGGAACACTTTGGACATTAAGTACTATCTTTTTTTTTTTTATGTTTTTATTTTTATTTATTTATTTTTAAAAAGTTTCTTCATTCTTTATTTATTTTTAAGAGACAGTGGGACAGAGTGCCAGTGGGGGAGGAACAGAGAGAGAGAGGGAGATACAGAATCCAAAGTGGGATCCAGGCTCTGAGTTGTCAGCACAGAGCCCGAGGCGGGGCTTGAACTCACGACCCACGAGATCATGACCTGAGCTGAAGCTGGAAGCTTAACCCACTGAGCCGCCCAGGCGCCCCATTTTATGTTTTTATTTATTTATTTATTTTTGAGAGAGATAGACAGAGTGTGAATGGGGGAGGGGCAGAGAGAGAGGGAGACACAGAATCTGAAACAGGCTCCAGGCTATGATCTGTCGGCTCAGAGCCCAGTGCGGGGCTCGAACTCACAAACTGTGAGATCGCGACCTGAGCCAAAGTCGGATGCCTAACCGACTGAGCCACCCAGGCTCCCCAAGTTCTATCTTGTTTTAATCATGCCTGGATCTATTCCTGCCTAAGCCAGTACTTAAAGCAGAAAAATTGAGCCATAAACAGGACTTTTATAAAAAGTACTTCATTATTTCTTAGTGACTGTTCAGCTCCCACTGTTTACTTGTGGGTATTTGTTGTTTCAAGGCCAGTTTCCAGAAGGCTACAACAAGTGCATTTTTTTAATTGGAGAAGTAAATTAATAAATTTGTCACATTTTAAACTCCTCCAGTTCAGAGTTTGGACGTGATAAAGAAGGCGAGAAGGATGTGGAGTCACCTCTACTTTTTGTATTTGGCATTCAAGAACAAAGATATTATTATAGATTTTTATGGGCGCAGGATAGTTCCTGCTTTTCTAGTCAAAGGCAAGATTAACTTTTTCAAAGGAGATGAGGATTAAGATTCGCATAAGATTCAGGAGAGATAGGGCCCTCGAGGGAAGGGAGAGATGCCCGCACAGACAACCCTGAGCCGCTTGGCTGGAATGCTTATGATTATGGGGACCATGAAGAGGGAGGGAGTTCTAAGGAGGCCTTGAACTTCATGAATGATGAAATTAACTATCACTGTATGACAACCCATTTGCCAGACGTTCACCTTAAACTGGTCCTTGTGCACATGGCCCTGGTATTGGTGGTGTGGATGTGGGTGACCGAAGGCAAAACGTCCTCTTCTCACTTCTCCCCCGTCGTTTCTGGGCAGCACCAAGATTTGGTAGCCGCAGTCCGCCGTCTCTGTACCCACATCTGGAAACGCTAGTGCGCTGCGGTTCATTAAGTGCTCTGTCATGGCAGCCGGCAAGTGGAAGGTGAAGTGAGTCACTAGTCACTGTCTCGGGGCACGTCCCCTCTTAGCATCTGATTAACAGCCCAGGAAGGAGCCATGTCACGAAGAACGTGTTTGCTAAGAAAGAACAGGGCCGCCGGGCCCTCCACAGTGTGATGATGATCGTGTCCCTGCAGGTTCCGCAGCATCTGATCTTTCCTGGTGGCCACGGTGACCATCCCCTGCCAGGACAGTGCTCTGAGGGCCCACTGCTGCCTCGTGTACCGCTCCCATGGCCCTCGGCCTCCAGCTCCTCTTTGGCTTCTCCATCTCACAGGGAGGGCTCTTGAGCTCACTGTGTCCTCTGCCCTTGACTCTGACAATGAGGAGGCACGTACCACAGCTCATGGGCTGCACCTGTGTCCTCACCAGGAGCACAGCAGTCCCCACAGTGGCCTGAGGCCACGTGCCCATGACAATATCTCCTTTAGTCTGAGCTCTGGGTGAGAAGCTGGAAGGAGAATCAGGATGCCCTTCCCAAGGTCTCTCCTTCCCTGTAATTCTGAGTTGCTGCTGGGTTTTGAGAGCCTTGAATTGTTGAGGTCAAGAGAGTGAAAAGCATTACGATTATTTCTTGTCAAAATTGCCATCTGTCTGATTGTCTGCTGACACCCGGGCCCCTCATCAATCTCTATGACCATCAGATTACCACTGCTTATGAAAAAAAGAGTGCTTTCATGAAAGATTCATAAAAAGATGCAGTTTGGGGGGGGACCACCTCCTCGGTGCCCAAAACCGTCAAGAGGACAGACGAAACGCAAGTTGTCCCAAAGCACGTGGACACGAGGGGGGTTAAGCTGGAAAACGGTTCTTGTGGAAGGCGGCGGGGGAGCGGGGGTTGTTCTGGGGCCGGATTGTCTTCGGGCAGGCACACCAGCTTTGTTTCTGGACATCTTGTCTCCTCCTGCAAGATGCATTGGTTATACTTCTCCCCACATCAGAGACTTTTTTAAAGCCTGGCTGAAAAGAATCATAACAAAAATCTATAAGCACTGGCTTTTATGTATTTCACTTTTATTGAATTCCTTTTAGTATAAAAGTAGCCTATTTTGTAGCGCCGGGCACAGTGTCCATCTACAGAGAGAATACGCTGAGTGGGAGCTGAGAGGCAGAGGCAGATAAGGGAGAGAAGAGGCAGGGCTGGTGGAGGGGAGAGATGATTACATTCTGAGCTGGGGCCACGCCTGCACCTCTCATGTCCTATTATGTTCCCTTTGTGTGTCTGTGGTTTTCTGGAGGTTGTGGTGATTTTCTGACAGGGCTGAAGGGTGTCTTCTGTTTCATCTTTGTTGGTTTTTTTTTGTTTGTTTGTTTTTTTTGAACCACCTCTGTTTATTAATCAAGTAAATGACAAAAGATGGCTCAGAATGAGCAGACCATCAAAGCAGCTCTGTTTGGTTTCTTTTGGACAAAACCTTCATTTCCTCGTTTGCTCAGAAACCCAGGTGTGGAATCCAATTGTGAACGCGTGTCAGATGATGACTTTTTTAAAGTTGAACTTCGTGTCCTATTTCAATGGAAAGAGATTTTACAGCAGTTGATTGGTCTCCAGGCCCCAGGCTTTCTGAGTCTCTGGTTGTCCTTGTTCTGAGCCCTTCGACCGCCGCTGGCACAGCCACGGTTACCACAAGCAACAGGAGGTGTCTCCCCAGATCACTTGGTGTCAGTGACAAGTGTGACAGCTTGTGCCCATGGACGTCTCTATGTCACTATGGAGGCCGTTTGCGGAGCTCCGCCTCCACGCAGGCCAAGGCCAGGGCCGCGTGAATCGAGCTGCTGGAGGAGGGTGGGGCGTGTGGTGGGCCAGGACTCAGCAGCACACCAGACCCGCCTTCAAAGCACCCCCGCACCCTGCTCACCGATGGCCTCTTTACCTCCCTTTATTTTTGGCTGGGTTTCCACCCTGTGAGTGCTCCCGGGCTAGGTTGTCTGCATTTGGGGTGACAGCTTTCACAGAACGGGGTGTTATCCTTCTCAGAGAAAGTGAGTGGGTTGATGGGCATGAAGGGGCTACCATGGTACCTGGCATAGTGGGAGACGCAGGGCAGTGATTTCTGGCCCCAACGGCTTGCTCTCAGCTGGTCCGGCTTTGAATGGCTCTGTTCCACAGATGGAGAAACAGAGGCAGGGTTTTCCTTGAGGTCAAAGGGTCTGCCGGTGGCTTGCCCTTAGTGGAGTCACGCCTCAGGGGACTCAGGAAGGAGCAATGAGGTACCTCTTCCCCAACCACCAAGCCCCACACCCTTGGCTGCTCTGGGACAAGGATTGGTCTGCTTTCTGCCACCTGGGTCCCTTTCTGGGCTGACTCCCAGGGCCCCCTGCAAAAAGGGAAGGCTGGTTATGACAACTGGAATCTGCTGCAGGCTTTCGCCTCCTTCGGGAGGGGACCACAGGCCACAGGACCGTTCACGCGCTCGGCTGTGCAGGGTCGCGATGCCGTTCTCACTACCAGAACACGTGCGTCATGCTGTCTCTTGGGGATCTCCCTAAATTTGATATTTTGGTACAACCTGTTTCCAAGGCTTCTACATTAGTTCGTTATCACTTAGGAAATTACCTGTTCTCAATTATCCTGACAACTCAGAAGCTCAGAGTCCTAGATTTTCTGTTTAAATTGCCTAGGTTTTTTGTTTTTTTTTTTTTTTTTAATTCATCAGGATGTCTGTACAACAGCTCTTTTGTCTTTTTCCTCCTCTCCCCACACCTAGTAACTTTCAGGATGTGGTGTTATCTTTCTCACACAAGCTGGAATTGGCTGCAAATAGGCCCCATTGGATACTTCACTTGCTGAGCCCCCCCCCCCCCCACCCCCACCGTTCTCTTCAGAGAAAAACACCCTCTAAGGGGAGGCAGAGGAGAGAGACAAAACCCAAGAAAGATGAACTTTCTTAAAGTCTTGGTTTCATTGAACGTTATAGACTTAACCCCGTCCCCCCTCCTTTGTCAAAACGTTGCTTAAAATACCGTTTAACCAGTGTTAAAACCCTATTTATATCGCACCCTCCGTGCCGCCTCTGGGCTCAGATACTCGCCCTGGCTTTGGCCAGCGGAGTGGTTAACAAATGTGACACAACCAGACGGCGGAAAAGGCTTGCTCTCTCTGTGGCTCCTGTGCCACCACCAGGAGCACAGGGCCAGGCCAGCCTGCTAGAGGAAAGAGACATGGGCCTCCAGGAACATGGCCCGAGGTGATCCAGTGTGGATCAGCCAACCCCTAGTTGGACCCCAAATACATCAGTTGGGCCTCCGGATGAAATCAATGGACCTCATACATGTGTGAGAAATAAATGGCTGTACCGCATGGCTCTGAGCCTCTGCGGCTGGTTGTTTTAGGGCTTGTGGTCCTACAATGGACTAAATGTTTGTGTGACCCCCTTCCCATATGTTGAAGCCCTAACCCCCAAGGTGATGGTATTTGGAGAGGAAACATTTGGGAGGTAATTAGGATTAGATGAGAGGCTCAGGGTGGGGCCTGGGTCTGATGGGATCGGTAACCTTCTAAGAAGAGACACCAGAGAACCCTTCTCTTTCTCACTCTGTCCCTCTCCCTCCCCTTGCACACACTGAGGAAGGGCCATGTGAGGACACAGGGAGAAGGCAAGCCAAGAAGAAGGGGCTCACCAGCAATTAAATATGGTGGCACCTTGATTCCGGACTTCCAGCCTCCACCAGTAACTGTGAGAAAAGACATGTCTGTTGTTTCAGCCACCAGCCTGTGGTACGGTGCCTGAGCAAACTAAGACAGGGAGCAGTAGGGAAGAACTATCTAGGTCCTAGGCATCTTACTTGAGTCCAGAGCCCTTCTATGTTGTGTGCAGACCCTCTCGCCCTTTTTGTGAAGGCACGCATGGAAGTTAGGAAGTTCTCTCTTCCCTTCACCTTCCAGGTGCTTCATTTGGTGCCCTCTCCTTGTTCATGGGCTGAGGTCGGGGCTTGTTGGCACCGGCCTGTGGATGTGTGGGGGCCTGCTCTCAGGAGCCCGGGCCTCCTGCCTTCTGATGAGCTCTCTGGTTGCCAGGTGTAATGAACCCCCTACACGGCCGCACACCCTGCTTTCAGCTCAGAATCGTCTGCTTTCTTCCCTATGCCCGTTTCACATGACAACAGAAAGAGGAAGTCTGAGATGTAGTTACAGTGTTTTCTGATTTCTTTCCCTAACAGGTAGATACACTTTCCTGGGGAAGGTCCTATTAAAGCATAACTAAAACTGATGTTGGAGAATGGAAATAATTTGGTAGAAGCTGCTAGAAATGATCAAAGAACTCCCTGAGGAACTAACTTTAAACTTAAGGCATCACGTTATTTTTAGTGTTCACTAAGCTTAGGATTTGTAGAAAGGATATGGTTCCTGTCTGAGTTTGGATAAAGTGGTCTGCTTATCAGGTTAAAAATTTAGACTTATTGGGGCGCCTGGGTGGCTCAGTCGGTTGAGCCTCCGACTTCGACTCAGGTCACGATCTCGCGGTCCGGGAGTTCGAGCCCCGCGTCGGGCTCTGGGTTGATGGCTTGGAGCCTGGAGCCTGCTTCCGATTCTGTGTCTCCCTCTCTCTCTGCCCCTCCCCCGTTCATGCTCTGTCTCTCTCTGTCTCAAAAATAAATAAATGTTAAAAAAAATTAAAAAAAAATTTAGCCTTATTAATAGCTATTTGAAAAAAAAGAAATTCCGTACTATACTACACAGATGATGCATTTAAACACATGTGCTATTATAGACTATACGATTATATTCATTCCATTATTCAATACATCCTAAATGATGATTTCCAATATATATAAAATCTAAACCACATTAAAATGTAAATGCAGTAAGTGGAATTGAGGGTAAAAAACTGTATGTTATGCCCACAGCCTGGAGGGCTAGTTCAGATTTTGCTACTGGGGTTGACCTGGACAATAGGCTGATCAAAAGGAGAAGGTCAAAAGTTTGTAATTGGGGCACCTGGGTGGCTCAGTAGGTTAAGTTTCTGACTCGGGCTCAGGTCGTGATCTCACAGTTCGTGAGTTTGAGCCTCGCCTCGGGCTCTGTGCTGTCAGCTTTGAGCCTGCTTCGGGGTCTTCTGTCCCCCTCTCTCTGCCCCTCCTCCTCCCCTCGCATGTGCTCTCCCTCTTTCTTTCTCTCAAAAATAAACATTAGAAAAAAAAGTTTGTTATTCTTTGTTGAAGGTATTTATGCCACCCTTTCCCCCCAAAGACTTAAGATGGCTGATTTAGTTTTCTCTCTGGAGTTTGCGGAAGAAATGGGGCCCAAGAAGAAGCAGATTGTTGAAGCTAGAGGTGAAGGTTGGAGGCCATGAGGGGCAGGGCCTCTTTGGGACAGCTGGGTGACCCGAACCATCCTGCACTATTCAGACTTAGATGAAAGTGCTTTCAGCTACCCCGATTCCTTTCATCACCACCACCTCCCATCATGAGGAGGAGAGGCGGAATCTTCCCTGGGACAGACCGGGGAGGGGTCTCCTGGAGGCATCCGAGTAATGTCAACAGAAAACTCTTTCATGCTTTCAGCCCACTTGAGTAGGAACCCCTGGGCTCCTCCATCGATGAACCTGACCTTAGACACAGGGCAAGGCAACAGCTGTTAAAGCAGGAATATCCAAGCTGGGAGTGGGCCTCTGTGTGAAATTTGTGTATCTCCTCAAACATGAGAAATAATACAACGATTTAGTCACGCAGGGAATCCATTAGACCTGGCAATTTAATTTCTACTTCCTTAAGATCCTTTCTTGAGGGCTTGGGGGCAGGGGTGTCTTCATCGTTAGCATAATAGATCTGATTAGATTCCCTAGGGATTTCCTGACTTGTTCTTTGGGTGATTTTAAGAAGGTGATTTTTTTTTTTTTTTAAATGTCAGTCTTGTCTGAAAAGAAAATCAGTTATGAGCCTTGATCAGTTATCATTTCAGATTAACATTGAAATGCTAGAGGTTGGAGATCTGTCAAACGGGGCAGCAGAAAATATGGTTATCTCCAAACAGGGGAAGTGCAGATTAACAAATTTCATATCCAATAATATTTATTGAGCGTTTGCTTTTGCTAAACTGAAAATTCTCCATTCTGAGTCAGTGAGTGTTCAAAGCTTCGCAGAATAAATCTGTATTAAATGAAAAATAAATCAATTGTCACGGTCGTATTGCCCAGAAAATTTACAGCTGAAATAAGACAGAGAAAAGTGACCCCCCCTTCCTCTTTCCCTCTGCCCACCTCCCCCCCCCCCCCAATCCCTTCACGGCTGCCGGAAAGTCTCCCAGGCGCATGGGCGGTTCCGCTCAGGATTTTCCGGGCACGCGGGAAGAAGGGTGCTGTGGGCTCATGTCTAACTCGGCTTGTTTTGTTTTATCTGGATCCGTTCAGATGCTGAATGTCAGAAGCGGGAGCCCTGTGGCTCCACCAGCCATGGTCTGGGCTCTGCTCCTCACTCTGCGGCCTTTTCTTTCGCAAACAGCACAAGAGAATCAAACCATGGTATTTTTCCCCAAGTGCTTTAGTGAATTCCATTTAAACCTTAGAAGAAGAGGTCTTACAGGATTTGGGGCAGGACTACCCTCACTCACGTTGCAAAGGGAGAAAAAGTTTCTTTCTTATTTGGTTCAATTAATTAATTAATTATCTTGAAATGTTTATTTTATTTATTTTGAGATGTGGTGGGGGGCGGGCAGAAGGAGAGAGAGAGAATCTCAAGCAGGCTCCACACCCAGTGAGGGAGGAGCCCAGCACAGGGCTCCACCCGAGGACTATGAGATCATGACCTGAGCCCAAATCAAGAGTCAAGATGCTTAATTGACAGAGCCACCCAGGCGCCTCGAAAAAGATGATTTCTGATTGTGGGGTTTGGGGTGGGTGGCTTTTATTTTAATAATCAAAAAAATCGTCTTATCCGTAGCCACTGTCCGGAGAACTTAAGGAATTTGCTAGCAAGGGTCCCAAGGTGTGGGGGTAGGATTTGGACTCTCTGTCCTTGACCGTGGGTGGTCCCACAGGCAAATCCACTCTCTTCCACTTTTCTCCAGTCTTTCCAGATGGAGCCTGAGGCGTCTGGCTTTTTGAGATCCCTTCTAGCCCTACAACGATAGAAGTGGCACTGTTTTGTTTGTTTTTTTTTTTTCAATATATGAAGTTTATTGTCAAATTGGTTTCCATACAACACCCAGTGCTCATCCCAAAAGGGAAGTGGCACTGTTTTTGTCATCAAAAGTTGAACTAGCTACTCATTCTAGGGGGATGTTGGAGGCATAGCCAGTTTCTGACGGGGAGCTGTCCTGTATAAACCTGAATGCCCCAGATGCTTTTCCTCCGTTTGTGCACCTGCCTTCCAAGGGTGAATCTGGAAGAATGATACAAACTCTCGGGGTCAGAGGGATTTCCCTGTGATACTTAGCTCTTTCCTTTTGTATCCTGTGAGTCCCACAAGACTTCACAAATTTGAGGTCATGGCACAATCTTTGGACTAGAAGATTGCAGCCTAAGAATCTTATTACTTATTCTGTCACCATGGCTGAGCTTGTTCAAGCCACATAAGTAGGGAAATAAGAATTGTTCAAGCCTATTGGGAGGAGTTTGGGGGAAAAAACAAATCCCCCCCCCCCCCCCCCCCCCCCCATTGCTAAAGGTAGAGCCAGTGACACAGTCTAGCCGCGAGTGACATACTCATCCAAAGAGAGCTACTCAAGCTCCAGATCTCCGATAGAGACTGATCTTGCCAAATTACTGTTTGGGACACACAGCAGAAGTGCTTTTACTATTTTATAGGTAACAATGGTAGTTAGTTAATCTAAACACTGGTTGAAGGGGAGGGGTTTAAAAAAGAATGTTACATCCTGCCAGAAAACATTTGTTATAACGTAAAATATAGAATATATTGGGGCACCTGGGTGGCTCAGTTGTTTGGGTGTCCGACTCCTGATTTTGGCTCAGGATGTGATCTCAGTTGTAATCTCCTGATTTTGGCTTAGGTTGGCTCAGTTCGTGAGATTGCACCCCACCTCAGGCTCTATGCTGGCAGCGTGGAGCCTGCTTATGATTCTCTCTCTCTCTGTCTCTCTCTCTCTCTGCTCCTCCCCTGACATGCACTCTCTCTCTCAAAATAAATAAGTAAACTTAAAAAATATATAAAATATATACCATATTTCATGGATGCTAAGATGCACATTTTTTTTACACTAACATCTCTGCAATCAGGATTGTGTTGTAATTGCTGTCTGCCAGGCAGACTCAGGATGCACTTGTCATTGCCGTCATAAGCATATTAGTCTGCTCTGCCTGGTGGCACCACTGGACAACTGCAGGGCCTCAACGTTCTAAGCCACAAACCATTTAGGAGCTCTTTGAGAAAGGAATAGGAGTCCTGCCTGCTGTTGGCAAACGTTCCTTTGACACCATCTAGCAAGATCAAGAAAGGGACAGCATTAAAACTTGCAGAATATGTGTCAGGGGCTGGACACAATCGCAGAGCGCTCTTTCAAGAGATGCTGCATTGTCATCACCTTGATGGCCTTGGGGGAGGCATTGAGTTGAAAGATACAGACTTCTATGACTCTAGAAAGAGAATGATGTGTGTATGAATCAGACTCAGCATGTCAAGAAGTTTAACCAGTTAATTTTCATATATATGTATATTTTATTTTTTATTATTTTCTAAAAGTTTATTTATTTATTTGGGGGGGGGGAGGGAGAGAGAGAGAGAATGTGTTGGGGAGGGGCAGAGAGAGAGGGAGACACAGAATCCGAAGCAGGCTCCAGGCTCCGAGCTGTCAGCACAGAGCCCGACGCGGGGCTCGAACTCACGGACCGTGAGATCGTGACCTGAGCCGAAGTTGGACGCTCAACCGACTGAGCCACCCAGACGCCCCCCACCTGTTTTTGTAAATAAAACTTAATTGGAACACTGCCACGCTATTCCTTAATGTGCTGTCGATGGCTGCTTTCACGCTACAACAGAATTGAGTAGTTATGACAGAGACCATACGGCCTAAGGCCCGAAGTATTTATTATCTGGACCATTACAGAAAGAGGTTGCCAACCTTTGGATTAGGGGAGTGGTGTTGTGCTCGAATTCGTATAAACGACAGGAGACGAAGAACAGATTTATAGAGAAAGGTGGTGGGTTTGCTGTGTTGGGCTTCTCGTACCGATGGGCTTACCGGTAAGTGAACAATGTATTTGTTTAATGAGAAATCTCAAATTCAGTAAAACAAAGAACCGAACTGAAGGCAAAGGTATTTTTAATGGTCTGGAAGGAGAGTGTTAACACAGAGGCAGATACTTTTGGCTCTGGTACTGAACTAGAAGTATGGGAGAGAGAAAACCTGATATCAAAGGGGTCCATTCTCAGTCCCCTATGAGGCATAAAGTGTACCAAAAACATACACACAGCGCTTTCTCCAGGAGGACCGGAGACAGAAGTGAGACAGAGTCGTGCAGATGTGGAAACTGGGAACACCAGCTTATTAGCAGCAGCTATTTGGGGTGGGCCGGTGCCAGTGGTATGCTTAACAGAGCTCTCCAATTAAACATTATCTTGATGAATGTGATCTAATCAACACACCCAGAAAATTAAATCTGCAAGTTCGTTTCATAGATACTTTATCCTCTGAAGGTGAAATCAGAAGCTGTATTCGAGTTGGTTTTACTTGGAGCCTGGAAAAAAGTAAAGCTAAAAAAACAATGTGAGAGAGCAATTTGTAAGAAGCGAAGTGATCAGTTTAAAGGACCCCTTTGCCTTCCGGTCCTTCAGAGTTAGGGTGTAGGAGTGGATTTTGTGCATAACAAAAGGTCAGTCATTTCTGGGCTCCAGAAGGATTACAGAGTTGTCTGATGACGTCAGCCTCGCTGCTTCCTGCTGACCAAGGCCTTAATATCACAGAAAGTGGCAAGGTCTGGGGGAAGAGCAAGCCGTTGGGGGGGGGGAGGGGGTGAGGAAGGGGGAGTGGAGGGGGAGTGGGAGGAGGGTGCTTGGGGTGGGGTGGGGTGGGGGTAAGAAGCACCGGGTTTTAATCCTAGTTTGGAAATCGCTTGGAATGTCCGGGGGAGGAGAGGCCAGTTGGAAAACTAAATAAACTGGCAATTGAAATTCATTAGACAACTTGAGTGAGTTCTGATCAAACAGAGTAGAATTACCTGCATTGTGAAAAATCAAAGAATTCCAGGAAAAAAGAAAACACAGATGAGATAAGGAGATCAACATTAGCCCTCTTCTGGGAAGACTTGCTAGGATATTAATAACCTGCTCGAGCTTTTGATTTTTGTGACTGCCTCTGAAATGAACAATCTGCTCGCTGTGGGATAAGGATTTGCCAAACTGAGTTCACCAATTCACCCCAGATAAGCGGCTCCACACTCCTCAAGGCTCTTTGCTGCCAGGCGAGGCCCTGGTGGGGGAGGGTCTGGATGGACACCCAGTGGCCTGAGTTCTTTGCAGTTTTTGGATCAGGACGGAGGCGCTGCGGAGGAGTGAGGTAGCATGACTGCCGGGCCTCTGGGAAGCACAAGGAGGGTCCCACGCAGCTATCGACTGTGTTAACGTGGCATTTATTGCTCGGGGCTGGGCCTCCGAAGACAGTTCCAAATAGTTGTAAGGGGAAGGAGATAGAAAGAAAATGAAGCAAAGACTTAGGCCAGCCACCTTTGTTAGACTAATAGGCAGCCGGGATCGCCTCTTCAAGGTGACCTTTGGACACAGCTTTATGGAAGTGTGGAGAAATTCCGGGGCGCCCGGCAGCCCCCGTTCCTGTGTGTATGCATGGCCTGTTGGCGGGCATCTACGGAGCAGGGGGAAAGGATTGCATTATTAATATATGAATTATTAATTATTATAATTGCATTTGTCATTTATTGAGCACCAGCCACGCACTAGAAGCTGAGCAGACCTTAAGAGTCCCTGCCCAGTGGGGGGTGACTGAGGTAATTACATTTGAAATAGCTGCAATCACAGACTCACAGAACTTGTGGCTGCTCTGGAGGGCGGGAGTGTGAGGTGTAACTCCCATGCTTTTGCTCTCCCTAGATCCGTACGTGAAACCTTTGCTTTGTTGATGTAAAGATGGGGGCTGAGGTACTTGTCAGGGTGAAAGATGCCGCATCGGGTTATTTTAATTAGTATTTATTGCGTCTTCCTCCTGGCAAATAGACCAAGTGAGAAAATGCTTCCGTGACAAAACCTGTGCAATCCTTCCCACACCCGCTGGACCCCCACGCCCACCCTGCCCCCCGACCAGCCATCTCTTGAACGAGGGCTGATGGTCAGAAGGGGAGTCCACACAAGGGTGGAGGGACCAATTTTGTCCGGTTGAGAAATCCCTTCTGGGCTTGCCTAAGTCACAAGCATCATTGTATTTGCTTGGTATGCGTAGCACATTTAAACGTTTAATTTTTAACACTTAATATGTGGAGTCCTAGGATGTTCAGGTTGGAAATGAGTTTAGAAATCATCGTGTCCAAACTTTTCATTTTGAAGATTAAAAAAAAATTTTTTTTTTAAATCTTTATTTTTGAGAGAGAGAGGGAGAGAGAGAGACAGACAGTGAGAGTAGGGGAGGAACAGAGAGAGAGGGAGACACAGAATCCAAAGCAGCCTCCAGGCTCTGAGCTGTCAGTGCAGGGCCCAATGTGGGGCTTGAACCCATGAATCACGAGATCCTGGTCTGAGCTGAAGTCGGACACTTAACCCACTGAGCCACCCAGGCGCCCCTCATTTTGCAGATTTAGAAGGCAAGTCTCAAGACGTCCCCCAATCTGCCTGAGGTTGTATGTTTAGGGAGAGCTGGGACTGGGGAGGGCAGGGGTGAGGGGGTGGGTGGGGGCTCAAGCCCAGGTCAGGGACCCCACTGCTAGGCCTTGTTCTATTTTCTTTAAAGAAAAAGCTGCTGTAGAATTAGATCCAGGAATCTCAAGGAGAAAAATCAAATTCAAGTCATGAGGCCCATTGTAAGAATTTTCCAAGCAGTGCGTTTTCAGTGACTCCTTTTTCTGCTTCCGCTCTGTTCACCAAACAAAAAGCTCCATCGTGGATACCATTCATTCCATGCAGTGATTCTCCACCAGGCGGAGAGTGTCTCCAAGTCCTTCCTCAGGCAGCCATATATCCAAACCTGGAGTGGGTCCGGGAAAGGGCTGGTGAAGGCTTTATGTCTCTGCCTCACTCAGGTGGGATCTACCCATCCAGAAGAGCATGCTCCCCACCCGTTGTGGCAGGAAGGTGGTCAGGGGCTGTGGTTGTCAGGACTCTACCGTGTGACTCCCTCAGGATGGCAACTTTGGCAGTGTTCCCGAAAGGCTCAGGGAAGCACATGATATCCAGCCACATTTGGTCTGGACCTCTGCAAATCATTTTGGGGCCCCCCGATTGCAAAATGTGGCAAACTTGAGACCTCAGAGGCTGCATTTGTCTTTTGGTCCAGATGTGGGTGGGGACGATGTCCGTGTGCTTCACCTCCTTCCCGGGCTGCCCTTTGACTGGCATGCAAGAATGACTGCCAGGTGATAATCTTCACCTGAGGGATGCTTTTCTGAAATTTTGAGCAGTGTAGACACCGTATTCCCATTAGTCTTCATAAGCACTCTGCTGGGGATGGTGAACATTTACGTATTTCTTCTTCCTAAAGGACTGTAGTGGGGCCCTTTAATAAAACACACGCAGACTTCAATAAATGCGTTATTTATTTACGATGAAAATTATAATATGGGAATATTACCTATAGTGGGGCTTCGCCATTCGTTTCGGGGAACACTCTGCATGTTTCTAGACTCCGTCTTCCCAGTCAAGAATCTCTGCACTAAACTGCTCATGTAACCTGGAAATATTTATGTGGGAGGTTCAGATCCAAAATCAGGCCTCCAATTTCTTTGCACTTGAGAACTAACTAGATTTTAAAATCTCAGCTGGCTTGAACACGAGGCTCACGGCTGCCATTTTGGATGTCTGCTTCTTTACGCACATTGTGACTCATCACCAACGCCAGCTAAGAGTCTCCTAACACGGGTGTATAAATGACCACGTTCCCATCTATTTTTGTAAATGCTTTGGCATTCACACCACATATACATTTTATTGAATTTCCCCCGTATTATGGCTTTTCCACTGGGGATTAAGAGGCTAATTCAGAGCCATGTGATTACAGGAAGATGTGTGAGGAAAGCAACAGGGATACCATTCTATAAGGTCCGCTGGGCCCAAACAAGGAATCCATATGTTTCCATTTCCCTAATAGGCAGAGAAAATAAAAAACAAAGAGGCCTAGAGACACGCACCTGCATAAGCAGCCGAGCAGAAGTAACCTATAAACACATGAAAAGCAGCTCTCCAACAATTCCATCTGCATTTTATTGAAAGAAACCTTTGAAAAGGAGAGAGAGAAGGTACAATTTACAAGAACCGTGGTATAAATCCCGCCACAGTGCCAATTGCTAAAAGCATTGGAACCTGGGAAGGAGGGAGAAATCCATTCATTCATTGCCCCCAGAAAATAGGCATCCAGGCCAGCGGCATACCTCATGCGCCCCGAGGGATTTACACCTCTGACTGACTGATTGCATGAATCACCTTGGATTGATTGCTTCTATATAGAATGTTCCTTTATAGCGTATATGCTTTCTCATTGCAGACCTCGGCTCAATTCCATTCTGCGGAGCCTCTTTGGGACACTTTGCATGAGAGATGCGGGAGAAGGGAATGTTTTGTTTGTTGGTTTCTCTGGTACATTTCAAGACTGATTTACTCTTAAGCTGGGTGCAGAGGGAAATTCCATCATTCCCACATCAAGTGAATCCCAAATCAAGTGGCCTCCTCCTGCTTGCTACAAAGGAACCTGCATTTTTCTCTTTCCCATATTGTTTATGCCCTTAAAAAAAAATCCCTCATGGGCACATATGTATCTTTTTTCTTTTGTCTCCTCTCCCTTCTTTCTTTCCATGGGAAAATAATTTTGTTCATCGGACGCATCCTTTAGTGTGGCTGGAATTAATGGTGTGCTCAGGGAAGGTGGGTTTCAAGGTTTACATTTCTCTCTCTGTATCTACTTTGCCTAGCTCTTCCTGAAACATCGGTTTCTCCTCGGGGGCTGTCCAACTGTTTCAGACTTCCATGGGCTTTGATAACTCTTGCAGTAGTTCTGCTGGTCGTCAGTGGCAGTCCTGGTGAACGTGCTCAGGCCACCGAAGACGTCTTTGGAAAGCCTCTTCAGACCATCTGAAGTGGCCATATTGGACCAAAGATTTGAGAGAGACTAGGGTTGGAGAATGTTCCCCCGTCTCTCCCGCAGAACACCACCGACCGAGCACTAGCCCCCAGCTCTGGTCTCCAACCACACTTCCTGGAATGTTTATGTCCGTCACGTGCACTAGGGGGCGCTCCAGGCTCGCGCACCGGCGGGAGGACGCCCAGCCCGCGGGCAGCTTTGCAAAGCAGCTGCCGTGCCCAGCCGTGACCCATCATCCACCATGGCAGAAGGCGCCGCACGCTGTGTCTGGGTATCTCAGGCGCTAGCTTCTTCCCACCCCCTTTTCTCATACTGCCACCCATGCGGACATGCCAGGAACCCTGCAGGATCGAGGAGCGGTGGGCTGGAGCTGGCATGAAGCATTTTAGCAAACGTTGGTCTTGCTCTGCACCTGAAGAGCTAGTTACGCATGCACCTGTTCAGTTAGTGTATGAACGTATTGGTGTGGAACACTTCCTGCACTTCCAATGACTGAGTTTGACAGTAAGAAGTAGTTAGTTCTGTGAATGAATGAATGAGTGAATGAATCCAAGAGCCTGCTCTGTGGGCAGCAGCTGGGGGTGGGGGGTGGAGTGGGGGGGGTGGAGTAAGCCATGAGCCGTGCTGTTCCTGAAGACTTGGATTTGAGCCTGGGGTCTAAACCAAAAGGCTTGAACAGGTTGCTTAATCTCCCCAAGTCTCTGAGCCTCAGTTTTCTTCTCTGTAAAATGGGAACAGTCATGATGCTGTGAAGGACAAATCGGACTCTGTGTCCTTGAGGCCCTCTTCTCTCCTTCCTTTGTTTTCATGACACCACCCTTTCCTGATTTTTCTTTCTTTTTACCTTTGTTTTAATTTCTTTTAAAAATCGAGATATCACTGACATATAACTCTCTTGATTTTTCTTCTCTCGAGCTTTTAAAATTAGTCTTCTTTGTGGATTCCCTGCCTCCCCTGCCCCTTCTATAGTTTCTTAAATATCGGTGGTCCCTGGGTTCTGTCCATACCCGTGTTTTCTTCTGTTGTGGTTGTTTTAAACAATCCTCTGTGCTTTCCCTGGGTAACATGGTTCACCGGGATGGAGCTGGCCCCGGGGGTTCCCGGATCCCTAGCTCCACTTCCAACCCATGTCCAGGCTCTAGAACCAGAGGTCAGAACCACTGCGTGTGTCCACACAGACCTCCCGAGGGTCTTCCGCATGTCCCAACCTGACTTGATGGTCACTTCCTTCTCAGACCCCCTGCCCTGCTCCTGAATTTCCACCTTCACAGATAACGTCATTTCTCCCTGGCTTCTAAGTCAGACCCTGGGAATCATCCTTGACTCCTCCTTCACCCCCCTCTGCCCCCCCCATGGCCACACATCAGCAAGAGCTGTTGATTTTCCTAACCCGTTTCCCACCTGTATCCCTTCACCCGCTCCCTACGGCCACCCAGGGTGTGGTTTCCCCTCTCTCTGCCTGCGTTCCCTGTTTCCAGCCTCTTCGCTCCCTGCCGCCCTCCCACCCCTTCCCAGCTGCAGTGAGAAAGACCCGTCTCCGGGGTGGATGCCATCCTGCTGGTCTTTGTGATAAAAGCTGAGCTCCTTGCCTGGAGCACAAGTCCTGTGAACTCAAACCTCAGCTGACCTTGTCCCGCCATTCCATCCTAGCCAGTGGTGCAGTGATGTTCCAGCTCCCTGACTCCTGTGGGCTCAGCGCTCCCCACTGGCCAGTCACACCTGGCCCTCTTGACAGGGCTTAGGGTCACCACCGCCAGGAAGCTTCCTCAGCTAACCTGTCTCCCCGTCTGGGCGTGGAGAGGGCTCTCTTCTGTCACTGTGTCTGTCACTCTGTATTCCAAGCTTTCCTTCTCCCAACATAGTTAGGGTAGGGGGTGTGCCACCTTTCATCCCTGTGGCCCAGCACAGTGCCGGGCACACACTAGGTGTTCAGAGGCTGCTGGCTGAGGATACAGAGGACGACTGACGGGGAAGGACGCTGCCAGCCGTGAAACACAGTGCAAATGAAAGCCTATTGTTGTCGGGTGGGGTACCTGAAGTGAGAGACAGAAAGATGAATTAGATACAGAACTGCCCTCCGTGGAAAACACATCTCGAAAACCAACACGCAGTGCAATGAACGGTTGACGCGGCTCAAATTTGGATTTTCAGATCCTGCTGAAGAGCTGCTATCATGGGACCTGCTTCCGTGTTTGCCTCTGCTCAAGTCTGTTCCACGTCAGGGAGTCACTAAGGGTCCCTTCTGTTTCTCATGGGTCAACCTTGGCTCTCAAGGGGCCTGAGCCCCTTCATTGACTTTAAATGGCTCGGATTGCCTTGCTCAGGGACACCCAATGTGGTTAGTGGAGGAATTCAGCAGAAGAGTGCACAAAGAGTGGAAAGGAAGATTGTCAACTTCTCGGAGACTTTGAACCTGGAGACAGGTGGGAGATGTGGAAAGACTCAGACCCGCAAGTGCCCTTTCCATTCAGCAGTGGACTCAGGAGGGAAGAGGTGCTGAGGGGTCTGTGGGATAGGAGCTACATGGTGGCCACAGGCCCCTTCTACTCTTGGATCCTTGGCTCTGTGGGGGCTGATTTGTTCTTGCTAAAGGGATGGGATGCAAGGTCATCACGCAAGAAAGCTGGCGGGTGGTCTGGTCTCCACACAGAGGCACACGGCTGCAGTGTTTGTAGAACAACTGACCGGGACCTTCTGGCTGCGTAGGACCTCCTCTTGTCCTGTTCCCTAGATGCGTATGGTCTCAATCGCATTCCATTGGAGTTGATTTTCTGGCAATGTCTCCCAAGTGGCATGGTATCATCTGTAGTTCAAGACTTTTCTTTATGCTCAGGTTCTTTTAATCACAGACAAGGGTCCCCTTGTTCACCAGGATCAATATCCTGACAGGATGCAATCCATCAGCTTGGGCAGCCTGCCGAGGGGAGGGCTCTGAGCGTGACGGTGGCCAGGTGGGGGGGTTTGCCTGGCTGTGCCAGACAGAAGCCTGTGTGGCCTCACCAGGCTCAGTCAGCAGGGTCCACCAGGCAGGTGATGAGCCAGGGATGCCTCAGAGTGATGTCCAGTCCCTGGGGCTCATGGGAGCTGGGACTCCTCCTGTGTGTACCTGCTGGCTGTGCACCTTGTCCTGTGTGCTTACTTGTGAATTTGAATGTGGGACATGTGACTTGAAAGGCGTGGCACTCTTGGGTCATCTGGTCTCCCCTCCCACCAGGCAGAGTATTCTCCAGAGTGTCTTTCTTCATTTCTGTCCCGTGCAGTTATTATATGAGTCTGTGTAACAGAGTTTCGGCCACTTTCCTTGAGGGAATAATTCCACACACATACACAGTTGGTTTCAGAAAATCTGCAGCATTCTATGATGGATGCTGTGTAGGGCAGAGAGCATTCCCTGGTTGGGTACTTGGCTTTTCAAAAAAACAAAACAACAACAACAAAACACCTCACCAAAAAACCTTAACTTCCTTTCTCTCTCTTTTAATTTTTTTTCTTTCTTTTTAAAAATTAAATCAATTGAGTTGCCCTAAAAAAGTGCTGCCTCAATCCTAAATATCTTTTCTAAAAATCACGGCCCTTTCAAGTCTCATGTCTGGATTTTCCTGTAACCTTGGGGTGTTTTTGCAATTTTAAGTCCCTTTCTAAAAGTGCTTTCCTTAATTTTTTGCATGCTGCATTATGGTGAAGTTAGCAGAAACAAACCGAGGGGGGTTGTTCCCTTTATCTTTATCCCTGTCAATCTAAGTGTATGGTTATTGAAATTGCACTGACTTGGGTGAAATCTGAGAACTCTTCCTTTTTACTGGCTGTGTGACCTTGAGACAGTCGCTTAACTTCCCTGAGAATCAGGTTCTTCATCTGCCATGTGGGATTGACACTATTTCATGGGGTGGCTGTGCGTATTCCTTGTGATATGTGCTTAACGGAGGGCTTGGCACATTGCAAGGACAATTCTTAATATTGGTAATCATAGGCAGACCCAAGGAGGTGTTTACTTATTATCCCAGGATTGGGCCCATGTTATCCAAGGAGAGAGAGAGACTCAGAAGTAAGAGTCAGGAGTCCCAGCTCTGCCGCTCACTTCCCGGCCAGCTTGGCAAGTTCCACCACCTCCCTTAGCCTCCTCTCTTACCTACGAAATGGCAGCTGTAAGGACTAAATGAGGCGATGTCGTAGTAGCAGGTGTTTCTGAGCTCGGCACTTAGTGGCACTCCATTTCAAAGACTGAGGGAAAGCTGTGAAACTTACTTACTGCTTGTTTCTTCTGTCACCTCCATTTATGTCCCCCTTTTCCTGCAGGTAAGGTCCAATAGCTGCACCCTTTTATGCGCTGATTTCACTTAGTCCTCACCACCAACCTTAGAGGTGGTTGCTATTTCCGGTTTACTGATAAGGACAACACCCTTGTCCTGAATGCAATAATGTCTCACAGGACTGGGATGCCTGGGTGGCTCAGTCAGTTAAGCGACTGACCCTTGACTTGGGCTCAGGTCACTGTCTCACGGTTTGTGGGTTCAAGGCCCTCATCTGGCTCTGTACTGTCAGTGCTTGGGATTCTCTCTCTCTCTCTCTTCCTCTCTCTTTGCCCCTCCCCACGCTTGCTCGTGTACTTGATCTTTCTCTCTCTCTCAAAATAATTAAATAAGCTTAAAAAAGTACCACAAAAAAAAAAAATAATGTCCCACAGGACATCTCCACCATGTATCATGCTCCTGAGATGCCCCGATTAGTAGATTTTGGCAGAAGAGCCTTGAGAGTTTTAAGCGGTCTGAAGGCATGTGGGGGAAGAAGGTCTTAAGAAGATGCTTTAGGGGCGCCTGGGTGGCTCAGTCGGTTGAGTGTCCGACTTTGGCTCAGGTCACGATCTCGCGGTCTGTGAATTCGAGCCCCGCATCGGGCTCTGTGCTGATGGCTCAGAGCCTGGAGCCTGTTTCGGATTCTGTGTCTCCCTCTCTCTCTGACCCTCCCCCGTTCATGCTCTGTCTCTCTCTGTCTCAAAAATAAACAAACATTAAAAAAAAAAAGAAGATGCTTTAGAAGGTACCACCCTTTTCCATGGGAGGTGTTTGACTAAGTGTTTCCTGTAGCAGACCAGAGTCCTGGTGAAACGTGAGCCATGTGACTTTAACTCACTGAGGAAATGGACTCGGTTAGAAGTGAGGTAAGGGAATCTCTGTCTCTGTTCATATTCTTTACCTCTGCTTCCTGTCAAACCCTGGCTGAGGCCAGACCAGCACTCATTCATACAGAGATGCAAACAATCCGTGGTATTTAATGCATAAACCCTTCTACAGGATCTTTTATTTTAACATCCGAAGGAAGCCTCAAGTTACAGGAGTGTCTCCCTACTAAGTGAATCTTACAAGTGAATTTTAGGCCCTGTCCAGTGAAGGAAGTATTATTTTTAGCCAACAAAACTCTAAAATCACACCAGCAATTCTAAAGGCTGGCCATGTAGACATAAATGCATTTTATCATTAAAGCTTCAACAAGATGCTTGGCAACAATGAGTTTTGGTACTTTGTGAACCCAGGACAGGCTTTGGGGAGATAATCAGTCAAAGAGAGATTCGCTCTGCGGATGGAGAAAAATCAGTGGCAGGTCCCAAGCCACCATATCAGACAAGTGTGCCCTTCTCCGCTGGGCTGAGGAACATGGCTCCTCTGGGGGCGAGGGGACCTCTTTTTTTCTTTTTTCCCTCTGAACTGTCAGATCCAAGGTTGCTTTCAGATGGGTCGTGCCTAGTCCTACTTTGGTCCCACCTGTGACTGCCCCTGAGGGCAGCTGGAGGACCTCTTTTTTGAGGGTCTTTTCTAAGTACAGTTGAGTTTAGTACTCCGTGGGTTCCATGAAAGAAGTCATAGAATTAGGGAGGGGTAGAGAAGGAACTAAGAAATGCTTCAGCTGATAAAATGGATGGAAATGGATGGTAGAATAAAAACCAAACAGATAGAGTACATTAATTTTCCCTTAAATACAAAGAGGAAACGAAAGAGAAGTCAGGAGCGCTGTGACATAACCATCAAGTAGGATGCACTATTGCGCTCTCCAAATTCTCATAACCAGCATCCTTGATGGCGGGAGGAAATGCTGTTGAGGAGGGAACATAGTGAAGAAAGGGGCCGTTGCAGACACACCGTAGTTGGCAAAATAATGGCCCCTCAAAAATGTCCATGTCTTCATCCCCACAATCTGTGCAAAGAGGAATTAAGGATGCTCATCAGCTGACCTTACAATAGGGAGTTTATCCTCGATTTTCCAGATGGGCCCAAAGTAATCACAAAGGTCCTTTAAGTGTGGAAAAGAGAGGCTGAAGGTCAGTATAAGAGAGAGATTGGAAGATGCCATGCCGTTGGCTTTGAAGATGGGGAAGAGGCCACGAGCCAAGGAATGCAGGCAGCCTCTAGAAGCTAGAAGGCGAGGAAATGGATTGTCCTCTAGAGCCCCCAGAAAGTAATGAAACCCTGCTAACACCTTTGAACCCGGGGATACCTATGTCAGTCTTCTGACCTCCACAACTGTAAGATAACAAATCCACACATTTTGAAGCACCACACTGGTGGTGATTTGTTACAGCGGTAAAAGGAAACTAACACACACGCGTTCGTGAGCTCACCATTTTGCTGAGGACCATCACGGAGAATGTTGACATCAGTTATGTACATGTGCGCTGACCGTAAAGTCTTCATTGCTTTCATCGAAAAAAGGGGTGGCTACTCAGATGTTTTAAACGTGAATGAAACACATAACACTAAAACAAGCCCACTGGTAGTGTTTCTTGGCTAATTTAGAAGGCATTGGCGGGTCCTAGATGTCCCTGGATCCCCGTTAAGAACACTGATCGCCAGTAGGCAGGCCTGCAGCTCACAGTTTTTGTTTGAAGGGATGCCAGACGAACTGACATGTAAGCCACAGATTCACCTTCCATGCAAGAGGTGTAAGCACAGAGAGAAAGTAGACACTGGGTCCCTTTCCTCTGAGCCCACGCTCTGAGAAGGCAAGACCATCATCTCCCGTGAGTCTGAGACTGAGCCACCGAGTGGCAGATATGCTTATTGAAGTATTCTGTTCCTCAGACTAAAGAAGGAGATCACCGTTTCCAAACTCAGGCCTCGGAAAGCGCTTCGCTTTAATACACATCCCCTGATTTATGGAGGAGACAGGGACGCATTAATCGGGGCTGGGACTGAGGTCGCCCCCCTTCCACACCCCATGCTAATGCTCTTCCAAGGGGTCGTAGGAGCCGCTGTAAAGTCAGCAGCAGCCTGCAGTACACGTTCAGCCCTGTTTTTTAAATACACATTTCCTCCTGCGTTAGTGCATTACTGGCTGACCTGTTAATTAGTCCTCTGGTCCTGGTAAGTCTTTTTACTCACAGGCTAGAACGTCTATTAGCATTCCCACAATGGCAGTTGCTTGTTTGGCCCATTAGGTTTTGCGGTGGGAGAAAAAGCATAGGTTTTTGCCATTTGTTTTTTAGTTTTTTTTTTTTTTTCAACGTTTTTATTTATTTTTGGGACAGACAGAGACAGAGCATGAACGGGGGAGGGGCAGAGAGAGAGGGAGACACAGAGTCGGAAACAGGCTCCAGGCTCCGAGCCATCAGCCCAGAGCCTGACGCGGGGCTCGAACTCACGGACCGCGAGATGGTGACCTGGCTGAAGTCGGACGCTTAACCGACTGCGCCACCCAGGCGCCCCTGCCATTTGTTTTTTAAAGGAAAGGAAAAGAAGAAGCACAAATATGAAGAGTGTAGCTCTGGGTGTCAGCCGTGGCCCATGTCTTGGAAAACTTGATGAGGTCCAGTGGCCAAGTGACTTTGTCTCACGAAGTGATTGTAAAAACTTCTTTTCTTCCTCTCGAGCTTCCCTCCGGGGACTTGTTGGCAGAGAGAATGTGGTTTCTCAGCAATAGTACAATTCGAAGTTATTATGTGAGTGTAGGAAAAATACTGGGATTTGAGAGAATGTTTTTATGAAAGGCCAAAGTGCTAAAAAATAACCAAACTAGTCCCATCTTCAGACACAGTCCACATTTCCGAGTCTGCTGGAAGTTGGCGGATGGCCGGGCGACTAGCTTGCCTGGCTTGTGTCTTAAGGTGAGGGTAGTAAATGATGCACTCTCACACCCAGGGGCAGAGGTGGCAGGGACAAAACCTCTCTGAGAGAACTATGGTTCCCTCAGCTTACAGAGAGTTTTGCCATGTGTATTTCTCATGGGCGTCTGCCTACCGTGTCTTTATTTTTTTTATTTTTATTTTTTAAATTTTTTTTTCAACGTTTTTTATTTATTTTGGGGACAGAGAGAGACAGAGCATGAACGGGGGAGAGGCAGAGAGAGAGGGAGACACAGAATCGGAAACAGGCTCCAGGCTCCGAGCCATCAGCCCAGAGCCCGACGCGGGGCTCGAACTCACAGACCGCGAGATCGTGACCTGGCTGATGTCGGACGCTTAACCGACTGCGCCACCCAGGCGCCCCCCGTGTCTTTATTTTTAAGGATGGGATTAATTGTCAAAATCAATGAATCACAGTGTTGCTGGGAGGTCAAAGTGTGGGGTTCGGGAGTGTTCCTTTGAGCAAAGAAAAGGACCTGGAAGAGTGGAAGGACCCTCAGTGAAGGCTCAGTAGATCAGACTCACTAGGCATGATCGCATGAAGCTTGTGGTTTGGGAAATGGATGTGTGCGTCCATCCCCAGGGTGGGAAAGCAGTGGATCCGGATGATCGGCGAGCCTGAAGCATAGGGGGCGCTGTGTGGCAGAGCCATCCTGTGGAGGGACATCTGAAGGGGGGTTCTCAGGACTTTGCTACCTGGCTGTGGAGTTGGGTCATTGACTCGTTTGACCTTTTCTTGGGTCAGGATGTAAGGTTGGTTAGTTTTATTGAACAGTTCATTAGCTATTGCTGAGGACTTAATTAGTGTCAACCAAGTCAAGGCTATGCTTAGCAAGAAGGATTAAAACACTTGGGGAGTGTTCTCAGTCTGATTTCCTTTGGTGCCAGGGAATCAAATCCTTTGTGGCCTTACGCTCTGGATTCATTTGTTCCCTCATCCATTCATTCATGCATGCCTCTACGCATTCATTCAACAAACATTTACTTTCGCACTGCAAATCTTGGGTCACGGTGGCACTCAATTGCCGAGCAGTCTAAACACTTCAGAAAAGGGGCTTGCTGTTGAATAAAGTACAAGAGCTTAGAACAGGAGCAGGAAGAAGACGTTATGAAAGGCATGGAATTATTGGGCTGGTCTCCATTATGTAGGTGCAGTGTTTCAGATGGGATTTCAATTAGAAGTGTTGTCAGTGACATTAGGCACTGAACCTGATCCTAAGCACTTTGGATGAACAAAAAAGTTATTGTGACCTAATGAATGGGAACAAGATGTTTCCCCCACCACCGGGGGATGTGATTAAACAGTCATCATCATTAATAAGGCATGCAAGGAGCAGGGAATAAGCACCTTTCCTGCTGGGGGGTTAAAATACATTTCTTTCCTTCAGCTCAGTATATTTTAATTTTTCATTGCACCTGTTACCTGATCATGTTCTAGTTTTTTTACCTAGTTTTTTTTTGGGGGGGGGGAGACGCTGTGTAGAAAGAAGGTATGGGTGTGTATGTCGCAATGCATTCTCTTGGGCTAGACAGTGCTGAAATCTAACATTTGTGGGGTTTGTATTAGGTGCCAGGGACGGTGTGAAGTCATTAGCTGTCTTCCAGTTGGGATATGTATGCCTCTGGGAGTCTTTGGAAACTTTATAGGTACATGGATAGCTCTAAGGCCATAGATTTCCTGGAATACAAGTTCTATACGTCCTCCATGTGCTAACCCAACTCTTCCATGTCTGTCTGTGCTCTGCCAGGCTCTTGACTTTCTCTTTCTAATCACCCTTTTCCCACATCAAGAAAGAAAAAAATCCCTCTTACCAACCTTGGATTTTATCCTGGTGTATTTTCTTCGGAAATAGAATACCCCCAGAAAAACCCTTAAAAGGGAAATTCTAATCATGTATTGCTGTTGAGGGTAGGGTCTCATGAGACCAATGCAAAAAGAGCTTTGTTAAATGTTGAAGGAATATTTGCACACCCATGTTCATTGCAGCATTATTTACAATTGCCAAGAGGTAGAAGAAACTTGAATATTCGTCAATGGATGCATGGATAAAGAAAATGTGGTATATACATACAATGGAATATTATTCAATCTTAAAAAAGAAGGAAATCCCGTCACATGCTGCAACATGGATGAAACCTGAGAACGTTATACTAAGTGAAATAAGTCAGCCACAAAATGACAAATACTATATGATTCCACTTATATGAGGTACCTAAAGTAGTCCAACTTATAGAAACAGAATAGAATTATGGTTGCCAGAGGCCAGGGGGAGGGACAATAGGGAGTTATTACTATTTAATGAGTAAAGCGTTTTTGTTTTGCAAGATGAAAAATTTCTGGAGATCTGTTGTATAACTATGTGAATTTGATTAACACAATCCAACTGTACACTTAAAAATGGTTAAGTTGGTAAATTTTATGTCATATTCTTTTTGCCACAATTTAAAAAAAAAGAAATATTGAAGGAGAGGACACCTTATTTCATCCAGGTGATAAACTCATGGCAAGGCTCTGATTGATTCATCCATCCATCCATCCATCCATCCATCCATTTTGGAATTAGAATCCAGAACAAAGGAAACTGTCATGGGAGCTTGTATGAACCCCCCTTTTTTTTGAGTTAACAAAGTAAAATTAGACTTTTTCTGACCTAAAGTAAGTTTGACTTAATAATTGGTTTGACAATAAGATTTAGTTTTTCTAAGCAGGTTATGTGAGAGACATCAAATTCTCAGCTCCAAGATTATGATAAAAATACATTTAAGTATGCATGTAGCGTAGTGGAAAATATATCCTTTACAACTATTTACTTGCTATAATAAAAATGCGAGGTATTAATTTAATGACATGTAAGAGGAGAAATCAAATATAGACCATGGCTCGGAGGGGAAATATATTGCTCATTCCAACGATCCGCCTCTTCATGTAGTAATTTAGCTAAGAGTTGAGAGAAACTTCTTTAAATCTATGACAATTTTGTAAATATTTCTTACATGTGAACATTTCCAAGCACAGCAACAATGACTTGAGGTTTAAATTCTGTCAGAAAATACCACGTAGCCCCTACTGCTGATGGAGGCGGTATGAGATGCTCCTTCCTCCTCCCAGCTAGCAAGGCAACCCAGTAAGCTGCTTATGTTTGTCCTTAGCCTGAGGGCTTATCCTTTTGGCCATGAAATGGGAAGCCAGGTCTGAGGGAGCCTCTGGCCAACCTATAGTTAAGCCTGTTTGTTCAGTAATATTTGGTCCTGGTTGAATGGCAGTGTGCCTAGGGGCTTGTTACCCCGACCCTGCTTGGTTGCTCATGGGCATTCTCCATTTGGTAGGCAGGTTACTAAGGGGCAGAGCAAGAAATCAGATATCGAATCTAAAAGGCAGAATCTACACCTAGAGGAGCATCCCAGCCTCCTCCTCCCTCCCCGCCCTGCCAGCTTCGCTGAACCTCTCTGGGAGCCTGTGTAGGCATGGCGGTCATGAGTCCTGGGGTTCCCATGTTCCAACCCGAGCTCCAGCTCCCATTTTCTACCTATGTATCCCTGGGCAAGAGAGGTACCCGTATTTGGTTCTGCCTTCCTTGAACGGAAGTAAGTGTAAAGATTTATACGTGAGGCTAGACTTCCTGGAATTTCCAGCATTTTAAAGATGTAGGCAGAAAGACTTCTGTAGGTCTAGAATGGTCTAGGATTATGAGTTGGTTTTTTTTTTTTTAAGGTTTATTTATTTTTGAGAGAGAGAGACAGAGCATGAGTGGGGGAGGAGCAGAGAGAGAGGGAGACTCAGAATCTGAAGCAGGCTCCTGGCTCTGAGCTGTCAGCACAGAGCCCAACACGGGGCTCGAACTCATGACCGTGAGATCATGACCTGAGCTGAAGCTGGATGCTCAACCAGCTGAGCCACCCAGGCGCCCCAAAAGTACTGTCTTTTTATTTATTTATTTATTTATTTATTTATTTATTTATTTATTTAAAAAGTTTAATTTAATATTTATTTATTTTTGAGAGAGAGAGTGTGAGTGGGGTCAGGGCAGAGAGAGAGAGGGAGACACAGAATCTTAAGCAGGTTCCAGGCTCTGAGCTGTCAGCACAGAGTCCGACACGGGGCTTGAACTCACGAACTGTGAGATCATGACCTGAGCTGAAGTCGGATGCTTAACTCACTAAGCCACCCAGGTGCCCCTTACGAGTTATTTCTTGAACCGTAATTCAGCAACCCAAATGGCACAAACCCATCCACCGTCATGTTTCTTATTCATGTCAGGAGAACAGGGAAACAATGGGGGAGATAGGGAAGAGGAAACTGGTAGGTTCTGGGTACAGAGACAGAAAATGTGTAGAGAACATTCTGGGACAGTTATGGTGATGGCACGTGCCAATGTCTCAGCCATTAGAGGATAGAAGACGTGTGGGGCATTTAGAGTAATATCTGGGAGCGTGAATTCAGCTAATAGTAACAACGGCCCAAGGGTCTTTCCCCCTTTTGTTTCTTGATGGAAGTGCTTCCTCAGAGTCAGTCCCTACATGAAGTTGTGAGGCTGAGGTGTCGTCTTGCCAGAGCCCCTACACGTGGCTGTGCAGCCCGGGTACCGGCAAGGGCTGCCGGGAGGAATGCGAGCTGATTGCCGGGCTGCATGCCTTGCTTCGGCACCGCGCCCGCCCGGAGGGAGGAGTGCCTCTCCCGCTTCCAGCAGAGGACCTTCCAGTCGCCCGATGTAGCTCACTGCCTTGCATCCTGAGCACCTGTCCAAATTGGGGTAGACTCTTCATACAGGCCAGCGGGGGTCCTGCTCCTGACCTCCATTTCTGTTGCCCTTAGTCTCCCCTGTGGCCTTAGATCTTCTTGATTTCTCCTTTGCTGACGAATTTGCAAGTCTCACGCATGCTAATGAGCGAGGGATGTGCCCCATGACCTCTCCTAGGAGGAGTGTGTGGGAGAAGGCCATTCTCCACACATACTGGTGAATCGGTGCATCATGGGGGAGGGTTTCTTGTTCTGTTTGGTTTTCTTTGAGGGGCAGACCTTCCTTTTCTGCATTCCCTCGATATCATTAAGTGGTTTCTAGAAGACCAGGTCTATGTCCCAGACCAAAAGAGTGTGTTCTCTCTTTTTGGAAAAAAATGTTTTAATGTTTATTTATTTTTGAGAGAGAGAGATAGAGAGAGACAGAGAGAGAGACAGAGCGTGGGCAGGGGAGGGACAGAGACAGAGGGAGACACAGATTCCGAAGCAGGCTTCAGGCTCTGAGCTGTCAGCACAGAGCCCAACACGGGGCTTGAACTCACAAACGCGAGATCATGACCGGAGCTGAAGTCGGACGCTTAACCGACTGAGCCACCCAGGCGCCCCAAAAGGGTGTGTTCTTTGTAGGAATGTGCAAAAACTTAGGATGAGAAGAAGTCTCTGACAAAGGCCATGTGTTTATGTCAACAGCTTCCTGGAGATTTTGGGTCTTTTCTTCTTCTGGCTCCTGTTGCCTTCCCATCCCTCTTTTCCTTTCTCTTCTTTCCTGAGAGTCGGTGAAGGAATATGGTGGCAGGGTTACCACTGACATCTTCCACTCTTGGCTAAATGGAAGCCTCCTTTATTGCCATGCTGAACAGATGCACTCAAGAACGCACTGAATGATTTCGTGTTCTCCAAGAGATGGGTGAAACCCTCTATTTCCTCCAGTCCTGGTGAGCGAACAAATTAATGTTCATGAATAAAATGCTGAATTTCAGGCCGTGTTTTTAAACGGCAAGAACATCACCTTTGCTCTTAGGAGCTGTTTAGCTAATAAGGATTTGTTCTGTGAATCAAAAGGAAAAGGTTTGGCATCTGAATTTGTCAGTTTCCATAGGGTGGACTGTGTTAATCTCTGTTTCTCCCTTTTTCATGCTAAGACTGAATTTTGTTATTGTATTAAGCCCAAGTCCTTCTATAATGTTATTCTCAACCGCATGTTAGGGAAGGAGTGAACTGCCAACATGTCGAATGGTATAAAATATAGCTCAATCCTAACCGAAAACTTCTTGGGATGCATAGATAAAGGATTTGGGAAAAATACCCTGTGCTGTTTAAGGCTTGTCAGGCAAATCCATGTTCTGTGTAACAGTTGGATGACAGTGTCCCAGGAGAGGTTTCACGGCTGCTGAGCCTCCCCCAAGTGTGACATTGGAAGAGAAGCTGGGTCTGGCTCCTGATCAAAATGGCCATCCAACTGGCAACCACTGAAATCTGCTTCTGGAAGGGACTTCCTGCCTGACCCAGAGGGTCCTGAGGGAGCATGCGCCGCGGGCTCTCCGGCTGCATTTATTTAGACTCCCTGGGCTGTGAGTAATAAACATGGTTAACAACCTGGCTGGCCAGTCAAGTGCCAGCCCAGCAGAAATAAAACAGAGTAGGTGGGACTATCACCAAGAAAAGAAAGCTGTCTAATTCTATCAGTTTTATTGAGCTGCTTGAAACAGAGAATGGATCAGAAAGGACCCCCCCCTCCCCCACCCGCACCAACACCCCCACCCTTGGCTGCGTCTCAGGGCAGAGAGAGCTCTTGTGGTTCATAAGGGACCGAGCCTGACACTGAAGGCTGGTGAGCTCACGTTCATGGTTGTGACTGAATTCTTAACCTTCAACAGGGGTGGAAAAATCGTGTTTCCTCTCCATAATGGAGCAATCAAAGTGCAGATAGGGTGTGTGTTTATGCGTCTCAGAGATTTAGAGGGAGAGCAAATACACGCATGACTTATATGAAGGCAGGGATGCAGGCCAGAGAGCGGGAAGCTTAATAGCTATTTAACCATTTTTAAACAAACCATAAAATCATATTGACCAAAGGCCTACTGGGCATTCTCCACATCTGAGCATCGTCTAGCAAGGTTGTTTCCCAAACGGAGGATTGTTAGCAAAGACTCATGCATCGAAGTTGTCAGAGTCCGTGAGCTCGACGTACGCGTGTGATTTGACATCGGCCCTCGTTAATATGCTTTTGTAACCTCCTCTGACAACAGCTGTCTGGGGTTTCCACCACAGAACCTCGAAGTGCTTCATGCTCTGTGCTCTGAGATTCCCGGGGCCCCTAACAGAGGGGTAGCTGGCTGGTCACCGGAGGATGATATACTATCCCCGCTGTTAGCACAGGCAGCCTCCAGATACGTGGGAAAGAATTTTCAGAGACACCAGGGTAAGGAACAAGCCACACTGACTTCTCATCTTGGCAGGAGGACTGTTTCTGAAACAGTCTGTGTTGCACAAAATTGTAGTTTATGGAGAGCATTTTGTTGATTCAGCCATAAAAATGTGACCTACAATATGTTTGTGGAGGGTTATGAGCTCTGTTTCTTTTTTTTTTTTTTTTTCTATCGAAGGATCTCTTTTCCATGCTTGAACCCAGCTTCTAACAGAGGTCTTTGTGAATTTCGGGTCGTTTTGAACGTTTATCAGGGAGTGAGGGGTGGTTCCTACGATGTCCAATCTCACTGTTTAGATTGAACATGTTAAGTTGGAAAATCAGCTGCTAGTGGATGCCTGTGACTTAGGGATAAGAGTCAAGGCTGATTGTTGTAGTTGCCTTAACACTGGCCCCAGAAGAGCAGGTTCGATTCCCTGGAACCTGCATGTGCCATCATATTTGGTAAAAGGGTCTTCGCAGATGTGATTAGGTGAAGGATGTTGACCTGGTGACATTATCCTGGGTTATCTGGGTGGACCCTAAATGACCCTAAATGTCATCCCGTGTGTGAGAGGAAACAGAAGACAATGTGAGTGTGGAGGCAGGGATTGGAGCAAAGTGGTTGCAAACCAAGGAGTGTCAGTAGCCACAGGAGGCTGGAAGAGGCAAAGAATGGATTCTCCCCCAGAACCTCTGGAAGGAGTATGGCCCTGCCAATGCCTGCATTTTGGCCCAGTGATAATGACGTTAGATCTCTGGCCTCCAGGACTGTGAAAGAAGAAATTTCTGTCGTTTTGAGCCACTGACTTGGTGGTAATTTGCTGCTGCAGCCACAGGGAACTAATAGGTGTTTTATTCATTCATTTTATTTATGTGAGATACATATCACTATGTAGATATAAATATAAACATAAATGTTAATACAAATATTAATATAAATACAAATAAATATTTATAAGAGACTTTGTGTCTGTGTGTGTTACTATAGGGACAGCACATTGTGAGGACTGTAGAGGTGTTCTTTTTTTAAGTTTTTTTTTCAAAAAAATTTACTTATTTATTTTTGAGCGAGCGAGAGAGAGAGCACGAGCAGGGGAGGGGCAGAGAGAGACGGAGACACAGAATCTGAAGCAGGATCCAGGCTCTGAGCTGTCAGCACAGAGCCTGACATGGGGCTTGAACCCACGAGCTGAGCCATGAGATCGTGACCTGAGCCGAAGTCAGTTGCTTAACCCACTGAGCCACCAGGTGCCCCTAGAGGTGTTCTTCTTAAGAGCTTACTGTCTAGCATCTTGGTTAAGTGCAAGGGTCATGCTAACTTAGGTTCAAATCTATGACTCATTAGCTTTGTGATCTTAGAAAAGTTAAGTAACTTCTTTGGGACCTAGACAGTCCTTTGAGGAATCGGGTGCACTAATCCATGTGAAAGTCGAGTGTCGGTCTGGAAGTCCTCTCAAATGTCAGACATATAGTGACAGCTATCTACGTTGTTCCAGCTACAATCAAGGCAGAATCGGTCATCTACTATATTTATAGAATGAACTAAGAGCTTTAAGAAAAAAGAGGAAAGAAATCACTTTTGGTTGGGGGAATTAATGGAATCATTAAGGACAAGGGGGCATTTAGGTCTATACTTTGAGGATGGGCAGCTTTTCAGTGGGCAGAGCTGGTGAGTTGGGGACCAGGAAGACAATCCAGGTGAAGGAGACGGTGTGAAAAAGGGGGCAGAGTGAAGAAAAGCCCATGATGTTGTCACGGGCTGGATGGATGACTTGAGGGACAGAGGAGGTCAGGCCGGGTAAGAGCAGGTCAGGACCTGGTAGAGAAAGGTCGTTGAAGGCTCAGAATATTTGCAGATCTACATAGCTACAGCGTGACCAATGACGTCACAAGTAATTAAAGCTCTGCTAGAAGCGTGAGCAAATTCTTGGCACAGGTTGCTTGTGGAGTGGGAGGGAAGCAGAGTCTTCTACTTGTGAAGTGTCGGGTGAAGGAATGGCCAGACACTCCTCACCAGTCTGGATAAAGGATTGCCTCGGGCCTGGCAATTCATGGCCAGGTTTACAGTAATTGGAGTGGCGCCTTCTTTATCTGCAAGGGAATCATTTTGCCCTGCCTTCAACCATAGCTTTGGAATCTGTGCTATTTAATGCATTAAAGTATGCCCATTAAATAGGTAATTTTTATGCTAGCAGTCCTGGAACAAACACAGAGGATAGAGGGACTTTTTACAAAGCAAATAGCAAACCCAGTGTCTCTCACACAGCTTGTTGAAAGTTGGAATTCTCATCGCAGTCCGTCTTCTGGGATTTAGGTACTCGCACATGCAGAAGCCGAGGAGGGAAGGCATTACACATTTCAGGGTTTCAAAAAGGCAACTGGGGCAGGAGAGCCAGCTATTCTGGGCCGAAAGGACTGACTCTGGAAAAGCAGCAGGCTCCGAGTTGACATGGTGCTTGTACCTGGAGCTAAGTTGTTACAGCAAAGAGAAGCATACCTGTATAGGCTTTTCATTGCAGACAGTGAGACTCAGAAGAAGCCACCCACTTGAAATGGCATCAGTCCTTGGCTGCCTGGATAACATGTTGAGATTAGCTTGCTTTATAACCAATGAGTAATATTCCCTCATTGGGCTGAGGTCATCAGAGGGAAGGCAGATGAAGCCGGGCATTGGGACCCTTACATGGGAGCTTGTGAAGGAAACATTTGTCTCAAGTCACAGTGGATCCAAAATTCTAAACACAGAATGAGTGGAGTTTCCAGTGAGATGTTTGAGTGGTAGGTAATTTCACTCTTTCTCTTGTTCAGCTAAAGGTAGGTGATAAAAAAAAAAAAAAGCTTTATTTATGGCAGAAGCGAGATATTTGGAGGGAGTGGAAAGTGAAGTATTCCAGTGACAGATTAGGATGAATTGGTCGTGGATCTTGGGGAAGCATGGTGGGGGAGAGAGTTATAGACAGATGGAAATTCGGGAGATATTTCCAGCTCTTTCTCTCTGCTCTCTTAGCGGCGGTGTATCTCCACTTGTTATTTGTTCCTCTTCTGTTCTGCATCTTTCCTTATTGTCGGTTTCCCATTGATGTCAGGGTTGCTAATTCTAGAACAACCAAGCAGTCTCTGTTATAATGTATCCAACGAACCCAAGCTTTTCCAATTTTTAGGATGCTCTCAAACTTTCAAGGTAAGATTTTAAAAACTGTTGGCCTTGAATAAGCCATTGATACATGCAACAATGGGATGGAGGTCAAAGGAATTACGCTGGGTGAAAGCAGTGAGTGAACAGGAGTACATATTGTATCATTCCATTTAACTATAACTCTAGAAAATGCAAGCTGATCTATAGTAACAGAAAGATCAATGTTTGCCTGAGAAATAGGCTGGGAGAGGGTGGGCTACATAGGGATGTGGGGAGACTTTGGGCGGTAAGGAATATGTTCACTATCTTGACTGTGGTGATGGTTTTGTGGATGAAAAAAATAGATATATTTAGGGGCGCCTGGGTGGCTCAGTTGGTTAAGCATCAGATTCTTGATCTCAGCTCAGGTCTTGATTGTTTTATGATCAAGGTTGTAAGATCAAGTCTCGTGTTGGGCTCTGTGCTGGGCATGAAGCCTACTTAAAAAAAAAAATCTATATATCTATATATAGATATGTATATATGGGCACCTGGGTGGCTCAGTCGGTTAAGCGACTGACTTTGGCTCAGGTCCTGATCTTGCAGTTCGTGAGTTCGAGCCCCGCATCAGGCTCTATGCTGGCAGCTCAGAGCCTGGAGCTTGCTTCGGATCCCGTGTCTCTCTCTCTCTCTGCCCCTCCCCTGCTTGCATGCTCTCTCTCTCTCTCAAAAATAAATCAACATTAAAAAAAACTAAAAAACTAAAATATATACATGTTTACCAAATCGTACACTTCAAACACATGCAATATTGTATATCAATTATAACTTAAGCTATTTAAAAAATCCCAACCTTAGCTTTGGAGCCTCAGTTGGTTACACAGGGACGAAGACAAGGATCAGAGAAATAACCAGGCGGTCATGACGCACTGTGGGAAGTGCTGGGGCAGAGGGACCGTGTGCAGAGAGGGGACCTCTAACGCAGCGTTGAGGGCACAGAGGGCCAGCTTAAACACGCGGGTGTGCCTGCGATTCAGGATCATTTCCCCCTTCTTGCCGAACTCATTGTTCTCTTTGGCCAGGTCCACGGTCTTCACGGACGGAAGGAAAAAAATTCACAAGCCAGAAAGCAGTGGTCCTCGGCCTGGAACCAGTGACCCGTAGGGCCCGTTCCCTTCTATCTGGTTAGTGTGCCCATACGCTCCCGAGACACCGAACAGGCCTGCAATGCTGGGCCTTAAGCGGCCCCGACTTTTTGCCGAGTCTCTGTTGCTCATACTTTGAGGAATGGGGGGAAATGGAAGTTAATCTCTGAAGTTCTCGGTCCCACTGTAACAGACCCTGGCCGAAAAATACGGGCACAGACATTGTATGTCCTAAGACTTTTTCACTTATTTCAAAAAGCTTTATTGAATACGGATTATGCGCCAAGAGCGAGGCTTATAACCGATAACAAGGTGGCGAACAAGACGGGAATGGTCTCTCATAGCGTTTACTATTTATGGCTCCTGAGATGACAAAAAAAATAATCGGGCGACGACAGTGTGGTCTCTCTGTATCTACAGCAGACTAGGGAAGAATGGAGAAGACACCGAGATTTGAGGGGTTGGAGGGAGCTTCCTAGTGTAGGACTCTGAGGAAAGACTTAAATTTCTCTGAGTGCCCTGGTAACACTTAAGGTTGTGGAATAAAGACACGGAGCTGGGACGGCGGGGGTGGGGGGGGTGGGGGGAGTGGGGGGTGGGGGGTGGGTTCGCAAGCCTCTGAGGCTGCAGCAAAGTACTGAAAGGACAGGCCCTCAGTTCGAGCCCCCCGCAGGCGCTGGCTTGAATGACCTCAGGCGACAGTGCGGCATCCCACCCAGGCCGGCACCCATGAGGTATCACAGGGAGTACAAATGTCCCAGTGCCACAGATCTGAGACCCAGTGCCGCGGAAATGGACATCCAGGTGACCCAAAGGAGGCTTGGACGCACTCTTCTTTCTCCCAGGTGGAATTATGAAGAAGTCTCAGGGAAAACAAGAAGCTTGGCCAAGAGAGGAAATGAATGGTGATAACACAGGTCATAGGCTCTCATGGGGAAAAAAGTGACAACTCAGCTGTTTTTCAGATTTGTGACGGACAAGCAACTGAGCTGGGGAGATGCGCTCTCCAGGGTCCCTCCTAGAAATGTGACTACAGTTCACAGCAGTAATCGCCTGCCGGACTCAGGGGGGCCCTAGTTGGGAGATGATGGCCTCCTGAGTCTGGATGCTGATGTGGCTTTCGGTGAGCATCCAGGGCATCGAGCGTGATCCAGGCGGCCGAGGGAGGCCTCCGGGGCCGCCCCGAAAGAGGCGGGTATTCTACAATTTTCCACAAGCTGCTGTTTCTGTTATCAGGATGGTCACTCTCTGGCTAATGAAAAACATCTCTCTGGTCCCAACATGACCTTGAGGTTTATCTAAATCGTTTGTTGCTCAGCAGAACAACATATATCAGAAGTGAAATATATGCCAAGAGACACTTCTAATGCACCATTTATCTTTTCTGTAATTGATTCTCATGCAGGACAAATACCCGGTGGGGATTCACAGAGGGCTTAACACACTCTGCCATTATGATGACATCATCTCACATAAAGCAGCCCTTCTGGATGCTTGATAGATGACAGGGTCCTTTTTCTTTTTTAAGTGCTGCTCACAGCACTGCATTTAACCATGGGATTGCAAGGAGCAACTGTTCCTTTCGTACTTTCCACCCTTTCTTTTCTGCCCGCACCGTCCAGCTAGTCCCACACTCCAATCAAAATGAAATTATTTCAAAATCCATACCCAATTGATTGCTCTTGCCAAAAGAAAGTATGTAACAATACATAGCCATCGACTTTCAGTTCTGGCCAGTGTTGAGATTTATTGTCTCTAGGTAAATATTGAGCTGGGCGAAGTTTCGGTCAGTTATGTCTTTCTCAGTCAATAAATAAGTGTTGACTTTGGGGGGAGTCAATGACCACAATCAAGCATTTGTGCAAACTGATGCCTTTAAAGACTGTGAAGCTGATGTAGAAGCCACAAATCCTAGTTCAGAACTTTCCAGGACCCCTGGGTTTTAAAGACAGGACTTCAAGACATACGGTAAAACTTACAAACGAGGTTACCAAAGGATGGTCCTGGATATCATGCAGGTAGAACACGCAACCTCCTTGCTTTGAAGAATAGCCCAGGAAGCAAAGGTCTCCATCTATGAAAACCATTACATTCAGTTGTACATCATGATAATATTAATTACATAATCATTGCAAATGGCTTTCCAGGATGTCATTCTCTGACCCCAAGGGCTGCTCCACGCGAGGCTGTTGAGTAGTAATTGGTAGTTTCTCTAGATCTGTTAAGTGGAGGGGGTGGGAAGCTGAACCTTGCTGCTAAAACTGATGTCTTAAAGTGGGCAGGGGGTCTTGAGAGATGCTATCAAATCCATTATACCAGCTGGATTTCATGGGTTCATTGCAAACTGCAAGAATATCACTCAGCTAAGCATATTTATTCTTTGAAACATAAGTGCGTGGTTTCAAGTCTTAAAATTGCATTAAACTATTCTTTTCCAGTTATGAAGGCAAGAGGAGGAAAAGGGCGTATTGCTACGGCATGCAGAGATTCCCAGCAGAGCCCAAGTATACCCTGTATTAGTCAGGATAGGCTAGGCTCTCCTGCTGTAACAAGTAAATCTCCCAATCCAAGGGACTCCGTTCAACTGGTTATCTCTCATTCATGCCACCGTCTGTTGTGATCTGGGTTGCTTTCTTTGGTCGGCTCCTCATGCAGGGACTCAGGGATAAACACTCCTTCTAGCTCGTATTCCAACCATGTTGATAGTTTAGCCAAGCTACTCCCTGGTGTTGCTGCCTTGGCATCCATTTTATTTGAGCAAGTGACCTGCAGGAACCTTAAGCTGACACTAACCCCTCCTGCAAGCACATGTCCTAGACAGTAGGTGAAGCGTCACAAACACATGTACATTTCTGTTTTGAATTCCTCAACAGTCCTTACGAGCAGCAGTCTCTCCACCTCCCAGCACCCGCATGCCTTATGCTTCCTAAAATCCCACTCTTTTTTTTTTTAAGTTTATTTACTTAGAGAGTGTGAGCAGGGGAGGGGTAGAGAGAGAGGGATAGAGAGAGAATCCCAAGCAGGCTCCACGCTGCCAGCACAGGGCCTGATGCGGGACTCGATCTCATGAACCGTGAGATCATGACTTGAGCTGAAATCAAGAGTCAGACATTTAACTGACTGAGTCACCCAGGTGCCCCAAACCCCGCTATTTTGACCTGAGTTGACTAATCTGGGTCGGCTGAGGAATCCCAAAGCACTCACCCGTGGGTCCTCATGAAGGAATGTGCCCTAGGTCCTGTTACTCTCTTTTTGTCTGCGCTCCGCCTTGACCTCCCCATGTGGCCGCTCAAGGTATGCCGTGTACTTCCTTCGGGAACTGTGAGTGATAAGCTTCTCTATTTCAATTTCTTTTACGATCTGCCGTCGAACTGCAGCCTACTACCCGGCCCCCTGTGCTCCACTTAATGCGTGCTAATTTAACGAAGTCACAACATACCATTTGGCCTTCAAGTTAGTCACTGAAGGCGAAGCCAGACCAGGGGGATCGCCTAGGAGGTTTCTAGAATTTACATTTCTAGAAATTAAATTTCTGGAATTTAGTGCCCCCGGGGCATTCTTAGTCAAAGGGTTAGGAATCGGTGGATTAACACTCCAGCTTCCTTGGCCTCCCCAGAGACGATTGCAAGATGTACTCTACACTGTTCTAGGGGTAGGCCAAGCTCCAGAGTCCCGCCCCCCCCCCCCCCCCCATGGTAGTTCACTCGGCAGCTTGCCCTTTATGGCATGTTCACTTTCCCTACTGGCTCACTTGTTCATACTGGCATCATTCCCCATAGCCCCTTCCCTCTCCAGTCCTGGTCCTAGCATCTGCCCCCAGGAGAATCCAAATCAAGGCTGGACAGGAAGAACCTAAAAGCCATTTGAGAGTGTAGTCCTATGGAGAAGAGGCCCCCAAGTGGATTCATGCAGGTGTCTCCTCATTGTGTTTCTCTTCCCTAGGAGAAAGTGGTTCAGGGAGCAGGGACCTCAGTGGGAAGGCTGGGATGGAAAGGCCGGGGGAGTTACTCAGCAGGGTGCATACAGGGTGGGGATATGAGGCGCTTGGGGCATTATCACATGACTGAAGTCTCCGGTGCTGGGGAAGGGATATGAATGTGACCTTTGGTAGGTGCCACTAGTGTGGACCTCAATTCAGTGAGTTTTCCAAAATGCCAACAATTTGCTCAAAATTCTTCATCTGCAAGATAAAAATGAAAACTCCAGTTTTCTCAACGTGGCGTATAAGGTTCTTCACGACCCAGTCTCTATATGTCCTTTCCTGTAGCATCTGTCCACAGCACCTGCCTGGTCCCCAGGCATTCCAGGTAAACCCTCTTCTACACTAGGATGTTTGTACTCTTTCTTTAAGAAATCACTTCTTCAAGACTAAGTTCAATCTAATGTCTTCTGTGAAGCTTTCCCCGACTTCTCCAGCAAAACTTTCATTATTTATTCATTCAGCAAATATTTTTTAAGTGCCTACGATGATGCCAGGCACTGTTCGATGTACTGAGGATGCAGAAGGGAAAACACTGACAAATATCCCTGCCCTTATGAGGTTTTCATGATGGTGTGGGGAATTAGAAAGAAGCCCCCGTCTTTTTCTGGCCTTTAAGCCTCTCTCAGACAATAGCCATGTCTTTCCATCTATTTATTCCCAGCGTCTAGCAGAGTGCTCAATACAGCGGCTTAATGGATGTGTTCTCAATGCTGGAGATGGTCACGGAACAGCTAAGTAGTGGTAATAGTTGTATTTAGTAGGAAACAATATTCATACCTTGTCTAGATTTCCTTTAAATCGGTCTCCATATTTTATTTTTTGGTTTGTTCATTTCTTTTTTTTTAATGAAAAGTTTAAAAAAAATTTAGGTTAATTTATTTGAGACAGAGAGAGAGAGAGAGAGAGAGAGAGAGAGAGCGCATGAGCAGGGGAGGGGCACAGAGAGAGAATCCCAAGCAGACTCTGTGCTGTCAGTACAGGCTCAAACTCACGAACTGTGAGATCACAACCTGAGCCGAAACCAAGAGTCGGATGCTTAACCAACTGAGCCACCCAGGCGCCCCTCGTTTATTCATTTCTTAGGAAAATCTGTTAACCTGTTTAGAGTTATTGTATTAAGAAGATATTTTAAAATGAGAAAGTGTGACCGCACAACACTGTGCATTCCTTAATGCCACTGAATTGCATATTTTAAAATGGTTGGGACGGTCCATCTTCTGTTTTGTGCGGCTCACCATAATAAAAGAAAACAAAAGCGGGAGTCTACATTTCATTTCACAAAGAGACCCCACTATGGACCAGGCGCCACTCTGGGCTGGGGAAATATAAGACAAACAAGATCTCACATCCTCGAGGGACTTAGAATGTACCAGCAAGACGGTCGCATGAACCATAGGGACTATCAAGAGTTGTTCTCCTGCCTCAGGAGATCTCTCTGTTCAGCCCACACCACCTCAGTCACGGGGACAGCCACTGGATTTGGAGGCACTGTGAATGCTCAGAACACCAGGAGGAATTAATCTTTTAGGGCTAACTCTGTGTTTTCAAAAATGCCAAGTAAGGGAAATATTACAGAGCGTTCACAAGGGCAGGATTCCAAGGTATCAGTTCAGGGGTAAACTGAGGACGCAGCCATGTGCATTCCCATGTGGGACCGCCACTCGATAGGAAGGCACATCTCGAAGCAGTCGGACGCGGCGCAGGCAAGCACAGGCGCATGGTCCTTGTCAGGAATATCTAGAAAAGGGGCAGCTATTTTGAGAAAATTGTCAGATTGACACTCAGTCGAGAGAGATGGGGTATGGACAGCTGTCAAGGAATCCTACAGACTTGGGCGTGAGGCCAAAGAAGGCTCTCATCCGCCAGCTGCATCACACTGCTTCTTAGCAACACAGATAGCAACCGGAAGCACTGCAGTGGGCTGGAGTCCGGAGTCCAACAGAGAGGGTTGCGAGGGGCATGATGGGCACAGGCCACGTGAGAGTTCACGCACCCAGCAGAGAAGAGAAAACCAGACGCGCAGCAAGGCCCTGTGGGGCACGGGCCTCACCTGGGGCTGAGGTGGCTGAGAAAGGGGACGTTTGGGAAGTTACAAAGGATGCCTTTAACAGAAGACAGAGATGTCCTAATTGTCTGAGTAGTATGTTGGATTTTTGTTCCCAAACCCAAGAGATACTGTTGGTGCCCTTTTGTTGTTGTTGTTGTTGATTTATTTATTTTGAAAGAGAGAGAGAGGGAGAGAGGCAGAGACAGAGAGGGAGAGAGAGAATCTCAAGCAGGCTCCTGCTGTTAGCAGAGCCTGACATGGGACTCAAACTCATGAACTGAACTGTGAGATCATGACCTGAGCTGAAACCGAGAGTCAGACACTGAACCAACTGAGCCCCCAGGCACCCCCTGGTGGTGCCGTTTTGATCGGGCCAGCGATGCTTCTATTTCGTTGTTTGTTTGTTCCTCGTGAAGAGAGAATATTAGTGAAGGGCTATTGCAGGATCGTTCTGTGTGAAAGAGAGGGAGGTTCTGAGAGTGTGCAAGTGATGTTTAGTGCAAAGTTTGCTTCTGTTCCTGTGTTCCTTCTGGATGACCTTATGCGACGTGTTCCTTTTGGGGATGGTTTTCTTCAGGATGATTCTTATAGTTTGGAGGGGAGGGAGGAAATCTCCTTGATAATGTGTTTAACTAAAGTCATTTTAATTTAAATCGTTTGAACTTAACTTCCATTTATATAAGAGGGGCAGATTTGTACCTTTGAAGTCCTCTGATGTCTCCCCAGATTAGCCATGTGGTGGCTTAGGGCAGATACCTTAACTTGCCAGGGCCTCAGTTTCTACATCTGCAAAATGGACCAGTTGGACGAGTTGATTTCCTGGGTGACTCTGGCTGTGCCTTTCAGTGATTAGTTTCATACAGATAATCCCCACCACTCAATTATACACCCAACTCGTGACTTGTGTCTATAATTACATTAATAAAGCCCCAGAGGCCGAGACAAACAGTGGGGACACCAAGTGTGGGATCACTTGGAACCAGGAAGATAATGATACGTTGTACGGATATGTTTTGTACACACATATCAACTCGGGAAATTTGTTCAAGTTCAAAGAGGGTTAATGAAGCTCCAATTTGCTGCTAATGTTGATAAAAAGGAGTAACACAGTAATACTAAGTTTTGAAGCAAATACTTCAGTTTTCATGGTTTTTAGCACTGTTTCATTATTTTTTCATTCTAGATCTATTCCTTCAACAAATATTTATTGAGCAACTTCCCTGTGTCAGGCACTGGGCCGGGTCCTGGGAAGAGTGGGGTGAACAAGACACAGAGAAATCCTTGACCTCAGGGAGATTACTCGAGGAGATCCAGAGCAGGGGAGAAAGCCGTAAAACGAGCTTCGAGTATTCACAACGGCCAGAACAACAGAACAACGGGCACAAACTAGAATAACATGAAAAGGAGTGACTGGGATGAAGGAGACGAACAACAAACGTGTAGGTCAAGGAAGAACTCTCTGAGGAGGCCACGTTCGAGCTGAACCCTAAATAAGGGAATACATCCAGGCAGAGGGCATGGCCAGGTCAAGAGTCCCACGAATCAGGCAGGACATAGATGGGGCCTCAAGGTACACAAGAAAAGGCTGAGACTCAAATGGACATTCTGAGTCCTTGCTCCGTGTTCTTCTCCCTGAACCACGTTGAGTAGGATGGGTACAGGTGTTTGATCATTGCTGAACATTTAAGGAGAGTTCATTATATAGTAGGCTCTCTTTTCTGGGATACAGAGCAGAAAGCAGACAGAATCCCTGTTAGTATGGAGCTTATGTTGCCATTATTCAAGGGCAACACATGCCGTACAAATCTTTCCATGTGACTTTCTCTTGGGATCATCCAATTAATGTAGCCGGGGGCTGGGGGGGGGCGGTGAACCAAGGGGTGGGCCACTCGGGTTTTGGGCCCCGGGATCCCCTTTGCCGCTGACTAGCTGGGGGGCTTGCAGTTAACTGGCAAATTTCTCTGGGACTATATTTCTTTATCTGAAGATGGAGGTGTTGGCTTTAGAGAGCATCCAAGGCCCCACCCACTCTGAACAATGTGGAGATGTCCTTTGGGGTGGGGTGGAAGGTTTTAGATGACTTAGGGATTACTGAGGGTTTCTCGATCATGGACGTGGGGACGTTCAGAACTCATTGTTTTGTGTTTCCATGGACGTAAGCATTTCCCATGCCATTCTGCTTAGGTAGGTCATGTGCTATTTTACAGTGGGACCAAGCAAATGTTTTCCTCAACCTTTCTATCAGAATGCCTGGTTACTGCATAAAAGGGCCAGCCACAGGCATTCAGACGGTTGAGATGTGTGGAGACAAGTCTCCCTAAACAGAAGCCGTAAGTTTAATGAGTGGAATTAAAAATGCAAATGATGGGCACGATTGCTGGATAATTACACGATTAGAACAGCTCCATCAGACGGGGGCTCCAATGGCCTGTTTGTGGATCTGTGTCCTGTTTATGTCTAGGCGACTAGCTCGAGGCCTCTCTTTGCCTTGGGCTTGCCATGTGGGGGGACCCACTCACCACCTTCCTCCTTCCCAGGGGGCTGTGGGGACTAATGAGGGAGCCTCTGAGAGTTACTGATGAAAGGCGCTGTAAAAGTACAAAGTCTTATGACGCGGTTATGAAACCACATTTCGGCATCTGTTACCCACCAACACCAGAGTGAAACTCGACAGCCTTTCAGCCCATTTGTCAAGCGCCGGCACTTCCCCTCTCGGCACAGGTGAAACAACAATAAATAGAAATTGAATGTGTATCCCAGGTATTTTAATAAAGTCGATAAAACACAGTTGCGCTGGCCCCTTTGGCTCTTGCCAACTCTCGCTCATAAACAGAAACCCCCGTGGGGATATTCACTGACTGGGGTGGGCGCATGCAAGGTGCAAGCTCAGAGCCCGCGCTTGCTGTTTCATTTGGAGGAAAGTGCTTGGTGGATGCGCTTGAGTTACCATGGCGACCGAGGGACAATGCTCTTGGGCGTGCAGACCCCATGTTTGCAGCATTATGCTTCAGAAGGGGGATTTAGAGATGCAGAACAAAACATAATAAAGAAGCGTCAAACCTAATAAGACTAGGGACTGAAAGAAAGCCAGGGACTTCTGTTTAGACACCACAGCGTTCTCGCGTTGTGGGTCTGGGAACCGATCCAAGACCGAAGCTTGTTCATTATACCTCCCAGGCCGCAGGCATTCAGAAGGGCTCTCTGCATTGAAATTGCAACTTTTTCTCACCTGGCTGCAAAGAGAACCCACTGAGTTTAGAACAGTACACGAAGGAAGAGATTTTCTCATTTAAACAACATCCTTTTGTACCTGGTCGATAAGATAGAAGGGGGAAAAAAAAAAAAAAGGAAGCCCAGCTTGAATATTGAGCAAGTTGCCAAAATTGAGGCCGGCACAACCCCGTGGTGTCTTTATCGGGTAACATAAATATCATTCTTGGATATAGCCTCATTAATCAAAGCCACAAATGCTCTAAGAGTTCTGAGGCAAAGGATGTAGCAAAAAGGTGGCTTTCATCATTTACATAATTAAAAAAAAATCCTGGATTCTCGTCCCTTGTTTGATGCCTCTGGGTTATGGACAGCTGACACCTGCTTTCTGGGTGCACGGTCTTTCTTCCTGCAACTTCTCTTTTGTTATCAAGGAGTGGGCCCCACGGCGCCTTGTGGCAGGGAAGGAAAAGTCAACACAAAACACAACAAAGCGGTTTGAGTGGAAGGTACGTTAATCAAGGAAGCATGTGGGTAGGGAAAAGAGATTCGGAGTCAGGACACCTGATTTCTAGTCCTTTGCAGTCACTGGTTTGGTGGAGTCATGGAGCCTCGGGGCCTTGGTGTTGCTCATCATCCGAGGCTGGGAGGCTTAATCTAGTCACCTGCAAGGTGTCTGAGGATGAGCACGGTTACTGTCTTGTCTCACGCTGCATGCAGTCGGCACGATAGAACTCTTTCTTGTGGTCAGATTCCCAAGACTCTGCCCACTTTTCCGTAAGACTCTTAGGAGTTGACCAGTAGAAGTCATTTTGTACCACCCTGTTGGAGGGGGGCAGTGGATGACATTTCCTAGGGACCCACATCATCTGAAGCTGCTTCAGAGGCTCCTCAGGGCGGGTGCAAATGCTTACAACTTCAGTTTGACTTTCGAACCTTAAAGCCAATATTTAAATATTGAATTCCATCTTGGGGACCCTGGTTTCCCCCTGGTTCATGTAACACATTACTGATGGAACTCGGGCAGGGGTAATTGGGGTGTTAGAAGTAGACTTCTGGGGGCACCCGTGTGGCTCAGTCGGTTGAGGATCTGACTTCGGCTCAGGTGGTGATCTCACGGTTCGTGAATTCAAGCCCCACATCCGGCTGGCTGCTTTTGGTGCAAAGCTAGCTTCAGATCCTCTGTCCCCCTCTCTCTCTGCCCCTCCCCCACTTGTGTTCTCTCAAAAAAAAAAAAAACAACACATTAAAAAAAGAAAGAAGTAGGGGGCACCTGGGTGGCTCAGTCGGTTAAGCATTCGACTTCAGCTCAGGTCATGATCTCACGGCTTGGGAGTTCGAAGCCCCGCACCGAGCTCTGTGCTGACAGCTCGGAGCCTGGAGCCTGCTTTCGATTCTGCCTCTCCCTCTCTCTCTGCCCCTCCCCCGCTCATGCTCTGTCTCTCTCTCTCTCTCTCAAAAATAAATAAACATTAAAAAAATTAAAAACAAAAGAAGGAGACTTCAAGTTTTTCCTTCAGCAGGACCCTCCCAACATTTTGGTTCTGAGACCTTCCTTATTGCAGCTCTACCTCTAATATCTGCTGATTGAGAAAATCTACAAAGTGGTAGGTTGCATGAAGGTTCATGATTATTTGTTCCCTCTCACAAGAGGCTTACACATTCCTGCCTCTCCTTTGCCTCCTGCAGGTGTGTGGATGTTTGCATTCAGTGGTTGGGCCCCGATAGGACGGCAGCTTCAGATGTGACTGCATCACACGGCCAAGTCTCTTGCAGCATGGGATAGTCTGGGGCTGCTCCTTCAGTCCGATGCCCAGACGAGAAGTGACCCAGAACAGAGCAGAGCTCAGCCTCAACCAACCTGCAGCCCACAGTGTAGTCTGAGTAAGAAATAAATGTTGGTTGTTGCAAGCCACTGAAATTTGGGGGGTGCTTGTTACTACAGCAACCAAGCAACAATAGAAAGCAACGATACAATGAACTGTATCTTAATCATCTTAATATCTACGGGTGTTGGAAAAATAGTGGGATAGCAACTGGATTGGTGGATGGATGCATGGTACTGTAGGTCAGTCATATGTCCAAGTTTTTGGACCGTGCTTGATGTCCCATTGGAATTAGATCCCTTGCCGTATCTTGGCAGTATTCCTCGCCATGATTGCCGTGATTGGGTGTCTGACTCCCTAGTTTGGGAGTACCCATTCAAGAACAATTATTCTCCTTCAGACTTGTGGCAGTTTAGAAAGAGAATGGACTTTTGAGACAGTGCCTGTGGGTTTGGATCCTGGCCCTCTCACTTGTTTCCTGTGTGAACTGGAGCATGACTCTTGGCTTTTCTGAGCCCATGTGTTCACTTAAAACTCTTCTGACACACAGGGCTGTTTGGAGCATTAAATGAAACAATGTAGATCTTTCTAATGTGAATTGTAGGTGTTATTCTTGGAGTGAGTAACCCAAGGATGAAAGAGCCCTGAACACCTTCATTCCTCCTCCTGTCCTCATCTCTCTGTCATGGAGCCCCAACCCACCAGCTGTGCGCTCCCACACAACTGAGTCTGAAAGATGGCATTGAGGAAACTCAAAGTCCTTATCAAAGGCATGGGGGCATTGGCAGCTCTGGCTGGAGCAGGGCAGACCTTTTGTTTGAGATGAAAGTTAATTCCGAATCTGACATCTAAAGGAAATACCCAACTTTGTATGACCCCCATGAAAGGCCCTGACAAGTTGACTAGCTTTCTCCTTCCCTGCCCTCCCACCACTGCCTCCCATGGCTCCCCACTCCTCGGACATGGGTCTCTCAGTACCCAGTGCAATGGAACTTAGAGCAACGGAGTTAATTAGGACCTATGGAAGCACCACAAGCAGACTGCTTGAATTACAGTCTCTGTGCCTTCTCCAGAGTGGGAGGCAGCCAAGACTGCCTCGGCACCTGCCTACAAGCTTGTTTCCAGGGGGAGCTGCTAGAAGGAAGAGTCTGGGTTCCTGCCCTGAGGTCAACTCTCTGGGGTCAAGAGGTGAATCGTGCAGGGCTCAGATTCAGGGGAGAAGTTCTGCCTCATGAAAGTAGTTTTAATGAGGTCAGGAGGGTCCAGGGTATGTGTGTGGGGGTTGGGGTAGGAGGGGTGGGGGAGGATGTAGGGAGGTGGCTTTAATATGACAAGAGGGAGGCTGGGACCACCTTTGCAACGCTGTGTTTCCGGGGCCTTCGGCGCCATTTTGAGGCTTCTCATCTCCGTCCGCCTCAACCTCCCTCACAGGCCCCCGTGTCTTCCTGCAGCTCCCTTTCTTCCCCACTTCCCATCAGTACCACCCAATCTGTGAAATGGGGACAAAATTGTCCTCAGGTTGAAGGAGCCACCTGCCGGCACTGTGCCAAGCACAGCTGAGCACAGATTGAACCCCAAGAAATTGCCGGCATTTGCCCGTTTTTGACCTGTGTAAACGTCAGTTTCATACAGTGCTCACATTTGATCTTGGGAAGTATAATTATATCTCTGCTTTACAGATGCGGACATTGAGAAGTTAAGTCACTGGCTCCAATATCCTGATCCGACATCCTGACCCCAGAAGCAGCCCAGAGCCATCACACTATGCAGACAAACCTATTAGTATTAATATCTAATTGATCGGAAACAGCCTCAAATGTCACCTCCTCTGCAGGACTGGGCTGGTTCATGTTGCTCTAATGTGGGCACTGGAAGCTACTGGAAACGAGGGGTACTTTTGGCAACCAGCTTGAGCTTCCCAGATGTCTCTGATTGGGTTTACGAGGATCTGTCTGGCCCACCTGGCTTGAAAGAAATGCTTGCGGGGGGAATGGGGAGCCACTGGGGGTGGGGGATGGCAGGGCTAGTGCAGAAGCTCATTCCCTTTAAAAAACGTACTGTTTTTCTGATTTAAGAAGTAATACCTCTTCAGTGTAGAAAATGCAAAAATAAGATAAAGTGAAAGAAAAGAAAACAAAAATGACCAGCAGTCTTTAGAGAAAGTCACGATGTCTATGATTGTTGTGTATCTTGGTCCCCTTCTCTCTCTTTCCGCGCGCATATATCAATTTTGGAAGTGGGGCATCTATTGTAAACATTATTTTCCTCATTTGCTCTCTATTTTATTCCAGAAAAGGTTTAACGTGGTTTACAAGAACACGTAAAATATGACGTAATAGCACAAATTGAAAGTGGGGTCAAGAAAGAAAAATCCGGGGGCGCGTGGGTGGCTCAGTTGGTTAAGCATCTGACTTCGGTCCAGGTCACGATCTCACGGGTTACAAGCTCGAGCCCCACGTCGGGGCTGCTGACAGCCGGGAGCCTGGAACCTGCATCAGATTCTGTGCTCCCTCTTTCTCTGCCCCTCCCCTGCACATGCTCTGTCTCTCTCAAAAGTAAATAAATATTAAAAAAAGAAAGAAAAATCCATACCACAACATATTCAGATTTGTGTTTTTTCAGCTTTATTGAGATATAAGTGACATATAATATTGTGTATAACACGTTGATTTGATACACTTATATACTCTATCATGTCACATAATTACTGCTCCTTTTTTGTGGTGAGAGCATTTAAGATCTGCTCTCTTAGCAACATTTAGATATATAAGGCAATATATAATATAGTATATATGCAAGTATATGATACAGGCTTGTATTTTTTTAAGAAAATTCTGTCAGAATTTTCATTAGGTGAGCTTTATTTATTTATTTTAAGAAGAGTTTTTATTTTATTTATTTATTTATTTATTTTAAAAAAAATTTTTTTTTTCAACGTTTATTTATTTTTGGGACAGAGAGAGACAGAGCATGAACGGGGGAGGGGCAGAGAGAGAGGGAGACACAGAATCGGAAACAGGCTCCAGGCTCTGAGCCATCAGCCCAGAGCCCGACGCGGGGCTCGAACTCACGGACCGCGAGATCGTGACCTGGCTGAAGTCGGACGCTTAACCGACTGCGCCACCCAGGCGCCCCTAAGAAGAGTTTTTAAATGCTTATTCATTTTTTGAGAGACAGATGGAGACAAAGTGGGAGCGGGGGAGGGGTAGAGAGAGAGGCCGAGACAGAATCTGAAGCAGGCTTTAGCCTCTGAGCTGTCAGCACAGAGCCCTGCGGAGGGCTGCAACCTACGAACTGTGAGATCATGACCCGAGCTGAAGTCAGGCGCCCAACTGACTGAGCCACCCAGGCGCCCCAAGTAATCTCTGTTTTAAGGAAACATGGGACTTGACCTCATGACCCTGAGATCAAGAGTCACATGCCCAACTGAGCCAGCCAGGCACCCCCAAACTTGCATTTTTAAACTTTAACGTAGAACCGAGGGTATTTGCCTATGCCATTAAATATACAGCATCATTCTTAAATGTAATCCATTTAAAGTAAGTAAAACATACCAACACAGAGAAATGCACAAATTAGAAGCAAATGGCTTGATACAGCATCATTTTTAATGACTCTATGCCATTCCACAGATTGACGACAGGGCTCTTTACTTGATCAGTTCACACCCATTGTCCCGTTAGTCCAGTCCCAGTATTAAAATAAAGCTGCAAAGAAGGAACAGCTCTAGGATGATTTTCAGCAACACCAGAACCCATGGCGGTATCCCGAGGTCCGAATCCCACACTGTCCTTGAAAGGAATACCATCTTCTGGGGCATGAATCCAACTCCTTTCTGCCCAGGTATGCACGCTTTTAATCCTAAACCAAGTCAGATCTCTGTCCTCCCATCTCTGTCCTGTTCCCTCCAGGATCCCCTTGGGATGTGGTAGGGAACTAGGGCCCGATACTCACAGCAGGTGAATCTTGTTGGTGAGGGAAATCGCCAGGTCTTTTCTTAACTGCGTTTGATCCTCACCAAGTTGTTTCAAACGAAGATGCTTCAGATTCCTCTTTCCTAATGGCTGAAAAGAAAAGTATGTCTTTGGTAGTAAAAAAGCAACGGGCCTCAGAAGATCTTCAGAGCCAGTAACGAAATGACCCACAAGATGGCGCTGTTGCTCCATCGCAAGCGACTTGGGCCGGTTCTTGCGTTACCAGCCAGAGAGAGGGACCCCTAATTTAGAGCGTGGTGAGGGCAGGTGGCCAGAGGTTGCGGGTGGGCAGGGGGCCGTGTTTGTCTTTTGTGTCATTCTTTTCCTTCTCAGGGCTTGTCCTCTTTCTCAGTGACTGCAGCCCTCACATTTTCTTGGGTATGTCAGGGATGCCACCGTCAGCCCTGCCCCATCTCTGCCTCCCTCTCCTGTTCTAAGCGGCTCCGCCTCCTTCCTGAGGATTTCTTTCCCCTTTCATCCTCGAGTGGCTATAATAATAAAAATATATTCTGAAGATAGATATTATTAGGAAAACATCCTATTCTTGTTTGTGTACTTAATGTAAGTTTTAGGTGCAGCACTAAAGTTTAGAAAGTAGGAAAATCGATCTTTTTGTATTCCTTTATTAGTTTTTCCTCTGTAAACAGGAGCATACAAGGCTGAGACTTTTTCCTTCTTACGTGAGGCCCCTGGTTGCTTGTTATTTTTATGTTTATCTTTTTGTGGTTCCGTGGACCTGAGTAGAAAACCGATGAGAAATACAACCAATAGTCATCAGGTTCTTGGTCTTTGATTCATTACAGTAAGGGCTGCATGTGGGGGCGGGGGAGAAGGCGGTGGAATAATTCATAAATCACAGCTCTAATGTATGGAGCTAAGTGTGGCCTGTCTTCTCCAGTGGCCCCGCACTACAGGCAAGGAACGGGAGGCTCTGTGAGTGTGGAGAACTTGGCCGGGGCAGCCGGGATTTGATGCTAGGTCTCAGCGGCTTCCACCTCTGTGCCCTGGGCTGCTTGATTAACACCCCAGGAGGCCAGGCCGGTGCTCAGACCCGGGGAGCGATCTGGACTCCGAGGCCTGGGAGTCCCCTTCAGACGGGAGCAAAGGAAGGAAAAGCGTCGGACTGAAGTAGGCGGCATGCTTACAGTCTAGGCCGGTTTCAAGCAGGAGATCTTGATTTCCTGACTCAGCCTCAAGTGCAGCCACTGACCCCATTCACTGCTGCCTCCTTTCCTGGGAATGGGGGCGTGACTGCCTCTCCTGTGCGGGTCAGAGAGGGCTAGGAAGCCATAGACAACCAGCTCCCGAGAAAAGACTTGGGGTCACTCCCGTGGGACATTGAGGTCCAAGGGGACCCAGGCGAGAGTTTGAGGCTTTGATTCCTTTCCGAGGCTGTGGAGCAGGGGGAATCCGGATGATGCCGTGCTGGGGCGAAGACAGCAGCTTTTCAGGTGCCAGCTTTTGGGTGGCCAACGAGTGCCATTCCTGGGAAGTGCAGGGCAGGCCTGCCCACCCCGTGACTGACTGCCGGGTGCTCATTTTCTGTCAGGGGAGACAGGGGACAGGGGACTCAACCCATGTGACCCTGAGGGCTGTCTGCGGGGTGGGACTTAGGAGAGGAGGGCTAAGCTACTAAAGTGGGCCCCTCATGAAGAAGCCCCTCCCAGGGCACCCTACTAAGGTACTTGACGTGGACTCGTCTTGCCCTGCCTCTGGTCCAGCACTTTGAATTTTAAGCTTTATCGCATTGAAATGAGAGTTCCTATTCTCAGATCAAAGTATTTCAGGCAACTTAAGGAGGCGCGGGAGCTCTTTCCAGGGCACTTGAGGTAGGTGGTGCCATTGGAACAGCGATGGCTGTGACTTCATGCCTCTCATAAAAATAACAGTTGTGGCCTGGTCACACAAGCAATTCATATTCATCGTAGAAAATTTGGAAAATATAGAAAAGTACACATAAGGAAAGAAATGACAACTCTTTTCAGCTTAAACCCTTTAGTTCTCCCAAACAAAAAAGCCTCTAGCTCCTTCTGTCTTGCTGAAGGAAGTGCAGACCTGGGCCGTGGAACCCAGTCTCTTGCTTGAAAGAAGCCACTTTGCCCTCCAGTGACATTTTCTAAGATGTAAAAAAAAATATACGCCTGGGGCGCCTGGGTGGCTCGGTCGGTTAAGCGTCCAACTTCAGCTCAGGTCATGATCTCGCTGTCAGTGAGTTCGAGCCCCGCGTCAGGCTCTGTGCTGACAGCTCAGAGCCTGGAGCCTGCTTCAGATTCTGTGTCTCCCTCTGTCTCTGCCCCTCCCCCGCTCATGCCATGTCTCTCTCTGTCTCTCAAAAGTGAACAAACGATAAAAAAAAAAAATTATTCCCTCGTTGGCAAACGTTGTAAGGGGACATGGCGGCACAAAGATGGGAACATTCTCGTTTTGATCACCACAGTCCACATTTTTTCTTTTGTTGGGTTACATTCCATTTGTTTCTGAAAATGATGTTTTTCTGCTTTGCTTATTTGATAAAGTGCAATCACATTTGAAAAATATTTTATAAGCATTTTCATGAGGTGTTGCATGAACTTTCCCCTGAATCATTTTCACGAAGAAAAGACCTTATTCCAGACTGCCTGAAATCCAAGCAGGGCAGGGAAGGTGGGTGAGAGCCTGAGCCCCAGGCTGGGGTGGGAGCAGCTTGGAGGGTGCTGGCCCCTGGGGAGCGGGCTGGCAGCGGGGTGCTACGTGAGGGCTTCCTAAGCCCCCTCGTTATTCCTAAAAGTCACTCAGTGGGTCTGAAAGATGGCGTAGTTCTTTCAAGGCACCCTTTCAAGATATGTAAGGCAACTGTATTAACCAAAAGATTATTGTAGCTATTATTCCCACTGCCCAGAGATGACTGCTCATAATATTTTTGTAAATCAACAGCATCTTTTTTATATAGAATATTAAAAATTCCCCTCTGTTCTGAAGCCAGCTTCTTAAACTTTAAAATATGTTTTGAGCCTTTTCTCATGGCATTAAATATGTCCTTACAATATAATTGCCAATGACTGCAGAGCAGTCTATAATCATTTCTCTAATTCCCATTGGTGGATATTTACATGCCCTACTCCTCAGTTTTTCCTGATTATTTACAATGTTGCAGTTAATGTACTTGGGTGTATGTCTTGGCACATATCCCTAATTGTTTTCTTAGGCACATTCTTGTAAGTGAAAGGATATACGTATGCTTTGAAGGTAATTAATAGGAGTCACCCTGATTTGCTTCAGAAAGTTTGCATCAACTGACAGTCCTATCGTTGCGTTGCGTGAAAGCGACGCGGGCAGGCTGAGTCCAAGGACCCAGAGGACCAGCCAGGAGGGTCCTTGCCTTCATGCAGGATAGAAATCAAATAGCTGCTGGAGAAAGTGAAAACAGAGTTTACTGAACGGGGTGAGTGGCAGAGAAGAGCAGACGGAGTGTCTGGGAGACTCGGAAAGGAGAATGAGTCTCGCCATTGCTTCGGGCTAGGGGTTTATATCGGGAGAGGGTCTAGGGTACGTGTTCCTTCAGGAATCCGGGGTAGGGTGCAACCAAAGGAGAATGTCAGGTGAGCGATCGGTGTTATTCCATAAATGACCAAAGGTATTGATGCCAGTGCCAGCCAAGGTTGGTTTGGAGCTAATGTCCAGGAACGTGTTTGGGATCTGGCTCTTTTTAGGTATTATTAGGTTTTGGGGGCCGAGGACAACACTCAGAGAATGACTGACTTTCTTTCTGTTCCCTTGATGTGGGAACATAGCTTCTTTGACTTATTCCGAGGCAAAATATGGCCTAGCGGAAAAACAGCAAAGACGGAGCCTTTCTAACATGGAGTCCCTTCAGCTTTCCTACTTCAAAAGGACCTCTTCTCAGCCCGTACTAGGAATTAGACATTTATTAGTATTTGTCAGTGGCAGTTAGGGAAAAAATTGTATCTCATTGGTTCAGTTTTGATTTCTACATTAAAATTGCATGTCTCAAAGTAGTGTCTGCAAGACTTTTGACCCATAGGGGGCACCAACCTCATTGTTGATGTTTATTGAACACTTACTTTGCCGTCAAGCACTAGTGGGTATTGCTTCAATTACGTCTTTGAGGAGTCCTTATAGAAATTGCCCTTGGTTACAGAGCTAGTAAAAGACAAACCTGGGACTTGAAGCCACACTTATCTGATACAGAAGTCCTGATTCTATTCGTTTTGCTCTTTTTCAGCCTGCACCCAATTTCCTTGAGGGTTTGATTCTTTTTCTTAACAACTTTGCCTGCCTTACTCCTGCCTAGAGCTTGCCAGGCCTGACTGTGTGTCTTGTGTTGAGCTCAGATAACATCGACCGGAGAGGAAAGTTCCCGAATGATAGACACATGGAACCAGGTAGCAGAAGCAAGAAACGGTGAGTGTGTTTCTCTCTTGTCATTCTCAAGTGTAGCCCTCGGCCATGATTAGCACAGCGGAGTGTGGGAGTGGAGTTAGGCTGAGCCTGTCATGGCTTGCGGCTACAGAATAAGATAGGTGGGGCATCTATCATCTATCTATCTATCTATCTATCTATCTATCTATCTATCTATTATCTATCTATCATCTATCTATCTATCTATCTATCTATCTATCTATCTATTATCTATCTATCTATCTATCTATCTATCTATTGGGAGAACTAGAGAGAAGCGGGGCTCAAACTCACTAACTGTGAGATCATGACCTGAGGTGAAGTCAGATACTTAACGACTGAGCCACACAGGTGCCCTGCTTCTATTTTAAATGGTATTTAAAATTCAAACCATTTTTTTCTCTATTCTTGGTATTAAGAAATACAATGATTTTTGCGTTTTGACTTGTGTGTCCAGCAACACTGTTAAATTTTCTTGTTTTGGGGTACCTGGGTGGCTCAGTCGGTTGAGCATTGGACTTCGATTTGGGTCATGATCTTGCGGTTCTCGAGTTTGAGCCCCTAGTCAGGCTCTCTGTTGCCTGAAGGGAGCCCGTTTGGGATCCTCTGTCCTCTTCTCCTCTGCCCCTGCCTACTTGTGCACTCTCTCTGTCTCAAAAACAAATAAACATTAAAAAATTTTTTCTCATTTTAATATCTCTTTATTTTAAGTTTTTAATGTTTATTTATTCTTGAGAGAGAGAGAGAGAGAGCGAGAGAGGCAGACAGACCATGAGCAGGGGAGGGGCAGAGAGAGACACACACACAGAATCCGAAGCAGGCTCAAGGCTCAGCACAGAGCCTGACACGGGGCTTGAACTCAAGAACCAGATCATGACCTGAGCTGAAGTCTGGACGCTTAATAGACTGAACCACCCAGGTGCCCCGTTTTAATATTTTTAACACATAAATTATTTTAATAAATAAATTTCAGTAATTTATGTATAACATCTTAGTGTTTTTTTGTTTTTGTTTTTGTTTTTACATAGACAATAATAGTAACCAAATAGTGACAGTTGAATTTCTTCCCTTTTTCACTGTGGTCGTGTTTATTCTCTCTCTTGTCTTAGTGCTCTGTGTTGTTTTCTACACATACTTTTTTTTTCATTTTCCCAACTTTTTAAAGATCAGTATTAGCCTTTGCATGTGAGAAAATTGAGGTGCAGAGAGGTTAAGTCATTTCCCAAGGGCATGAAGCTGTAGGTTGTTAGGTCTGGATTTTGAGTCTAGTCCCGCTGACCCCGAACCTCATGGTCTTTTATGTAGATGCCCTTCAGCAGAGGGCGTGCTGTGTCCTCTCAGAGCTCAAAGGAGGTGCTTCTGCAGGGTGGATGGTGGGTTCAGGGGGGTCCTCAAAGGCTTTGTGGCCTGCCAGACGAGGGGGAGGAAGAAACGGATTTGCAAATGTTAACAAGAAAAGAGAAAGAAGAAGAGCCAAGGAAATGAAGAAAACAAAGGCCTGTTTGTCCTGCACTCCAAGGTGACTTTCCAGGTCGCCAGGAAGCATGAGAGTGCAGAGGGGTTCTGGGCGTCGTGGGCTCTGTGTTTGCCACTCTGCGTCCTCCCTGTGTGAAGCCAGGCTGCTCAGTGTCTGGCTTCAACTCCCTGGGACCTCAAACAGTTTTTTGGTGTGCCGTGTTCTGAAACCACAGTGAAGACGTTCACTTGAGGCAGTTTGGGGATGGGCATTGGACAATCAGTTGAGTGCCCCATCACAGGAGACCATGCAGCAGGGACAGGCAGATGCTCACTGGGGTGAGGGTGGCATGAAAAATACTGAAATGGAGGTGTGAGAGTTCACCTCTCACGTGCTTCCAAGGCTAAGATTTTCTGGTTCTAGTGAAAAATGGTAGCATTTTCTATTTACAGTGAAACACACAGAGATTAGAAGTAATGTGACTTAGGGGCACCTGGGTGGCTCAGTCGGTTAAGCATCCAACTCTTGATTTTGGCTCAGGTCATGATCCCGGGGTTGTGAGATCAAGCCCTGTGTCGGGCTCCACGTTGAGCTTGGAGCTTGCTTAAGATTCTCTCCCCTCCCCCCACTCGCACACACACTCTCTCTCTAAAAGAAGAAGAAGAAGAAGAAGAAGAAGAAGAAGAAGAAGAAGAAGAAGAAGGGACTTAAACATTTCCCCAAAGTGGGGGAGGGGGCAACATATATTAACCATAAGCCAACAGTGTGAGGTTGGTCCTTGCCCTCGAAGACCTTGCTCCCTTCCTGAACCTTACCCATGGACTTAGAGAGGGGCACTTGGCAATGAAAGGTGAATGCATCCTGTCATTCCAGGCTCTGGGAGTGACCACACCCACCTGGGGTGCCAGGCAGCTGTGATAACCCAGCTAAACAAGGTATACAAAGTGGAAAGCTGATTAGCTGCTCAGTGCAGAAGTGGTCCCTTACAAATGTCCCAGTCGGCAGGCCAATGACTAACACTTGTGCCTCATCCCTTTGGTGCCTCACTCCACTCCGGGACAGAGATATCTGGAGGGGATGAGCTGACCACATAGTGTGTCACAACAAGAATCTATTTTCTTCTCCCTCCGTTGGTGCCTGTTCTCTGTAACCTGACGATTTTACAGCAGCTGCATGAGAACCTTACAAATTTCAAATTTGCCAGTAAGCAGAATAAATATATAAATAAATAAAAAGTCCATCATCAGCTCCTGGCCTCCTGACCCAATCTTAAAATGTGTTGCAAATACGCTGACACTGGGGTTGCTGTATTTAATAGCAAACAGCATCAGACTCCGGCTCGTACCTGGCCGGGTTGGGCCGGCCTCCACTTTAACAGGCTTCAGGACCTTCCTCAGGCTGTGGACGCGACATCACATTCCGAATGATAAACCCAGGAGTGAGGGGTCAGAGTAGGAGGAGAAGGGATCTATCTTCTTCTTCTAAGTCCTTCCTTTCAACTTAAGCACTAATAATGACAATGGCCCTAATTATATCTTAAAGCCCCTCTCCCCTCTCAAGGATCTCAAACCTGACAGATGCCCTTATCTCATTAATCTTTACCTATGGCTGATGAGCATTATTTTTAATTTAAAAAGGCAGCCCGGAGGGGAGATCACTTATCCAAGACCAAAGACAAGATAGAAAAGTGGCTTTAAATCCTGGCTGCATGTTAGAATCTCCTGGGGGAGCTTAAAAAAAGTACAGGAATATTACCCAGACCGGTTGTTCCAAACATATTTAAAAGTTTTCCAATAACTGAATGGAGTATAAGTTTTAAAGTTTAAATTAAGCCGGAATCCCTGGGATTGGGGTCTGATCATCCACATCTTTTAACAACTCTCCAAGGTAATTCTGTTCGCATCTTCAGTGGCAACCAGTGTTGAGAGCCACTAATACATATCCTTGCCAATAGGCTGAACAACCAGCCCTCCCTGAACTTGGCAGCGTGTATCACAACAAAATGGAGGTAATCGTCTATTGATCTGAACTTAGGTGTCCTAGATGCCTTATCATCCAAGGTTTTCCTCTCCAATATTTACTGATTCTTTATGCCAGGTACCCTGTACCTATTAGCCCACGTTGGTCTTCATAGCAAACCCACGAGGTGGACGTAACTCATCGAACGCCACGTGTGGAAAAAGAAAATGTGAGGCTGGGGAGGTTGACTTGCTAAAGGTAAAGGGTTGGGGGAGATGTGGAATTTCAACCCAGGTCAGAGTCCACTGAAGCAAAACTGTAAACGTGTACTGTTGCCTCTTTTGTGTTAATGGAACTGTCTCTGAGCCTCTTTTCCGATAGGGATTGGAAAGAGCACATTTGTCGAATCAAGTGCCACATAAATGGACGTAAGACAGCATCAATCTGCTCTAGGAAAGAAAGCACACCTGACATGATGGCTGCAGCTGGGGTCTCTACCTGTTGAGTCTGTGGTTGTCTGTAGGATTCTAGGGTCTGTCTGGTTTGTTCAGGAGCCAGACTGCTGAGTGAAATGGAGATACAATTGGAACCACAACATTTGCGTCCTTTAGGCCGGTGCTTTCCACGGTGTCAATGATGTCAGCCACGTATGTAATTTAAGAATGTTGAATAGTCACATCAAAGAAGGAAAAAGAAGCAGCAAGATTAAATTTAGCAACGTACTTTATTTAAGTCAATCTATTAGCAGTATTTTAATATGTAATAAACAAAATAGTACTGAGATATTTTACAGTCTTTTTTGGGTGCTAAGTGTATTTTATACTTCTAGCACCTTCCAATTCTGACGTCAAGGTTTCATCAGAAATAATTTATATTTAGGTATCGTAAAACGTACAACTGAAAAAGTAGAACTCATCTATTCAAGTTGTGCCAAACATATTTAAACGTTTCCCAACAAATGATTTGCGTATGTTTTAAAATTTTAGTAATTAAAATTAAATAAGATAAAAAATTCAGTCTCTCAGTTTCACTAAGAACATTTTAAGTCCTCAGTAACCCCAAGTGGTTAGGGAGGGGAATTAATGCACCTGTGTTCAATAGTCCTCAACTATGGACTATAGTCCACAGTTCAACACTGTGAATCCTGTGTTCAGTAGTCCTCAAAATGTTTGGGTATCCCCTCTTCTCTAAACTGACCAAGTGGCGGTAGATCCTTTTGAAGAATGGGGGGGATCAGAAGTGTGTGTACTTGCTGTGGTGTCATAAGGTCTTTTTTCTTAGAGACCTGGCCTCTTCTTTAGTCAGTGGGCGAGAGATGATGATATTAAAATAACCACCCCCAGTCTCCTAATCATCTAATGTGTGATTTCTTTAGTTGGGAAAAGTTGAGTGGTACCCTTGTTGGCTGCCCCGTCTGTTTTGCCCCCAGATATTTCATGTTTTTTTTTTTTTTTAATTTTGAGAGACAGAGACGAGAGAGAGAGAGAGAGAGAGAGAGAGAGAGAGAAAATGAGAACGGCAAGCAGGGCCCATGCTCAGCACAGAGCCTGATGCGGGGCTCAATCTCACGACCCGGGGATCATGACCTGAGCTGAAACCAAAAGTCAGACATTCAACTGACTGAGCCACCCAGACGCCCCAATGCTTCCTGTTTTATGAACCAGCAGGAGAAACTCTTTGCAGGGCAACCCCTCTCTCCACCTCTCTGCAAACTTGCTGCTCATTAGGACAAGTGGACCCATCCACCTAGCTCCAAATAGTTATGCACTGCCAACTTGCCTCTCCTGTTTTGGAGTCCTTTCATCCCCGGGTTCTCAGTGCGTCTTCTTCCTACTGTCGGCCTGGGCCTAGAGAGGAGAGCTACCACTGAATTTCTTAGTGGTCCTGGTGCCCCTCTCACTAGCACATTCTTTTGAGTCTTCTCGTGGACTGTAATCATGTTGTAGATTTTCTGGCCTTTCTTAGTATGTGCATTCTAACATCTCCACTTTCCCGAGACTTTCACTCCCTTCTTCCGCTCTCAGCTTTGGAAGTTCTAGCATTTTAACCTCACTTAATGTGAGCGTTGCTTTTTGTCTTCTTCTAGCAGCCATCTTGCTGTGAGCTTACACCATCTTCCAGGGTTCTTGCCAACGTGTTAAATCTTTTATCCTGGGAAAGGGATCTCAAATCAACAAACTCTTATTTATCCAATCTTATATGCCAACCTTCTTGATTAAGCACCTCCAGAATACAGCTCCACGTATGCTCTCCCAGCTCTTGCTGGTGTGTGCTAGGCAGGCCTTGGAGCTCCTTAGAAGTATAGTTCCCTTTTGGCGCCTGGATGGCTCAGTCGGTTAAGCTTCTGACTTCGGCTCAGGTCATGATCTCATGGTTCATGAGTTCGAGCCCCACATCGGGCTCTGTGCTGACAGCTTGGAGCCTGGAGTCTGCTTCAGATTCTGTGTTTCCCTCTCTCTCTGCCCCTCCCTTGCTTGTGTTCTCTCTCTCTCAAAAATAAAAATAAAAACATTAAAATGTATAGTTCCCTTTTCCCCCTTAGCAGGCACAGCATGTCCCCAGCTGAGTGATGTTGTGGCTTAGCTAAACCTAGTTCTAAGATTAGCGATCAGGAAGGGAGGTGGAGGCAGGTCTTAAGTGGGGCGTTTGTGGCCTTGCAGGGGTGAAGACTCTCGTCATCTCCAGTCAGCAGTGAGGCCGCTTCTGCAGGCACAGAAAGTTCAGGGAATCTGTGGATTCAAAATTTGTGGTGGGGTACAGGGGAGAGGAAATAACTTAGCCGTTCCCATCTCTTGTGTCAGAGTTTTTTTTTTTTTTTAAACATTTATTTATTTTTGAGACAGAGAGAGACAGAGCATGAAAGGGGGAGGGTCAGAGAGAGAGGGAGACACAGAATCTGAAACAGGTTCCAGGCTCTGAGCTGTCAGCACAGGGCCCGACGCGGGGCTCGAACTCACAGACCGCGAGATCATGACCTGAGCCGAAGTCGGACGCTTAACCGACTTAGCCACTCAGGCGCCCCAGAGTTTTGTTTTATCCTAACCATAGCCCTGACCTCGACAGAACAGATCTTCCTTGGTTGGGAGTTCACACGTGGGGCTCAGATCTTCTGACCACCACGTTCTGGTCCTGGCCTTTGGCTTTCTTTCTCTGCCATTGCCCTGCGTGAGATGAGATCCTCTATATATGTTCCCAAAGAGACACCTAGCTTTCAGTTGGGACTAATCCTCCCAGCTTTTTCTTATATTTTTTCAGAATATCAATGAAGCCTAATGATAGCCAACATTGGTCTTATAATCACAATTGCCACCATATTTCTCAAACACCTGATTCCATGCAACGGCTAATGCATCCACTCCCACCGGTATTCACCTCAGTACATCCACAGTGGCTGTTTTCACAACCGACTTACTGCTCTGTTGTGCCAGGTGTTAGCAGTGCCTGGAATTCTACCAGTGAGTGACAGGGTCTCTTTGCCAGCCAGACGGGAAATGATGTGCCACCCAAACCCCTGTCTATTTCCCTGCTTTCTCTTAAAACTTGGATAACTAATTGCGGCAGGTTGGGTTTCCTGGAAGAGAGACTCTGAGGCAGAGCTTAACTCGGAGGACGTTTATTAAGGAAGGCCCTTGGGAGGGGCGTGGCACCAAGAGGTGGATGCAGGGAGAAATCAAGCTTCCACGCAGGTCTAAGGACAGTCTCAGCTGAACTCTTGGCCATCTGTGTAGCTAAATGGCTCTTCAGACTTATCTGGAACTGGTACCAGATGGCTGGGCATCTATACTCATGCGTTGTCTGACCATTTGATAAGGGCTATCAGAAGCCGCAGGTGCGTGGACCTGTCTGCAACGGCACTCAGTGCTGAGGCAACCAGTCCATCATTGATGGAGGATCTGGGGGGGTAAGCCTATGCCCACCATGATGTCCAATCCAGAGAATCTTTTTCTTTATTGAGGTATAGTTGGCATATAACATTATATTAGTTTCAGGTGTACAAAGTAACGATTCCATATTTTTTAAGTGATCCCCACAGTAAGTCTAGTTAATATCTGTCACTGTACATAGTTACAAGTTTTTTTTTTTTTTCTTGTGGTAAGAACAGAGATTCTTAAACTTGTGAAAATGAAGAGAGATTGTGTTTCTTTTTCATGCACTTCTGTGGAGTCAGTGGCTTCTAGAATTAGAATTGATTGTGTGTTTCCCGGTTTACCACTAAACTGTGTATTCTTTGAAGGGAGGAACTTTGTCTTCTGTGTTGTGTATGCTGGGTCCTGAGTAAATGGCAAAAGGCCTAGGTTTAGACACATGGCATGTATTTGAGACTTGCTTGTTGTTGAATGTCGACTGAGGTTTTATGACTAATCACCTTGGATGGGCTGATAGGCTTTTGGGAGTGAAGTTGTTAGTCATTAGAGTTCAAGTCTATAGCTAAAATGCTCTTTCTCATTGACAATATTGGTGAATTAATTCAGCAAATGTTAATGAGCATTTGCTCAGTGCCAGGCATGATTCTAGATGTTGTGAGAGACATGATGATGAACGTGACATCATTCCTGCCCTCAATGGGGTGACAATTTTGGGGCACCTGGGTGGCTTAGTTGGTTAAGCGTCTGACTCTTGATATCAACTTGGGTCATGATTTCACAGTTTGTGGGATTGAGCCCCATGTCCGATTCTGTGCTGAGTGTGGAGCCTGCTTGGGATTCTCACTCTCTCCCTCTCTCTCTGCCCTTCCCTCCCCCCACCCCCTCAAAATAAAATAAAGTAAAAAATGGAGTGATGGCTTTGAGGACCAGGGCAAGGGGTTTGGAGATGTATGAGGTCATACTTTCAGATTCATCAGTAGGTTTTGATTTTTTTATTGGGCATCTTGGGCTGGTTCTTATAATTCTAATGGAGTGAATTCAGGCCAGGTAGGTTTGATAGACTAGACAAGGAGAATTTGTGCCATTCAAGCCTGCATAATAATGCCTTTGATGGTATTAAGTAGCAGTACACTGAGGTATAATGTAGGGTTGTGTATATTGGTTTATACCTGAACTGTCCAGTATGGTAGCCATTAGCCACATGCAGCTATTTAAATACCAAATTAAAATGAAATAAAATGAAAATTTAGTTCATCAGTTGCACTAGTCACATTTCATGTACATAATAGTGATATGTGACCAATGACTACTCTATTGGGTAGAACAAGTTTTAGAATATCTCCATTCCTACAGAAAACTCAACTGGATGGCAATGGTTAAGGCTGTCAGTGACTCATAGGACATTAGAGTAGGAAATACCCTTCTTATTTGTTAGATTGGGACACTGGGACCTGTAAAGCTACTAGGATTGGGATCACCTGAGTCTGAGTTCAATGATTCTTTGTTTACAGATTTCTTATATTCATAGGCTTGTGGGAATCTCTTTAACAGCCCATAATACCTAATATGATACAAATTATCTATCTATCCGTCCATCCATCCATCCATCCATCCATTCATCCATCCATCCATCTGTCCATTTCTCCTCCTAACCTCCAATATACTCTACTTCTTTTTCTGCCTGTACTGGTTTCTGGATCTATACCAATTAATAAGACACAACTTCTGCTGAGACTTAAGTCTCATAAGTCTGCTTATGACTTAACAGAGGAGATGGGAACATGATGATACAACACGATTAGTGCTACAGTTGAGTAGGAGCAAAGTGCGTAGAGCCCAGAGGAGGTAGAATGAAATCTGCCAGAGGGCTTGGGATAAGCATTACATAGGAGGTGACATTTTAATTGGGTCCTGAAGGATAACAAGAATTTTTCAGGTAAGAAGGAAGAGAAGGTGTTCTAGACAGAGGAAACAGTATGTGCCAAGGTATGAAGCCATGAAGTGCACTGACTTCAGGAGTGGTGAGTAGTCTGTTGTGGATCCAGTGTAGCTTTGGGAACCATGGTAGGAGACAAGGCTAGAAGAGTAGGCTGGGCCCATCTGTGCAAGAACTTGTGTGCCAGGTTGAGAGGCATAGGCTTTATCTAGCAGACAGTGGGGTCCTTTGGAATTGAATAAGGAGGGGAAGGGTGTGATTGGATCTGTGTTTTTAAAAGATCAATCTATGGGGGCATGGAGAACGGATTAGGGTTACAGTTGGTCCAATTCCCTGCATTTGTCCAAGATGGAGTAAAGCTCCTGAACCTAGCACAATAATGATATTGCTCCTCTCTTGGAGTTAAAAGTTAATGTCCCTCCAATTAAGAATTTTCAACATTTCCATTCTACTTGGGCTCCTTTTCTTCCTGACTTCCTTACACACCAGCCTCCCACTAGACCACATTTTTCTAGCATCAGATCACACAGAGGGGTGGAAGGTGTAGGGGAGAGGCCAGGAAGTGGCCACCACTGCCTGAACTACTTGGAGCTTCTGCAACCCTAATGCCTTTGCGTCCCTGGTGTCCTTCATGAACCTTGTTGAGAAATGCTGCGCCTGTGGTGGCATCTTCCTGATGGATTCGAGAATGATGGAGAGTCATCCTGACACCTGGCTGGAAAAGAGTTGAGGTCATGCACAGAGAGGAATGGAGCCTTCCCCTGATTTTCTCCAAGAACACTTAAGGCAGGGAGCCAAGAAGGACTTAAAGAAACCACTCACCTAGTGGGAAAAGATTAGGCCGAGTCCCCATCCCCTTCTCCTGAGGAGAGAATGCTTTGTTGGGCTAACAGTTATGTTGGACTAAGAGCTATGACAATATGCAATTAATAGTGAGTTTCTTTGTAACAGATAATAGTCAAAACATCTTGAAGCCCATTCAGAGAGACAACTTTGAAGGGAGCGTCGGCTGTCCACACACACATCGAACACTGTCATTAAGCCCTCGTGGGATGACAGCAGCTATAGTTCATTATCCTGGGTGGTGGCTGTGGGGGGACACTATTCTTTAAATTTTCTTTGGGAAAAATATGTCTTTTAAAAGTTAATTTGCAACACAACACGGGAAAATAAATGGAAGGGGATGTGGTCTGGTGATTCATGAAGGAGCCCAAGGGAGGAGGGGTGGGGCTCGATTTCTGACAGCTGAGTGATTTATTGAAAAAGAACCCTCCTTCCCCCATTGGATACTCCCAGCGGCCAGAGGAGTAGGAGAATTTCTCAGTAGTAGCTTATGTAAATAAAATTAAGTCATGTCAGGGGCGCCTGGGTGGCTCAGTCGGTTAAGCGTCTGACTTTGGCTCAGGTCATGATCTCGTGGTTCACTAGTTTGAGCCCCACGTCGGGCTCTGTGCTGACAGCTCGGAGCCTGGAGCCCGCTTCAGATTCTGTGTCTCCCTCTCTCTTTGCCCTCCCTTGCTCACACTCTGTCTCTCTCTCTTTCAAATATAAATAAAAACATTAAAAACATTAAGTCGTATCTTTACCCGTGGGTGGAAAATGCCCAAACACATCTTTTAAAAAAAAAATTTTTTTTTTTAATGTTTTATTTATTTTTGAGACAGAGAGAGACAGAGCATGAACAGGGAGGGGCAGAGAGAGAGAGAGGGAGGCACAGAATCCGAAACAGGCTCCAGGCTCCGGGCCGTCAGCCCAGAGCCCGACGCGGGGCTCGAACTCCCGGACCGCGAGATCGTGACCTGAGCCGAAGTCGGACGCTCAACCGACTGCGCCGCCCAGGCGCCCCCAAACACACCTTTTTAAAACTTTGTTTATTTTTATGAATAAAAACCAGCTGGTCTCTTCATTTTGATCAGTGTCAAACACCGTGGCTGTTGATCCAACATCTATTCTGTCCTTCCTCCTAACTAAGGAAACTTATTTTGTTTAGGGCAACCATGTGCCTAGTTAAAAATCTCCCCATTGCCGACACAGACCCCGTCACTCCAGGCGATGGCTAAGTGACTCAGCTTTGGCCAGCGAACTATAAGGGTAGCTTGTTGGGTGGGCTTCTAGAACTGTCAGATGTTGAGGTTTTTGTTTTTGTTTTTCCTGATAAAAGGGATGGACTTAGCTGGCCCATGCCTTTTCCTCCTCATCTTTTCTCTTTTCTCCTCTTTATGCCTGAAAACAGAGGAGATGTCCAGGGTGAGGTAGTCAAGGGGTAGCATGTGCTAATTGCTGGGCATATCGGGGTGAACAAGAGGGCTCCACTGAACATACAAACATGTAGATGCATGGTCACAATCCAATATCCCAAGCCCTATAATAGGAAGACGGAGGGATGTAAAATATGAAGCTCAAACCATGAAGAAAACAAGTTTATATGAAACCCCTCAAATTATAAAGTTGATGACTAGGGCTGGAACATTCCTCGTGTTCATCTAAGTCCCGGGAATGAGGAACCTAGAAACATCTGGCCAGCCAGTCGCTGTAACTGAGAAGAAGCATTCGGAGTGAAAAGGTCCAAGCGTCGGGCAGCTGAATTGGCTTCTCTGAATTCCTAATCACCGTTCCTACGTGTGTCAGACCAGTGCTGAGCCCCACTTGGACGCGATTCTAGGAAGCATGTGAGACTTGGCCCTCAGGAAATGTCTCTTTTGAGGTTGATTGAACTGCCTTACTAACTTAGGAAAATGAGTGGATTTGACAGCTCAAATTGGTGGAAGAAACACTTGGACCAGCCTCAGGCACTGCTTGGGCACTTGCCAGCTGAAGCGGGCATGACTAATCACGAAGCTCATTTGGTGGCATAAAAGGGACAGTTCCATCAGGGTCAAGTGAGGAGCCTGGGGAATATTCCCAGGCATGTGCTTCCCAGAATCAAAGGCAAAGTGATTTTTATTTTTTTTAAAGCAACGACAGGGTGGGCTGCATGATCATTTCTACCATTGTTCGTTTCTTTTTTTCCTCCCGTTCTTTATATGCTCAGAGGAGTTGGCGAAATATATATATCACCATCAGCGTGGCAGTGGGGCCAGGTCAGAAGAGATGTGGGGTGTGGCGTGGATGGGGCCTTCTCTCAGTATTCACTCACTGAATGCCATCTCTGCATTGTCTTTGGGCTTCTTACTCAAAGGCTCATGTTATGTGTGCAATTCCCAGAGCACACGCTGCTGTGTGCTGTGCTTCCGGAACAACGTGCACACTGCCTAGTGAACAGCTGGAAACCGAGACAGAAACACTGTACAGGCAAGTGGCTCGGACGCTATGTCTAAGGGGTGTTCTGTGAAACACCAATCCTGCAAGGTGGTACGTGAGACCGAAACACCTTTTTCGTGATCAAATAGACTTGAGGAAATGCTTCCTCTTCTGTTTTTGTTTTGGTGATCCGCCTAGAACATGTATGTTTTAATAACTTTGAGAAGTTTTGTAAGAATAAAACCTATTTATGGGGTGCCTGGGTGGCTCAGTCGGTTAAGTGACCAACTTCGGCTCAGGTCATGATCTCACAGTTTGTGAGTTTAAGCCCTGAATCAGGCTCTGTGCTATTAGCGTGGAGCCTGTTTCGGATCCTCTGTCCTCTTCTCTTTCTGCCCCTCCTTCACTCATGGGCATGCTCTCTCTCTCTCAAAAACAAATAAATAGAAAAATTTAAAAAGAACAAAACCTATTTAATTGTAATTTATCAGCATCTTTCTTTCTTTCTTTCTTTCTTTCTTTCTTTTTTTCTTTCCTTCCTTCTCTTTTCTTTCTTTCTCTTTCTTCTTTCTTTTCTTTCTTTCTTTCCCTCCTTCCTTTTCTTATCTTTCTTTCTTTCTTATCTTTCTTCTCTTTCTTTCTTTCCTCATTTCTTTCTTTCTTTCTTTTCTTTCTTTCCTTCCGTATTCTTTGCTCCTTCTTTCTTTTCTTTCTTTCTTTCTTTCTTTCTTTCTTTTCTTTCTTTCTTTCTTTCTTTCTTTCTTTCTTTCTTTCTTTCTTTCTTTCTTTCAATCATGCAGTTTCCCTGCTCTCTGCTCACCCCTAAGGAACACCTGTCCTTGGAACAAACTTTGTCCTTTGTCCTCAGATACGTAAGTAATAAAATAAAAACAGTAAGACAAGATATGAATAAATAGCAAAAGCTTGTAACCATCTGCAAGTCAAGAAAACATCTATTTTCACATTGGATCTGGATTGGACATTTAAGGTACATATGATTTCTTGCACATCCAGGCAGCAATCAAACCATAAGGTACAGCTCAGCTAGAGGCAGCGTTCTGGTTATCAATTTTGGAGGACCAGACAATTCTGAAACCAAGTGGCATCCATTTGTTGGGGCAGGGATTAGGATAGGGCTCAGTGGGAACAGCTCATCTCTGTTCCATGATGACTGGGTTGGCTCAAATGGCTGGAGATTTGTTTGAATGGTTCAGCTGGGGTCCTATTATCTGAGGCTGTGATTTCCACTGTCAGTTGGCTTCTCCGGTTTTCTCCAGGTCACATCTGCTGGGGATGAAATGTCCGAGATGGTTCCTTCCCTTCTATGTCCGTCTGGTGCCTGAGCTGAAATAACCATCGCTCCATCGAGCAAAGCTCGTCTAGTTGTGCTACCTCCCAGGATGTCAGTCTCAGAGTAGTTAGACTTACATGGTCGCTGGCTTCCCTCAGAACCAGTGTTCTAAGAGTCATGGCAGAGGCTGCAAGGCCTCTATGGCCTAGCCTTGGAAGTTCTAGAATATCACTGCCTCAGAATTCTATTGGCCAAGAAAGTCATGGCCAGCTCGGGTTCCCCAGGCGAAAGGAAACACTCTCCACTCTTTTGATGGGAGGAGAAGCGAAGAACCTGTGGTTATCTTTAATTTACCACAGGCGTCTTACTGGTTGGCTCTCTTAGGCATCAGACTCTTAGCTGAAATGTCAGTTGGGTTCCACCTGGCCTCAGAGTGATCTTAAGCAATGCCTGGAAAAGTTCTTTTAGCTCAGGGTGCCATTTAGAGAACATAAAAAAATGGATCTAGACACAGAATGGAAAACAGTAGTTTAAATGTTATAAACACAACAAACAAAATCACCATTGCACATGCTCTGGTGTTACCGCACATCATGCTGTATGATGGGTGAACTGTTGGAAACTTTCTCCAAACTTCAGGAGTCATCCTAGGAAATGCTCCTGATTTGGACTAATCTAGTTCTCTCCTTCTAACACACTGCTCCCATCTATCCATTTTGCTCTGATTCTCATTGTTTGGGGCTAGGGTGGTCACAATTAAGGGTTTTAAATAAACTTCTGAGAATGCTTAGTTTTTGTCTAGAATTGCTGTGTTTTTTGAGGGAAAAATACAGAAGTTTACAGAGAAAATATAACCAACATTTCTATTCTCACTTCCCAGAATTTGTAGATAACAACATGCTAATCAATTTTCTGCAAATTGTTTTTGAAATAAAAGAAAAATTAATTACACAGCAAGTTGAAGTATCTTTGGGCGGATTTTTCTCTGCCACATCCCAGGGGCAACCATGATTATTAATTTAGTGAATAGAATATGTTAAGAATATTTAAGGTTGATTTTCATCAACCCTTTTACAGATCCATCTTTTCTTGTTTCTAATTTACTGCTGTGCAGATATGCAGCTGAAGTTTAAGGAAGTTTAAGTTTTTAAGTTTAACCTCAAAAGTCTCTGCTGCTTAATATTTGTGACTAGCTTCTCTCTCTATAGTGTGCTAGTGAGACAGTTATTACCCAGGCTTTGGTGGAAGAGAGCTAACATCCAGAAAGAGGCACCCTGTAAATATGCCCCAGTCTGAGAAGAAGCAATGTTATAGCCCATACTGTGTTGTCCAGTACCCTCACCATGAAAGTTATCAGCCAGGATTGAGTACTCAATTGTTTTGAGGCCACCACACCCGTGACATTTAAGCTACAGGTATGGAAACCACAGAGTTTTGTCAGACAACATACATAAGCCATTCTATCCCGGCCAGTGCTTCTGGTATCCATGCCATCTTGTTTCCATTGATGCAAAGTGATGGCGTGTCACCGATGTGATTCAACGATACATTCCGAAATGCTTACCACGTTCCAGTGTAGTTACCATCCATCGCCAAGCAAAAGTTATTACAATGTTATTGACTATATTTTCTATCCTGTACTTTTCATCCCTATGACTTACTCATTTCATAATTGGGGAAGTCTGTACCCCTTAGTCCCCTTCACCTATTTTGCCCATCCTTCCTCCTCACCTCTGACAACCACCAGTTTGTTCTCTGTATTTATGAGTTTGTTTCTATTTTTTTTGTTTGTTTTGTTTCTTAGATTCCACATAGAAGTGAAATTGTATGATATTTATCTTTCTCTGTCTGACTTATTCACTTAGCATAGTGCCACGTAGGACCATCCATGTTTTCGCAAATGGCAAGATTTCTGTTTTTTTTATGGCGGCTGAGTAATATTCCCTTATAAATATATCTTCTTTATCCATTCATTATTGATGGACGCTGGGTTGCTTCCGTATCTTGGTTATTGTAAATAAGGCTGCAGTAAACATGGGGGCACATGGGGCGCTTGCGTGGCTCAGTTGGTTGGGCGACCGACTTTGGCTCAGGTCATGATCTCATGGCGCGTGGGTTCGAGCCCCGCGTCGGGCTCTGTGCTGACAGCTCAGAGCCTGGAGCCTGCTTCGGATTCTGTGTCTCCCTCTCTCTCTCTGCCCCTCCCCCACTCATGCTCCATGTCTCTCTGTCTCTCAATAATAAATAGACGTTAAAAAAATAAAAATAAAAAAAAAACCATGGTGATGCATATATCTTTTCCAATTACTATTTTCATATTCTTCAGGTAAATATCCAGGAATTACTGGAGCATATGATATTTCTCTTTTCAGCTTTTTGAGGAATCTTCATACTGTTTTCCATAGTGCCTACACCAATTTACATTCCTATCAATACTGCATGAGGGTTCCCTTTTCTCCAGTGCTTGTTATTGCCTGTCTTTTGATAATAGACATTCTGACTGGTCTGAAGTGATATCTCATTGTGGTTTTGAGTTGCATCTCCCTGATGATTAGTGATGTTGAACATCATTTCATGTGTCTGTTGGCCACCTGTATATCTTCTTTGAGAACATGTCTATTCAGGTTCTCTGCTTCTGTCCTATTTAGAAAGTGACTCCTTACTGGGTATGGGGTTCTCTTTTGAAGTGATACAACTGTCTTAGAACTTCTTTTAGGGCTTCTGAATCCAATTCAGTGTGTATGTGCCCATGGGCTTTCCCACACCCGTAAGGAGTTCTCGGACACCCACTGGTGTCTGAAATTCCACTCTGCTCTGATGCCTATCTACCTGGAGATAGCCTTAGATACCACAGGTTAAGGGGTCAATCCTACAAGACGGCCCACCTAACACCCCACTGCCCTCCGCCCCCCACCTTCTGATGCTTGTCACAAATCCAGGTTATCATTTGTGCTTCTGACCAACCAGCTATAGACTGGAGGTTCCAATGACTCCCTCCTTGGACTTCAGAGCCTCTCTGTAAGTCCAGGTTGCTATCTGTACTTTTGACAGACTGGATATAAATCTGTGGTTTCCACAATTGCCTCCTTGGGTTCAATTAATTTGCTAGAGCGGCTTACAGAATTCAGAGAAACATTTTACTTACTATATCACTGGACTATTATAAAAGGATATAACTCAGGGACAGCCAGATGGAAGAGGTGCAAAGGACAAGGAACAGAACAGCGTGCGGAGTTTCCAGCCCTTTCTAAAAGCATGCCATTCTCCCCAAATATCCATGTGGTCACCGGCAAAGAAGCTCTCTTTTGGGTTTTTATGGAGGCTTCCTTTCATAGGCATGCTTGATCAAATCTTTGGCCATTGGCGATTGATTCAACATCAAGCCCCTTTTTTTGCCCTGGAGGTCAGGGGGTGGGACTGAAAGTTCCAGCACAATAATGGGTTGGTTCTCCTGGTAACCTGCCCCGAACCTAGGTGCTTCCAAAAGTCACCTCATTAACATAACAAACACCATCGCTGTTGCTCCCCAAAGCTTAGGAAATTCCAGTGGTTTTTGGAGCTCTGTGGGGAAGAAGACCAAAAATATATCTATGTCTTATTATAAATCACAGTATCACACAACACTATAGGACAACAAGGTGAATATACATTTATACCTTTTTGTGTGCTGACTTCTACACTTCAAGATAGCTTTATCTTTATTCATGTTAAAATGAATTTCAGCTCAATAAAAACCAGGTAACATAAATATTTATTTTTGAAGGAGAGACAGAGTGTGAGTGGGGGAAGGGCAGAGAGAGAGGGAAACACAGAATCCGAAACAGGCTCCAGGCTCTGAGCTGTCAGCACAGAGCCTGATGCCGGGCTTGAACTCAAGCTGTGAGATCATGACCTGAGCCAAAGTCAGATGCTTAACCGACTGAACCACTCAGGCGCCCCCAAAAACCAGATAAAATAGTACAATCTCCCCTAGGTTTACACAGTAAGTGCTTTTTCAGAATTCAGTGAATATTAAAACCATGCAAAAAAAAAAAATGCTTGATGTCTATATGTAAAATCCAAGTTAGGGCCCAAGCTCAACTAAATTATAAATAGATTTTTCTCCTACACAATTGTCTGGTGAGACATTTGGAAGTTGGATAGGATTTTGTTGAGCAGGACAGCTCCTTCCATTGTAGAATATCTACAGTCTGCATCCCCCAAACAACCTCACACATTTCTGGCATGCTCTGCCCTAGGGGGAGGTAAGGCTGAGGCCCGTGGCCCAATGGTCAGTGACAATGTCTTCTGTCTTTGTCTTTCCACGGTCTGCGTGCCCACCTGCCAGTTCTCTGTGTCCAGTGCTCACGTGCGGCCTCGCTATCTTGCTCTGGGTACGGCTAAAAGGAAATCACTGTGAGACCTTTTGGGACCAGGTTGGAAACATTATACCCTCTCCTCGTTTCAAAAGAGAAAGCCTGGTACTTTATTCCTATGCGGACCATCCTAATGCTGTGAGCAGATCTTTGGCTTTTGAGATGTTGTTACATTTTGGTTTTGTTTTCTAAAGAGCTAGTGCCAAAGCGACGGTGCTTAAATCCACTGTTTCTTTGGCTCCGCTTCTCTTTGGCTTTGGGGAGAGATGCTGATGCTAATGCTGTTTGGCTGGATCAGGCTGCCTCATCGTCCGTCCGTTAGAAACCACTCGCTCTCTGCATTTCCTGCTCCACTCCCCTGAGCTCGTACCTTGTCCGCCAGCCTTTCTCTGGGGTCAGCTGCGAGGCAACCTACTGACAATTTGCCTCTGGTAATGTTACCTTGTTTAACCGCACACCCTGGGGGAAGAATGACTGAAGTGGGGGAGAGAAGAGCCTGAAGCAGGGAGGGTATAAGTGGTCAGGGTGATCCCTTATGAATACTCTCCTCCCGTTTCTTTAAGACCTGCCTCGCTCACTAGCGGCTTGTCTGACGGGCCCTGGGAAAGGCAGTGCTGGGAAGGGCTGGTCACAGGAGCTCCTCTGGAGGACAGAGGCCTCGTGTTGCTCCCTTGGGCCAGGCCAAGGGGACCCTGGGTTGTGGAGAGGATGCAGGCAGGAGGGGACGGTGGGGAGAGAGGACCCCAGCCCAGACCGTGGCGGGAGAAACCTGGGGAGGACCACATCCAGGCATCTGGGAGTGATTTCCTCCGTCTGTCAGAACCAATGCATATCTCAGATGTTTTTACTCCGCGCCTAGCTTTCTGCCTCTTGCCATCATTTTCTTCAGATGTTTACCAGGAGCTCTAGGCCAGCCACGTGGCAGCAGCCTCATTTGTTTTTATTTAGTTCATATGAGTTTGAGCTGTTTTGCACATAAAAAGAACCAAAGGAACATTAACTGCTAACCACTCATAACCCCTCATGTGCACGTTGGAGCTTCGGCGGTGCACACGCTTGCTCTGTGGGAACAGACTGTGTGGGGTTCTGTTTCATTCATTTTGCATCATTTCAGGTACACCTGGCTCACACACTCGCATCTCAGTGCCCAGGTAGGGCTCTTCTGCGAGAAAACATCACAAACCTGGCCACTCGTGTATCGTGTGCGGTCTCGAGATACCAAATTTCCTTTCGTGTAAAATCACAACGTTTGAACCTTTTCTGTCACATTTTATCTGGAGGTTCCTCCCCAAAGGAATTGCCACATTAAAGGGTATGAACTCTGTGGCTCCATTTATAGGCTCCTAGATTATTTCGGGATGATCGGTCCAACTCTCACTGCCCTCGGGGAAGCAGGATATCGTTCCTGCTGCCGCCACTCCGTCATTCATCCCGTACGGGTGTTTGCTGTGTACCTACTGTGTGCAACATTCTGCCAGAAGCCTGGGAAATGGCAGAAAGGACGCAGGCCCCGGTGCCTGGCCCCTGGCCTCGTGGGGCTCCCAGTTTCTGTTGTTCCTCAACACGTGGTTCTCGAATCGCCTGGAGGTGGTGCTTGTTAACCACGCAGGTTCCCGGGACTCGCCTCCAACTACTGAATTGGAATCTCCAGGTCCCGAGCCCTGGAACTCGCCTTTCTGATAAAATCTCCCGATGCACGTTACACGTGAGCACCACTCATCTAATGGAATGAGTGAAAGTTCCTTTTGCTTAGAAGGAAACATGAAGGACCCAGGATGGGGTGTGGGAGACTGGCTTGGCGGGTCAGCCAGAGCAGGGAGATGACAGAAGTGTGCAGGACTTCTTGCCAGACTGTCACCTCCCGCAGGACGTACACAAAGCCACCCAACTCAGGGCAGGCTGTGACTAATGAGCAAATCAAGTAGATAATTTTTTGCTGCAGCTGAGCGGGTCCCTCCCGCGGGTGGAGCAGCCTGGGCCACAGAGCAGGATTAGAGCATCTTCTGGTGTCGAGATCACTGTTTCAGATTAGGTAAGCGCAGCCAAGCAGCTGGGGAGGGAGCGTGTGGTTCTGCTCGGGGAGGGAGCCACGGGAGGCGGGCGCTCACCCCCTCTCCGTGTGCGATCAGATGAGGCCAGGGAGCAGTGAGCCGGCCTGTCCCCAGACTGTGAAGTCGGGAGAGGGCTCAGGCCGGCTGTGCCGGAGTGGCGCGGGCAGGCCAGGAGCAGGACCGGCTGGGTGACTGCAAGTTGTGGTTGTGGTTCTCAGAGGAGATCTAAACCTTCGAAGGCCGAGTGTGTGGCCCCGGGAATTCCCCGAGGCTTGTGACATCCAGTGGCCCAAACTGAGGTATACTCAGCCTTCTACAGACAGGGACGACCTCGTACGTAACATACCAACCTGGAGCCCTGGTGTCTTCCATAGCGCACAGCCTGGGTCTGGATGTCCAACATCCTGCAGGCATTTTCTTGGGTGCCGCCATTGTGCGATGGCCCCGGGCCCTCCGGTGGTCTCAGCTTTCGTTTATTTTCCTATTTGGAACGGTCTCCTTAAGGGGGTGCAAGCATGTACCCCCAGACCAAAAGCAGGCTGGGGCCTTATTGCAGTGCCCCTGACGGACGCCGACATCCTCTTTATGACTCACAGCAAGCCAGGTGTCTGACTTTGCTCAGGGCAGTGGTCGCCGGAGCCTCCATTTTCACTAACGCCTGGGTCACTGCACGTGTTAGAGTCCGAGTTCAGTTTGGAAATGCTCCATGTGTGCCTCCGTTTCTTCATTCAGGAAAATGAACGTCCATCTCTGTTTCTGGCCTGATCACATAAAGACAAAATGGTGGAGCCCACACAGGCCAACTTTTGGATACCACGGTGGCTTCCAGGTGAGCACAGAGGTGAAGGTGTTAGGCCCCAGGGTGTGCCATCCCTCAGGGCCTTTCTACTGAACCCCGACCACACGCACTCACGTCATTTGATCAAGGGCATCTCATGTTTTCCAGTGACCCGGGGTGTTGATGGGGATTAGCATAGCTATAGAAAGACCACGCCAAAATACACGGAAGTATCTGTGACCTCATTTATACGAACTCAAACTGCTTACCATCTGTGCTGGGAAACAGAGGATGCTTGTGCATGTGTGTGTATGTGTGTGCATGTTTCCTAAAAGAGCACAACTGTAATATTTGGTTGAAGAGTGGAGAACTAAAGGAAACAATTGGGGAAGACCATCGATTGATCACCAGCCATGCTGTATTTGGTGTGGGCTTGAAAGGAATCATTCATCATAAGCAATCAAAAAGAGAACGGAGGAGAGAGCAAACACTTCCCGCCCTTAAATCTCTCACTGTTGCCTTTCACGGGAACAGTTTCTCACACAGAAAAATCTGTTTTCAGTTGGACTGAAAAACTGCCCCATGAGTCATAAACGTCTCTATATTTGTAAGGCTCTTCACAGTTGACAAAGCATTTTTGCAAAGTTTTTTTCATTTGATCCTACCCACGGGGTGGAATGACTAATCCAAGACCGCACAGACAGAGAAAATGGCACAGTGGAGCCGGATTCCGACCCCAGTGAGGCCTTGGTGAGTTCACGGGGTGGCTGGATCTCTGGGACCAAGGCTGCTGTGATCGTCGGGGGTGGGGGGTGGGGAGCTGTTGAGCTTGACGTAGGAGAGGTTCATATTTTACATATTTTACATCTTGCCCTGATTTTGGATCTAGGAAAAAGTCTCAACCTCATTTTCCATCCCAGGCTGAGGGCGGTGACATGGGCCTCAGCCTCAGCAAGCAAAAAGGGTCAAGTGGGCTTTCTTATTCTATGGGTAAAGGGATCGTGTCAATATCCAAACAGCAAAAAATGGATTCCTGGAGTAGTTTTTAGACACAGCCGTTCATCTGACTCATTACTTTCAGGAGCAATTCTGTTTCACCTCCCCAAAGGGGGGGTCATTCCCCCCTCTCACCCCGCCCCCCAGTGCCTGTTAGCTCCCACAATGGGAGATGAGCTCCACCAACAGTGCAAACCCACTATCAGCTTTGCTTTAGCATGGATATTTCTTTAAGTTTTTATTTTAATTCCAGTTAGTTAGCATACAGTGCTATATTAGTTCCAGGTGTTATGTTAGTTCCACTGTATGATACAGTGATTCAACACTTACATACATCAGCCGGGGCTCATCATGACAAGTGCACTCCTTCGTCCCCCTCACCTGTTTCCCCCATGTCCCCCCTGCCCCCCACCTCCCTCCTGGTAACCACCAGTTTGTTCTCTATAGTGAAGACTCTGTTTCTTGGTTTGTCTCCCTTTTTCTTCCCTTTGCTCTTTTGTTTCTTACATTCCATATATGAGGGAAATCGTATGGTGTTTGTCTTTCTCTGAGTGACTTATTCCACTTAGCATTATCCTCTCTAGCTCCGTCCATGTCATTGCAAATGGCTGAATAATATTTGAGGAAATCCCGTACTGTTTTGCACAGTGGCTGCACCAGTGCAAAAAATTCCGTACTGTTTTGCACAGTGGATCCCACCAACGGTGCAATAAGGTTCCTTTTTCTCCACATTCTTGCCAACACTGTTGTTTCTTGTGTTGTTGATTTTAGCCATTCTGGCAGGTGTGAGGTGATATCTCATTGTAGCTTTGATTTGCATTCTCCTGCTGATAAGTGGTGATGAGCATGTTTTCAGGTGTCTTTTGGTCACCTGGATGTTGTCTTTGTAGAAATGTCTGATAATGTCTTCTGCCCATTTTTTAATTGGATTTTTTTTGTGTGTTGAGTTTTATAAGTTCTTTATATATTTTGGATACCAACCCTTATCAGATATGCCATTTGCAAATACCTTCTCCCATTTGGCAGTTGCCTTTTTGTTTTGTTGTTTCCTTCACTGTGCAGAAGCTTTGTATTTTGATGTAGTCCTAATAGTTAATTTTTGCTTTTGTTTTCCTTGCCTCAGGAGACCTCTCTAAAAAAAAGTTGCTACAGCCTATGTCAGAGAAGTTACTGCTTGTGCCCTTTTCTAGGATATTTATGGTTCCAGGTCTCACATTTGGGTCTTTAATCCATTTTGAATTTCTTTTGTGTGTGGTGTAAGAAAGTGGTCCAGTCTCATTCTTTGGCCTGTGGCTGTCCAGTTTCCCCAACACCATTTGTTGAAGACACTGTCTTTTTTCCATTGGATATTCTTTCCTGTTGTGTCGAAGATTAATTGACCACAAAATTGTGAGTTTCTTTCTGGGTTTTCAATTCTGTTCCATTGATCTCTGTGCCCCTTTCTGTGCTGGTACTATACTATTTTGATTACTTCAGCTTTGTAATATAACTTGGAGTCTGGAATTGTGATGCCTCTGGCTTTGCTTTTCCATTTTAAGATTGCTTGGGCTATTCAGGGTCTTCTGTGGTTCCATACAAATTTTAGAATTGTTTGTGATCGTCCTGTGAAAAATGCTGTTGGTATTTTGGTAGAGATTGCATTGAATGTGTAGATTCGGCATGGGTATTTCATGGTTTCTAGGAGATCATGCCCATCCCTGGGGCACAGAGGTCATCCTCAGAAGCATGGAGGTTAATACTATGAATATAAATATGAATATGAAGCAAGGGCCTTTATAAAGTAGAACCCAATGTTGCATTGTTTCAATGCATTTTGATATTAAATAAGTAATGTGAATTACATTGAAACTACTGAAATCTGCAAGTCAGCATCTGTTCCTTTTAAGTCAACAACTTGAATTTGTCATTATTATTATTATTGTTAGAGGCTACAGTCTTTTTCTGTGCTTCAATCAGGAATGTAATCTGAATTTGCCCCTGTCTGCCTACCCCGGACCTGTTATTGGCTTCCTGTTTCTAAGTGTGTTCAATGCTCATCATCTCTGGACACAGGCGAGCAGCTAATATTGCTAAGACTATCACTCTGCACAAACTTGCCATTTCTTTGTTTCCTTTGTAAATCATTATGCTAATAATATCAATCATTTCCCCCCCCCCCCCCCCCGTGTTCCCCTGAAATTTCATGTGTGGAACTGAGCTGATATAATGAAATGGACCAAAGATGCAGATGCCTTTTTTACTTCTTGCCTGGCTAAATTTACCCTAGGATACCTCAGAGGCAACTAGCCATTCAGGACATGTACTTCTTGACCGTGGCACGTGCGTGTTCAACTTCCTAGCGTTGACTTCCCCACTGTTACCACTGACAGTGAACTCCTCGGCGGGCGAGAGGAGCGGCCCCCCTTCACACACAATCAGCACCAGCTGTAGTCCAATTAAACTCAACAGTGAACAGGTGTTCACTGTAATGACTTCCACACAAAAGCACGCTTCCATTTAATACTCTTTGCATCCGATACACTAACAGCCCCAATGAAAGGGAGTAGTAGAAAAAGAGATGGAGTTCAGTGGAGGGAAAACAGCAACCCCCAGACTCCTTCACAATCAGCATCAGAAGCCCCAGTTAGCCTCAACATTTCCCAGGTGTCCGCGGGAGGGTATTTTTATGCAGAACATATTCAAGTCAATTGTCTCTCAAGAACTTCTTTGAAGACATTTTGAAGTTTTGCAAATTCAGCCAGCTTGCTCGTATTACTGTTACCACCACTATTTAATGGCTTTCAGGATTCTACCCTGCTAGACATGCATGGATAGAGTATATATTTTTTAAAGTTTGTGTATTCATTTTGAGAGAGGGGGAGGGGCAGAGAGTGAGGGAGAGAGAGAATCCCAAGTAGGTGCCGCACTGTCAGCGCAGAGCCAGATGAGGGACTTGAACTCAGGAGCCGTGAGATCACGACCTGAGCGGAAATCAAGAGTCAGACATTTAACCTACTGAGCCGCCCAGGTGCCCCGGGCAGAGATATTAATCACAGTCCCGTAAATCCTAAAAATGCTCTCATCCCATTTGATGCTCTTCCTCCCAAATTCTTTTATATTCCAGGTGTGTGTTCCGTTTGAAATGGAGAAATCTAGGAAGCACTTCTTGGGAGGAGATGCCTGCAAGTGTTCTTACTCCTATCGGGTTCCATCAGTTATTGAACGTCCACAGTGTGCGTTGCCAGGGAGAAGAGGAAGGATGACAGACACATCGTCTGCTGCTGGGAATCAATGCGGGACTGGTTGACAGCTCAGGACCCAATCAGAGTCACTTCCGTGGCTCACCCCAGGCTTGATGGAGGCTGGCTAGTTACAGGGGACTCTGGTAAATGAGTTGGTGGCCCTCTGGCCAGACCCCTCACCCTATGGCGTGGTGACTACTACCAGTGGTGGCCCTTCTCTGACTTTGTGTTTCTCAGAGATTCGTCGCCTCTAAGGACAGGGGAGACATGGGGTGAGCAGGTCCGAGAATTCTGAATTCTGCCTCTCGGTTCAGTCAAGGAGTTAGACACATTCCCAACGTACCGTACAGATCCTGGTGCAGAAAGCTATTTTTCAGTTTCGCCGGAACCAATTCGATAACTCACACCAGAAGGAAACCTGTGTAAAAACCAATCTCAGATGTGGAGCAAATGCTGGTGAGGGTGTGAACTGGTAGAATCACCCTGGAAAACTAGTGGGTTTCCATAACCAAAGCTGCACTTGGGAGCAGATAGCTCCATTCCCAGTTACGATTGCAACAGTGTTGGTGGTAGGCAGACACTAAGATGTGACCTTCTTCTAACCAGCAAAATACAACAATTATGATGGGATATGGCTTCTCTGATTACGTTTCCTAAAACTGTAACTTCTATCTTGCTAGCATGTTCTCTCTATTGCCTTCTTGGCTTCCATGCTTTGATGTTGGAGAGAGCCTTATATGGCACGGAACTAAATGTGACCTTTGGCCAATAGCCAGCTAGGCACTGAGGCCTTCAGTCCAATAGTCTTTCAGAAATTGAGTTATGCCAACCGCAGTGGGAGCTTGGAAGTAAATCCTTCCCCAGTTTGGACTTCAGATGAGATCCCAGCCCTTGCTGACACCTTGATTCTGCTTTGTGAGGGACCCTGAAGCAGACGGTCTAGCTAAGCTGTGTTCAGACTCTTGATTCACAGAAACTGAGATAATGTGTGTGGTTTGAATTGTGTGGTAATTGGTTCCACAGCAATAGGTAACAAATTCAGACATGCTTACAAATGTGCACCCAGGGACACGTATAAGAATTTTCATAGCAGCATTCTTCGTGATACCCAAATCAGAAAGAACTCAAAAGTTCATGGACGATAAAGTGGATAAATACATTGCAGTATATTCATAGAGTGGACCACTGTAAGCGCTGTGAGAGTAACTAACCCTAGCTACCTGCAACGATATGGGTGAGTCTCACAAGTAATTGGGTGGGAAAAACCAGACACAGAAGAGTACACACTATATGGTCCAATTTACATAAAGTTCTACAATAGGCAAAACTAATCTGTCATCCTGTTTGAAACTTAGGATGGTGACTCCTTTGGAGGTTAGGTAGCTACAGGGAAGGTACATAGGGAAGCTTTTGAGATACTGATAAATGTCCTGTTTCTTCAATCTGGGGGCTGGTTACAGGACTGGTTTACACACGTTTATGTACGTTTTTGGTTATAAATTAAAAAGTTTTTACAACACCGCCTTTTTTTTTCTAGCAGGTGATCTTTTCAGCATGGGATATTCATAGATGTGTGCTCAGAGGGGTGTATTATCTTTGCAGGCACAGTGTCAGTCATACATCAGGAAAGGAGAGCATTGATTTCAAATGCCTCATTTAACAGAAGAGGTAAAGTGAGTTGCAGAAGTCAAGCTTCCAATCATTTGTCAGAGCTGCAAGTGCAAAGCAGGTCTCTTGTATATTCTGGTTCGATGTGAGTGCAGTCTGGCTGTGGACCATCTTTCATGGTTCTCCATGCTTGAGTCCCTTTCTTCACCACCCTGTGAGATTGCCTGTTGATGTTGCAAACTGAGTTAAAGATTGCTTTCCCAGACTGACCGGTGTCTGGCTTGGGCTTGGGCTTTAAACTGACCAGTATCCAATAAGAAGGAGCTTCTTGGTATCCTGTTTTCATGCTTCTACCTTGTTCTGTTGCACTGGAACCCTCCTTGCCATTTGTTTCCAGGCCTGTTTCTTGCACCATGGCTAGTGATCTTTACCTGACCCTCTACCCACAGTCTGGTTCTCACCCAGCAATACTGAAACTCAATACCTTTCCTGGTGCTGAACTTGGCGAACTTTCTTGGCTGTGATTAGGACTCATCTTTCAGTGTGTATTTGCTGCTAGCAGCTCTGGGTTATGACCTTGACTGGGAAGCCTGCAATCATCTTACTGAGTCTGCCTCAGTCTCTGCAAAAGAGTAGAGAAGTATTTTTTTTTTTCGATCAAAGATCTACAAATATCCAATATCTCCATGTTCCAAATAAGTTCTTACATTCCATTTTAGGAAAATATCTGCTGGTGTAGGCAGAGAGGAGCATGAACTACCTGCCTTTTCCCCCTTTTCTCTTTTCTGAGATCTGAGACCTACGTTATAAAATCAACACAATGAATGAGATCAGACATATACAAATACACCTTAGAGACAAAGAGTCAGCCATGTCATAAGAAGGCAAAGGATGGATGTGACAATAACCCCATTGATGGTCTGGATGTGTCTAAAGAAAGAATATGTCAGTCAGAAAGAATATGTCAATCAGAAAGCTGGCGGCCACAGAACTTGGAGGACAAGCCAGAGGGAACCCTGAAAACCTGGTATGAATGTTCCAGGGGTAATGGCTTCATCAGGTCCCAGCCATGTGATGCCGTTAAGCTTTCAAGTCATCTAACTAAACTGTCCTTGCTCTGATTCCAGACTCACTAAGGAGATTTCCAATTATAATCAACTTCCTGTGTAGATTTTCTGTAGGGAAAAAAAGGTGTTGGGGAGAAGAGTGTGAGTATTTGATCTTTCTGACAACTGCACATCCCCTTGTTGATAGAGGTATCGACATTTTGGTGAGAAGTTTTGGTGTTTTCTGAATCTAGTTCACAGAAGTCAGCTCTCCCAAGGCAGGCAGATCCTGGAACACTAACAAGATTGAATTTTTGGACTTGCACATCTTCTGGCCAGACCTCGGACTGTGAAAAATTCATTAAGATAATGCCACTTTGGAAGGCCTCTTGGTAGACAGCCAGCCAGCCATTTCCTGGTAATATTCAACATGGCTTTGGGCCCATTTTCAAAATCATGATGGTACCTAACTGGATTGAGAGGATGAGAAAGGGAACAGAGAGAAGAGGAGATAAATTGGGTAGTCCATTCAAATTGGTTTCCATTGAGGCTACGGATGGAAATGGAATCTTATTGAAAATGGACTACTTATTTGTTTCTTAAATGGGGATAGATACCCTTCTGGGAATATGTGGTAATTTTCTTGGGATGAGTAAAGATAGGGGATAAAACTCAGCACAACTTTCTGGAAGATTAACTTTTCTCCCTGGTTTGGGGAGATGGAGAAGTTAAGACATTAACTAGAGGTAAAATTACCCAGAGTTTGTTGCTGGGTAATCAGGGATTATATTTACCAGCTTCTCTTGCATTTAATTGGGGCCATGTGATGACATTTTGCTCAAGGGATGTGGGGAGGATGGCTGTTAATTTTGGGCTGAAGCAATTAAGCACTTCTCTCCCCATCTCACAGTTGAATGGAGAGGTTGCAGAGGCTCTGAAGGAGGGTAGAGTCACAAGGCCACAGGGCAGGTTGTCCACCCACCAGCCACACCCACACAGACTTTAGGTAAGTGAATATACATCTAAAGTGTTAAACCACTGAGGGTTTGGGCTTGATCAGTTACAACAGATAACATTACTCTCATAGAACTGAGCAGTGATTTAAATATTTCTACATGAAAACAAATAGTCATATAATAGCATATGAACTTTACATGAATTCTTAAATTCATGAAAACTGAAGCTTCAAAGACCTATGTTGCTCATGGCAGGCTGTTGGCACATCCCTTGGTGCCTACAGAGTGACACGTTCACTCTCCTCTGTGGTTGGGGGAACTTGATGCTTGACAAAGGCCAGAAAAATTCACATAATAGGGAGTAAAAGCTGTGGTGGTCCTCCAGACTGTAGAGTCTGTAGTACATGCTCATTCAAGCCAAGATCGAAGTAGGCAAAGTTAGATTTCAGGTAACCTTTTTCCAGTCCCCTACCCTCAAACTCACATGGATAATACTGCCTATCAATGTCTTGGCCTGCTTTTTTTAAGGCAAAACCCTCATGGTTTGGACTCTTACTAAATTGTGAATGTTCATTTCAGTTTACGTTCCCTTAGGAGCCTATAAGGTGAGGCTGATATGTCCAAAGAGTTCAGGCTAACTGGCAGGTATGGCAAATACATGGCATTTCTCATACCAATCTCCTTTCCACATCCCTGCAGTTATTGGTGATTTTGGCATGGTACTACTTTCTAGTGAGCCAGGTGGGGCTTCACAGCCTTCTCAGGCCAGAGCTCCAGGCACTCCTATGAATCTATCAGTGCTGGCTCTTGAGTTGGATTCAACTTGCCATCCTGGATGAAAGGTAGATCATAGTAGTTTCATGACTATCTCTCCTGGACAATATTTGCCTTCCAACACTTCTCTTTACTCCCTTAATCTAGTAGAGGAACCTGGAAATTTCTAGTGCACTGGCAGCTCCAGTAGGGGAGAGAGTTGGGACAGGGACCATTTTTCCATTGCTCTTTGGATTATACCACTAACCTGCTTCCTTTCAATTGGATTTAATTAAATAGTTACTTTATTTATTTATTTATTTATTTATTTATTTATTTATTTATTTATTTATTTATTTTGAGAGAGAGAGAGAGAGAGAGAATGTGAGTGCACAGGGGAGGGGCAGAGGAAGAGGGTGAGAGAGACTCCCAAGCAGGCTCCACCCTGGGTGTGGAGCCCAACATTGGGCTTGACCCCACGACTGGAAGATCATGACATGAGCCAAAATCAAGAGTTGGATACTCAACCAACTGAGTCACACAGATGCCCCAATAGATACCGTATTTATTTCACTTACAGTAAAGCAGGCTTTATCTAGCAAATCACACTTAACTCCATTGCCAGCAAGTTTTTATTGAGTACCTGCTGTGTACATGGCAACAAACTAAGTGCTCAGAAGTTTCTTCTGTGATTATGTTGACTTATAATCATCATATAGAGTAGCTCTGTTCTCTCTATCTTTCTTCCCATTTTTTCTCTGGGTTCCTGACTTCCTGGAGGAACCCTCTTGTTCTGCTGTCCACACCACCTGAGCTGTCTTGACTGCACTCAGACCCCTCTCATTGCCCTTCCTCAAGTGTGCTGTGTGGAGAGAGCACTTTTTCACTGTGCTGGCTGTGAGGACAGGTTTGCCCTACTCTTCCCCTCCTCAGTGTTTCTAAGCCATGGCTTTCTCATGGGTCCACAACTCTCCCTGAAGGGACCCAGTAGTCTCTGCTGGTGGCCCATCAGACTGTTTTGTCACAACCTCCTTCAGTGCTGCTTCACTGAAGTGCTGCTGGGGCAAAAAGAGCAAGTTTTAAATTTCCCTCTGTCTCTGTCTCTCTCTTTTTTTTGAGGGGAGGAGACTTCCGTGGGTAAGATTTCTTTCCCACCCACCCATTCTACATCAAGTTCTAGACCAGTAAGAGCAGATAAATCTCTTTCCCACCAGTGACATGTGTTTAACTAGATGAGTGTGGCCGCCAAGCAGAGCTGTAGCCATCCTGGCAGCTGCAGGAGAGATTGGGGGAAGGCAGCTGCCAGGAATTAGGGTTGGACACGTGCCTCCAGGTGACAGCCACATGCATGGACCCAGTTACTAATGCTCCCACTTAAACCTTGGAAACAGAGTTAGAAAGGCACAGCCAGGTGGGCAGAGGGCAAACCTCAGCTTCCCCCAGCTGGGGCTACCTGTTGGGTGTTGGGATTCCATAAGGCTGAGCTATGGGGGGAATGGGACTTTGGTGCCTACCATGCTAGCTGTGGACACCACACCACAGTGGGAAGGGCTGAAAACATATGATTAGTTAATGAAAACTTGGATTTTGCAGAAAACAGTCAAATCTGTGGAAGGGTGGCAGCTGCTACTTTGAGCTAAAGCCCTAGGCAAGCCCTAAAGTTGTGGAATCTGCATATTTCCCTCACCCCTACCTAGGAGGCCAGCATAGAGCAGTCATTGTAGGGCTTTCCTGGAGGCGTCAGGAAGCCAGGGGTAGTGATTTGTTTAGATTTGTCTGGATAGCTGCAGGTTGCCAAATCACACAGACAGCTGCAGTCAGTTGCTTTCTTCATGCTGTTCAATCCATGCCATGCACTTTATCAGCTGCATCTCTGCTCTCCCCTGGACATCTTGGGAAATTATCACAACTTCATAGGTAGGGTTCTGAGTTGGCTCGTTTTCTGCAATATTGCTACATTTGCTCAATTACATTGTTAGCTGGAAGATGATAACTGACTTCAGCTTCATTTTTCCAACTTGAGCATTTGTTTATGGAATCTATGTAGGAGAACAACAGACTATGTGCATCACTCTTTCCCTGCCTCAACATGCCTTTTTCCAGAAGTAGTGGTGATGGGAGTGAGAAAGAGAAATTCAATTACATATGCACCAGGAATTTGACATAATAGGAATTCCGTGGGCAGCCTGGCTTTATCTGCCCAGAATTCCGCTGGATAAAAGCAAAACACTTTTTTTTTTTTCATGAATCCCTCTTTTTGGTCACTTTCCTGATAAGGTAGGGGTAAAATCTGGGAGCTGGCCTTTGTTGTTGCCTTTCTATCTTTTGCAAGGGTCAACCTGCAATGGTCCTATTTATATTTATAGGAGGCTGTGGCCCTGGCACAGAGTGGAGTATGGAAGTTAGGCTGTTTGTAAGAAGTCAGGCAAGAGTTTGTAAGTTTCCCTTCTTTGATCATCAATTTGGCTTAAATCAAATCATGGAATCTTACCACTGAGTGGAAACCTATTTAAATCCTTTCATTTTATAGATAAGAAACCTGAAGTGCAGAGAGATGAGTTACATTGATAAAGATCCAGATCAGTGGCAGTGATGTCCAAGTTTATCAGGTATCCAGGCTTATGGAGTTTCCAGGCGTATCAGGTCTCCAGGTATACCAATTATGTTTTCTGGGCACAAACAACAGAAACCAACTCTGGCAACTTTACTGGAAGTTTATTGAAAGTTTATCTGGAAGGACACTGGAAGCCTCCAAAGATGGCAAAGAACCTAGAGAACCAGATCTGAAAATGGATTTGAGACAAGGCATCTCAGAAGGCTAGGATGGGAGGCACTGAAGGAGCATCTGCTATTAGGAGAATTTGGCCTCCACTTTCTCCGTCTCGTGTAACTCTACTGACTTTTCAGTTTACTTTTGCGAGAGCAAAATTAAGACAGGTCGTTTGGCTGCACCTTGGCTAGGGGAAAACATGGTACCTGATAATAGTCACAGAAGAGAATATCCAATGGAGAGGAAATGATTCTCCTAAAGAAAATCTCAGTGCCTTTCAGAAGGTCCTTTGGGAGGACTTCAAAACAAATATCCACATTTGCCCACCAACCTCTTGGTTTCATACATTGTTTCATGGAGTGCTTTTTGACACCTCTGTTCATTATAGAGATTACCATTTTTTTTTTTTTCAAAATACCGCATAAATCCATGTCTCCATAGCCCTTACCTGGGCAGAGCCTGTTCATTATCTCCCAGTAGCCGTTGTCTTCTTCTTCCCTTTAGACCTCGATCATCTTGAAATTCATTCAGATACCATGGCCTGCCCAAGTGGAGATATTTGCCTTTGCAATTAGATGTGCCCAGGGAACTATGTCTAAATCAACAGGAGGTAAGTTAAAGAGATGATGTGATCCCTAGGGTATCTCCTTTCAAAAGAAATTACTTGTAGTCTCTCTGCCCTTTCTCTCACCTTAGGTTAACATAATTAGAGTATTCATGATCCTTCATTGGCCCATGCTTGGCTATCTATCCATTCATAAGCCCAAGTGTATTTATTTTTTATGCTATAGGCCACTGTGAACACATGTCACAGCACAAAAACTAGAATTATGAAAATATGTTACATTTATGGTTTCCTCCAGTCTGCTTTCTTGCCTTCTCTCAACCTGAGTAATCAGCATTCTGAGTCCTGTATTTATCATTTCTTTGCTTGCTTTTTTAGATTGTTTTATCTTGTTATATGTCAGGGTTTGATCATAGAAACAGAACCACAGGAGTGATATAGAAGATGGAATTTATTACAGAGATTCAACTCCATGTAGTTGCCCCAGCTAGTTAAATTATTGCTATATGGTTATTGTTTGGTGCTGGACCTAGACCAAGAGTTGGAGAAGCTGAAGGAAAAGACCTAGCAGGAGCTGAGGAGGTATGGCTTCAACTGATGCCCCAGGAGCTGCACTCGCTGGGCCAGGATTCACAGAAGGTCGAGGAGAAAATGGAGTTGCTGTGGACTCACCTGCTGCCCCATGTCAACATGATGAGCCAGCAGGTCTGTGGCAATGTGTGTGGGTTGCAACAGTGCCTGGTACCTTGTATCAGCCTCTGAACATAAGGAAGGCCCACCTTCTAAATATTGTTCAAAATATCTTCTGAGGGCCTTGCCAACCCAGAACTATGCAGGAAAGGGAATTCTGGGAAATGTAGTTCTAGCTTGTAGTTAAGCTGACATAGCATAAATTGATCCACATGTACAAAGGAAACTTTTTAAAAAGTTGCTTTTAATTTGATAAAAAGCATATTATGCCGCATATATCCATTTAGGATTTGCTCTTTAACAACTCAACATTATGTTTTTAGGATTTATTCATACTGCTGTGTAAAGCTTTAGCTTAATCTTGTTGACCTGTCGTATACTATTGCGTGAATGCATCATAGTTACTTCATCTACTCTCTTGTTGATGGGTATTTGGATTATTTCCAGGTGTTTAAGTTAGCTTGGGCTGCTATAACAAAGTATCAGGGTTTGGGTGGCTTCAACAACAGATGTTTGTTTCTCACAGTCCTAGAAGCTGGGAAGTCCAAGATCAAGGTGCTGGCCAATTCAGTTCTCAGTGAGGTTCCTCTTCCTGGCTGGAAGATGGCCACCTTCTTGCTTGTCCTCACATGGTAGAGAAAGAGAGAGCTCTGATTTCTCTTCTTGTAAGGACGTTAATCCCATCATGGAGGTCCCACCCTCACGACTTCATGATCTAAACCTATTTACCTCCCAAAGACTTCACCTTCAGCTATCACACTGGGGGAGTTAGGGCTCCCACATATGAGTTTTGTACAGACACAAACATTCAGTCCATATCACCGGGTTTTGCTCTTGCAAGCAGCATTACTAAGAATGTCCTTGTGGCTGTCGCCAGGTGTTCAAGGGCAGAAGTCTCTCATAATTTCACGCCAGTAGTACAGCTGCTGGGCCTGACGTGGGGAGACCTTGCGTCTTGGTTTTCCTGGGACAATACGAGTTATGCTTATTGTCCAAGAATGATAATTTTTTTTAATTTTATTTTTTATTTTTTAAAATTTACATCCAAATTGGTTAGCATATAGTGCAACAATGATTTCGGGAGTAGATTCTTTAGTGCCCCTTACCCATTTAGCCCATCCCCCCTCCCACAACCTCTCCTGTAACCCTCAGTTTGTTCTCCATATTTATGAGTCTCTTCTGTTTTGTCCCCCATTTGCAACTACGTGGAAGAATGATTAGTATATATTGCCCTTATCTTTTCCCTACTTGCAGCTTGTTTTCACTTTCATTTGACAAACAGAAGTTTTATTTTTTTAATTTTTAAAAGTGTTTATTTTGAGAAAGAGACAGTGTGAGCAGAAGAGGGGTGTAGAGAGAGGGAGAAACAGAAACCCAAGCAGGCTCTGTGCTGTCAGCGCAGAGCCTAATGTGGGGCTTGATCTCACAAACCATGAGATCGCGACCTGAGTGGAAATCAAGAGTTGAATGCTTAACCACCTGAGCCACTCAGGTGCTCTGACAAATAAAAGTTTTAAATTTTAGTATTGCCAAATTTATAAATGTTTGTATGGTTAGCATTTTTTTTTTTTTGAGTATTGTTTAAGAAATTCTTCTCTATCTCAGTCGGAAAGATATTTACCTATGATTTTTGTTAAGAGTTTTAATATCTTAGTTTTTGTAGTTAGGCTCTTAATACATGTGGAGTTAATTTTGGTATATGTTGTGATAGAGGAATCTAATTTCATATTTTTCTGCGTGGATAACCTTTTTTTTTTTTTTTTTTTTTTATCGTATCTTGCTGTATTTATTTTCTCACCGATCTGGCAGGCCACCTCTGTCCTACACCAAAGTTTCATACGTGTGTGGGTCTATGTCTGAGCTCCATATTCCATTTTATGCCCTGTTCGTCTGACCCAGTCCTGATATCATCCTGTCTTAATTATTGTAGTTTCACAAAAAAGCATGGTACCTGGTGGGGCAAATCTTCCCTGCCTGCTCTCTGCTTCATAAAACCCCAGGGTGTTTTTTTTTTTTTTCCTTTTACTCTTTCATTGAAATTTTAAAATCAGTTTACCACGTTCCATGAAAGTGCATGTTAGTGTTTCGCTTAGAACTTTATTGAACTGGGGAGATAGACAAGGCTATGCTATTGCCTTCCTATTCACAATGTGATCTATCCTTTAATTTCCTTGGCTCATCTTATTGGCTACTAATAAAGTTTTATCATTCTCCCTGTACAGGTTTTACATATATATTTATATTTATTTCTAGGTTCTCGGGATACTTTGAAACTGTTGTAAATTTTGTCTTCTTTTTAATTACGTTTTCTGGTTGTTTATTCCAACAATACAGAAATGCAATTGACTTTCACTAAACTTGGTTACTATTTCTAATAATTTGCTCATAGATCTTTTTCGCTTTTCTGGGCAAACAGTTATGCAGTTATGTCACCTGAAAATAATGACAGTTCTATTTCTTCCTTTCTATTTCTTCCTTCTTTTTCTTTTTCTTTTTTTTTTTCTTCTTCTCCTGTTGTTGTTGTTGTTGTTGTTGTTGTTGTTGGCCAAGACCTTAAATATCATGCAGAATAGAAATGATAAGGCTGGACTGTCTTGACTCAATTTCTGATTTTAAAGAGAATTATTCTTTTTTAAGAAAAAAATTTATGTTTATTTATTTTTGACAGAGAGAGGGAGAGAGAGAGAGAGAGACAGAGCATGAGTGGGGGAGGGGCAGAGAGAGAGACACACACACACACACACACAGACTCTGAAGCAGGCTGCAGGCTCTGAGCTGTCAGCACAGAGCCCGATGCAGGGCTCAAACTCACGGACCGCGAGATCATGACCTGAGCCGAAGTCGGACGCTCAACCGACTGAGCCACCCAGGTGCCCCTAAAGAGAATTATTCTAATGTTTTCCCATTTCGGATGAAGTTTTAAAGTTATTTTGTAAGTACTCCTTATCAGGCTAGGGAATTTCCCTCCATTCTAGGTTTGCTGAGATTTTTTTGAAAAATCTTTATTATGGTAAAATATATATAACGTAGAATTTGCCATTTTAACTATTTTAAGCATACAATTCAGTGGCCTTACCTTCACACTGCTTCATAACCATCACCACTGTGTTTTTCCAAAACCTTCTCACCACCCCAAAAAGAAACTCTGTAGCTACTAAGTAGTAACGTCTTCCACTTCCCCACCAGGCCTTGATAATCTCTAATCTACTTTCTGTCTCTATAAATTTGCTTATTCTATATATTTCATATAAGTGGAATCATACAATATATGCTCTTTTGTGTCTGGATTCTTTCAGCTAGTATCAAGTTTTGATGGTTCATCCATGTCATATCAAGTATCAGAACTTCATTCCTTTTTATGGTTGAATAATATTCCATTCTGTGTCTAAACTACATTTTGTTAATCCATTCATCTGTTCATGGACACTTGGGTTGTTTCCACCTTTTGGCTATTGTGAATAATTACTTAATAAGAGTTTCTTTTTTTTTTTTTTTTACTTGAGAGAGAGAGAGAGAGAGAGAGAGAGAGAGAGAACGAACACATGAGCAGGGGAGAGGGGCAAAGGGAGAGAGAAAATCTCAAGCAGACTCCACGCTCAGCCGAGGTGGGGCTCAATCCCACAACCCTGGGATCAAGACCTGAGCCCAAATCAAGAGTCAGATAGATGCTCAACTGGCTGAGCCACCCAGGTGCCCCAAGAGTTACTTTTTAAATCATGACTTTATGTTGAATTTTATAACTGTTTTGTTTGTGTCTGTTGAAATGATCGTGTATATGTGTTGTCTTTTACTCTGGTAGCATGTGAATGACAGTTCAAGTCATGCGCGGTCTCCATCACTTTACTGGCCATCAGCCCTTTCTCAGGAAGCTTCTGGAGGATACGCTCCACCAAACTGAGGTTGTAAACCAAGAAAGAGGAAGACACGGGAGACAGGAAACAGAAGACTCAACAAAGGAGAGAGGAGGAGCCCTGTGACAACCGTGTACCCAGAACTGAGGTGCCGAGGGCAATCTGGAACAGGTCAGATGGACCCAATAGGTATTTATTCAGTAAGATGACATTGAGAGTCTCTCTGTGCATTCATAAACGTGGAAAAGAGAAGAGTGTTGAGTTGATTAGTGGTAACAATGTTAATCACAAGAAAGCAAAATGTTAATGTCAGACAAAACGGAAAAAAAAATGTGTGCAGGCAAGAAAAAGTAATCATGGGATAGCTCGTGGCTCATCTGTAAAGAGAGTTTACTTAGTCATAAATATAAACACAGCATATTAATCGATCTAAAAATGTGATGCAGTGTCTTGGAGAATTGAGGGCAGGAGGAGTGCATGCGTGTGGTAGGGATGAAGGCATCTGACAAAAAAAGAGCTAAATCCTCATCTCCCATAGTGAGAAGTCTGTGCATAATGCCTAAAAAAGAACAATCAGGACTTAGAAATACAAACATGTTATTTGCTGATATGGACATAAATACCCAAAGAACTCATGGAAAGAATTGAAATCAGTTGCCTCTGGGGAAAGGATAAAGGGGGGCAGGGACTGATATTTGTGGCAACAAGTCTAATTTTTTTACAGTTTATTTAGAGAGGGAGAGAGAGAGCTGGGGAGGGGCAGAGAGAGAGGGAGACAGAGAGAATCCCAGGCAGGCTCCCCGCTGCCAGTGCAGATGCTGAGGCGAGGTTCGATCCCACAAGCTGTGAGATCATGACCTGAGCTGAAATCAAGAGCTGGACACTTAGCCAACGGAGCCACCCAGGTGCCCCTGCAACAAGTCTTAAGGAACTATTTGGCTCTGTAAATTTTGTGCCTGTATAACTTTGACAAAAACTAAATTAAAAAGAAATGAGGGGCGCCTGGGTGGCTCAGTCGGTTGGGCGTCTGACTTCGGCTCAGGTTACGATCTCGCGGTTTGTGAGTTCGAGCCCCACGTCGGGCTCTGTGCTGACAGCTCAGAGCCTGGAGCCTGCTTCGGATTCTGTGTCTCCCTCTCTCTCTGCCCCTCCCCTGCTTGCACTCTGTCTCTCTCCCTCTCAAAAGTAAATATACATTAAAAAAAAAAAAAAAAAACGAAACACTTTCTTCTCTATCATCCTTGCATCTAATCAATCACCAAGTGTCTCCAGAATGTACCTCAAATCCACCCTCTTCTTGCATCTGTTTTATTCATGTGGCTCTTTGAACTTTTGTCTGTTTCAAAGGAAAGTTTTAAGGAACTATTCAAATAAGCACGTGACTCTTTAAAATCAAGAGGAACCGAGGTTTAAAATGAGATTTCGGGGGCACCTGGGTGGCGCAGTCGGTTGGGCGTCCGACTTCAGCCAGGTCACAGTCTCGCGGTCCGTGAGTTCGAGCCCCGTGTCGGGCTCTGGGCTGATGGCTCAGAGCCTGGAGCCTGTTTCCGATTCTGTGTCTCCCTCTCTCTCTGCCCCTCCCCCGTTCATGCTCTGTCTCTCTCTGTCCCAAAAATAAATAAACGTTGAAAAAAAAAAAAATTTAAAATGAGATTTCGGAAGGAGAACAGGCCCATAGACAGGCATCCTATCAACTTCCTGCCTCTAGCCTGAATCCACACCTATCCCTGCTCATCTCCTGCTTCAGTGAAGAAGGCTCTCCTCCCACCTGAGAACCATTTCCTGCTATCAGCCTCTTATACCTCCAGAGGCATTTACTTCACTTTCTTGATTATCTCCTCTCCTCTGGCCCCTTCCTATGAACATTTCAACAAACCTTTGTCTCCCCCCCCCCTTTTTTTTTTTTAAATACTTCCTTGATCTCTCAGCTCCTTCAAGCTACAATTGTACTCTTTTACTCCATTCATTCTTTCAGTATTTGTTGAGTGCCTACTCTGAGCTGCTCACTGTTTCGGGCCCAGGGGCTCAGTCCTTGCTCCCAGGGCGCTTTTAGCCTAGTTGGGGAGTTTATAGTCTAGTTGGGGAGGTCAACCTTAAACATCCACACAAATAATTCGTTGCACTTGTGTTAAGTGATATTGCAGAGGAAAGTGAAGTGGGTACAAGAGAGTGTAATAATGAAATCCAATCTCATGGGGAATCAGAAGAGAAGGTGAGGAACCAGAAAGCCTTCACTGAGGACATGCCATTTAAGCTGAGCCTTGAAGGAGGAGTACAAGTTGATTGGTCTGGGGATTGAGATGGGGTGGAGGGAAGAATGAACTCTAGGCAGAGGGAACAGTGTGGATGATTGACCCTGATTTTGGAAGGGGGCCTGAAAGGGGAACCGTGTGGCTGAGTTATGCTGAGCAAAGGGTTGGTGACACCAAGTCAGCTTGTGTTCGGTTCGAGGGATGGGCAGGCGTCTCTTTAGGCCTCAGTGAGGATTTGGGATTTTAGCCCAAATTCTTTGAATCAACATTCACTTAGTCATCCCGTATTCACTCATCCCACCACACCTCTTTCCCACCTTAGTGAAAATCCTGTTTCTAGGTCACTAATGAGCCCTGTTGCTAAATTCAGTGGACTTTGTCTTTTGTGTAATTCACTTATTTCCATTCAACAACTATTTAGGGAATCCTGACCCTGTTGACTTGTCTCTGGAATTATCCACTTTCCCTGACTTCTGTTTTCCTCTTACTTTTTAGTTAGTTTTTTGTCTTTTTTTCTCATACCTTTTTCTGCCCACTCTTAAAACGTTGTTGTTTCTATAAAGTCCGTCCTAAGGGCTCTCTAATCTTCTCACGGTACTAGATGTATTTTAGATCGTCAAATTCTCTCGGTTCTGGTCCTGTAATTGCATGACTCCTTTGGTCTCGAATGCTTTTTCTCTCCACCCTTCTACTTCTGCTGGTGTTTCTCTCCATTCTTTGGCTTCCGCTTAATTGTAGCCTCCACGAGAAAGTGGTTTCTCTGAGTGGATTTATAAACTACCATGGTTTCAAAAAGCTCATACATGCTCTTGACTCCCAACTGTGGCTACAGAACCCAGATTTCCTTCCTGAGCTGTGGACCTACGCATTCCACTCCCTATCTAACAACCACATGTGAATGTCCTTCTGACACCTATAGGCCAGCCTGTGCAAAACTGAACTTTTCTTCCTTCCATATCTGCTCCTTCTCTGGGCTTCTCTGTGTGCATGAATTACATGATCATTCACGTATTTGCTTGAGCCAGAGTGTCATCATTACCTCTCTCTCCCCCAGGCTCCCATTCACCCTACTCTTAAGCCCTTTTGCTCCAAAAGAACTCTGTGCTCTTTCCCCATACCCAGTGCCGTTCGTTATCCCAGTCGAGGCAATTATTGATTATCGCCTCTCTGCTTTTTTGGCATAGACTCTAGCTGGTGTCTTTCTCTGTTATTGCCCTCCTGTAACACATTGTTCACATTGTAGGCAAAGAGATCTTTGGAAAATGCAAATTTCCCTTTCTCCTGTTTCATATCTTATCCTGGCTCCTCAATACCCTTAGCATGAATGTCAAACTCTGTGAAGTAACTTACAAGGCCCCATTAGGTCTGTGGGCTGCTTATCTCTCCAGCATCCACTCTCGTACACTCTTTCCCCTGCCACAAGGCTGAAACTTTATTTTAGTTCCTTCTTATTTAGTTCTTTTACCACTGGTCCTTGGCACAAGTGTTCCCTTTATCTTGTACACTTTTTATTCTACCCCATCCACTTCATTTGTTGATTTCTACTTGCCCTTCACCTTTCTGCTTAGATGTTACTGCTACCAGGCAACCTTCTCTGACATCCCTTGCCAAGTTTTGATGAGCGGCCCCTGCTGTGGGCCCCAAAGGATCCTTTATCTCCCTCATCATAGCAATTACTAAACTGGATAGAGATTGGGTTGTTTATTCCCAACTAGGCTGTAAACTATCAGGACAAAGATTATATCTGTCTTCTTCCCCATTTTAACCTCAGTCCCCAACCCAGTACTTGGCCCTCGGGATGCTCAGCAAATATTTGTTGATGGACTCGCTGGATGTGTTACCCAATGTTCTTTTGGGACCTGGGGCTCCCTTGCAGGGCCGCGCCAGGGTGAAGAATGTTAAAAGCTGTATTTATGGTCTCATTGTTTTTAAAGTCCACTTGTGGTCTCTGATTGTCTTAAAGTTCCAGAGCATTAGAACTAATGGACGTAGTTCGTTAGCTCCAGATGTGCCCAGGCCAACCCCATGTGCAAACGGGGAACCACATCAAAGGAGGAGGAAGATGGTACCAGCGGCCAGAGGCACCAACAGCAGGGATGGTGGAGTGACAGAGTACAGACAGTGGTGAGCTACCCAGAGCAGGGCTGGCTCTGCTCTTGGTTAAAAATCATGCTAGCTTAACTGCACTGGGTTTCATGTGGGACCACAATAATAGAGTCAGGGAGGTTAGGCAGGAAATTCTCAGATCCTCTTAGAGAGATGTTCTTGAAGTGTGGTCCAGGTTCCCTGGTGGTCTGCAAAGCTGGTCTCCTGTAGGATGAATGTTAATGTTAAGCTTTTGTTGCCAGTATAAATGAGTAATTATTTATGATGGCGCTCCTTTGGTGTTTCAGTGAAAGCCCTCCCATTCTTCTCTTGAATTCTCCATTTGTCTGAGGATGGTGAGTAGGAGCTGCGAGGGTGGCATCTTTGTCTCACTGTGAGCAGGGACGTCTGAGAGGCGTGGCTTTGAGGGGTGACTTGGCCAGAAAAGGGATAGAAGCCAGGAAATCATCCCACATCTTTCTCTGTTGCCCCACAGCCATTCTTCACGGGGCTGGCTGCTAGCCTCTAGCTTCTGGCTGCCTGGAGTGAAAATTGTAGGAGGAGAACTGGAATTACCCAGAAAGTGTGTTTTTTTTTCTGAGACTGCCACAGTGCAGCTACCATTAGGTCAGCAGGAAGCCACTGTTGATGATAGTGGTGATGATAAGGGTAAATGAGTGCTTAGGCTCATCTGTGCAATTTTAGACCAGGCTCTCTGGTAGCAGAAGGGTCTAGTTATTGTTTTCCACTCTTTCTGCTCTGGAAAATCCATTCACTCACTCACTCAGTCATTAGTATTTTTTTGTTTTTGTGTTTTGAGAAACGATTACGTAGGAGGCCCAGAGCTTGACTCTGAGATAACACTGGTAAAGAAAACAGATTTGGCTCCTGACTTCATGGAACTTGCAGTCTATCAGGGAAGGTGAAGATCAGCCAGATAAAGACCCAGCTGCTTAATCACAAATGGCAATGTGAGCTGTAAAGCAAAGTAACAGGGTGCCCCGAGAAAAATGGGGCAATGTAATTTAGATTGAGGGGTCAGAGAAGGCTTCTCGGAGAAGGCAAAGAGGGGAGCAGAGAGCATCTTGGGCAGAAGAAATGTGCACAGGGTAAAGCCTCAGTGGAGCCAAGAAAGATGAAAGCGGCTGGAAAAGTGAGCCAGGAAGAGGTGATGGGCAAGGTGAAGGTGAAGCGACAGGCAAAGGCCAGGTGATGCAGGCCCTTGAAGGTCACGTGAAGGATGTTGCGCTTTATCGTAAGCACAGTGGACAGCTGATGAAAAGTTTTAGGCAAGGAAATAATATACTTTTCGGAGATTACTTTGGCATCTTTGTGAAAATAAATAGGGGGCAAGAGTGGAGCAAGGAATAAAAAGTAGTGAAATACTGATGCATGCCGCAACATGGATGAACCTTGAAAACGTTCTGCTAAATGAAAGAAGCCAGACACAAAAGGTCACATATTGTGTGATTGCATTTATATGAAGTGTCCAGATAGATAAACCTATGGAGACAGAAAGCAGATGAGTGGTTGCCCGGGGCTGGGGGGGAAGTGATTGCTGAATGGAGATGAGCTTTCCTTTTGGGGTCATGAAAATGATCTGCAGCTAGATAGTGGTGAAGGCTGCACAACATTGTGAATGTACTAAATACCACTCAGTTGGGCACTTTACAATGGTTAAAATGGTGAATTTTATATACGTGTGTTTTACCATGAAATAAAGGTTAAAAAAAAAAGAATAAAAGCAAGGAAACCGGTTAGGAATCCATTGCCTTTGTCTGGTGAAAGCCAAGCGTGGCTTGGACCATGGTGGTGGGAGTAGACAGAGGAAAAAAGTGAATGGATGAGGGATATATTTTGGAAGAAGAGCTGAGAGGACTTGGTGATGGATCGGTGATGGAGAGCAATGGGGAGAGAGGTTTAAGGGATCACCTGCAAGTTTCTGGCTTGAACAACTTGCTGGGCTGGAGAAGGGCTGGGTGGGAAGGTCAGGCGGAAGGAGTGGTGGGGGAGGGCAGATCCAGAGCCTATATTTGGACAGGTTAAGTTTGAGGATCCCATGAAACATCTAAGAGAGTTGTCCAGTCAGCAGTGGGTCTGTAATCCTTTAAGTGGGCTCAGGAAGGTGACCTGGGTTTGAACTGTGGGCCTGTAGGTAAGTGCAGTCACTCAGGGAGACCGTGGAGGTGAGAGAGGAGAGGGCCAGGACTGAGCCCAGAGAGTCCTGTAGATGAGGAGGTGCTAATGAGAAAATTAAGAAGGGAGGTAGGGAGGATGGTAGCCGGAGAGCCAAGAGAAGAGAGAACAGGAGTGTTAAATGAGGAGGAAGATGGCAGCATCTGGAACCCACTATGGGCTTCTGAGCAGAGATTAGTGGTAAGGACAATAATGAACATTTAGAGTCCCAGTCCACCAGACACTGGGCTCAAATGCTTCACATGACTTCTCCTGATTCATAACTATCATATTGTCTTTTTACAAATAAGGAAACTGAGGCATAAAGGAGTTGACCTTGCCCGAGGCCACGCAGCTAGTAAGCAGTGGAGCCAGGTCTCACCCCTGGTTCTTGCTGACTCCAGGATCTACAAGTAATCTCTACCCTCACTGCCTTGACTCTTGGCCCATACGGATGAAGACGGATGTGCTTTAGGCTCACCGTTGATGTATTAAAGCTTAGATCGAGAGGTCTCACCTTATTGGCAAAAAAACCCCCCGAAAACAGCTTTGTTTTTCCAGTAACTCCTACCAGCTGTGCTCTGTCGACCACGAGTCCCTCCCTACCTGCTGGGGCAGCGGCTTCCCTTAGCAACTTCTCAGTTGGATTCCGTAGTTTTTCACTCACTTCCGCTTATTAGAACAGTCTCCTTCTGGTTGTTGGAATTTGCCCTCATTCCTTTTGCAGTTTCAACTTCAACCTCGGATTCTGTTCAAAGCTCTTTGCCTTCCTCCCAGCACTGGCTGCATTCACGGCCCCAGCGGCCCAGAGGGGAGGTGAGGGTGTGGTCGGCCATCTTGTACATCCTCCCTTCCTGTGATTTGCCCTCTGTGGTGAGAGGTGGGGGTGGGAGGAGCGGGGGTAGCCTCTTTCTACCCGATTGCCAGCGGGGACCTTGCTTGTCCCCTTTCAGGAGGTCATTCCAGTGGTGTAGCTTGTTGACCCTGGGTTTGGTATGGAGAAATAGAAACCCCAACAAGCCCTCAAGGGCCTATTTATGGGTGCTTCTGAGCTTTGCAAACCGCGACTACATCTTTCAGACATCCTCCAGGTGGTACTATGGGGCTGATATTGTCCCAATTTGGCCTGTGCCTCAGTGGTGTCAGCTGAGCCTGCAGCCCAGTGTCTATGCTCCATGGCCTCCTTGCTGGGCCTAGAGGCAGAGGTAAATCCATCTTTAGTTCTTCTGGAAACTGGCACTTTCAGTCTGGCCATCTGTCCTCAGTTCCTGCTACCAGGGCTAGTCAGGAAGCTCACAGGCTAAGAAGTCAACCAGTCAAAATGCCAGCCTCCTTTTCTTATATACACCCCTAAATGGGATGAGCGAATCTCTGAGGTCACCCACCTCCCTGGCCTTGAGAGCAGAACTCCCTCTCTTCTGACAGACAGCCTCTGTGACTTCCCATGCCTCCTCTTTCAGCTCTTCATGATGAAAGCTGTGAGCCAGATCTCTGGTTCTGCCCCTGAGCACCAGAGACTTCTTTGAATCCAGCTCTGGAAAACGTGGAACCTTTTCTCTTGGTGGGGATTTCTCTATGTCTGGTGTCGTTTCCATGACCTTCAAGGTTGGGACAAGACCCCAATCAGTGCCTCACACCAGCTGGGTATATGTGACTATATTCCTTTCAGAAAGCTGGCTGCCATGGAGTCTTGGTAGTCATTTGGATTTTTAGATCCAGAATACCTATGACGGAGTAGAACGAACCTGGGGTATGCCCCTTTAGGCGGGCATAGAAGGCATTAAGGGGACCCAGCTCTGGACTTTTTTTTTTTTTTTTTTTTTAACCTCTTTACATTTTTTCCCCTCAGAGATAGGAAGAACGAATGAATAATGTAGCTAACTCTTTGGATCTCAAGGGCTCCTGAGAGTAATGAGTGAGGTCCTGGGGCCTAGTTTCTTTAGTTACCCTGAGAAAGGCAAATAAATGCCACATCTTCCTTCAATACAAACTCTACCAGTGTAGGTCCAGGTCACCTGTCCCAACATGAGCTTATCTGATCCTCAGAGGATGCTGTGAGGGAGACGGGCTCTTTCAGAAATACTGAAGGCTGGAGCGCTGATGTGTTCTGTCAATGGTCACCTAGAAAGTAAATGGCTTGGAGTTTCTGACTTCACATCTAATACTGCTGGCTACCTCTTTGAGGAAGTAAGGAGGTGAGAGACGGAGGTAAGAACGGCCAGGAAAGAAGCTGTGTGTGTGTGTGTGTGTGTGTGTGTGTGTGTGTGTGTGTGTTGTCTCAGTGTGTGTCCTAGTCATTGCAGTAAATAGGCCTCATGATCGAGTCACCAGGGTTTCTGATGGATGTAATAACTTAGAAGCTACCCTCAACATGTGAGCAAAGTAGTTAAAAGCACTGACTACAATATGAGTGTAAGTTCTGGCTCCATTCCTTACTAGCTGTGTGGTGCTGGGTAAGTTACTTTACCTCTCTGAGCGTCCTTATTGTTTAAATAGTGCCATCCTCTTAAAGTCTTGTGAAAATTAAATTAGTACATGTTAACTGCTTAATAAACGATATTATATTAACTTTTTTTTGTTTTTTGTTTTAACGTTCGTTCATTTTTGAGAGACAGAAAGACAGTGCGTGAGTGGGGGAGGGGCAGACAGAGAGGGAGACACAGAATCCAAAGCAGGCTCCAGGCTCCAAGCTGTCAGCACAGAGCCTGACGCGGGACTTGAATCCACTGACCGCGAGATCATGACCTGAGCTGAAGTCGGATGCTTAGCCAACTGAGCCACCCAGGTGCTCCGATGATACTATATTTAATAATCTAATAGATGCTATTCTTCTTAGTAGTTACATTCCCTGGCAAGATGACATTCTCAATAATCAAACTGGAGTTATTTCAAAAATATTCTGTTACATCTACTCTGCAGAGTTTCTATTGAAGCTACAAAAACAACAGGACAGTATCTGGCCTCTGCTTGCAAAGAAAAATGAATACCTGTTAAATGCAAAGCTAGGGAAAAGCCCCAGTCAATCAGCAGCAGGCTGTTTAAGGATCTATCTGTATGTTTTCAATGAAATATTGATTTAAACAACTTTCCTGGAAATATTATATTAAGATGACAAAGATTGCAGATGCTAAGATCACAGAAGCCAGCCTGAAATTCAACCACCCTGAAAATGGCTCTGGACTGGTCCTGAGCTGCAAATTTTTCAGTGTGTTGCAGATAAAGACAGTGAGCCTGCTTTGCTCTGAGGATCTCACTAACACGCCAGGAAACAGTGTAACACAAGATCCTTAAAAACACTTGCATTTGCAGTATGCCCGCCTCCCTTTCCATTTAGGGCAGAGGTTGAGCTGTTCACTGGTTCTGCCATTAGAAGTCAGGTGTATGTGTATACAATGATGAAATATACAGGTTGCAATAGGAACCATATGTCAAAAATTTTCCAAATCCAGCTATATAATCATAAGAACTAGATTCATGAAAACCATGAAGAGCTTCAGCTGTTTGCTATCATTTTAGAAAATTTTCAAAAGGCACCATCTGTGTGGTTGGCTATTTAATTAAAGTTCATTATTCAACCTTGGGTACACCCTTTGTTCAGATTGGTTTAAAAATAATTTCCAGTGATCATAATAGAGCCTTCCTTTCCTAGGCTCAGAAGTTTTAACAACAACCTGCTTCTAATTATACTTTCTACCACTGTTGTGAATCCCAACACCCATGCCTATTTGTTATCAGCATTTCAAATTATTTAAATGTGTATTGATTTTTGAGAGAGAGAGGATATGAGACTGGGGGAGGGACAGAGGGAGAAGGAGACACAGAATCCGAAGCAGGCTCCAGGCTCTGAGCTGTCAGCGCAGAGCCCAATGAGGGGCTCAAACTCATGAACTGCGAGATCATGACCTGAGCCGAAGTCGGATGCCTAACCGACGGAACCACCCAGGCACCCCTGTTATCAGCATTTCAAAATTCCGCAGGGGGACCACAGCACATGCAGTCTGTTTCAGGTGAGTGTCCCCATCAACCACCTAGAGCTGAGTGTGGCATACAGGTCAGATTAGAGAGTCTGTTTTCCAGTCTGCAGTGATTGAGTGATGAATAAATATTCTATTTTTGGGTGGAATATTCATTAGATGTCTGTTACATTTAGCTGGTTTATGATGTTGTTCAAGTGTTACATATCCTTGTCAGTCTTCTTTCTAGTTGTTATAGCCATTATCAAAATTGGGGTATTGAAGTTCCAATGATTGTTGTTGACTGACCTTTTCCCCATCAATTCTGCTAACTTTTGCATCCTGTATTTTGAGGCTCTGTTGTTAGGTACATATAAGTTTATGATTACTATATCTTCCTGATGAATTGATAATTTTATCATTATAATATATCCCATTTATTTCATAAATCATATATATTATAAAATGTGTTTTTTATTTTATAATATAGTGACATTATCTGTTTTAATGTCTGTTTTATCTGATATTAGTATGGTCACTCCTGGTCTTTTTTGACTGCTGTTTGTGTAATATATCTATTTCCATCCTTAACCATCCATTTGTATCCATCCATTTCAACCCATTTGTATCTTTGAATCTGATATGTGTTTCTTGTGGACACATATAGTTGAGTCTTATTTCTTATCCAGTCTGGCAATCTATGCCTTTTGGTTGGATTGTATGTTCCATTCATATTTAGTGTTTCTACTGGTGTGGTTAGATTTATGTCTAACATTTCTCTCTTTTTTTTCCTTGTATGTCTCATATCTCTGCCCCCCCCCCAGGCAAATTCTACCAAAAATTTATTTATTTATTTATTTATTTATTTATTTATTTATTTATTTATTTATTTTTCTTTTCAGATTTGTTTTTAAATTCTAGCTCATTAACATACAGTGCAATATTGATTTCAGGAGTAGAATTTAATCAGAATTACATACAATCCCCAGTTCCCGTCATAACAAGTGCCCTCCTTAATACCCGTCACCCATCTAGCCCATCCCCATCCACCTCCCTCCATCAACTCTCAGTTTGTTCTCTATCTTTAAGGGTCTCTTATGGTTTGTTTCCCCCGCCCTCTTTTTTCCCTTCCCACATGCTCATCTGTTTTGTTTCTTAAATTCCACATATGAGTGAAATCACATGGTGTTTGTCTTTCTCTGACTGACTTAATCTGCTCAGCATAATAGATTCTAGCTCCATCCGTATCATGGCAAATGGCCAGATTTCATTCTTTTTGGTGGCTGAGTAGTATTCCACTGTGTGTGAGTATATATATATATATATATATATATATATATATATATATACCACCTCATCTTTATCCATTCATCAGTTGATGGACATTTGGGCTCTTTCCATAATTTGGCTCTTGTTGATAGTGCTGCTGTAAATGTCTCATATCTTTTTGATCCTCTTTCTTTGCTGCCTTATTTTGCATTAACTGAATATTTTCTAGTAACGTCTTAATTCCTTTATGATTTTTTAACTATGTTTTTTGAATTATTTTCTTAGTGGCTGTTCTAGGACTCTAGATATACATATTATCTTATATTAAGATTTAGTTGATTTTCTTAAATGAATGTTTCTCCATTTGATGTATCCCTTAGGAACGTTTTCAGAGACTTTAAATGGTTTTTCTTTTATAAGTGGTATTTACCTGGGGAGAAGGTCTTCAGAACTCAATACATTGCCATTCTATGGTCACTCCCCACCATACTAGTTTTAAATCTTTTCATGCAGCAACCTCAAATCTGGAAATATCTTAGGCACAATTTGAGCTAATTCCTGTCTAGAAAAAATACCAGAAAAGGTAAGTCATTTATTGTTCCACACGGTAGAATCTCTCTTTATCTTGTGCCAGCCACTTCAAACAAACAAAAAAAAATTAAAACCACAGCCAAAATGCCATGGTGATGGATTAATCTGATGATTCCTTTATGATCATAACTCTCCAGTGTTACCTGTTCTTACATTTAGAGGCATACTAATTTAGTTCCGCTTTGATCTTTGAAATTCATTTTAAAGCACATTCTGTGCCTACTCTTTGCTCTGTGAGTGTTGAGAGGGTCTTTGTCCAATTGCATTAGAGTTTAGATCTATGACAAAATTCACATGCGAGGAACAACTAGAGAGCTATTAAGAACAGAAGTAGGCAATCCTGTGTTGAAGTGCAGAAGAAGTGTGGATAAAGGAGATGTTCTTGTAGGTTGGAGAATCTGTTTGAGGCTCCAGAGGCACTGAAGCCAGGCCTTGAAGGAGGAGTAGGATTAGATCAGCAGTGAAAGGGAAAGATTTATCTTACCTGCCTATGAAGGACCACACATTCCTTTCTTCTCACCTGGGAAAAATTAGTTTTCAACATCTATTGTTGACTTGATTGAAGAGAGAGTAGTGACTTGACCTCGTCTGATAGCAACTTTCTTAAAGGGGGTGCCTTGCTCAAAGTGTAATCTATAGACCAATAGCATCAGCATTACCTTGTCAGAAATACAACTTTTTGGAAATGTAGATTCTCAGACCTTACCCCAGACTTACTGAGTCAGGATCTTTTGGGGCGGGCTTAACAATGTGCATTTTATAGTTTACCAGTTGGTTCTTATGCAAGGTAAAGATTGAGAACACTATTCTCGAGTGTTTTTCCTGGCCACTGTTGGCATCCAGGGCATATTTGGAATGAAATAGCCACGGTCAGCATCTAGGACCTCTAAATATGGATCAAGGCTGGACAGGTATGGCTATCCAATTAGCAGATCATGTAAATGGAAAACCATATGATTGTACCCAGGCCAGAGGAGTAGTTAAATTAATAGAAAGATGCCTGGCTCTCCTCTCCCACAGCTGCCTCGCATTTTTCAACCCCAGGCAGCAGAAGTAGTGGGAGTGGTGCCGGCTCCCTGGCATGAGGCAGTCTGGCTATCTAGGCAGAGGGAGCAGCTTACTTAAACTGCCCTCATGAAAATACCTCAATATCAGCAAGATTATTACTCAGATCTCGTTCCCCTGACAGCAAAGTAGAACCAGAACCAAGACTCCCAGTCATTTTGTCAACCTAATTTTATATTTCCCCTCTCTTCTTTTCATTAACATTAGTTTAGGGAAAACTTTCCTGATTCATTGACTCTCCAAGCCCACAAATCATTGAGTCTTTGCTCCCACTCTAGACGGGATCTGGAGAGTGTGATGAGAACCACTCATGTATTCTCAAAATAGTCTTGGTTTCTTAATAGTCTCTTTAGGCCCAATAATGTTAGAAAGGGCTTAGAGGAAAGGGTCTCCAGGGGAGGTCAGAGTCCCTTAAAAAATGGGCTGCCCAGATGGATGGGCTGGGCTTTCCAAAGCCCAGCAGTTTGGTTTCCAATGGTGGTTGGATCCAGCTGCCAAGAACCCAAATTAGGGAAGGTTTTGTTGACAGCTCATAAGAGGACAATTTGAAAGACCGATCGAAGGTTACTGCTAACCCTAGACAATAAATAGACAGATATACAACCCAGAGAAAAAGCGTGTGCAAATATGTATTTGTTAAGTGTATATATGTTCCTGTGTGTTACCAAAATAAATGTGTTTCTCACAGTCTTTGCCACGCATGAAATGATCAAAACCAGCTGCTCTGTGTGGTTCTTCATTGAAAGGAATAGAGGGGTGGAGCTGGCAGTTAAGGGGGATCTACAGGCGCACTTCAGCATCGGGCTGACTTATCACTCCTCTGGAAATGGTTAACATGCCTGACTCAAACCACCCGTCCTGTGGATGTTATGTGCCTCTGAGCATTTCTGTAGATGACAGGTATTTACTTCACCCCCAAATCTGAGGGGCAAAGGGTCACTTCACAGGGGAAGCCAGTTTGCTTCTGAGCCAGTTCATTTGCATTTCTCATTAATCCAGGCTAGACCCTTTTTCAAGTCTCCACCATAATCTATTCAAAACAGTTCAAACATTTGACTTTGTTTTGGTTGAGTTTACTCTAATGTGGTTTCTGCATAGCTCTCTCTTTTATGGTAATCAAATGTTCTGCCAACATTTCTCCCGCTATGTGCACCAGCTAAGGAAACCAGATGCTTCGGGTTGGTCTTTTCAATGTATCTAGTGTTGTTTTTGTTTAGAATTTCAGAGGTTTGGCGAAAGAGCACTGTTTTATAAATCTGACCCTTGATGCACTCCATTTCCCAACCTACTAATAGTTTTGGCTACCGCTCACATCGTGATTTGAAATTGCCCCCCAACCCCCCGCCCCACTATGTGGGTTAGCATGTGGAAAGAGAAGCTCACTTAATTAATCTTGTTTGATTTGCTTAATTTTCCTGTTCATCATTTATTCCATTTTGTAAGTTAAAGTAGATGAGCAGAGGAGCCGAACAGCCGACGCAGAACCACGCCCTGCGTTGTCTCTCAACCAATCCCAGACCTGAGTAGGATTGCTCTTTGATGTGCGGGGTGTTGTTTTCCCCTCTCACACCCTCAGTGTGGGAAGGAAGCAAGCCAGCTCTCGTGGGAGTGTTGGCTTATAGTGCAGACTGAAAGTGTTTCAGAAAAGTAACTTGGCATTGAATCAAACTAATAAGTGGAACTGCTTGTCTGTATGGATTGAAAGAAGACTTTCTAGGGCCTCAAGAGTTTGTGGGAGAGAGAAGAGGAAAGGGCTGAGGGTAAAGCCTGTGAAAGGGAGCTTTATAAAATATGGGGCTTGAAGTTAACTCACTGGGAACAGTCCCTCAAAAATGGGAAGATGTAAAAGAAAGACAACCTGGTAACGTTAGCCCTCTCTAACCTTGGTTCTACTCTCTTGCTTGGTTACTAGGGGTCTCTGGTCTGATCAAGTCTATACCTAAGACGGGAAGGAAAATTAGAAATTCAAATTCAGTAACTGAAGAAAACCAGAAAGGACCTAGTGGTCTCCCAGGACTGAGCAGAGGATAGGATACCTGGACATATATAGATGGAAGCAGTGTTCGAGATTACATGTAGTGGTTAATAATTGCTGAGCCATGGAAAACAGAGAGGGTAAAGAGCTAGATTTACACTAAATGAAATCAGAGGGATCAGTCTTCCCTTCAAGGATCTTCAGTGTTGGCCCTGAGATCTAGAAGTTGAGGCTCTAAAAGACACAGGGTGAGGAAAGTCTAAAGGGAACCAAATTCCAAAAGAAAGAATAGAGGGCAACTGTTAATGGATTAAAGTTAGTTTAAAGCCATGAGTCTAAATGATCCAAAGAAAAAGCACCAGACATTGGTTTTTCAAGAACAATAGCTATAACCACACACATTCAACCTCAAAAGAAAGACAAATCGGAGATCTCCAGGGAAGAGTGTTCAGACCAAAGTCTTGGCACATATTCCAAATGTTCAAAAGACTGCACATTTTCATTGTAAGTTTGTGCCTTTGTGAAGTCCGCTGACAAAGAGGTGGTCCATTTGAAATGGTCCCACACTACCACCATAAAGGATAAATACTTATTAAGTTTCAGCTGTGTGCCAAGGAATGTTGGGAAGCTTGGAGAATAGAAGCGTGGTGGGGACTAAGACCTTTGCTTCTAGAAATAGGTTTAATGAGAGGTAAGGTAAAGACATGGACATTTTTGGAAGAACAGCAAGTGTTCTCAAGTTTACCAGAGTAAAAATGAGAAGATACAAGAAAACTGTTTCATTTTTTAGCCCAAATAGGATGTTAGACTCCAACTACAGGTTTTAGTTCTAGAAATTAGTCACTGTGTTTGGATTTTTTCAAACATACTTTTGAAAATCCAGGCACATTTTATTTTACTCATGGATGCCAATGAATTTAACAAAGGGAAAACTATCTTGCTTGGGAAAAGATGATTAATTTTGACGGTAGCTATATCCATAAGATCTGGATTAATGAGTTTTTCAACAGTTGTGTCTGTTTATTATAAGTAGTCAGAGATGGCTATACAGCATGAGTGAGTGGATTGAGGATGTTAATATGTCATTTTCAGAGTTTTCCAGGATTTGGCTCAATTAGAAGAAACAGATAAACTGGATTTCAACTTTTGTGCCATTTAACTTAGCTGTTCTTTTCTTTCTTTTTCTATTTAAAAAAATCATTTGGCTATCGATTCCATTCTTCTTTTAATTTTTAAGATGTGGCACACCAACCCGTGCGTATGTATGCAAATGTTTGTGGAGGAACATGACCAGGAGCAGAGATTTTTATAAGAGGCTCAGAGGATCAAAGTGACATTCATAGAAGAGGAATGTAGGTCTCCATTTAAGATGATTTGTAGGGAGTGCTACAACCCTGGAAATGTGGGGGTTGGTAAGGACATGATTCTAAGAGCCTAGGTGGGATACATGAAGAAAAAAAAAGAGCCAAAAAATGCTGGAATTTTGAAGTAGGCTGAATGATGTTTTTAAATTTCTAACTTTTTTTTTTTATTTTTTGAGAAAGAGAGCATGAACAGGAGAGGGGCAGAAGGACAGGGAGAGAGAGAATCTTAAGCAGACTCCACACACAGTGAGGAGCCTGACTCGGGGCTCAGTCTCACAACCGTGAGATCATGACTTGAGTCAAAACCAAGAGTTGGTCACTCAGCCGACTGAGCCACCCAGGTGCCCCGATGGTTTTAAATTTCTAAGCTTAGGGAGTTTAAGGTCTTGGAATGCTGAGAATACTGCCAACAAGCCAGGCCCAGAGGTTAGCTTTTTCTTTGCTTGGCCTTATATGATGGCAGGACAATTATGGTGTGATAGACTGACTGGGAAAATGGCAGATATATGAACACACCCAGTTGAGATCAAGTCAGGCCCACATCCCAAAACTACCCAGAGCATTCATATACTCACAAGCAATGAAAATTGGTGAGTGTTTTTAAACCATTAAGTTTTAAGGTAGTTTGTTATGCACTGTCATTGTGACAATGGATAACTGACACGTGTGTCTTGGACAGACTTCATGCTGTAGATCGAAAAGATAAGGAATAGAAGTTGGAGATCATACATGTAGCTGATAGGAGATCTACATAATTAGATGAACCACTAACTCGAAGTGCTACATGGAGAAGAATTAGAAGCGACAGTCATTGGGCAGGAGGAGAAATAAGAATCTGCCAAGGAATTGTCAGAAAGGTTGGAAGTGATCTGCTGCAGGGATGTATCTCTGAAGTCTAAACATAAACTATCATAGTACTAGGAAGAGGGGTAAGAAGAACACAATTTCTAGAAAGATTTGTACACAGGAAAACTATTGGGTTTGAGACAAATACAAATATGCAGTGATGGACAAAACCCAGATTCTAAAGTATTAAAGAGGGAGGAAGAAGAGAGAAACCAAAGTCAAGATTTTCTATGCATTTTAGAGGAACAGTGTGGTAGGGGCTCTGATGGATGGTGAAATGACAAGAAAGCCTTCTAGGAGTAAAGGATTAAATGTGCTCTTAAGCGTAGAGGGGACAGACCAGAGACAAGAGAGTGATGACCTAGGAGAGGGGGTGACAGTGCAGGGGCTATTAACAGCTACTCTATAATGATAATACTGTGAAGTCAACGTTCAACCTGAGGCCCTTTAGGATTTGCAGATCTTCATTAATTCTGTGAAATTCCTCTGTGAGATTCAGTTACACATCCAAGGTTGGGAGCAGCCCAAGAGCCAAAAATAACATGGCCATCATATTGTTTTACTCATGTTACAGATGAGTAACTTTAGATATCAAGTAGTTAAATAACTTGCCCAAAGTCAAACAGGAAACCTGTTATTGAGTTGCTGAAAGACCCCAGTTCTGCAAATAAACTTCTAGTCCACCAGCTTTTCACCAAATGAGTTAGTTAGAAGTCAGATTAAGTTCATGTATTTATGGATCCATTGATTTAAGCAAAAAAAAAAAAAAAAAAAAAAAAGTTACTTCTAATGGGAGGTCCTAATATCAGAGTTTCTTTACATATGAAGTGGTGTTTGCTTTTCCATTATTATCCATACTTTTTTTTTTTTTTTTTTTTTTTACTTTTTACACACCCTTTACCTTTCACACAGACAGTTTTGGCTTCTTTCTGTGTGTGTGTGTGTGTGTGTGTGTGTGTGTGTGTGTGTTTAATGTTTTATTTATTTTTTGAGAGCGAGAAACAGAGTGTGAGTGGGGAGGGGCAGAGAGAGAGAGAGACACACAGAATTCGAAGCATCAGCACAGAGCCCGATGCGAGGCTCGAACCCACGAACTGTGAGATCATGACCTGAGCCGACCAGCCACCCAGGCGCCCCTCTGTGTTTTAAGGTAGTACCTGCTAGGTCTGAGTCACAGCAGCCAGTTTTTCATGCTCCACACTGAATTTATAACACCATAGGGCATTTATTAGGTTCTGGAACCTAAGACTGAAGTCTTAACATTTGGTGGAAATCCCCTTAATCTGCTAGTGAGTCTAGGATGTGAAAAGATGATCACTATCTTTGGGAAACGCACTTTGGTGAGTTTACTCCTGAAGTTCATATTGCTTATCACTTTGAGGCTTAAATTTCTCCCCCAAGATCATCTTTTTTTTGTTTTTAGATTTTTAAAGTTTTATTTATTTTTATTTAAATTCAAGTTAATTAACATATAGTATAGTCTTGGCTTCAGGAGTAAAACCTACTGATTCATCTCTTACATATGATACCCAGTGCTCATCCCCAAAGTTGCCCTCCTTAATGCCCATCACTCATTTAACCCATCCCCCGCCCCCAGCAACCTTCAGCTTATTCTCTGTATTTAAGAGTCTCTTATGGTTTGCCTCCCTCTCTGTTTTTATCTTACTTTTCCTTCCCTTCCCTTATGTTCATCTGCTGTGTTTCTCCAATTCCACATATGAGTGAAATCATATGATATCTGTCTTTTCTGACTGACTTATTTCACTTAGCATAATACACTCTAGTTCCAACTATGTTGTTGCAAATGGCAAGATTTCATTCTCTTTCATCGCAGAGATTTCCTTTGTATGCATATACCACATCTTCTTTATCCATTCATCAGTCGATGGACATTTGGGCTCTTTCCATAATTTGGCCATTGTTCGTAGAGCTGCTGAAAACATTGGGGTGCATGTGCCCCTTCGAATCAGCATTTTTGTATCCTTTGGATAAAAGGATACGAAGGATATCCAGCAACTGCTGGGTCATAAGGTAGTTCTATTTTTAATTTTTTGAGACACCTCCATACGGTTTTCCAGAGTGGCTGCACCAGTTTGCATTCCCACCAGCAGTGCTGAAGGGTTCCCCTTTCTCTGCATCCTCACCAATATCTGTTGTTTCTTGAGTTAATTTTAGCCATTCTGACAGGTGTGGTGAGATGGTATCTCATTGTGGTTTTGATTTATATTTCCCTGATGATAAGTGATATTGAGTACCCAAGATCATCTTTTAACTTTGCCGATCTCCCCTTTCCTTGCCTGGTCCAAGGAAAGTATCAACCCTCCCAAAACTTTCGGGCCTCCAGCTTCTCCACAGGATGAGGATTTTATATTAAAAGTACAGTCTGCTAATCAACCAGTCTGACACATGGGAAGGCAGCATTTTTTTTTTCCTATTTTTACTAGAGATTAAGAAAACTAATGAATATTAATGACCATATGTATTCACCTATGAAATGACATTGCATCTGAGATGCTCTCTAGTTTCTGAGACAAATGGGAGGAGGGAGAAACTGAGGAGAGTCAAAATGGCGGATAAGAGAGAAGATGGAAGCTAGGAGAGAAAAATGGACAGAAGGGAAAAGCAGGTAGGAAAATAAAAAGCAGAATGTAGAAATAAATGCACTAGAGAAGAATGGTAGGCATGGGGAAGAAGGTATATTGATTTTCATATTTCAAAAAACTGAAAAAGTTGCATTTCATAAATACTTGGATATATGTGCACATACACAGGCCATTATCACTGCATTGACAATTAAACTTCATCTCAAAGCTTCAAAGTATACCATGGAGGGATTGATTCAGTTAATCCTCTCCAGGTGGATGAAACCCATCCACCAACATCCCTTCCACGGGGGGAAAAGGAAGGAAACAGCGTTTCACTCTGGGACAGGGGGGAAGCGGGCAAGAGCCCTGGCAATCCACGTGGTGCCAGTCCTGCTTTTCCAGTCAGGCCTACCCCGAGGGAAAGGCCACTGAGCTTGGCATTTTAATGATAATTCATGGCATGTTATTTTCAGTTGCGGTCCTTTTATGTATTTTAATTAGTGTCTTAACATACTTGCCTTGGGCCCCTGAGGGAATAGTCCAAACAACCAAAACCCCAAACCCCAAAATACGACAGAATGAGTGAGTGAAAATTAAAGACAATCCTGGGAGTTCTTGGCTTCCCAGCCTGTGTCGTAACCACTGAAGCTCCTGCCCCCCCCCTCCCCCCCCCCCCCCCCCCCCCCCCCGGCTCCCCCTCCACAGCCTTCTTTAGCCCGCCACCTCCCATCGCATCTATGCTGCAGGGAGCAACCACATCTTTTCTGTTTCCTTTGGCTGGGCATCAGTTTCAAAGGTCCCCCCCTCAGCCAAACGCCTGTTGCTCGTGTCTTTGTTGCCGGCCTCTGCCAGCCAGCTGCCCCCTCTCCCGCCCCCACAATTTGCAGTGCCTTGCCTTCCTTATTTGCAGTCCTTAGTCCACCTCTTCCCCACTATGCTCTGCGGCCCTGCTGCTCTTTTAAGTCCAGGTTGGAATCTTTTCATCACGCTGCCTCAGCCTGAAAAGACGCCTATTTTTTTTCTGCTCCTAGCTTAGATTTATGGCCCTTGTCAGGCCTTCCTGCCGTGGCCTCTGACAGCCCCTGCCTTTCCTAACATCAGATTCATTGCTGTTCCTAAGGTCCTTTAAGATTTTAATGCTAAGTCTATAAATTTCGTTTCCTTTCTGCTTTAACCTTTCTTTAGACCTTCCCATTGTCTGATGGGATGTCCCCCAGGCGTTGATTTGCAGCCCCATTTCTCCACTCCAGGGTGAGCTGGGGGGGGGGGGGGTTGGGTTGTGGTTGGAACCCATGATGGGAGAAATGGCGAAAGTAGCCGATGAATTTAGATTTCCATCAGCTCCAACAATTCTTCAGGGTTTGATAGGGATTGACATTTTCCTTCAAAGCTGTGATTTGCTGTGGACTTGTGGTGGCTTTTCATTAAAATAGTATCTGAGAGTTAAAAAAAAAAGAGAGGGTTGGCTGAACAGATATCCAACCTCCCTTAATAAATGCATCCGAGCTTACATTTTTCCTCTCTGATGTGTCAGTTGGAGATTCTCTTCCATCTCCAACACACATGGGCACTGCTTAAATCACTCTGATTTCTCTCCCAGGCAGACTCCTGCCGAAGAAACTTTTCTCACCTTAAGATAATAAAGCCCCCAGTTGAGAGAGGTGGAAATGGCAACTGGCTTGAAATTTCAGGGGAGAAGACTAGGTCACTGCAGAGAAAGAAGGAGCTTGCCAGCTCCATGAAGCACAATGAGAGTGCTTTGGAAGTATGATTTTTGGAATTCATTTTGTCTTTCTTTGGCCTTGGAGGTGTTAACAGCCTCACGGGCCTCGCTTTTCCTTTACTCCCATTCAGGGCAGCTGTAATGAGGGGGAAGGTTGGAGAAAGAGTGGGAGAAAAAGACTTTTGTGTCCAAATCACTTTGATTACATTGCTTGTTCAATCTTAAATTTATTCAAGGTGACAGTAAAAGTCTCGGGAGCAAGCCATTAATGGAACGGTGACTTATGTAACATATATGGAAGTCTTGCTTCCCTAGGTCAGACGTAAGTGGAGTCAAGGCTTTTGTTTTTTGATGGCGTCTGTCTCTAAGAATTCACTCCATTTTCGTGTTTGGATTCCAGGTATTGGGATCCTGTGGGTCATGATGCCTTGCATGCTTTTTCTTTAAGTTCTGGTATAGTTTTCCATTCCTTTGAGCTGATTTGTGCTCGTTTTATTGCTGTCCCTACTTTAATGTCCTTAAATCTAGTTCCAGGACTCTCCTCTATTCCTCCAACCATGACGAAGTGGTCCCCCAAACTCCTACAGACAAAAGATTTGCACTTTTTAAAGCCAACTTTAGATGGCTTGTCATTCAATAAAGGCAGCTTAATATCGGATGTGGCAGAGACTAGCTACCCATTCACTTCACCAGCTCCCTTTTCCTCTTGGGCACACGACTCGACGGCATTTCCCAGTCTCTTTTGTAGCTGTGAAATTTGCAACCACATGACTCCGTTCTGGCCGATAGAATGTAGAAGTGATGTCTGCTACTTCCAGGACTGGCCCATGAAATTCTTACCCAGTCCTCCACGTCCTCTCTCTTCCCTTGAGTGATAGTCAGATTTAGAATTTGCCACTGAGCATGGTGGGACCTACACACCTGAAAATCCGTAATCTGATAACAAGGACTTCGTAACTCCCTTGGAACCCACCAATTCCATCTGCTAACCATTAGCAAAACCCAGCTATGTTTTATAAACACCCACTTTTATCTGTGTTTTCTACAATTTAGTAAAAGTTACCTTGAGTGAATTGGGTCACATTCCTCAGAAGGAGGCCCTTTGCTCTAACGAATTATAAAAGCTTGTGGAAAAGATACAGAGGAATTCTTGCCATTTAGGAGAAAAGAAGGTCTCCTATGTGGGTTAAGAACTGCGATAGAATGGCTTATAGCTCCCAATGCTTTACCCTTTTCTTTGTCTTTGCGTTTCGTTATTCAACTTTTAAAGTTATCCTTATGCATTTAGGCATTTCCATTTTTTATCGAGGTATGATTATTAACAAATGAAATTGTATATATTTGGGTTGTATAATATGATTTTTTTAAAAGGTGTACAATGTGATGATTTAATGCATGTATACAATGTGAATCAAGCTAATTAACACATTCATTGTCTCACATATTCACGTTTGTGTGTGTGTGTGTGTGTGTGTGTGTGTGAAAAACACTTAAGATCTACTCTCTTGAAAATTTCAAATATACAATAAAGTATTATTAACTATAATCACTATGCTGTACATTAGGTCCCCAGAACTTATTCATCGGATAACTGAAAGCTTGTACATCTGACCACCATCTCCACATTTCCCTTACCCCTAGTCCCTGGCAACCATTGTTCTACTCCCTGGTTCTATGAGTTTGACTTTTTTAGAGTCCACATCCAAGTGAAATCATACGGTATTTGTCTTTTGTGTCTGGCTTTTTTTTTTTTTTTTTAAACTTGGCATAATGTCCTCCAGGTTCCTCCATGTTGTCACTCAACTTTGCAGTTCCTTCCACCAGTACTGGAGTATGCTTCCCTGCCCTTTGTCCTTGAGCTCAGCTGTGTGCTTTGGCCAATAAGATGTTAACAGACACCGTGCAGACCGGTATGTTTGAGTGTTGGGTGTGCCCTCTTGTGCTTCTGCCATCGCTATGAGGAGATGCTCTGCCTAGCTTACCGGTGTGAGGGGATGAAAGACACGTGAGGCAGACTTGGCTCCAACCTGTAGTCTGGAACCAAGCCCAGTCTAGCTCACACTGGATCACCTTACCCCCAGATGGCCTACAGATGAATGACTGAAAACAAATGAGTTTTTAAATAAAGCCAACAAGTTTTCTTCTCGAGGTAAAATTCACATAAAATTTAGCATCTTAACCACTTTATCTTTATTTTTTAAATGCTTATTTATTTATTTTAGATAGAGAGAGTGCACACAAGCAGGAGGGGGGGCAGAGAGCACGCAGAGCCCAACACGGGGTTTGATCTCATGATCAGTGGGATCATGACCTGAGCTGAAAGCAAGAGTCAGATGCTTAACCGATGGACGGGGCCACCCTGGTGCCCGGCCTCTCAACCATTTTAACATGTACAATTCAGTAGTATTTAGCGTATTCACCATATTGTGAGACCATTACCACTAACTAGGTCGAGAGCATTTTCATCACTCAGGAAGGACACCCTATACCCAGTAAGCAGTCACTTCCCATTTCCTCTCTCTCCCACAGGCCCTGGCGACTGTTATCTGCTTCCTGTCTCTTGGAATTTGCCTATTTCGGATATTTCATACAAATGGAATTACAGTATATGTGTTCTTTTGTGTCACTTAACATAAAAGTTGAGGCTCATCCATGTCCTGGCATATAGTATCTCATCCCTTTTTGTGGCTGAATAATATTCCACTATATAGATATACCACATTTTATTATCCAGTTTGATGGACCTTTGGGTTGTTTCCACCTTTTGGCTATTGTGAATAGTGCTATTATGAACATTTGTGTACAGGTTTTGTTTGAATATCCGCTCTTAATTATTTGGGCTATATCACTTGGGCTGGAATTGCTGGATCATATGGCAATTCTATATTTAATTTTTGAGGAATCACCAAACCGTTTCTGTAGTGGCTGCCCTATTTTATATTTCTACCAGCAATATAGGGAGGGTCATCTGCACCGAAGTGGCTCGCTTGGCTTCAGCCTCGTTTCTTGACTATGTCCTCTTCATCCTTCAACCTCTTCTATAGCCTTTCGGATCCTTCCTGACTCCAGGAAGTGTGGGAGCTCTATGTTGTACAAAATGAGTCCTGCATTATTCTGTCTGTGAGCCTTCCCTTTCTCCTCCAGCTGAGCTTGAGGGAGCCAAGATGGCAGGTTCTTCTTAGTAGAGCTTTCACTGGTGCAGGGATAAGCCTGTGCAGGTGCCTGAATGACATTAGAGGGTTGGCATGTGAAATTGTTGGAACCCTTAAAGTGAGTCAGATACATCTTTTACTTAAGGTAAAAACATAGGAAAGGTTTTCTTCAGATATAGAATTAAGACACTGGTTTCTTCCCAGCTCATTAATTATGTAGTCTGTTTAGAGAAATACATGAAGAGAAAACAAGTGGTTCATCCCCACTTTTTCCATTCCTTTTTTTTTTAATCGTCAAAGTTTAACACAGCTGCTTTTCTTTCCTATTCTCTGGCGCTGGCATCTGATTACGGTAGAACTGATTTATGGTGGGAAAACCAGGAGGTGAATTATTTATTCTCCCCCAGTAAAGGATTAGCTATTTCTACTTCTAATGGATTTTTGTTGAGGTGTGTTTATATATTTTTAGATGGATTAAGAAGTCCTCTGACCTCTAATATCATATACAAAGCTATTTGCAAATCACATTAAAAGTCTGGATTTAAACTGATGAAAGCAAAGAAATGAAGAATTTAACATTGAGTCTGTGACCCAAGAGATTTTTCTTAGTTTATATTCTTGTGCCCCAGAAGGAATACACAGATGTGAGAACAGGACCATAGTCCAATAGACTGTGATAAGCTAGCCAACACAGGACAGGTGTCCAGCTTCCAGGCACGGTGACTCATCTCAAAGGCTGCATCATCCCCCAGCGGGTGAGGGAAGAAGCCTGGAGAATAGGGGAGAGACTGGTCAAGATGTTGAATGTCCAGGGCATCGACTTCAACTATAGAGCACTGGCAGAGGGCCATGCTCCTTAGATTGTCGTAAGATGGGTTTATTTATCTACCTTAAATAGACAATTTAAAGTTTTACAGTAAAAAGTTTTCCCTTCGATCCTTCCCCTTCCCCCATCCTCCTAATTCTCCATTCTCCTGCCATGACAGTCATTCCTCTTAGCTTCCTTCGTATACTTCCAGAGTTCCTTAATGTAAAACAAATGCAACTATATATTCTTATCCCCCCCACCACTGTTAGACAAAATTTGGAATGCTTTGTATGCTGTTACTCTGTGCATTAAAACAAAACAAAACAAAACAAAACAAAACAAAAACTTAGCAATATATCTTGGAGATCTCCATGTGAAAGTACACAGAAAATGTCCTCACTGAAAGTGTCTACATTACTGCATAGTATTCAAACGCTCTGCTTCTACCAAGGTTTATTTAATGAGCTCCCTATTGGTGGACGCTTGGCTCATTTCCATTTTGCCATTTCAAACAAGTCTGCAAAGAACAACCTTGTACCTGTTGTATGCCACATGGTGGGGAGGTAATCTGGAGGATAAATTCTCCAGTGTGACCTGCTGGGTTGAAAAATATTTGTAATTTTGATAGATGTGTTCAAATTGCCTTCTGTAGGAGCTCTGCTGCTTATGCCCCCATCAGCAATGCCTGAGAGACCATACGCTGTGTGTGTGTGCGTGTGTGTGTGTGTGTGTGTGTGTGTGTGTGGTGGGGAGAGGTGTGGTTTAAATTTCTCTGAAAGTTGTGATAGTATTTAAATAAGAGGGGTGGAGTGAGAGAAGGAAGTGAAAGAGTTTCTTCTGGATCCCCAGAATGTGAACAAAGAGCAACAGGGACTCCAGAGAATAATAACACTAATTGTTAATGTTTAATGTAATGCTTGCTATGTGTTTGACACTAAGCGCTTCACTACATTCGCTCGTTATTAGGCGAGGATGGTTCATCTGCTTTTGATTTTCTTCTAACTTTTGTTTTCAAATAAGCATCGAGAATTTACCGTGTGTGAGACATTCTGCTAGGTGCTGGTTGACGTAAGTTTTGTTGACAGAAGCCCTGCCAAATGTCAACAGAAGGGGAATTTGGGGGCAAGCTCTTACCAACACCAACCAAGATGGTGTGGAAAGTATCAACAGCGATCTTGTGTCGGGCACCGTGTAATGTCTCCCGGAGGCTGTTTGCCCTGGAAGCTGCAACACAGACAAGGTGTGTGGTTGACTCACCTGCTGTAGGTTGAGGCAGAGCAAATCCCAGTAGCTTCATGACACGCGTGCACTGATGGTCTGCTTTGTTTCATGTTTCTGTTTAATAATTCCAGTTTGGGGTTGGATGGGTCGGAAGGGGGAGGAAGAATTTGATTTTGCGTGAGTGAGCGAGTGAGTGTGTGTGTTGTAACACTCAACTAAGAAATAAATCCAGTTCGACGACATGTCAGATTTTGTCAATAGCTGGCGGTTATAATTAGTATATGCGATGTATTACTTCAAAGGAATATTGAGAAGGCAAAAAAAAAAAATAAAAAGTCAGAAGCCAGAGTTGATTAGCATTGAGAGCTACTGCTTCCCCTTAGTTTCTGGTTTTTCTTACTTTTTTCCCTCTGCCCTAGGCCGCCTTCAAGATGACTCCAAACTTCTGTTGTCCTCACTCCTACCCTCGGCTTCCAGAGACTATCCCTTTACCGCAGCTGGCCTGCCTTCCTGGTTTCTAAGCGAAGCTATGTTATAGTGCCAGGGATGATTAGCCTTTGTTTGTACACCATGGGGCTATGATGTCAGTGTTACCCTTGTCTTTAGGATGCATTTGAATAATGGGAGGGGTTTTAGGGTGGGCCAACTATGGTTAGAGTGTTAGGCATTGGAAACTAATTTTAGGGATAGTATTTATAGCGAGGGAAGGTGTTTGGGGTAGAAGAACAGTCTTTTGGAGCTATCACTGCTATTTGGAAATAGAAAAACAGGGGATTTAGCAGGAAAATAACTCACAGGAATCGATTTTTTCCAAGGCAGAAGCAGAGAATGGGGTTCTGACTCTAAAAAGCTGGGCTAAACACGGTTTCAGTCATGGTCCATTCAGGTTAATGTAAACCACGGTAGTTATTTCAAATAGGGGGAGACTTACTAGAGGGAAGTGGATACAAGCATCACATCTGGGAATAACTTGTTTGGGCTTGGAACCAAATACACTCTTTTTAAAAAAAAATTTTTTTTTTAACGTTTATTTATTTTTGAGACAGAGAGAGACAGAGCATGAACGGGGGAGGGGCAGAGAGAGAGGGAGACACAGAATGGGAAGCAGGCTCCAGGCTCTGAGCCAACAGCCCAGAGCCCGACGCGGGGCTCGAACTCAAGGATCGTGAGATCGTGACCTGAGCCGAAGTCAGACACTCTACTGACTGAGCCACCCAGGCGCCCCCCAAATACACTCTTTAGATAGGACGTGTGCCTTGCTGTGTGCCACAGCCCCTGCTTGGCCCATGAACCGGGTATAGGCTGGCTGGGCCCCTGAGAGTGTGATCCTGATTGCAGAAGGAGTTTGTAGCAACAGAATCAAGATATGTTTCTTGGATGAAAGCCTTTCACCTTGTCGATGTTTTATAGGCAGACTATCATTACCTTCCGGTCGCTTTTGACACGTGGGTCCCTGAATTTTTAGACCTGTCCTTGACACTCCTTAAAAATAGGTCCAAGGCCTTCTCTTCTCAGGCTGTATTTGACCCATCCCTAAGAGATCCCATTCATACAATGGCTTCGGTGGTGCACAGATGATGTTGTGCCTCCGGCATAGTCTCCTCTTCTGAGCTCCAGTCCTCACGGATGCTTCAAAGGCGAATCATTTAACACGTGTGAGACTGAGCTCACCACGCCCTACAAAACTCCACCTTCTCCCAGTGTTCTCCCAGGGACAAACATCACCATCTATCCAGTGGCTCAAGTCAGCAACCTGGGAGTCATTTATGACCTTAGCTCATTTTTCCACATCTAATTCATTGCTAAGTCCTCTCGCTTTTACCTCCTAACCATCTCCTGAGTCTGTCCTTTTCTCTCTCTCTGCCCCTCCCACCCTAGTCTAAGCTACCATCAACTCCCTCCTGAATAACTAAAATCGCCTCCTCACTGGTCTGTCTCCATCTATTTTGATTTCCCTCCAGTTAATTTTCCAGCTGACTCTGGTGTGCTCTTTTCAAAGGCATATCTCATGCTAACATATTTTTCCCTCAGGGATGCTTTCTCTGCCCTTCATATCACTAATCACGGTGGCAATTTTACAGGGCTGAGTGTCATTCCTCAGTTACTGCCTGCCTTTCCCTGTGGATTGTCAGCTCTTGGAGGGTGGTGGCCATGTCTGTTTTTCCTGAATTTTCTGACATTCTAGCTCTCGGTGAGATGTATAGCCCATAGCAGGGACCCAGCAGATATTTTCCATAATACTTAGCACAGAGTTTTGTACTTCCTCAGTGCTCCGTGAATACTAGATATTTACAAATACCAAATATCAACGGAGCAAATGACTTTCAGCTTCAAAGATGGGTTGAGATACAGTTACCAACCTATCTGAAGCCACAGAACGGAAGTCTGTGAACCTCTATTTCCCATGGGATATGAAGGAATGCTTCTCAGGGTTTTTAGCTGCAAGTGATAGAAGCTGGGTCTGGCTGAGTGCGCGGAGAAGGATTTGTTCCAAGGGTACAGAGGGGTTCACAGGATCATTGAGACAGCTGAAGGGCCCGGCTAGAGGCTAAACCTCTAGAAACATGCCTACAATTATGCCGTCAAACCAGTCTGATGGGGAAGCCACTGCAGCCACCACCATGCATTGGACGCTCTAATTGGCTCCGAAGCAACCTCTGCACCAGGAACTCGATGTGCTCCTCCCGCCATTGCGTCTGATTGGAGGGGCCCAGGCCCCATGTCTGCACTGCAGCTGCAAGGGAGATAGGGAAGTGAGTTCCTCTCCAAACATAAGATGCATATGTAAAAGATGTCAGGCAGCCACCAACCTGACCGATGTCCTCTATGCATGGACGGTCATAAAGTCTTTGCTTGCTCCTAGCTCGTAATTGTGCATCTGGATGTTGGCATGTACCAGTAAGAGTAGTTATATGGATAAATGGTCAGAGCTTGACCCAGAGTACTCTAAACTCTTTTCCTCCCTTTGTAGCTGATTTTGCATTTCACCATTAGATGCTTTAGCTTAACCATCTAGACAATTAATGTAATACTAGCTACCAAATGCTGAGAATCAGCAGTAATGGTAATGTATTTTGAGGTTCTTGGATAAAAGGCACTCCAAAGATTTGCTGTATCATTATTTAAAATAGAAGATTTCTGATGAAAATGCTAAGTTCAAAGGGCTTGATGGCTTCTCAGGATGCAAAATGGGCAATGCCTGGTACATTAGCTTAATAAAACCAGTCCCGAAGATGTTTGCCTAACTCTCCTTCCTGCTCCTCTGTGGGCTTTTGAAGGCAGGAATATGCGGGAATGGTGATGGGCGTAGTCACCACATGTGAGCCTGTTCCATTGGCTGCAGGCACGGTTGGAGCCTTCTGAAACGAATCGCCGCTTTTTTGCAAAGTTCATTGGGTCGGACTTTCTAACACCCCCTCATCCCAGATAGGTTGAGTGGCAGAGAAACTCCAGATGAGGCCACCGATAGCACTATTTACTCATGTGTGATGCAGCATGAGAGACTCACATGTGATAAACACACATCTCTGTTCTTTCAGTTGTGGGATCTGGAATCTTTTCCAACAGGGTAGGATCAGCAATTGATTTCCTCTTATGGCTCTCCTTCCTTTTCTAGTTCTCTCTCTCTCTCTTAAGCCTGGTAGCCTTCGCTCACTTCTTCCCTAAGGTTGCCAGCCAGTTTTTTGTCACTGACTCTACTGCAAAAAATGGCTACTCCAGCTTTGTAATCCTTCTTAACCTCTTGCAGCCGACCTTCTTTGGTGGATTGCTCTCCAATCCCAGAGCGGCCTTCATGGATCCCACCCTTCTCCTTTACACTCTTTCCTTCTTTTCCCATTCATTGGTTGAGTCTCCATCGATTTCCAAGTTAAGGTCATGGCGTGTCTATGTGTCTCTTCTCTGTCCGGTCTGCAGTGAGCCCTGGTCTTTTCCCTTTTCCCTTTCCCCTTATCAGCTGGAACATACACCCTGTTCTTCCTGTAAGAGGCCATGGCTTCCATGTTACAAGGTGCTTTACGTGGACTGCGGCAGGTTCTCTTTTCCTGTCAATAACATGGGGCACATAGAAGGATGGACGCATTAGGTTCCCACATCCCGTTATACCACCTGAGCTGATCTCAACTGAGGAATAATTTAGAGGGACTCTACCAACCCCAGTATACTCATGCTAATTTGCTAGCAAGCTTATTTGGAGGGAAAAAAAGCACCAAGAATTCCTTTTTTGGAGCCATCACAAGATGCAGGCGCCCAAGAAAGGTTTTTTGAGCTGAATCTGGCCCCTGATCAGTCAGTTGATTGACTATGACAAGTGACGGGAAGGTACAAAGCCTCCCTAAATGGCACACAAATTATAGTGGGGTGGTCATAGATGGAGAGGGCATTGGAGAAAGATTGAGTATTTATTAAAATATCTTTTGTCAGCCAGATTTATTTTCGTCTTTCTTTATAAGATGTGATAGTTTTGCATCAGCGCATCTAAATGAAATAATTTGCTAAAGGTCAAATGCAATTCCCTCCAGCCAGCTTTCATTTACCTTCTAATTAATAACTAAATGTCCACACATACATTAGCCTGAGGCTCATGCATAAAATATTAAGTACCATTTATTGAACACCTATTATGTCCCAGGCATTTTGAATACATTATCTCAAGTTCTCACAAACCCAGAAAGTAGAAATCCTCCTCTAATAGAGGAGGAAAATGATGCCTGGAGAGGCTAAGTAATTTGCCGTTGGTCATGCAAATTCATATCTGAAGCCAAATGCTCAGTGCTTCCTCATATCGCACTACAGGGCAGTGGCTTCCTGCAAAGATTTGATGTCTTGTGCCATCTGCTGTTACTAATGAACGGGAAGATGAGAGACTGGTATGGAAGACTATGACTCTGTGAGTCAAACACTCGCCCACCGGAGGACATCGTGTTGCCCAAAGCTTGTAGTCCTTGATGGTTGCCATGGTGCTAATAGCTGGGTAGCTGAGGTAGGGACCTTGAGGGAAGAGCCAGAAGAGCCTCTGAAATGATGAAAGCTTTAGGAAATGAGCCCTCTGAGAAATCCTCGGCTCCTGTGAGCCAGTAGGGGTTGAACTTCTCTAAGAGAGGATGTGTCTTAGTATGTCTCAGCTCATATTTCTTCTCTGGGTGAACGAGTGCCATGATGGGTCAATGAAAAACAGATCTTCCTCTGCAGAATCGAGGTAAGAAGCCATTCTTCCTACATTTCTACTGACGTACGGTAGCCACAGGCATTCCGCAAAGGGAAATGACAAAGGTTCCTGGTGTTAGGGCCGCACTGCTACGGGGAACTCGCATAATGATGGAAAGAGAGAGAGGAGGAGGTAAATATATATTTGGGAGGTAGCAAAATGCTGTTCTGTTCTTGTTTTCAATCAGTTCATTCCCTCCCCCTCCCACCATGTCCTCTCAATTGAGGGAAAGGTTGCAATTAAATCAGAAGAACATGCTTTGTATTGGTAAGGCAGGATTGGATGTGCCTCACCTGGAGAGGTAGGTGAATAGATCAAAACAGAGATTCGCCACCAAATGGTGATTTCCTAATGCAGGCATTAACAGGTTAGCTTGACGGGTGTTACCAGCTCATCACTTCCGGGGAGAGGCAGGCGGAACTGAAAAGTAGACAAAACTTTTTTCCGTAGCTCTCCAACCTCTTTCCTGACTCCTATTTCCATGTGTCCTGGACCCTGAAACTCTACAATGTATCAGCTGTTTACAAATCTAGTGCTCATTTTTCTTGCACATTACTTTTGGTATTGAGTTTGTAAAAATCATCCAAACCTCCTTTTATTTTGAATTGGAACAAGCCACATAAGCTTTGAAACATTTATTGAGTAGTGATTGGACTACATCACATTTCAATGACAAAATCACCACCTTCTGACCTCTCAGAGCCCTCCTTCCCATTATGCCTGTAATTTGATAAATTTCCACCTGGTGGTGATTCCTTGCTCCAGCTGCATAGGTCCAGGACATTACCCGGTACATAAATCATAAGAGTAGCTTCTCAATAGCGCGATGTAAATCCCTTGCATCAAATTACCCAGGACTTATTCCCTGTCCCTTGTTAAAACACAGATTCCTGAGCCCCAACCCTTCATCCACCTAATTAGACTTTTTGGGGCGTTGGGTTCAGGAATCATCATTTTGCAAAAGCTTCCTTGGTGATTCTGATGCAGAAAAGCTTTGGGAATCACTCATTTTGAGAAAAATAGAAATGCAAGTAAGAAAATCTCCTTGTAACTTTTAAAATAGTAAGAAGAGTATAGAAAGTGATACCCATCTTAAAAAAAAACATGCAAACAACTGCTGTACAAAAATCGATGTGCAGCTTAAGTCTTTGTCTCATTAGACTTTGATTATCAACCAGTGTTTATTCGTAACTCTGCTTTTCCTTTCTTCCCTCTAAGCAAAATGTCCCTATTTTCAATTATTCTTAGAGTGTTAGACCAATGCCTTGGTCTCTCCTCACAAGCTCCTGGCAGTTTCCCTCATCCTACAGCTTTTACTGAACACCTTTAGTACTTCGACCTCCTTGTCGTGTCTCATCACCTGGCTGAGGTTCAACTTGTCTCTTTCCCAAGAAAGCCTGGCCTTATTAGTCTTATAAAGGTCCCCAAACCACATTCTTGCTTCCTGTTTCATCACTCTGAAACTGAAAAAAGAAAAAGAAAAAGAAGAAGAAAAAGACTGCATGGCAGTTTGCATAAAATTACGGTTTTTATTTTTCAATAAGGAAAATGTCCTTTTGGCAATTACCTTCCCTTCTATAACTGGCTCTTCCAGGTGTGGCAGAGGGATTTTTTTTTTCTTAGATGGATGCTTATTCTTCAACTAAATTAGCAACTACACAAATTCCAGCTGTTTTTATTTCCCTCCATACTACCTTGGGTATTGAATTTGTAAAACTCAGCCAAACCTCTCTTCTCTCCTAATATTTTAAATCTGAACAAGCCAGACAAACTTGAAAGCATTTATTGAGTAGTTACTTGACAGTAACACACAAATACATTTAGACATTCAAGGGCAATATATTAAGCTGATCTGCAAGATGTTCCTCTTTTACTACTTTGTTTTCACCTTCCAATTCTCGATGAAGAAATTTGATATTGGTTCTGTTTCATCTCCAGCTTCTGCCTACTGGGAATAGAATTTCTAGCAATTACCATAAAGCGTCAATGGGAAGAGATCATATGACTATTTCATTGGTTGGCTGCAGGGAGGGGTTGGATTTTGATAATGAGATATTTCTTGTATAACCCATTTAAGGGTTATGATAGCATATCACTTGACTGATGAGTCATTCATTCATTCATTCATTCACCATTTCCACAAACATATATCCAGAACCTTGGAGTGTTTCAGGTGCTAAAACACTCTCCTAAGTTGGCTTTTTCATCAAAGCCGTCACCACAATTTGGTGGAGGATAAATGCAAGACAATATAGACGGTTCAGGCATATGTATGATTCTCTTACATCGATTCTTGTTCCTGGTGTCCCAGCCAACTCAGAAGGGGAAAAATTCACAAAGGAATGTTGCAGTTTGGTCCAGCCTTTGTAATAGTTTTACAGCCAATTTCAGTTGAGTCCTGGAGTCTTCTTTCCCTCAGCTAGGGAATGTTAACCTCTGCCTCTGATCTTCACCTCTGTGCCCCTGGATTATTATAGTGATTTATCTGTACTCTTGGAAATAATTCCTCATCACTCTTCTTAACTGCCTTACCACTTACATCACGTGGAGAGCTTATGGGTCAGTCTCGGGAGACTTGTTCCCAAGAGGTGTCAGTTGTCAAAATTTAAGAAACCTTTCCAAAAAAAATGGGAGTCCAGGGCCATACTGAACAGTAATGTGGGCCTTAAACAGTGGTGAGCCGAGTGTTCATTTGACTTCATGGCATGAAAGAACTCATTGCCAAATCTACCCAAATGGAAGTAGTCAGCCCTTACTTCCAAATTAGCCTACTTGTGTCTGGATGGAAGATCCGATAGGTGGAACAGCTGAGAAGAATTATTACATTTTAGGCAGATATCATATAGATCATTTACATCAGAGTTGGGGCTTCCCTCCTATGTGCTTAGTGGTTTAGAGCGTGGGCCCAGGAGCCAGGATGTCTTTGGCTGGCTCTATGTTTCACTGGCAGGGTAATATCAGGCAACTTTTCCTCTTTGGACTTCATTTTCCTTATCCACAAAATGAGAAAAGTAGTGGAATGTGCTTTACAGGGAATCATGAGGATTAAAAGAATAATTCACTTAGCACACGGTAGGTACTCAGTATGCGTAAACTATTATTTTTCCTTGTGATTCAGGAGCATCTCAGGTTCTGCCTCTATTTCTTTGGGTTGCACCATTCTGAAGATGTCTTTTTAGTTAAACTTGAAGCATCGTGTTATTACTGATACATTCATCTAACGCATGCATTTCATGAGATTTGGAGTCCCTTTGCTCACAGGAGGGGTACCACGTATTAACCTGGAGGGCAGCCTCTGTGAAAGCACACACTGGCCCAGGTGCCCAAGGCCTACCAAAGTTCAGGAGGCCGAGGAGATCCTCACAGAGATCACACACACACACACACACACACACAGAATATTTGCTATTTATTTGGCTTCCTGGAAGTCTGAGTCCATTGGCAAGTGAGTGAGTGGTGAGAGAGGGGACGGTTTAATGCGAATGGGAGCCTATGTATTGCTTATAGTCTATGTGGACTTTCCTAGAGCCCTGAAACTTTTTCCTGATTATTTTAACTTTTGACTAGATAACATCCATAGAGCTCAAACATTAAAAAATACGAATAGGCTTGTGGTGGAAATTCTTCTCCTTTCTTCTCTTCCTTGCCCTAGTGCTCACCTGCTCCTCCACGGGTGAACCTCATTATTTAGTTCTTGTTGAGCATTTCAGGTTTACCGCATGGAGGCATACCAGCAATACTGGCTTTGTGGGTATGGAGAATGCGTGTGGCAGTCACACAGGGCCCCGTGTTCAGGAGGGCCTTGCCTTGGATTTAATGCTCTGTTCTTGCTGTCTTGCAATTCTTAGTAATTTTTGACCCCCCTGCCCCTCCATTTCAATTTGCACAGCCCTGCAATTTATATGGTCTGTGCTGCATGCTAGACATCATTCTTCAGTTCGCTTCTTGGCTTCACTCTATGTCTTAAAGATCTTTTCATATTTATACATAAAGAACTTTCTTGCTATTACGATTTTTTTACAGCTGCCCAATAGTCTATCCCCGAGGATTCAAAAACAAAAACCATATACACGGCTGCTTTAGGATCCCTATACCAGTATTCCAGTCCTTTAATGCTTCCAAATTTGGGAGAGAGAAAAAGATTGATTGAGAGAAGCACCAGAAAATCTTCCCTCCGGCTGGATCCCTCGTTCCGCCCTCATGGTTTTAGAAGCCCTCAGAAGCAACTCTCATTTCCTTACCAGCTTCCTGACTAGCAGTGTCCCTACTCCCCATGGCTCTTTTCCTGCCACCCCCCACCTTGCTTTACCTTTCAGTTCACGGTTACT